>NW_028274809.1:50225000-51440000 GCF_037043125.1 Eumetopias jubatus
GATAATATATTATCTACCTCATAGGTTTGTTAGGTCTCTGGAGCCGATTGTATAAAGGCATTAATGCCAAGCATGAGGGCTCTACCTTCAAGATCCAATCATCTCCCGATGGCCCCAACCTCCTAATACCTCACATTGGGCTTTAGAATCTCAACATCTGAATTTGGGGGGACACATTTAGACCATAGTATATACCCTAAATACTGTATAGAACATATTTATACTATAAAAGTATTTGTTGTTTATCTGAAATTTAAATTTAATGAGGTATCCTGATTGTTATTTTCTAAATCTGACCACTCTACACTTTTCTATATCCAGTTCTAACATGCTAAATTAGAGCAAGATGTACCCTTACTTCAGAAGCTCATTGCTATGAATTCTGTTTCTCTTTGGCCTTATTCACTGGCAGGGGGAGCACGCGGCCAGATAAGAAAGACAAAGGTAAAGCATAGAATTTTCTGTTGCATTCCCAACCTTACAGGAGCTAATCTCTCTGTATAACTGAGATTGTCTTGAATTCTCCTCATTTTGTTATGGTTTGTTCCAAACCTTTCTAAATACATAAATACCTCACAACAGATAATGCTACCAAATTATATAATTTTAATGTCATTATTCTCTATTTTATATTTTCTTCATGCAATGACTTTTTCCTCTTAAGGTCCATATGATTTCAAAAAGTCTCTGAGATCTTAATGATAGGGCCAAATTGCCACTTTCCTTATGCTTTCACACATACGTTTGAAAACACTTCTATCTTCCTGAAAAAAGATGTTAGTTGAAAGACGGTTTCTATACAGTGTTCTTTCTTAGAGTTAAATATATGGCACTTTCCTTATGCTTTCACACATACATTTGAAAACGTTTCTAGCTTCATGAAAGAAGATGTTAGTTAAAAGACATTTTCTAAAACAAGGGTTGCTGGAGGAGAGGTGGGTGGGAAGATGGGGTAATTGGGTGATGGGCATTAAAGAGGGCACATGATGTGATGAGCACTGGGTGTTATATGCAACTGATGAATCACTGAACTCTACATCTGAAACTAAGGATGTTCTATATGTTGGCTAATTGAATTTAAATAAAAATAATAATAGGGCCAAACTGCAAATGTAATAATCATCATCTCTGGAACACTGAGAAAGTGTCTCGAAAGACAAAAGTCGAGTATGGCCATGTATGCTGGGAACTACCAGGAAACAAGGCTTAGAATACAGGTTGAAACTCCAATGCCTACGGGACTAGACAGGCAGTGTTAAATGAGTTAAGTCAGCTGTGGAGGAGAATCTGCACATACTTTATGTGGAAGGGAATGAGGAAAACTGGAAAGCACACACCTCAACAGAAAGGCCCTGTGTTGCCATATTTTTTTTTCAAGAGAAAGCAAAATCCTGATTTTTATGTGATATCCTCCCATTGACTTTTAATTTATAAAACATTGTGCAGACCTAACACCATAAACTTATTAAGAAGAAGCCTTATGGAAGCCTTGTAAGTCTTGTACCCAGCTCCCAAAATTCAAGTTCCTTGAGCCTCAGTCAATTTGGTTTTGAGAGATGCTTTAGGCAGCTCAACAGTAATTGAAATTTTCATTACTGGTTAATGTTGTAATTGATTTTGAATCTTTTTTTTAATTAACATATAATGTATTATTTGTTTCAGGGGTACAGGTCTGTGATTCATCAGTCTTACACAGTTCACGGAGCTCACCATAGCACATACCCTCCCCAATGCCCATCACCCAGCCACCCCAGCCCTCCCACCCCCCCTCCACTCCAGCAACCCTCAGTTTGTTTCCTGAGATTGAGTCTCTTATTGTTTGTCTCCCTCTCTGGTTTCGTCTTATTTCACTTTTCCCTCCCTTCCCCTGTGATCCTCTGTCTTGTTTCTCAAAATGATTTTGAATCATTCAACATAAATCTGCCATTCAATGTTTTGGTCAGAGGCAGTTCTGTTTTTTTGAATCTCAGTTAGTGGAAGCCACAGGTCTGTACTTTTTTTCCTACCCATTCACAGACAACTAAGGAAAATGGCCATTATATAGATTCTGAGCTGTGTAAAAATGCACATTGTTAAACAAAGATGTTTCACAGAAGCTTTCTTTATTAAATTAACTGAATATTACACCCACTGCTTCTATAAAATATAATGTTTAGACTACAAATGTAAAGCCCACAGTAGTGCCATTCTAGGAATATAAACTATCGAATGCTTTTCAGTTTAAAAATATCTTTACTGTAATCATTTTTCTTTATATTTCCTGCAAAGTCATCTGAAATGCATTCTCTGGGATAGGTAAATCATCCCCTACTATAGCTAGTACTTGGTCATATGATTCATGTGGTTTTGCACTGCTTGGGTAAGAAATCATTTAAAGTGCTGAGAATGGTTGAATGTAGCATGGAAGTCCAACATGGGAATTCTGGCTGCAGCTTTGATTACTTAGGTCGCTGATTAATTGCTCAGATAAATAGATAGATATGCAATTACTCTGAGCCAAGGCAATAGAAAAAATCCTTTCTATGACCCAATAAAGAACAACGAGTTATGCTCTCAGAAACCCGCTGTTACTCAGCCAATGCCTCCAAGTTCAGAAGGGTTTTTTTTTTTTAAAGAAACGAAATGTTGTTGCTGAAGATGAGTTTTTAAATTTTTTTATCAATTTTATAAAAAAAGAAAAGAAACTAAATGGAAGTTTTAAAGGCACTTCAGACTAACACTAGGATAATTCATTTGTATTCCAATTATCTTTATGTCAAGTTGGGAAGATTACAGGTTTTGAAATGCATCAGATATGGGTTCAGATCTGTCTCTTATCCGACCTTGGGCAATGTCCATTAATGAGTCTAAGCCTCAATTTCTTCATCCATAAAATACCTATCTGTAGTATTCTCAGAAAGATTAAATGAGATAAAGCACAATGTTTACTTAAGGGCATTATTTATAGTCCCATACATACTTACAAGGTGCCTCTCTCCATGAAATAAATGTACCTAGAAAATGGGTTACCCCTAAATTAAAAAAAAAGGAAACTCACAAGGTTGAATGAAACTATATTTAATAAAATTGCTCATTACATAATGGCTACCTGATTGACTTTTCATGTTCAGTACTACCTATCATGTGCCCAGAGTATATTTTATTTACTATTTTAAATAGTAAATTATAAATATTTACTATCAAAAGTTTCTCTATTCACATTGCTTCTGACATCAAATTGGGGGTGGGGATCAACCAATTTTCCAACTCTCTGAACATCAAGTGGGTGTCCTATAATTTAATTCAACTCTAACACTACCAACCTGGAGTGAGTGTCCAACTCTACAGGTTTAAGGGCTCAGTCCCACAAGACTGCCCTCACTTCAGATACCAGCTGCAACTAATGGGTCCCCAGGGTACCCAGACTTCTGTCCAACTTGGCTACCAAATTGAGGGTTCCAATTATCACCCCCCCCCGTTATGATAAATTGCTAGAATGGTTCACAAAAGTCAGAGAAACATTTACTTGTAAATGTTTATTAGGAAAGATACTATAATGGATAAAAATTAACAGCCAGATGAAGTACATTGGGCAAGGTCCAGAAAGATACAAAGCACAGAAACTTCTGTCCCCATGAAGTAGGGATGGGCCACCTTCCCGGCACGTGGATGTGTTTACCAACCTGGACTCTCTCTGAACCCTGTTGTTTAGGGTTTTTAAGGGGGTTCCATTACTTAGGCATGCTTGATTAAATCACTGACCATTGGTGACAAATCAATCACCAACCCCTCTCCGCTCCCCAGAGGTCAGGGGTTGGGACTGAAAGTTCCAACCCTCTAAACATACCTTGGTCATTTTGGTGACCAGCCTCTATCCTGCAGCTGTCTAGGAAACTGACACCACCAGTCATCTCATTAGCACAAAAAGATACTCATATGTCTTAGGAAATTACAAGGGCTTTAGGAGCTCTGTGCCAGGAACAGAGACAAAGACCAAATGGATATACCTTTTTTTTTATTTTTTTATTTTTAAAGATTTTATTTATTTATTTGACAGAGAGAGACACGGCAAAAGAAGGAACACAAGTGGCGGGGGGAGGACGCCTGGGTGGCTCAGTTGGTCAAGCGACTGCCTTCGGCTCAGGTCATGATCCTGGAGTCCTGGGATCGAGTTCTGCATCTGGCTCCCCACTCGGCAGGGAGTCTGCTTCTCCCTCTGACCCTCCCCCCTCTCATGCTCTCTCTATCTCATTCTTTCTCTCTCAAATAAATAAATAAAATCTTTAAAAAAAAAAAAAACAGGTGGGGGGGGTGGGAGAGGGAGAAGCAGGCTTCCCGTGGAGCAGGGAGCTCAATGTGATGCGGGGCTTGATCCCAGGACCCTGGCTGGGACCATGATCTGAGCCAAAGGCAGATGCTTAACGGCTGAGCCACCCAGGCTCCTCTGTATATACCTTTATTACACAATAATATCACAGCACCAGCCCTGAGGAAGAGCCAGGGAATGTCAGGAGACAGAAAGGAGGAGCCAAGTCAATATCCTAGAGCATAGAAGACAACACCTTTCTCCAAACAATTCCAAGTGTCTTGAGCTATATGGGCTTATACCTTTCAAGCAAGCAAGATACAAAAGTAAAGGTTAAGGTCAAGTAAAGGTTAAGGTCAAGATGGGGACAGAGTAGGGCCTTTGCCCCTCAACTACCCCAAAAGCAAACTCAGGCTGGTAGTGTTTTCCTCGCACAAGAAAAACTAAGTATGAAATACACATACAATTTAATTCAATCCAGAAATACTTAGATCACCTATTAAGTGCGAAAGATACCGTATGTTCCTCACATAGGCACATTTAAGGAGAGCTGCACCATGTTTAAATTTTGACAGTTCTACAATTCCCAGCTGTCCAGGGGAAAACAGTAAGAGCATGACATTCCCTGAATGGATAATGGCCACCTGTCAGACCCTTGTGCACAGCACACACTGATGGCATGCACAGAGCAGGAGTGTAAGATGGAGCGTATTGATATCCTGCTCAGGGAGGAAGGTCTAAATGACAATAAGCTCATTTGTTTCTGGTTAATTCTTTTGACTATAAGGAACTCAAGTTACCTCAGGGCGGCGGGCGGGGGGAGGGGGAATGTCTGGGAAGGTAGGATCATAAAGCTATATAAACTGAAATCAGACTTGAACTATAGTCAAACATGGAGGCAACTCAGGGAATTGACCTTTCAGTCATGCCCAAAGGTCATAAGGTCTCATATTCCATCTCTGGGAAAATATGTTAGATTATAATTTCAGTTCTCCATAAATCCTCATGGCCCCAGCCCTACCACGTAGTTTCCCTCTTTGCATCCTTTTCATCCTCCATTTTTTCAGTTGAAGTAGAGTTGACACACAATGTTACATTAGTTTCAGGTGTGCAACATAGTGATTCGACAAGTCTATATGCTACGTTCACTACAAGTGTAGCTGTCACCACACATTATTACAACACCATTGATATTCCTTATGCTGTAACTTTTATCCCTGTGACTTATTCATTCCGTAACTGGAAGACTGTATCTCCCACTCCCCTCCACCCATTTTGCTCATCCCTCTACCCCTACTCCCCTGGCAACCATCAGTTTGTTCTCTGTATTATGGGTTGTTTTTGCTTTTTGCTTATTCATTTGTCTTGTTTTTTAGATTCCACATATGAATGAAATCATACAGTATTTGTCTTTCTCTGTCTCTGCCTCATTTCCCTCAGCATAATGCCCTCCAGGTCCATGCAGGCTATTGCAAATGGCAAGATTTCATCCCTTTTTCTGGCTAATATTCCCCTGCCCTCCATTTATAATTGCAAGGATTATCCGTGTTTCCTAATGAAAATTACTAAGAGATAATCTGACGTTCCAAACTCATCTCTTCCTGTCAGTGCGATGCAAAGGTTATTACCTAGACTGGCTGACCTTGGGTCATAGGTGATTGCTCTAAGTCAGCTGTCTGAAAGAGAGTGACTAGGGAGGGAAGGATTAATGGTCTACACCCTAGCACAGCCATGGGCCTGTGTGCTGACAAGCTCCCTGACTGTGATCTACACACCCTTGAAAGGGTAAGTGTAGAAGAAAGAGCAGCATCTCCAGTCTCACCAAGTCTAGTCCTGATACTGTGAACAATAATAGTTATCAAAAGGTAGGTAGGTAGGTAGAGAGAGAGATTTGATTGACAATATTTGAAATTTTCTTCTCCAAATTCCACTAGGAACTTTAGAATCACATTTACATGCAAAATCCAAAGTTTCAAAACACATGAAATTACTTAGAGCAAAAATAAATGAGTACCCAAAAATGGTCCACTGGACTTAAATTAGAAAAGTGGACATGATTTCCTTCAATTTGGTGAATGAATGAACCAAAGCATTGAGTAAAGTGAGATTTACAAAGCCTTTTTAAGGCTTTTTTTTTCCTCATTCTCTAAAGGAGACCAAAAGTTTCCCAGATCAGGTAAATAAAATAAAATATACAGTGTCAGCCACATAGTAACTTGTTGACCTCCCATCTCAAAAGGATGGTGACACATCCATTTGGATGTTCTGTAAATGACAACGAAAAGTGAATCTTAATAAAAATGACAGTAGCAATTACTTCCCACCGGGAAGATGATGAACAGATAAATGAGATAGCTGGATTCTCAAGGAAATTAAAGTGAATGGAATCTGACACTTTGTCACTATTTTACTTGCCCACAGAAGGAGTGAGTTGTATGCCAAAGACTGAAACAGGTTTTTCCAGGAGAAAAGTATCACACACACACAAAAAAAATTCAGGTCAAGTCAGAACAAGAAATGAAGGCATTATATTGACTAAAGAACAGCTTTGCTGGGTAGCTCCAAAATGGGAAAATATGGAGGTGGAGTTTTAATCACAAATTCCTTAAAGGTCATGGGAAAGCAATGAACAAGAACTGCTTTTGAACAGCTTAAAATTACAAGCTTGCTCCAAACCTAGAAATTAAGAATGGGAAAGAATAAGTTACCTCTTTTATTATTTCTAAACCATCATTTAAGAAATTTTGTATCGTTGGGGTGCCTGGGTGGCTCAGTCAGTTAAGTGTCTGCCTTCGGCTCAGGTCATGATCCTGAAGTCCTGGGATGGAGCCCCAAGTCGGGCTCCCCACTCAGCAGGGAGTCTGCTTTTCACTCTCCCTTTGTCCCTATAACACCCTCCTGCCCCACACTCATGCTCACACATGCGCTCTCTCTCTCTCAAATAAATAAATAAATAAATAACATCTTAAAAAAAAAAAAGAACCCCTGTATTGTTTACCTTATGGTACTAGGTATGCTTCATTTCCTACTCCCTTTTACCCCTCTTGTCAAGATTTCACAATAGAATATTTTATCATGGTTTTAGGATCAGTGCTAAATTACCACATCTTTATTGTAACCTAACATATATACCAATTATCTTAGTTTCATTACAACCTCTAATTCCCATAGCTGGGAGGCTGCCAAACAAATCCATTTTCACTTCCTTCCTTTAGATTTGAAAACAAACTTTTTATTATTCATATTTGTATCTAAATGCATTAAATTCCCTTTATCATTAAGTGTACTACAAGGGTGATCATGAGAGGTTCTTCAGTGGAGCCCTAGTAAACCCAAGGCTTTAAAATGGCTGATTGTGGCTAATGATCTTAATTCCTTTCCATAACAAACACACTATCTGATGCATATATCTTCCCTGCAAAATCACTTGCTGTTACAAGTTACTTTTTCTCTCTTAAAATGTTACCTTCCTTCCTAACCATTGCTTAAAGCACCAGGCAACTAATCTTTAAAATCCTGAGCTTTTCTATGCCTTGAAAAAATTTTATCAATAAAACACAAATGAGAAAAGAAAGATCAAAAAATAAACATTACATTAGTTATGCTGATAGTGAATAACCTAGGCAGGGTGAGAAGAGAGCTGTCAACAACAGCAGCATGACCAATAACAACAGGAACCACAAATTTTTCACTAGTTTTCCATCTGGTATCTGTAATTTTCTCTTTGGCTCTAGATATTATTTATTTAATAAGATTTATTGAATTAGTCAATATTCATTGGATATCTGTATTGTGTACATTGCTATTTTCAGAGAAGTGAAGATTCATTCCAGAAAGAGGGAAGAGCACATGAAAAGACACAGAGGCACTGGGGCGGGGCGGTGGGCGGGTGCGGGGGCTAGAATTCAGCCTTGCAGGAACTGACAGACATCTGATGCAGCTGTAGAGGCCAAGATGTGCATGGGAAGTAGTAAGACGAGGTGAGAGGAAGCTGTGAAAGAAAGCAGGAATGGCAAGTTAAGGCATTTGAATTTCATTCTGTAGTGCTGGGGTTGGCAAATTTTTCTGTCAAAAGCCAGATGGTAGGTATTTTAGGCATTGCAGGACACCCCATGGTCTCTACCGAATATTCTTTGGTTTTGTTTGTTTGTTTGTTTGTTTTTGCTTTTTACAATCCTTTCAAAGTATGTAAACCACTCTTAGCTTGCAGGCAGTACAAAAACAGGCCAGGGGCTAGATGGGACCCATAGGCCTCCGTTTGCCAACCCCTGCTGTAGTCAATTGTTTATCTTGTCATACTGCCAGAAACTCCAGGCACCAGAAAGAGAAAGAGAAACCTGAAGAGTGTCCTCAAAAAGAGGTAACAGAGCATCAGTGAAGGAAAAGTTTGGAGGCTTAAAAAAATTCACCTGGTTGCCCAGAATGACCAGTAACGATATCACAATCCCTGTTTCATTTTAGTTTTTGAACTTTGAGGTGACATATTTTGGGAAAGAATACATACACAGGCATACATTTGGGTTTCTTATTATGATAACAAGTATTTTGATCTTTAGAATTAGTTGTTCCCCAGCTATCAAAGAGAGGCTTTGTTTTCACAACCAGATCACCATGCAGTGAGTGCAATGGCCTTTTGCATTATAATTCATAGCCTCCTTTGAAAAAGCTTCTGAGTAGAAATCCTATCTGAGCAATGTTTTATTCTTCCTGCTTACTGTATCCACATCACAAAATAAAAAGTCTCAGACACAATAATGAGGGGCTTAGCTACTGAGATTTTCACGTATGCTCAGGGAACCTAAATTAGCTCACAACACATGCCAATAGCCAATGGGGACATATCTCCCTGTGAAGAGCAAGCACCATATTTGTCTGGAATACTCTCCATAGAAGATGGGGAAAAGAGGGTACTCTGCATTCACAGTTTTAGTCCTTTGCCATATACACATCAGTAGCCAGAGATACAGCCTTTAGGCTGACAAGGTATTCACCCTGTGGCACCAACACCCTCTCTATTGTGAGCCCAGCCAGGTGATAAAACCCAGGCTTGCTGGTCCTTTTGCCGCTCCTCTGCTTAAAAATCAAGCAGATTTTATACTCAACTCGGGCATTAAGACACCCCAATCTCTAATATGGCAGTTCTACCCAAAGTATCAATTAGTAGTTTCGCCAGTCCACTTACCCTGTTCAATGCAAGGCACAGGTCTGATTTTTCTTAAAACTGATCTTTCATTGTGCATTTAACCAAATATCCGATGGCAGTTCTTAATGTTATCATAAATTTATTCAACTTTTGACAATACTTTGAATTTAAACACAATGTTAAAACCTTTTTTCTGACCTTTTACCAATTGTCAGTACCTGTATTGACCTTGCTAAATACAGCTGACCAACACGACAATCTCGTAATATAAAAAATCTCATCTTTCTCAATAACTCAATATGATGCTATTTTCCTACCATTTGTAGTATTTCATTTCATGTTTACATATGAATCTCATTTTAACTAATTAAAATTTTCAATAAAACAAGAAAATAAAACCATCACATATTTCTGTATATTTGAGAAGAAACAAGAGTTACAAAAACTACAGTGAAAACTTTAAAAAGAACAAACAGAAAGAAAAACACAGTTCAAAAACTTAGAAATGAGCACAAATTAAGGAAATCATGTAGTTAAAAATATGAAACAACTGTCTTGGAACATGACACAGTTACATCTTGATTACCCAACTAACAACCATCACATACAATAAGACTCAGAAATGTTAAGTTTCATTAATGTCTAAGTGGGCAAATAGGTCTATAAAAAATGGCCCTACCTATCCCAAAGTTTATGTTCCTTGTTCAAAAAAACAAAACAAAACAAAAGTCATAAGGTACCCACTGTACCAAGCACCAAACTAGACATGGAGTACAAAAATGAGTAAAAGATGATCTGCACCCTTTTATTATAGCCAAGAGGAGGCGAAGATACCTGTGAATACAGTAAAATAGAAGAAATTCCATAAAAATGGTACACATAAATTATTGGAGTTAACCTAAAGAAAGAAAAAAAATAAAGCCTTCACAAGGTGACCTTTGAAATAGCTCGTTTGAAAGAGTTTTACAAATTGTGATTTACCACACACATGAAATTTCTCATCCCTCTATTTATAATGAAAGGCGTCCTGGACATTCTTAGCCCAGCAATGTAGGCTGCGCATGCTCCCTGTGGGGTCCGCTGCGGCAGCCTCTGGGGGGAAACTGCCTTTGTCGGACTTCTTGATCACTCTCGCTGGAAAAGCAGCCACACCTGGACGATAGGTCATGAACACAAGTGTGTAATGAGTTTTAAAAGTTTGGGAAGTCAGTTCAAAGAAATTAAAAGGAGATAAGCTCCTCCAAAGAGTCACTGTAATAACCTGTAAGAAAATCCCTGAGAGACCTTAATGGCCTTCAAAACAGAGGATTTGGCAAATGAAATCATTGGTTCAAAAAAATAAATCCCAGCAGCTTTGCAGAAATAATTTTCCTAAAACTCTGACTTAAGGGAACTCAAACTTTTCTCCATAATCATAATGATCTTTCAAGTTCATTAGTTACATGGATGTTGTCTATTGTTTTTTTTTTCATCTTTTCCTTCTTCTCTCCATGAGAAACTGCTTTCTATTCTTAATCCTCAAAATATTATTTCACATTTAAAAAAACTTTTTATTTTGAAATATTATTATTATTCCAATTCGACTGTATTTATAAATTTCCCATGGCGGGAGGGAGGCCAAGGGAGAGGGAGAGAGTGAATCTTAAGCAGGCTCCAGGCCCAGCACAGAGCTCCATATGGGGCTCAATCTCAGGGTCCCGAGATCATGACCTGAGCTGAAATGAAGAGTCACACACTTAACCGACTGAGCCACCCAGGTGTCCCAAATATCTTATTAATTGCTTTAAATCTCCTATTATTATTATTACTCTTGTGTTATGGTCTCTTACCTTCCAGCTCTTCTCACTCTGATTTTCAAGGTTATCCTGCAACCTCCACTCCTTTATTTGGCTCAGCACTCACACTTATAATTAATCTTTACTTGGCAATTGTATGTAACCTCCCACTTTCTCCTTCCATCAGGTGAATATGGCCTCAAGTTCCAGGATCTTATCAAATAAATTATACCTATGCATATACTATATGCAACATCTGATCCCAAATTTTCAAAATGTATTTTCATCTTTTATCCAAACTATATCTTAATTATCTATTTAAAAATACTAGGAACGACATTGGGGAGGGTATATGCTATGGTGAGTGCTGTGAATTGTGTAAGACTGTTGAATCACAGACCTGCACCTCTGAAACAAATAATGCAATATATGTTAAAAAAAAAAAAAAAAAAAGGAAGAAGAAGAAGAAGAAAACAACAGGAAGAGAAAAATGAAGGGGGGTAAATCAGAGGGGAAGACGAACTATGAGAGACTATGGACTCTGAGAAACAAACTGAGGGTTCTAGAAGGGAGGGTAGTGGGGGTTGGGTTAGCCTGGCGATGGGTATTAAAGAGGGCACGTATTGAATGGAGCACCAGGTGTTATACGCAAACAATGAGTCATGGAACACTACATCAAAAACTAATGATGTAATGTATGGTGATTAACATAACATAATTAAAAAAATAAATAAATAAAAAATAAAAATACTAGGTACGAGCATAAGAAATTTTGTTTAGTTATTCGAAGTTTTATAAAGTTTTTTGACAGCTCCAGTTTTTATTTTTGTTTTCAAAGAATTCAACTTGTTACTCTATGCATCACAGATCACTTTTTCTTAGTGTTCATTAAAATTATAGAATAGCTCTAATCTCTGCCTGTCTGCCATTTAAATGAAAAACTAAGTTATTTGGATCATATCTGCCATCACCTACAATGCTGAGACTCGATCAATTTGGCATTTTGAGTTATATTTATGGCAACAAGAAAAAGTGGTAATCACTCATTTCTTTTTTCTGTGGTTGTCAGATATTTCTATAGAAAGAAAAAAAATATTGCACTAACTCTCATGTTGGACACTGTCATTTGCAAATACCACCCATCTAGCAATTGACAGTATAATGAAAGAAAAAATAAGTTTTCATCACAAACTGTACTTCCTTTTCTTCTACAGAAAAAAAAAAACCTATCAAAAAATGGCAAAAATTCAATAATGATTCAGTTGGTGACAGAGGAGTGTTTAAGTCTCTACATACAAACTAATATGTCATCAACTGGAGCCCATCTTCAGAGCTTACCAGATTTAAAAAATAATGGGTGTAAATGTCAAGGCTTGAAAATTACTATGGTTGTACCTAACTGCTTGCTGTTTCATTTTGGCTGACATAGGAACTAAAAAACTCAGAAAAGACTAATACTTTCTTCCAACAGCCAACTTTCAACAGCATTAAAGTTTATGAGACACCTGACTTAAATCCTATTTTGAAAAAAGTTCCATTAGGAACTCAGAGAAAATGCTAAGCATGAGCTTGAAGTCCTTGCTAATGACCCTTTAATGGGATCTTACATGTTGTTGTCACACTCCATATTGACAGATTTTGACAGCTTAATAATATCCTTGATGAATCAGACTCAATTTATGCTGAAGACCTATGACTCTCTTATGTAACTAATGAAGTAATTATTGCTCCTTCCTTTGCAGAAGAAAGTCTTTATGTGGTACTGTGTGATAATATAAAATCTCATGCTGTGACCAATGATAGCATTCTGAAATTCTCCCTTCTAGAATACCATTTGTTGAGCTTTCAATAAATAAGAAACAGACATTTAGGAAGGTATTTATTGCCAAAACAAAGATAATAATTGCTAGTATATGCTAAAATGTACTATTTTAGAATTGTTAGCTTCCAACATGCATAAGGGTAGCTGAAGTTGAAGGAAAAAGACTGAAACATTACTTATTGATATAAAATTCTTTTACAGAACTTTAAGAATATTGATCTTATATACTGACCTCTGAAAGTTAATTTTTCAAGTAAATTCAACTCCCCAGAAGCTTTCCCAAACTCATATGGAGCCTCAATGTCCAGTTAGAAACGCTATCAGAATTCAGCACTCAGCTTTCTTTATAAAAAATATTCTTTCCAATTCTAGACTAACTTTGATCTATAACCACTTGTGTATCTACTACATTAAAATGATACTATAAAATACCTCACATTTGGATTGATTCACACAAAAAAATATCATTCTGAAATAATTTTGCTCTAAAGTCTAATCAACCAAACAGCTGAAACTATGTATGCTACAGTACATACAGTTGTTCCAATCTTACCCCTTTATAGAAATGGACACTAACTGAGCTGCTGATTAATGTTATGGTTGGAACTATTCTAGACCAATGAACACAACCTAGTACTGTGAATAAACCATTCTAAGTATCATCCTAAGAAGCCAGTTTAGAGAAAGATCTATGTTACCATGTTCCAACTGTTCATCTGCCATTTAATTGGCTTTTGGTTCTAGGAAGTCTGTCAAACCTAAAACAAAGTCTTCTGGAACTTTGGGTCTAGTATTTGGGGGGGCAAGGGAAAGGCTAACTATTATAATCACTGTGATAATCACATACATAATACATTTGGGGTTTATAATAGAATAAGTTACAGAAAAACTGAACAGAAAAAAATGGCCAACCTCAGAGCCCTACTCAACGTCACTAAGCCTGGACTCAAAAATAACTGCAACAGAGCTCATGACCAAGCAACCAACAGCCACACTTGGGGATGGGAGGAGGGAGTTGGATACCACCCTAAACTATACTAAACTAAACTTCACACACTAAAGCTGGAAGGGGAAATGAAGAAGGGAAGTCTCATTTACTTAGCACATACTGTATGTCAGGTCTATACTAAGACTGTCTTAATCCATAAAAAGTTGCCTTAATCAATGTTCAGAATGACCTTATAAGAAAGGTAAGACTAGCCTTATTTTACAGATGAGAAAATAAGATCACTTACAGAGGAGATGAGTATGAAAGACAGAGCTGAAGCAGATACCCAGCTCCTTTCATCCCAGAACCATCCACTTTTTCACCAGTCTGAGCTAGGGGAATTTTCCCTGGACAGGGGGGAATATGTGTTAGTGTCATCCAATGTCCACTCAAAGGCTGTCATGAGCTCTTTATCTATTTGGTAGTTCCCCTGAGCCATGAATTTCTAGAAAGCAAAATGAACAACTTGCCTTTTGGTTACTTAATCTCTGACACCATTGTTGAACACTTTAGTAGAGATTTTTTTCCCCTGCAGCACCTAAGAATCACTGCTCTACACCTAAATGTTGCATAATACTAACGGGGCTGTAAATCAAGTACAAATGGAAAGGCTTTCTCTCTTATCATAACCAACTTAAGCATTACTATAGGCATAAGAATGAAAACTTTCAGTGTTTTCTATTAAAGTAAAAGAGAAAAAGAGAAAGAAGAAAGAAAGAGAAAAGAAAAACACTATTTTCATATTGCAACAGCTTCCCAATAATGCAAGGTCCATGACTGTGCCATCAGTTAGAAACAACTGGTTTAAAGTGGCTTAAAGATGACCTTAATGGACATATATAATACTTGTAGGGTTGTAAAACTAATTAGCATACCAATTCAAGACACAGAAATTTTTCTTTCTAAATTTTATTGGATGATTCATATTCCAAAAGACTTAGACAAATATAACTGTAATGTTTCCCAGAGCAAGTTTTTATTTGTTAAAGTTTTCCTCTTAATCCAGCCAAGAAAAGGAAGTAATTAAATTTGATGTAGTTTGGGGACCATGGCTAAAACTATTAAGCCCTGAAACTCCTCTTTAATGCCAAATCCAGAATGCTAAACCACAGATCTTGCCAACATATGTCTCTTTTAAAACAAGACTAGGCAGACCAATACCCTTGAATTTCTCACTTTCCCCTTGACATTTCATCCCAATCACATCTCAGTATCCAATTAAATGCTTTCGCTTGCCATTAGAAGGACTGATTATTGTTAGCCTTTGCAACAGTGCTTATAGCTGCCTGACAGGCCAGCATCAGTTCATCCTATGGAGGCCTACTTCAATTTGTCATTGTCCAAAAGGTTTGATATTCCTTGGATATAAATTCAAGACAGGAATGCTTAAAACAGTCAGATGGCTTAGCTCAATGCTGAGCACAGCTGGTATATGGGTGTATCATTATGGACAACCACTCAGAATCTGCTCTGGTAGTAGACAGGTGAAGTCTTGCTTCTCTGTGCCAGACACTTGGACAGGTGCCAGCACAGCCTTTTCACTAAAGCTCCGTGACTGCTTCTAACATCAGCTTGCCCTCGCTTCTTTTCAGAGACTGTCATGACACCTACCCTCATAAAGCCAACCCAGAAACAATACCCCTTGGTTGTGATCTTTCACTAGATGTTTTTAAGCACTAGGGAAAGAATGCGCTGACATCATATTGCATCAAACAGTATGAAATTAGAGCACTTAGGACCAAGGCAACAGCATTACTCTTTCGTATTCATGAAGAGATTTTCTTTTACAGCATTTTTCAGATATGATAACTTCTGTGTGCGCAACCTTCCCACGAGGGACACCAGTGGGAAGACGATCATCCAGATTTTATACACCAGTAATGGCAAACAAAGCCCAGAGAAGAGAGCAAGGTTTTTATATTCCATGTCCCTGGAGAGCTGGGGAAATAAGTCAGGTCTTTCAAGTCTTAGGAAGATCTGCTTTCTGATCAATAGTGAGCTAGCTTTGTCACTCATTAGAGAGCTTGTTTTAAGGGGGATACTCCTTTAAAAATCCATTAAATGCTTTTATATCAATTTGAAGGATTTGAATCAGAAATGAAGGAAGACTATTAGTACATGCTATGCCTGTAGCACAAGGGAAGAGAGAGCTTAACTTTTACATTCTCTAGGACTAGGGCTCTCTGCAGACTTTGGAATCGACACATTGAGTTAATTTGTTGTAGCTGTTATTTTAAATTGGCGACAAGATATTTAGGCGGTCCATGGACAGATACAACAGTCAATCATTCATATAGTCTTTTAGCACTATTTTATGTCTCATATGATGTTTAAAATATAATAAATCATCCACCAAATTTTAGATACATAGAACAACATGCTTTTCTAATTGCACCAAATTCAAAAGCACATCATTCTCACCCACCCTGCCAGGGCCTCAGCCTCTTATGCAACTTAGGATATATCATCACATCTCAATTGTTTTCCATAATTTATTCATTCTCCTCAGAGAATTTATAATCAGAGAAAACCATAGGCAAAGACACTGGCTAGATCTCTGATTAAATATTCTTCCCTGATAAAGGAAAAGCTCTGGTCAAAGGCCTAAGTAAAATTTAATTTTAGTGCTTTCTTCCCAACTAAAAACCTTCCTCGTCTAAATTTTATAACTTTTCTTGTATGCCTCAAAGCCACATGAAAATACAGAAAAGAGAGTGATGAGCATTTATAGAATGTAAAAGGATCCCAGGGCAGCACCCTATACCTCCCCTGCCCAGCTTTTCCCAACACCTACCCACCTCCCTCCTCCGGGCTGAGCTCAGGCCAGGCTGACCCCACAGGAGTGCACGTCTATCCGCACACACTTCCCCATTTCCATTCCATCAGCCACGATGTCCTATAGATTGTGCCTGTGAAATATTTCTCAATTTTATCTCCTTTTCTCTAGTTCCACTTCATATGTTTAGTTAATGCTATTTTCATCTCTGGCCTAGAAGCCTGCAGTACTTTTCTAACCACAGTCCCGGACTCCAATCTCATTCCTTCCATGAATTTTTTAAAGTAAAAATGTGATCAAATTGGCTCTGTTTAAAATCCTTCAATCATTCCCCATAACCTTCTGGAAGATAATGCTGAAACTTCTTACAGGGGAATCACAGGGCCTTCATTAACGGACTCGCAGGCCATTCCAGGCTTGCCCCTCTGTGCCCTTGGTGGCATCAGCCATACAATTACTCCCCCTCTTCTCTGTCATACATCCTGTCTCTGTCAACACACAGCCCTCGCTTCACAGGATGTGTCTCCATTCTCTCCCCTAGTGAATTCATTCTCATCCCACAAGATAGCTCACATTTTAAATCCCTGGTGAAGGCCTCTCTATCCTTGGTACGATCTTTGTTTGTTCTTATCCCACCATATTAAAATTATTTATAAATTTCGTTCATTCAACAAATATTTATTGAGTCCCTTCTCTGTTCCAGAGCACCATAGATGTGCCTGAGCACCAAGCAAAAGCAAAACAAATATAAACTCAATCTTAGGGGGCTTACAGTTTAGTGGGGGAAGACAGATCTTAATCAAACAGTCATAAAAGTATATAATTACAACTGCAGTAATCATAATGAAAGAACAGTAAATAGAATTATCAGAACCTAAGCGGGAGGACCTGATCAAGTCTTCAAAGTGAGAGAAGGCCTCCGTGAGGAAAGCACTTTTGAACAACTTTTAAAGGGGAGAAAGGAGGGAAAAGAGAGAGGGAGAAAATAAAGAAGGGAGGGAGGGAGGGAGAAATCCAGTTAAGTTCAAGGGCATCCCAAGCAGAGAAAAGAATGTGGCTAATGACCCTGAATCAGAAGGGAATACAGGTCAGTCCCAGCCTACGTGTTGGTATGTAAAATGTTTCTTGGCTACAAAATAGTCATTTTCTGTCTTCCCCAATTTAGGACTCTCTGGCAAAGTAAAAACATATATTCTTATTTAATATGGAGTTCACAAAATAACGTTAACTAAGTCAGATGATAAGGATAGAGACTCGCCATGATGTAATCGGTATATGTATAAGGCAATTCCTGTATACTTAATATTGAACTCTTATGATTCATCAACATCTTGCTGTAAGTGACACCAGCAAATTTCTCTTGATCAGGACATTCCTGCTGCAGTAGGAAATTATAGGGCACATATGTATGTAAGCCCTAGGAATCTGAAGAAAGCTAGAATTTTTGTCTTGAATACTAAAATTCATGCAACCCTCAACTCGGTCACAGTAGCATAAATCTGTTCTTCTTCAAATATATAGCATAGAATTCAGATCTAGAAGGCTGCTTTAGAAAAAATCTAGCCTAGGCATATATCACTAACTTATTACAACCATCTTTCCTGAAGAGCATCAATCTTTCTCATGGATCAGTCCAATCAATTACTCTTAAGAGTTCCAGAGGTTTGAGAGTAAGCATTAACCTACACCAGTGCCTATCTGTGGGTGAGAAAGAAGACAGATGCTGCTCTTTGCTCACAAAGTAACAGTGGGGTGGCCCTTCACTTCCCTTATCTCTTCTACTAATGAGCTAGCCCTAAATAAAAGCAGTGCATTTCGGAATGTACTGCAACAGGATTTCTGGCTCCACATCAAGACAAGACAAGCCAGGATGAGACTCCTGAAGAAGTCATATTCAACCTATTGGCATACACAGAATTACTTATTTAATTATACTAGGAAGAGAACATGTGCTTAATGCTATTGGGGAGGGCTTCAGCCACAACTTGATCTGATTTGGGGGAGGTAGTACCAAACACGTGAACCAGCTAAGACAGAAAGGTGTCCACTCTAGAAGTTACCTTAAAATAAAAATCAGTACTGAATCACTGGCGTGAGAATAGACTCTATTTTGTTTTAGCTTGGCTTTACCTTGATAAGACTTTAGAATCTTAACATTTTTAGTCCTTCTGCCTCTAGTCATGCCCTACTTCTAATCATTCTGTGTACTAAAATCAAAATGATTTTTTTAAATCACAAGATGTTTTATGCCCATCTCCATTTAAAATATTTAGTGCTCCCTTTGCTGTCAGTGGAAAGTTCAATCATTTGATAAGGCTTATCATACTATCCATGATCTGAGCCCAGCTTATCTCTAGCTACTCCATCCTCCCCCTGTTCTCCGCTCCCACCATATTGAATCACCTTCAGTTCCTCAAAAGTGAAGCTGATGCTATCACTCACTTCTAAACGTTTGCACATGATATTCCTTCTGTCAAGGAAACAGTGCCACCATCCCCAGTTCACTTAGCCATCTCCAGCTTCTCTGTAAGGATCAAGTGATATTTCACCTCTTGTAGGAAGGGTACTTGGATCTCTAAATTCAGATTCTGTGCCATTGCTACATGCTTCCATAGCAACCTGCCCTTTCTCCACCACAGCAATTATGGTCTATTGTGAGTGCTTAGTTAATGAACTCTGTTCCCCACTACATTGTAAGTCTATGAGGGCAGAGAAATTGTCCGTCCTGCTCACCAGTGAACACCTAGCTTTTAGCATCAGGCCAGCCACATAAAATCTGATAAGGAAATCACCAAGTTCTCCAAAATTCAGATACTAAAACTTTTTTTCAGTGAACAAATTAGTCAGATTCCCTATCTCATGTAACTGCAGGAAATACAAAACCTACTTGATTTCCTCCCTAAGTATTTGTATGAGTCTCCAAAGCAATATCCCATAAACCTGCTCCAGTTGTCTTCCTTCTCCCCTCAGCCTGTCTTCTCCCCAGATCGATATTCTTTTCCCTTTGTTACTTCACATCTGCTTTTGGAGGCTGCTGTTCCATATCACTTGGCTCTCTACTGGTATCTTCGTTTTCTATCGCTGCTTCACAAAGTACCACAAATGTGACAGCTTAAAACAACACCATTTATTATATCACAGTTTCTGTGGGTTAGGATTCCAGATACAGACAACTGGTCCCTTCCTTTGCTCAGTGTTGCCCCAGGCCATGATTAAGGTGTCAGCTAAG
The DNA here is from genome assembly GCF_037043125.1 of Eumetopias jubatus. NCBI lineage: Eukaryota > Metazoa > Chordata > Mammalia > Carnivora > Otariidae > Eumetopias > Eumetopias jubatus. Next base: position 50,245,019 of record NW_028274809.1, read on the forward strand.
GCTGCCATCTCATTTGAGGATCCAGATCCTCTTGCCAGCTCACTGGTTATTAGCCATATGTTTGAGATACTTATTTTCTTGGGAGCTGTTGGCCAGAGACAACTCTCAGCTCCTGGAGGCTGGCCTCAGGTCCTTGACACATGGCCCCCTCCTGCCACAATATGGCAGCTGACTTCCTAAAGACCACCAGGAGACTGGGGGCACCTGGGTGGCTCAGTCGTTAAGCATCTGCCTTCGGCTCAGGTCGTGATCCCAGGGTCCTGGAATCGAGCCCTGCATCGGGCTCCCCGCTCGGCGGGAGGCCTGTTTCCCCCTCTCCCACTCCCCCTGCTTGCGTTCCCTCTCTCGCTGTGTCTGTCTCTATCAAATAAATAAATAAAATATTAAAAAAAAAAAAAGACCACCAGGAGACTGTCTGCCACTGCTTACTGTCACTTTTCAGTGCTCACCTGAACGGGTCAGGATTGCCCATGTACCCTTCCTTTTGATCAACTCAAAGTCAACTGATTCGCAATGTTCATTACATCTGCGAAATCCCTTTGCCTTATGAAACAACAATCACGGGAGTTATATACCATAATATCCACAGGTCCCACCCACACTCAAGGGAAAGGCATTATACGGCATGAACAACAGGGAACAGGATCTTGGGAGACATCTTTGAATTCTACCAACCACACCTGGAAAGAGAAAACTCCCTCAGTTCAACAAAGTACAGACAGGAGTTGGCTATGGTATTTAAAAGAAAGCATTAACAAATTGCTGAGTATACCCAAAGGAATAGCAACTTAGAAAAGAATACTTAAAACTGAATCTGACCATCAGTGCCCCAAGAATTCAAAGGCTTACTAGCCTTCTGCAATAGACCACTTTGCATTAAGACCAATCTACTCAGCACCAAGGAGGGCCTTTGAGTATTTCTCCCTCTGTCTTAGGCAAACTGGGACCAGGATGGGGGAGAAAAATATGTTTTCAACTTATCTCCAGTCCCTTGCCCAAATCCCAATGGTTAGAATAATCTGATGAGGATAAACTCATTTCAAAAAACTCACTTTCGCGGCACCTGGGTGGCTCAATCAGTTAAGCGTCTGCCTTTGGCTCAGGTCATGATCCCAGAGTCCTGGGATAGAGCCCTGCATCGGGCTCCTTGCTCAGCGAGGAGCCTGCTTTTCCCTCTGCCTGCAGCTCCCTCCCGCCTATACTCACACTCTCTCACACTCTCTCTCTCTAACAAATAAATAAATAAAATCTTTAAAAATGGAAAACTTTTACAAGTTCACAGAAAGTGGTTTACCTCTTCATTGTCTTGAACCTTTCCATTCCAGAACAGAATCTGGGCTCTACCTTTGCATAACCAAAAGTCACACTAAAGTGCTTTTTTTCTTGGGGTGGGGGGGTGGGGGGGAAGGGACCTGAAGCAATCTGTCCCCAAGTGTGGAATTCTAATTTTACCTGTAGAACAATTGGAAAAATAAACTAGAGGAAGCTTTAAAAATAAAAGTACTTCCCCACTTTGAACCAATCAAGTTTCCAGAAAGATAAAAGCTGAACTCATCCAGACTCATCTAGAGCACCTCATCATGCAGGACTCTCAGGCCTGGGTAAGCAGCCTCTCCTAGGTGCTTCAAAAGCATACCGTATTCCTCGTCATAACAGCTTTCCAAAAGAAATGCTGGCCTATCTGCTCATAGTCTGTATTATGCCTATTACTTTATAAAAACCACATCTGCTTTACTCTCTTTGAACAGTATTTCATCACAGAGCCTAGAACACATTAAAATTGCCTGAGAAATTTTTGTCCCTTCATTTGTTTGTTCTTAGGTTTGTTTGTTGGTTTTCAATACCAATCAACAAACACTATCTGACCAATCGAATCTGAATCTCTGTGGGTGAGCTAGGGAAGTAATTTTTATTAACCCATTCTATTCCACATGTTCACAGGTCTGCGGGTCAGCAGAGGTGGCTCCACTACAGGCAGCATACCAACAAATTGGCTGAGATGATCCTACTCCATGTATGTCGTGTTGGGGCCCAGAAGGGAAGAGCAGTGGCTATCTAGAGCACCTCAGGGTTGAGATGAATAACTCCCAGAACTTTCCTCTTCCAGACAAGATGCAGTAACAGGGATTAGACTTACCCATTTGCTTGAAACAACAAAAAAATGGACAAATACGTGAAACAATGGTTTTCAACACACTGGACATCAGAAATGAAGGACAGCAATGCCTGATAAATAGAATCCAAACAAGCTGAGCCTTACAATTGCCTTGAGTGTGTTCTCAGCTTGCAGAGCAAGGATGGAAAACCTGGGCAGAGCCCATCAGACTCCCAGACTTGAGGAAATGAAACACCATCTACAATAATAGAATAAACAAATTAGTGTAGCAAAGTTCCAGGACGTAACATCAATGTGCACAAATCAATTGAGTATCTATACAAGAGAAACAACCAAAAAGTGACATAAAAGACAATCCCAATTATAATCACATAAAAAATAAGAAATACTCAGGAATAAACAAACCTGACAAAAGATGTGCAAGACTACCAGTATACTAAAAACTTAAAAAAAAGAAAATACTGAAAGAAATTAAAGACCAGAATAAATGAATAAATATGCCAACATACCAACAGCAAAAGACCTGATAGTTTTAAGATGTCAATTCTCCCCACATTAATCTATAGATTCAATGTATTTGCAAATAAAATCACAACAGACATTTTCTGTAAACATTTTTGTGAAATTTTCAAATCGATCCTAAAATTCATATGATGAAACAAAGGACCTAGAATGGCCAAAACTACTCAGTAAAACAAAATACTTTTAAAGAATTTATACCACCAAATTTCAAGACTTATTTAAAACTATAGTAATCATGACGGTGTGGTTTTTGCACAAAAATAGACAAACAGATCAATGGAACAATCCAGAAATAGAGCCTCACACACATGAGCAACTGCACAATTCAGGAAAGAACAAATTGGTAAATTGGACTTGATTTGAATAGATATTTCACCAAAGGAAATATATGTATAGCAAATAAAGCCATAAAAAGATGTTCAACATCATTTGTCATTAGGTAGTGCTCACTTCAGCAGCACATATACTAACATTTGTCATTAGGTAAATGAAAATTAAAACTGGTTAAGATACCACTAAATCCCATGGGAATGGTTAAAATTAAAAAAAAAAAACTGACAAAACCAGGTGTTGGGAAGAATATGGAGGAAACAGAACTCTCATGCTCTGATGGTGGAAATGTATGTTACAACTACTTTGGAAAACAGTTTGGCAGTTTCTTAAAGAGTTAAATATACACCTACCATAAGATCTAGCCATTCCACTCCTAGGAATTTACCCAAGAGAAAAGAAAACAAATGTTCACATAAAGACTCATACACACGGCGCCTGGGTGGCTCAGTTGGTTAAGCAACAGCCTTCAGCTCAGGTCATGATCCTGGAGTCCCGGGATTGAGTCCTGCATCAGGCTCCCTGCGCAGCAGGGAGTCTGCTTCTCCCTCTGACCCTCTTCCCTCTCGTGTTCTCTATCTCTCATTCTCTCCCTCTCAAATAAATAAATAAAATCTTAAAAAAAAAAAGACTCATACACACATGTTTCTAACAGCATTAGTTGTAAGGATCAAAAGCTAGGAACAATCCAAGTGTCAACAATAGGTGAATGCATAAATACATTGTGCTATATCCATAAACAGTAAAATAAAAAGGAATAAAGTTTTAATATTACTAAAATGTACATGAACTCGAAAATAATCATGATAAATAAAAGAAACTAGACCAAAAAAAAAAAAAAAGAGTACATCCTGTATGATTCCATTTACATAAAGTTCTTTAAAATGCAAACTAATCTATAAGAAAGAAAACATCCCTTTTGCCTGGATACGGAGGAGAGCAGAGAGAAGAACAGGAGGAAAGAGAATAAAGAGGTATTAGGAAATTGGGGGGGCTATGGCTATGTCCATGATCTTGATTGTGATCATAACTTCATGAAAGTACAAGTACGTCAAAACTTACCAAACGGGAGCCTGGGTGGCTCAGATGGTTAAGCGTCTGTCTTTGGCTCAGGTCATGATCCCAGGGTCCTGGGATTGAGTCCCGCATCGGGCTCCCTGCTCCTTGGGAGCCTGCTTCTCCCTCTGCTTCTCTCTCTCTCTCTCCCTCTCTCTCTCCCTCTGTCTCTCATGAATAAATAAATAAAATCTTTAAAAAAAAAAACTTACCAAACTGCACATTTTAGACATGTACATTTTACTGATTGTCAATTTGATCTCAATACAACTATTTTATCTCTATACAAACTATTTTATTTAAGAAAAAAAACCTACTATTGCCCTCATGATAGAAAGAGAGAAGGTCAAGAACAATGAATAAGTTACTGCTAACCTAGGACTCCAAAAAATGCTCATCAGAAATTTAGGAAAACTAAAAATATTTTCAGATATAAGCTAAGAACTCATCATCAGCAGACCTATGCTAATAGGTAGTTTTAATATCAAAATAAAAATGCAACTAGAAAGAAGCTCAGAGATGTGGAAAGAAATAAAAATCAGTAAAAATTACAAATATGTAGATAAATTCAAATGAACCTTAAATGTAAAACATAATAATGTATCAAGTTTAAAATATATATATAGAACGAAGACAGATATGAAATGAGACTGGAGGCACTACATTGAATGAAAGAATTCTAAGGTCTTTACATTGCCCAGGAAGAAGGGGAAGATACTGATTAATATTTGACTTTGGAAAGTCAGTGATACATATTGGATTGGATACCACCTTCAGGGGTAGAGAGGAGGCACAACAGTCTTCTAAAGTTGTGACAATATTCCTTTCTTGACCTGGATGATTAGCCATATAACTGTCTGCTTTGTAATGAATCATCAAGCTATACATTTTTGTTTTGTGCATTTTTCTGCATATGTGTTATATTTTAAAATCTAAAGTTTTAAAAATTTGGGTAGGGGTGGCCCCAGGGGTCAAATCCAAACTCCTGAACCGTTTTCTAACCTTTACTCACATCATATGTGCTAAAAGTCCCATTGACCAAGGCAAGTCAAAAGGCATATAGCCCAAAGTCCAGAGTGGGGACATGCACTTCACCCTACATTGGGCCAGAGAAGGCTGGCACGATATATTCAGGGTACTAAATGAAAAACAAACAAACAAAATAATGCAGCCAAGAATACTTTATCCAGCAAGGCTGTCATTCAGAATGGAAGGACAGATAAAAAGTTTCCAGGAACAAACAGAAACTAAAAGGATTTGTGATCACTAAACCAACCCTGCAAGAAATATTAAAGGAGATCCTGTAATCGAAGAGAGAACCCAAAAGTAACATAGACCAGAAAGAAACAGAGACAATATATAGAAACAGGGACTTCATAGGTAATACAATGGCACTAAGTTCATATCATTCAACAGTTACTCTGAAATATACTATACTATGCTATACTATACTATACTATACAACTATACTCATTGAATGTAAATGGGCTAACTGCTCCAATCAAAAGATAAGACCCATCCATATGCTACCTACAAGAGACTCATCTTAGACCTGAAGACACCTCCAGATTGACAGGGGGTGGAGAACCATTTATCATGCTAACAGACATCAAAAGAAAGCTGGCGTAGAAATCCTCATATCAAACAAATTAGATTTTAAACCAAAGACTGTAAGGGATAAAGAGGGACACTATATCATACTTAAAGGGTCTATCCAACAAGAAGATCTAACGACTATAAATATTTATGCTCCTAACCTGAGAGCAGCCAATTATATAAACCAATTAATAACAAAATTAAAGAAACACATGAATAATAATACAATTATAGTAGGGGACTTCAACAGCCCACTCACAGCAATGGAGAGATCATCTAAGCAGAAGATCAACAAGGAAACAAGGGCTTTGAATGACACACTGGACCAGATGGACTTCACAGATATATACAGAGCATTCCATCCTAAAACAACAGAAAACACTTTCTTCTCGAGTGCACATGGAACATGTTCCAGAATAGATCACATACTGGGTCACAAGTCAAGTCTCAACTGATACCAAAAGATTGGGATCATTCCCTGCATATTTTCAGATCACAGTGCTTTGAAACTGGAACTCAGTCACAAGAGGAAAGTTGGAAAGAACTCAAATACACGGACGCTAAAGAGCATTCTACTAAAGAATGAATGGATCAACCAGAAAATTAAAGAATTTTTAAAAATTCACAGAAACAAATGAAAACGAAAACACAACTGTTCAAAACCCTTGGGATGCAACAAAGGCAGTCCTAAGAGGGAAATAGTTAGCAATACAAGTCTTTCTCAAGAAACAAGAAAGGTCTCAAATACACAACCTAACCTTACACCTAAAGGAGCTAGAGAAAGAACAGCAAAATCCTGCAGGAGAAGAGAAATAATAAAGATTAGAGCAGAAATCAATGAAACAGAAACCAAAAGAACAGTAGAACAGACCAATGAAACTAGAAGCTGGTTCTTTGAATTAGTAATATTGATAAACACCTAGCCAGATTATCAAAAAGAAAAGAGAAAGGACCCAATTTAATAAAATCATGAATGAAAGAGGAGAGATCATGACCAACACCAAGGAAATACAAACAATTTTAAGAACATATTATGAGCAACTATATGCCAACAAATTAGGCAATCTGGAAGAAATGGATGCATTCCTAGAGACATATAAACTACCAAAACTGAATCAGGAAGAAATAGAAAACCTGAATAGACCCATAACCAGCAAGGAAATTGAAGCACTAATCAAAATTCTCCCAAAAACAAGAGCCCAGGGTCGGATGGCTTCCCAGGGGAATTCTACCAAACATTTAAATAAAAACTAATACCTATTCTTCTAAAGCGATTTAAAAAAAAAAATAGAAAGGGAAGGAAAACTTCCAAACTCATTCTATGAGGCCAGCACAACCTTGATCCCAAAACCAGACAAAAACCCCACTAAAAAGGAGAATCGTAGACCAATATCCCTGATGAACATGGATGCCAAAATTCTCACCAAGATACTAGCCAATAGGATCCAACAGTACAAGGATTCCTCACCACAACAAAGTGGGATTTATTCCTGGGCTGCAAGGGTGGTTCAACATTCCCAAATCAGTCAATGCGATACATCACATTAATAAAAGAAAGGACAAGAACCATATGATCCTCTCAATTGATGCAGAAAAAGCATTTGACAAAATACAGCACCCTTTCTTGATTAAAACTCTTCACAGGGTATGGATAAAGGGAAATACCTCAATATCATAAAAGCCATCTATGAAAAGCCCACACACAGTAGATATCATTCTCAATGGGGAAAAACTGAGAGCTTTTCCCCTAAGGTCAGGAACACAACAAGGATGCCCACTCTCACCACTGTTGTTCAACATAGTACTAAAAGGCCTAGCCTCAGCAATCAGACAACAAAAAGAAATAAAAGGCATTCAAACTGGCAAAGAAGTCAAACTCTCACTCTTCACAGATGACAGGATACTTTATATGGAAACCCTAAAGACTCAACCCCAAAATTGCTAGAACTCATACAGGAATTCAGCAATGTGGCAGGATATAAAATCAATGCACAGAAATCAGATGCATTTCTATACATTGACAATGAGACAGAAGAAAGAGAAATTAAGGAATCGATCCCACTTACAATTGCACCACAAACCACAAGATACCTAGGTATAAACCTAACCAAAGAGGCAAAGGATCTGTACTCTAAAAACTATGGAATACTTATGAAAGAAACTGAGGAAGACACAAAGAAATGGAAAAACATTCCATGCTCATGGATTGGAAGAATAAATATTGTTAAAATGTCTACGCTACCCAGAGCAATCTACACATTCAATGCAATCCCTATCAAAATACCATCAACATTCTTTACAGAGCTGGAACAAATAATCCCAAAATTTGTATGGAACCAGAAAAGACCCAGAATAGCCAAAAGATTATTGAAAAAGAAAACCAAAGCTGGTGGCATCACAATGACAGACTTCAAGCTATATTATAAAGCTCTAATCATAAAGACAGTATGGTACTGGCACAAAAACAGACACATAGATCAATGGAACAGAATAGAGAACCCAGAAAAAGACCCTCAACTCTATGGGCACTAATCTTTGACAAAGCAGGAAAGAATATCCAATGGAAAAATGACAATCTCTTCAATAAATGGCGCTGGGAAAACTGGACAGCCACATGCAGAACAATGAAACTGGACCATTTTCTTACACCATACACAAAGATAAACTCAAAATGGATGAAAAAACTAATGTGAGACAGGAATCCACCAAAACCCTAGAAGAAAACACAGGCAGAAACTTCTTTGAACTCGGCCACAGCAACTTCTTTCTAGACACAGCTCCAAAGGCAAGAGAAACAAAGGCAAAAATGAACTATTAGGACTTCATCAAGATAAAAAGCTTCTGCACAGCAAAGGAAACAGTCAACAAAACTAAAAGGCAACCTGCAGAATGTGAGAACATGTTTGCAAATGACATAGCAGATAAAGGGCTAGTATCCAAGATCTATAAAGAACTTATCAAACTCAACACCCAAAGAACAAATAATCCAATCAAGAAATGGGCAGAAGACATGAACAGATATTTCTCCAAAGAAGACATCCAAATGGCCAACAGACACATGAAAATATGCTCCACATCACCTGGCATCAGGGAAATACAAATAAAAACCACAATGAGATACCACCTCACACCAGTCAGACTGGTTAAAATTAACAAGACAGGAAACAACAAATGTTGGCGGGGATGTGGAGAAAGGGGAACCTTCTTACACTGCCAGTGGGAATGCAAGCTGGTACAGCCACTCTGGAAAATGGTATGGAGGTTCCTCAAAAAGTTGAAAATAGAGCTACCCTATGACCCAGCAATTGCACTACTAGGTATTTACCCCAAAGATACAAATGTAGTGATCCAAAGAGGCACCTGCACCCCAATGTTTATAGCAGCAATGTCCAGAATAGCCAAACTGTGGAAAGAGCAGAGAGGTCCATTGACAGATGAATGGATAAAGAAGATGTGGTATACATACACAATGGAATATTACTCAACCATCAGGAAGGATGAATACTTACCATTTACATCAACGTGGATGGAACTGAAAGGTATTATGTTGAGTGAAGTAAGTCAATCAGAGAAAGACGATTATCATACGGTTTCACTTGTATGTGGAATATAAGAAATAGCAGAAAGGATCATAAGGGAAGGGAGGGAAAACTGAATGGGAAGTCATCAGAGAGGGAGAAAAACCATGAGAGATTCTTAACTATAGGAAACAAACTAAGGATTGCTGGAGGAGAGGTGGGTGAGGGGCTGGGGTAACTGGGTGATGGACATTAAGGAGGGCACATGATGTGATGAGCACTGAGTGTTATATACAATTGATGAATTGTTGAACACTACATCTGAAACTGATGATGTACTATATGTTGGCTAATTGAATTTAATTTTTTTTTAAAAAGGAGGAGTACTTAATGTCAAGAAATCATGCACCTATACTGAACACCAATTTATGTGAAAGTGCATTTTAGTTGATTCAATGTTCATTATGAGCTGACATTATACTGAGCCTTCCCAAAACCTAATGGGAGTCAGGGTGCATTTAGGAAGCAGAATATCTGATACAGGGAATACCATCCTATTCTTCTGACTGTTCAAACCACATATTATAAAATATGTGCCACTTAAAAGTCACATTTTAAGTATTGATAAAATGGAATGCGTCTAGAGAAAAATGACCAAGAGAATGAAGGGTCTTTGATTTGGGCTTGAATAATGCTGTGTGATAAACATATAAAGGAATTTGGAAAGTTTATCTTAGAAAAGAAAAAGGAAAGAAACAAAGGGAAACATGATACATGTCTTGAAATGTTTTCAGGCTGCCATTCCTAAGAAACAGATTTATTCATTGTTGCTTTAGATCAAGGGCTGGCCATATGTAGGTCCAAGGGTAGGCCAACTTTTTCTGTAATACACCAGTTATAAAGTAAATATTTTGGGCCTGTAGTGTGTTGCAACCACTCAACTTTTACCATAAAAGGAAAACATTCTCAGATGACACATTAATTCATGTGTATGGATGTTCAATAAAACTGTGTTTATGAACTTTCAAATTTGAATTTCATATAACTTTCACATGTCACAAATATTTTTTCTTCTTTCTATTTGTTTCAATAATTTAAAACTGTGAAAAACATTTTTAATTAATAGCCATACAAAAATAGGCAGTAGACCAAATTTGGCCCACATGCCAAGTATGTCAATCTCTACTATAGATAACAATCTAAGATGTTGGGTCCTACTGATAAGATAGCAAATATCAGTTCAAAAAAAATAAAAACAAAACATTATTTTAATAATTAAAACATAAAATGGTATGTTGTATTGATAAAAGTCCTATATCCCTTGACCCACCTTTGAGTTTCATAGCCAATTCTTCTGAAAACGGATAGCTGTCCACTTTAAATACCTTGACACTGCTTCTCTGCCTGAGGACTTTGTCCAGCATTAGAGGAGCGAGCCCAACCCACCTGCAGGGCAGCCTGGGAGTGCTGGGGATTAAATTCTACCTGGAGTAATCTCAACCAATAAGGGCTAAGAGACAGGGAATAAATACCTCAGATTCCTCCCCTACATGGAACAATTCTAAGGTAGGTTCAATACTGTTCATCATAGAATCCCAATTGTTAACTGTGCTTCAGTTGCCTCATTAATGCAAACTATATTGGCTTTGCCCTGTCAATGTCTCACATTTTTCCACTCTCATTTGTACTTCTGAGGATCACATCCCAAATAAACTACTTGCCCACAAGGACTTATCTCAGATTCTACTTTCCGTGGACTCAAAACAGATGTGCCAAACTGGAGTTAATGAACATTGCCCATCGGGATCAGATGATCCCTTACTATCAAAATGGAAGGGATTTTTAAGTTAGACTAGTGGTTCTCAACTGATTTTGTACCCTAGGGGACATTTTTTATTATCATGGCAGCCCCCACCCCGACTCCGGCATTTAGTGAGTAGAGAGGAAAGTGATGCCGCTAACTATCCCACAGTACATGGAGCATACCCACACAACACAGAGTTATCTGGTTCAGATGCTCATAGTGCTGAGTATGAACAACCTCCCGTTAAACTGGAGGTTGATCTAAATGGATTCTAACATCCTGTACTATTTTAATATTCTATGATTATAAGAAATCACACTGAAATTCCTAAAGCCTGATGAGCTTCAAAGGATTTATAATATCTTGGGAATTAGGTGCAGAATTCCTTCCTATGTCTATTTTTGCATTTTTGTGGAGTGTCCACAGCTTTCATAAATTTCTCTAAAGGGCATGTGACCCATAAAGGTTAAGAACCAAGCTCTATAATAAATAATTCTTAATAATTTTACCATAGGTCTAAATCTTTAATCACCTTTCTTTTTTCTCTTTCAGAGTATTGAGGAATGCAAGAATTGCTTTTTCACATTTGACAGCAATTCTTCCTAAGGCAGTGTAATTCTGATAGGTATAAGAAGTAGTCAATAAAGAGAGTGAATTTAGTTGTTAATTGTGATACATGAAGAGGACACAAACTTCCCGGCAATTAGTCTGGCACCTTTCTCAAGTCCTAGGAAAACTTTTATTTTTAATCCCTAATTAATATAACTCAGCAAATATCACTACATATTGAGGAAGGAAATGAACAAAGGAAAATTGCATAGAGAGAACAGTCCTATATATACTCTTATCCCATATCTGTTTGGACACAAAGCCACTGCCAATGAAGTGCCTAAGATAAAGAATTGGTATAGATCTCCCTTCTGTAGATTTTTTAAGCTGGGGCCATATAAATCAAACAGGATTACTTTATCTGCAGCTAAGAATTCTGTAGAGACATATTGAACCTGTAAGAGATGGCAGAACCTGGCCAAGTTCTGTCTTTTAGGTAATAAATTCTACTACCATCCTGACTCTGCTTTTGGTTTTCTCTATTTTTATTTTAGGGCAAGATATGTGGATTTGTCTGCAATATTAAAAGGATTTTTGGTTTACAAGGATCCAAAATTTGCTGCCTTAGATTAAGTGTGACTGTTCTGGCATCATGCATATGTGAAAGAGAAAAATAATAAGAACAATTAAACATGTGTGACATAAAATTTAATGTGAAATGCAAGTCAGACACTAAACCATTCAGAAGTAATCTGATATGCAATTTTTCTAATGATAGCTACCATTTATGAAAACTTATTAAGTATCAGGTATGTTAGGTTCGGAAAGATAGATAAATGGATAGAATATAGATGATATATAGATACATTAAACCTCACAACAATTATTTAAGCTAGAAACAATTTTTCTATCCCCATTTTATAAATTAAGGCTTGGCAAGTTATAGTTTATCTAGGGCTATAAAACTAAAAATGCCAGAGCAAGAATTTGAACCCAGGTCTCTCTAGCTCCAAAATTTACCTTTATCCCCATAATACAATATTGTCTCACATGGTATAGTTGTCTAATCAGGAAGTCTGGGCAAGATTTGAATCTCTGCACTGGGGATATCTGAGTCACCAAGAAGAATTTTGTAAAGTAGCTAGAGTTGATAACCTGACCTGGAAAAGTTCTAACCTTCAAATAAATTTAGGGGCATCACAGCCCTCTGTGCTGAGCAAGTGAGCGGGGAACCCGAGGTATTCATCACCAAAAGAGGCCAGAGCTTTCTGGGAGGCACAAAGACATATTTAGGTTTTAAAAAAAGGGAACAGGAGTTGACTTCTATCAAAAGCAAAAGTCCAAGTGTGTCAAAAGTATCTGAGAGCAAGAAGCTGCTATCTACCATTCAGTAATTAAGAAGACCAAGCTGAAACCCAGCCTAGAAGAGGTGAAGGTGCTAACTTACACCTGGTTTTGACAATTAACTATAAAATTGATTTATTTTATTTTATTTTATTTTATTATGTTATGTTAGTCACCATACAATACATCATCAGTTTTTGATGTAGTGTTCCATGATTCATTGTTTGCGTATAACACCCAGTGCTCTATGCAGCACATGTCCTCCTTAATACCCACCACTGGGCTAACCTATCCCCCTACCTCCCTCCCCTCCAAAACCCTCAGTCTGTTTCTTAGAGTCCACAGTCTTTCATGGTTCCTCTCCCTCTGACTTCCCCCCCTTCATTTTTCCCTTCCTTCTCCTAATGTCCTCCATGCTCTTCCTTATGTTCCACAAATAAGTGAAACCATATGATAACTGACTTTCTCTGCTTGACTTATTTCACTTAGCATAATCTCCTCCAGTCCCATCCATGTTGATGTAAAGGTTGGGTATTATCCTTTCTGATGGCTGAGTAATATTCCATTGTATATATGGACCACACCTTTATCCATTCATCTGTTGAAGGGCATCTCAGCTCTTTCCACAGTTCGGCTACTGCAGACACTGCTGCTATGAACATTGGGGTGCATATGGCCCTTCTTTTCACTACATCTGTGTCTTTGGGGTAAGTACCCAGTAGTGCAATTGCTGGGTCAAAGGGTAGCTTTATTTTTAATTTTCTGAGGCACCTCCACACTGTTTTCCAAAGTGGCTGTACCAACTTGCATTCCCACCAACAGTGTAAGAGGGTTCCCCTTTCTCCACAACCTCTCCAACGTTTGTTGTTTCTGGCCTTGTCAGTGTTTGCCATTCTAACTGGTGTAAGGTGGTATCTCAGTATGGTTTGGATTTGAATTTCCCTGATGGCTAATGATGATGAACATTTTTTCATGTGTCTGTTAGCCATTTGTAGGTCTTCTTTGGAGAAGTGTCTGTTCATGTCTTCTGCCCATTTTTTGACTTGATTATTTGTTTTTTGGTTGTTGAGTTTCAGAAATTCTTTATAGATCTTGGAAATCAGTGCTCTGTCTGTAGTGTCATTTGCAAATATCTTCTCCCATGCTGTGGGTTGCCTCTTCGTTTTGTTGACTGTTTCCTTTGTTGTGCAGAAGCTTTTTATCTTGATGAAGTCCCAAAAGTTCATTTTTGCTTTTGCTTCACTTTTTGGAGATGTATCTTGAAAGAAGTTGCTGTGGCCAATGTCGAAGAGGTTACTGCTTACGTTCTTCTCTAGGATTTTGAAGGATTCCTGTCTCACATTGAGGTCTTTCATCCATTTTGAGTTTATCTTTGCGAATGGTGTTAGAGAATGGTCGAGTTTCATTCTTCTGTATATAGCTGTCCAACTTTCCCAGCACCATTTATTGAAGAGGATGTCTTATTTCCATTGCTTATTTTGTCCTGCTTTGTCTAAGATTAGTTGACCATAGAGTTGAGGGTCCATATCTGGGCTCTCTATTCTGTTCCATTGGTCTATATGTCTGTTTTTGTGCCAGTACCACGCTGTCTTGGTGATCACTGCTTTGTAATATTGCTTGAAATCCGGCAACGTGATACCCCCAGCTTTGTTTTTCTTTTTCAACATTTCCTTGGTGATTCGGGGTCTTTTCTGATTCCATGCAAATTTTAGGATTGTTTGTTCCAGCACTTTGAAAAATGTCATTGGAACTTTGATCGGGATGGCATTGGAACTATGCTCTGGGTAGCATAGACATTTTAACAATGTTTATTCTTCTGATCCATGAGCATGGAATGTTTTTCCATCTTTTTGTGTCAATTTAGACTAATGGAATAATTCAGAGAGAAACAGGTCATGGGTGAGAGTAAGAATTCCGAGTCCTGGAGCCATCAGGAGTGAAGAGAGTAACTAAGTATCCGCCCATACTCTATAGGGGACTTTCACTGTGAAATGGATGGGAAGCAGCAGATAGGAAAATGTTTCTGTATTATTAAATACATTTTCAGCTTTAAACCAAAGAAAGTGAACCAGCCCACCTTAGAGGAAAAATATGTATATACTGGCCACATAACTAAAAATTCTGAGAATAAATCTAACTTCAGTTATGGCTAGACAGAGGCAATCAGAGGTTACCAGAGAACTTCCTCTCCATCTCAATTCTTTCCTCTCTGTAGGTTTCCTTGGGGAGAGAGTCCCTGTAATAACCAGGGGGCCACCAGAAGCTTTCAAGGCCCTAAGAGATCATAATGCCACAGACAGAGAAAGCTTGTTTCCTGATAGCTCTGACAAAAGTCAGGGTCTGGCCTGGCTTCGATCATGTGACCAGCCCTGAACCAGTCACTGTGGCCCATCAGAATAGATCCTGATGGAGTCATTGCATGTCCTCCCAGGGCCTTGTTTTGGGGAGAGAAGTGGCTGAAATCAAGCTCAGCCAAATACAGCAACAGAACATAAGTGGGGATAGAAGCAATACCTCAAATACTGCAGCAGGCCTTGCAGTGCACATACAGGGTCAGCGCAGTGCAGCTAGAGCCAGGGACCCATGTGGGGCCTCAGGGGGTGGGGAGCCGCACATCAAGCAGTTAAACACTTATGAAATATCTACTACCGCATTTCACTGATTCTAAGATGCACATTTTCCACATTTTAAAGACTGAGATGTCAGAATGTTTCTGACAATGAAAGACATCCTATAATTGCTCTTGGCCAGGGGGCAGCTGTGATATAGTTTCCAAAGTCTGCACAGAACTCAGTCATAATTCTTCATATTTTCATCTCTTCAACTGAGTGTGCATTGTTTATACCATATTTGTAGGCTTCAAATGTTGTTTAAAATATCTTCAGAAAGATTAAGCTATGATCCACCATTAAAACCAAATGTCATTATATATGCAAAAAAGGAATCCATGCGACAGGGCACATGTTTAATATTAATGAAGCACATATTCATGGTGGGGAGAATGACTGCAATTCCATATTTGCTTTCAAAGTAACACGCATGCTTTTTTAACACCTAAGAAAGGATGACACAAGTGGATGGAGCCATTTTATATTTTTACATTTTTTTTACTGATATACATGAAAAGTATTGCCTTTCGCATGCTAAGAAATGCCCCGAAGACAGCAACACTGAATGATAAACATGTATATCTAAATAGTCCAAAGTAACTTTCAATAAGTATCATGTCAATAAAATTAAATTGTAATTCCAATTAAGGTAATAATAAATCACTTTAAATAAGTGGCATCTGTTAGTAGTAACATAAAATCATGTTTCATCTAAAATCAATAACAATGTACTTGATGAAATAAAATATATGACCGTTACTATGGTAGGTACCAAAAGTACAAAGAGAAATAATTCATGGTCCCTATATTTGGGAAATATTCATGGTCCTATTGTGCATTTTTAGTGGGATGTGGTACAAAGGGGTTATCAGAACAACCATCACTAAGCCAGACACTTTACCTCACCTATCCCATATCCTTTGTATTCTGACCCAATCTGCATTTCAGAACTATAGGAAAAACATGGGAATGTTTGTAGATTGTGAATTAATAGATTTAGTGATTATAAAGTATTTAACTGCTTTAGAAACTCCCAATACTTCAGATACTTAAGCCAAACACTTGAGAGTCATTCTGGATTCCTCTTTGTCTCTCACACCTCACATCTAATCCATCAGAAAAGCTTTAGCTCCAAAATATATCCCAAGAATCTGACTACTCTGCCACTACTTTAATCCAACCCACATCATCTCCTGCCTGGAATCCTGCAAGAGCCTCATTACAGGTCTTTCTGTTGCTGGCCTTACCTACCCACTCCCCACCCATTGTCTAGCTTCAACACAAAGCCAAAGTGATCCTTTTAAGCATAATTTACATTATGACAATCTTGTGCCACAAATTCTGAAATGACCTACCAGTTCATGCAGAATAACAGCCAAAATCTCTGCAAAGGCCCCCAAGGCACCCAATAACTGGTCCTATGAACATCTCTGATCTCCTCTCCTATTACTCCTCCTTTCAGTTACTTCACTCAGACTTCCTGGCCTCCTTGCTGCTCTTTGAACATGCCCGGTATGCCCTTGCTTCCCCCGTTACTCCTGCTCTTCCCTCTGCTGACCGTTCTTCTTTGAGATAACTGTTTGGCCGGTTCTGTCCCCTTGCAGTCTTTACCCAAACGTCATGTCGTCAATGAGGCATCTCCTGATCACTCTTTCTTCTTTTTTTTTTTTTAAAGTAGGTTCTATGCCCAGTGTGGGACTCGAACTCACAACCCTAAGATCAAGAGTTGCATGCTCTACTGACTGAGACAGCCAGGTGCCCCTCTGCTGTCACTCTCCATGACAACTGCCACTGTCCCCTTTCCTCTGCTCTCCCAGGCCCCCTTACCCTGATCTAATTTGTCATTTTACTATAGCATTTATCTGCTTCTAACACACTATTTAATATACTTATTTGTTATGTTTATTGCTTATCACTTGACTCCACACTTCTCCCTCCCCCCAACCCCCATGAATATAAGCTCCATGAAGCTATCTTTTTTGTTCAATGCATCATCCTAGTACTTAGAACACTGATGGCCAAATAAGTAGAAGCTCCATAAACATATGCTGAATGAATAAATGGATGATTTTTACTAACCCAAATATGTATATAAACATAAATTCATGTCTGTAAAACCACTTAAGAGGCACAGAGAGGACATAAGCTAAAAATCCTCTGAAGTCAAAAAGTAAATTATATTCTGAGAGAATGCCCAGAGGAAAATTACCTGTAGAACCTATAGTAGTGAGAGTCCAGGAAAGGTACGCGGGAGAAAAGGCAGAGAAAACAGAAGACAGGATATCTGCCTTAGGTAAAGGGTATGTCTGCTGGGACTGATGGTCCAACATTCTGTCATTAATGCCTCCGGGCTACATTCTGTTGAATGAATAAAAGCTTCCAACGGGCTCCTCTAAAACTGAGTAAACTCAGGGACATCTTCCATCCCCTCACCCCTAACCCCCACCATGGGCTATAAGGAATGCCCCAGCAGAATCCTCAGCTTCCAAAATAGAAACCCAGAGCTGTGTACCCAAAGCTGACACATCACTTCTGTCAAAATGAAGCCTAGAGTTTGCTTGTGGACACACAGCCAAAACACGCAAGCCAGCCGCAATCGAATCATACGCTCTACTCTCCCTCCCTCTTTACTCCCTCATGTTCTATAGGGCCGAAGAGGTAAAAGGAGAAGAGACAGTAAGAAAGCTACTTGGAAAACCATTAAACTGCTTTTTACTTTCAGTTCTAGCCATGCCTATCTTTAGGGTAAAACTTCTCTACAGAAATAAAGGTTTTGAGGTAATATTCAGACTCCCATAAAGGTGCAAGTCATGGAAAGAACACCTGAAGGTTCAAAACGACTTCACCTCCAGAATCTCAAATTCTCTTTCTGAACCAGGCATCTTACCTCTCGCTTTTCTCTCTTCTTGCTTAAAACGGGCAGGTCCGCTGGAAGACAACACACCTCCCAACGTTTTGCCCCCATTTCTACCTGCAGAAACACTACCCATTCTTCAGTGCCTCGCTCCAATTCCAAATCCCTCGGGAAGACTGTAACACTTAGCGTGTGTCCTTTTTCTGATATGTTCTTTGTCTCTTCCTTTTTCAAATGCATTACGTGTTCACTCGATATACTTTTCTGTAACAGACTTGAGTTTCTATTTTATCTCTGCATCCCAGAAGCACACAGAGCATGATGGCCCTGAACTGAGGGTTGTAGAGGCCACAACCATGAAGGCAGTGCACTTCAAAATGTGTGAAAAAGATGGTTCCAAGAAGATAAAAAGGATCTCAAGTATCTTATCATGCCCTCATTTGTACTGCATTGATGCCCTTTCATATTCAGAACCTAGTGGGTTTTTTTCAAAATTATTTTTAAAAACTATGTACCTGATTGCTGTTGTTGCTATTTTGCTCTATCTTAGTAGCTCCTGGAGAAAATAAAAAGGTCATATATAACTCAGAAAAATCCATTTGACTTTTTTTTCAAGAAACAGGAAAGTGAGGAGACTCAGTTTGCCTCTACGCGAGACGTCTCACAGGGGTGTAGGAGAAGGTAGGACTGTTGCCAACATCTAAGATTCAGCACTGCCAGGAATGAGTACACCTTAACACAAGGAGAGGAAACCCTTCAGGAGTAAAAAAGCCAAGGTAGTAGGTAACCCCATAATTTACTGTCCAAAACAGGTCACTCTGAGAGTGAAAGAGGCACCATTAACAATTACACCAGGCAGCAGGTATTAACCGGAACTGCCCCAGGCAAACTGGAGCAGATGACAACCCTACAAAAAAGTCAGTGAACCTGAAACCTCAGGGCACAGCAGGAGAGAATCTGCTATAATTCTAAAGCAGCTCTAGATAGTTTAGAATAAATCCCCTGACAAAGCTGCCTGTTGAAAGAGCCATGTAGCATTCCAGTGCCTCTAGAAGGCTCAGCAGGAAAAGAGAGTGCTCAGAACGCTGTGTTGAGCAATCCAATCACCATGAAATTCGGAGAGTGGAAGCTGCTACAAGCCTTTACCATCCATCAAAATTGCCTTCAAGATGCTATCGTCAACCATTAGGATCAGCAAGTAACCTGCTAGGCTGAAGAGACCTTACTACACAGGAGTCTCTACCCTCTCTACCATCCAGGCAGAGGTAACAACTGAGGGAGAAAGAAGTAAGACCCCATTATCTACTACAACCAAATGAAGAAAAGAATCATAGAGACACAAAATGTTGATGCTGTAGGCACCTTAGAGACAATCTAATCCAGGTTCCCAATTAATAAATGAGGTAACATAGCTCAGCAAGATTAAAAAAAACATTTTATGCTACTAGAAGAAAAAAGAATTTAATTCACTCCTTCCTTCATTCGATACGTATTGAGTACTCCCACCACGTCAGGCACCAGGATAAGATAAATAAGACATAGTCCTGCCTAGGAGGAAATGCACTAATAATTATTATACTTCAAAAACTGATTAAGTATATCTTGGAAGTACTGTGTTAATACCACTTGAGAATTCTAGCCAAATGGCACAAAGAAAATGATCCTTAAAAGGGAGAATGTTGATAAACACTGCCACTATGCAGTAACTTTGCTGAGAATCCTTGTGATGGAAAAATGTTCAATAATAAACCCTCTTCCATTTGTTTTCTTTTTCTGTCCTTATCCCACATTTATGTCTCACCATATGCAAAGCAGTGAGAGTCAAACTGAAGCCTACAATTTTCTTGTGTATATATACTATCAATATTGAAGTTCAGGATATACATTTCCAGATTTCCTAGAATCCTGAAGAAAACAAATCTAACTTAATTATACTCAGGTTTTTCCTCTTCCATCTGTAAAACAAATGAGCCTCTAAAACTATACCATTTGTTCACAGAATGTCATCATGTAGAAAGATGATCATTATATGAAATTAGTTTAATTAGAAGATCTTCCTAATTCATACATTCTTTATAGAATTTATTATAACAAATCATGGAGTCTTCTAAACACTTTGTAAGAAAGGGGAATTTGAGGCTTAAATAAAACCAATACTTAGAAGAATTATTTCAACATAACCCAAATAAAACATTACTTAAACCCAGAAATATTTGTTACACTCTTTCACAGAAGGCCATTGCAATTATTGAATAAAATGATTTACCATATCAATAAAGAATCTGAACCTAGCACCATAAAGTTTTTTTGCTAAAGACCATGCCTGTAGTGTGACAATTTCCTTGTTTTAAATAAGTTCATTTCTCAATATTGCTAAATTCAAATTTTAATCAATAGTTTTATTAGACTTCCATATTCAAAAAAATATGGTTTCTCCCTGAATACTCATAAAAATAAATGTTGTTACATGTTAGCAGCTCGAGATATAACATGTCATGAAAAAGACTGAAAATAATATGAACTTCTCCAATATTGTACTTCAGTATTCAATTACATTAATAAACTTGCACAGGTTTTCACAGCCTTAAATATTTTCAACCTACACTGAGCATAACTGTTTGCATTATGTAAATGTTAAATTAAGTAAGGATAAGGTGAGTGAAAATACATTCAGAAATCATCATACCATTCCTGGTTAGCATGGTTTCTTTATGGTATAAAAGGTATTCAAATATAGTCCAATGCTGAAAATATCTGAGCTTCCTCTGGTTCACAGGAATAACAACGCTTAGAAAAGAAAAAGCAAGGGGAAAGAAACATTATTAATTAAAATATAACTATCAAGTCTATATAATATGACTAAGCACAGATGAAAATGCCTGTAATTCTTATTAGCAGGTTCTATACAAGTTTGGGGCCTCACAGACTGCAAATGCTGAGAAAAATTCTAAACCGTAATACAAAAAAATTTTTTTACTTCATATCACAATCATACACTTAAAAGGGGACCAGCCTAGTAACACGTGGGTGGCTCAGTCAGTTAAGCGTCTGCCTTCGGCTCAGGCCATGATCTCAGGGTCCTGGGATTGAGCCCTGAGCCCCACATCAGGCTCCCTGCTCAGCGAGGAGCCTGCTGCTCCCTCTCCCTTCTGCCCCTCCCTTGCTTGTGCTCCCTCTCTCTCAAATAAAATCTTAAAAAAAAAAAAGTGACCAGCTTAGATTGAGACTTTAAAATACATTTAGCTTGATTTAGCACTAGTCTTCATGCAAACCATGGAGCCCTGTCATAAAATCAGGTTTGCCACATACCTTGATGATTCACTAAGTAGGAGGTAGAGTGTAGCACAGTGTTTACAAAGGTGAGTTTTCAACTCATGCGATTTTGTGCAAGTTAATCCAAGTTTCTCAACCCCAGTTTCTTCACTTCATGGATTTGTTGAAGGATAAAATGAAGCACATTGTGTTAACTGTTTATAATTTTTAATTGTTACTATAAATTTTATCCAGCATCATTATGGTAGGCAAAATAATGGCCCCTCAAAGATGTCCTTCCTAATCCCCCAAATTCGTAAATACATCACCTTACATGGCAAAGGGGAAATTAAGGTTACAGGTGGAATTAAAGTTGACAATCAACTGACCTTAAAATATGAAGGTTCTGGATTCTCTAGGTGGACTCAATGGAATCACAAGGTCCTTAGAAATGGAGATGGGAGGGAGGATTGACGGAGTCAGAGGGAGATAAGACTGTGAAGAGTAGCCATAGAAATTCAATGTTGCTGGCTCTGAAAATAAATGAGGGGGTCATGAGCCAAGAAATGTGGGCTGCATCTTGAAGGTGGAAAAGGGAAGGGCAGGATTGTCCCCTAGAGCCTCCAGAAAGGAATGCAGCCCTGCCAATACGATGACTTCAGCCCACTGAGACCAGTATCAGACTTCTAACCTATAGAACTGTAAGACAGTAAATTTGGGTTGCTTTAAGACACAACATTTGAGGTAATTTGTTAGAGCAACAGTAGAAAACTAATACTAGAGGCATGTGGGAGGCTCAGTCCATTCGGCATCTGCCTTCGGCTCAGGTCATGACCCCAGGGTCCTGGGATCGAGCCCTAAGTCGGGCTCCCTGCTGAGCAGAGGAGGCTGCTTCTTCCTCTGCCTTCCCCCCCAACCCCCCACTCATGCACTCTCTCTCTCTCTCTCTCCCCTCTCTCTCACTTTCTCTCTCTCTCAAATAAATAAAATCTTAAAAAAAAAAAAAAGCCTAATACTATTACCAATATGGCAAGAGCTCTGTTGGGTGCTAGAGATGGTGAGTTAGGTAGACACGCTAGGGATACATTTCCCTCTCTACAAGTCCCCTTTTATGACCCTATAATAACTTATTAAGGTGGACATAATGGGTATTGCTTAGAAAAGTTCTATACCTATAGTCTAGATAACTAAGATAATTTATTAAAACAAATCTGTGGCATTTTGCAGACCCATATCTTGTTCCTCTACTACACAGGGTAAATAGCTTAAAGCCAAAACTTTGGCAGAGATGAAGCTTTGGAAGAGATGACAAGTCGCCTATGAAAATTCTGCTTCCCCTTTTTCCCCACTCTTTATGATTGGGGTAGCAATGTTTCCAGCTAAAACCCTAAATTTCCAAGCTGCCCTTGCAGAAAGGATACCAAATGTGATATAAGCTAAAGTCTTAAAGTAGAGCTGCTGGGAAAGTTTCCTGAAGGTGATTATTCATCTGGCAGATACCCTTATTCTTCTCCTTCTTCCTACTTGGAACCAAGGAGCAGTTCTATAACCATAAAAAGAGAAGCCAATGAAGATAGAAACCAAGGATAGAAACCATGTATTAAAGGGAGCAGAAAGCTTAAAGGAGACTGGCATGATGGTATTGTATAGACACTGGACTGCCTACCTCTGAAATTCTTGCACATGACGAAAAATAAATTCTTAACTTGTTAAGCTAGCCTAAGCCAATTCCTTATACTTGACCTAATGTTCTTTTTGCTAATTTTCTAAGTGAAGTTTCCTTTAAATCAGTCAGAATTTAACACAGTAAGAGGCCACTAAATAGTGCTGGAAGAACTGGATATGTACATGCAAAAAAAAATGAATTTATATAAAGACCTTACAACCCTCACAAAAATTAACTCAAAAGGGGTCACAAAATGGCCTACATGTAAAATGCAAAACTTTAAAACTCCTAGAAGGTAATATAGTAGAAAGCCTACATGACTTGGAGTATGGTGTTGATGCCTTTTTAGATACAACATCAAAGACACGATCCATGAAAGAAATAATTGATAAGCTGGACTTCATTAAAATTAAAAACTTCTGCTAGGTGAAAACCAATGTCAGGAGAATGAAAACACAAGCCCCAGACTGGGAGAAAACATCTGCAAAAGACATATCTGGTAAAGAACTGTTATCCAGAATATACAAAGAATTTTTAAACTCAACAATAAGAGAACAAACAACCCAATTAAAAAATGGACCAAAGACCTTAACAGGTCCCTCATCAAAGAAGATAATACAGATGACAAGTAAGCATATGAAAAGATGCTACACATCATATGTCATCACAGGATATTCTGGAAAAGGCAAAAGTATGAAGACAGTAAAAAAATCAGTGGTTTCCAGGGGTTAAGAAGAAGGGAAGAGTGAATAAGATGAGCACAGAGGGTTTTCTGGTAGTGAAACCACTCTATATGATATTATAATGATGAACACATGCCAAGATAAATGTGTCTAAACCTATAGAATGTACATACCAGAAGTGAACCCTAATGTAAACTATGGACTTTGAGTGACAATGATGTGTTCATGTAGGTTCATCAATTTTAACAAATTGCACCACTCTGGTGAGGAATGTTGATAATCAGGGAGACTCTGCATATGTTGAGGGAAACAGTAAATGGAAAATTTCTATACTGTTCAATTTTTGTGTGTTCTTTTTCCTTGGCTTATTTATATCACTATATAATAAACTACTAAATAGGTTTAATAATGCTGCTGTGTATAAGAAAGTTTGGGAAGTATTAATGCTTTTCTCTTTCATAGAAATTCTAACCTCTAGTATAGAATGTGAATGGCAATTCTATAGGGATCTATATTTCTACCCATAACAGTGTTTTAGTGTGAGAACTTCAACATTTTCCATCGTGGCAATTCAACACTTGCTTTTTTAAAAATCATTATAATCAGTTCATAGTAAGATATTAAGGAACAGCCAGAGGCAAGGAAAATGCATGGGTCTCAAAAAATAACTTTAAGGAAAATTCCGTATAACATTTTTCTCCTAGATTCTTGTCTTGTTATTACCAAAGATCTATGATGAAAAGCAACAATCTCTCATCCAGTTCCTCCCCTCCTACAGACACTCTCCAAGGATAATATGTCTTAATTTTTTCTGTTTCTAGGGGTCTTGGTGGTTACTTCTATAAGTCTAAATAAGAAGTTTATTTCTTTTCATTATCTTGACTTATTAACTTCAGACAATATTTACTGACTGCCATCATTAGAAATGTGAGAATTGAGTTCATTTACTTTGTTCCCTCCTCCCCTTCTTCTCTTCCCAGTGTTGTATATCTATATTGTTATTTTTAGCTTTTATATTGGTTAACTATTAACTATAAATAACATACCAAGCACATACTTCTCATTACATTGACTTTCCACAGGACTTCTTGAACACACTTTGTAATGTAAGCGCATTAACACTGAAACATATTTTTTCTGCTTCTCATTAGATTGATTCTAAAAGATGGAAATCAATAAACACAACTGTAATGATTATGTAAATTTGCTCTAATATGAAATATATTCCCCTCTCTACAGGTTTCATTACATGAATAACATCTATATATGTTTTGCCTAAAAGAATCAATTCAAAACATTTGTTTAGCATTTACCCCATGCAAGTCATTACCAAATCAAGTATCAGGCACTGCATTAGGCATTCAAGAAACACTGATGAGCCAAAATGAGCATGACATTGTAAAGGCTCCGAGGAAAGATATGCTGTAAAAACTGAGTAAAAGTGGGGCGCCTGGGTGGCTTAGTTGGTTAAGCGACTGCCTTCGGCTCAGGTCATGATCCTGGAGTCCCGGGATCGAGTCCCGCATCAGGCTCCCTGCTCAGCGGGGAGTCTGCTTCTCCCTCTGACTCTCTTCCCTCTCATGCTCTCTAGCTCTCATTCTCTCTCTCAAATAAATAAATAAAATCTTTAAAAAAAAAAACTGAGTAAAAGTGGACCTGATTTAGTCTTGAGAGAGCAAAGATAAACCTGGGAATATAACAACTGCGATGAGATTTAAAGGAAATGAAAATTAACCGATGTAGAGAGAGAAGCAGGAAAAGGCATGGAAGAGAGCATCCTGAATAAACAATGTGCCCAAAGCCCTTGGTTTTGCCCTTTAGAGAAATGGAAAGGAAGCCAAGTGGAACCAGAACACAGGTAAAATGCAAATTGTTTAATGCCTGATTATGGTAATGTAAGCTGTTTAATGCCTGGTTGATTATATCTACATATGTGACTAAAATATTTATTATGTATATAACTTTATAGTTATGTATATGTGTATATATATATATATAATTTAAACATATGTAATATAACTTTAGAAGGATACATTATTGGGAGCCTGGGTGGCTCAGTTGGTTAAGCATCTGCCTCTGTCTCAGGTCATGATCTCCAGATTCTGGGATGGAGCCCCATATCAGGCTCCCTGCTCAGCGGGGAGTCTGCTTCACCCTCTGCCCCTCCCCCTGCTTCCTTCTCCCTCTCTCTCTCTCTCACTCACTCTTTCTCTCAAATAAATAAACAAAATCTTTTAAAAAGGCTATATTATCATAAAAAGTAATTTTATATTTATTCCTATATATAATATATATACAATAATATAATGATGTATTTCTATATATATTATACATATAATAATACAATTTTAAGTTAATTTTACCAATTCTTCTTATGGATTGCTAAAATAATAAATCCTTTCTCTACCAGAATAATTATATAAGCAGACTCTGAGAATCTATGTACCCCTTCATGCATAAGATTTAAGTTGCTTCTCCCAAAAGTTTTTCAGCCACATGTTTATTGTAGCGGGAAAGATAGATGTGATTTATGTAACATCCACATTAATGAAATTACTCTCTGCTTTGCAGTTCTTGCTCCTCTTTATCACCCCTCCCCCTTGTTTTTCAAACCATTGAATGTTCTTGTAAACTTTATAGTTTCTGGCCCATTTCCTAGAAGAGTATTTTTCCAACAGTAGTTTGGACTCATTAATGAAATCAATTAAGTGGATCAATTTTTTTTAATGTAATAGAATAGAATCAACGAAAAAAACGTTAGAGTGCATTATACATAATAATGGAAAGTGCTGTTTCTGAAGATTTTGTTTTAGTCATACACACATGTCAAGGATCAATATGGAAAATGTCTTTCTTAGTTATCATCAAAGTCAAAAAAACATAAGAGAAATACTGTTCTAGAAATTGTATGCTTTAAAGAAAGTCAATAGCACTGCGAAGGGAGTATTTTTCCCAAAGTATATATGTTTGAATCTGTTTGCAATAGAAACAGTTTTCATCACCATCA
Source organism: Eumetopias jubatus (assembly GCF_037043125.1). Classification (NCBI taxonomy): domain Eukaryota; kingdom Metazoa; phylum Chordata; class Mammalia; order Carnivora; family Otariidae; genus Eumetopias; species Eumetopias jubatus. The sequence goes on from NW_028274809.1 coordinate 50,271,925, forward strand.
TCAAGGGTTGGAAAATGCAGTCTCATGGGTTGCAGTCTTTCTGCACCGTACTAGGCCATTTAAGAATGACCCTTGGGCCTGAACACTTCCTTACCAAGAAATAGAGTCCTCACAACCTGTGCTAGGCTTATCACCAACTGTGGGATTATCTTTCCCTGTTTCAGGCTCAATGTGTATTCCTTTGTTCTGCTTAAGTGCATGTGTCAATGCCCTTAGGCCTGTCCCTGCTTCCCATACCTCAGACCCCACAGGAGAGGGGTCAGGGAACCACTTCTACTGCAGCAGGAAGTAGGGTGTGCAGCCTACACTGCCTGTATTGGCTGGCTGCAGAGTGGATCTGGCCATGGGGAACCCACACATTGCAAAGAGCTAGATATTAGCGCTTTCTCTCCTCCTGCTCTAAGTAAGGGCTGTACCACTTGAGCCTAGTATGTATGTTGTCTGTTCTCAGCAACCTCAAATCATGCACTGGTTTCTTCCCTGCCTTTTAACCTTGGCTGCACAGCCTGGCCACTCAGTGCATGATGAAACATCAAGCACACCATCAAGTAAGATTTAGTCAATGATGATTAAATTTGTAGAATCCAGACAGAATTGAGCCTTGTTAAAACAGAATTCTATAAAGGGTTCCTGAAAGTATACATTCCAAATATTTGAATCTTGACTAGGAAAGGTGGATAGGGCTCATCAGATCAGGCATTTATCTATAATAATACTTAAAGTAGTTAGTTAATTTGTTATAGAACTGCAAAAGTTGAATCGTATTTAATGATATACCCTTTAATATTCATATACAATAAAATAAAAAGAATATACAATTGTTCTCAGGTCAGACTCCAATTTTTTTTTAATGCCAGATTCCAATTTTAACTCACTAAGGAACTGTCAATAACCTCTGATGTGTGTGGTAAAGGAAATAGTTCTGATCAATTTTCAATCCTCTTATCCATGTCCTATACTGGAGAAGTTTCTGAAGTGGTAAGACTTTCTTTATTCAAGTGATGAATACTATTTGTTGAACACCTCCTGTATCCATCAGGGAAGGACCTTTCATGGACTAATGAAAGTGTGCCAGCAACCAAGGAGCATGATTAATTCAAATCTGTGCATCTGAAGTTAAAAAAAAAGAAGAAGAAGAAGAAGAAAACAAACATAACATTGCTTCCTGCCTCCAGAGGTTTAAAAGTTTTAAAGGTTTAAAATTTTTTTAGTAAAAATTCATAAAGAAGGAGAATTTTTCAGCAGTATGAAAAACTGATTGTAGGGAAATGTGCTAGGAGAAAAGAATAAAAAGGAAGAATACTCAAGTTTCCCATAGTAATGAAATTTTTTCCTAAATGTTTACATCAGCAAAAATTTAATTTGTCCTACTTACAGGATTGTTTTTTACCAAATGTCTGTGCTTGCAACACTCTAAAACTGGTATTCTTTTTGTGAAAATAACAGTTATTTAAATATATCAGAATATAAATCAGAAGACTGTAAGAGGAAAAATTATCACCTAAGAAGCTGGTTGAGTACGTTTTGAAAACTCACAGTCATCCCTTCAGGAAGAAGCAGGGTAATTTAACTGGAAAGGATGCTGGTTGAAGGGGAGATCAATATGTAATTTTAGCTAGATTGTTTCCCTATTGTCCTTTGGGCCAGTGCCAAAGAAACTGTCGGCCTATCTTGGGACAATGGGTCAAACCAGAAACACTGCTTTGCACCTGAAAGAGAAAAAGAAGCGAGCAGGTCCAGATAGTATGCTGAGACGGTCGGAGATTCCATTAGAGTGTCAGCCATGAATAAGGTGAGATGCAATTTCTGCAGCTATGAGATAGTTTCACCGTCACCAAGTCTCCCTGGGCAACTTCACTGATGCATTTATGATGAAACTTCTCATTTTCTGTTATGTTTTCTCTCTTGGACCTTAAAGTAAATTCATCTTTTATCAGTTCCACACTTCATTGCATGTCATGATTTGGAAAAGATAATAAAATACTGGCTGGTGCTGCCCCCAGAAAGGACAATGAACCTGCCTTCATTTTAGGAGACTATACTTATGGGAATTGATTTACCTGCCATGACCACTGTCTATAAAGAAAAGAATTATCTTGAAGCAAAGCAGAGCCAGAAAATTAGGAGCTGTTGTCTTAATGTAGACACTGTCCTCAAAGACTTGGCAGAAGAAAGACCAGGTAGTATAGTCAAATTCAGAGAAGCAAGGATGAAGAATTATTGTCATCAATTGATCCATTTTTATTTTAAAATATTTTTTCAGTGTTAATTTTACCCCCCATCTCTAGGCAATAGCATTCATGTTATTTAAAATCCCATAGATTCTCTGAAGAGAAAAATAACATTTAAAAATAAGTCTCCTCGAGATCATGGTTCAAATTACTAGGAAGTGTGTGTGTGTGTGTGTGTGTGTGTGTGTGTGTGTCAGAAAACAAGGGACAGGAACATTATTATCTAAGAGCTTAACCACCAAAGTAACAGCAGCTTTGACCTTGGAACATACTTTAAATCCAAAATTTTTAGCACTAGAACTGCAGTGATTACCCTCTTATTACAACTTTTTCCCATCCCTGCTCTGCCCACCAAAAAATTAATAATGGTTTCTTCTGATATTGAGAAAAGTTTTGCAAATCAACACATTTTGATTGAGAGTCAATGATTTTTACCTCTATTTAGACAAGTATGAGGAGAATGTAGTAGAAACAAAACTACACGGCTTAAATTGGAAATAGTCAACCCCATAAGCCTATCCATCATGTTAAATGTTTATGAAGTCAGCTATCTTCAGAAGAGTCTACAATGGAGATACAGTTATTATGGCATTTTTTTCTGATTTATTTTTACTTAACATTAAAATCTGCCAAATATCATGACTGTCTTTGAATGCAAATCCAAAACAGATTTTTGTAACTAATAAATGAATCCAGAATGTTAAAATCCTAAGTAATAAAAAGATTTAATTTTCCTCAGGTAACTTGTTCAGAGGATGTTGTGGTTACACCTGCTTTCCCTTTCCTAATTTCTAGTATCTGTTCAAGTACCCATCTCTAGACCATATAGCTCATGAACTATATCAGATCACACTCACGATTCCAGAGATGGCCCTGAGTGGTCCAATATAATCAAGTTTCCTTGCCATGACTGGTTCAGGAAACTAGGCCTAACCCAATCAGCCCATAGCATTCCTTTGGTTGCAGGTTATTGCTTAAATGATCAGGCCAGTACTATGTGAGGTGAAATTCACTAGAAAAAATGGAAAGGAAGATTCCCTGTCTTGACAGAAAGGCAGAAAATACAACCTATGTATGTGGTTGTAAATGGATACGAGGCCTAGTACTGCTGTCGCCATCTTGTGACAAGACTGAGATTAAGTCAACACAAAAGGGATAAAAATGCTAAGAATATCTCCACCCATCAGACCAAGTTCTGCTTAAACCAAACAGATCCCTATGTATGGATATTTTCAGTTTCTTGAGGGCTAGTTTGAATTGAGTTTTCCATTATGACTTAAAATACTCTAACACATACTATTAATAGGGTTCTCTTTCCATAATTAAGACAATTATATAATCATGCTTTACTTTTTACTGCCAGGAATTTGGAGTCAAATTTGAAATTCAGCTACAAAAATTACATAAGCCTTGGGGCTATGTTTTTAGTCTCATTCTTAAAAGGTCAAGGGTTTTGGGGGGGTTGTTTGTTTTAGATTCAAGGTTTTATTTAAATTCCAGTTACTTAACATATAGTGTAGTATTAGTTTCAGGAGTAGAATTTGGTGATTTGTCACTTACATACAATACTGAGTGCTCATCACAACAAGTGCCCTTCTTAATACCCATCACTCATTTAACCCATCGCCCCACCCACCTCCCCTCCAGGAACCCTCAGTTTGTTCTATGTAGTTAAGAGTTTGTTCTATGGTTTGCCTCTCTCTTTTTTTCTCCCCTCTATGTTCATGTTTTGTTTCTTAAATTCCACATATGAGTGAAATCATATGGCATTTGTCTTTCACTGACTGATTTATTTCACTTAGCATAATACTCTCTAGCTCCATTCATGTTGTTGCTAATGGCAAGACTTCATTCTTTTTTATGGCTAATATGCCATTGTTTATATATACCACCTCTTCTTTATCCATTCATCAGTTGATAGACATTTGAGCTTTTGCCATAATTTGGCTATTGTTGATATTGCTGCTATAAACACTAGGGTGCGTATATCCCTTCAAATCAGTATTTTTGTATCCTTTGGGTAAATACCTAGCAGTGTAATTGCTGGATTGCAGGGTAGTTCTATTTTTAACCTTCTGAGGAACTTCCATACTGTTTTCCAGAGTGGCTGCACCAGTTTGCATTCCCACCAACAATGTAAAAGAGTTCCCCTTTCTCTGCATCCTCACCAACATCTGTTGTTTCCTATGTTGCTAATTGTAGACATTCTGACAGGTGTGAGGTGATACCTCATTGTAGTTTTGATTTGTGTTTCCCTGATGATGAGTGATGTTGAGCATCTTTTCATGTGTCTGTTAGCCATCTGTTCTTTGCAAAAATGTCTATTCGTGTCTTCTGCCCATTTTTTATTCTGATTATTTATTTTTTGGGTTTTGAGTTTTATAAGTTCTTTATAAATTTTGGATAGTAACCCTTTATCACACATGTCATTTGAAAAGATCTCCCATTCCAAAGGTTGCCTTCAAAAAATAAATAAATAGGGCGCCTGGGTGGCTCAGTTGGTTAAGCGACTGCCTTCGGCTCGGGTCATGATCCTGGAGTCCCGGGATCGAGTCCCGCATCGGGCTCCCTGCTCAGCAGGGAGTCTGCTTCTCCCTCTGACCCTCTTCCTTCTCGTGCTTTCTATCTCTCATTCTCTCTCTCACATAAATAAATAAAAAAAAAAAAATCTTTAAAAAATAAATAAATAAATAAAAAATAAAAGGTCACATTTTCCTACCTGTCTTTCTACATTTTTCTGGTCATGGTTATTATATTCACATATACCAACTTTTCCTTTTTCCTTTTTAATTGTTATAATAAACCAACAGATTACTTGCAGAATAAGTTGAGGTGTAAATAAATTAACAAAGTAAAATAAAATTAATTAGCCTAAAATAAGTGGAACTTTTTCAGAAGGCCCACAGTACAAAAACAAGCAAAGAAAATTAAAGAAACAATTAAAGGTATTTTACAAATTGGAAACTTTTTATTGAAGAAAGTGATGTTCTGTTCATTTTCCAGTTAAATGGAATTCATTGTTGTATTTTTATGTAATCAACCAGAAGAAACAGGAATTGGTTTTATATAATTTTTGATGATCTAAATAGAATTCAAATTACAAAGTAACAGAATTGATAACCTAAGAATTATTGCAAAGTGCCTCATGTTATGCAGCTCATTTTATTTGTTCTGACTCAGGCCATTTCACTTCACTAATCTAATTAATTTGTACTAAAATATGCCACCCCTATTGCATTAAATTTTACATTAAAATTGTTTGACTGCTTGCCAAAGAATGTTTTTCTCTAGAATTGGGTTTGTGGAATAAATGCACATTGCCTATTACATATTTTTCACCATTTTGATAAGCATTTGCTTTCTTTTCATAAGTATCCATAGCATGAAGATCACAGTACATTTCACATTTGAAAATACATATTAAATATTTGATGAGGGTATTACAAACACAATTTAAATATATATAATTTAAGGCAAGCCTGATGGAAAAGCAATCAATCCTGCTTCATTTCATCTCTCCTTCTTTGTAATTATAAACCCAAATTGTTTTTCTAGAGGACCTAACCCTTAAAAATCAAGACTGTCAACCAGACAGGTGGGAAATGCTTGTTAATCAATGTAAAGGCTAGCAATTATGGTTTCTTTAAAAAGAAGAAAGTAAAAAGAATAAAAAAAACAACGGAGAAAGTATTTTGATGATTTGGGGCACATTAATGGCTTACAAATCACCGAATGACTGAGTTGATTTTAGGAATACAGAACTGTACACTGAAGAAGGGGAGGAAAAAGATCTTCCTCACTCCTGAGAGTACAGACTCTCACCATTCGAGCTCCTTCTTCATTGCATATCACTTTCATCACTAGGACTCTTGGGATAATCACTTAAATTTCCAGTTCTCTTAGTATCATGAAAGCAAGTTTTTTTTAATTTTATTTTATTATGTTATGCTAGTCACCATACAATACATCATTAGTTTTTGATGTACTGATCCACAATTCATTGTTTTCAGTGCTCCATGCAGTACGTGCCCTCCTTAATACCTGTCACCAGGCTAATCCATCCCCCCACCCCCCTGCCCTCTAGAACCCTCAGTTTGTTTCTCGTAGTCCATAGTCTCTCATGGTTCATCTCTCCCTCCGATTCCCCCCTTCATTTTTCCCTTCCTTCTCCTAATGTCCTCCCTGCTATCCCTTATGTTTCACAAACAAGTGAAACCATATGATAATTGACTTTCTCTGCTTAATTTAGTTCACTTAGCATAATCTCCTCCAGTCCCATCCATGTTGATGTAAAAGTTGGGTATTCATCTTTCTGATGGCTGAGTAATATTCCATTGTATATATGGACCACATCTTCTTTATCCATTTGTCTGTTGAAGGGCATCTTGGCTCTTTCCACAGTTTGGCTATTGCGGACATTGCTGCTATGAACACTGGGGTGCATATGGCCCTTCTTTTCATTACATCTGGTCTTTGGGGTAAATACCCAGTAGTGCAATTGCTGGGTCAAAGGGTAGCTCTATTCTTAATTTTTTGAGGAACCTCCACACTGTTTTCCAAAGTGGCTGTACCAACTTGCATTCCCACCAATACTGTAAGAGGGTTCCCCTTTCTCCACAGCCTCTCCAGCATTTGTTGTTTCTGGCCTCGTCACTGTTTGCCGTTCTAACTGGTGTAAGGTGATATCTCAGTGTGGTTTGGATTTGAATTTCCCTGATGGCTAATGATGATGAACATTTTTTCATGTGTCTGTTAGCCATTTGTATGTCTTCTTTGGAGAAGTGTCTGTTCATGTCTTCTGCCCATTTTTTGACCTGATTGTTTTTTGGTTGTTGAGTTTCAGAAAGTTCTTTATAGATCTTGGATACCAGCCCTTTATCTGTAGTGTCATTTGCAAATATCTTCTCCCATTCTGTGGGTTGCCTCTTCGTTTTGCTGACTGTTTCCTTTGCTGTGCAGAAGCTTTTTATCTTGATGAAGTCCCAATAGTTCATTTTTGCTTTTGCTTCACTAGCCTTTGGAGATGTATCTTGAAAGAAGCTGCTGTGGCCGATATTGAAGAGGTTACTGCATATGTTCTCCTCTAGGATTTTGATGGATTCCTGTCTCACATTGAGGTCTTTCATCCGTTTTGAGTTTATCTTTGTGTATGGTGTTAGAGAATGGTCGAGTTTCATTCTTCTGCATGTGGCTGTCCAATTTTCCCAGCACCATTTATTGAAGAGACTGTCTTTTTTCCATTGCATATTTTTTCCTGGAAAGCAAGTTTTGATAAGGGAAGAAAGCAGTAGGGAGGGATGGGACAGCAAAATGGAAACATCATCATCTTTACCTATTTCCTCATTTAGCCCAGGCCAGCTAAAAGGTGTACAAGCACAGGTCAGTGCTGGCTATTTCAGCCCATCTAAAGACTTAACAACCAAGCTGACTACAGAGCTCCCAGGCAACCTTACTGACCTGACACTGCTCTATTTGTAGCACTCATTGTAAATGATATAGTTGTTATATGGTTGTATTAAATCATTTGCAAGTCAGAATTCATGGAAATTTTGTGTAATAATTTAAAAACACATGCCAATTATAAATACAAAACTAAACACTTTCAAGATCAGCAACCCTTATCAAAATGTACCTAGAAATGATTTTTATTTAATGACAACCATTTATTTGTGTGTGTACCTTCATTAGATGGCAGCTCTCTTTAACAAATGGGAGTAAATTGGGTAGAACTACAAAGGGAACTAAGAGATTTATTGCTGCTTATCAATTAATGAAATACTTATTTAAGCACCTGTGCTTTTCTGGACACTTCTGACCACTGTGGACATTCCCACCCCATTTTTCTTCAGCAGGATGCTCTTGAGTAGCTTTGCGGAAAGCTTATGCAGGAGTTCCTGAGTAAGGCTATTGCTATAAGGGACTAGAAGTCTGAGTGTGAGCAAATCACAAAATACACCCACATAAAAAGTCTTACTGCAGGCAGAAAGGCAAATGTCTCCATAAAGAGATTATTTTTAAACTTAAATGACTTGAACAAAGCAAATAATGCAAGACTCTAGGAGCAGGGCAAAGTTCAGAGTCTGAGGCCTCCATACCTGAAACCAAAAGCCTCAAATCAGGTTTCTTATGGAAATAAGAATGCAGGAGAAGGTATTCCCCATATGCTCTTATGCCCCAAAGCAGATTTTCCTCACTCCCATTTCCATAAGGACCTACAGACCTCTGGCCTCAGAAACAGTTGCTCCCAATTAGTTTGTGGTTTGAGGATTGCAGATAACTTTTTAATTATTATAGTATTTACATGTAACACTCGTTTACCCATTTTCTTGCTCCGATTTTTCTGTGTTGGATTCATCACAAGAGGTATACATTATTTAACAAAACAAATAAAAAAAATTTCAAACTGATAAGAACTTTCAAACTCCAACAGAGCAGAGGTGATGCTCTGTGACTGGCTGTGAATTCACATATATGGATAGTCCTAGGAACTGGTAATTTCAATTGTTCTTTTTAGTGTGTATGCTCTTGTAGAGGGATAAATGCTGACCAAAAAAAAAAAAAAAAAAAAGTTACATAGGAATTGTAAGACCTAAGAATGAATGTGTACTTTATTCTTGTCTTGTAATTCCTTCCAATCTTGCCCTAAATCCCTAACGATGACTTTAAAAGCTTTCGAGAAAAATACAAGAATATTGACAACTTTCTGAAATGCTGCCCTCAGAGTCAATGCCATTGATCGCTTATTCCCCAGTCATATGCAGCTATAATCACAGAATGTCAAAGAAAACAGTATTGACTTCTGAATGAGACAGCCCTAGATTAGTATTCCAGCACAGTATTTTTACTGTGCTGCATATCCATTGTAAGCCTCAGCCACCTCATCTATGAAATGGAGATAATAGCAGCGCCCACTTTGTAGGGTTGCCGGAAGTTGTAATGCACATACAGTGCACATACAATGCATGTATAGCACATGTACAATGCACGTACAATGCACATACAGGGCACATACAGAAGCGGTGTACTCGCAGTCAGAGCTCAGTTCCTTACTCCATACACCTTCTGCAAATCCTGCACTCTTGTTGACCAGGGCAAGACTACATATTAGGGTTACATGGAGATGGGATTCATAATTATAGTTGCCATACTTTTAACATCAAAAAGGCCTAGGTAAATCCTGGGCCTCTGCAAACCCACCACATTGTAGCTTTCACCCAATTCCGTTATCATCATGGGGCTTTCCGCTTCAGTTCTGACTGAGCATGCTTTCTCAGGCGAAAATGGAACACTGTTTATTTCCTATGTCTGACACTCATCCTACCTCTTGCCAATTATTTTTCTAAGGAGGCAGAAAAATTCACACCTCCCCCTCATATCCTTAAAGGATGGCTAGGGTCCTACTCCAAATGAACAAATTACCTGAAAACTTTGACTAATACTGACGTCAAGAACCTCCTAACTTGCTCACCTATTGAGTTCCATGATTACCAAAGAAGATAACATTTCTCTAGAAACAGCATAACATTAGTAATAACATTTACTATTATGAAATGCACTACAGGCCAAGCTATGGCCAACTTAAATATATAGTGTTCCAAAAAGCCATATGTAAGCCACTTATTTGGAATTCAAATGTATTTTTCCATAAAATGTTATGTATCAAATCTAGTGCTTCTGTCTATCACACATAAACCACTGCAATCAATGTTATAATCTACCTGAGGTACAGTACCAGACATACTGATGTGCACAGTTTTGTCTCTATTTGTGTAATTTACCAGTCTGTAAGTCTAAAATCACTCATTTGTTCAACACATGAATATGACTGCATTGTCTGCTGCTAAATGCCAGGCACCATTCTAGGTACTTCAGATAGAATGACAAGACATGTTTATAGAATACTGGGGAAAAGAGATAATAAACACACAAGTATTTTATAAGTTGAGATATAGAAAATGCTATGAAAGATTTAAAAAAAACAGAAAGGGGGGAGAAAATAATGGGGTGCACTTTAAGAGACAGTCTTTCTGAGAAGGTGACATATGAGCAGAGACTTTAAGTGTAGGTGTAAGCAAAATGAATACCTGGGAAGAAGCATTCCAATCAGAGGGAACAGCAGTGCAAAGGCTCTTGACTAGACTGAGGTTAGAAGTCTCGAGGAAATGCAAGAAGGTCCAGCAGCTAAAGAGACACAAAGAAGAGGCCAAGAGTAGGAAATGATGTCCAAGAAGGGCCTGGTTGACAAGGCCTTGCAAGATTACTTTGGGGATTACTTTGGATTTTATTTGGAACATGTTGAGAAATAATCAGAGAACTGTGAATGGAAGAGTGACATTTTTAAAGGACATTTCCAACAGATCACTGCAGATGTCAAGAGGGGGAGAAAATACTAGGGCACAAGAGAGGAAGCATGGAAATTAGTTAGGAGGCCATTTCCATAGTCCAAATAGAGACGATGGTAGCTTGAACTAGGGCATGAGTGCAGAACACAGTGAGAAGTGATCAGATGAATGAAGGAGACCCCACCAAAGAGAAGAAGGCAAATTTAACAAGTAGGACTATTCTCTCCCTCAATATACATTCCCTCACAGTGGCCCTCAGTCCTCAAAAGAAGCCTCTAGTAGATCTGAGTCCCCAAGTGTGCCATATATATATATATATATATATATATATATATATATATATATATACCAAATCCTGTCTTTAGTCCCATTTTAATTTAATCTAAGACCAAAACCAGCTCTAATCACGAAGTATTTCAACAGGAAAATCAAGCCTGGTTCTAATAGGGCATGCCAAGAACCCATGTCAGTCCCACTCAGAGGTGAGAAGCACCAAGAGTCCCTGCTACCAGTGAATGCATAAACTTTATCTGCATATGAGAAAGCAATTGTCTGCATCTCTTCTTCCTGGATTTACGTTCTGGGAGTCCTTTGGTCAAACCCCCCTTTATAAGCCTGAAGCCCTCTGACATCACCATACATTTAAAATGTTCTTCTTTGGCAGAAAAAAATATAGAAGTAACAGATTATGGCTGTTTAACTCTTAAACTCAAGTTAATCCTGCCAGAAGATTGTGCAGCATTCTCAGAAAGAAATATTTGATTGCAAGGTCAAAAAAAATGTACAAATGGAATTAAACAGGCAAGATTTTATTCAGACTACTACAATAGAGGAGAGAGACTGAATTCAACTGTGCTGAAACAAAAGGTGGGAGTTTGGAGGCACTGTGTTAAGCAAATAGAAAAATACCACAGGAAGTTAAGGAGGAGGGTGGGTCAATCTGATTATGTCATCCATGTTTGCTAATTGGTGCTTATCAAAGTTAGGCTCCTACCCTTCTATAGAGACTGGGAAAATAGGCACTATCTTCCTTGAATACTCCATTTCAAAGGGATGGCTCCCAGTTCCTTAAGACAGACATTCCTGGGTTGTAGAAGATTTACATCTCAAAGGAAAAAGACAGAGAAAGAATTTACAATTGCAGGTTTACTCAAGTAAATGCTCTATGAAATGGGAGGTCAGAGATTTATAGTCTGGAAGAAACCTGTCTGAAGTTTAGCCAAACTCAGGGGAATGTTAAGGCTGTCTTACTCAGCAGAAACATCAATATTCAATGATTACAAAGTTCGTAAGAGAAATCTTTGTCCAAAATTTTGCCAGCTTTCTGTTCATTGCTGCTTATCTTCCTAATTTGAAAAATTCTAATCTGACATCAGCCCATGAATGCTATCTGCTCCCAGACAAGGTTTACAGAAGGCCCCGAACACTGCAGGAGTGGACACCACTTAGCTCCGGTAAATGGAGCTCTGTCTGCATCCCGAAAGGCTAGGAAGTCAGAGTGGGTCAGACATGAAATTTTAAAAGATTTCACAAGCAAAGATTGATAAATCTCTTTGTCTTTGAGGTCCTGAAATTTCTGCCTTATTGGTTTTTGTTTGTTTTCTTTGTTTTGTTTTGTTTTTTAAGTATTGAAAACCAAAGGCTTAGTCTAGAAAGAGAGTCAGCTCTGATTGGGGAAGGGCCTAAGAGTCTTTTCCTAGAACTCTGAACCTGAGAACAACATTGCCTCCTGAGAAACCAGGGATTCAGGCTATTCATACAAGGTCAGGTAAATCAAATATTTATAAGAACTGCCTACACAGTGTCATGATTAAGAGACAGTTCTTAATTTTTTGTCAGTTTTTAAAAGATAATGGATACTTTTATAACAGTTGTAAAATAACAAAACTGTAGAGATGGATATTAGATTACATTAGATTGTATTGGATTAGATGGGATAATAGATTGTCCCAGGGTTAGTGATGCGGAAGGAGGCAAGTGTGGCTATAAAGGGAGAGCACAGTAGTCTTGTGGGGATGATGCCAGCACAAGTTTAAGAGTAAGTATCTTAATATCCTCTTACCAGAGTCTTTAGCATTATAAGAGTTTTCAGTTTTCATGAGGTTTAATTCATCAATCTTTCCTTTTACAGGTCATGCTTTTGAAGTTAAGTATAAGAACTCCTTGCCCACCCCAAGATTCTGAAGATTTTCTCCTGTTTTCTTCTAGAAGTTTTACAGTTTTTTTATTTAGATATGTAGATGGCATATTAGAAAAGGAAGAGCTGTTCAACATCATAAGCCATTTTTAAAATACAAATTAAAACCACAAGGAAATATATCTACCTATTAAAATAATAAAATGATGGGGATGCCTAGGTGGCTCAGTCGGTTAAGCGTCTGCCTTTGGCTCAGGTCATGATCCCAGCGTCCTGGGCTCCCTGCTCAGCCAGGAGCCTGCTTTTCCCTCTCCTCCCCATTCATGCTCTCTTGTCACTCTCTCTGTCACTATTTCTGTCGCTATCTCTGTCTCTCTCCCTCAAATAAATAAATAAAATCTTTAAAAATAAATAAAATAAAATAATAAAATGAAAAATAGTGGTAACATCAAGTATTAGTTAGGATGCAGAGAGTCTGGATTACTCATATGTTTTTGATGGGAATGTAAAATGATATAGCCATTCTGGAAAAGTTTAGCAATTTCTTATTATATCCAAACATGCAGAGGTGCCTGGGTGGCTCAGTCGGGTAAGCATCCAACTCTTGATTTCAGCTCAGGTCATAATCTCAGGGTTGTGAGATGGAGCCCCAGGTCTGGCTCTGCACTCAACAGAGAGCCTGCTGGAGATTCTCTCTCTCCCTCACCCTTGCCCCTCCCCCAGCTCATGCTCACACACTCTCTCTAAAATAAATAAATAAATCTTTTAAAAAAATTTAAAAATTAAATTTAAAAAAAGATGTGGACAAACTGAAGTGCCTCCAGAGAATGACAAAAATGGTTAGAAACCAGATATGTTTAGTCTTGAAAAAGAAAGAAAGAAGCAGCACTGAAAACCCTACAGTTGTTGAAGGATTGTCATACAGAAGTTGAGATTAAATTTATCCTGTAAAGCTCCAAATTTTAGAATTAAAAACAAAGTATCGAAGTTCAAGTCAGTTTTCAACTCAATATAAGGGAAAGGAAGATTTTCTCACAATTAGCGCATTCTAAAATGAAAATGGAGGGCGCCTGGGTGGCTCATTTGATTAAGCGACTGCCTTCGGCCCAGGTCATGATCCTGGAGTCCCGGGGTTGAGTCCCACATCGGGCTCCCTAATCAGCAGGGAGTCTGCTTCTCCCTCTGACCCTCCCCCTCTCATGTGCTCTCTCTCTCATTCTCTCTCTCAAATAAATAAATAAATAAAATCTTTAAAAAATAATATGAAAATGGAGTCTTTTTTTTTAAAGATTTTATTTATTTACTTGAGAGAGAGAGAATGAGAGATAGAGAGCACAAGAGGGAAGAGGGTCAGAGGGAGAAGCAGACTCCCTGCTGAGCAGGGAGCCCGATGTGGGACTCGATCCCGGGACGCCGGAATCATGACCTGAGCCGAAGGCAGTCGCTTAACCAACTGAGCCACCCAGGCGCCCGAAAATGGAGTCTTAAAACACAAACTTTTTTCACTGAATATGTTCAATCAAACTTGGATGACAAAATTTCAAGAACATTGCTGGAGTAATTTCAGAGAAAGGTAAGAAGATGAATTTTTCTAAAGTGTTTTGTAAAAAATTTCCCCGTGGCTATAAGCATTAGTACATATGACTATACCCAACTTATATTTACCAGCCCAGACTCTAACTGTAAAAAAAAAAAAAAAAAAGAATAATTACAGGAGCAAATGCCATTTTCTGGTACTATTCACAGAAATGCAAAGGGTGACACACATTAAAACACATTTATGTTAAAACAAAATATTTTCTAAAATAGAGCTATTCACTTAAAACAGGAAACATGATGAAATTTAGAAAAAAAGAAATAATATTGTAATGGTGCAATGTACAGTGTCTAATATATACAAACTTGAACCAGATTTTCAACATCTAAATATATACAGTAAAAAAAATCCCTTAGGTGTTGAAAAACTATTTTCTAGTTCAAAATATATGATGCCCAAGTTTGTTTTAAAATTGTCTGTCTAAAATTGGAAATACAATGTGTAAAATGTATGGTGACATCAACGAATGTTTAAGACCGAATTTTTAAAATAGACCAATCTGTCTGACAAAAATTGAAGGACAAGTTACATAACTCCAGTCAGAATTTCCAGACCAGTGTTTTTTATATTATGCCTTGCTCAATCTAAATAAAATACTCCTAAATAAAAATACTCCTTAAAGCAATTATGTTGCAAAGAGTGTAGAGAAAGACGAACAACACTTCTGTCAGTAGACAGAACAGCTGAAACACGTAGGCAGACAAGGAACTGATGGCATGATCAACCATTCATGAATATTATCTCTGATGGAACAATGATTGAAAAATGTTCATCTTTTTAGGATACTTGGGCTTTTGTTTCCGTTTTTAAAGGGCACATAAAAAAACAAAATGAGAAAATGTTTCTACCTTATTTTCTATCTAGCACAGTGGTCATCCTTGGGGAGGAAAAGCCCACATATAACTAAGCGAGAAACAGAACCACTTGATCCAGATGACAGTGGGGTGGTGGGAAATGAACAAAAAAGGCAAGTAGTCAGCAAATTAGTGCTAAATGAGGGGCAAAATTAGAGGAGCTCCATGTTCCTCTGAGTTCCAGATAAGCAGGCTCCTATCTGAGGGTGCACTCGCAATTAGATTAGGGTGCACTCACAATTAGATTAAGTTTTGTAACATCAATAAGAACTGTTACTGCAAGTGAAATGAATAGATTTAAGCACTAATTTCCTTAAATCTCCCCTAGAAATACACAACATGCTTGATAGAGCATCCATATAAATTATATTCTATCTTATATTCTAATAAGCCCTTAGTCCATCCATATATTCGTCTATATATCCATACTGGGGGCCACTTTAATGCATCTCTCCATTCATCCTATTTTCAACATATATTTACACCATGCTTGTCATGTGCCTGGAACTTTCCTAGACACGAGAGATACAAATACGAATAAGAAAATGTTTTAACCTCCAAACCAATGTAGGATTCTATCTTTAAAATGTCCCTGAAATCTACTTTCTTTAACTAGATTCAACAACAGGAAATTTAGTAATATCCCAGGCACCCAATTCAATTTTTGGACTGCTAAAATTGTTTTAAAATTCCATTTGAGATAGGTATGAACTGTTTCTGAATATTGGGGGCACAAATAAGGTCATATTTCTGAAGTCAGGAAAATCAAATTAAAACAAATTCACTAACATTGGCAGAAAAGTCATCAGTCATTCGATGGGAAAACACACAAAGATACACAGACACACACACACACACACACACACATTTATTTTGAAGTAAAAATAAAACATGATCTCTCAGCCATGCTGCTGTTCCTTCTCTATTCTCTGCTAGGGCCATGGCTCTATGTGAAGAAGATCCAGTCACATGATTCATTGTGGGTTGGCAACTCAACTGCCCACGGCTGATTCTGCCTGAGACTCAAACACTTAGCACCAAGTCCTTCACTGCCTCTCACCAGCCACAAGCCCTGAGGTTTTACCATCTCAGAACTGATGCATTCACAAGGGCTCCAGAAACCAAGTTCAGCTGAAAATATACCAGCCCCTCTTTTTTCCAAGATCCAACAGTCTCTCTAAGTCAACACTTTAAGCACAGTCTGGATCCCCTCCTGGATAATTGACCCTGTTTGTGTCCCAGAGCTTTGATTTATTAATTTTTCCCGGAGGGTAAGAAAAATCTGGATTTCAAAGAAAGTTCTGACTACTTTGGGAGAAAAAAAGGGAAAAAATACTTTCATTTGTTTAAGCATGAACAAGACTCAGTCTCTCTATAGGTGGTTCTGCATAATTAAATTTTTATAACTCATCTGCTACATTTGTCATGAGCTAAAATCTCTCGTTCTTTAAATTCTTCCAAGTAGTCCTACTCAAGCCTCTTGTCACATCTACTGCCAAAGGAGAGAGGCCATGATATGTCAAGGCAACTCTTAGGTCTATGGAAGTCTTCTCTAGTCTAAATACGCTCAGTGCTTTCAACAGCACCCAGCTGCATTTCATCAGGTTTAACACTGAAAATTTCAAATGGGGCTAATACATAGTTTTTAAAAAGAAATAGAAGAGGAATGATTTGCCAGAATAGTGGCTGACTTTGCATCTCAGGGATCAAACCCAATGATGGGTGATTTCAGGTGGCCAGCATTAAACCAAAACTTCTCTGCTTCTGGATATCCTTTTCTTCTCTCACCCCAGTTCTTCCTGGATGACAAAAACTGCCTCATTCACAAGTCTATCTCAGGCATGAAGATTAATCCATCAGGCTATCATAGCTTTATGTCTCTTGTCATTAAGATAATCCAACTAACTCTTTGCTTTTTATTACTCTTTGTGTATTAATAAATCACCAGGACCTGCATACAGAATAAGAAAAAAGTGAGAAGGAATCTATACAAAAGTATATTCAATGGTGAAACGAAGAAGGAGTAGTCAATTCAATCAGGGAAAGTTGATGAGAAGTGGGTCAATAAAGCCTCCAAAGAAGAGGAAAAACGTGATATATAATTTTGTTAGCTGGACAGAAATGGAAAAGAGAAGAGATTCTAAACAGAGAATTTCAGGCCTGACCTAGATCAAAGCCAATCAGACACTTAGCAGAATTAGAAGGAGCCTGAGCTTCAGGAAATCACTGGTTCAAATCAGCCTTTCTATGGCTGAATCAAGTGTGGGATTCTGCCTTTTTTCTCAGGCAACAACTCTGCGTTTATTCAAAGGATGATCCCCCTCTTACCTTCCAGTACTCCTCTTTCCCAAGGCTTAGGTTCCTGCTCTCCCTTTCAAGCATCCTAGAAGTTATAATCCTTATAATTGGGACTGCTCCTTCCCCCCCTCCACCCTGCCATTTTTTGCCACAACAGCCTGCCTTGATTGCTACCAAATGTCTTCAGCTAGCCCCGAATATTTTTCCCTACCAAAATGCTGAGATGTCCTCCTACCTGTGCTCCCTGCATTGGGACATTTTTTGTAAATTTTACGAATGCTTTTCTACTGGTTGTTTCATCTGCTCTCTGGATTGCGGTTTTCCCCAGTCTGGCCATCAGAGCCAAGTCACAATTATAAATAACTTGTAAAATGTTTACTTTGCTTATGAAGAACAGAACTGGTTTGCATGTGATTTATTTATTTGAATGCATTTACTGCACTTAAATAAAAATATAATGCTGCTTTGAAAGACTGTTAAAAACTTAAACAAGAAAGCTTCCAATTTGGGTAGGCTAAAGTTGTTTGTAGAAAACTAAAGTTGACACACACACAAAAACTAGAAAAGCCAGATAAAACAATGTTTATAATCATCAGAGATCTGAGGAAGCAGTTCAAACTATGGAAATAAAAATTCTAAAGAGAAAACCTCAGAAAGGTGAGCTATGATCTGAAGTAGCTTTTTTCCTGGGCACACTTGCTAACTCTGGCCTCAGGCAAAAGGCTGAGAATCTGGGCTTGGCTTCAGGCAGAGTGCCATGGAGTTAGGGTGACAAAACTGGAGACTTTAGATGTCTCAAAACAACCATATCCCCTCTTTGCCTTGCCTGTGACCAAGAATTTTCCACTGAACAAAGACATCAATCCAGATTTAAGAAATCCATATAAGTAGGCTAAATTACAAACCACCATGAAATACCCATGGTACCCCAGAGCTTCCTAGTGATACAACTCTGATGAGTCAGCTGCAACTCCGCTATATTGGTGGCATTTGAAAACTAAATGGTAAAATGACTTTCAAGTAGCTGCTGAGTGATGACATGATGTGTTATAGTCACAAGCATAGACAGTAACTAATGTTTAAGAGAAACAGGGACACCTCCCTGGAAAACAGTAGCAGCATGGAGTCCAGCACAGTGAATGGTTATAAGTAATGGATAACTCTTGGAGAAAAGCCAGAAACCAAACTCTAGTAAAGATCCATAAACAACTGATTCTTCAAATAATTAATTTCTTTCATCTAGTGTACAAAGTACTTTTGGCTCTATATCATACTGGAAAGGGAAACATCCCCTCCCCATTCGTACCCCAGACCAACTTCTGCCCACTTTCTTGCCAATTGCAGCCCCTTCCAAGGATGGTGGAGCCATAATCTGATAAGTCAGGGCCCAGACACTCATTGCATCATGATTTGCTGGTAGCTGATGTAATTGGATCTTCTAGTCAACACTCTTCTATCTTCTGTGCCAAACTTCAACTTCTTATCTCTCCTCCTCTACAGCTCCAACCATGCCATCATTTAAGTAAGGGCCATCTCTGAATATCCAGACCTTTTTTTCCTTTTCACTCGCAGACATGCTTTAGTGTACCAAATTAGATTTATGGAGGGAGTGCCTCTAGCCATGTGCTCCAACTGAGTGTACCAAAGGGCCCTTCAAGTGCAGATTTAAGAGTTCTTGATATAGATAACAATAAACTTGCCAGTTTTGTTATGCATAGTTCCTACTTCTTAAAAACTTGAGGGGAGGTTAGATGATCAGTAAGGAAGATTTTGGACACTACAGAGTCTCTAGCTATAACAGCATAATGGTGCCAAAATCCAATCTCTATCACAATCAGTTTTTCAGCTACTGTCATGTGATCATTCTAGCCATAACTAAAAATCATTATAAATACCATAATCTTTTGATATATAAAGTCAACCTGGATATATTAAATGGTAGTCCTATTTTAAGCATACCAATATGTCAGGGTGCCTGGGTGCCTCAGTTGTTAAGCATCTGCCTTCGGCTCATGTCATGATCCCAGAGTCCTGGGATCAAGCCCCGCATTGGGCTCCCTGCTCGGCGGGAAGCCTGCTTCTCCCTCTCCCACTCCCCCTGCTTGTGTTCCCTCTCTTGCTGTGTCTCTCTCTGTCAAATAAATAAATAAAATCTTTAAAAAAAAAAAGCATACCAATATGTCATGTATGTGTACCAATATGTCATGTATGTGTAGAAATATTTTATATCCTCCAAATATGTGAGTATGACAGTAAGAATATCTGGAAGTCTAGGATCTCTGTCAGTTTGAATTATTCATCAATTGAGTTCTATAACAACGTTTTATAGAATGATAGAGCTGCGGACAGTTATTAATCAGGTCTTTTTTGGTTGTAAGTGACAGAAAGCCAACTCAAGCTGGCTTAAGTAAAAAGGAATTTGTTGACACAGAAATAAGAAGTACAAGGATAGAAATGACTCAAGAACTGTGCAAGCCAGTTACTCAAAGAATGTCATTAGAACCTGTCTCCTATCTCATTTCCTCTTTTCTCTGAGTTACCTTCTCTCCCCATAAGATAGACACGAACAAATTAGACTTAGAAACCACAATAGAATGAGATTATCCCTTTCCTAGTAGTTATAGAGAAGCCCCATGGCTTCTCTTCACAGGCCTAAATTAAGACATTTATCTCTGAAACAATCTCTGTAACTCTGATTACTCGGGGCTTGGTCATGTACCCAGACCTGGACCACATGGACTGAGAGCATGAGTGGTTCCCCTTTGAAAAGTCAGAGTGCATTAACAGGAAAAGGAATGAAGATGAGTAAGACAAAAATAAACAAATACCTATTACACTTTTCTCTGAAAATTTCTCTATAATGGAACTATTTTATTTAACAGAATTTCTGGACCTGATCATGGAACACTTGCATAAATGCATATTTCAACATTTTTTCTCTGAATATAAGAAATTCAATTTGAAAACATTTGAAATTACTGAGAGTGTAATTATCCTATAAGATAGTGTGTTCATCCATGCAGTGATTTTTTTTTTTCCTCTCCTCTCCAACTTCTTACTACCATTTAAACTGTCTCTTTTGATGGCTCCAACTTGATGGAGATATATATTTATCTTAAATTCAAGTTTGAGACAGTCATGAAGAGAGAAATGTATTCTGTATGTTCTATATAATTTACTCATGATTATAGACATTAGGAGTTTAAAATTAGAAATTACCTAATGCATTACTACTTTCTATGTTGTAGAAAGATTTTTAAATGCTGCCTTGGAATAGATCATTACTTTGAAAAGAAAAATATGCATCTAAACTCTTCATGGGTCCCCCAGTTTGGCTGTATAAATGATAAAGAATGTAGGACTTCCATTATTTCATCCTAGTTGTTAACTTACTGATTAGCTATGGGCTGATCAAAGATTTTCATTGAGCTGAACAAAGATTTTGGGTGGCTTTTCAAAGTTTCACTATGGGTACTACATGAAATTAAAGAACAGAGCCATTGGGAATCATATTTCTGCCTTCATTATAAAGAATAATAGGACATTTAAAAGACCCATACCAAGTTATTAAATGTGAATCATTCCTAGTCCTCTTTGCCTTGCCTGTGACAGACATCATTAATTGATCAATGCACTCCTCACCCCTTTTCCAAAACAGCACTCTGCAGCTACTACAGAAAAAGGAAGTACTGAAAACAAAATTATTTACCAGTTTTATCCTTAAAAATGTTTACTTAGCCAACCAACAAAAATTGAAAAATTATCTTATCTTTCATCAATGATCCCATATGGATTTTTCTCCCAATTCTGGATCTTCTGAACTTTATTTCCCTGGAATTACATCTATCTATATCTTTAGGGATAAACAATTTTTAAAGCTACCTAAAACTCCAGAGATATTGGAATGTTTTATTAATCTGCACCTAATCCCATCCGGAGAGCAATTTGAAACATCTAGAAACAGCATTCAGAAGTGTTATGGGCTCTTACCTCCTGGCTATTAGAATACCTGAAGCATCTCTACCAGAGTGGGTTCTTGGCAGTGTCTAAACCAAACAGCTCAGGAATAGTCCCTTGCCTTGTAGATGCCCAGACTAGCTCCAAAAATTTTCATATTCTCCAGAATTCCCTCAGTACAGAAGCCTTCTAGTCATTTCCCCAGATGAAAAGTATTTCTTCACACAACTGTTCATTTAAGCAACTCATTTTAGTGTTTTAGAAATAAGTGCACAGGCCTGCTTCTTCAAGATTTCAATCCATTTGCTTCTTTTTTGAATGCTCCCTTTGGTTGCCTTGATAAGGGAACAGGGTAATGAATAAATTAATAAAGAATGAGAGCAATATGATTGTTTTGATACAAATGCGCTTACTCATGAGATGACCATGTGGCTTTGGCATCACGTACCATGCATCTGAGCAGAAGTCTGTTTGAGGAGTTAGCTTCAGTCATTCTCTCCCTCAGTGTGTGGAAGCAAATTCACAGAAACGAGATATTCAGTCTCAAGGGGCAGGAAAGCATTCTGGCAAAGATGTAAGCATTAGTTTCAGCATTGTTTCTAGGGGAACCAAGAGATCATTCTATGAAATAAATTGTTATTAAACTTACAACATGTAATAAGAAATATATCTCATCCAGCAATGTGGTATCCCTCGCTTGATGGACTAGCTATGTTAGGCCAAACAGTTTATAAAGGCAATGTGACTCATTTGTTATAAGCGTCTGTTATAAAAATCATATGTGTATTTCCACAGGGAAGAGTCCACCAACTGATGGAATCGATCAAGTTTGATGGGAAAGCAATTACAATTATAGATATGTCTCCTGGCATACGCTACACCCTTCCCAGGGATAGACCTGCCTAGCAGTTCATGTTTCTTCTGCAGTACTTTCCTTGTTCCAGATCTTTCCACAGCTAGACACAATAGTAGCCACATCCCCTCAAAATCATATGAGTTCTGGACAAGCCGGGAAATTATCTGATTCAACATTCCTCAACATGATCCACTTAGATGCCTTTTGTCAAAGCCTTTATAATAAGTATCTACTACCTTGCTTTAGGTTGTCAAATTACGTATAACTAGAAAGGAGGAAAGGGCAGACTGAGAGAAGCTTTTGAATCACCAAACCACCAGGAGGCACATTCAGCCAGAACAATTATGAGTACTAGAAGTTTGGAGGTGTGTTTACAAATAGTTAAATGTCATCTAGGGAATGTCCCCATCAGAAGAAAATATTCCAATTTGACCCTCTGATTTGACATTAAATTACAACTTTTATTTTAGCTTAGTTGATTTTTAGTAAGCATGAAAAAGCATTAATATATTACCTCAGTGTACAAAGAAACTAAGTGACTTGCTCACAATTTAATCACTTGCCAAGAACTTCTGCCTTGTTTAAATATAATTTTTATGAAATAAATTTGATGGCATTTACGCAAATTCAACTGACTCAATCGAAACTCATAGTTATGATTAGATTACTTTAGATTAGATCATAGGTCCCCCCAAGTAACACACACACAACATGGTCAATTAATTAGCCAGGTCCATCCTTCATTTATTATGCTCGTATGCAAGATACTGTGCTAGTTGCTGTGAATAATGATGCAATGTACTCTATGTACAATTTCTTTAAGCAGGTAAGGCATAAACACCAGAACTACAACATAGGGTTAAAACTGGTATGTGTGCAACAAGAGGCACAAAGAAATTCCCATGAGTGTTCAAAAAAAAGAGAAAATATTTCTATTTGAAGGAATCAAGAAAAGAGTGGCAGAACTGACCTTGAAAAATGGGTAAGATTTTAACAAGCAGACACGGGAGAAAAGAATATTCCAGGGAAAAAACAGAGTAAGTGGTACAGAAGTGGTAAAATGTTGGCGAACTAGTGAGAAGACTAGTATGTCTGAAAATGCAGTACAAGAGAAAAGTTCATGAACACAGCTGGTTGGGCCAGGCTACGGTACAGCAAACTAAAGGATTTCCACATTAACTGGTGACAAGGGGAGTTGTTTAAGGTATTATACAAACAGGTAATAAGTGTTATGCTTTTAAGATTAATCTAATAAAATAGAGTGGAGAGATACTGGATGCCAAGAGATGAGCTAGTACATTACAGCAGTCCAGATGAGAGGAAATGCAGGTTTAGATTAGTGCCAAGAGAACTGACATGAGACTGCATGTTTCCCTCAAAACAAACAAACAAACAAAACAAGTTCCATGGTGGCATGAACCATATTGCTCTTCTTTGTGGCAAACAGTACACACTTAAATAAATATTTGTTGAGTGAATGAAGCAGACTTATGAGATACAGTATAAGTAATGCTGGGAGACCTATGAAACTGATTAATAATGGAAGAGAAAGGAGGAGTTGATTAAGATTTTGAGACTTTATGGATAAAGAAGATGTGGCATATATATATATATATACACACACACAATGGAATATCATGCAGCCATCAAAGGGATGAAATCTTGCCATTTGCAATGACGTGGATGGAACTGGAGGGTATTATGCTGAGCGAAATAAGTCAATCAGAGAAAGACATGTATCATATGACCTCACTGATATGAGGAATTCTTTTTTTTTAAGATTTTATTTTTATTTATTTATGAGAGACAGAGAGAGAGAGAGAGGCAGAGGGAGAACCAGGCTCCCAAGGAGCAGGGATCCCGATGCAGGACTTGATCCCAGGACTCTGGGATCATGACTTGAGCTGAAGGCAGACGCTTAACCATCTGAGCCACCCAGGTGCCCTGATATGAGGAATTCTTAATCTCAGGAAACAAACTGAGGGTTGCTGGAGTGGTGGGGGCTGGGAGGGATGGGGTGGCTGGGTGATAGACACTGGGGAGGATATATGCTATGGTGAGCACTGTGAATTGTGTAAGACTGTTGAATCACAGACCTGTACCCCTGAAACAAATAATACATTTTATGTTAAAAAAAAAAAAAAGAAGAAGAAGAAGAAGATAGCAGGAAGGGAAAAATGAAGGGGGGTACTCAGAGGGGGAGACGAACCATGAAAGACGATGGACTCTGAAAAACAAACTGAGGGTTCTAGAGGGGAGGGGGTGGGGGGATGGGTTAGCCTGGTGATGGGTATTAAAGAGGGTACGCTCTGCATGGAGCACTGGGTGTTATACGCAAACAATGAATCATGGAACAGTACACCAAAAACTAATCATGTAATGTATGGTGATTAACATAATAATAAAAAAAAGATTTTGAGACTTTAAGAGCAATTGCATAATAAGAAATTCAAGAGAAGGTTTGAGGATGACGCATTCATTTATATGTTTTTCAATAAATATTTGTAAGCGCCTACTATCTGCAGTTTCATATAGAAATTTGAAGACACTGAATCTGAGGTGCTAAGACAGATATTCAAACAGAAATGACCAGCAGACTGTTTAAAATGTGCTTCTACAGCAAAAAAAGAAATCAAGGAATCAATCCCATTTACAATTGCACCAAAAACCATAAGATACCTAGGTATAAACCAAAGAGGTTAAAGATGTATGCTCTGAAAACGAGAGAACACTTATGAAAGAGATTGAAGAGGACACGAAGAAATAGAAAAACATCTATGCTTATGGATTGGAAGAACAACATTGTTAAAATGTCTATACTACCCAAAAGCAATCTATATTCAATGGAATCCCTACCAAAATACCACCACCATTTTTCACAGAGCTAGAACAAAGAATCATAAATATGGATGGAACCACAAATGACCCCAAACAGCCTAAAGCAATCCTGAACAAGAAAAGCAAACCTGAAGACATCACAATTCTGGACTTCAAATTATCACAAAGGTGTACTCATCAAGAGAGTATGGTACTGGCACAAAAAAAAAAAAAAAAAAAAAAACCCAAAAACATAGATCAATGAAACAGAACAGAAAACCCTAAAATGGACCCCAACTCTATGGTCAACTAATCTTCGACAAAGCAGGAAAAGAATATCCAGCAGAAAAATAGACAATCTCTTCAATGAATGGTGTTGGGAAAACTGGACAGCAACATGTAGAAGAATGAAATTGGACCACTTTCTTATACCATACACAAAAATAAACTCAAAATGGATGAAAGAACTAAATGTGAGACAGAAAACCATCAAAACCCTAGAGGAGAACACAGGCAGAAACCTCTTTGACCTCGGCTGTTGCAACTTCTTACTAGACACGTCGCCACAGGCAAGAGAACAAAAGCAAAAATGAACTATGGGAACTTCATCAAGATAAAAAGCTTCTGTACAGTAAAGGAAAAAAACCAATAAAACTAAAAGGCAGTCTATGGAACAGGAGAAGATATTTGCAAAAGACATACCTGATAAAGGGCTAGTATCCAAAATCTCCAAAGAACTTATCAAACTCGGGGCCCCTGGGTGGCTCAGTTGTTAAGTGTCTACCTTAGGCTCAGGTCATGGTCCCAGGGTCCTGGGATCGAGCCCCGCATCGGGCTCCCTGCTCCGTGGGAAGCCTGCTTCTCCCTCTCCCACTCCCCCTGCTCATGTTCCCTCTGTCGCTGTGTCTCTCTCTGTCAAATAAATAAATAAAATCTTAAAAAAAAAAATCAAACTCAAAACCCAAAAAACAAATAATCCAGTTAAGAAATGGTCAGAAGAGGGACACCTGGGTAGCTCATTCATTTGAGTGTGTGACTTGATTTTGGCTCAGGTCATGATCTTGGGGTTATGAAATCAAGCTCTGTGTTGGGCTCTGCACTTAGCAGGGTGTCTGCTTGGGATTCTCTCTCTCCCTCTCCCTCTGCCCCTCTCCCACCCACATATTTTCTCTCTCCCCCCCCAAATAAACAAATAAATCTTTAAAAAAAATTTTTTTAAAGAAATGAGCAGGAGACATGAATAGACATTTTTCCAAAGAAGAAATCCAGATGGCTAACTGACACATGAAAAGATGCCCAAGATCACTCATCATCAGGGAAACACAAATCAAAACCATGATGCAATACCACCTCACACCTGTCAGAATGACTAAAATTAACAGCACAGGGGCACCTGGGTGGCTCAGTCGGTTAAGCCTCTGCCTTCGGCTCAGGTCATGATCCCAGGGTCCTGGGATCGAGCCCCGCATCAGGCTCCCCACTCAGCGGGAAGCCTGCTTCTCCCTCTCCCACTCCCCCTGCTTGTGTTCCCTCTCTCGCTGTGTCTCTCTCTGTCAAATAAATAAATAAAATCTTTTAAAAATATAAATAAATAAATAAAATTAACAGCACAGGAAACAACAGATGTTGGTGAAGTTGTGGAGAAAGAGGAATCTTCTTACACGATTGATGGAAAACAGTATGGAGTTTCCCCAAAAAGTTAAAATTAGGGGTGCCGCCTGGGTGGCTCAGTTAGTTAAGTGTCCAACTCTTGATTTCAGCTCAGGTGATAATCTCAGGGTTGTTAAGATCAAACCCCGTGTCAGACTCTACTCTGGGCATGAAGCCTGCTTAAGAGTCTCTCTTTCCCTCTCTCTCTATCCCTCCCCCCATCTGCTCACTCTTGTTCTCTCTCTTTAAAAAAAAAAAAGTTAAAATAGAACTACCCTACAACCCAGCAATTGCACTACTAGGTTTTTACCCAAAGGATACAAAAATACTGATTCAAAGGTGCACATGTACACCAATCTTTATAGCAGCATTATCAACAACAGCCAAACTATGGAAAGAACCCAAATGTCCACTGGGACTGATGAATGGATAAAGAAGTAGCATATACATACAATGGATATTACTTAGCCTTAAAAAAGAATGAAATCTTGCCATTTGCAACAAAACGTGGATGGAGCTAGAGTATATTTTGCTAAGTGAAATAAATCAGTCGGAGGAAGACAAATACTACATGATTTCACTCATATGTGGAATTTAAGAAACAAAACAAAACAACATATGAGAAGGGGGAAGAAAGAGAAAGGAAAGCAAACCATAAAGAGACTCTTAATGATAGAGAATAAACTGAGGGTTGATGGAGGGAGGTGGGTGGGAGATGGACTAAATGGGTGATGGGTATTAAGGAGGGCACTTGTTATGATGAACATTGGGTGTTATATGTACATAATGAATCATTAAATTCTACTCCTGAAACTAATATTACACTACATGTTAATTAACTAGAATTTAAATAAAAATTTGAAAAAAATAAAATATGCTTCTACATTTAGTAGAGAATTTCCAGTCAAGAAGGCATTTAATGACTTCTCAATTGCCCAGGACTTCAGTTAGCTAGATCTATTCATATTTTACATCAAAAATTCTTTTTAACCTCCAACTGCAATGTTTCCTTTTATAATTTATGGCTTCCACTTTAAAGAGAATGGTTTGAGAAACACATTTTGTCTTTCCTTCTTTTTCCAAGGTGAAAATTATGATGCAGTAAGCCCTATAAAGAATAGATATTGCTCGGGCGCCTGTGTGGCTCAGTTGGTTAAGCAACTGCCTTAGGCTCAGGTCATGATCCTGGAGTTCCGGGATCAAGTCCCACGTCGGGTTCCCTGCTCAGTGGGGAGTCTACTTCTCCCTCTGACCCTACCCCCTCTCATGCTCTCTCTATCTCATTCTCTCTCTCAAATAAATAAATAAAATCTTTAAGAAAAAAAAGAATAGATATTGCTCATAAGAAACGTGGAAGTTAATGGCTTAATCAGATATGATAATCCTTTCTTAATATCCACATTCTAAATATTACCAAATTAAATTTTTACGAAGGAACTATAAATAATCTTGATGATGGAATTGACTGGAAATAAAAGATACCACAATTTTCAAAAATTTTAACTGTTCTAAGCAAGTGAGATTTTAATATTGTAGTAGTTCAGGATATGTCTTTTCAAATAATGAAAATTTTAGGAAAATTGTTTTCATTTACCCTATTTTTCTTATAAAATATTTGCCATTAATGTCTTTCTAGGAAAAGAAAATTCAAATGATCAGTATACAGTTACCCACCAAAACAGGTGTTAAAGAATATTCAGAGTAATTTTTCTGAAAATTTCACTTGTAAAGTAAACTCACAACCAATGTTAAGTATGACTCCCTTCATTTTGGGAGAGGAGGACAAAGTTTGAGGGACTTAAGTATATGTAATCTACAAATGCTACATACAGTTTGGTGATTATTATTCCTTTAAGCTATCTCTGTGACATTTGTATAATTCAAACACAGTATAGGGTGTGCGTGTGTGTGTGTGTGTGTGTGTGTGTGTGTAATTTATCTTCTTTCTTTCTAAATTGTTAGCATCTTATGGCAAGGTCCATAAAACATTATACCTAATAGTTACTATGTTAATTACTATAAGTGACTAAATTCTAATGATTCTATTTATCTTTTTGCTAAGGGGTATGGAAAGAACACTACTCAGTTTTAATCCATAACATAAAACAAGCCATTTTACCTAGGGAACCTTAAGAGAAAGCTTCTAAATATGGATTTGTTGGGTAATAACAGCATTCTTGCATTCTAAGGCATTTGTTTCCCTACCGGATTATTCCTCAAGATAAATAGCTGTTTCTGTACTTTATTGGAAATAGAACATGTGTAACTGGACCCAATGAGCCACATCTATCCTTAAAATGTACCCAATATATGGCATATGCAGAGTTTAACAAGGAAAGTCAGAAAGCAACTCTCGTGTTAAGGCCTAGAGTGTAAAATATCATGTTTCACATCTCAAAAGAGAACTTTGAGAGAAACCATTCTATTTTCAGGCGCTTAATGAGAATAATTCCTGAATTATATCTAGTATGGATGACACAAGGAAGAATACATACTGAAAAAACCACCATGAAAAGAAATGAAAAGAAACTGTTACATACATTGTCCATAAGGTTGTAAACAGTTCTATCCTGTTAGGTACCTGAATAATTCTTAACTAAATAAAGAGATGAAGTAGTACTTCAGTAAATGACTGGCATTCTGGGAAATTCTTTGAGTTATGCCTTGGATAAAAGTGAGCCACTGTGCTTGGAAGACCTAAAATACAGTGTCTATGGGATTTCCATTATGCCTCAGCACTATCACAAGGCTTCCACACCTTAGCTCTTAGCCCCATCATAGTGAATGATAAACAACCCTATAAAACTGTCTCCATAGCAGTGAAAGTTTTTCAAAAACAGTGTGGGTATTTAAGCTGACTATGTAGAACACAATGCATAATAAATTTGGAGTTGTTTGGCCACTTTAAGTATATTCACAGACTACAACAGAACTTTTCATTTTTGTAGCAGTAATTGACACAAAAATAGCTTCATGTGGTGACTCTGTATTCTTAAAAGCTTTTTTGGAAAAATGATACAACAAAATATTTTCATCTCGTTTTTTCTCTCTTTCTGGCTAATGTGATGTTGAATTAAATCTTTCTTAGGACCTGAAGTCTCACTGTGGTAGATTTTAATTTTCTAGTTATAAATTTGAAAGAAAAGTAGAAACAGAAAATAAAAGAGAAACAGAAATACAGCATTAAGGTTAGCAAACATGCCCTGAACCATTTTCCTTTTTAATTTATGATTCTTTCTACAAGTATTTACTGAGTTCTAACTCTGTGCCAAGGACTGTTTCAGTTACTGGGAATATCAAAATGACCCAAACAGAAAAACTATCTGCTGTAATGAAACTTAAATTATCCTAGAAAGCAGAAGACAAACAAGTAAACAAATATATTAAAAACAATTTCAGTTAGCATTTGGTGCTATGAACAAACAAAAGAGGGCACTCTGAGAGTGACTGGTCTGAGTAGGCTGGTGCTGCTTTAGATTGGACAGGTACTTCTAATGGGAAGCCATAGATGGCTTTAAGCAAGAAAGAAACATTCAGTTTATACCTTTAAAAGATCTTTTAGGCTGTCATGTGGATATAAAATCATTGTGGTACACAAGCAAAAACAGGGTAACCAGTTAGAAAGTTACTGTAGCAACAAAGAACAATGATGGCAACTTGGTCCAGTGTAGGATTGAAAAGATCACTAGAAATAGGTTGGGGATTATTTTGGTGGCAGAGCACACAGGACTTGACAATGAATCGTGTCTGGAGGTGAGATAAATAGAGGAATTGGGGCATGTGAGTGGATCAGTGGTTTAAGCATCTGACTCGATCACAGCTCAGGTCTTGATCTCAGAGTTGTGAGTTCAAGCCCTGTATTGGGTTCCAGGCTGGGCATGGGGCATACTTAAAAAAAGAAAGGAAAAAAAAAAAGAGGAATCAATTTTTATGGATATTTCTCCTGAGGCAAGGAAAATAAAAGCAAAAATAAATTATTGGGACTACATCAAAATAAAAAGCTTCTGCACGCAAAGGAAACAGTAAACAAAACTAAAAGGCAATCTATGGGATGGGAGAGGATACTTGCAAATGACACATCTGATAAAGGATTAGTATCCAAAATATATAAAGAACTCATATGACTCAACACCCAAAAAACCAAATAATCCAATTAAAAAATAGGCAGAAGACATGAACAGACAGTTCAAAGAAGACATGCAGATGGCCAAGAGATACATGAAAAGATATTCAACATCACTCATCATCAGGGAAAAGCAAATCAAAACTACGATGAGATAACCTCTCACACCTGTCAGGATGACTAAAGTCAGAAACACAAGAAACAACAAGTGCTGGTGAGGATGTAGAGAAAAAGGAACCTTCTTGCACTGTTGGTGGGAATGTAAGTTGGTGCAGCCACTGTGGAAAACAGAATGGAGGTTCCTCAAAAAGTTAAAAATAGAACTACCCCTATAATCCAGTGATAATGCTACTGAGTATTTACCCAAAAAAATACAAAAACACTATGGATACAGCATTATTTACAATAGCCAAGATATGGAAGCAGACCAAGTGTCCACTAATAGATAAATGGATAAAGAAGAGGTGGTATATATACAACAGAATATTAGCCATAAAAAAGAATGAAATCTTGCCATTTGCAATAACAAGGGGCTAGAAAGTATTATGCTAAGTAAAATAAGTCAATAAGAGAAAAACAAATACCACATAATTTCACTCATGTGGAAATTAAGAAACAAAAATAAGCAAAGAAAAAAAGAGAGAGACAAACCAAGAAACAGACTCAACTATAGGGAACAACCTGATGGTTACCAGAGAGGAAGTAGGTGGGAGAATGGATAAAACAGGTGACGGGGATTAGAAGTGCACTTGTGATGAGCACTGGGTGATGAATGGCATTGCCGAATCACTATTTAGCACACCTGAAATATATAATACTGCATGTTAACTATACTGGAATTAAAATTAAAAAAATAATAAAATGACCTCGAAGTAAGAAAGTAAATAAATAAATAAATAAAATTTTTAAAAAATTTAAAAGAGAGGAATCAAAAAACTTCTTAATTTATTAACATGATATAATGCTACTTACTGTTATGGAAAAGCCTGGAGAGAAGAAAGTTTTGAGGAAAGGGTTTTCAAGGGTTCTTACAGTCCTTGTATTAGAAAAGGATATATTGTGCTATGGGAATGATAACCATAAAATCTCAGTAACTTGGGGTGCCTGGTTGGCTCAGTCAGTTAAGCATCTGACTCTTGATTTCAGCTCAGGTCATGATCTCAGGGCCATAAGTGTGAACCCCACATTGGGCTCCTTTCTCAACAGGGAGTCTGCTGGAGATTCTCTCTCTCTCTCTCTCTCTCTCTCTCTCTCTCTCTCTCTTTCTCTCTCTACCCCCTCCCCCAACCGCTTGCTCTTTCTCGCTCTCTCCCTTTCAAATAAATAAATCTTTTTTAAAAATCTCAGTAACCTGGGGCACGTGGGTGGCTCAGATGGTTAAGCGTCTGCCTTGGGCTCAGGTCATGATCCCAGGGTCCTGGGATTGAGCCCCACATCGGGCTCCTGGCTCAGCGAGGAGCCTGCTTCTCCCTCTCCCTCTGCCTCTCTCCCTGCTCATGTTCTCTCTCTCTCTCTGTATCTCTGTGTCTCAGATGAATAAATAAAAAATCTTTAAAAAAATAAAAAAATAAAAAAAAATAAAAATCTCAGTAACTTAACATAACAAATATTTATTTCCCAATCAACCTACATTCTCCACACAGATCAGCAAGAAAGCTATGCTCTACATCATCCCTCTGAGACCCAAAATGATAGAGGTTTCCCCATGTTGTAGTGAATCAGTTGAATCACAAAACTCCTTCAGGTGCCAGAAGAAGAGAGAAAGACAGAGAATCATGCATGGGCTTTTCCCTGCAAAACACCTGGGTTTGCATTTCATTGGCCAGAACTAGTTGGATGGCCCCATCGAACTTCAAGAGGTCTGGGAAATGCAGAGGAGAAAACTGAATGTGGAGATTTCTGTTTCTGCTATAGACCTGTGGTTCCTGAGATGCCCAACAGTCATTCTTGTTTATTGTTTTCTTTTAACACAAGTTAATATAAGCTATTGAGATTTCAGTCAATCATCAAAAGTGATTTCTTATAAAACCAATCACTAAGAACTAAAACAATCATGTATTGGCTAATATATTTCTTTGGGTCTTAAGGTTTCAAAAAAAGTATGTAACTTTTCCCATAAAAGTCTCAACAACAACAACAAAAAAGATAGTACAGTCAATTTAGGATAATTAAGGATTGCAAAGACCTTTTTTTTTTTTAAATGAAGATGTAAGTGAGTGGAGGGGAACCACAAGAGATATAGTCCAAGAACGTGGGTTAGTAACACAGTGTTTTTACAACCCTGATCCCCAAAGAGAAGAGAGAAACATTTATTAGAACCCAGAAGGAGAGAGTTATATAGAGGAAGCAGCTTTGAGAGGAGCAGTAATCTTCAATTAAAAGAAATCTCACAGAGAAACCAGTTGAATAAATACCCTGATCTCACTCTCACTGCTTCCCATCTCCTGATGGGACTCCCAGTAGCTAAATCCATTTGGAAGCCAGAAGACAGAGGAGCCCACAGTCTATACAGGTCACCCCACTCAAAGGCAAAAAACAGGATGCAGATGGGTAGAGAATAGAACAATTGGAAGGGTATATACGAGATATCTGGCACAGAGAAATCACTACCTGATTTTTTTCATACAAGAGGCAGTATGTATAGTAGAAAGATCATTTTACTTAGAATGCTGCATATAAATTCTGTATTTCCTGAATGATTGCCCAAAGGTTATATACCCCATTCAAAAAAAATATTTTAAAAGGCAATCCCCAATTCAAAGAAATTTTTAAGATTTCAAAGTTCTATTAGATGAAAAATTTCCTGAGAAATGGGTGTTATTAATAACAATAACATTTTTTAAGATTTTATTTATTTCTTTTAGAGAGTGAAAGAGAGCAAAAGCAGGGAGCAGGGCAGAGGGGGAGGGAGAGGGAAAGGGACAGAGTCCCAAGCAGACTCCACACTGAGTGTGGAGCCAGATGTGGGGCTTGATCCCACAATCCTGAGATCAGGACCTGAGCCAAAACCAAGAACCAGACATTTAACTGACTGAGCCACCCAAGGTACCCCAATAATGAATGACATTTTAATTATTAAATCTCATCCTTCCTATATTACAGACTCATGGCATAAATATGAGAGATTACTTATATACTATTTTTTAAAGATTTTATTTTTCAGTATTCTCTACATCCAACTTGGGGCTTGAACTCACAACCCCGAGATCAAGAGTTGCATTCTCTACTAATTGAGCCGGCCAGGCACCCCTACTTAAATACTATTTTAAATAACAACGTACACTGAAACTAAAATTATAAAATTATGTCCGAGTACCATGTAGAATTCAGTTGTAGTCATATTTTTCTTTTACCTTAAAATTACAGCATCAGCCACTTATGCATTTGTTCAGAATCCAAAATAAAATGTTTATTTAATACTAAATATGCCAAAATTTAATGCTAGTTTACATTTATACTAATATACTCCATACATCCCATGTATATGTATACAAACATACATATACATATATATGATTAGAGGAATTATTGACAAAATATTTGCCTTTAAGCCAGGAGAGGTATTAGTAAAATAAATAAAATATACATGAATATTCCAGTCTTCCCTATTGTCAGCTATTAGACAGATCTCATTGAAACAAAGATTATACTGGTGATAAGGAGGCCAAATAGAAGCTTATTAAAGTCATACAAGTAAGAATTGAACTAAGTCAATGAAAATGGAAATTGAAGAGCCTGGGGTGGCAAATGGTGAGGGAACATTCAAAAACTATCAAGAAGAAATAATTTAAGGGCACCTGGGTGGCTCAGTTGGTTAAGCGACTGCCTTTGGCTCAGGTCATGATCCCAGCTGGAGTCCCAGGATCGAGTCCCACATCAGGCTCCCTGCTTGGCAGGGAGTCTGCTTCTCCCTCTGACCCTCCCCCCTCTCATGCTCTCTCTCTCTCTCTCTCTCTCAAATAAATAAATAAAATCTTTAAAAAAAATACTTAAAAAATAAAAAAATAAAAAAGAAGAAATAATTTAAAGTCAGTGATTTATTGGATATTAAGGGATGTGTAAGAGATAGAAATATATATGATACCTAATGCTACATTACCCAGTGATCAAGTCACTTTCATACCTAGTGATGTGAAATACCTGTGGAAGATCCAAGAAGAACTGCCAAAGAGGCAATTATTTTAGTTCATGGCCAGGCAGCTAAAACATTAGGTTCAAATATGAATATGTCATCAACTCCGTATTGATTCAGACCACTCAGATGGATTTCTTAAAGTTAAATGTTTTAAGTAAGATACTTATTACTATTATACAAAAAAGATTTTTTTACTTTTTTAAGGTTTATTTATTTTCGAAAGAGAGAGGGAATGTGGTGGGGGGGTCCACAGAGGTTGAAAGAGAGAATCTCAAGTAGTCTCCCTGCTGAGTGAGGAGCCCAACACTGGGTTTGATCTCACGACCCTGAGATCAAGACCTGAGCCAAAATCAAGAGTCAGAATGTTTAAGTGACTTAACCACCAAAGTGCCCCCAAAAAAGATTCTTTTATAAAATAAATATTACATGTGTTAGCAGAAATGGGTTCCAGCTTATGATAGATTCAGACATTATTTATCTTTTATTGCTTTAAATCAGGAATTCAAAGAAGAGAGAGAATTTAGATGCTGATGCTCAGATGCTGGGTAGACTTACACTCTATAAACCCTAACTCCCAGTCTCCTGGTTTATTCAATGTCACAGGGCTGGAGAATTGAAAGGCTATCATCAAAGTACCCCAAGCCATTTATTCAGTCCAAGCAATGTGATACCATTACTCTGAACTGCTAACAACCAAGGAGAGAGTGGTAAAGTGAGCTGGGCCAGACCTGAGGCAGCAGATAGAGATGAAACAGGTGGGAGCTATTGTTCCATAAATTCACATCAAAACAGGCAATAACAGCCAGGAAATAGGGTTATCACTGCAGATCCTTTGGAGTGAATATTAGGTCTAAGAAAACAATCCACTTATAATAGCACAAAAAGAATAAAATATTCAGGAACAAATTTAACTAAGGAGGTGAAAGATCTGAAAACTATAAGACATTGATGAAAGAACTGAAGAAAATACAAATATATGGTAAGATGTATTATGCTCCTGGATCAGAAGAATTAGTATTTTTCAAATGTCCACACTACCCAAAGTAATGTACATATTCAATGCAATCCCAATCAAAATCCCAGTGGTACTTTTCACATAAGTAGAAAACAATCCTAAAATTTGTGTGGAACTATAAAAGAATCCAAATAACCAAAGCAATCTTCGAAAGAAAAACAAAGCTAGAGACGTCACACTTTCTGATTTCAAATTATTACAAAATTAGAGTAATCAAAACAGTATGATATTGGTAAAAAAAAAAACCAGATACATAGTTTAATAAAATAGAATAGAGAGCCCAGAAATAACCCCAAGCAGATAGAGTCAATTAATTTTTGACAAATGAGCCAAGAATATGCAATCGGGAAAGAATTGGCTCTTCAATAAATGGTGTTGGGAAAACTGAACAGCCGCATGCAAAAGAATGAAACTGGACCACTGTCTCACACCATACAAAAAGTCAACTCAAAATAGATAAAAGTTAAATTGAATGTCAGACCTGAAACCATAAAACTCTAAGAAAACATAGGGGGTAAGCTCCTTGACATTGGTCTTGGCAAGGATTTTTTGGATTTGACACCAAAAGTAAAGGCAAGAAATGCAAAGAAACAGGTGGGACTGCATCAAACTAAAAAGCTTCTGCACAGCAAAGAAAACCATCAACAAAATAAAAAGACAACCTACTGAGTGGGAGAAAATATTTGATAAGGGGTTAATATCTGAAACACAGAAGGAACTTACACAACTCAACAGCAAAAAATAGTAAATTAAAATTAAAATAGTCCAATTAAAAAATGGGCAAAGGACCTGATAGATATTCTCCAAAGAAGACATACAAACTGCCAGCAGTTATACAAAAAGGTGCTCAACATCACAAATTATCAGGAACGCAAATCAAAACCACAATGAGATATCACCTCACACCTATCAGAATGTCTCTTATCAAAAAAGCAAGAGATAACATGCTGGCAAGGATGTTAAAAAAAAAGGGAACCCTTGTACACTGTTGGTGGCAATGTAAACTGGAACATTCAAAATGGAAAACTGCAAGAGATTCCTCAAGAAGTTAAAAAGTAAACTACTTTATGATCCAGCAATTCCACTTCTGGGTATATAGCCAAATGAATGAAAT
This sequence comes from Eumetopias jubatus, assembly GCF_037043125.1. Taxonomy (NCBI): domain Eukaryota; kingdom Metazoa; phylum Chordata; class Mammalia; order Carnivora; family Otariidae; genus Eumetopias; species Eumetopias jubatus. Next base: position 50,309,051 of record NW_028274809.1, read on the forward strand.
CAGGATATGGAAAATGTATCTACTCTCTTTTGTTCCTTGCTGAATTTAACAATATCCAAGGAATGGAAACAATCTAAGTGTCCATCAGTGAATGAAAGGATCAAGAAAATGCAGTTTACATACACAAAGAAATATTATTCAGCTGTTTAAAAAAAAAAAAAGGAAATCCTGTCATTTGCAACATCATGGATGACACTGGAGGATATTATACTAAGTGAAGAAAGCCAAACAGAGAAATACGAATACTTTATGGTATCATTTTTATGTGGAATCTGAAAAAGGAAAAAAAAAAAAAAGGCCAAACTCAAAGCAACAGAGTAGAATGTTCGTTGCCATGGTCCAGAGGGTGAAGTAAGTAGAGAGAGGCTGGTAAAACTTTCAGTTACAAGATGAATAAGTTCTGAGTATCTAACGTATAACATGATGACTATAGTTGATAACATTTTATGATGTGACTGAAATTTGCTGAGAGAAGAGAACGTAAACGCCCCCTCCCCCCCAAAAAAGGTAAATATGTGTAGTGATTGGTGTGTTAACTCAATGGGGAGAAACCTTTCACCTGTGTGTGTGTGTGCGCGTGTATATATATATATCAAATCATCACTTTATATATTTCAATTTATTACAATTTTATTTGTCAGTTATACCTCAATAAACCTGAAGAAAATAAATAAGTAAAGATCTCTGACTTCTATGGGGGAAGAAAAAAAAAGTAGCAATTGAAGCCACTGGCAAATGTTGCCACTTAGGGAACACGCAGGGAGCAAATGGCTGAGGACTGAATCTTAGGGAATGCTGCATTTAACATGTATTACAACCAGGAATACCCATTACACTAAGCCAAATGGTATTCATACCCCACAGAAATATATTTTAAGTACATTTGACACTGAAAAACAGTAAGGTTAACTGAAACCAACACAAAATATAACAATTGTCAGTATCTGGTACAACAAACTAACAAATCCTCTTTCCTCCCTCACAAGGTGAGTGCGTCTTTAACATGTTATTTTTTGCCACTACTACTGCCTCACAGGTTTTGCATTTCTATCAGCTGTATCTCAGCCAGTCCGCTCTTCCAGTGTTATTACACACAGTCCTTTCTAATTGGAAAACTGGGGAGAAGAATGGGAGAATCTTAGTTTCTTGCTTTTCTGAGCTCCATCTTCGTTCCCCACTCTGTTTTTCAAGCCAGAGTCATTTCCAGTTTTTATTATTTTCTTTTTCCTAGCTTTCTAACCAACTCTCTGAACAGCTTCTTCCCAGCCAGCCTGCCAATCATACCCTGTTCTATGAAATATCTGTACATTGTAATTTCAGATGCTGTGACAACAAAACTCCATTTTCTCCTTCAATATAAGGGCAAAGGTAAAATTGGACCATTGCCAAAAAACATCTCTGCATCGCTCTGCACCATTTCCTGCCACTGCAGACAGAGCTGGGGCAGGGCTCAGAGGCAGGATGCCAAGCCTGATGGAGCAGGAGAAGGAAGGGATACGTGGAAAACAGCTGATTACTGAAGAAGCAGAGGAGTAGGAAATGGACATTCATGACTAATGTGTGAATTTTTGATGACTCTCTAAACATATTAATCTCAACCATCTAGCTCAATAAATAAATACTGTATGTTAAAAGTTAAGATTTCTGGTCTAAAAATTATTAATGGCATCATTACACTTTCTACAAAGCCCCTTAGATAGAAAAGGGTGCTTGTCAGCTGACTGCTACTTTGAATATACCCAACTGAAATCTGACCCCTTCTTTTTGACCACCTTTTTCATCACTCTGCTCTGACTTTCAGCTCTGGGTAACTGATCTCAGCTAATCATTATTTCCCTGATGGCAGAGGAGAGGAAAGCATTGGGAGCCTGTGGCTCTTCACAGTCATCTATTATCAGCTGAAGATGTGGCAGATACAGAAGGGGAAATCAGGCTTCAGAGTCTTTATCTGACCTTCACTGTTTCTACCTATTTTAGCTTAGAAGAGGTTTTAGAAGTTAAGGCTATTTCATGCAGCATGTCATAAATTCTGGGAGAGTTATGCAAAACTGCAAAGGCAGAATTCAGAAACAATGGGGTTCATATAGTGTCCTGTGACCACTTTCTCCTCTTTCCCTAATTGTTCAAAAGATTCTCGGTGTTAAATCTGAACACCAACAGTCTATAAAAATAATTTATATTTCTAGTGATGACAGTAATTTCATGAAATCATGAAACTCAGATTGCAGAGTTCTCAGAAATAATCTATCTGATTTAAGTAACATTGGATAAGAAGACATACAACAGAAAACAATAAACAGAACAATCTTATGCACGTATTCCAGTATAATCTTTGCTAGCAATTTACCAAGAATACAGTTCTGATTTGACTAGGACATACCAGTTTTGATTATCTTTATGTTGCCAACTGTGGACTGACTTGTATTCCCCCAAAATTCATATGTTAAAGCCCTAACCCCCAGTGTGATGGCGTTCAGAGATGGGGCCTTTGGGAGGTAATTAGGGTTAGATGAGGTCATAATGTGGGATTAGTAGCCTTGCAAGAAGAGAAAGAGATAGAAGGCAGATGTCTGCAAGCCAAGGACACGGCTCTCACCAAGAACTGAATCAGCTAGCACCTTGATCTTGGACTTCCCAGCCTCCAGAACTGTAAGAAATACATTTATTGTTTAAGCCACCCACTGTATGTTATTTTGTTATAGCGAACCACTCAGACTAATGAAGTGCCCAGATGGAAAAATAAGTTGCTTAACCAAAAGTAACCAAAATCACCAAAGATAATTTATTTCCCAAAGTTACCTTAATTGTGCCTAGGCAGAAACAGTATCATACAAAGGCATGGTATATGTTATCTCTTTTCCTTGACTATCACGTTTAATTCATAAACAAGCTCCATTAACTTTGTCACCACACATATAATAAATCTAACCACTTCCCTCCATGTCACCATCATCTTTCACCCAGATAGGGTAGTAGCCCCCTAGCATGTCTCTCGGCTTCACCTCCTGACCTCCCACAAGCCATTCTCCCCACAGAAGCCAGACTGACCTTTTTAAGATATAATACACTCTCCTGTTTAAAAATCCCCAATGTCTTTTCCTTGCATTATTTAAAATGAAACCCAAACTTCTCACTCGGTTTGGAAAGCTCAGCACAACTTGAACCATGATTACCTCTCCAATCTGGTCTTATATCACTCTCCACTTCAACTTCACTATTTCCCCAAATTACCCATCAAGCACATTCCTGCCTTAGTACTACGGTGCTAGTGTTCCCTTCTAGAGATCCTCCTCATTTGGATCTTTATCTGGCTGGCTTCTCCTTGTGGTTCAGAGTTCAGTTTAAATGTCAGCTTTTCAGAGAGACTTTTGTGACCACAAAGCCTAAAATAAGCACCCTGTTATTCTCTATTACACCAGACTGCTTAAATTCTGCAGAGTATTTGTTGTCGGCTGATATTTTGCTTACCTTCTGCCTTATTCATTGAATGTAAGCTCCATGAAAGCCAGAACTTGCTTGTATTATTCACAGATATATCCTTAGCTCCTAAAGTAGAGCTGGGCACAGGTACTCACATACATTTTTTAAATGGACTAATAAACAAATTAGATAATTTTAGGGCATTAAAGAGGTCTACCTATAAAAATGTATTCCTTTCTTCTACTATAGCACCAGAAGTTTCTATAATTAGAATCATTTCTATTAAATTCTAATTGGAAAAATTCTATTAAAATGTAAACATGTAAGTAAAATAACCTGTTAAAGTATAATTACTCATTAAAATTTTCATAGAACTGGTTTGTTTTTTAACCCTAGATAAAAACATTGCTTCAATATAATGGTTGTGAGAGTTAAAAGAAAGAGTGTGAAATGGAATTTGGAAGTTAATCCCCAGAAAAAGAAAGTAACATAATGGGAAGGTCTTAAGTAGCTAGAGATCGTAAGTGACAGGGTCACCAGGGCAAAACTTCTGTGTAAAGTCTGCACTAAGGAACTCCTAATTTTATATCTCATTTTTTTCTCTCAACTGTTAAAGTACTTCCCTAGTTATGTTTTCAACCATCATCTACCATTTCTGTGAATCAGGCAGGTTGTATCATCCCTTCCAATCCACCAAAACAGGGAAATGAGCACCATTTGCCACATGGTTACTTGCTGGTAGATCTAACATCAGGCCACAGCTCTTCTAATGGCCAATCCCTTCTTCTACTGTGCCCATTTAGACACCTAGACCAGGAAATTCTCACTAAAGAGTCTATGATTTGGTAAGATTACCGTATTCCATGAGTAACATGAGAGGCATGAGGGGTTATGTTTGGAGGGAAGCAAATTATAGGAATGAAACTATTTTAGAAAATATCAATAACCCCATTACTAACCTCCTATCCTGCTTCATACACCTCCAGAATGTTGCTTACATATTTACATCATCTAATTTCACTTTGCTTTGTTATTCACTCATTAAACATTCAGCAAATATTTACTGAGCACGCGTGAAGTGACAGGCTTTATGCTAAGTGCCTGGAACACATTAGAGAACAAGATAAATTCTCTTTCTTTATTTTACCTTATTATACAGATATTGCAAGATTTGCAAGTTCCTTAATAGCAAAATGCATTTTTTTGTTCAAGTACTTAGTCTCTCCCCACTCTACAGCCTAATGAATATTTGCTGAAGTTAATGGAATTGAATGGAATGGGACAGATTAGAATGAAATGCAATGTGTTCTGACCCCACATCCTACACCCAGGTCACGTTTGTCTTAGGCTGTTTAGGGCTTAGGTAGAGGCAATGAAGAATGGCAAATGTAACAAACAACTGAAAGTATGTCAGTGTTTCCCAAAGTAAGATCTTTAGGGTTGGCTGGGTGGCTCGGTGGGTTGAGTGGCAGGCTCCTGATTTTGGCTCAGGTCACGATCTCAGGGTCCTGGGATGGAGCCCTGCGTCAGGCTCCATGCTCAGTGGGGAGCCTGCTTGAGGTTCTCTCCCTTGTCCTCTGCCCTCCCCCCCATGTGCTTTCTCCTTCTCTCTCACAAATAAATAAATCTTTAAAGAAAAAAAAAGTAAGATCTTTAGACCATAAGCATCAGAATCTTCTAAGATATTTGTTAAAAGTCAAAATTCTATAATAGCAATGCAGATCTACTAAGCGGAAATCTCCCAAGGAAGTCTGCAGGCATCCTGGAGACTCTTCAGCACATTCAAGTTCAAAAACCACTGCTTTAAACCTCAAGTTAGAGCCAAAGACAATGAAACAATGTACTCTAACTGTTCTGAGAGTACCAAATCACTTATAAATTTGACTTATTTTGGTATCTCTTCTGTTGACTCAAGTTCAATTGCTAGTACTTGGTAGACAAATGACAAAAATTAAAAAAAAAAATGCAGCCACTTTAGATAAGGTCCTGGAGTTGAGATGTTATCTGGAGCTTATCAAGCATCTGACTAAGCCATTGGCTTTTGTGGAAGTTCTGCAAAGAGCAGACAGCATTTCTCCAAAACTATCTAGTGATGACTGACTTTGGTTCTTTTATTTTATCTGAATAATTAACTCAAATAAAGGCAGTTTTTTGGTCTAAATAGCCATTGTCAATTATTCCATTTTCAGCTTGGCTTTAATGCTGAAGATTTGGCTGACTGGTGCCAAGTAATTTATTGTTATCATTTTTAATAATATAATTCCAATTATCACAAATTTCATTGTGAAATAAGAATTACATTTTCTTGACAGGGAGAAGTATTTGTTTTTTCAATTGAAGGTACCTTGCATTATGATAATTCTCTCAATATCCTTGTACTGATTTTTTTAATGTAATGTATCACCCTTCCAAACCATTTATAATCTCATCAAGGCATTTATCTGATTAAATACTTTTATTTTCCCAGATAATGCCAGAACATAGTGACATCAAAATGGCCCTATCATGTACTCCCACTGGATTTTTATTGAAATCTTTCACTTGAATGCATTGAAAAAAAAAAGGGAAGGGTGCTTCTATGTATTGAAATACAAATCTCAGGAGACTCTATTAAGAACAAGTTCTTCCTTTCCATGAATCATTTTTTAGAAGATTTTGTGTTGTGTGCATCTTTACTATGGTCATTTATTTAAAGCTGAGTATTTTCGAACTCCAAATTTATTTCCCCTACCAATGAAGAAACAACTACTCACAGCCACACCGTTTTTTAGTACCCAAATACTAGCTTTTTGTTTTTATCATTGGACACAGATTCAAATTAACCTGTTTTATTTTACAGATTGATCTGCTTTATACGCTACTTCATTTTATCACTTCTTGTAATACAAGTGATATTTAACCCGGACCACCTCCAAAATAAAGTCATTTGTATTGAATTTATTGATTCTACTATAACTTGGTAAAGAGTAGTCAAGACTTGCAGCAACCTGAAGGATTTTTCTTTTTTTAAGTCTAAAGTTCTTTTTTTAAGACAAGTTTTGAGCTATCTCCAGAATAATATCAGCAGTCAAGAGTTTTAGGAAGAGTGGTATTGGCTCCATAACGTCCACACTCACCGTTCACACGCAGACCCTTTACAGGCCCACGGTTCTCCTCCATGCTTTACTCTCAGCCTTCTTCCCAAAGAGGGTTCCAATAGGTGAGCAGTGTCTAGGACACATAATGGAGGACAGTACAAGGAAAGGATCAAACGGCCATGAGAGAAATCCAAAACTGGCCGAAGAGCAATAAAGGAACTACACTTTGCTAGGATTCAATCAGCTCATTCAGAAGATGAAAGGAAGTTGTCCCCCTCTCTCTCCTATTCCCATATTTATGGACAGACATTATCAGGCTACTTTTGTAGAGATTGTGAAGGAACCCTAAAACTAGAAAAGCTGAAAGTAGCATATGCTTAGGTCAGAGGACTTGAAATACTTCAGAAATTAAAAAGGCCCAATCTAAATCTGCTGCCTACTAAGGGCAGAACTGCCCCAGAACTTGTAGTTCCTCTAAACACTGTCAATTTGGAACATTCTTTATAAAAACAAATCCATTCTAAGAAAAAAAAGGAATGAAGTTTGACTGCTTCTCCAAAGCTTGCCAAACGTTCTGACTGAATATTCCGTTGAAGTATCTTTCATGAACAGCTCCATGCAAGGTTTCTATCTTAAGCAGCTACCTTCCCAGCCCCACTCCACCCCAGTTCTTATGAGGTACCAGGAGAAATCTGCTATATAGAAATGTACTATTTTATTCTTTAAAACCATAGATGTGTATTTGAAGTAATGAGATTCATGTGCAATCAATTTGAATTTTATTCAAATTTTCCATACTCTAGAAATATCAAGCTTTTTGTTTCTATAGTCTGTGCTAGAAAGAGTTAAATTCTCCCAAGGTTCAGAACTTAAAAGTCTATCCATTCAGGCAAATGTGTTATGAGATTCTAGACCTTTTTAAAAATTTCCTCTAGGTGCCTGGGTGGCTCTTGGTTAAGCATCTGCCTTCCGCTCAGGTCGTGATCCCAGGATCCTGGGATCGAGCCCCAGTTTGGGCTCCCTGCTCAGCGGGGGAAAACACAGCCATACCCTATAAAGACTCTCGCACATGTTCAGAAGGAGACGTTCAAAAATGGTAATAACAGCAGTGTTTATGTAGCAAAGAAACTGATTTTTAAAAACCCAAGTGTCCATCAAAAAGAGAATAAATTGGAGGCACCTGGGTGGCTCAGTCGTTAAGCGTCTGCCTTCGGCTCAGGCCATGGTCCCAGGGTTCTGGGATCGAGCCCCGCATCAGGCTCCCTGCTCCACAGGAAGCCTGCTTCTCCCTCTCCCACTCCCCCTGCTTGTGTTCCCTCTCTCGCTGTGTCTCTCTCTGTCAAATAAATAAATAAAATCTAAAAAAAAAGAGAATAAATTGGAGAATAGTCACACAATGAAATATTATTTAGCAGTGAAAATAAGCCAATATATACAACACACTCAACTATCTACCAATATACACTACATACAATATTGGATGAATTTCATATGCATAATTTAAATTTTTTTAAAAGTCACAAAACACTACATATAGTATGGTACACTGAATATAGCTAAAAATAAGCAAAAGTAGCCTGGTGATGGGTATTAAAGAGGGCACATACTGCATGGAGCACTGGCTGTTATAGGCAAACAATGGATCATGGAACACTACATCAAAAACTAATGATGTAATGTATGGTGATTAACATAACATAATAAAATAAAAATAAGCAAAAGTAAAAATATATTATTTACATTTATATGCAGTAATATTTTTTAAAAAGCAATTTAATGCTAAATGTTATTGCTGTCAAAGCAAAGAAATAGGATAAGGAGTAAAAGTAGCTTCAGTGTTATTGCTAATTTGCTGCTTATTAGTGGGGAGGTGAGTTCAGGAGAGTTTTTTGCATTATTATGTTTCATAACTTAAATATAAGTTGTACATTCTTTTGTATGTGTCAAATATTACACATAAGTGTTTATTAAGGAATTAGAGCATTAGATTTTAGCTGGATTGCTGATTTCCCAAGGCAAACCCCAGGCCAAGAGTAAGTCCATCAGAAGCAAAGTTAGCAGGGGAAAAAAAAAAGAAAAGAAAGGAAGAAAGAAATCAGACTGTAAGCCATTTAATTATGTAGACTTGGAAACATTCGATTTTTTAAAACATATCAGTCTCCTTTTCACCATCTAAATCCAATTTTCTCAAGTAGCTATAAACCAAATCCAGACCATGAGACTACCAAATCCAGAACGTATTTTGCTTCCAGGAGTGCTAGATGTCACTCCTAAAAGTAAGTCATCCTTTGAGAAACTGAAAATATTTATATGACTCTTTGCAGTGCACTAGGATATTCTTCTGCTGTTAAACATCCTACAACGATAAACAGATGGTTACAATAGAGTGTGCTAACTGCTGTAATAGGCAAGTTCAGACTGTCTTGGGAGCATCTAGCTATGGCACAGGCTTTCCAGAGAAGATGGCATCTGACTTTAAGTTTGAAGGATGTACAGTGCTATCAAATGAATAAATGGGTGATGGACTACCCAAGAAATATAGTCTTTCATTCCTAAGAAACTACTAGGTATACTTTGTGGATAGCTTAAAAGATCTTCAGGGGGTAATTCCTGATGTGCCAGCTTTTTGCCTTCCCTGGTAACTTTGGAATCTAATTCTCACATTAAATTCAATCCTAACATATAATGACACACTGCTCTGAAGATATTTTAATTCTACACTAGGGTATTTAGATTTCAGTAGTTTCTTTTCTAAATTCACTCCAAAGCACCATATCAGTTTTTTAAAATCATGGAAATACAATTTTGGAGGAGACAGGTAAGATCACCTAATCCATTTCTCTTATCCTATATATATATATAATTACAATAAATCCAGAGTCTCATGTGAATCAGTTTTAGAAGAGTGGCATATTTTAAAAGCTCAGTTAATAATCAAAAGAAAAACTTTTTTGAATTCCATCTTTACTTACTTTTCTCACAAACCATTGTAACTGATTCACTGAGTGGGAGCTGGACTCATTCAAAGATGAAAGCAACTATATTTTTCTTACTGCTCCTCATTAAACTGGCTTCATGGACTCATTTTTCCCCCCTCTGGATGGAATCCCAGACAAGTACCAAGGTTGCTGAGCACCTCACTTTAGAATATGAGAGTCCCCCAAAAATGCCCTCAGCCTTTTGACCTCTCCTAAAGCTTCGAGGCAAAAAGAGGTGGCATTGGCATCTTGTTCCACATGAACATACAACCCACAGCCTCATTTATTGAAATTCATACTCTCCTATCCCCTTTCTGACAACCCACAGCTGCTCCAGTCAGTACCATTATCTTCTCCAAAATAACGCCCTCAAAGTCTTTATCTGTCTGCAGAAAACCTGACTTTCCTTTCTCTTCCTTCACCTTGCCCTTAGCCTTTTTCCAAATAGTTTTAAAAATTCTTTTTAGAAGAAATAGGTGAGGTACAAATGAGCTGCCAATTACAAGATTTGCTTTTCACAGATTAGGACAGTATGAAGAAGTTAGTGAACAGTCTTAAGGTAATGAACTGTCCCTTTACACATATAAGGAATCATATCTAGAAAGGTAGAATGATTTGTTCAAGTTCACCTAACTAATTAGGGAGAGAGGTGTCAATGTAACCCTCCTGCAACCAGGAAATTTTCTAATCAATAGGATAAAATTATATTACATTTTGTCAAGGATTTAGCAAAGAATTTAAATAATTTAGGAAGTTTTAAGCACATTAATCTATTGCTGGTTTGGAAGCAACTGTTTTAAACGGCAACTCTGATTTCTTGAATGAGATGTTTACAAGTGAATTATCCTATTAATTCTGATGATACAAATTCCCAGCCTCTGAATAGTTCAGGTTGTTGGGACATGTCAATCTTTGTGGATAGGTGGGGAAAAAATCTTTGTGGATAAAGATAGGTAGCAAAAAGAAAAATTTTAAGGTACCATTTCTCAATGAGCATAATTTCTTAAGACTAAATCCCTGTGTCTTTTGATGGAAGCATATCTGCCACAATAATTAGATCCCCCAGTCAGAGAGGGAGAATTTCCATAAAGGTTTGCTTTTTGGAAAAAAAAAAAAAATACTCTTCGTGTCTACCCCTGCATTAGGGTAGGAGACATAAAGATGAATAAAAAATATATCCTGCCTTCCAAAAACTGGCATTTTTATTTTTAAAAAATCAACATATTACAAGTATAAAAGTGAAACTGCCAAGATAAAATGATATGGGTTCAGAAGAGTTCTTAATAAATATATTCTGAATGAGTGAATGACCACTCTCTGGAGGAGGTAGCCTTTGAAATGACATTTGAAAATGGGTAGAATGTGAACATGCAGATGCTGGAAAAGAACTTGAAATCAGAGAGACTAGCATATGTACACATAGGTGGGAAAGCACAGAGAATAAGAACTGTAGCTACTATTTGGGCCTGGCACTCGTTTAGCACTTTACAAATATTATCTAATTCCATCCTCATAGTGATATTGTTATTAACCTGATTTTACAGAAGATAATAAAAACTAACATGTACCAAACACTTATTGTGTGCCAGGCATTGTTCTTAGGACTTCTATGTATATACGGTCCCATTTTATCTTCTTAACACACCTATAATATGAATAATATGATGGTCCCCATTTTCTAGTAAAGATAATATGGATCAGAGAAATGGAATATCTTGCCCAAAGTCATGCAGAAAGTGATGATGAAGCCTGGTTTCAACCCCCGGTAAGTTCAATTCCAGAGCCTTTGCTCTAAATTTTTGTTACACTCCTTCTCTAGAAAATAACAAGTTCAGTTTGGTCTGAACAAAGAGTACAACAAAAAGAGCAGTCAAAAATAAAGTAAAAAAGGGGCACCTGAGTGGCTCAGTCATTAAGCATCTGCCTTCGGCTCAGGTCATGATCCCATGGTCCTGGGATCAAGTCCCACATCGGGCTCCCTCCTCAGCAGGAAGCCTGCTTCTCCCTCTCCCACTCCCCCTGCTTGTGTTCCCTCTCTTGCTGTGTCTCTGTGAAATAAATAAATAAAATCTTTTAAAAATAAACAAATAAAGTAAAAAAAAGGTAAAACAGGGCTTAAATGTTTCATTTTATTCTGTGACAAAAGGAAGTTATTGAAGCCTATCTATTTGGTTCTGGTTTTCAAAAAACCATTCAAGCCAAGAATGCTTATTACTTTTTATTCTAAATATTAAAGAGCTCAGAACTGCATTTCTTCATACTTGCTTTTTCCAGGTGCAGGAAAGGTAGACTCTAGGATAAATAACCTCCCACAAACTCCACATAATGATAAGGGAGGAAGAGCATGACCAGTAAGCAACTCCTTCAAAGCCTTAGGGAAAAGGATCACCAGCCAAATCCCGATACAAACGTGTCTCATTTGACCACACCTTATTTTAAATGTTGGAAATTTTCACATAAAAATTTGAATTTGAGAGTTCTCTTAAAAATTCAGCACATCTCACAATGCCATATTACATGACAATGTTTAGCTGGAGTGGAGCAGGGAATGTATGCTTTATGTAAGTCATGCTCTCCAGCTTGCCACAGTCCCAACAACTCTCTATGCATTTTTATTTATCTCTTCTTTTATTGCTTTAAATCTTTATGATTAATTAAAAAATATTTCAAATAAACAAAAAAATCACACAAAATAAGAAAATAGACACATGTCTACCCAACCCACCACTTGATTTAACACACTTCATCATACTTGCTAGATAACAATTTTTTTTATTTTAAAGAAATAAAATGTTATGGAATTTTTAAATATTTCTGGTGGGAGTGGAAACTGCTGTAAGTACTTTGGAAAAGAAATTTAGCCATACCTAATAAAGTTCAAGATCTTCAGACGTAGCCATAACTAGAGATATCTACTATAGAAAAACTCTCATATGTATGCATCAGCCACATGACTTCCTATTCTTTTACAATCAGCCCACTTCACTCATTTGTATTATCTGCCTAGCCTGTAGGTATCTGCAACATCTAGATATAGATTGTGAGGAGAGGGAATTTATTTTTTATTAAATTCACTAGAAAAATCTTATCTCTTGAAATAGACATTCCAGGACTTGAGCCCAAGGAAATGGGATTTGGTATTATTTCTGACATGGCTAGCATGAAAGAGTCCCAATATTGACGGTCCCTGGAGCAGCAGAATCTATATGCTTTTAATGAGTTTTAGGTGGTAGACTCACAAACATTTTATTTTTAAAGAATTTAGTTGTCAAATAAATTTGTAAAAATAAAAAACTACTGAGTTAGACAAACCAATTTATTTTTTTTTCCTGCAGGACTTCGCAGAGCCTTTATGTGAAAATGTGCATTGTGATTCCTCTAAAGAGAGATATACCATGCATCTTTTCTCCATGGAACACAGTCTGGGAAACAGGTTACTAAATCTTTATTTTGCTGTTTAAGACTTGATAAAGTGTCAGTCAACCTGTGTGTATAGAATAACCACCTATTTTGGGAGAGTGATCTGTCCACATGGTTTTTACAGAATAGCAATGATCTCTTCTGTTAGTTTTCTACTGCTGCCAAGACAAATTACCACTAAGAGTGTCTTAAAACACCACCCATTTATTATCTCACAGTTTCGGTGGGTTAGAAGTCAGGGTACAGTGTAGCTCAACTGGTTCTGTGCTTAGAATCCCACAGGCCAAAGTCAAGGCTTTCAACCCTTTTCAGAGTCTCTGGGCATAAATCCTCTTTCAAGTTTATTCAGGTTATTGGCAGAATTCAGTTCTATGGAATCCTCATTTCCTTCTTTCAAGCTGTCTGGAGGTCACATTGTATAGTAAATTTCCTTAATTGCCCACAAGTGTGTGGTCCTAAGATCAGTAACATCAGCACCACTTGGGAACTTAGAAATGCAAATTCTCAGCTCTTTTCCTAAACCTACTGAGTCAGAAACTCATGGGGATGGGATGGTACCTAGCAATTTGTATTCTAATGTTTGAAACCACTACTCTAGAATCACAGACTAACTTCATACATGATATAGCTTTAAAATCTATTTTTATAAGTGTTATGGGCTCAAAATCCGTATGTTGAAACCCTAATCACCAGTACCTCAGAATGTGACTATATTTAGAGGTAGGGCCTGTAAAGAAGTGGTTAAGTTAAAATGAGCGTTAGGGAGGGCCCTGATCCAATCTGACTGGTGTCCTTAAAGAAAAGGAAGAGATGCCAGTGATGCCCACCCACAGAGGAAAGGCCACATGAGAACACAGCAAGAAGGCGGCCATCTGCAAGCCAAAGAGAAAGACCACAGGAGAAACCAAACCTGCCATCACCTTAATCTTGGACATTCAGCCACCAGAAACTGTGAGAAAATTAATTTCTGTTGTTTAAGCCACCTAATCTGTGGGACTTTTGTTATGGCAGCCCTAACAGATTTTACTTTACATTAAGTAAAATATATATTATTTTGAATTATCCATATCAATTCTCTAGTGCATTATATGGATGATTTTTACCCTGATCTATACTATTCTGGCTTCTCATCTTCATTTGGCCTGGACCTTGTTCCAACACAGGCCCAACTAACAGTTCTCTTGCTGATACCCAACTCTGCCCTGCCCTTCAGTGCCTTCCCAGTCCCATCTTGCCTGCAAATGCCCAACCACAGATCCATTCAACCTGCACCTTCTCTCTCCTCTGTCACTATGCTGCTCATAATGAATGAGAAATATTAGTTAGCCTCTGTATCTCTCCACTATGGGCCCCTTAAGACAGACACACTGTTTTCTGCCTGATCCACATTATTTATGTGTTGAGTGGGAAAACAAAATCTGTATTTGAAAGCAAAAATTTGATGTACCAAAAGCAAAGCTAATGAAAACTTTCCAGAATATGGGAAATACTACAGATGTACCAAAAGCAAAGCTAATGAAACCTTTCCAGAACATGAGAAATAGTACAGAAAACTTTACATAACAGAGAACATGGATATGAATTCAGGGATTTCTCAAATCAGACTTCATTTTGAACCATGCAAATAACTGAACATTTGCATCTGCTGAAGAGCAGAGCCGACAAATTTATTGACATGAACTGAACAGCTAAGCTAGTAAGGTGAGGACACGCTGTGAATTCCATGAAAAAGCTTACACTTCAATGCTACTGAAATGTCAAGGATAATTGAACAACTTACTCTTGTTTCTCTTAAGCTCCATTTTTTTAAGTTAATATTAGTTCTAAATTCCAAAATGAAAGAACAAATATCCACAAAATTAAGAGGAAAACGAGCAAAATAAATGATTCCCTCAAAAGATGAAATCATAAAATGAGACTTACTAAAAGGTCATGAGATTATTTAATGCAACACAAGTCTGACACAGCCTTGGGGGAGAGAATTTTAAGTGTTCTCTCTTCAAAAATGAGAAGATCTTAGCTCCTGGAAACCACTTCTAGATTTCACTGCTTAAAAAGAAAAAAAAACAATTCATACTAATTTAGGCATGTAAGTAGGTTGGCAGGGAAGAAACTTAGTTTATTACTTACTTTAAGCTGCAGTCATCCTACTATTGGATTCTGGGGAGATATGAGGTAAATCATTTTCTATATGGAAAAGAAAACTACTTTCTGGATAGTCAGTTGCGTTGTACTCAGTATATGACAACTGGAGGTACATTGACATGAACTTAGAAAACCATCATTGATAAAAAGAATAGCAAACTTCTACCACAGTATTCACTATCTAGAAAGTTGCTCGTGCATCAAACCTACAAAGGCACCTGGGAAGGGTGTTAGGTTCTGTGCCTCCAGGACTAAGTGGGAAACTAAGGCCTTCGGGAGAGGCGAAGGTTTGGGGCTTGAGGCTGTCTAGGTGGAAGTCACCAGGTGCCCCTCTGCTCCCAGGCTCATTCTCCTCCCTTGGGCAGCAGACTTCTTTCGGCCTCTCGTGGACCTCAGGCTCCTCGGGAAGCATCGTCCTCCAGCCCTGAGGCCAGCAAAGGGCAGATCCACCTCACTGACAACTATGTCCGGAGGCTTCTGGAAATCACCAAAGGGTCAGAATTCCTCAGGCTGGAGGTAGAGGGAGGCAGATGTTCCAGATTCCAGTACAAATTTTCACTGGATACAGTTGTCTATCCCGATGACAGCGTATTTGAACAGTGTGGGGCAAGAGGGGTGGCTGACTCTGATAGCTTGGCCCTCCAGCCAAGAACTGATCCAAAACTCATTTCAAGTGTTGAATTCTCAAGCACAGCAAGGGTGTTCCTATGGATCATCCTTCTCCATCAAACTTTGATGTAATGACAGGTGACCCACAGATTGCTACCACTTGTGCCAATTTGAGGAAACTGGGATTAGTAGAATTCTAGAGGTTTCCTTCCAAGCATGTCCTCCTATCGATTTTATTTCCCTCAGTCCAGGAGTGTTGTGTTTTGGCACTGTTATTTTCAGAATATGAAGCTTTTACTCTTGATCGATTTTAACTTACACATTTCTAAGGCCAAGCCTCTAGGTGTTGTGATTGAATATCTACTAACTGATGGAAGCCCACCCAGTATAATCTGTAGAGCCTCCAAGGTTCCAAAATTTGGAGTTACTTCTCTGGCCTTCAGAGTTGCTTGTATATAGGTATATAGCTATGTATAAAAGCTTCATTTTGAAGAAAGTCCTTATTTACTTGTGTTCTGGATCAGGGTCACAGATTGAGTAGCTTGAACACTGGTTACTAGGCTAGAGAGGATGAGAAAGGCAAAGGGAAGTTTCTCTTTTTCATCTCACTCTTCCTGAATGTGCTAGTTGACAACCCTCTTTTTCTTCCTTTTTTTTTCCACATATTTATTTTCTGTGCTGCCCATTCTCCACTTCCCATTTGTTAGGGTAGATACATTTTCTGCTCTTACTCACCAGTCTGCTAGATTCACAAAACCAGTAGCCCATCACCCAGAAAACTTGGATCTAACCCCCACTGATAACTGAATCATTTGAAAAATAGGCCCCATACGCCATACTCACACAGACATTTCAAGATTCTGTGATCGTTCAGTGACTGAGTCTTTTTAGGATATGTTGCTTCACTTACCTTACGGTGTAAAATGTCTTTGGTCTCATGCATAGCAGGAAGTAGTCTCTTTGTTGGTATACATAATGGACAGTTAGGGATTTTCTTTCAGGTTGGATTATCAGATAAAATGCAAGATGCCCAGTTAAATTTGAATTTCAAATAAACAACAAATTATTTTTAGTAAAAAAAAAAAGAAAGAAAGAAAGTTGCTCTTGGGCACTTAATACTTAAATGGAAGATGCTATCTTTACATTTCCACAGTTTCTTTCATTCACTCACTCATCTCTTTTATTCATCAGTGCAACAAACATTACTGTACACCTACTATGCACCAGCCTCTGAGCAGCCACTGCAATCAAGAAGCCCCAGTGGGTTACCCAAACAGCTAAATAAACAGCTGACAGTCCAATGTGACCAGGACCTTGACATCAGGCATGGGCCAAATGTTATGGGGGCATGGGACAATTAAGCATTCATAAAAGTGGAACCTGCAGATGGATGTAAAGAACATTTCTGACCCCAGGGCTTCCACCTGGGGTAGAAACGGCACTGGAAACAGTTGAGAGCTAAGAACAAAAAGAGGGGCACGATTCACCTTCCAAATCCAAAGAAAAGCAAACTAAGTACCTCCTCCATAAAGTTTTCAAAGTATTAACATTCCAAAGAATTGTTACGGCAAAACACAGCTCCTTCTCTTACCTGTACCGAGTTTGGGAGTTAAAATGATTGCCCACCCACCTCCACCTCCCTTCCTTTGGGGATGGGTTTTCTTGTCTCCCATCCCCAAGCTTCAAAGCCACAAGCCTGCAAACAGACCTCATTCTGTCAGAACATGAGGAAATTTCAGATGTGAAGCTAAGAGCCAGAGTGCCCAGGGTAGTCTGCAAAGGTATTCTGCAATCCCACTGCTTAGCCTACATGGATAACTAAGTACTCCTGAAGGCAAGTGGGGCTTAAGCCATCTGTTAGCACCCTATGAGGGCATAGGGAGTGAAGTAGGGAGACTCTAGTTACAAGACTTCCCACTGAGAGGATAAAAAGTGGTTACAGCTGGAAAAAAAATCACCCATACTGGAGGGGATGTCAGTGCAGATTCCCCAGAAGAACTAACAAATATGATCATGAGAGAGCCAACATTTACATGCCAGAGGCATAGAGAGAGCCAGCGGACAGCTGGTGTTAGTAGAGAAACAATAATGCCCAAAGGAAGAGGGGATCACAATTGCCATCAGCAGTCATGGTCATTCATAAAAGCAGACATTAACATACACACACACACCTGCAGCTGCTGCAGCTGTGTGAACATAGTGACCTGGGAAGAGAGAAGGGGCCAAGTACAGACACCAGTATTCCTTTGGTCAGTGGGAGTCTGCAGCTGTGTGGGAGTTCTGCCTGAATCCTGGGAAAGGGTCTTTGAAATGGACACTCACAGTATCCCAAGTTGATTGAAATGAAACTACTATAAACTAGAAATGAGTAACAAGGGGAAGAGGGGCCTGAGATAGAAAAGCAAATATGAAAAATATTCCATACTTGAACATCACTATTAACACTCTTAGATCATATCTACTACAATAATCATAATTTTCAAAAACTTAAATTTTTATATCACATTTGAGTTTTCAAAGAAATTTAACACATTTTTATTTCATTTTATCTTCTAATCTATGGTGTAGGAAGAGCAATTGAGCTCATCCCTATTTGACTGATGTGAAGACTGAAATTTGCCAGTGTCACACTGGTAATACATTGCAGAAGTGAAACTAGAACTGGGTAACATTTTAAATGGGTAAACTGGCTTTAAATGAGTGATACTGATCTAAGGGCCTGGAATTTCTAAAAAATTGAAACCAGCATAATTTATAAAGCTTCCCCACTTGTCTCTAAGTAATGGACTCTACCTATAAGGTCTACCCATCCACTGGTGCCTATGTGCTTATTAATATTTCATACCCCATACAATAGTGGGAAACCATGTTTATATATTAGAAAATGGCACAAAACATGCTGATTAACTGTGACAGAAAATGACCAGAGGCAAATTATCTCTCAGAAGATAAGATCATTAAATCCACATCATCTCTGCAAATTAGCATGATTTTAAAATTTCAGACACTAACCAAAGAAATTACAATAATTTCCCAAGTTTGAATTTACCTCCTTTGAGAAGGAAAGTAGTTGAAACTACTTCTAAGAAGGTCCTTCAGGAACCTGAAGCTTGGCAAGTATATTTCCTCCTTCAAGGTCACTGCTAAATACTCATTCCACTAATTAGTACTTTAACTTCACATTTTATTTTTTTTTAACTTCACATTTTAAAAGTTATTTCAATAACTTAGCTTGTTGTTATGTCCAATAGATGAATCAATGAAATGTGACTCATTCTAAGTGCTCATTAATTCTTGAAAGAGGAATGAATGAATATTCTGAGACTTTTTATATGTGAAAAGCTCTGCAATCATTTGTTAATCTGGGAGGAATGAATTTGTAATCTTGTTATCTCAATCAAATATATTTGTCATAAAGTCATTTATGACCACAAACAGCTGAAATAAGACAAGACCCCTATTCATATAGTTGGTAAGAATGACAAAAATGTTCTCAGAAACACTCAGAAGACTTTACCTCATGCCTCCCTCATTGACTCAGATGATGTCATCTCCTCATACCTAAGCCAAACACTGGCAAAGACAATGGGGTTATCATTATACTGATCAACACTAATCAAATTTCATTCCAGAGTAAGGGTTAGCCACTCTCACTCAATTTTACCATGATGCTCCTAAAATTCTGAGTTACTAACTCGAAGGCTGGACTTTGACCTGACTTAGCTAATTCCTTGGGTAGGAACCACTACACCCCAGTTAGTCTCTGAAGTATGAATGAATGACTAGGTGGCTATTTCAAACTGCTCAGGGAGAGCTTTTTGGAGAAGGTGATATTTAAACTAACTTCTGAATGATTAGATGGAGCCAGTACTATGTAGAGATCAGGGGATGATCATTTCAGGTACAGCACTGTCTTGCAAAAAGGCCTAAAGAAGGACCAGGATTAGCATGTAAAAAAGAAATGGAAAAACCCATTTAATTAAAAAGTAGTGGGCAAGGAGTAAAATGGTATGAGTTGTAGCTGGTGAGGGAGGCCATTTCCAAAACATGTAAACCGGGGTAAGGAATGAGGGTTTTAGTCTAGTAACAGTGAGAAACTATAGGAGGATTTTAATCAGAGAAGGAATATAGTGGGATTTATGTTTTTTTAAAAAACATGACTATGGACAGTAAGGGGTCCAGGGTGGAAGAGGGGAGACCAGTTAGAAGAGCATTACAGTAGTCCACGCAGGAGATGGTGGTGCAGTAATCTATGGCAGGCCGTAGCACAAATGGAGAGAATGGGGTTGACTCAGGATATACTCTGGATGTAAAATAGGCAAGAAAGTCTTCAAGAATGGACATGAAGAAGGGGTCAGAAAAATCTAAGATAGCTCCTAGATTTTTGGCTTAAGCAAGTTGGTAGTTGCTGGTGCCATTTACTGACATAAAGCCTGGGAAAAGAGGAGTATCGGTAGATGGATTGAGAGGGTGGGGAATCGAGAGGGTTTGGTTTTGTCCTACTTAGTTCACTATCTTTCTAGATAACCAGGCCGATATGTCAAGCAGGCAGTTGGATATATGAATGTAAGGATCCAGCAAAACTTTCTTAGCATCAAAAATCTAGTTTTGGTAGTCATGAGGGTTCCAAATTGGCCAGGTATTTGTGGTATAGACATCAGATAGCAAAGAAACAGATTTCAGATGTCCCATAGTAAAACCACTGAAAGATTTACTTTTGAATGAGTACTCTCACATTTGTTTTGTCTCATTTTTTTACTCAATACCCAAGAAGCCATTATAAAGCATGTCATGATTAGAGTTTTTCTAAAAAAAACAACAATTCTAGCAAATAATAAGAGCACTCTAGTCTGGTTTTATAAAATCAGTGACTGAAGAGATCTGTCTATAACAAATAAAATCACTGGCAATAATTCCTTTGTTAAATACAAAGTGTGAGGAGTATATCACATGAATAACAATTACATGTTTATGTAATATTTTATGTTCCCTAAATTTAGAAATTTCAACTTTCAGCCTGGGTGGCTCAGTTGGTTAAGCGACTGCCTTCGGCTCAGGTCATGATTCCAGGGTCCTGGGATCAAGCCCTGCATCGGGCTCTCTGCTCCACGGGAAGTCTGCTTCTCCCTCTCCCGCTCCCCCTGTTTGTGTCCCCTCTCTCACTGTGTCTCTCTCTGTCAAATAAATAAATAAAATCTTTAAAAAAAAAGAAATTTCAACTTTAGAGAAGAAATTATAATCCAGAATCTTTTTTTTTCTTTGCACATACCAAAGGGCTGCTTACAAGATTTACTTATTAGTGCTTTACTCTGACATGTTCAAGAGGCTAAATATGGTAAATGTTAAATGGGGGGGACAATGTGAGAACAAGAAAACAGAAGATAAATAAAAGACACAGAAGAGAGATTTATGGAACAAGTGAAGGTAGAAAGAGAAAGTAATAGCAAAATCAGACTCCAGGCAAAAGGTAAAAGGTCTATCAAAGATATTCTATACTATAGTGTATCTGGAAAGGAGGGGGATGGGACAAGGAGTGGGGGTAGGGTACTGATGGATTTTTCAAGATTTTGTGCACTATCCCAACATTTTATCACAACTCTCCTCCTCCCCTCGCTGCCCTCACACACACACACACACACACACACACACACACACACACCCATAATATCACCTCTGTGGTTTTTAAGTTAGTGTTGACAATTAAATTCTAAGATTCAAATTATTAACTACTCCTTGTTTTTGGCAATTTCTCAAAGTAGTTAAGCTTAAAAAAAAACCTGAAGTACGCTTCACTTCAAGTACCCTTCCATTGTCTGAAACCTAAAAAATTCAACAGTAACCCAAAAGTGCACGTAACTTGTACCTATGTTTAAAAGACTGTGAAGGATTGATAATTCTGTGCTGAAGAGTTTCTCATTATTGGAGATCTTCTGTTATAACCACCCATGCTTACAAATGCATCAAATGCATGCCCAAAGTCAATGCCTGGTTTTATGTAGCAAAGACAGACCATAACAGGGTTTAGGTCACTATCTATCTAAATATTCCCATCGATATTTTTCCATGTGCACAGATCATATTATTCAAAAGTGATGAGAACTTAGATGGTTGATATTTAAAAAAGAAAAAAAAACTGTTTGCCCTTGGCTTAAGACCTTCCAGCTCTAATGACTGATTTGTAGACAGAAGTGGTTCTGCTATGGATGATTATATTTTTCACAGGGAGACAAGACAGTAATCTAAGAAGCTCATTCTTTGCAGATTGTTTTTCAAAGTGCTTTCCGTGTAAATTATGGATATATGGGAATAAGATAAAGTGAAGCTGGAGAAGCTATTGCACCTAGTAAAATGTCTTGTCTTAGTAAAGGGCGCAGATATTTTCCATTAATTTAGTTTGTTCCTTGGAACAGAAAGTTACAATATTTATTCACTCCATAGATAAAGGGATTTCATTTTTAAATTCTATCTTTCCGAACAGTCTAATAAAGTCTATCTTTGATTTTTTTCTCTAAATTTATTTCATTTGGGTTGATCTATTCTGATTAGCATATTGATATACTCTTGATATATCAAAGACCTACGGTATTTTTCCTTTAGCTGTTTGATGATAATTGATATTTTTGTTATGATTTGCTCCATATTCTATAAAAAGGAATTGTATTACTTCTTCAAAAGTAAAACTGAATACTTAATTGTTTCATTGACCTTTATTAACTGCTCATTTTCCTCCTTAATTAGATTATTCATAGATGGCCTTAAATGCATTGATTGAAGGTTTTCAATGGTGTAAGAAAGGTTTAAACTGCCTAAAGAAAATAAAAATGCATTTCTATGATTGCAGAAGCTCATGAAATATGGGATTATTTCTGTGATTGCAGAAGCTCATGAAATACGATTATCTGATGTAAATGTTTGTTATATACAAAAAGCTAAACAAAGTAATACATTGACTTAACTATTGTTTCCTTCCATGTTCAGTTTTCCAGTGGTTCACACTATCTTTTAAGGGGGTGTGGACAAATTATCCTGCAATTATAACCTAGATAGAAGGAAAGAGATGTACCCACAATCCTATGGTGTCATTTTACTATTGTAAATAAGGAGAAATAACTAGATAACTGACATATCCAGTCAAATTAAGCCATTTTGTCATTGACTTTCCAGTTCGAAATGTACAGAATGCACAAGTTCTTGTTTTCATTCTGACTAGACATTAGTTGTCAGTTTCAATGCAGTTTTTATAATGCTTGCTCTTTTGATAACTTAGGTCTTCAGATTAGATTTTTCTCCTGGGATGTTTAGAAGCTCATTTGCTTTGTTTTATCAAGAAACTTCTGCTAATAGAGAAATAGGAAGAACAGATCAAAAAATTCAATGAAAATTATGTCCCGAAATATGAGGAAATGCTAGCCCCGGAAACACTGTGCAAAATAATGGAGTTGTTTCAATTTTGTTGTTAGTCTTATTCTAAGTAAGAATGACATGACAATTTTACAGTATTCAAATATAATAAAATCTCATCTAAATCATATCCTGGTGCAAAAAACAAACAAAAACAATTATATGGAGAGATTTAAATATAAAATAAATTTCAGTATTTTTCTTTAAAAGAAAGCACTCAGATTTGTTAATGTCCCAGACACCATAAAAAAGGGTCAAATTCCAGTAAACAACAGAAACAATTAGTGAAAGTTAAAAAAATTTTGCCTATATTCCTACTATCTTTCTGGCCTAGGATATTCTCTCTTCCTCTCTCTGCATGTTGTGGGTTGTATTGTGTCCCCCACCCCCACACTCCCACCTTACACACCCCCAACAACAACCAAAAATACATTCAAATTCTTACCACCAGTGCTTGTGAATGAGACCTTATTTGGAAATAAGTTCTTTGTGAATGTAATCAAATAAAGAGATCATACTAGATGAGGTGTACCCTAATCCATCATACTGGTTAGGATCCGGGTGCACCTGATCCAGTATGACCAGTGTACTTATAAGAAGAGAAGATGACACACTCACAGGGAAATAGGCCATGTAAAGACAGAGGCAGATATTGGAGTTAATGCAGCTACAAGCTTGGAATGCCAGGATCGCTGGGAGCCACTAGAAGCTAGGAGAGAGGGGTACAACAGATTCCCCTTTGGATTCCCCATCGTATCAACCCTGCTGACAGGGTGATTTAGGACTTCTGGCCTTCCAAACCAGAAGAGAGTAAGTTTCTGTTTTAGCCCACCCCATTTGTGGTACATTGATATCAGAGTCCTGGGAGACTAATACATTGTATGTCTGTATTTCAGTGAAGACACAGTTCAAATGCCAGTTCCTCCAAGGCACATTCCTGACGAGTCCAGGTTACGCTCATCTTTTCTTCCTATGAATTACCAAGACACTACAGCATACAGTTTAAGAATGAGTAATGTCTCTCCAGGTAAGTTGTACACTGCTTGTAGCTCAAGAAGAGTCTTTTCTTCTTCTGAATTACATACATGCCCCTGGGAATCGCCTGATTCTTGCCTTATCTGAACACCTAGGAGTGGACTTCATACACAATAAGAATTAGCAAATATAGTTGACCCTTAAGCAACATGGGTTTGAGCTATGCAGGTCCACTTATACACAGATTTTTTACAGTATGGTACTATAAATGTATTATCTTTTCTTTACACTTTTCTTAATAACATTTTCTTTTCTCCAGCTTACTTTACTGTAAGAATACTGTATATAGTACATATAACATTCAAAATATGCGTTAAGTGTTTATGTTGTTGATAAGGCTTCTTAAGAGTAGGCTATTAGCAGTTCGATTTGGGGGGAGTCAAAAATTATACACAGATTTCTGACTGCTTGGGGGTTGGGGTTCCTAACCCCCGCGTTGTTCAAGGGGCAACCGCACTGTTCTTGTTGACTGAGATGCATACCTACAGAGAGATGGTTGGGATAAATAAGTATAAACTAATAAAATATATCTGCTTTTCCCCAAATAAGTAAATATGCAGAAATTATACTTATTTACTTGCCCAGCTAACAATCAATAATTCATTAAAGACCTCTTTAACCTATGTATGTGTACACTGAAGGTGAAACTTTGTATTAGCTTCATCCAAAGACTAACACATTCTTTTGTTACGCATTCAAAATTACACAGTCCACACACAAAGCAAAAGTTCTTAAACTTTTAACAGTTTTGGAAATCAAGATAAAATAATAAAGAATAAAATTATTGAATGCTTACTCTTTCCCAGTCTATATTCTAAATGTATAATTTAGTCCTCTCAACACTTAGGTCTTATTAATACCCTCATTCCTTAAGATGAAGAAATTAAGGCACAAAGCAGTTAAAACTATCTTGCCTAAAATTTCAGAGGTACTGTGCAACAAAACCAATTGCAAAGGATACATCTGCACTCAAAACTGACTGAGAGTTGCATGTTTTCTTCTGTTTTCATGAATTTCATAAATAGAAGCATGGTTTATTTCATGGAAAAGTATTCAATAGAAAAATTAAGAGATTGCTCATTATCCTACTTAAACCTAAGTTACAAATAACAAAGTGAACAGAAACAAAGTTACCAAATACAATCAGACACATAAATGAGAGGATTGAGTTTTTATGCTAATTGCTGTGCATATAATGACTGAAATACCATGTGCTAATATTTTTAAGATTTTATTTATTTATTTATTTATTTATTTATTAAAGATTTTATTTATTTATTTGACAGAGAGAGAGAGACACAGCAAGAGAGGGAATAGAAGCAAGGGGAGTGGGAGAGGGAGAAACAGGCTTCCCGCTGAGCAGGGAGCCCGATGTGGGGCTCGATCCCAGGACCCTGGGATCATGACCTAAGCCGAAGGCAGACGCTTAACAACTGAGCCACCAGGCGCCCCATGTGCTAATATTTCTTGATGTCACATTTAAACTTCTCATAAAGTTGGTGACTTAGTTCAAAGACATGTTAGAATAATTAGAATTAAAGGAGAAATTTTTAGCCTGTTTAGAAAGCCAGACTTTGTAAAACTCTGACTGTATTCAAATGCATTTATAATCATGTGAGTTATCTGTTCTTTAAGGCAGACACATAATGCATAATGTTCATTTTGGTTACTGTCCATATTTAAATTAATAGTATCAATAGTAAATGTGCATACATCTTGTAGTTTGAAAAGACCATCATATGCATTATCTTATTTATTTATCAAAGGACTGGTAGTCCAGGAAGCTGGTATGATCACCACTCTATATATGTAGAAACTAAGATTCAGAGGTTAAATGTCCTATTCAAAGTCAAGGGTATCAGATATGTTTTAAGTCTTATCATGTTTCTTTCCATTAATTAAACTCACATTTTTAATTAGTTCAAACTTGGTGCTTTCTTCCTTCTCTCTTCACCATTAAAGCACATTAGTGAGATGTCACATAATATGCAGGAAAGTGCATTTGCTTATATACCCTGCAGAGCCCAATCACTTCTCATTTTTTAAAGGAAAAAATTGGTTTAGGAAGACAACAATTGAATTGTATGACCCTGAGATCAGCAAAGAGCTCTATATTAGCTGTTAAAATGGTCTCATTAAATAATAAACACTTAAGTTTAATTTAGATCTTTAATCACATTAAAGGGGACCATAAACTTGCACATGAGATTACTAAATCAAGATGAGGAATGAAATCCAATTTAGTCTTCATGCGTCATGTCTAATAAAACCATTTACATTAGCTAAACTTTTCAGGAGTGGCTGCATTTTAAAGATGCTCTAGCTCTGTATTGAGAATTACATTTTCTAGCTGGAATTTTTCAGCTGTGGTACACTTAAGCTCTGAGTCATGCTTTCCAATTTCCTACTGACTAGTTCTCCCAACAACCCCATACCAATTTGTTACCACAAAATGAGGAAGAAGGTTGAGAATGGGAAATATTAGCATATACTATTCAGAAATAAGTAAGACAAAACATTCTAAACATTCTAAATATTTCTAAATATTTTACTTATAAATGTATAACATTTTATTTAGAGCTAGGCTACTAAAATTGTTTGAAAGTTCAATGGTCCATATATCAAAAAAAAAATTCTCAACATGTCAAAATTTAAATGTAAAAACTGGATTCATACAAGTACCAGATGAAAAAATAGGTAAATATTCATTAACTCTTGGGATGGGGAAGGACTTTCCCAGGATGGCTCATAAGAAAGTAGTAGTGAAGGAATCAGACTATGAGATTAACAGATGTGATCCTTGCTCATTGCTGTAGTTCTATTATAAAGCAGAGTCCTTGGCACTTGCTAAAGTACTAAACCCATAAATACCCACTGTTATCAAAAAAAAATTAATAGAGAAATATTTTAATGCATATAACACCCCAAAGATTATAGTCCTTAATTTATAAAACATTCTTATGAATCAATAAAAATTTATTACTTTTTTGGGGTTCACACACTTCTATAGTAACATTCATTTAAGAGCTAAAATGATATACTCCTATAATAAAATTTTTTTCTGCTAACACTTTAGATGTTCTAGAATATTTATTTACTTATTTATTTTAGAGCACTTTTTTAAATACATCATCACAATCTTGGAATTTTATACTTGGCAGGGCACCTGGGTGGCTCAGTCGGTTGAGACTCCGACTCTTGATTTTTTCTCAGGTCATGATCTCAGGGTGGTGAGATCGCACCCTGCTTCCAAGCTCCACACTCAGCAAGGAGTCTGCTTCAGATTCTCTCTCCCTCTCCCTCTGCCCCTCCACCCCATACTCACACAGTCTCAATCTCTTTCTCAAATAAATAAATAAATCTGTTTAAAAAAAGAATTTTATACTTTGGGCTCTTGATTAATATTTTGTATATGTAGATAATATTTAAGGACATGTAGTATTTATAACATCTGACATGGAAAAACACAGGTCTATAAAAAACACTGCAAGACAATTTGTTCTTTAAAATCAAGGAGGTTATTTACTATTTGTAGTTACTTTTCTACTGATATTTAAAAAGATATATATGTTTCACTATGCATTTCAAACCTAATTTTTCAATATTTTTGTTGTTTACAATGCAAATAGCTTCCCTGATGAATCTGGCTCTCTTCCCCAGTTTCTCAGAGAGCTCCACATAGTTGGTCCTTTTGATCCTACTTTTGGCCTTTATTAATATGACCTGGCACAGAGACTAGCTTTTGGTCTCTTTAATTCTGTTTCCAACTACCATGAAAGATTTTCTCTTGAAAGTTCTTTGTTTAAAATCTTATTACCCATCATTCATTAATTCCCCATAGAGATTTCCCATGGTTTAAAGGTACCAATGTAATAGAGTTATCAAAGATGACATTATTCTAAAGTATTTGCTCTTGATCTCGGTCATTTGGCTTGCAGTTTCTGGCTGATTCTCTCATTATGGGCTGGTTACTCAAAATGAACACAATGAGCTTTTGTAACTACTCTCTGAAATCAGAAGGAAGAAATAATGTTCCTCGTTAAGAAATATACACAATCTCTCTATGTTAAATCTAAAAACTCAAGCATCCTCCTGTTGACTATTCATTTTACATATTTCCAAGAATGAAGTAGTCACCAAGTAGTTTACAACATCAAAAAGTGATATAATACAATCATTTGTACCCTAAGCAAAGAATTCTTGAAGTTCTCCATTTCTTTCCATGTAAATTGTAAAATAAACAGATCCCCAACTCCATTTCAATGACTCCCTATGATATTGAAATCTATTAAGAGATGAAGAGGAGGAATCTAACAGGGACAGTCTTCTATTGCCTCGTGTACTTTTCCCATATGAACCATATCTTTGGGTTTAATGGAACTTCTACAGTTTGAAAACTTCAGCTACAGAAAATGGGTGATTTTTCTCTGAAATAAATTGTACATAAATGTCATTCTTTATGGACCTTTAGGTGTCTCTGATAGCATTCTATAAATACCTCCTTTTTAATTAAAAAAGAAAATATCTTTAGTCATTGGGGCACTTTCACAGGGAATCCCAGGGTAGATTCTTACTGTCTCAGGCTTTGGGTCCCCAAGATTTCCCTGGATTGTGCTTATGCCAGTACTGCTAATGCTCAAACAAGAATGGCCTTTAAAATAAAAGGTAAAATAATTTCTATAGCATGCATACAAAGGCTAGAGAAAACCACATAATCATAAAAATCCTTAAAAGCAAGTAGAGATATGGTAGCAGTGAAATACATTATAGTTCAAGGTTACTTGAAGAAGAGCCCTACTCCTCCTATAAGTATCTACCCTATTCACCCAGCTAAATGACATCTGAAACTCTAAAAAGCATATTCATTTCTTTGGTGTAACTTGATAAAATATCAATACCCCTGAGCATACTGCAAAATTTTATCAATCATTTTATCTTTAATTTGAAAGAGTTCCAGAATTATTCCCAAGAGCAAATTTTAATAAGAAAGTAGGAAGGCAAAAAAGAAGGGGTGGGGAGAGACAGAGCCTAAAGCAGCTTGAATAATTCCAAACTATTGAAAACTAACTCTCAAAGCACAGAGTTAAGTCCACTTGTATGTCAGGAACCAACAGTACAATCGAAAGCTCTGAAATTAACTTCCATGTAGAATGCAACATTTACTAAAGGAAAAGTAATAAAATATGCTAATTTGATTATATATTATTAAAGTTGAATAGTAACTGCAGAATTATTTAGGACTTAGGTAAGCAAAAGACATTTTTTTTCTAAGAGAAGATTATTTTATCAATGATATTAGAATTGCTGGTGCATGGTGACCATGAAGGTATACTTTTAGCCAATTTTGTTATTTTTTAATTCTCTAAATACAATACATCTCTTTATAGCCTACATCCAGCGTGGTCTACTCCCACAGCCCTATTTTTGAAGTTCAGATTTTGTATCTTGTCATCAGTTTTATATCTCTCATAGAAAGTACAAATTGTGGGGGCACCTCTGGGAAAATGGGGGAGTAGAAGTATGCTAAATTCGCCTCATCCCATAGATAGAACTAGGTAACACTCATATCAGTGCAAATAACCCAGAAAACAACATTAAGACTAGCAGAACAAACTCTACAACTACGAGAAGAGGCCACATTAAAAAGAGTATAAAGGGCAGAGATGCAATGGGGAGCTAAACTGGAGGGTCTGGCCACTGGAGGCAGGGAGCTGCAGGAGCAGAGGGGTCAGAAACAGGCTATCACACTGGGGAGCCTGCACAGGGTAAATGAATCCCCATAGCACTTGGCTTTGAAAATCACAGGAAATGAATTTCCTGAGTTCTTACAACTAGCAGAAATTAAAGCCAGGAGCATTAAAAATCAGCGGCTTGGCTCTGGGAGAGCCTGGAGGGCAATAGGAAGCTGAATTCCTGCCTTAAAGAGACAGCACAACAAGCAGCAATTTGAAAAAATGCCTGGGGTATTCGGAAGGGAGAGTTAAATTACTAATCTCAGAGTTAGCTGAGGAACTTCCCCCGGAACAAAGGAGCTGGCAAGTGCCTTTTTACTCTCCTTGCCCCCCAGCATAATCACAGGGCTGCCTACGGGGTCCAGGGCAGGGCTGGCATTCACTTCCTAATTTCTTTACACCATGCTCCAACCCTTCCGACTAGGCCTACCTCAGTCCTGGCACTGTAGGTCTTCTCTCCCAGGAGACTGGTGGAAACCTTGCCAACACTGCATCTCCTGAACTCCCATCTCCCGACCTCTTATGGAGGATGCAGGCACCTCTTTAAAACTGCATCCCTGCCTGCGCACACTTCACAGAGGGGCCCCAGGCGGCTGGGCTTCTGCAGTGGCCGCACTTCCCCTGTGTAAGAGGACGAGCGCCACCCTGTTAAAAGGGCCCTGCCCAAGATTCATTGTTTGCATATAATACCCAGTGCTCCATGCAATACGTGCCCTCTTTAATACCCATCACCGGGCTAACCCATCCCCCCACCCTCCTCCCCTCTAGAACCCTCAGTTTGTTTCTCAGAGTCCATAGTCTCTCATGGTTCATCTCCCCCTCTGATTAAACAATGAATCATGGAACACTACATCAAAAACTAATGATGTAATGTATGGTGATTAACATAACATAATAAAATAAAATTAAAAAAAAAAGAGCCCTGCCCCCTACTTTCAAGAGCAAGAGATGCAGTCTGTTTCTAACATAGAAACAGACACAGAAAGTTAAGCAAAATGAGGATACAGAGGAATATGTCCCAATTGAAAGAACAGGACAAAAATCACAGCAAGAGACCTAAGCAATGGGAGATAAGTAATATACCCATTAGAGAATTTAAAGTAATGATCATAAAGACACTTACTGGACTTGAAAAGACTGGAGGATATCAGTGAGACCCTTAACACAGAGATAAAAATAGGACTAATCAGAGATGAAGAGCACAACAATTGAAATTAAAAATACAACTTGTGGAATAAATAGCAGACTAGAGAAAGCAGAGAATGAATTAATGATGTGGAAGACAGAGAATTGGAAAGTAATAAAGCTGAGCAAGTAAGAGAAAAAATTATGCAAAATGAGAATAGACTTAGGGAACTCAGTGACTCTATCAAATGTAATAATATTCACATTATAGGGATCCCAGAAAAAGAAGAGAGAGTAAAGGGGGCAGAAAATTTATTTGAAGAAATAATATCTGAACACTTCCTTAATCTGGGTAAGGAAACAGATATCTAGGTCCAGGAGGCACAGAGAGCCCCCAACAAAAACAACCATAAAACAAGTATTGAAATGGCAATAAATACATATCTATCAATAATTATTTTTTTTCAAACAAAAGGTCTCACATAAATATGTTATTACTGAACGAACCTACTGGTGCAGAAGCATAGTAAAAGAGAAAAATCATTTCCCTGATAAAACTTGCCTATTGTTCAGGTAGTAGTGATGTTTACATAGTGTTGGGTTCAAGCATATGACCTTCATGCAGCATAAATACGTGTGTCATCTCATGTGCAATCCCTTATAAGCCCAGCTTCATTCTTCTCCAATGCCTCCTCTTGGAGTTGTACCTGATTTTACCAGTTTTCATCCAAATTCACTAGAGAATGAGACAATTCTGCTTTTGTTTCTTGGCCAGGAATAACTTGATCCTAAAAGTCTCATGAGAGATATGACGAGGACCAGTCAACCACACACACCATGATGGCATGTAAATGGACTAAACATTCCAATCAAAAGATATAGGGTGACGGAGTAGATTAAAAAACATGACCCATCTCTATGCTGCCTACAAGAGACTTATTTCAGACCTAAGGATATGTGCAGACTGAAAGTGAAGGGAGGGGACAGAGAAACATTTATCATACAAATGGATATCAAAAGAAAGCCAGGGCAACAATACTTATATCAGACAAACAGATTTTAAAACAAAGACTGTAACAAGAGACAAAGAAGGACAATATATGATAATAAAGGGGACAATCCAACAAGAAGATATAACAATTGTAAATATTTATGTACCCAACATCGGAGCACCCAAACACAAAGGAACTAATAAATAGTAATACAATCATACTAGAGAACTTTAACACACCACCTACAAGGATGGACAGATCATCCAAACAGAAAATCAACAAGAAAACAGTGGCTTTGAATGACACACTGACCAGATGGATTTAACAGATATATTCAGAACATTCTATCCTAAAATAACAGATTACACATTCTTTTCAAGTGCATGTGGAACATTCTCCAGAGTAGATCACATGTTAGGCCACAAAACAAGTACCAACGATTTCAAAAGGACTGAAGTCATACCATGCATCCTTTCTGACCACAACACTATGAAACTAGAAATCAACCACAAGAATAAAGTGTGAAAAGCGCACAAATACATGGAAGTTAAATAACATGTTACTAAACAATTTTTGGGTCAACCAAAAATAAGAGAAAAAATCAAAAATAACATGGAAACAAATGAAAATGAAAGTATGATGGTCCAAAATCTTTGGGCTGCAATAAAAGTGGTTCTAACACGGAAGTTGACAGCAATACAGACTTAACTCAAGAAGCAAGAAAAATCTCAAATAAACAACCTAACCTTATACCTAAAGGAACTAGAAAAAGAACAAACAAAATCCCAAACCAGCAGAAGGAAGGAAATAATAAAGATTATAACAGAAATAAATGATACAGAAACTAAAAAACAATAGAGCAGACCAATGAAACCAAGAGCTGGATCTTTGAAAGATCAACAAAATTGATGAAACTCCAGCCAGACTCATCAGAGAGTGAGAAAGAGGACTCAAATGAACAAAATCACAAATGAAAAAGGAGAAATAACAACCAACACCACAGAAATACAAACAAGTGTAAGAGAATATTATGAAACATTATATGTCAACACACTGGACAACTTGCAAGAAATAGGTAAATTCCTAAACACATATAACCCACCATAACTGAAGCAGAAAGAAAAAGAAAATTTGAAAAGACTAATTACCAGCAAGGAAATTGAATCAGTAATCAAAAAATATCCCCAAAAACCAAAGTCCAGGATCAGATGGCTTCACAGGTGAATTCTACCAAACATTTAAAGAAGAGTTAACAACTGGGGCACCCGAGTGGCTCAGTCATTAAGTGTCTGCCTTAGGCTCGGGTCATGGTCCCAGGGTCCTGGGATCGAGCCCCACAATGATCCCCACATCAGGTTCCCTGCTCAGCAGGAAGCCCGCTTCTCCCTCTCCCTCTCCCCCCTGCTTGTGTTTCCTCTCTCGCTGTCTCTCTCTTTGTCAAATAAATAAATAGAATCTTAAAAAAAAAAAAAGTTAACATCTATTCTTCTCAAACTATTCCAAAAAATAGAGGATGAAGAAATACTTCCAAAATCATTCTATAAAGCCAGAATTACTCTGATACCACAACCAGATAAGAAGAACACAATAAAGAGAACTACAGGCCAATATCTCTGATGAAGATAGATGCAAATTCCTCAACAAAATACTAGCAAACCAAATCCAACAATACATTTTAAAAGGGCATTCACCATGATCAAGTGAGATTTATTCCTCAGATGCAAGCGTGGTTCAATATTCTCAGATCAATCAATGTGATACATCACATCAGCAAGAGAAAGAATAGAAACCATGTGATCATTTTAATAGATGCAGAAAAAGCATCTGATGAAGTACAACATCCATTCATGATAAAAACCCTCAACAAAGTAGGTTCCCTTATATGACAAAACAGCCAACATCATACTCCATGGGGAAAAACTGAAGCCTTTCCCCCCTAAAGTCAAGTATAAGACAAGGATGTCCACTCTCATCACTTTTATTCAACAAAGTACTGGAACTCCTAGCCACAGCAATCAGACAACAAAAAGAAATAAAAGGCATCCAAATTGGTAAGGAACAAGTAAATCCTTCACTCTGTGCAGATGACATGATACTATACATAGAAAACCCTAAGGACTCCACCAAAAAACTACTAGAACTCATAAATGAATTCAGTAAAATAACAGGATACAAAATCAATGTACAGAAATCTGTTGCATTTCTATATACTAACAATGAAGCAGCAGGAAAGAAATTAAGAAAATAATCCCATTTACAATTGCACTAAAAATAATAAGATACCTATGAATAAATTAATTAAAGAGGTAAAAGACCTATACTCTGAAAACTGTAAAATACTGATGAAAGAAATTGAACACGATACAAAGAAATGTAAAGACATGCCATGTTCATGGATTAGAAGAACATATATTGTTAAAATGTCTATACTACCCAAAGCAATATATACATTCAAAGCAATCCCTATCAGGCGCCTGGGTGGCTCTGCTGGCTAAGCGTCTGACTCTGTTTTGGCTCGGGTCATGAACTCAGCATTGTGGGACTGAGCCCCCCTTCAGGCTACATTCTCAGCGTGGATTCTGCTTGTCCCTCTCCCTCCCCCTCTGCCCTTCCCTCCACTCCCTCACTCATGTTCTATCTCTAAAATAAATAAATGAAATCTTAAAAAAAAAGTAATCCCTATCAAAATACCAACAGCATTTTTCAAAGAACTAGAACAAACAATCCTAAAATTTATATGGAACCACAAAAGACCCCAAATTGCCAAAGCAACCTTGAAAAAGAAAAACAAAGTTGGAGCTATCACAATTCCAGACTTCAAATTATATTACAAAGCTGTAGTAATCAAAACAGTATGGTATGGGGGGGTGCCTGGATGGCTCAGTCCGTTAGGCGTCTGCCTTGGGCTCAGGTCATGATCCCAGGGTCCTGGGATCGAGCCCCACATCGGGCTCCCTGCTCCATAGGAAGCCTGCTTCTCCCTCTCCCACTCCCCCTGCTTGTGTTCCCTCTCTTGCTGTGTCTCTCTGTCTGTCAAATAAATAAATAAAATCTAAAACAAAACAAACAACAACAACAAAAAAAAACAAAACAGTATGGTACTGGCACAAAAACAGACACAGAGATCAATAGAACAGAATAGAAAACCCAGAAAGAAGCCCACAATTATATGGTCACTTAATCTTCAACAAAACAGGAAAGAATAACCAATGGGAAAAAGACAGTCTTTTCAACAAATGGTGTTGGAAAAACTGGAGAGCTATATGCAAAAGAATGAAACTGGATCATTTTCTTATACCAAACACAAAAATAAACTCAAAATGGATTAAAGACCTAAATGTGAGAACTGAAACCATAAAAATCCTGCGAGAACACAGGCAGTAACTTCTCTGACATCGCCATAGCAATTTCTTTCTAGATATGTCTCCTGAGGCAAGGGAAATAAAAGCAAAAATAAACTATTGGGACTAAACCAAAATAAAAAGCTTCTGCACAGCGAAGGAAACAATCAACAAAACCAAAAGGCAACCTACTGAATAGGAGAAGATATTTGCAAATGACATATCCAATAAAGGGTTAGTATCCAAACCATAATAAAGAACTTATACACCTCAACATCCAAAAAACAAATAATCAAATTAAAAATGGGCAGAAGACATGAACAGACAGTTCTCCAAAGAAGACATCCAGATGGCCAACAGATACATGAAAAGATGCTCATCATCATCACTCATCAACAAGGAAATGCAAATCAAAACTACAATGGGATATCACCTCACACCAGTCAGAATGGCTAAAATCAAAAACATAAGAAACAAGTGTCGGTGAGGATGTAGAGAAAAAGGAACCCCCTTGCACCGCTGGTAAAAATGCAAACTGGTGCAGTCACTATGGAAAACAGTATGGAGGTTCCTCAAAAAGCTATAAATAGAACTACCCTACGATCCAGTAATCACACTACAAAAAAATACAAAAACACTAATTCAAGGGGATACATGCACCCCTATGTTTACTGCAGCATAATGGCCAAATTATGGAACCAGACCAAGTGTCCACTGATAGATAAATGGATAAAGAAGAGATGTTGTGTGTGTGTGTGTGCGCACGCGCGTGTGTGTAATGGAATATTATTCAGCCATAAAAAAGAATGGAATCAGGGCACCTGGGTGGCTCAGTCATTAAGCGTCTGCCTTCAGTTCAGGTCATGGTCCCAGGGTCCTGAGATCAAGCCCCACATCGGGCTCCCTGCTCCGCGGGAAGCCTGCTTCTCCCTCTCCCACTCCCCCCGCTTGTGTTCCCTTTCTCGCTATCAAATAAATAAAATCTTTAAGAAAAGAAAAAAGAATGGAATCTTGTCATTTACAATGACATAGATAGAGCTAGAAAGTATAATGCTAAGCAAAATAAGCCAGAGAAAGACAAACACCCTATGATTTCACTCACGTGAAAATTAAGAAACAAAACAAACAAGCAAAGGGAAAAAAAAAAAGGACAGAGAGAGAGGCTAACCAAGAAACAGAATCCTAACTACAGAGAACAAACTGATGGTTACCAGAGCGGAGGTGGGTATGGGGATGAGTGAAATAGGTGATGGGGATTAAAGAATACATGTATCATGATGAGCACTGAGTAATGTACAGAATTGTTGAATCACTTTATTGTCCACCTGAAATTACTACAACACTATATGTTAACTATACTGGAATTAAAATTAAAAACCTAATTTTAAAAAAGTACAAACTACAATTTAGGTAAAGAAAATAAATGGCCTTCCATTTTAGGCACTGATTCAAAATATTGTCCAGGGCAAGCCTAGGATAGTTGTACAAAGCTGGTTGATAAAGAAAATACATATAAGCCAGAATTTGGGCCAAAATTCCAGGAGCATTCTATTGACCATGTACAGCACACAATATAAATTTGTTCCAAGAAGACATAGCCACAATCGTGCTTTTGGTGATAATACTCTTGCAAATATTTCAAAGATTACACGAGATTTTCTTGATAGGACCAAAGAGGAAGTATCTTGCTGAAACACGCGTAAACTTAATCTCGCAACCAGTCTAATGGCAGTACCATCTAACGTTAAAACAATTTGGTTTAGGCAAAATATAAAATGTACTAACAGAGTTAAGCAAAACAACAGAAGATCCTCAAAGAACAGATCATGGTCTTTGACAGAATATAAACATGATTTTAATTTGAGTTCTCTATAAAGTATTTTGTATGAATTTTTGCTTGCTATTAATAATTTTAGGTAAAGCTAATTAGAAAAACCAAACAAATCTAATTTTAGCTTTTAATAAGATCTTAATTTTTTTGTTTTTAGAAAAAAAAATTCTAAAAACAAGTAGCATGTAAGCATGGAACAAAAGTGACATTCCACTAAAATATAAAGAAAGTAGAAGAGAAATATTTGTATGAAGAGGAAAGCAAAGATTTCTATGTAAGAAATTCCAACACCAATTTCTAGAGACTGTTTTCTGGTTCTTATAAATCAAAGCACAAGTTTCATTCTTTATAATAATCCAGCATTGAAAAATATGAAAAGATCTTAAAATGTTGTATGGCTTTAGCTATTGATTTAAGAGATGATGAAATTACAATGTAAGTGGTAGTAATTTATATGATAATGTTAAAATATTTTCTGCAATAAAGGTAACATCACATGTGAACACATTTCAATGCTTGAGCATTTCATGTATAAAACATGGGTCATTTCCAAATGCTTTCAGAATTTCAATAACAATTTCAATTACAACTGCCTGAGCAAGGGATCCACTTAGTGAATTAAATAGAACCAGAAAGGGATAGAAGAAAAGAGAAAAAAAGGAAAAAATAAATAATCAGTAAAGTTTCTGTGAGTTGGGATAATACGAGGTGACGCTGTTCTCCAAAAGGGCTCAAAGGCACACAGCTCTCTGGCTGGGAAGGTCTTTTCCTCGTGCTTGGGGATGGTTCTGCTTCCATGCATTCACCAGACTCCCACACGCATACAAGGAGTACCCACTGTATCCCATATACAGTCCTAACACTTGGCATACAGGCTGACCTCTAGAAGCTAACAGACAAGTCACAGAGACAGAAGTGAGGAACACACAGTTATGATATTATGGAAAGCTCCATAATGGACTTAAGCATGGGAAATGTGAAATGCAAAGCAGGTGTTCCGAAGACAAACTGAATGGTTAAAAGAAAGTTCCCTAAAGTCACTTGATTTCAGTCTTAAATGATGAGTGAGAGTTAGCCAAGTGAAAGGGAGGGATAGGATGTTTAAATTAAAGGCGATGTACAATAGCATTAAGGCAAGAAAGACCATGGTACATGTCCTTTGATATGGTTGATACGTGTATGGGGGGAAGTAACAAGGGATGAGTCTTGTTTTTGCAGCTGAGGAGATCAAACTTGGACTCTATCCTGAAGGTGAAGAGGGAATTTAAACAGGAAACACTGATTTTAAACAAAAAAGTGTCAAGCTAAGATTAGTTTGGAATCTTCCCTCCAAGACAGGGTTCAAGATGGCAACATAGGAAGAACCAGAACTCACCTCCTCCCATAGACACAACAAATTTACAGATAAATATGGAAGAACTTTCCTATGAAAAGAAACTGAGAACTAGATAAACAGCACCTCCACAACAAAAGACAAAAGAGAAGAATGGAGAAAGGTAAAAGAGTTAGAGACACAGGCTTGTCAGGACCCACCCCAGCTGAAGTGACCCCCACAAGTGAGACGGATCCCAAAAATATGAAACACTCCCTCCAAGAATGAAGGGATTGTGCCCCACACCAGGGACCCCAACCCTGAGGGCTGGCACCAGAAAGACAAGCCCCAAAACATCCGGTTTTGAAAATCTATAGGGAATAAGACCAGGAGAATCATCGAACTGTAGAGAATGGAGATCCCACTCTTAAAGGGCCAATGAGGAAACTCACTCACCCTGAGATCCAGCACAAAAGCAATAGATTAAACACCTAGACCATAAGTAAGGGGGACAAACTTACTAATTTTAAAGTGGATGCCAAAGAGGCAGGAACCTACAGGGACTTTATCTGGGACAGAAGTGCTAGAGGAGGCCAATTTTGCCATCTCATCCTAATTGTTGGTGACAGTGGGTGTCATTGTTGGTGCTCACCCTCTAGCCTGCTAGCACCAGAAAGCATGTTCTGCCCACCCTGTGTCAAAACCTGTGTGTGTATATGTGTATATATACACATAAATATATGTACATATGTACATATATTTATATGTATATTATATAAAATATTAGTCATAAAAAAGAATGAAATCTTGTCATTTGTGACAACACGGATGGACCTAGAGGATAATATGCTAAGTGAAATAAGTCAAAGACAAATATCGTGTATTTCTCTTATACATGTAACTTAAAAACAAATGAACTAACAAAACAGAAATATACTCATAGTACAGAGAACAAACAGGTTGCCAGAGGAGAAGGGGATGGGGGATAGGCAAAATAGGTGAAGGGGATTAAGAGGTACAAACTTCCAGTTATAAAATAATTAAGTCACCAGGATGTAAGATACAGCATACGGGAATATAGCCAATAATATTGTAATAACTTCATATGGTGGACAGATGGTAGCTAGATATATCATAGTGATCATTTTGTAATGTATCGAAATATTGAATCGCTATCTTGTACATCTGAAACTGATATAATATTGTGTGTCAATTAAAATTCGATTAAAAAAAGAATTTTTCCTCTCAAAATACCTAAGATAAAGGATCTTCTGAAAGGAGGCAAAAATAAATAAATAAAAATTGCAAGCAACTAGATGAGAAATGCTTCCCAAAACTGAGGTAGCAGCAATGGAGAACATGAAGGAGGTATGCTAATGTTTATGAGAAAGAAGCAATAGATTTTGATAGCTGGTAGTACATAAACTAAAGAAGGTAAGTCTAGAATGACTCCTTATTTCTGACTTGAGGGACTGGGTGGATGGTAGTTCCACTTATAAAAGCAGAAAATAAAGAGAGAGTTGGAATTTAATTAACAATAACTTTATTTGGGGGCACCTGGATGGCTCAGTCAGTTGAGCGTCCAACTCCTGATTTCAGCTCAGGTCATGATCTCAGGGTCATGAGATCAAGTTCTACATCAAGCTCCGCGCTCAGCACAGAGTCTGTTGAGATCTTCTCCCTCTGCCCTCCCCCGACTCCTGCACACTCTCTCTCTCTCTCTCTCTCTAATAAAAAACAATAATAACTTTTTTTTAATGGAACCTCATGTTTTATTTTGCCCTTCTACTCCAACTGAATTTCCAATATTGTTTTCATCACTCACTTGATTGAACAAATTGTCAGCCAAATCTTTATGCTGGGACTCCACAGGCAGCATCTCAAAATATGTAGGGCGAAATATTTGTGGATTTGTGGACTCAACCTGCTGTCAACAATAGGACTGTCCTAGTTAAAAAGAAAAAATAAAAACCTGCTCTTACTTTTCTTTTTTCCATAAGATATACACTTAGGGTCCAAACATAATCACATTCCTTATATAAAAGGATTCTAGGTAAAAAATCCTTCAATCACTAATTACTTATTTCTCTAGGACTGTCAGAAATTTGCAACTGTTTTGGCAGAATGCTGAATTTTCCAAGCAAAAAAGCCAAAAGGTTACTAAACATAAAGATGCCAACTGTTTTTCTTCCTTTCTTGATTCTCCTTTTGTAAACAGACACCCTATTCCCTGAAACCTTGTTGTTATCAGTCAGCTCCTTTCATGCCATACTTCATACCATATGCTTCTCTAGTAAGTTTATTCAATCATTTCAAAGGGCAACATCTATTCCTTTCCCTTCTGTTCAAAATCTTTGCACTCTATAAATTTATATGATGATCCAAGAGCTAGAAAAAACAGCAATCAAAAATCCTCTACAAATGAATCAGGATCATGGCAAGTAAATGAGAGTCCATATGTAATTGTACATTAAAACAATCAACTAGAGGAACAAAACTTGAAGTGAAACAAATACCTGCTAATGATACATAAGAATAAATTCCAGGCAATCCTGACAATTATTTCACGTGGAAAACAATTAAAATCTCTCAAAATGAAGTAAAAGATCAATAAATTTTAAATATGATATTGAACAAAAGAACAAGGCACAAAAATATTACATATGCAGTGTAGTTCCATTTACATAAATTTCAAAAACTATATTGTCTAGGAAAGCAGACATATGTGGTTAAACAATAAAGAAAAGCAAGAGCAAGTTGATCAGAAAAGTCAGGATAGTGACATCCTCTAGCTAACACAGGGAATATCTGGGAGGAGCAGCTTCTTGAAAGCCGTTGATGTTCTAATCTTTGACCTAGGACATAGGACATGTTACAGCTTTCCAACAGTTCATTATACTATGCTTTGATGTTTTTTGCCCTTGTCCCTGTGAGTGCTATACTTCATAATAGAAAGATATTTCTTAATTAAATAAACGAAAAGAGCATACATATGTCTACTAAAGAACTTTTCTTTATAGGTTATCATCAATCTATGTAACGTTCTTACCTGGCAAGTTTGCTGAAGCAATTTCAATGGAGTCATCCAGAAAAAAATTAGATAAGGCCATGAGGGACAATATACAACAACACATAATGAGCCAAAGAGTTTTCCATTTTTCTGAAAAATATTTCTTACATGAACATTTTTCAAAAAATAGGAAGCAAGAGCTTGAAACTTTACAAGGTTGTATATAATTCTCCAACAGTGAATGCGTTGATCTGTTTAATTCCGTTAACTCAAGATTGCTAAATAAATATTTTTTCTCAACTTAATTTTAAAAGGTATGTAACATTTTACATATTTCCTACAAAATACTGTTATTACAGGTTTAAGCCACAATGTATGCAGTTTTAGCATTTTCACTGTGCTCTGTATCAGTCTATTTACAGTAATATGACCAACAAATCTAGAATTGCTTTCATGAAAAACTGAATGAGTGGTACCAGAAAAATATCAACTGTTGCTATAATAAATAAAATTAAAATGAACTTTGAAACATAATGACTGAAAATAATTCTCAGTAAAAACAAAAGCACACACCAAAGGTTGGATTGGCACGTTAGCTCACCCCTCCACCACTCATGATTCCTTCAGTGCCCATCAATCTAGCCTAAATAGTACAGTTATAAATAAACAAATAAATAAGCAAGAAGAAATGTGATTGCTATACATTCAAGGCAAGACTAAGCGCTCTTTCCTACTGTATTCATGTCTTACTACATCTGAAATTATTTGCTAAGTACACAGCAATCAATGAGATCATTTATCCCCAATCTTAACTAAACATGCTATATTTTAAGAATTAGTATCTAGCTTTGTATTTTTCAGGCAAAAGATCAAGTTTTGTCTATTTTAGATTATTCTCCAAAATCACAATCAGCATTATCTGACAGTTATAGCTCATAGCTTCTCACTGAGCCAAAGTTTCTTCAGTGTTCATTCATGTACATTGCTATCTACAGCGTTTGGTTACAGTTTGCACCAGTCTACCCCTATCCTGCAACAAGGTCAAATATTGAGTGAAAGAAAACAAACTTCAGAGCAACAATATTTCCCCATAAATTCATTCCCTTTCCATGAACTAGAATACTCCTTGGTCCAGGCCCACCAAATCCCAAGGACATTAAATAATTTTAGGTGAAATGAATGTCAAAGATAAAAGGAACATAGATTCTCCCGGGTTGGAAGACAATTTAAATCATCAAATCCAGGGGCGCCTGGGCGGCTCATTTGGTTAAGCATCTGCCTTCCACTCAGGTAGTGATCTGAGGGTCCTGGGATCGAGCCCAACGTCGGGCTCCCTGCTCAGCGGGGAGTCTGTTTCTCCCTCTCCCTGCCTCTCTCCCTGCTTGTGCTCACTCTCTCTGTCTCTCTCTCTCTCCCTCTGTCTCTCTCTCTTTCTCTCTCATATAAATAAAATCTTCAAAAAAAATCATCAAATCCAATCATCCATCCAACAGTGTACAATATTCCAGACTT
The DNA here is from genome assembly GCF_037043125.1 of Eumetopias jubatus. NCBI lineage: Eukaryota > Metazoa > Chordata > Mammalia > Carnivora > Otariidae > Eumetopias > Eumetopias jubatus. The sequence continues at coordinate 50,351,991 of NW_028274809.1, forward strand.
TACTTCAATGGCATTTACAGATTTTCCATTACTAAGTATAGATAATTACATATATGCTGAGAAAATCTGTTTGCAAATGATCATTTTAGCATTGAAGAAGGGATGACTAATTGGACTGGTCAGTACTGACATCCCTTGACATTGACATTTCTGACATTCATGTTTTACTGGTGAACAGGGCTATTATGCCTAAAGGCAAGAAGTTGGCCCCTCACTTCCTATCATGTTTTTCACTATCTATGTCCAGCCCTGGGGTTTATTGCCTATTTGCCGGTGACTGAATGATAAAGTGAGGTTGAACCCGTAATACAAAACTTATATCCAATTCAATGGTTAGGGAGTAGAAAGTCCCTCATAAAATTCCAGATCCAAGCCTTGTTCCCCAATCCAGTTTTTTTGAGATATTGGAAGAAAGTAACAAAAGAAATACTATTCACATTTAGGTAGTAAGCCTTTTGTGTACACAGCAAAATTCAAAAAGAAGAAGAAAGGAGAGGCGGGAGGTACCATGAACCCCTAACATCCATGCTGTGATAGACATTACTCAATAATGGGATGATAATGCCCCTGCCCCCAAATAACGTACACACTACATGAGGTATAAAGCATTACAGCTGATATGAGAAAACTGTATCCTAGATACAGTAATCGGCTGTCCCTGAAATTTTGATAAGAGAAAGAACATCTGATCCAAATCCTGAAAGATGTATAGATCCTCCAGGTGACTAAGAAGAGAGAGGGCAATCCAGGTCAAAGAGACAAAAAGAGCTAAGGAGGAAAGGCATAAACCAGGAGACGAGTGAAAATATTTCTTCTTACCTGTATGTGCTACTACACACTCTTACTTATGATCTAGAAACTGAGGACAAACAGATGGACTTCTGTTTACAGAACAGACTTTAAAGTTATTCACCTTGAAAGTGTAAAAAACAACAAACAAATATTACAGGGTGGGAACAGTAAGTAAGAAAAAGTTTAATAATTTTCCCAATTTTCTTATCAGGAGTCACTTGATATCTTAGGAGATATCAAGCCACTTCCAGGTTATTGAAGGTCTTTTATTCTGTTTCTAGAACTTTATACATGCTTGAACCTCTCCTTCCATTGCCCTTTTCCTCCATGCTTCCCATGTCTTGATGCATCCTTTAGTCACAGTTTAGTTATCATCTCTCCCATGAAGTCTTCCTTGATCCCAGGAGCATATTATATGACCCTCCCCACCCCCCCAACACACACACACACACACACACACACACACACACACACACACACACACACACACACACACACACACACACACGAGTCTTCGTAGGTCCCTGAGGTTCCTCAAGTCAATATGTATTACTGTGCTTTGGAACTGTTATCCATATCTCCCTACTGAAGCTGTGAGGTCCATGGGGGCAGCAACCTTATCCTTATTGTATACCCAGAGACCAACATAGCTTGGCCCACAGTAGGAATCTAAAAATATTCGTGGACTTTTTCTTTTTTTAAAGATTGATTGATTGATTTGAGAGAGAGAGAGAGAGCGTGCAAAGGGGAGGGGCAGAGGAAGAGAGAATCTTAAGCAGACTCTGCACTGACCATGGAGCCCAACGCAGAGCTCAATCCCACTACCCTGAGATCAGGGCCCTGAGATCACGACCCTGAGATCATGACCTCAGCCAAAACCAAGAGCCGGCCACCAACCAACTACACCACCCAGGCACCCCAAAATATCTGTGGACTTAACTGTTAATCATTTCGTTAGATAATTAATGTTCCAAGAAGCCAGTCTTTAGGTAGAATATTTAATTATATTAATTGATATAAATACAAATACATACAAATTATATATGTTGTGCTTTCAATAGCCAGAAAACTACAAAATTCCCAATACAACTTTTTACTAGAAATGATTTTGATATCAATGAAACAGACTGAAACAGAGCTAAAGTATGCATTTTAATAGATAAAAATACTTATTAAAAGGAATTCTGCATAGCATTGCATATTTGATATCCAGCTGAAGCATACCTGCAAGGTGTTCCAGATGTTTATAGATGGAGTCCGCTCTGACTAGTCAATACTACATGGATGCCTATACCATCAACTGTCAAATATTTTTTGTCATCCTTACACGCACATAAATGAAAAACACAGATGAGTCCATCTCACAGAATTACTTATGAGTAATGCTACAGAGTGCTTCAAATCCCATCACTGATTTAATTTCAGTGCTTGGCCGTTGAGAGATGGAAAAGGTCAGCTGCCTTTCTCCCACCCTCAACCACCTCTCAGAGCAGCTCAGTCACTGCGGGACTTCATCACCCTGTCCCAGCCATCTCCTTCCCAGAGAACTGAGTAACAAAACTGTTTTTCTATTCCTTTCCTTATTAGATTAGGAAAGAGACTCTGAGCTGTACGAGTGTGAGTGTATGTGGGTGCGCGTGGACAAGGGTAACAAGAGTTGTTTACTCCGCAAGGATGGTTACAATCTAGTAGAACTTTTCCAAAGCACTCATTTAAACACTTACAAATGCAAATAATTATCAACTAGCCATTAATTCTCTGCCTTTGTTATGCTGAATAAGGCTGGCTATACTCATTCACTGTTAGAAACTGTTAAGACGCATTTTCTCATTTTGTATCAATCTTTCTAGCCTACAAGAAATCAAACAAAATTAATAATTCTATGTTATCTAAATTTGGAAGCCTTAGTCTATTATTTTTCCATACTGAAGACCACTGCCTTAGAAGGGAAAAAAATACTCAGTAAATATAATTTGAAATGCTATTCCTATATTCCATATCGGATAAAAGAAATGTTCTCATTTGGAGTCCTATAAAACTGTGAGGCCCCAAGAGTCTTTTTCATTACAGTGGGGCAGAAAACAACCTACAGCAAGATCACCCTCATATCAGCTGCTGAGTCTGGTTTGAGTTTTTCTTACTTCATTTTGTTCTTATTAACCTCATCCAGTTATCCCCATTTTTATCATATTTATTGAAGAAGACCTTGGTCTGTCTACCTAGAATGCTTTTCCTTTGGGGAATCACTTTCCCCATAGTAATCTGCTTTGGTTCAATGATTCAGGTGAGGCTGACCCAGCCCTAGGAAGAAACATACACCCCAAGCCAGGACAACCAAAAATGTGAAACTTTTGTGAAAGCTTTCTGTAAAGGCACTCTAGGTTCCTGTAAGACCATTAACTTGAGGACCATGTAACGGGAGCTGCAGAGGCTATGCTTCTCCCTCTACAGAGAGTGTGTGCCTGAGAATGTGGCTAACACAGACAAACACAGATCTGAGAGATAGTACAGACTGTGTTCAACAGTGAGTCAGTGAGAACTCGTGTCAACTGATAAGAGCTGTTTTTTATAAAATATCTTGCGGGCGCCTGGGTGGCTCAGTCGGTTGAGCGACTGCCCTCGGCTCAGGTCATGATCCTGGAGTCCCGCATCGGGCTCCCTGCTCAGCGGGGAGTCTGCTTCTCCCTCTGACCCTCTTCCCTCCCGTGCTCTCTATCTCTCATTTTCTCTCTCTCAAATAAATAAAATCTTTAAAAAAATAAAAAATTTTAAAAAATTTTTTAAAATTAAAATAAAATAAAATATCTTGCAAGTGCCACTTTGGTGTTTTGAAATCTGTAAAAGGAAGTTTTCTTCTCTTGTTGGGGGTACAATTTTATGTTTCAGAATTGGAAGATAACACATTACCCATCCATAGTGACTATGTAAATATGTAATGAGAAAAGGGAAAATAAATGCCTTTCTTAGCACAGAGAAAAGCATGCTTGGATGGATTCATCCAAGAAATATAATACCTACTTAAAGTTTTTTTCTATGCATTAGCAAAATCACGACTTGCGGTCATTCCCTTTCCTTCCTTACCAGTTACATTGCCATTCCACCTAGAAAATTCTTAGGCCTTCTTGGAGACAGTCTAAACTGGGATGATGTCAAATGTGTAAAATAGCAAGCAGTCTAGCAAATCTGAAAGGTGAGCAAACCTGGCAGAGAGCACAAGAAAGTAAAAAGACAGAGACGTAAAGGAATTCCTTGAGCAGGACTTTTATGAAAAAGTACAGAGCCCAGCACAAAATAGGTATACACTGTCCCATCTCTATTTTACTTAGCTTCTGAGGAATCACTCATTTACAGTCTAGATTTATTCTTCCCTGACTGCGAATATTTTATTACCATTTCTGAAAGGACCTGATGAGCAGGAGGTCTTCGTCCATAAATTCTAGAGTAAACGCCAAAGAGTCAGTGTTAAGAAATAAGGTCACACACCTGGGATAGCAGAATTACCTGGGTGGTATATCTTCTGAGGCAGATCTGGGTCTGCCTTCTGTGACACGTGCACTGGCTGCTGAAGCACATTCTACTTTCCTTTGGGTAAGGGGCGAGAAGACAGTCGATGAGGGCAGACAGAGCATGTTAGATATAGGTACAGAGGCCTTGGACTCTAGGGAGGAGATCAATCAGCACACCCACATCTGCAGCAGGGACTCAGGTAAGAAGTGTCTATGAGCCCAGCTGTAAACTCTCCTGCATCCCTATACCACATACTAAAGGGCTTGTGGGAAGAAAAGAAGAAGCAATAATTCAGCAGCAAGCAAAAGCAAAGCAGACAGCAGGAAGAAAAAGGAAAAAAAAAAAAACAGAGTCCATAAATTCACAATCCCTATTGTGATCAAACTTAAGAAAACTCTGGGCCCCAAAAAGTCTTGAACTTGTCGAATTTGAGTGTGATAGAACATGCTATTTCTGGTCTTTGACCTTAGAAACCTTGTCCCTTTCTGGTTTGAACAGCAGTGTCATTGAGCCGCCTGCCACAGACATGCACAATTAAATCATTCCTCAAGAGCCATTAGCATGGCAAAAAAAAATTGTTACCAAGGTTAATTTCTTTAGTAACCTTTAAATTTATTTTAGCATAAGTCACCAAGTGTATATCAATAATTATTTGATTTGTGGATGTTTCTGACAAAACAGAACCATCTTCCAAGATACATGATGATAAATGAAATACAAGACCAAAGGATGATTGGAATATTCCTTCTCATCCTGAATAGCACAACTTAAAAGTCGTTGATTCTCATGGTCAAGAGACTACTGCCATAATTTCCAAAAAACTTTAAACCCCTCAATCATGATATCACTCTTATTTGATGCAGAGAAGTGAAAAAAAGACTTAAAGCAAACAAATGTACCAGTGTCGCAGAGTAAACTAATGAACAGAGACATTTAAACATCACAGGTTTTCAATATGGAAAACCAAAATAATTAGCAGTTTTCACTGAAAACGCTTCCTAGTTCTTTTACAAATCATTAAACAGAGGCACTTTTGCCATGAAATTACTGTGCAATACTATTTCTCTTTCATAATGTTCTCTCTTTTCTTTTTGCTGTTTTAAAATAATGACCTAACAAGTCATTAATTCTTGAAACCTCGTGTAACTTTTTCACAATTTAAATTCAGTACGGGCACACTCATGTTTATAAAGGAAAGCAACAGAGTAAGGTGGGACAAAGGCATAATGCTGAGGGAAAGTGTGGGATGATTAGAAAAATCACCCTCCAGAGAACTTTGTCGGACTCTTAACCCAACTCCTTTTATGCCTATCCCACCTCAAGATGCGTTAACCGATTTTTGGCAAATCTCCTGAACTGAAGTCACTTTACATTGTGTGTTACACACTATGACAGTATCGGCGTTTTCTCTTCTTTTTAGATGTCTATTTAAGTCTGAACAAGTTATTAAAAGTGAAATTATAACTGCAAATTTCAGTATCACCAAGCCATAGGCTCTCAGCAATTACAAACAGGATAAGTGCCCATGTCTCATAATTTCAGAGATTAAGCAAAACTACTCATTTAGTTTAAGGGGATCAAGAGCAGATCCATGCTCTTGTGGTAGAAATCAAAGTTATTATTACCTTAAGAAATTTTTACCCCTCTTAAGCAGCGCCACCAGATGTACACAACATACCATACTTAATTTTGATTGTCGTGCAGTAATTGTCATTGAGGCTATAGCCCAAAATATAATGCATAAATTACCAGAATATCAGATCTGTGGTCCCCCTAGCAGTAGCTACTGAACAACAACAAGAATGGCCATTGAGGGGAAAAAACAAAAACAAAAACACAAAAAGAACAAAATCCCACAAGTGAAAGCAGTCTTGATTTCAATGAAATCCGAATCTGCCCCCTCACTATACTATTGCCGCTGCCCCAGTTCAGACCCTCGTTATACATAACAGACTTATCCCAAGGGCTCCTTAATTGGTTTCCTGGCTTCTCCACATCCAGCCTTGCTCCCTGCCTCCACTCTCAATCCATTCTGCATACAATAGTCAATAATATTATAATAACATTATGCGGTGACTACACTTACTGCAGTAAGCACTGAGAAATGTACAGAATTGTCGAATCAATACGTTGTACACCTGAAACTAATATAAGATTATGTCAATTATACTTCAATTTAAATAAATCTTTTTTGGGAACAGATTGTCTTACCATTCCCCATTCCCTGAATCCCCTCTTTAGAGAGAGAGAGAGAGAGAGAGAAAGTGAAAAATACTAAATAGAATGGGCAAATGTGTAGGATTTTATGGCATGCAGTTTTGCATTCAGAGTCTCCCCTCTGACTCCATCTTATTATTCAAACCTTATTTTCTACTCATGACTAGATTTGTCTTTTTATTGTTTACTTTGCTGTATTGTTATATATTTTGCAATTTGCTTTGAATCCTTTTGGGAATGTGATTGGGTATGAATTTATTAAATAATTATTCATTTAGGTCTAAATCCAAGCTACGCATTCTGTGACACTTTCCTATTCTCCTTCAGGGAGCTTGTCACACCCCTTTATGCTACTGTATCATTTCATAGTTGCCTCTATTCAAGTACTTACCCATAATGTTGTAATTAATTACTTGTTCAATTTTTAACATTTTAAAATTTGTGATGTCTAACTTAAAAAATCAATTATACACATAATTACATACATAATCAATTAAATACCATATTATACTACATACCAATTATATATACCATATTATTTCAATTGTCATGACTAGGAAAGGGTCAGGTCTGACTCCAAAGTGTGTATCTTAACAACTGTACAGTACTTTCTATAAGCAAAATCATCCATAATTTAATGGAGAAATTTCCCAGATTCCTGATCCAAATAAGGCTGGATCTAAAAGAATAAGTAATAAGTAATTAATAATTCATGCCCAATAACATTCCCAAAGGGATTCCAAGCAAATTTCAAGATGTCCTCAATTGTCTCAATAATTTCTCCATGATCAAAAGAAATTATCACATAAAGTGATTCTTTTCAATTATAAGATACATCAAGCAGTCTAAAATGCTAAAAATAGGGGCGCCTGGGTGGCTCATTTGGTTAAGCGTCTGCCTTCAGCTCAGGTCATGACCCCAGGGTCCTGGGATCGAGCCCCACCTGCATGAGTCTCCCTGCTCAGCGGGGAGTCTCCTTCTCCCCCTCTCTCTCTCTACCTGCCACTCCCCCTGCTTGTGCGTGCTCGCTCTCTCTCTCTCTCTCTCTCTCTGGCAAATAAATAAATAAAATCTTAAAAATATATATAAATAAATAATATGCTAAAAATATTGGGGTAGGGTATGTCTTAAAATTGAAGAAATACAGAAATCACTTAAATAATGACAAGTTTGCAAGTCTACAAAGAAGAAATACAGAGAGCTCTGAAGGCACAGAAAGAGGAGGGACCGGGGAGGGCATCCCTGTGAATGTAACATCTAAGTTGAAACCTAAGTACCTGTAAGGGAAACAAGTATCGGTGGTGTTGGCCACATGGAAAAGTGCACCCAAGGCAAAGTCGATGACAATTGCACAAAAGGCATTAAGAGCAGCAGCTATGCCAGAGCTTCCAGATGAGGAGACCAAAGAAAAAATTGTCAGCACACTTGTATCTGAGTATACTAACGCCTGAGGGATCCTTCAGTGCTTTTTGTGCAGATTTGGAGATGAGACTCAGAGCTGTGGAAACGTGGTTATTAATTTGGCTATTCAGATGGGATCAGTTATATTCAAGTGCTGGTGAATCCTGGGACCCAGCGTTACATAAAGGTGTATGGATCCTCACTATTATATTCCCGGACTAAAAGGAGGTTACTCCAGAATCTTAGCAGAGAATCTCAGTTTTTAAGATGATTAAGACTTGGTTCTTGGGAGGGAAAAGATCATCTCCATGTCTAATAGGTGGAAATTTTAATTCTGGAAAGTTCATTAGGTTAGACATGTCCATTTTAAAACTGCATTGTTTTATGGTGACCCGATATCAGCCAAAATTGCTTTAGGCATGTCCAGCTTTACTGTTTGAAATCCTTTTATGCAAACGTGTACTTATTTTCCTTAAAACATGTAATAGTTTTCCCCAAACCACAGATGTTCGAGACCAGAAAAATCCCTGTGGCATAATTTACAGATAATAAACTAAAGCCATAGGAAAAGAACAGTTTAGGGAAACAATGTCATCACTAAATTTGTGAGGAGGCAAAAAAAAAAAAAAAAATACCCCTATATTTGTAAAACAAAATTACAAAAACAGCATACTAAATAAAGATGTTAACCATGCATTTTACACATCTAAATTAGCAAGATAGGTATTATACCCTTGGATGCTGTCGGTTTTCAGAATCTCCTTCTCCCCATCTCTTTTCTCCAATATTAATGACATGTTTATAAATTAACTTAGCTTTGTTGCAGATAACATAAATACTTTAAGGCATGTTTTTTCTTTGTCTGTGACTACATCTAAATGACCATGGTCCTTTCAATTCTATGACTCAGAATCGACTCCCATATCCCCACCACCAGCCTCCTGGCCTCTCCACGTTTCCAAGCCCCACGGGCTTACCTCACTGAAGCCTCAACCAAGTAGCCTCCCTTCCTCCTAGAGGTTACTGGGGAATTTTTTCCAAGGCCCAGTATTTCTACCAGCTGTCTTTCATTGTCTGTCTCAGTTGTTATAAAAATTTGTTCTTTCTCCATCATTAGCTTTTTACTTCTCTTTTTAATATTCCCAACTGCCAGTTGCCTTTTTTCTAATTATCCCCAGAATTACTACTCATAATTCACATACAATGAAATCCAAAATCTTTTAATTGCCAGAAGGAGCTACAAAGTAACTTCATCTGACCTCAAATTTTTATAGTGGGATCTCATGTTTGGGGAGATATTGTTGTATTTCAATCTTGCTATATGCTTGCTATGCAGGTATTAAATATATGTCAAATTAAACATTCCTGGCAAAATTCTTTCTACACAACCCCACTTTTGGCTTTTTTTCATTTTCATTTAGAAAAAGACATTGATGTCGCATGCTCTGAGAAAGAAAATTCAAAAATTTTAGGAGATAAAATTATGGTAATATAAAAGAAAAAAGTATCATTAGATGTAGGGATCCAGATTTCAAATCTATAGATCGGTTTATCTACTATACAAATTATAGTCCAAAAAGATTTAAGTACTTAATAACATTTATTCAACCTTATCACACAAAATAAGAATCAATACTGTAAAAATAACACTAATATAAATCAGAAAAACAGAACAAAATATTTGATGAATGGATCTGAGCTTAAAAAACTTCTTAGATGTCCTCTCTAAAAATCTTGACAGTTTATTTTTTTCATTCTTGACAAGCAGTCCATAAAACTTAAGAAGTTATTTACAAATGCAGAAAATAAATTTCATTTCAGTTGACTTACCTGATGATATCTATATAATTTATGTATAAAATATTCTTCTATAATTTCACAGTAAATATAAAGATATAAAAAGCAGGAGGAAGCTTGAAGGCAAGCAAAGTTGTAGAAATTAATTCCAAGTATGTTCTAATAACACACAGAAAAAAATGAAAGTTATGTTAACTTGGAATGTCAAGGGTTCACAGTCATCAGACTAAACTTTTTAAAATCTCCACACATCTAAAGCTAAAACATACTTCACACTTCTCTCTACTCTCACCAATTAAAAAAAAAAAAAAAAACCTCTTTATAAACACATTTTTTAAAGATCCTTTCTTTTTTCCAAACTGGTTTAGGAAATGAAAATACAGTGCTTCAAATCATCTAAATTATAATTACTAAGTCAGTCCTCTCTGAAAATAAATCTGTCTAGTTGTCAAAATCTGTTTTTAATTTGTGGTGATACTTCCCAGAGAAATTAAAGAACATTCATCCAATTCCTTTACACTCTAAATTGGAATTCTGCTCTTAAAAGTAACAGTGAATATAGAGAACAAACATGATTACCAGAGGGGAACTGGGCGGAGGGATGGGTGAAATAGGTGATGGGGATTAAGAGTGCACTTACCTTAACGAGCACTGAGTAATGCATAGAATTGTTGAATCACTAAAATCAATATAACCCTGTATGTTAGTATACTGGAATTTAAATTTAATTAATTAATTAACTAATTAATTAATTAAAGTCAACCACTTGGAAAAAATAATAACAGTGAAAATTTAACACCATAAAAAAAGGAGGATGAAACAAATCAAAGAGAAATTGATACTTCCATCGATAAAAAGTTACCTTTTTGTACCTCTATTCAAGGTTGTTTATTTGACTGGGACTTGTTTATTGTCTTGGTTTGTTTCTCTATTTTTTAGGAAATATAGAAAACCACCAGACCAAGTTCTAGAAATATCTCCTACCCACACACCCCTAAAAGATTGGGAAACAAGCTTTAATAGATCTCCTGGGCCCATTCTACAAGGATTATTACATTTCTCCCTAATACTCTTTCAACAGAAAACTTTAAAAATACAACATTTTTACTCTCTTGTTAAAATCAGCTACTTCCTTTTTGAAATTGAATTTTTGTCGTACACTTTTCTGATTGTCCTGCTTCCGGGCTAACCCCTATCCCTCGGGGCCTAGACTACGTGCACTGACTCTTCTCCCCACCTCCCTCCCCTTAGAGGCAGGTGTTTCTCAAAGCTCTCCCACTCCACCCCAGTCCTCAGTTTAAGCCATTGCCATATCTCAACTCCCACTTTTCTATGCAGTTATTTCCTAAATCTGTGTCTTCAGCTCGTGATCTCTTTACTGAACATGAGGCATCTTCTGGTCCACCTTGTAAAGTTTTCTGCCTCGATGTTACCCTCTCACCGGAAGCCCAATAAAATTGTCACCTTCCACTCAAAACTGGCTTCTCCTCCCAACTTCTCTTTTTCTGCTCATACTAGTGCATTTTTCATTTGTTTTCCCCATCAAGGCTCAAACTTCATTCTCCTTTGCTGCATCTTCTCTGCCACCTCCCCAATCCAAGCTGTCATCAACTTCTTTCAGTTCATCCTTCAAGAGTTCTCACATCTATAACCTTCTTCTCATTTCCACACTACCATGTCAGTTGGGCTCTCATCATTAATAACTCACCTGCTTCAATAACCTCCAACTTGATCTCTTTTATTTTAGTTTTTCACATACTATTGTCCATCCTGCTCTCCACTATAAAATAAACCTCCCTAAAGGGCACCTGGCTGGCTCAGTCAGTAGAGAATGCGACTCTTGATCTCAGGGTCATCGTGAGTTTAAGCCCCACATTGGGCGTGGATCCTACTTTAAAAATTAATTAATTAATTAATTAATTTAATAAATCTCTCTAAAACATCACCATGATCTCTCTCTTTTGATTTCCAAGCTTCCCTTCCCAATACTTTCCAACAGGAGAAAGTACCTACCTCATTACTATTATCTAATCCCCAATGTGCTAATCCATACTATTTGGTCCCCCTGGAAAGCCCTTCCCACACCCCTTACCTACATCCTGTACATCTTTCAAGAGTCAGCTCGGATTTCTCCTCCTCCATGGCTTTTTCTCAGAATGCAGTGACTTTTCCTTCTCAGAACGTATTGTGTTAACAGTCTGCCCAACTCCTGGGGCAGTTTAGAATGGTAAAACAGAAAACACTCAACTACACACCAAAGCACCCCAGTCTAAGCACAACTCTACTCTTAATCCACCTTTGGACCCCCATTACAAGTCACTTTACTTCTCCAAACTTTGGCTTCTCACCTAAAAAAAAAAAAAAAAAGTAAGGACTAAAAGAGATCTCTCAGCTTTAAAGATGCAATGACTGGATCTGCCTTATGATGCTCTAACGTTAGTGTGAACTCAACCTTTACAATAAACCTTGTCTCCAGAAGCTGACTCTAAGTTCTTTAGAGAGAAAGAAATTTTCCTACTTCTTGGTGCCACAGTGCTTAATATCATACTTTGCATTCTACAGGCCCCTGAGAAATATTTTGCTGATTGCTGAGTAAGAAACCTGTTGAAGGTATTAAACTTTCTGAATTAAAAGAGTCCAAACTAAAATTCAGGGTCTTTGATGCCCAGCTCTGAGTTTGATCCTCTAAGTTTGCTAAGCCATCAAGGAACAATTCTCAGAGATTTTTGCAAAAGCAATTATAAATAACTAAAATCAAGATTAGAATTAAGACTTGGGGGGCACCTGGGTGGCTCAGTCTGTTAAGTGGTCAACTCTTGATTTTGGCTCAGGTCATGATCTCAGAGTCTTGAGACTGAACCCCGCATCAGGATCCATGCTCAGCAAGGAGTCTGCTTGGGATTCTCTCTCTCCCTCCTCCTGCCCCTCCCCCTGCTCACATGCTCACTCCCGCTCTCTCTCTCTCTCTCAAATAAATAAATAAATCTTAAAAAAAAAGGAATTAAGACTTAGACCCTAGGACCTCATTGTAGGAAGACTAAATTTTAACCTTATTTTCTGCCACTTAATAACCATATAAATTAACTTCTGATGTGGTTTTCCTCCCTGAAAAATAGGGACTGAAAACTACCTATCAAGCTTATTAAGAAAAAGCAATCTGTAAATGATAAAATATTGGAAAATGCAAGGTTATTATTACTGTCTAATAAATCCAAAATAATAAACCCAGCCCTTCCGCTAGCAAAGGATATTTGGTTGTGCTCATGCATCACTGATGAAATCACTTAAAGACTCATATTTCTAAACAAAGGAAACTTGCTTTAAGGAAGGGATAATAGGTACAAGCTTCCAAATGGAGAAGGTTTTCTATAAAAACGGGATAAAAAGATCATACTTTAAGCCAGGAAAATTTGAACTTTCACACTCTTCTCAGATACAGATGCTAACATGTTTGTGCTTTTTAATTTTTGCCAAGGCAACCAAATCATTGATTTTCGAAAGACAACTGTATAACATGGTTTAAAAAATTAATTTGCTCTAAGCAACTATTTATTTTTTTCCCCTCAAAGGAATTACATGCATGGGTTATTTCATGACATGTAAGAAAACATCTTTCATTTTTATGATGTATATGGCACCACTTGTGACTTTGGTGCTCATGTCTTAAAGACTATAACTTGCTCATAAAAATAAATCAGATGTTTCTGCAGAGCCATGTAATGCTGCTGCCGTCTGCTTACCCCCAGGACCTAATGAGGCATGAGACAGGTTCTGAGAACAATCAAGTTGTTTACTTTCCTCTGGCCAATAAAGAACAACAGAAAAGTATTAGAGTCTATATTCATCTACATCATAGAAGAAATGGACATGGGGAAAACAAAAGGTCTTCAATATTAAAATGCCTGAGAGTGGTTTCTATAACAAGACAAAAGTAAGTGATGATGAACAAGAAGGAATTAGGGCAATCTATCAACAGCATCAGGACAAAGAGCAGAATAGGTGCCAATGGCAGCTAAAGATGCTGTCCTCAGCTCTCTGGGACCCGCTAAGTCATCAAGATGGACTCTTTTTGTGAACGTAGAATGCAGGACAGTCCTAAGAAAGAAAAGAATGGACTCTTAACAGAGGGCACCAAAAAAGAGCGAAATCCTGTTATGCAAATAACTCTGGCTTTGGAAATGTCTTCTTAAAAATTAAAACACCTCCGGGTGCCTGGCTGGCACAATTGGTAGAGCATGTGACTCTTGCTCTCGGGGGTTGTAAGTTCAAGCCCCATGTTGGGTGTAGAGATTACTTAAAAATAAAATCTTTAAAAAAAATTAAAACACCTAAAGCTTGGTTTTACAAGGAAAATGTTAACTCTGGAAGGAGTAACATTTTTATTGCATAGTAATTAAAAATACAATGATAATTTTAGAGTACTTAAGAGGAATGTGAAACTGCTCTGGTAAAACTTTCACATAGTTTTATTGAAAAACATCACTGATGAGCAACCTCCCTGATAAAGCAGACCCCACCCGTTCCAGGTCTTCAGCAGCAGCAGGGACAGAAGAGCAATTGAGGAGGGGCTGCCGCCATGGCTGACCGCCCAAACTAACTCACAAAAGTGCTCACCGACCATCTCATAAATTCTGGATCCTGTTTTGGAGCAAAGGAGAAAAGTCAGGTAGGTGAGGCCACATAGTTTCACAAACATTTGATTTACTCACAAACATTTGATTTATTATAGTTGTCGCCCTGCTAGAAGAAACAAGCTTACATACACAGTGTCTCAAATACACTTCTCTCAAATACACAGATGCAATATATCCCTTTATTTACCTCTCAAGTGCTTTTTTATACACCTCCCACCACCACTTCAGCTTTTTTCTTGAGAGAGAGAGAGTTCAAAAAATCTCTCGTAGGACCACTCCTAGTTAGTTTCACTCCTCTGCTGAATTTTGACTTACTAAAATATTAATGTGATTAAGTGTCATAGACCCTGCAGAACATTTGTCCAAAATGTTTGCACCAATTTAACTCCCACCAGTAATATGAGAGTTACAGTTGCTTCGTGTCCTTGTTAAAAGCACTCTTCATAATTCTAGCCATTCTGCTATCTGTGTAGTGATATCTTACTGTTCTGTCTCATCTCACTGGTGACCGACAATGTTCAGCACCTGTCTATAGGCTTATTGGCCTTTTGTATATCCATTTTTGTGAAATGCCTATTCAAGCCCTTGCCCACTTTTTATTGAACTGCTTGCCCTTTTTTTAATTGCTTGTTTTTACTTATAGATTTCTAGGAGTTATTTCCATATTCTAGATACAAGTTTTATGTTGATATATGCATTACAAGTATCTTCTCTCAGTCTAAGACTTGCTTTTTTATTCTCTTAATGGTGTCTTTCAGTAACCAGAAGTTCCTGATATTGATGAAATCAGATTTATCAACTATTCTGTTTATGAATTATGTTTTTATATCCTGTTTAAGAAGTGTTTGCCTACCTCTAGGTCATGAATATATTCTTCTATATTTTCTTCTAGAAGCTTTACTTTTTTTCTTTTTAGATTTAGTCTGATCGTCCAATTCGAACCACAATTTGTGTACAATGTGAGCTAGGGAACAAGGTTCATATTGTTCCCCATAGATATCCAACTGATTTAGCATCATTTATTGAAAAGACTTTCTTTTTCCCAATGAATTTCAATGATTTGTTCACCATAAATTAGGAAAGCATATGTATGTGTTTCTGTTTCTTGGACTCTCTTCTGTTCCATTGGTGCTCTTTGGAAAAAGTCCAAAATAGGTAGAGAATAAGAAGCAGAATCTGTTTGGTAATATCAACTAAGGATAAACATCATTTAACCTAGCTGTTCCACTCTCTTATTATACACCCAGGAGAAATGAGTACATATGTCCCCCAAAAAGACACGCACAAAGATGTTCATCACATCTTTATTCATAATGATCAAAAACCAGAACAAATCTAAATATCTATCAATAGCAGAATGGGCAAATAAATTGTGCTCTATTCATACAATGAATAGCAATTTACAAAGCTGCACAGCAGAAGCATTATTACTGTGTAGCAATAAAAAAGAACAAGCTTGCTATGGACAACAGTATGGAAAACCTTACAGACATATAAGGAATAAAACAAGCCAGACACAAGAGTACATACATGATTCCTTTAGACAGAAGTTCAAAAACAGGCAAAAGTAACCTATGGTAAGAAAGTCAAAATAGTGATTACCTCTAGGGCAAGCAAGAGGGTAGTGACAGGAAAGGAGCATGAGGGAGCTGTTTAAGGATCTGGAAATATTCCATCTTGATTTGATGGTTACATGGGACTACAGATGGAGAAAAATTCATCAAGATGTAAATTCAAAACCTGAGCATTTTACTGTATGTTACTGCCTTAGTTTCTATCACTGACCTAACAATCACAAATTTAAAACGTTAAAACGATACAAATGTATTAGCTCACAGTTCCATAGGTAAGAAGTCCACATTGGCTCAATTGGTTTCTCTGTTCCAGGTTTCACAGGACCAAAATCAAAATGTTGGCAAGCCAGGCTTTTAGGAAGGTCTAGGAAGAATCCTCTTCCAAGTTCATGCAGGTTGTTGGGCAGAACCCAGTTCCTTGCTATTTTCGGACTGTATTTTCCGACTGAAGTCCCCATTTCTCTGCTGGCTGTCACCGAGGGGCTATCCTTAGCTCTTGAGGTCTCCTTCCATCTTTGCATAGGGGCCCTTGCATCTCTGAGCCAAGGACAATATATCAGACCTTTCTCATGCGTGAAATCTCTCTGACTTCACCTATAGCATCCCCTCTGTTTTCCTCTTCAGCCACCTCTCTCTGACTGACTCTTCTACCTTCTTTTTTGCTTTAAAGGACTCATGTGATTACACTGGGTTTACCTGGGTAATCCAATATAATCTCCTTATTTTAAGATCCATAACCTTAATTACATCTGCAAAATCCTTTATGACATGTAATGTAACATATTAAACAGGATCTAGGGATTAAAGTGTGGATATCTTTGGAGAGAAGGGCATTATTTGAACAACCAGTTCAAATAACCAGTTCAGTTATCTCCAATAATGTTTTAATATAGTAGCATGAAAAGAGAGGTCACTTACTAAAGAAACTGTGCCTATGCAGATCATCTTTACCCTAGACTTCTATCCCATTTGCTCTTATTCCAATTATGTCCTTGACCCACTTCATGTTTGTGGCCTCAAGAGTCGAATATTTCATACCTAATCTACCCCTCCTTATTCCATCTGTATCATCAAATATATTACTGACCAAGGCATATGCTTCTAAATCCACTGAGTTATTACATTCATTGCTAACATGGCATAAAGAAATATTTGACATATAAAACTACATTTGTCTTATCTACCAACCCCTTCAACCAAATACACCTTTTTCTTTTTTTTTTTTTTTTTCCTATTTTAGTAAACTCTGCCCGCAACATGGGGCTCAAACTCACAACCAGGAGACTGAGAGTCATATGCTGTACTGACTGAATCAGACAGGCGCCCCCGAATACATTTTACATGCTTCGTCACCGATTCAATTCATTACATTTCCCTCTAGTCAATTCTCTTGGTCAGATGACACATTTTTACACTCTAAGAACAATATTTCATTATTGCCTAGGCACTATGTCAGATATAGATTATACCACTATGCTTTCAAAGAGCAAATATGTTTAAGAAGTTACTTGCAATATTGGTTTACTCACTCCAGTTTAGTTCAAAACTCATCCTTACAACTATTATTTTTACTTGAAGATTTATGGAGGAAAAAAAAATCACCCAAACTACTTGGTAATTTATGCAGATGTGCTGTCAAAATCTGATGTACTTTCAACTTCCAAAGCACGTATGTTCTTGTGCTGCTTTCCACATAATCCAGCATCAAATAAAGACGTCAGTAATTTTGACTTGATTGCACTATAATTATTCAAATATCCTTAATTTTATGCTCTGGCCTAATTTCCATATTCGTTGTTATCATTAAAAATGATTTTTATAGATAATGTACCTAAAGTACTTCCATTAATTGGAAAATGCAATTCTTGAACAATAATAGTCATAACAAAAACAACTCAACATAAAGGCCACGATGGCAACGGAGCTGTACTTATTATCAACATAAATCATGACTGAGTGCCATAATCTCAGCCCTTAGTGGTCCCCTTCCAACTTGGCATGATCACTCTGCAGTGGATAGAACCACAAATTGACCAGTGACCATGTCAGTACACCAAGTCATCCTTCCTGACACCTCGCAAGTAAGGCAAACCCTCAGGTGGAGATCAATGTCTTAAAAACACCCACTTCCGCTGAAGCGGAGATTTGCTTATTGCAGCTACTCAGCAGGGCTCTGCACCTCTTATCAATCAAGGAGGAGCGGCAACATCTCCTGCCCTCTGCAGGAAACAGAATCTCCAGCTGAGACTTATCAGCACGAATTCTAGCAGTTCTGCCAGATAAGAAAAGAATTCGGGGTCAAGGAGAAAAGGAAATGGTGAGAAAAGGAAGGCAAGAGAGGAGACCAGAGCACAGATAAGGAATTAGAGACTGCGTTTATCCTAGACCCCTTTGCAGCACATCACAGGAAGTTCTCGGCAGGAAGCTTCTATGGGCATTGGAGAATCTTTGCATATTAGGTATAAAAAAAAAACGCTTCAGAAATATAGTGTACCTTATAGGAAAAGAAACTTTAAATAGGAGGTGGTATAAAAATTCTTTAAATGCTAAACATTTTACTAACTTTGATTTTCACTAAGAGCTCATTTCTCGGAACAGAACAGCAGCCAAAACGTGAAACAAGAATCTGTTGTTATAAAATTAGGATATATCTAGTTAAAGATTATCAAATTACTTTTGTTTAATTCTAACTTAAATTTTGGGGTAATTAAACAGTTGGATTAAATCATTAGCAAACTTCTGAAAGCCTAGAGAATATCGTGACAGTACCCAAACTCTAAGAAAGCAGAAACTTAATAATGCCTGTCTTTCAAAGTGAAAAAAAAGCCAGCAAAAATGATTATATGGTCCTATTAGAAGTTTAGAATTGTCAGTCCACCAGTTTATTAAACTTAATTTTTTTATTGTCTCATTCTTCTTCTATGAAAAAGGTAGGCAGATTTTTTTTCTAAAAAATAAACATTTTACATTACTTAAAAGAGAAAAAGTTAAGTTATATAAAAACCTATCGAGAAGGCCAAATGGTAAGGTAAAACAAGAAATTGTGCCAAAGCTCTGATCCCCAGCTCTGCCAGTGATTGAAGTAAAGATAACACTACTACCAGCTCAGGATAAATGACAATAATATGCTATAAACTTTGAGCTCTGTAGAAGAAAGCAATTTCAGATCCAGCCACAAAGAATAAAATATTATTTTTTAAAAGGGAGATGTATGTGAATTACAGGAGAAGAATTAAAAAATAATCTTAACTCGAATTGGTCAAACATAATATGCAATTCTACTTGTCAGTGAAATTTGAGTCATACTACTATATTGTACCCAGTGGTCATAACACACTCTTCTACAACCCACAATAACCCCCAGGTATTGAATATAGTCGACATAGTGACTTCACAACCCATATGTCACAAAGGGAAAAAAATGTCCTATAGCTATGAGACAATCCACAAAGATGTCAGAAAAATCTTAGAGAACCTACCCACCCCGTCAGAGAGGTAGGATTTACAGTTAGGAACACCTGCTCCCCTCTCCCTATCACTACTAAAATGAAAAAGCAAATAAAAGACTGAGTGTCAGAAAGGTAGAAGAAAAAAAAGAACAAAAAAGCTTCCAAGGTTATAATAAAGGGAGTTTTCTTCACCTGGTTAATAAAAAAGAATACCCTGCCAAGTTTCTACTGCTCATTTTATCATTTAATTTCACACAAAGCAGACCTTAACTTTGCATAAATTCCATAATCTCTAGCCTACAGCTGTAAAAAATAGGACCCCCTGCCAAACATCAGCCCAGAAAAGTTGGATCTGCCTGAGTGTCAGCATGAACAACACAGTTGAAGGTTAATATTTAATCTGGCCTCTTCTCTGATCCCTAAAATCATGTGGATAAGGTGAAGCTACTTTTAAATTGCTGAAAGCAAGATTTCACTCACAATGAAACAGAAGTTCTGTTGGAAGAAGGGGAAATGAGGAAGCCATGAAAAATCTGTTGAAGGCTGAATAAATTTTTGTACTAGCAACATATTAAAAGGCCAACTGACTTGCGAGCATAAAGAATCTACTTTAATCTTGCCTTTTCATAGGAACAAGCCCTTCAAAGATTTTACTTCCTGGGTGTTTATGCTGAGCTACCCAGAAACAACCAAAGGAAGAGGGAAGGCCAGATAAAAGACAAGAAGTCAAGGAGATGCCATGCCAGCTAATTTCAACCTCAAATGTTTGATTCGCTGTAAGAAAGTGTCTGAATAGGTTTGTCGTCCTTGTAAATATTTATGTATACTTATCCATTTCTTCACAGAATCTGTTCCTCATCAATTCTGCAACTTTTCCTGGGTCTCCTGACCAGGAGAGGTTTCCTCACTTCTTTTCTGGAGGGTTTCAACGCCTGACTGTCACTCATATTTGATCACAAAACTACACCGTAGTTAAATCTGTTTAACAATTCTCTGCATCGGAACGACTAGCCCCTTTAACTGAATATTATGCCCCTGTTTCTGCACAATACATGCTCAACACAAACTAGAGCATCGAGAGATGTGGCGTCCAGATCGTGACGTCATCGACATGGCGGCACCGGTCGCTCTGACTTCAGTCCCCCTCAGGAGAAGACCAGTTAGCAACTATCCGCAGATAAGGCACTATTGTGAAAATCCTAGAACCCAGGGGTGAGGCTGAAGCAAGGCCCTGGACCACAGTGACAGAGAAGGCGCGCTGGAAAGGAAAGAAGCGGCTCCCCTCTGCCGGCCTCGCCCCTCGCCCTCGCCCACCTGAGACCTATTTCCTAGGCCTATGGTTTCTCCAGCGAGAAAGGGAAAGCCCAAGGAGGACATCCAGCTTCCCCAGTGTTGTGGGGCGTTTCCCAGGAGTTCCTGTGTCACCTCACAGGAATCACTGGGGAAATCTGTGGAGCTGGGCCACCGAATATCAGCCCAGAAATGGAGGAGCGGGAGAATGAGACGTACCGCATCCGGCGTTCGGATCTGGGCGGACTGCATTGCTCCTCCCGGCGGCAACCAAACGGAGATCCCAGCCAGTGGCTCAGGCCATCTGCAGGGCCATGGCAGTAGACCAGTCTGGCCAGGGTGCTTGGTGGGCAGTTCAGCCTAGTTCAGGTCACCAGCCACTGAGCCGTGCCTGCACGGAGCCCATTCTACTCCCTGCCTGGGCAAGCCACCAAATTTGAAGCTCCACCTACCGCTGCCTATAGCCTCCAAGCCGACCCCACCAGGAAGTCTGGCAAGAAAACCCAGGCAACTGTGTAGTGCGTCCTACAGCCGTGCTTGCAGCTAGTTACACCCAGAGAGCCCAGGCAACGGATCTGTCCATCCGCAGAGCCAAGACGATGGACCTGTCTGGCCAGGGAGTTGGTGGACAGTTCAGCTGATTCAGGTCACCAGCCAGTGAGCATTACTAGAGGAGAACCCGTTTTATGACCCCCGAGAGGCAGAAAACCAAATTTGCAGCCCCACCTAACTGCTAAGTATAGGGTTCAGTCCCGTCAGACGAGACAAGGAAGCCTAACCAGAGCATCCCTGGCTGCATGGGAGCTTAGTCTATGGCCCCTCCCAGCAGCAGAGCCCAGCCTAAGCCTGGCGCAATTGCTGAATGCAACCTACAGCCTCTCCCAGGCAGGAAGCATGGCCAGTGACCACGTCCAATCGTGAAGTATATCCTCAGTCCCACCTGAGGAAGGAACCAGAAAACCCTACCTGACTTCTGTTCCTAGCCACACCCAAGTGCATAATCAGACTGGAAGGCCCTCCTAACCAAAGAGCCTGGCCAATGACTTTGCCCAACAAGGCAGCACAGTCAGCAGTCTACCTCATGTGAAACCCAACCTGCAGCACTCTCCAACTTCAGAGCACAATATTCATCCCCACCTGATCCCAGAGCAGAGCCTGACAACTAGAACACCCTGGCAGCAGGCCACAGCACACCTGAACACGGAATCCATCCAGTGGCACCATCTAGTCAAGGATCACAACCTGAGACCCCTGAGCAAGGATTGCAGAGCCAAGCCCTATAGCCTTGCCCAGTTGAGGAATCCCACCAGTGGAACCACCCCACCAAGGAACAAAGCCAGCAGCTCTGCCCAACTAGAGGTGATTGCAGAGCCTGTCTAGTGGCCCAAACTGACCACAGAGCATAGCCAGCAGCCTAATTGGATAAATTAGGGAGTCCATGCAGCAACCCTACCTGAAGGCTGAGATCAGCCAGTGGTAACTCCTGACCTAAGAGCATGGGCAGTAGCCTTGCCCAGATAGAGAACCAGATGGGAAACCCCAGCTGCCCAAGGACACTACTAGCTGACCCATCCAGAACCCCAAGCTGGGAGGACTGGTGAAAGGCCATCCCTGCCAAAGCAAATCTATAAATCCGGAAGAGGAGACCATTTACTCAAATGCACAGATACATACCAATGCAAGCATTTGACAAAATTTAACATCCATTTATGATTTAAAAAAAACATCTCTCAACAAATTGAGTATAAAAGGAATGTACCCCAGGGCACCTGGGTGGCACACTCAGTTAAGCATCCAACTCTCTGTTTTGGTTCAGGTCATGATCTCAGGGTGGTGAGATGGAGCCCCATGTGGGGCTCCACACTCTGGCCACAGTCTGCTAGAGATTCTCTCTCTCCTTCAGCCCCTTCCCCTGCTTGTGTGTGTGCAGGTGTGTTCTCTCTCTCTCTCAAAATCAGCATACAAAAATCAGTGTGTTCCTATATACTAAGAGCAAATTACCCCCCCAAAAAAAAATAATAATAATAAGGAAAACAATCCCATTTACAATAGGGATCTGCAATTAAAAAAAAGATACTTAAAAATAAATTTAACCAAGGAGGTGAAATATCTGTCCACTGAAATCTATAAGGCTGATGAAAGAAATAGACACAAATAAATGATATGATATGCTGTTTTCATGAATTGAAAGAATTAGTATTGTTAAAATCCATACTACCAAAAGTGATATACAGATTCAATGAAATCTTGATCAAAACTCCAATGGTAAAAAATAAATAAATAAATGAAAAATTTTTTAAAAATCTTAAAAAGGGGGCACCTGGATGGCTCAGATGGTTAAGCGTCTGCTGTCAGCTAAGGTCGTGATCCTAGAGTCCTGGGATTGAGCCCCACATCGGGCTCCCTGCTCAGCAGGGAGCCTGCTTCTCTGTTTCCCTCTGACTGCCATTCCCCCTGTTTGTACTCTCTCTCTCTGTCAAATAAATAATTAAATAAATAATCTTTAAAAAAATTTCCAATGGCATTTTTCATTAAAATATTAAAAAAATCCTGAAATTCATATGGAACCAAAAAATTCCAAATAGCCTAAGCAATCCTGAGAAAGAAGAACAAAGCCAGAAGCATCACACTTCCTGATTTCAAACTATATTACAAAGCTATAGTAATCAAAACAGTTTAATACTGGCATAAAAACAGACACATAGATCAATGGAACAGAATCAAAAGCCTAGAAATAAACCCATGTGTATATGGTCAACTCATATTTGACAAGGGAACCAAGAATGCTCGATGGAGAAAAGACAGTCTCTTCAGTAAACGGTCCTGGGAAAACTCAATACTCATACGCAAAAGAATGAAATGTAATTCACCATTCACAAAAATTAACTCAAAATGGATTAAATGTAGAACCTGAAACCATAAAACTGCTAGAAGAAAAGATAGGGGAAAAGGTCCTTAACATTGGTCTTGGCATCAATTTTATGGCTAGGACACCCAAAGCACAACCAACAAAAGCAAAAATAAGCAAATGGGACTACATCAAACTAAAAAGCTTCTGCATAGCAGAAGAAATGATCAACAAAAAGGCAACCTACAGAATGGGAGAAAATATTTGCAAACCACATATCTGATAAGGGGTTAATATCAAAAATGTACAATATACTCATACAACACAATAGCAAAGAAACAAATAATCCAATTTAAAAATGAGCAAAGCACTTGAATGGACATTTTTCCCAAAAAAGGTATTCAAATGGCCAACAGGTACATGAAAAGGTGCTCAGCATCACTGATCATTAGAGAAATGCAAATCAAAACCACAATAGATATCACCTCACAACTATGAGAATGGCTATCATCAAAAAGAAAAGAGATAAGTGCTGGCAAGGATGCGGAGAAAAGGGACCCCTTATACACTGCTGGTGAGAATATAAATTGGTAGAGCCACTGTGGAAAACAATATGGAGGTTCCTCTAAAAATTCAAATAGAACTACCATATGACCTAGCAATTCCACTTCTGGGCATATATCAAAAACAGGATCTCCAAGAGATATCAATCTGATAGAAACAGAAAAAAGATTGGTGGTTATGGGAGGAGGAAGGGTTAGGGGGAGAATAGAGGACATGGGTAAAGGTGGTCAAAGGGTACACATCCAGTTATAAAATGATTGAGTTCTGGGGTGTAATACATAGCATGGGAACTATAGCTAACAATCCTGTGTTGTATATCTGAGAGCTGCTAAGAGAGTAGATTTTAAAAGTACATACAAAATTTGTAACTATGTGAGGTAAGGATGCTAACTAACCTTATCATGGTAATCATTTTGCAAAATACACAAAGTAAATCATTACACTGTATGCCATAAAATTATACCACATTATATATCAATTGTGTCCCAACCTGGGGAGGAAAAAAGATGCTTCTTCCATCCAATTTTACAATACAAAATGATGAGCCATGCATGAAAAAGTATTCACTTTTTATTTATTCACTAGAGCATAAAGTAGTTTTGGGAAACCTAATCAAATGAACCCCCAAGACAGGAAAGGAGACAGGTCAAAAAACGCAATTAATAATTCTTTAAGAGTAGATTCCATTTCCAATGTGATCTAACATCTGCTCTAATATCCACTCTAAAGATGTTGGGCTAAATACATTTTTAAACCATTTTTTTCTAATTTCCTTTAAAGCATTTAGATGTGTTTCTTCAAACTGAGGAAAAAATACACTCAATTACTGTTCCGATGTTGGTGCTTTGTAGTCTCTCAGCCTTTTGAAATCCCATAATATTTTACTACCTCAGCGGTTTTACAAGTGTCACCTCAGATTTACATTTTCTAGAATATTTTCTGCCTCTTCTTCTGAATTGTTGTGAAATCTTTGCTGTTAGCCTGTTAATTTTAAGGTTAATTAGAGATCACATCTTTCTGAGGGTCTGGCAAAATGCACACGTGTTACCAGGGCAACTAGCCCACAGATTGTTACATGTCCATACAGCTTCTTGAGGCTACGGGGGAAGTAAAGAATTCGACCATTCAGCTTCCACAGTTCTAAGCTCAGGTGAGTCTAGTTTGATCTATAGAGTACTAAATAAAGAAACACTGAAAGGAAAATTCTAATAAATTGAGGCTACAATTACAGTAGTTTAATTACACAGTTAAATTTAAAAATATTAATCAGGGCCTTGCAGTAATGGTTGTATAATGTCCGCACTTCCTCATTTATAAATGCATGTGCATGTGTCCTTTGAGGATAGAGACCATGTTGAACCAATTTTGATCTCCAAATCCCTTCCAAAACCAGGCACACAATAAGTACTCACAAGTACACAAAGGGAGACTTCTAAGTAAGGTTTATCTCTAGCAGGATGTACAGGGACTGAGAAGTTAGAAAAAAAGATTTAGCTACAAGATGGTAACAAATCACAGACTGGATGCAGATCACCCAACTCACAGTAAACTCCCAGGGGCCATTTCTAGGGTATGACAACCCAGTCACCTATTTCCTACTTTTGGGCAACATAGTCTTCCCACCCTGAATCATGCAATCTGAATAAGAACTAACTTCATCTCACAGCATTTGGTTGAAGCCTAAATCTGTGACAGAACTCAAAGTCCATCCCAAGGACTTTTCAAATGGAAATGAAGGTAGAAACTTTTAGGGCTTTCACCTCTTTGCAGTGGAAGAGAATGAAATCACCAACTATAGAGAAACAGACATAAGTTGAGAGAAAATTAGTGCTATAGCTTCTGGTTCTGACCATCAGTTACACTCCTGTCCTTCCAATTTCATGAACCAACAAGTTCACCTCTTGGCCCACTTAATCAATTTGAGTTTCTATCACCTGTCCTCAAAACAGCCCTGACTCGGCGGGGGTGGTGAGCTGGGTCCGCCTCGGCCGCCGCCAGGGAATGATCTGGGCGGCAGCGGGAGGCCCCAGCCAGCGGCCGGGAGCCACTGCTGCGGGTACTAGGAGGAGCTAAGGTTGCCGGTCCCGAGTCGTCCCCCTGTCCGCCCCCCAGGAAGGGTGAGAGGCAGACACGGCTGATGTCAGAAATACACTTTCGGGAAATGGCCTCTAAATCTTGGCTGAATTTTTTAACCTTCCTTTGTGGATCAGCAATTGGATTTGTTTTATGTTCTCAGCTATTTAGTATTTTGTTGGGATAACAGGGTGATACCCAGCCTAATATTCTTCATAATGATCCTCATGCTAGGCACTCAGATGATAATGGACAAAATCATCTAGAAGGACAGATGAACTTCAATGCAGATTCTAGCCAACATAAAGATGAGAACACAGACATCGCTGAAAACTTCTATCGAAAGGTTAAAATTCTTTGCTGGGTTATGACAGGGCCTCAAAATCTAGAGAAAAAGACCAAACACATCAAAGCTACATGGGCCCAGCATTGTAATAAAGTGTTGTTTATGAGTTCAGAAGAAAATAAAGACTTCCCTGCTGTGGGATTAAAAACCAGAGAAGGCAGAGACCAACTATACTGGAAAACAAAGCTTTTCAGTATGTTCATGATCATTATTTAGAAGATGCTGATTGGTTTATGAAAGCAGATGATGATACATATGTTATACTGGATAATTTGACATGGCTACTCTCAAAATACAACCCTGAAGAACCCATTTACTTTGGGAGAAGATTTAAGCCCGATGTAAAGCAGGGC
The DNA here is from genome assembly GCF_037043125.1 of Eumetopias jubatus. Classification (NCBI taxonomy): domain Eukaryota; kingdom Metazoa; phylum Chordata; class Mammalia; order Carnivora; family Otariidae; genus Eumetopias; species Eumetopias jubatus. The sequence goes on from NW_028274809.1 coordinate 50,378,836, forward strand.
TACATGAGTGGAGAAGAGGCATATGCACTGAGCAAAGAAGCCTTGAAGAGATTTGTTGATGCATTTAAAACAGACAAATGTACACATAGTCCCTCCATCGAAGACTTAGCATTGGGCAAATGCATGGAAATTATAAATGTAGAAGCGGGAGATTCCAGAGATACCATTGGAAAAGAAACTTTTCATCCCTTTGTACCAGAACACCACTTAATCAAGGGTTATCTACCTAGAACCTTTTGGTATTGGAATTATAACTATTATCCTCCTGTAGAGGGTCCTGGTTGCTGTTCTGATCTTGCAGTTTCTTTTCACTATGTTGATCCTACAACTATGTATGAGTTAGAATACCTCGTTTATCATCTTCATCCATATGGTTATTTATACAGATATCAACCTGCCTTACTGGAGAATATACTATAAGAAATAAGTCGAGCATACAAAAATGAAGACCCAAAAGTAAAATGAGAACTCTTCAAAGAAAAACATAAATGAAAAGGTAAAATGTCTAGCATTGCAATGAAGAACTTCTACATTTCTGATACAGAACACTGGAATCCCAGTGAGGAATTCTTTCTAAGTAAACATTCCATATTAGTAATCTTTCATATGAATGACTGTAAACTGAAGCTTTAAGTGAGCTGTGAAGTCCGTTAAAATGTGTTTTGATACAGTAATATATATATATATATATATATATATATATATATATATCTGAAAAACTTGTGTTTTTTAAAATGTGGCCAGGCAGAGGGACTAGAAACGAGAGTTTTGTTTTCTATTCTTGACCACATGTATTATTTTCATTGAGAAACTAGAACATTTAAATTTTCTAAAACTACACTGTACATATTAATAACACAGATGAAGCTAAATAGATCTGCCTTAAAGAAAATTTTAGAAGGAAACAGTGTTGCTTAATGTTATTTATAAACTCAAGACACGAGCAGTATGATATAAATGAATCAAACCCCCCACCCCCGCACACACTCATACATGCAGGTTTTGTCTAATGAAAATTTCCTGTGACTGTAATTGGCAGTATTTCTTCCAGACAAGATAAAATAAGAATGGCACTTATCCTAAAGTGCATTAATAAAACCACATTTTGAAATTAAAAAAAAAAAAAAAGCCCTGACTCACACAATAAGTGATCCCTCCTAACTGAGAAGACCTGGAAATGCTCAGGCTGGAAGAGGGGGTGAGGTGAGGGAGGGGATTTTGTTTGGAAAGATCACCTGTGTTGCTTTATTGGCATATGTTCTTTTTTTTAGTAATACCTTAGTGGAAGCCAGAGAATGTCGATATCCCACCCCCTCTCAAAAGCACATGGATAATTTTCTCATCAGAAGTATCATTTCTATGGGGCACATGGGTGGCTCAGTCAGTTAAGCATCCAACTCTTGGTCTCGGCTCAGGTCACGATCTCTGAGTCGTGAGATTGAGCCCAACATCAGGCTCCATGCTCAGTGGGGAGTCTGCTCTCCCTCTGCCCCACCCCACCCCACCCCAAAAAATAAATAAATAAATCTTTAAAAAAAAAAGTATCAGCTTCTAACAAATGAGGCATCTGGGTCAGCTGAGAAAATTATCCTCTATCAACTTTCCCAAGAAAAATAAGATACCATAGAGCAGACTAGAATCCCTGTAGACTAAATTGGCCCAGTTATCCTTCTAAGGCCTCAATAATTAGTTCTCACAAAGACAGTTACTCATCACCAGGGCCTACTTGAGTGAGATCATGGTTCTACTGTACCTTCAAAAAGCAGCACTGCCCAATCAGCCTTCACAGCGTGATTCCTCCCTCACCCTCTCCAGCCTGGGTCTGTCACATTCCGTCACTCTTTCCCCAAAGTTAATATATTAACTCTCTATCTGTCAGCACCTCCGTTTTGCCCTGCCCCTCCTCAGGTAACTATGCTATTTTCCAGTTAACTTTGATAATGACAATTGTGCAGCACTGACATACAATAAACAATTAACCCCTCCTGTTTAGAAAAAAAAGAGGTTCAAAGGCAAGATTTTCTGTGCATCACCAGGATACAAAATGCCAAAACTGATTCAGGAACAATCTTTAGATGATGAACATGAAAAGGGGCTAGTCTAACACTTTAATGGTGATATTAAAAAACAAAGTAGGTATTGTTACTATTGGTGGCTAATCAAATGTGTGGGGAAGTGGGATATCAAAATATCATTGCCTCATAATCTTTTGCAGAAATGAGGACTGTGGTATACATCCAAAATTTCTTCCCATTCTTTGTAATATATAAAGTTTTAGTTTTTTCATTTTCTTTTCTTCCTTTTTTTCTTACTCTTTCATCTAAGGTATATTGTTTTGTTTTAGTTAATAATTTAGTCCATGTTATAGAAAATCAAGACAGTACCATGATGAAACTAAAGGAGAAATGCTCTAAGCTAAAGGCACTGGATATGGAATTGGATGCAAAGACCAATGAGATTTTATGTTGTCTTGCTTTTAGAGAGAGGGTACATCAGGTTTTATTTGTTCAAGAGTTTGTATCATTAAGTTAGGTTGGAGCATTTGGTCATTGCTCGTTGACCTTGTTTGAAAATTTAGAAAATAGAAAAGAGGGTATATTGATGTTGCACAGCTGGGGGGAAACTTGTGGACATTTTTCATGTTTTGGATTCACTAGTACTTTCTAAAGCCATTCTTATGTTTGGAGAGTTTGCCATATTCTGAGTCCATGCCAGAAACTCATTTCCCCAGTAGTCCCTGCAGTCAGAGTCCAGGCATACAATTTGTCTATGACACTCAGAATCACTACTGCAAATCTTCAGTTCAAATGCCGTGTGCAGAAACAGGCATCTCATACGATCTGTTCCAGTAAGGTGAGAGCAGCTCTACCCAGCTGCAGAAATAACACTGACAGAGGTTCAGTGATATACTTTACAGTTCCTATCACTGGTGGTAGCCACGAGATCTCTAAGAGAACAGCCCTGTAGTATGTAGTATGATATGAGCATTGTTTTCATCTGTGTGGCATCCAAGTCTGATTCTCTGTCTCTCCAAGATATTCTGTGAACTACCTAATATCTTTAATAAATTACTTTTTCTACTTAAATTAGCTATATGTCCTTACCTAGGATCCCAAGAATACAGAGCCTAAGGCAAAAGCTGATATACTACTAATTTATTATTTGTGCTCTTATGAAGTCAGCACAATTGCAACTTTTCAGCTTATTAAAAAAAAGAGACTAAAAAAATGTTAGCAGTGGGTTTTTTTTTATTTGTGTTGTGGAGCTGTGGTAAAATTTTTTTTTCTAGTTTCTTCTTGATACTCTTCAAGTTATTCTTCATTTCTTTGGTATTAAACATGGATTTCTTTCATAATCTTAACGACAAATATTTCCAAATGTTAAAATGAAAGGAAAGCAAGTCCCTGAGATCTGTAATAAGGGAAGGGCAGAATATAACCAATCTCAGATGACAACTCATTCTGTGGATTAACAGTAGAAAAGCTATGAGCAATTTGCCAGCAACTGAATGAGTGAATGAATAAGAAAATAGACAAATGAATGGATGATATGGATGCATAGATGCATTCATGATGGAGGAGTATTCCAAAAACGGACTTTTTGTTTCAAAGACTTAATTTTCAGAGTGTTTGCAAGACAGGAATTCCCTTTCCATTGAGTCTCCTTTCTCTTTCCTCTCCAAGTGAGGTAACTGGACTCCCCATTGCCTGCAGCCAATGGAAGGGTCATTCCCACCAACCTTTTTCTCCACCCATATATTAAAACCACACATACACACCCATAACCCAGGTAGTAGCTCTCCAACCCGCAGGTGCTGCGCAATAACCCCCAAGAGTGAAATTCTCTTTAACGGGTCAGTATTTCGTTAACTTGCATAGCCGTGAACTTGATATTGGGTCATTACCTTCACCTTACACACCACTGTTGCTGAGCCAGCACTGAGATAAGCATTTTTCCCATACTTCCTTGTGTCCATAACAACCACATACATATATTTTTATAAAGGAAAGTTTGATTAAAATATCATAACACTAAAATTTTTAATATTTGAATTTAAATATTAAAAGATTTATAAATTTTATCTTGAAGAGGTTTTACTTCACAAATTATCAAACCATACAGGTAATGAATACTATAGTTCATGGTCCTTAATACACAGGGCACAAATAAGATTCTGAAGAATAAAATAAATTTCTTTCAGTTCAGAGTGCTCTTTTTTATTTTTTTCCAAGGGAAACTGATTTATATGGTGTCTCATAAGCCAAGAAATTTAGGGTGAGGTGGGTTCAATAAAACTTCATTTAAAATCAAATTTACACATGGAAACTCTCTGACTTTGGTGTGGATTAACATTGGTGTAATATCAGGCAAGAGAGTTCACTGGGCTATAATTTTAAGACCCTTCAATGCCTTTGGCAGATATCAAATAATAGCCTATTTAAAGACAATTCTACTTACTTGAATTAAGGGAAGAACTCGAAAATAACATAACTGCAACCTCTGGAAAAAGACTTTTAAAATGCTCTCCTTTACTAGGACAAAAAACTCAAAAAAAAAAAAAAAGAAATACAAAGCTAATTCTATAAAATGTGACCTAAATCAACATAAAACTCTTCTAAGTAGAAAAGTTAGAAAGAAAGGGGAAGAGGGAAAGGGAAAGAAGGAAAGGGGAAAGGGAGGGAGGGAGGAAATCCTGAAGTAATAAGACCTAAGGAGCTCCTAAAAAACAATAAAGAACAGTTACTCAATAAACAGGTATTTATTAAAGCACCTCAGTTTATATAGAAGTATTTGTATTATGTATTAAATAAAAGCTACAGACTCTGCCTTTAAGAATTTTACAATCCAATAGAAGGGATAAACACTAGGGCATATAGTTTGATAAAAGCATAAGTGCACGTGTGTGTGTGTGTGTGTGTGTGTGCATATGTGTGTGAAAAGTAAAGCTTCCCACCCCATTCTTCATAAATCCACCCCTAAAAAGGGAATGACCTAAGAAAGGATGTTTTTATGACCTTCATGAGTTGTCCACCTTAAAGCTGGTCCTCTTAAGTCTTTCACGCCCTATGACAATAGCCACTGCTCACTTTCCTGATGCCTGGAAATTCCTGAACACGGCATTCTTGGAAGCTGCATGGGCCCTCACTCTGACTGAATGGAGGTAGACCATACCTCCTGGCAAGCCCATTCATTTATTCTCCACAAATTCCTTATACACAATCATATAAATAAGTCAGAATTTACTGGAGTTTGGTTAATTGACATTAGAACCATTTAAAGTGAAAACTAAGTACGACTTCTTCCACACTACAAGGGAAAGGTAGCAAAATGTCAATTCATCAATCCCCAGTTCTCCATCTTGCTCCCTTGTTGTGTGGTCTGTGCTACTGTCTAAGAGAGTGGCACAACCCTCTCTACTTTCAGGAAACTTCCAGCTAACACCCACCGGAAGTGATCTGTTCCATGAGCCATTCTTCTCTCTCAAGATGTTCATTCTTTTCAGTGAATCCATTAAACATTCCTGGTGCTCCAACAGGACAATTTGTGGTGATCTCTGACTATCCGAGTCCCTCCCCAGAGAGCCCAGGATCAAAACAGGCACTCCACGTTTGGTTTTCTATGCAGTTCCTTTCTGATGCAAGTTACACATAGGTATACATACACACACACACACATACACCTCATATAAACACATACTTCAAAGGGAAACAATACTTTTTAAAGACAACAATTCTATAAAGAGGAAGAAAAGGAGTTTTCTTCATTTAAAAGCTGTCCTTCACAATGGAGTTACTAATTTACATTATTATACAAAATCATATTTATTCCTTTCACTCCTCTCTACTTTCTTTTAAAATATTTCTATTGGATTTCCAGGGACCTTATTACTAAAAGTGATAATTTCTAAATATCTGTTCTTCCCTTAATCCAGAATACCTAAAGGAATACCTTGATATTAGTTATAAAAAAGAGCTCTCACAAGAATCCCTTGTATTCTCCAGGACAGTATATCTGGGGCTACAAACCAGGGAAAATTCTAAGTTTATATAAACTTTTATACACACACACACACACACACACACACACATGCACAAACCACTGTGAGAAGAATTTCAAATAAATGAAATGAGTCAAAGATTTTGTTGGAGGTTTTAAAAGAAAGTTGAATTATTTGTGGAACAGACAATTCAAGGAAGTCAATTAAGCCTGGCTTGAAATTTAAAGAGGAAGAGATGCAACATCTTCGACAAGAAGAAGAAATGTTTCACTTCTGTGAATGATTATATAAGTATAAGTGAAAATTTCAAAAAACTGATAATGCCAGATACACAGGATGAAGCTATGGAACTTTGTTTTTCTATATATAAATATATTAGCAAATAGTATAGGAAACAAGTAGAAAAATAACTTTAGAGATAACAGTGTTGGGGCATCTGGGTGGTTCAGTCATTTAAGCATCTGCTTTCGGCTCGGGTCATGATCCTAGGGTCCTGGGATTGAGTCCCACTTAGTGGGGAGTCTGCTTCTCCCTCTGCCTCTCCCCGCTTGTGCTCCTGCTCTCTCTCTGTCTCTCAAATAAATAATATATATTTTTTAAAAATAAAGATAACAGCATTGTTTTTGATTTATAGAAATATGAAATAGAAAAAATAATAAATTATAAATTTATTCTGCTATCTTTTCAGTCATCATGCTATAAATGTTTTCATTCAAAAATTCTATATTTCTATCACAATTTTAATAGCAAATGTCTAAATTTTTTAATTTTTTTATTTTAAAGATTTTTTAAAGTTTTTAAGTTTAAAGGTTTTAATTAATTTATTCTTAAAGTTATAATTTGAAATTGATTCTTTGAAAATACCAAAATCGATAAATCTCTAGTCAGACTTACCAGGAAAAAAAGAGAATTTCCAATATCAGGAATGAAAAACAGAGTATCACCAGAGATATTTCAGACATTAAAGGAATAATGAAGTAATATCATAGACAACTTAGGCCATAGCTTTCAAAAATTTAGAGGTGATTGACACAAAGGGGCACTAGGGAACTTTTCGAGGTGCTGGAAATATTCTACATCATTTTTGTGGTGGTTGTTACACAAGTATATCCATTTGTTAAAACCCATCAAACTAACTTAAAATGTTGAATTGTACTTTATGTAAACTATACCTGAATAAATCAGATAAAAATCATATTTAGAGTCACAGTGGCGTTGCTGGCAACACTCACATTAAATGCTGGTGTTTATTTTTCATTTCTAGAGTGGACAACTGTTTTGTTTTCTAGCAACATCCCCTGCTTCTGAGAATATCATTCCGAACAACCTTCTTCTAGGAATGTCCATTCTCCCCAACATATGGACTCACATTCCATCCTTATGGTTTCTATAGGAAGTGCCCTGCCACTGTTGATTGGTTCAGGAGTTCGCAGCAGAACCAAGCTGGGTCAGTGAGTCCCTTTCCAAGAGATTCAGCTTACCTCTTTGTAGTGCCTGAAACTTTAATACGCTGATTTTGAAAGCTGCCAGTAGCTCCATGAACCAGAACAGTGAAAAGAATTTGATTTGTTGAGAGCAAAATACCGATGCAGATAAACTGAGTGGTACAGATGGGAGATGAAAAGTTCCAAAATTTCAAATCATGCTCTTCTAAAAGATTTGTTGAATCCTAGTCCTTCCTTGATCATTCATTCCTTTTTGGCTGTATGTAAGACTCTTTCCCCAAAAAGTCGTCCTTTTATTTTATACTGAATTATGTTTCTGCCACGTGCAGCTAAGAGAATTCTTATATACCACCCAAATCAGTATGTTCATATCGAGATCCTGCTGTGATCCTGCAGAAGCTTTTCCCCCAAGATTTACTTAAATGCCATGCACACAGAAGACAAAATGAATTAACTGCCATTGAAGATTTAAATGCACTGGATATTCCATATGCATATGAATATAGGAGTATAGAGATAAAAGATAAGCCCTTAGTATATATTTTTAAATACTCATTCCTACAAATACATATGTATATATATAGTTGCTTATCGAGTTGGCATTTAATAAATGTTACCAACCAACCTTTGGAATACGTCACACTTGATATGGGCAGGATAATAGGATTTATGAAACTATTTCTTGAAATATCTTTATAAATTGGAATTTCTGCTCCTGCACCTCTTCTGCTCATGGCTTTACCTCAATATCTAAACTAAGACCAAGTTTTTTTTTAATTTTTTTATTGTTATGTTAATCACCATACATTACATCATTAGTTCTTGATGTAGTGTTCCATGATTCATTGTTTGTGCATAACACCCAGTGCTCCACACAGAACGTGCCCTCCTTAATACCCATCACCAGGCTAACCCATCTCCCCACCCCCCTCCCCTCTAGAACCCTCAGTTTGTTTTTCACAGTCCATCGTCTCTCACGGTTCCTCTCCCCCTCCGACTTACTCCTCTTCATTCTTCCCCTCCTGCTATCTTCTTCTTTTTCTTTTTTCTTAACATATCTTGCATTATTTGTTTCAGAAGTACAGATCTGTGATTCAACAGTCTTGCACAATTCACAGCGCTCACCATAGCACATACCCTACTCAATGTCTATCACCCAGCCACCCCATGCCTCCCACACCCCACCACTCAGCAACACTCAGTTTGTTTCCTGAGATTAAGAATTCCTCATATCAGTGAGGTCATATGATACATCTCTTTCTCTGATTGACTTATTTCACTCAGCATAACACCCTCCAGTTCCATCCACATCATTGCAAATGGCAAGATCTCATTCCTTTTGATGGCTGCATAATATTCCATTGTGTATATATACCACCTCTTCTTTATCCATTCATCTGTCGATGGACATCTTGGCTCTTTCCACAGTTTGGCTATTGTGGACATTGCTGCTATAAACATTGGGGTGCACGTACCCCTTCGGATCCCTACATTTGTATCGTTGTGGTAAATACCCAGTAGTGCAATTGCTGGATCCTATGGTAGCTCTATTTTCAACTGTTAGAGGAACCTCCACACTGTTTTCCAGAGTGGTTGCACCAGCTTGCATTCCCACCAACAGTGTAGGAGGGTTCCCCTTTCTCCACATCCCCGCCAACATCTGTCATTTCCTGACTTGTTAATTTTAGCCATTCTGACTGGTGTGAGGTGGTAACTCATTGAGGTTTTGATTTGGATTTCCCTGATGCCGAGCGATGTTGAGCACTTTTTCATGTGTCTGCTGGCCATTTGGATGTCTTCTTTGGAAAAATGCCTGTTCATGTCTTCTGCCCATTTCTTGATTGGATTATTTGTTCTTTGGGTGTTGAGTTTGATAAGTTCTTTACAGATTTTGGATACTAGCCCTTTATCTGATATGTCATTTGCAAATATTTTCTCCCATTCTGTCAGTTGTCTTTTGGTTTTGTGGACTGTTTCTTTTGCTGTGCAAAAGCTTTTTATCTTGATGAAATCCCAATAGTTCATTTTTGCTCTTGCTTCCCTTGCTTTTGGCGATGTTTCTAGGAAGAAGTTGCTGCGGCTGAGGTCGAAGAGGTTGCTACCTGTGTTCTCCTGTAGGATTTTGATGGACTCCTGTCTCACGTTTAGGTCTTTCAACCATTTGGAGTCTATTTTTGTGTGTGGTGTAAGGAAATGGTCCAGTTTCATTCTTCTGCATGTGGCTGTCCAATTTTCCCAACACCATTTGTTGAAGAGACTGTCTTTTTTCCATTGGACATTCTTTCCTGCTTTGTCAAAGATGAGTTGACCATAGAGTTGAGGGTCCATTTCTGGGCTCTCGATTCTGTTCCATTGATCTATGTGTCTGTTTTTGTGCCAGTACCATACTGTCTTGATGATGACAGCTTTGTAATAGAGCTGGAAGTATGGAATTGTGATGCCGCCAGCTTTGCTTTTCTTTTTCAATATTCCTCTGGCTATTCGGGGTCTCTTCTGGTTCCATACAAATTTTAGGATTATTTGTTCCATTTCTTTGAAAAAAGTGGATGGTATTTTGATGGGGATTGCATTGAATGTGTAGATTGCTCTAGGTAGCATTGACATCTTCACAATGTTGGTTCTTCCAATCCATGAGCATGGAACGTTTTTCCATTTCTTTGTGTCTTCTTCAATTTCTTTCATGAGTATTTTATAGTTTTCTGAGGACAGATCCTTTGTCTCTTTGGTTAAATTTATTCCTAGGTGTCTTATGGTTTTGGGTGCAATGGTAAATGGCATCGACTCCTTAATTTCTCTCTCTTCTGTCTTGTTGTTGGTGTATAGGAATGCCACTGATTTCTGTGCATTGATTTCATATCCTGCTACTTTACTGAATTCCTGTATGAGTTCTAGCAGTTTTGGGTTTTCCACATACGCTATCATATCATCTGCAAAGAGTGAGAGTTTGACTTCCTCTTTGCCGATTTGGATGCCTTTGATTTCTTTTTGTTGTCTGATTGCTGTGGCTAGGACTTCCAATACTATGTTGAATAGCAGTGGTGATAGTGGACATCCCTGCCGTGTTCCTGACCTTAGGGGAAAAGCTCTCAGCTTTTCCCCATTGAGAATGATATTGGCTGCAGGTTTTTCATAGATGGCTTTTATGATATTGAGGTATGTACCCTCTCTCCCTATACTCTGAAGAGTTTTGATCAAGAAAGGATGCTGTACTTTGTCAAATGCTTTTTCTGCATCTATTGAGAGGATCATATGATTCTTGTTCTTTCTTTTGTTAATGTATTGTATCACGTTGATTGATTTGCGGATGTTGAACCAGCCTTGCAGCCCAGGGATAAATCCCACTTGGTCATGGTGAATAATCCTTTTAACGTACTGTTGGACCCTATTGGCTAGTATTTTGGTGAGAATTTTTGCATCCATGTTCATCAAGGATATTGGTCTGTAATTCTCCTTTTGGATGGGGTCTTTGTCTGGTTTTGGGATCAAGGTAATGGTGGCCCCATAAAATGAGTTTGGAAGTTATCCTTACATTTCTATTTTTTGGAACAGTTTCAAGAGAATAGGTATTAATTCTTCTTGAAATGTCTGATAGAATTCCCCTGGGAAGCCATCTGGCCCTGGGCTTTTGTTTGTTGGGAGATTTCTGATGACTGCTTCAATTTCCTTAGTGGTTATAGGTCTGTTGAGGTTTTCTATTTCTTCCTGGTTCAATTTTGGTAGTTGATACATCTCTAGGAATGCACCCATTTCTTCCAGGTTATCTAATTTGCTGGCATAGAGTTGCTCATAATATGTTCTTATAATTGTTTGTATTTCTTTGGTGTTGGTTGTGATCTCTCCTCTTTCATTCATGATTTTGTTGATTTGGGTCATTTCTCTTTTCTTTTTGATAAGTCTGGCCAGGGGTTTATCAATCTTGTGAATTCTTTCAAAGAACCAGCTCCTAGTTTCGTTGATCTGTTCTACTGTTCTTTTGGTTTCTATTTCATTGATTTCTGCTCTGATCTTGATTATTTCTCTTCTCCTGCTGGATTTAGGCTTTATTTGCTGTTCTTTCTCCAGCTCCTTTAGGTGTAGGGTTAGGTTGTGTATTTGAGACCTTTCTTGTTTCTTGAGAAAGGCTTGTATTGCTATATACTTTCCTCTCAGGACTGCCTTTGCTGTATCCCAAAGATTTTGAACAGTTGTGTGTTCATTTTCATTGGTTTCCATGAATTTTTTAAATTCTTCTTTAATTTCCTGGTTGACCCATTCATTCCTTAGTAGGATGCTCTTTAGCCTCCATGTATTTGAGTTCTTTCCAACTTTCCTCTTGTGATTGAGTTCTAGTTTCAAAGCATTGTGGTCTGAAAATATGCAGGGAATAATCCCAATCTTTTGGTACCAGTTGAGACCTGATTTGTGACCTAGGATGTGATCAATTCTGGAGAACGTTCCATGGGCACTAGAGAAGAATGTGTATTCTGTTGCTTTGGGATGGAATGTTCTGAATATGTCTGTGAAGTCCATTTGGTCCAGTGTGTCCTTTAAAGTCTTTATTTCCTTTTTGATCTTTTGCTTAGATGATCCGTCCATTTCAGTCAGGGGGGTGTTAAAGTCCCCCACTATTATTGTATTGCTGTCAATGTGTTTCCTCGCTTTTGTTATTAATTGCCTTATATAATTGGCTGCTCCCATGTTCGGGGCATAGATATTTACAATTGTTAGATCTTCTTGTTGGATAGACCCTTTAAGTAGGATATAGTGTCCTTCCTCCTCTCTTATTATAGTCTTTGGTTTAAAATCGAATTTGTCTGATATAAGGATTGCCACCCCAGCTTTCTTTTGGTGTCCATTAGCATGGTAAATGGTTTTCCACCCCTTCACTTTCAATCTGGGGGTATCTTTGGGTCTAAAATGAGTCTCTTGCAGACAGCATATTGATGGGTCTTGTTTTTTAATCCAATCTGATAGCCTGTGTCTTTTGATTGGGGCATTTAGCCCATTTACATTCAGGGTAACTATTGAAAGGTATGAATTTAGTGCCATTGTATTGCCTGTAAGGTGACTGTTACTGTATATTGTCTCTGTTCCTTTCTGATCTGTGCTGCTTTTAGTCTCTCTCTTTGCTTAGAGGACCCCTTTCAATATTTCTTGCAGGGCTGGTTTCGTGTTTGCAAATCCCTTTAGTTTTTGTTTGTCCTGGAAGCTTTTTATCTCTCCTTCAATTTTCAATGAGAGCCTAGCTGGATATAGTATTCTTGGCTGCATATTTTTCTCGTTTAGTGCTCTGAAGATATCATGCCAGTCCTTTCTGGCTTGCCAAGTCTCTGTGGATAGGTCTGTTGCCAATCTAATATTTCTACCATTGTAGGTTACAAATCTCTTCTCCCGAGCTGCTTTCAGGATTTTCTCTTTGTCTCTGAGACTCGTAAGTTTTACTCTTAGATGTCAGGGTGTTGACCTATTTTTATTGATTTTGAGAGGGGTTCTCTGTGCCTCCTGGATTTTGATGCCTGTTTCCTTCCTCACGTTAGGGAAGTTCTCTGCTATTATTTGCTCCAATATACCTTCTGCCCCCTCTCTCTTTCTTCTTCTTCTGGGCTCCCAATTATTCTAATGTTGTTTCGTCTTATCGTATCGCTTATCTCTCGAATTCTGCCCTCGTGATCCTGTAGTTGTTTCTCTCTCTTTTTCTCAGCCTCTTTATTTTCCATCATTTGGTCTTCTATATCGCTGATTCTCTCTTCTGCCTCATTTATCCTAGCAGTTAGTGCCCTCATTTTTTATTGCACCTCATTAATAGCCTTTTTGATTTCAACTTGGTTAGATTTTAGTTCTTTTATTTGTCCAAAAAGGGTTTCTCTAATAACTTCCACGCTTTTTTCAAGCCCAGCTAGTATCTTTAAAGTCATGATTCTGAACTCTAGGTCTGACATCGTACTAATGTCCGTATTGAGTAGGTCCCTGGCTGACGGTACTACCTCTTGTTCTTTTTGCTGAGGTGATTTTTTTCGTCTTGTCATTTTGTCCAGAGGAGAATAGATGAATGAGAGAACAAAATGCTAACAGGTTAACAACGTCCCCAGCAAATATACTCTACAAATCAGAAAAGACCTTCCAGTAAGTGGTCGCTTCTCTGTTCAGAGAGTTGTTGCTACTCTCCTCTTCGATCTCCTGTTGAGTTCATAGGTGTTCAGAATGGTTTGATCCCCATTCAGCTGAATTCCTGAGACCAGATGAAATCCAGGTCTCCTACTCCTCCGCCATCTTGCTCCGCCCCTAAGACCAAGTTTTTAAAAATACAAGTCAAAATGCGCTTTCCTGTCAGGAATCGAGGCAAAGAGAATTTTGAGAAGCAAAATTTCAGGATTGGGGTACGTCATATGTGTGAGTGTGTGTGTGTGTGTGTGTGTGTGTGTGTGTGTGTGTGTGTGTGTATACAGGTATTCATTTAATGTCTATGATTACCATGACATCTGCAACAAATATCGAAATATTTACTTAAAAAAATAAAGTGTTTCTGGAGTTGGGCTGCCTACATGTAAATCCTGGTTCCCCTACTCCCTAACTATGTGTCATCAAGCAATCATATAACTCCTTTGCACCTCATATTCCCTATCTATAAAGTAGGATTAATAATAGTACCTAGTAAAACATGCAGAAAAATGCCTGGCATGTCATGGTGCTGTATAAGAATAAGCTATTTTTTTATTTGTTATCATTATTATTTTCATATATATTATTATATGTATAATAACCCTGTATAACTGGATAATCAGCTTATTTATTATTATACTTTGAAAAATTTCTTCAATTAAAATGTTTATGTATATGTTTGTATGAACCCACTCACTTCTTTGGGAAAATTTGAATGTTTTTTAATAGATTAGAAATATTTTGAACATCTGAATATATGGGCATCCTATTTATTAAGTATATACTATCAAGAACAAATCTTTTCATTGTTTAGTTCATTTTTTTAAAGTTTTTATTTAAACTCCAGTTAGTTAACTTACAGTATAACATTAGTTTCAGATGTACAATATAATGATTCATCACTTCCATACAGTACCCAGTGCTCATCACAAGTGCCCTCCTTAATCCCTATCACCCATTTAGGCCATCCCCACCCACCTCCCTTCTGGTAACCACCAGTTTGTTCCCTATCATTAAGAGTCTGTTTCTTGGTTCCTCTCTCTCCCTCTCTCTCTCTCCCCCCCTTTCCTCACTTGTTTTGTTTCTTAAATTCCACATATGAGTGAAATCATATAGTATTTTCTTTCTCTGACTGACTTATGCCCCTTAGCATTATACCCTTTAGCTCCATCCATGTCATTGCAAATGGCAAGATTTCATTCTTTTCCATGGTTGAGTAATATTCCATTGCATATATATACCACATCTTATTTATCCATTCATCAGTCAGTGGACATTTGGGCTGTTTCCATAATTTGGCTATTGTAGTTAATGCTGCTATAAACATTGGGGTACATGTATCCTTTGAATTAGTATTTCTGTATTCTTTGGGTAAATACCTAGTAGTGCAATTACCATATAGTAGGGTAGTTCTATTTTTAACTCTTTTGGGGAATCTCCAGACTGTTTTCCAGAGTAGCTGCACCAGTTTGCATTCCCACCAGCAGTGCAAGAGGATTAACTTTTCTCCACATCCTAGTCAACACCTGTTGTTTCTTATCTTGTTGATTTTAGCCATTCTGACAGTCATAGAACATGCTGAATTTATCAAACCTAGTATTTTACTGCAAATAGAAACCCAAGGGTTACAAGGAGCTCTGGTTTAATCCAGCTAATATCAGATTTAAGGATAAAAATGTCCCATTTTGGAGCCATTCATGCACCTAGCACTCGTAATTCTCCTAAATAATTTTATTAACAGACTTTCCCTTTCTTGTATACATGATACATAATTCCTGGAAAAATGTACAGAAGTCCAAAAAATAGATTCCTTATTACAAGGGATTGCACTCCGAAAGAGCTAAATAAATACCTAACTATATCTCATTTACCCAATCTGCTAATTTTGTTTGTCCCCTTTAGAGCTGAATATATAAGGAACAGGTTAAGTACAATGGGTGCAAACTGTGGTTGCAGTTTCTAATCTTCGCTCCCAATGTTTTCCACATTTGACTCAACTGTTTTATAATACCTGGGCTTTCGACCACTTCTATCGATGCCTTTAATTTTTCTCATTTCACTTTCCTACTCCTACTCCTACTACAATTTTGTCCAAGAGATTAAATGGGGCTGATTATACCCATGGCTTCTTTGGAGACAGCAGCTTTAAAGCTCAGATAAGTTGGAGTTGTCAGGGTCCACCTTTGCCACCACATAGAGAGTAACCAAAAGTGATGACCTCAGGAGGAGGGTAGAACAGAGAGCCAAGCCAAGCCAAGCCAAAACAAACAAACAGACAAAAAAAATAAAACACCCTTTTATTTTATTTTATTTTTTATTTTATTTTTATTTCAACCCTTTTTATTATAAAATAAAATACAGATACAGAAAGCCATACTCTTGAAATCACCATACAAGTCAAGAAATAAAAAATTGCCAGTGATCTCAGAAGCCCCTCCATTTTGATATGTCCTGTCCATAGCTCAAACCCCACTTCCCAAAACTCCCAAAAAAGTAACTGTTGTCCTGACTTTTACAACAATCACTTCCTCATGATTTTGTAGTTTTACCACTCAAATGTTCAACCCAAGCCACTATAGTTCATTCTAATCCATTAAAATTTATTGTTGCCCATCTCTTTAAGCTACATGTTCTCCCCCACCCCCTTCTTTTTAGCTTTAAAAATTACCTGTGAAGGGCGCCTGGGTGGCTCAGATGGTTGAGCGTCTGCTTTCGGCTCGGGTCGTGATCCCGGGATCGAGTTCCGCATCAGGCTCCCTGCTCCTTGGGAGCCTGCTTCTCCCTCTGCTTCTCTCTCCCTCTCTCTCCCTCTGTCTCTCATGAATAAATAAATAAAATATTTAAAAAAAAGAAAAAAAAATTACCTGTGAAGAACTTGAGGCATTTGACCTGCCTAGTTTGCCAGTCTGGAGTTTGCTGACTTCGTTCACATTCATGGTGCACTTCAACATATTCCTCTGTCCTGCAGTTTCCAGAGATTGGCAACTAGATTCAGAGACTTGATCAGACTGGAGTCTTCGGTAAGACTGTAGTTGTTGTTGTTGTTTTTAATCAGATGAAACATAATGTCTGGTTGTCTCTTTTTATTATGACAGAAGCAGGTATTGAGCTCATGCCTCATTTTGGAAGCAGCCATTTATCTTTGGTTTCTTTTAGTGGGAACTGTTGTTTGAAGACCTCATCTTTGGCATTAGGAATATCATAGCTCCTGAGCGGCTCATTGTTTTTGGACCTAACCAGGTCTCTCCCCATATGCATGAATTCACACTGGCACTTCAAATTCAGGACAATGGAGTTTTGTTTTATACTGATTTTTACTTAATCTTTCCTATATTACATCTATATGCCCGCTCCTTCACAAAGGATCCTGGTTCTTGAGGGCACTGGGCATACTAGAATTAGACTATCCCATTTACTTTATCCCAAATTGCACACACAATGGTCTCCAAATGCCAATAGAAATAACACCAATAATTGCAAAGTCTGTTAAAAACTTCTTTGATGGGTACTTTCCCCATTCATCCATTCATCTTTCCAGGTGTATTATATATTCACTGTGAGAGCACATACCCAATACATACCACACTCTCCTTTTAACTCTCATGTAATATTAGCTCTGTAAGTAAACCACATGTTTACTCTTCACCACCAACCCTTATGTCAATGTCAATGTCTCTTTATTCCTTTTGGTTTCTGAAGTAGAAATCTGCAGTAGATTCTTCAAGAAGGGCTCAGGGGAATACAAGAATTCAGAGTTTTTGCACATTAGTAATAGTTTGTACATTTTATATTTAAAAGTCAGTTTCTTTGGACATTGATAAGGAAAATCTGTGCCCTAAGATGGCCGACTGAGCCAGTGGGAGAGTCCCAGTCCTTGCCCCAGGCCTCTTACGGGTTCTTCTCCCTGCTCTGCTTCCCGCACGCACCAATCCAGGTTCTTCTCCCTGCCCCACTTTGCTCATGCACCAAAAGTGCCAAGTATGGGGAAGTAGAAGTGTATAAATTGCCCCCTTTGTTTGTGCTTGGGGCTCAGATCTTTGGAGCCCACTCTCCTCTGAGCCCACCAGCGTTAAATAAATCTCCTATCCTCCAAGATCTCCGGGTGTCACTTGGTTCTTCCATCCGGCGATCCAGTCCAGGTTCTGTAACAATATGATATCCTTAGCTCACTTTTTTCCCCTTTAGATATCTTAAATATGTTACTTTCTCTGGCATATGGTATCACTGTTGCAAATGCAATAATAATCTAATCATTTCCTTTATTAGTTGTTTGCTGTTTTTGCCTCAAAACACGAAGATGTTTTGTTTTGATCTAATTTAATTTTACTACAATATGTCTTGGTATTGGTCATTTGGGGGGTCAGTATTTTCAGGTACATGGGCTACTCTTTCAATATGAAGTCTCAAATGTTGTTTTTGTTTTTGTTTTATCTCAAAAGAGTTTTCTAGAATTATACTTCTAAGTAATCATTCTGTTCCTTTGCTTTGGGTTGTTGTTTTTTTGTTTGTTTGTTTGTTTGTTTTCAGGGACTCCTTTTATCTGTATGTCAGATCTTCTTTCTCCATTTTCAATATCTGTGACTTTGTTTCTTTTTTTATTCCTGTCATATTTTTAAAATTTTCTTCCTTTATACCCCCTTTCTCTTAAGGTACTGTTTATTAGCTTTTGTGTTGCCTCTAGTTTAGTCTTCATTACTGAAAAGATTTTTTAAAAAGGTTTTTTTTTATTTCCAGTTCTTACATAAGTTCTATTACCACATCACCTCATTTCTGAGTTTTTCAAATTCTGACTTTCATGTGTTATTTCCTTTTCTTGATATCATGTTTTGAAATAGGTGGTCACTGTTTTAATTCATTCTGTGGGCATATCATTCTGATGTGCTTTGGTTTTTACAGAAATGTTTTTCTGCTCCTTATTCTTTTTTTCTTCTAATAACTTTGTATGAAATTTGACGACCTTGATACTTTTTGGTCACTCATTTTATGTGAAATTAGTTTTCCTGAACCTTTAGAAAGATTAAAGTTTCAGGATAGCTTTTTCTACCTTCCCAGAGGCCCTTCTTCTGATGTTTCTTTATGATGCTCAGAAACATGGTGGCTTGCTTTTCGCAGTTCCTGGCACTGTTCTTTCCTCCACTTTTTTCTAGATCTCTCTTCTGTCTCAATTGTCTCTATCCTGCTTGACTTGTTTTGATTCTCTTCCAAGAAGTTTCTCCTCAGAGTGAGGCCCTATTGTGGCAGAGAATCCTTGCAGGTCAGTTTCAAGAGTGAATCTAAGGGCCAGACAGTTCCAGATCCTTCCAGACTTGCCATGGTTCCCCTCCACTCACCCAGTACTGGTTTGGACAAAACCCCTCTCAGCTTTAGCTGCTGCTCTCAGATTGGCCTGCTGCACTTTGTAGTGAATTCCTATGGGGTTTTGGTTCTATTCTTCACTGCTACATGTTCTATTGCTTCCTTCTGCTCTCTCCCACATGGATGTAGACACTGTGCAGGTTGTGAGTCATGTGATTTGTTCTCACCATCTTTTGTGTTTGTGGGGATAGCTTGTCATCAAGTTTTGTGGTAAATATTGCCAATAGGTTATTAACGTGGCTATCTAGATCCTCTATTTTTATCTGGGGGTATGGAGATACTCACAGCAATGCCTTCACTTGCTGCCATATTCCTAGGATCACTTAAACTATTTTAACGGGGTATGTGCCATTTGCAGCCAAGGAAGTATTGACTCGTACATTCCTCAATAATTTATCTCATTAAAAGCTACCTTAAGTACATGAACATCAAGTCATTAAATTAAAACAACATAATGATAATTTTGAGTATAGTTAAGTAGCATCCTAGTTGATTGATTCTAAATGATTGGCTAAAAGTGTTTAACATAAGCTTTTTTGTCACCTAAATTCCTTTTATGGTCTTTAGTCTTTTAGTGGGTGATCCTAACTGTTTTAAAGAAAATGCCTAGCAGCAGATTTGCAAGTTTCTTTAACATAAGACTTATGCCCTTGTCCTATTAATCAATAGATTTGGGAACACAAATTCAAACTATGTTTAATTATTTCCCTTATATAATTGTTTGCAGAAGTTTTTTCATCTACTGACTAAACAAAAGGAAATAAACAGAAACCTTACTCTAATGCTATCCCCAGAGTGAATGCTGCAGACAAAATAACTTTATAAAAAAAAGTATTCAGTAAATGAACCCCCTCAGACAGGGTTCAAAATTGAACAGCTTTACATTTAGCCATATAGTACATGACAAGTTTTTTGTACAAAGTATGAACTGATTTTGAAAATTATTAATAGTGTTAATGAGGAAATGCATATCCCTCTGGTTCTGTTTTATTAAATTGTCAGTTATGGCAGGGCACCTGCGTGACTTAGTTAGGCATCCAACTCTTGGTTTCGGCTTAGGTCATAATTTCAGGGTCCAGAGATCGAGCCCTGCAGCGGGGTCCCCACTCAGCAGGGAATCTGCTTGAAGATTCTGTCCCTCTGCCCCTCCCCCCACTCACGCACACACTGTCTCTCAAATAAATAAATAAATCTTTTAAAAAAATTATCAGTTATGGCTACTTGAAATAAGAAATTCAATTATCCTAAGGTCAAGGGCTCCTGCCTAATTGATCTCTTCTCAATGGGCCAAAAATGGCTACCACTACTATTTGTAAAGAAAAACTGCTTGTACAGTGAAAACTTATAAGCCTCCATCATTTTTAAATCAGAAACATCTGAATAATATTGCTAGGTAAGATTGAGAGCAAAGCCCTTGCAGTTGACTCATAAGCTTTGCCTGTATTAGTGAAAAAAGTTTCATACTTGCAGTAATTCAGGTGCAATGTTCATGAGATTATTCATGCATCAAACAAAGGAGTCGTATATGGAATAGAGAGCCTCTCATAGGTTTTAGTTAAAAGGAATTACATAGAGATATAGGGAATGAAAAGATACTGCTCTGTCTCTATCACAACAGAATACTCCAAAGACCCCTCAATCTGTACACGTCCCATTACATCATCTCTTGTACTGTTCCACGTTTCTGTGCAGTGGTAAGACACTATAGCTTCTTGTTGACTTTGCCCTTTTTGCTTAGGGCAAAGCTCACCTTTTTTAAGATCTCTCTTGAAACTACTGCCGTAGATCACTGCCTACTGGGCCATCAAATCAAGATGTCTTGTAAAAGACAAATGTTCATAGCTCTTCATTCACATTCCATGTTCAATGTGCCGTAGATGAGGCAACTTTTATTTGCAAGTCTGCCCATTTAATTAAAAGTCAAGGGATAATGATGGAGAGAAAGGATTGAAACAATAGGAACTTCATAAAATGAGTGGCTTTTTTCTAATATTTGGTTATAAAAAATAAAAATATAAATCCTAACTCTTTTTTAAAAAGTACGGAAGGAAATGGGGCTTAATAGCAAGAAATGATGTAACACTTGAGTTGTTTTCTCCCATTTTATTGTATTGGATGATGTCAAAAACCTGATGGAAAGCTTTAAAAAAATAGTCTTCTGATGTTATTAAATTAAAACCGTTTTCTGTCCATGCATTTAGAACTGTGCCAAGCACATAGTAAGGGCTCAGTTCTCTACTTATCTCTAGGTATTTCTTTCCTTTCCTCCCTCCCATCTCAAGAGAAAAAGCACTCGAATGGATTTTGCATTCCATCTACTCTCACCAACTCTGGGTCTTGGCTCTTCTCCCATTTTTCTCCCCTGGTTGTTTTCTCTCTATATAAACCTAACCAGTTCTCTTCCAGGCCCTGCTCCTTATTTCCCTTCTATCCACCTCCCTCCTTCTTATCTTCCTTTCAAGACCAAGCTGACTCTATCTTCTCACTGTCTCTTCACTCCCAGCCCACCAAACTTAATGGCTGGGCAGAGAAAGAGGAGCCAGCAGTGCTGGGATGTGATGCTGAAGTTGGATCAGTCCCCTGCTGGATGGCAACAAGGACTCCATCTCTGGGTTAAATGAGTACTGAAGGCTCCTGGCATGCCACAGCATGGCAATTACCAAGGATTGCACCTGTAGTAACTTGGAATGGGTTACATGTCAAAGGAATGCAATGGCCTCTGTGATATCTTTGGCATTTATGAGATATGGAGGAAATACTAATTACAGGGCCTGGGGGATTTATTTGGTTATTGTTGAGCAGTACTGATGCATTGAAGAGAGAAAATAACAGGCTCAGTTCAGCCAATTAGCCACTAAGGCAAAAATGTGAAAGTCAGAAGTCTCCCAAGGCAGTGTTTATGGAGGTCCTTCTCTATAGGCACAGGACAGACCATGCTGAAGACCAAGCTTGGCACCCAGTTGTAAGAGTAGGGAATGTCACATAAGCCTGAATTCGCAGCCCTGGCAATTCTTCTACATGATCAAGGAAGGAATAGGATCCTTCCAAGGGATCTAAAAGTAGGGATATCCAGGGGGGTAGACTCAAGAACATTACTCTTAGACTCCCCAGAACCCACTGGGCTTGTAGAGGTAGCCCCCCTTGTCAGAAGGTGATAGATCCTAGCACACTGCCTGAAGACTATGTTGAGGCCTCAACTGAGGCAGATGTTTCACAAGACAGTACATGTCCTCCTCAAGATCTGGCCCATTTCTCCTTCCTAATCAAGACCAATAATAGAGTCAAAGCTTAGCACAACCCTGCTAAAGGAAGAAAGAGATTATTCCCTGAAAGAGCTGCAGGACATAGCTACTATGTACCAGGATTATCCAGGAAAGCATCCTGGGAGTGCATCTTGAATGTGCTTCTGGAGGACTCAACCTAACACAGAGATAAACATACATGTAGATGATTCCAAATCAAGTGTGGGCATAATGAATAAGAAGTATATTTGGAGAATAATTGAACTTAGAAATGGAATGACTCAAATATATTCTTGATTCCCACTCTCTATTCTGATCTGTAACAAAACAATCCCGCAAACAGGAAATACTTAATGTATGTTTGTTGAAAGGATTAAAGACCAAAAAATAATACACTGCATATAATTTTATAATCATAAAATATTTCTAAAATCTATCATAATGGAAATGCCTCTTTTTAATTAATCTTTTTATGTTTAATTACATTAAAAAATCTAATACATACTAATTAATGAAAACTTAGGACAGTATGTCAGGCTCTTCTGACTACAAGCTTGGTCGGCAGAAACTCACTCAGACTACCTCAGGGAAAATGGATTTGTTGTAAAGAAATACATGGAAGTGGAGGAAACAGGAACCACACAGAAATCCCTCACAGAGTTGGACTGAGCCTCAGAGAGGATGGAATGCATCTCACATACTGAAATGCTCCAACACATTCCCAGGCCTAAACTACCCCACTGCCCCTTCAGCAGCAAGAGGCAATAGAACATGTGTATTTTGACTCAGCCCTCTTTCTCCCTGACTCTGCTATTCTCCCGACTGACCAACTTCCTCTACACTTCTAGTGTCTGCTCTTCATCACTCTGTCTCCTACCTCAAGTCTCTTTTTTTGCTTCTGTCCCCACAGCCAAATGTTAACTCTGTTTATTTCTCACACTCAAATACTCAGTAAGGTAGAATTTTATTGGTCAGCCTCATCTCTATTTGAGCAGAGTTTTTCATACTAGTCACCTTACCCACGATTGGCTAGTCCTTGCGACAAAGGACCACCTCTTGTCTGATTAGCCATGGAGAAAAGGAGAGTTGCTTGACTGGTGCTTGGTGGACAGTTAGTTCACTGATAAGAGTATTAACTAGAGTAAGCCTAGATACCATAACAAATATCCCCAGAATATGAGTGGCTAAACACAATAGAGCATGGTTTCACCTTAAGTAACAGCTGTGGGTTTTGTTTGTTTTTGTAAGCTGGCTTTCCTCTGTGAGGTAATGCAAAGACATAATATCCTTGTCTCTGGGCACGACCATCATCTAGGCATAAGGACTTAAGGTTCTCTGAATATAACTGGAGAAGGTGAATCAAAAAGTGTGAAAGAACCCATCCCAACTTAAAAGTGATAACATATCACTTCCACTTATGTGGGTTGGAACTAGCTACGTGGCCACAGCAGGATGCAAAAGGGTCTAAGAGATATAATATGTCCCTGGGAAGCTGAAAACCAGCAATAAGCCCAGGCGATGAAAGGGGAAATGAATTTTTAGTGAACAATTGGTCATCTCTGCCTAATTTTTTTTTTGTTTGTGTGGTTGTTTGTTCATTAATTTGTCTGTTTGTTTTTAAGCAAAATAGAAGAAAGCAAGGGAGCTCCTAGAGCAGGATTTAAGTAAATCGAAGAAGATAGTTTCTCTCTGGACATAGTAAGTATCATGAAAACTCCATTGAAATGAACTGTCAGGGCAAAGCAAAATAGCTTGGTGTGATTAGGAAAATATTGGACTAAAACTACTGGGAGTTTTTGCATGAAATGCTGGTTTTGTCTTCAACTAGTTATATGTTTGGGAAGTGATGGGGGTTACCTATAAGAATCATGTGGGAAAGTAGTTTATCAGAAGACTCAGGTGCTTACTCATCCCAACTCCCTACTCCTGTTACTATTATAACATGACTGCCATGCCAGAAGACAAGTACAGTATAATTTGAAAGAGCTTCCCAGGTGGTTTAAATAAACCCACTACTACCCCACCAAGCCCATGTTAGAGTCATTAGACTAGGTAATATTTCAGATGCTTCGATTCCTTTCTATCTTAAGAACTTCAGAAATAATAAAATTGTGTATGTATTAAAAATTCTTCAGAAGATCATTGTGAAATTATATAGAGAACTTCTATAAATCAATTTAAAAAGAAACAAAGTGGGCAAAATTTATGACCAGAGAAAATATCAATGATCAGTAAATATATGAGAAGATAATGAACATCACATATAACTAGAAATTAAAACAATATTGAGATTCAACTATTTACGTATCACAACAAAATTTAAAAGTTTGACAATAAATCATGTCGGGGATAAGGAAAGTGATGTAGTACAGTCTATTAAAATAATAAATGTGTGTAGCCAATGACTCAGTCATTTCCACTTCTCAGTACACAACAGCAACGCGTGTGTAAAAGAACACACACACATACATGTGCACGCACATATCTGTATTACAACAGAATTTATAATAGCAAGAAGTTTAGAAATTGTCTAAATATTTATTACAACAATATAGTTAGATCTTTAAAATACATTATTAAGGAAAGAAAATATTAAACACTATAAAACTTATGTGAATATTACTAATATCACAAAATAATACTTTATACTTCTAATATATCCTATGTATGTATGTAAATGTATCAGTAAAATCTGTACATTCTGTGGGGAGTAGAAATGAAGCACAAGGATGGGGAGTGGTCAAAAAGAATTTTATCCTTCCCTGTAAAGCTTTACTTTTTACAAAAGGACAACGTGGGCGCCTGGGTGGCTCAGTTGGTTAAGCGTCTGCCTTCAGCTCAGGTCATGATCCTGGAGTCCTGAGATCAAGCCCCACATGAAGATCCCCACACAGCAGGGATTTCTGCTTCTCCTTCTACCCCATTCCCCTGCTCATGATCTTTCTCTTTCCCTCTCTCTCTTTCAAATAAATAAAATCTTTGAAAATTTTAAAAATTAGAAAGGACAATGTATTTGTACAATTATAGGTGTAATTTAATTAATCTTAAAATAAAGAGATAAAATTAAATTATTTGGAGATTTCTTCCCTGCACAAACAAACTTCTCAGGGTGTATGTCGCACCCACAGACCCTGCTGAAAACATTCATTTGCTATTCAGCACATACTTAGCACATACTTATTCTGCTATATATTAGGCCTTGTTCAGTGTAGGCAGCAGGGATACTGCCATGAACATCTGCACCATGTTCTTCTCCACATCCTTTCTCTTTCCACTCACTCATTATTTCTGTGCTCCCTTACCCCTCTAACTTCGACTTGCATGTAGTTTTGGCTTACCACAGAACCAACTCTTTGGTCAGCACTAACCAAAATCACTCACACTTTGAAGGCAGAGTCATGTAGTGGTTAGAAGTGTATGTGCTATGGTGAGACTGTTGAATCACAGACCTGTATCTCTGAAACAAATAATACATTATATGTTAAAAAAAAAAAAAAGAAGAAGATGAAGAAGATAGCAGGAAGGGAAGAATGAAGGGGGGGAAATCAGAGGGGGAGATGAACCATGAGAGACTATGGACTCTGAGGAACAAACTGAGGGTTCTAGAGGGGAGGGGGTGGGGGGATGGGTTGGCCTGGTGATGGGTATTAAAGAGCGCACGTTCTGCATGGAGCACTGGGTGTTATACGCAAACAATGAATCATGGAACACTACATCAAAAACTAATGATGTAATGTATGGTGATTAACAGAACATAATAAAAAAAAGTGTAGGTTCTGGAGTCAGATTATCTGGGTTAAAACACCAGGTTTACTACATCCTTTATCCACTTGTGCAAGTTCTTTTACTTTTCAGTACCTCAATTGCTTCATCTGTACAATGGGGATGACACTGATCCACATCATGTAGTTGTGAGGGTGAGTGACTTAGAACACACACAAAAAGCTTAAGTCAATAGCTGATAGACGCTAAGCTCTTGGCAAGTATTACATATTATTACCAGTATATCAAGAGCTGTCACAAACTAACTGGTGTCTTAAGTCAAATTTTTGAGACAGAATCCAATCAGCTCAGTTCAGTCAAGGGTTTTGTCATGTCTGATCACAGGATTATCCCTTAACCATGTCCTCAAGGCCTTACGAGATCTGGCTTTGGCTGACCTCACCCGATCTCTTCAAGTTCACCTTGGACCACTTCTTAAAAGTAATTGATATAAGAAATGGAGAAAGAAAATAGCACTCTGACACTTGCTATAAGACCAGGCTGTTGTTTCTGCATTTTATATCCATGAGATTCTTCTCTTTTTATATACCCTTTTTATCCCCTCGGACCATTTGACTAGGTTCCTCTTCCTTGCAACCAAAGAACCTAGAATAGAACATTTCCTTCAAGTAAATGGGTCAAACCCAAAATATCCTCATGCTCACTACTAATGCACGAGTGTTATACAGATGACATATTATGCAGTCATGATGCTAAAGAGAAGTGAAGAGCAAAAGGCCAAGGTTCTTTTTCACGGTTCAAAAAGGAAGAAGATGCTCTGGGGGGTAGCGGCAGAGTGTTATTCAGATGCAAACTCTGAGCACCTTTTGTGTGAGAATCTGTTTTATTACCTTTTCAAATTCTATTCTCCATCCATTAAATTGAGCCCCGAAGGGACTTCGATTTT
Source organism: Eumetopias jubatus (assembly GCF_037043125.1). Lineage (NCBI taxonomy): Eukaryota > Metazoa > Chordata > Mammalia > Carnivora > Otariidae > Eumetopias > Eumetopias jubatus. Next base: position 50,405,683 of record NW_028274809.1, read on the forward strand.
GCAATATTTTGTTAGTTACAATGTTAACCTGAAAATCAAAACTGTACTTTGTTTTTCAGTATTCTATAATTCTAATTTCTCAGAAAATGTAAACTGTGCTTCCTTGCAGTCTGATAAAGTGAAATTTTTGTCTGTTCTCTACACTGACAGGAACGATTTGGCCATCCTCTACCTGTTCAGACATAACACATAACCTCCTCCACAGCAACTTTGCCCGCATTGAAGAAATAAAAATACTTCTCCCTGGAGTCAGCGATTGGCAGCTTCTCTGCCTCAAGGACATTGTCTATGTCTTTTTTAACTCAATCAGCTCAGCACCACACCAGTGCCCTGCACAGACAGATGCTTCCTAAATGCTTTTGAATCGACTGAGATAGCCAGAAAATGCAATGTCTCTCCTCCCCACTTCGCCTGCTGCCTAGCGCGGGGCAAATCAGTAGAAACATGTTGGAAGAGGCAAAGATCAAGGCAGAACTTCAAAGCAGGGTCTGGCATTTAAAATAATAATGAAATTTTCTAAGGACTCTTACTAAAATCTACACATTTTCAGATAATCCCACTATGAAATAGTACAGGTGATAAGTTGCCACAATCGCATTTTCCCCAGGTTCCCAGAAACACTATGTCCGTCTCAGTGTGGTAGCCAGAAATCACAAAGAAGGCAGAGAGATTAATAACTGCACATTTTTAAGGATTTAATGAAACATTTATAGACTATTTCATGCTTGTAATAAAAATTATTACCCTTTGGTTGGTAAGTGTAACCTCCAGGGAACAATATCATTCTATTACATCCCCAAATTCTATAAAGTTATTAGTTATCTCCTACAGGAAATCAACCTCTATTGACAAGCTATAAGATGGATAGTCTAATACCTGCAATGATTCCATAAATTTCAACTTGAAAGCTCTGTTGGAGTCTGTTACCCAGATCAGAATTTTCAAGTTTGTTATTACAGGGCTGTCAAAATTACAGCGAAGTATTGCTTGAATTCCATGGGCACATCAAACCAGCCTCACTCTCATCTTGCAGGAATGTGTGATTATGAGAAGCAGAAAGAAGCTGATGAAAAAGGAGTGGTGTACTTCTTGCCCCAACTAAAGCTCCCCTCTTGTGTCTTCCTTTTACAAATGTCTACATACCTAATAAAATACAAGTCTGGATTAAAACCCTAACAAATATATGTTGTTATTCTAAAATGAAACAAATTATGTTTAATATGTTGTTTCCAAATATCTGAAAAGTTTTGAAACATACGGTTAAGTTTGTACATACGGTTAAATTTGCATATATGCGTGTGTATATATACACATACATATATATTTATGAAGGAGTCTTTAATGCCTTTTTGTACCAGATGAAGAATATAAATAAAGTAAATTGCTCCATCTGCTGGCTGTGTCGGGAAACAGACTCAAACGCTAAGCTCCAAGCAAAGTAGCTAAGATTTCAGAGCTAACTCCAAATGTCAGAAAAAACCTACAGCCAGGACACATGAAAAATGTTAGCGCACCCCCATTCAAAGCCTTGAGGGCCCACTAAAAAGCACCTGATATTGTAGAACTAATGGAGTTCGATTGCATCTCGTCTTACCGAGTGTTTCTCTGCCTTGCTACTGGCATATTGAGATAAAACAGTAAAACTCCCACCGGTGTCTACTCCAGATCTCATAACAAATACTGAACTTTAACACTGGAAAACCCAAAGGTCGTTCACACAGACTTGCTAGTCTCAAAGCATCCTCAGCTCATACTTTGGTAAAAGAAGTTCACGAGTCAACAAATTTATAAATCCTTTCAGCACTCTGATGCTGAATAACACAAAATGATATTGAAGACACTTTGAAGAAAGGTCTCGGGATTGGAGACTTACTTGTTTAGTTCTCTACCTATGACCCGGGCTTAATAACTACTTTTTCCAAAGCTTAAATTTAGCACTCAAAAAAAAAAAAAAAGAATCCATACCTACAGCTTTCAGCAGTATCAATCATTTTATTAATTTAAAATGTAGGAGATTATCCCATGTCCTCCTTGTTGATCAGTCCTCTGTCCAAGGATGGTGTTATACATTTTCTCTCACCGTTAAACTAGGCAAGTGAGGAATTCTGCTCTCTTGAGATTCTTGAAAACTAGCCAGGATTAATTTCACTCTACTAATGTTTCTAACTTGCTCGATAGCTGTTATATTTGAAACATTTTATCCTTGTTCTCTTTCCTACATTAAATCACCGCCTTGGAAAACTCAATTACAAATTCATGTGAATGATTTGAACTTGGGTTTTGTTGTTTATGATGCCACTGGAACTCATCAATTATATTCAACACAGACAGCGTGTTACTCTTCACCCAGTCATAGCATCTTGGGAAGCTTGGGCTTAGTGTAGGATTGTGGTTTATCTATAAAATCTTCTTTCCTAGCGTATTTTCACATTGTGAACATGAATCATTTTTCTATTCTAGCAGGAAGTACTAAAGTAACTTGTTTCTTGTTGCAAAGAAGAAAACCAACTTACCTTTCAAAGGAGTCCAAGTTTTGGACTGAATGGAAACTATCATGCAATTTTCCAACTGCAGGTGACTGAAAATGGAGTACAAATATTCTTGCCAATGACTCTTTTCAAGGTGATTTAATCTCCCCCACCCCCAAAAAACAAGTGATATCTAGCGATTACTTTGGCAGAAAGGTCATTTTTTTCACTTAGCATTTCCCTCAACCCTGACATAGTCTTACTTTTTTGTGTTTATTATTTGAAATCTCCCCCATTGTTTCACCAGCTGGTTGAACACACGATTTAACCCAGCGATTTAATAAATGTTACTAAATTTCCACCTTCCAGGAGCTTATAATCTACTAGAGAAGAAAAATGCGAAAACAGTGATTACAACACAATGAGGTAAGAATAATAGTGAAGACATCCTGAGTGCAAAGGCCTTTTAGTGTCTGGGAAAGACATCAGAAAGTAGGTGACTTGAGAGGAGCCAGCCCTTGAAGGATGGACAGGAATTCACCCCCTGGTAAAACAGAGATGAAGACGGGGCTTCAGACAAAGAGAAAGCAGGTGAAAACCTCAAGATGTGAAAGAATATGGAAAGTTTCCTTTTCAAAATTCTCAGTGCCTATAACATTTTAGATGAAAAGTTCTACTTGGAAAATTGATTTTCTAATAATGTTCAATGTGAAACAAGCTTCCTGATCAACTAAATAAAGTTTAAACCTTTGTGAATGAAATACGTTTTAGTAAACATGTCTTCAAATACAATATTTTTATGACTCAAAAATATGTATACATATTTAATTGCATTTTACAAACACTTGCAGTTTTCTATACATGGTCAGTCTAGGGGGTCTCTGAAAGAAAAATTAGGTGCCACGGATGAAGATTTAGTGTGCCAAAAAACAGCATCAAAAAGAGTAGTATAGGCAAGTTCTTGTGGAGGTGGCCAGAGAGAAAAAAAAAAAGCTTTGCTTTGTACCCAAAGTAATCGGTAGGCAGGTTGGATAGCAGGGCTATAACTCTGTTGATGACTTTATTTCCTAAAAGAAAATAGGTAATTAGGTGTTCCTTTTGCTTTTATTAGGATAAACATAAATGGGAATTTCTGTATTTATTTTCATAGGAAGTTACACCTGATTCTCAGCTTGTGGCACCCTGTGCTATTGCAATTGAAATTTAATGATGAGGAAATAAATAGAAACACGGGCTAAACACTCCTGGAAATAAATGCATGCACTTTAGTGCCACTGAGTGATTGGAAGGTTTGACAACTTAGGGCACAAGGGCCCCCACGTTCACACTGCATGACGTATATTGGCAGTGTTCCATGACCATGAAAACTGCATCTCATTTCCATCAATTTTCCCTGTGAGTGCAGGATGAAGGGTAGAAGTATATGTTTCTCAAATACATGTGTATTTTACTGTTTATTAGGAAATTTTCAAACATATGGAAAAAAGAGATTATTAGCAACAGGGACAAGTTTGTTTCATCTCTAACCCTGTTCATTACCCCCCTACTCCAGATCATTTTTGAAGCAAATCCTATACATCAGATCATTTTCTCTATAAACATTTGAGTATATATATATCTCTCTAAAATATAGCTGTTTTTAAAATAAACTGCAATATTATCAAAATATTATTTCAATGTATTAGAGATTAACTTTTACATGATTCATAGACCTATGCTTTATATAATCAACACATAATTCTCAGAAACATATATCTTGGGGTTTTTTCATGAATTAAAAAGAACTCATTAGCTAAACAGACCTTCAGTGACAAAGTATTTGTAGAGTATATAGAGTATTCACAGGGAAAGAACATAGTAAATTGTGTGTGTGTGCGTGTATGTATTTATATGTGTAGATATAGTCATTGTATATATAGTCATTACCTCTCTACTTAGAATATATTCTGAATAACAAATAACATGGGTTTTTTCCAATTGGCCTTAGGATACGTTGGCAGTTTTGTGTATTACCCATGGAGCAGAAACCAGAACCTCACGCCCACAGAGTGCCAGGAGAATTGGTAGGACCTTAGATGAAAATTGCTCCAGGGTGCTTCTGGGGAGATTAGACACTAGAGGCCAAGAATTTCAGCCCCTTCAAAAATTACCACTCTCGGCTAGGCACCAAATGTGTAGAGCCACTCTCTATAAGGAACCAAATGGGATTGAACTGAAGAGCAAAGACTGTTCCTCAAAAGCCTTGAACTACATTCATTCAAGTACTGTGGACAAAATTCCCATCTGCTGCATGTGTTTACATATTCGTTTGATTCAAGCTGGAATGGGTGTATATGGCTGAAGGAAACTCCCTCCTCCCTCTACTATACGCTGCAAATTCATACAGCATACTAAAGAGCTTTGAGAAACACTGAGCTAAGATATAAATTCTCCCTCTCAAGAATTGTAAATACATATGGGTGATAAATGTATACATCAGATCATACGTGTAATGAATTTAATTGTACTGTGTAATTTTAACTCAATATTAAATTGACTATTTTGTAAAGCGTAGTATTCTCACCTTGTAAATTAATATTTTGGAGCATATGGAACTGGCTGAGTGTTAAAATAATATTCCTCTCAGCCCTGTTTTATGGATACCAGAGAGCTGTGATGGAAAGCTTATCAGTCTATGAATTGCTTTTTATATAAATACAGCTTTTACCCCCAGATCATTCAGTAGGTCTATAGATGAAACCACTGTAATTGTTTGTTAAATTGTCCTGTAGATTCAGAATCTTGGCAAACAGGAAAAGAAAGCACATGACACCATTAAAAATAGCCATTTATATGAAGTAGCTTTTGAAACAACTGTTAGAGACCAGTAGGAGCCATAAATTGCAGAACTGAGTTAAATGAATCTTGATGTGATGAGAGTCAGTGATTTGCCAGGAGCAGGCTAGCAAGAAGAGAGGGAGTAGAGCTTTGTGTGCTGTTAATCTCCCAACCAGTTATCTTTGTCTCACTGGAAAGCAGGTACCATGATATCTTATATCAAGATATCATGTGGTTCTTTCTCTGTCTTTCTCTAGGATAAGTTATAAAGATAAAAATGAAAATACCAAAAATGAAATTTTGAAAATGTAACCAACAAGGCATAAATGGTGGAATAAATGTTAGATGAAGAACCAAGAGATCCGAGCTCAGGACTGACACTGGCTCTTCCCCTATCACAGTAAATTTTCCCTGGTGGAAGAATTTCAGGCAGCTGTCGGTGACTATTTGGAACCTTGCTCTTTGGCCTGCCCTCTTTGCTCCATTGAGTGTCCTGCTGGGCCTTTCCATCTGTTTTTCCTATCAGCAGGGCTATACCAGATTAGCTGGTTTTATATGTATCTGAATCTCCTTCTTGCAAAGAACCAGGTGAGCCCATTAAGGGTGCCATCTGTTTGGGTCTTCATTTATTCATTCATCAATATTTACTCAATTGAGCATCTACTATGTGCCAGGAACTCTGTTAGGTGCTGGGAATGCAGTAGTAAACAAGACAGACACAGTCTCTACTTTAATGTGGATTACAGTTTAACAAGGGAGGCAATTTAATTGTGATATCTCCTACAAAGGAAACTGCAAAATTTAACAGGGGAGCCAATTATAATTATAATAAGTGCTACAAAGGAAAACAATATAAAGAAAAGTATAGACCAGTGCTTTTGAAACTAAAGTTGCAACTCATTAGAGGAGCATGAAATCAAGTTAGTGAGACAAGAGCTGCATGCCTTTATGGAATGGAATGAATCGGGATAGAAAGAAACAGAAAAGGGAAGACTAGAGTGTATCAGGTGTAATAAGAGGAAGTATAGCTTCAAGAATTAATACATATGTGTGCGTGTGCACGTGTGCCTTGGTACTGCTTGCAGGTGAGCAAGGTTCCCAGGGTAGCTCAGATGGCCCCTGCTGGGTGTCCACCACTGTTGCTGCCCATTTGCACACAGTCGGCTTCTGATTAAGGTGAATCACAGTGACATTCCAAGCTCCAGTAAAGACTGTCCCAAACTCTGAGGGGGAAAAAAAAGGAATTAACATATAGATGAATGCTGGGAGAGAATGAAAAAAATTATTTCTTCCCCTGGATCATAGTGGGAAAAAGTTTTAAGGCCATTGATTTGAACCCACCATGGAGACTGTAACAGACATGCTTATCGCTGCCCGCTCCAACCACAGCTCCTTCGTTAGGCCCACGTTAGGCCGCTTGACCTTACTCCACAATTCTTGAACATGTCTGGTTAATCAGGAATTGGACCCTGAACTAAGTCCAGTCAGTGTATTACTAATAATCCATCAGATTTACCTGTAAGGATTTTGAAATTGAGGCACTAGACATCGGAGCCCATAGGATGTAGACATTAGAGCTAAAAGATCAGGTAAAGTCAATGTGAGGTGGCCAGATAGGTCCATGTGCAAGATGAATAAGCTCAGGAAACTGCCCCAGAGATAGAAGAATGGAGAAAACCCCCACAGAGAAAGAGACAGAACAAAGAAGTGTAGTTCCTGACCTAAGGTTTAGAATCTCAACTTGACTTATTTACTCTTCTCAGATGCCATAAGGTCTTAATATTCTTCAGTGAACACTATTTCCCTTTTCACATGAGCTATTTGAACAGTTTAATTTTCTTACAACTGAGAGTCTTTTCTGAGAAAAATTGGTATAAAGTTCATGTTTACTTCTGATTCTTTATCAGTGATAATTTATCCACCCAAAAAACGAGCAGAATATCATTTGTTTGAAAAGACCAGGGAAAGAAAACTAGTCCTTTAGTCAAAGAGGCTTTGCAAACAAGTCCTCAATCGTTTTCTGTCTAAAATCTAGATTGAGAATTTTCAGCCTTTTACACTGTATCCCTCCAAAATAAGTGATTTTCTACATGGGTTTCACAGTATTCTCAGCAGTACAGTGATCCATTTTTAGATACAGAACAGAGAAACTGGCTCCCTTCCAGGTCACTCCTATGTTAATGATACAGCCACAATAATCTGAATGAACTGAACTGAGATATTCAGTGTTTGCTTACAACAGAGACTGTCTGTTGCTTTTATTGTGAATGGCACAATAGCTCAAAAAATGAAGATGCCACTGATAGAAGACACCCTTGTGTTCATTCACTTTGAGCTTTGTTTGCTGCTTGAACTTGATTACAACTGACATCCATTGAGGAATATAAAAACATCCATTCTCCCTTTAGTCATTCAGGCACATAATGAATTTCAACAAAACACAGAGGAATCCAAGAATCTGCATCACCCAGAGAGTGCCCTTGAAATGAAGCCGTACCTTTTATTAGAACAAAATGTTATCCACATTAAGAGGAAAGTTGTAAATTTGTACTCTACAGTTGAGGCTTTATTCCGACATCCTATTTTTCCTGTTCTTATGAAATGTAAATTCAAAGACAACAAAATTGTTGAGTAAAACTCAGAAAATATTTTCTCTTAAGGGTAGGGGATGGGATGGAATGGCTGTGAATTAGTCCCAAATTAGAAAAGAAAAATTTTTCAAGTTGATTTCTAAAAATGACATCTTATCAACCAAAAAAAAAAAATTTAAAAATCAAAGAATGCAAGAGCATAAAATAAAGAATAGAAAACTGTAAGAAAGAACAATAACTCTAGACAAAGAGTTGTGTTCTGATGGACTAGATAGTTGCATTACAGAGTCTGAGGTGGCCTGATGCTAATACAACCAAGGTTGGATGTCTCTGCCTCAGGTCAGCTGTTCCCTCCATATCCTCAGAGTGAATCCAACCCATACCAACCATCTTTCAAACACATGTAGGACGGTAAAAAAGAAAAACCCAATGCCATCATCAAATAATAATTAACGACTAAAAAGGGACACCTGGGTGGCTCAGTCAGTTAAGCATCCAGTTCTTGCTTTTGACTCAGGTCATGATCTCATGTGTCTTGAGATAGAGCCAGAAGTTGGGCTCCACGCTTAGCAGGGAGTCGGCTTGGGATTCTCTCCCTCTGCTCCTCCCCGCCCCCACTCCCAGGCATGTTCTCTCTCCCTCTCTCTCTCTAAAATAAATAAGTCCTTAAAAAAAAAAAATTAAACTTAGCCCCCAAAATCAACACCCCCATAGTGTGAAAATCAGCTAATTATTGTTAGAGCAAAATAAAGCTTTATAATCTTATTTGTCATTTACTAAGTTCCAAGAGGAATCTGGGAAATATACAACATTCTCTATTATTTTGACATCCTTATATTTCTTCTAATTAGTTTATTCTAAAGAAACAATGGGGAGAGTGAGTGCCGTTTTGCCCTGGTATAGGACCAATAACTCAGCTAGATAATGTGCTTCTATATAGCCTCAAGAGGAGAGGTATTATTAGCCTGGAGTCTCTCCCAAACAATCACATTTTTTCCTCACTCCCAGCGTTCATCCTAGGCCTGGTCTGAATTCTATACTACATGGAGAAGTAAAGGTCTCTGGATTCCTAAGTGATTAGCTTGAACTCAGTACTTAGTATTAATCATGTCTGACCCTAAGTAGGAGCATACTAAAGGCCATTTAACTAAGTTGGGGAAGGTTCACAAAACGCAGGCTGGGGCTTTCCTTTCTAGTCGTAGATCTTTTATTTTATTTTTAAAGATTTACTTGACAGAGAGAGAGGGGGGAGAGAGAGAGCACAAGCAGGGGGAGTGGGAGAGGGAGAAGCAGGCTCCCCGCTGAGCAGGGCGCCTGATGCAGGACTCAATCCCAGGACCCTGGGATCATGACCTTAGCTGAAGGCAGACGCTTCACTGACTGAGCCACCCAGGCGCCCCTTTCTAGTCGTAGATCTTTTAAGTAGGGACTTCAAATCCAACAAAAACGTGAGAAATATCCAATGTCAACCAGATACCATTTTAATATTTGTGAGCAGCTAAAAATAGAAAAACTAAATATTCTAAGCTTTTATCAAATTTAAATATCTTTAAATTTATTTCAAAAAGATATTTTATATCTTAGAATCTCATTAAGTTCAAAAGCAAGTTAGAAGGGAAAGACATGCTCATATCTTAGAAGACAAAGACATGTAAAATCAATCAAATCATTATCCTAATTAGAGCTTGTAGACTTCTCTGAACACATCAAAGAATTAAGCAATCTGTGAAACTCAAATCCAGGGTCATGGGCTGTATGATCATCCTGCTTGAGTCACCGAGTCATTGGTTTGGCAACTACACATGCAGCTCAGTGTGTCCCATGAAGATCTCCCACAGAATCTGAACAAATGTCTAATCATAGGTAAGCTCAGTTAACTGGGATGGTCACCATCTGACTTAGGGAGTTCATGTTTTTCAACTCCAAGGACTTAAAACCAAGTATGGAAATGTTTAAGAAAATCAAAACCATGATATTAATATTTTGTGTTAGAAAGGAGTCTGTCCGTATTTGGTATTTTCTATACTTTTAGTGTTTAAAAGAATTAGGCCTATTAGAGTGCCAGTCTTATGATTCCAATTTAAAACATATAATTTAGGTTTAGGCTTATGATTTTAAGTTGATGTATTATTAAGATTATACAAAGCATTGAGAATCTAGGTTCACCATATTTCTAAGTTTAACTTATTGGGGTTATAAAAAACAGTGTTTGGGAAGTATTATTAAGTCAAAGGAAAGGTATACAGAAAATTAAGTATATCAAATATATCAAGGCACTTTATAATATTTGAATATGTTTAAATTAGACCAAATATTATTAAAAAATCTTTAAATGTGATTAACATTTTCTAAACATATAAACCAATTGATAGGATATGTAAGCTAAACTTAAAAGCCTAACAAGGAACTAAGTATTATAAATTTTTTAAACCCAAAGCAAACTTGTGACTAATCTTCTATGCACACAACAATTACACTGAATAACACCAAAAGTTTCTCATCAGCCCTTTGGATTTAGGAGTGTGGAAATTGGAAGATTTCCCCCCAGGGAATTAAAATCTTTAGGATTAATTATAACCCTGATTGCTATTTGTATCAGAATTTAAGAACGAACCTTCCATAGCACCAAATGGGCAGGGTGCATTCTTGTTTAATGTCTCTAGATAGAAATGTTCTAGATAGAAATTATGGGGGAAAAAAGAGAAGAAAAGAAGAAATTATGGGATTTCAATCTAATATCTACAGATCAGGAGAAATGGAGCAAACTGAAATCACACAGATCATAGCGACTTCTGGGAACTCTAAGTAGCTCAAGTATGGCTGACCATAGAGTACAAAGAAGGACAACTTTAACCTCATAAAATATTTAAACACAGAAATCAGGCATCCAGGAACATAGAATTTTTTTAGAACTATATGTAACCTTAGAGAGATTATCTATTTCATTTTATCAACAGCAGAGCTGTCCATCTCAAACTAAATCTTAGGATTTTTTTTAAAAATATTTATTTATTTATTTATTTATTTATTTATTTATTTATTTTAGAGAGCGAAAGCACACATGGGGTGCATGAAGAGGCAGAGAATCTTTCAAGCAGGCTCTTCATTGAGCACAGAGCCCAATGCGGGGCTTGATCCCATGACCCATGGGATCGTGACCTGAGCGTAAGCCAAGAGTCAGACATTTAACTGACTAAGCCACCCAGGTGCCCCTCTAATAGCTTGTTAAATGCAGAGCGCAAATTAGAACTCTGTATTGTGTGGCTAAATATCTTAAACTACTAGAATCATCACAGCTTTCCCACAGAATACTTGGCAATTCTTGATGAAACGGCAAATGCAATTACAGCATCATAATTAACAGATAAAAACAAGGGAACAGCAAATGGTGCTTGAAAAGATGTTGACAATAACTGCTTGAGTCCTCAGAGGAAACTGAAAATGAATCCCTTTCAGATCTGCTGAACGGTAATATGAGAGCAACCTGGAATAGAAAGATTTCCAATCCGGAATAATCCACATACAGATACTAAGTACCTCCTCCTACATAAAGGAAGAAAGAAAGTAGGAAAAGCACTCACACCCTTTGCTTGGCCCAGGAAATCTGGTAGAGCTGTGTTTCTAAACATTTATCATTCGGGTTCAACCTTCACAATTTTTGCCATATCCGCATCACTCTTGTGTCCTATTATTTACTTAACATTTTTCTTTAAGTCAAATTTAGCTTTTTCCTATATATATTTTTACACTGCAGATATAGGCATAGATACCAGATATACATTATGCTATCTGTATACTATGAATGCTATGTATAGGAAAATACCAGGCAAGTAAGGCAACGGTGCTTTTGATCAGGAGTTGCCAAATGCACAAAAGTTTTCTCTAGCTTCCAGCAAGAGAGACTTTCTGCATTTGTCCTTCCTCTAAAAGGACCATTTACACTAAAAATGCAATTCAGCAAATCTGAGCACTTCTTCCATGTCAAGTCCAATCCTGTGCCCTGGTGGTACCAGAGGCCCATCCTTGCCCTCCAGGAATCTAGAATGTAACGGCAAATGAATTGATTCTGTGGGGGGGAAAAAATACCCACCTATCTTAATAAATATTCCTGTTATGACCAAATCTTCACATGCACTTTCTCCTGAGACTGATTAGAGTATCATTAAGGACAAAGCTGGTTCCTGACAAAGCAGACTGAGGAGCCCAGAATTAAATTTTCCCAAAAAGGAGCCAGGCAGGAACAATCCTGTTTGATATATTAAGATCTAAAATAGGTACTGTAGGGCGCCTGGGTGGCTCAGTTGGTTAAGCGACTGCCTTCGGCTCCGGTCATGATCCTGGAGTCCCGGGATCGAGTCCCACATCGGGGTCCCTGCTCGGCGGGGAGTCTGCTTCTCCCTCTGACCCTTCCCCCTCTCATGTGCTCTCTCTCATTCTCTCCCTCTTTCAAATAAATAAATAAAAATCTTTTAAAAAATAAATAAATAAAATAAAATAGGTACTGTAGTAATGTATACAATGGGAGCATAATTATACAAATATATGTATATTTATGCATAAAATAAAGATTAGAAGGAAGTACACCAAGATATCAAAATATTAACAGTAATTATCTCTGCACGTTAGAATTACATGTGAATTTTATTTCCATACTTGCAATTTTTGTGTTATACAAGTTTTATTCAATGAGATTATATTTTTTTGGATATCAGAAATAAAATTTCTTTTTACCTTAATCTTTGATTCCCATTTACCTAAGACTATTGTTTTATTTGTTAATTATTATACTGTGTTATGTGTGCGTTGTTTAATAAAGGCTGCCTTTCTTTAAAAGAAAAAGGAATAGGCTCTTAAGAAGTTTAACCACTTGTTCTCTGTAACAGCCTTACCCTTTTCTGCTCCCTATCTTTGCACTTCCTTCTGACTTGGAAGGTATGTTCCTTTACCTCCACATATGAAATTGGTATCTATAAGGTCTTCCATGAAGCTCAAAATTACAAGCAATTTCTTCTTCTGACATTCCATAGTATCTTATTTGTAACTTACTTATGACAATCACTTTCTAACATTTTGAACATGAAAAACGAATCAGAGAATCTTAGAACTCAAAACGATCATAAAGAACCTCATTAGGGCGCCTGGGTGGCTCAGTCGTTAAACGTCTGCCTTCGGCTCAGGTCATGATCCCAGGGTGCTGGGATCGAGCCCCGCATGGGGCTCCCTGCTCAGCGGGAAGCCTGCTTCTCCCTCTCCCACTCCCCCTGCTTGTGTTCCTGCTCTCGCTATCTCTCTCTCTCTCTGTCAAATAAATAAATAAAATCTTTAAAAAAAAAAAAAAGAACCTCATTCAACTTACTTTGCAAATGGGGAAACTGAGACCCAATTAAATTATGTGATATACTTCAGTTTGCACAGTGAGTTAGATGCAACATCAAGACCAGATGCCAGGCTCCATCCAGGATCCCAGGTCCCTGTCCTTCCTATTTACACAAACTTATGCCTACTTGGAGGGAGTGGTTAAGTATTTTTGCTAAGTTGAATGGCAAACTTTGTCAACGAAGAGTCTTAACTTACGATTATGTCTGGCATAGCATAAGCTAGCCATGCATTGACTGGGTTTCTCTTTTTCTTTCTTCTTGTTCCAGTATGCCCTCTGCTTTGGCCCATAAAGAGAAAGATAGTTCATAAAGATGATGACAAAAATTTGGGTATTGCATTTGGGCACTCCATCTTGAGCAACAAAAAAGACTATTTTTATACATCTGATGTTTTCAGCACTGACTTTCTCTACACTCTCCTAGTCAGATACTTAAATCTCCTCTCTACCTACCCTTTCCAATTATTTTATTTTTTAGTATAATGAAAAATCTCACTTTATGAGCAGCTGAACAATGCTGATTTTCAAATCCAGCAGGCAATTCAATTATTTCGTAGGAAAGGGGCTTTATAGTGCACTAGGGACCTACTTAAATGGATTCTTCAACTTTCATTCAACCTATACTTCCCTACATTATACGCTGACCCCTCCAAAACACCTTCCACACATAGAATCCAGACATATTAACAGATACACACACATTTCAAGTTAGCTAATAGCAGTGCAGCTTTTTAAACAACAGTTCTGTTCATTTATTATTAGGCAATCATTTAAAGATTTTATTACATTTCCTGTCACACAGTATAGGAAATGGAAAATAAAAATGCACACCCAGCTTTACTATAATTAATGCAATTGGGGGAGAAAATGGCAATCTCTAGGTATACTGAAAACAACACAGTCTGATACTCATTGGATTTAGAAAGAACACTGTGTTTATAATTGTGAAGGAAATCAAACAGTATGTTCAAAAGGCTGAAAATATATTACCAAATATTTTCTTAAAGGCAATATTTTTTAACATTGTTTCAATTATCTGGGAAAGGAAACCTCTTTATAACGCGTAAGTCGTTCTCAGATGCCAGACAGGTTCCAGTGAATCATCTATTAATTCTCTTTGACTTTTTGTTCTTGAATAAAGGAACTTACTTCTGCACCAGCTCCCTGGGCTTTCTACCCTTTATAAAATATTGGTTCTTCCCCCCCTTTTGTTCAGAAGCCAAATGATTAGCTTCAGGCTCATGACTGATTTCCCATTGTTCCATTCACTCTAACCTCTCCTTATTGCGCCAACAATCTGGACCCCAGAGGGATTTGTCACAGTTCTCCAATTCTCTTTCTCCCTTGGCAGCAATTTTTTATTTGATTTTTCTTTTCCTTTACTTCTATAAAAAGAAAAATTCTCACTTTAACACTTCCTTTTAAATCGTCCTTTGGTTATGAGAGGAGGAAAGGGCCTTAACTTCTTGGAACTCACACAACGTTGACAGGGAACTCTGGTACTCACCTCTTTGTGCTACAACCCAGAGATGGAAATGATACTCTTAAAAATGGTATTGCCTTCCAATCTATATTTGAATCTGTTCATCATGATGATAAATTCAGCTTGATTCTGTCATAGAAGCTATTTTTAAAAAATCACCGACAAAGTAAAAACAATCAACAGTTACTAAAAAAAAAAAAAAACCTCCGGAAAGGAATGCAAAAATGATACTTTGTTCTCAAATAAATGATATGACTTTCAGATAACAAAGTACATGCAGCAATAAAAATAATATAACTATTGAAATCATTCCAGGGTGAAGGGGAGTGGGGGATGCAGGTGTCCAGTTATGGAATGAATAAGTCACGGGAATAAAATGCACAGCATAGGGATATAGTCAATGATATTATAATGGCATTGTGTGGTGACAGACGGCAGCTACACTTGTGGTGAGCACAGAATAACACACAGACGTGTAGAATCACTATGTTGTACACCTGAAACTAATGTAACGCTGTATGTCAACTATACTCAAATAAAAAAATTTTTTTAAAGAAATTATTCTGAATGGGGAAATTTGTTGCCATCATTACTAGTACTAGCATCAATGACCCAGGCAGTATACACTGGAAATCGTATTTAATCTTCACAAAACTCTGTTAGGCATATAGTTCTTATACTCCTTTTTTATATGTTAGGAAACAGGCTCAGAGAGGTTGCTTAATGCCCAATGTCACATAGCACAGCCAAAATAAAAACTCATGCATAACCGGGAAGGCCTGAATGCAAGAAGAAAGTCAGACAAATGAATTCTAAATTGGACTCTGTATCATTCGAAATCTTTAAGATTTAACCAAAAACAAAAGACAAAAAAAAAAAAGATCTCATTTAGTTGAAAATCTCTTCTGGCATAGTTTTTGAGCATATAGTTTATATGATAATACAGTAAGTGAAAACATTAACCCATAAAACCCATTTTTGTAAACTATAAATATGATCATACACAGGAACTATTCCAGAGGATAAAACAACAAAATTTAAAAAGTTTTGTAAAAGTCACCTGATAAACAGTTATCAAAACTATTGAGAATTTTATTTTTTATTTAAAATTTTAGGTAATATCTTTTTACCATAATTTAATCTATGTAAAACAATCTTAAAAAAAAAATCTTTGTTCCATTTATCTCATTCACATAT
Source organism: Eumetopias jubatus (assembly GCF_037043125.1). NCBI lineage: Eukaryota > Metazoa > Chordata > Mammalia > Carnivora > Otariidae > Eumetopias > Eumetopias jubatus. Next base: position 50,421,616 of record NW_028274809.1, read on the forward strand.
GTTATAGTTACCATTTGAAAGATCTTAAATTATTTATGCATAATAAAAGTATCAAGAGTGGACTAAACTTAACAGTTTAGTTAAGAAATTTGAAAGCTGACCCCTAGTTTCCTAGAATTCTAAATTCTGACTTTTTTTAATTGCATTGGCAGTAAGACGCAAGGGATATGAGAGAATCCTTTTGGAAGCAATCCCAATGACGACAGGATATCTTTCATCTATAGTTCATGTCTTATTTAACATCAGAGAACATAAAGTGGGGGGGGGTGGGTATTCAAATTATTACAGATCAGTTTTGAATTATAACATAGGCAAATTCTTATTGATTTTCCCATGAATTTTTTTAAGAGCCTTCTAGCACTGTTTCCACTTATTAAATAAGATCCTCCAACTTCAATAAGAGCTGCATCCCTAGAAATTGAATAATTAAGTTCTTTGTTTAGAAATAGAAGAAAATTATTTTTCTACAGTCTTCTCCTTTCCCCTTAAGATTTCTAAGTCAACACAGTAGTGAGAGAGAGTCTCTCTCTCTCTCTCTTTTTAAGATTTTATTTATTTATTTGAGAGGCAGAGCAAGAGAGAGAGCACAAGCAGGGGGAGTGGCAGAGGGAGAGGGAGAAGCAGATTCCCCCGCTGAGCACAAGGAGCCTGATGGAGGGCTCAATCCCAGGACCCCAGGACCACGACCCCAGGACCCTGGGATCATGATCTGAGCTGAAGGCAGATGCTTAACTGACTGAGCCACCCAGGTGCCCTCTCTCTTTTTTCTTATTTATATACCTATAATAGCATTAGCTCATTTTTAATAATAATAATTTAAAATAAATCTGTGTCTTAAACCTCTTGGGAAGGATAAAGACAACTAAATTTTGAGAGAGAATTTAGAAGGGACAGAGCTTCTTTTCCTTGCCAAAACATGATATCCTGTTACACAATTAAATGAGGAGTCTTCAAAAGGCTTAACTGACATCCTGGGCACCTCTGAGCTCAACAGCATAACATTTTGATAAGGAAAGTTGTAAACAGATGAGATACATATGGATTATGTTTCCACTGAAATACTCAGGGTTTCAAAAATTAACAGGTAATGTGCTTTGAGCTTTCATCCACTTCTCCATTCTTGTGAAGTGCAATGACCCTGAACATAGATCTCTCCCTTACCTAGGATTATGAACCGGTCTGGAAACACAAGTCACATAGCGCAGCGGATTGGTGACTAGGGCACATAAAAAATATCTGGTGCACCAAATGCACCCTGTATAATCAGATGTGTAATTCAAGCCCAAGAGACACATCAGAAAGTAAAGGGTAATAGAGAAAAACACAAAAGAGGCAAATGAAACAAACATGGTACAAGAGCATTGTAAGGGTTTTATTGTACTACGAGTCCACAGCCCTTGATTTTGCAAAATCCCTGAACATTGAAGCAAGATAGATTAAATATGATTAGCCTAAGAAACAATACTAAAATAGGGCATTTTTTCCTTATGTTCAATGGCCACAAACGACACATTTAATCAACTCAACGGGATATAGTTGTAGAAGGAAAAAAAATTTGAACATATTCTATTTGACAGCGTCTTGCAGGACCCAGTCTCAGAACTTTTACTCTTTTTTTAAAGATTTTATTTATTTATTTGAGAGAGTGAGAGTGAGAGAGATCACAGAGGGAGAGGAAGAGGGAGAAGCAGACTCCCCACTGAGCAGGGAGCCCTACGTGGGGCTCGATCCCAGGACCCTGAGATCATGACCTGAGCTGAAGGCAGACGCTTAACTGACTGAGCCAGCCAGGTGCCCCAGAACTTTTATTATTTTTAATATATAATATAAACATATGATAATATAATTAATATTCTTAATATAAGTGAATCCCAAGGAGAGGAATTTTACATGCCAGTAACCTGAAAATAAGCCAGTAGCAGAGGGAGCTATACACAAAAGCACTTCAGGAAGGAGAGTGAGAAGACATTGCAGTGTGCTGTAATGCTATAATTATGCTGTGGGCATAGTTGCCTGAAGCTTAAAGATACTATACAAGACTTAGTACTGGACAAATAAACTAATATTTTCAGAGGGTCTACAATAAGCTAGGCACTATATCTAAATTACATACCTGATCTCTTTGTATCCTAAAAGCTCTATGATATATAGACTATCATCATGATCATCACCTTTAAAGTGTCAATGAAGATCTCCAAGATTCCAGGAGAGCAGGCCAGGTCATACCTAACTCTCAAGACTGTCTTGAGAATTAAGAAACAACATATATAATATTTGTATATAACCCACAAATAGAAAATACAAATATAATAGTTTAAAGTTTTGTAGTTAACTTCTAGTTCAATGTGCCCTACAAAGCACACATCTTCGTCTTCTCCCTCCCGAATTCCCTTTGAAATTACAAATGTAAACAAACAAAAGAGGAAAACAAAACTCCAGCGCACTATGGAGTCAAGAAAGGATGCTTTCTACGGATTTGGTAGTCTGGAATTTTCACACGTTTCTGGAGGATGGAAAGGGAAAGGACTTATATTTATAAACCCAGTCTTACAAAACCAAACAGTTCAGCTTACATACGTGAGGAGGCTATAAAAGGGGATGCTAGCTTTCTCTAGAAACAGATACACATTCAGGAGGGCTGTAGCATTCGTCTCCAGCTGGAACTGCAAGAACTTTCCACTAAAAACAGTGTAAGATTTGTTTGGGAAGGATTATTAGAGTGTTTGGGCTGGGGACATAGGCAGAGCAAGCTGCAAGAATCCCAAAATAACTTACTGTACCCAAAGAGTAAAATGAAAACGACAGTTCCTCCCGGGAGTAAAACTCAGTGAAGATCACTGTTATAGGCTGAATTGTGTCCTTCCCAAATCCATATGTTGAAATCCTAACCCTAGTACCTCCGAATGTGACCATATTTGGAGATCGGGTCTTTAAAGATGTAATTAGGTTAAGATTACGGGTGGGCCCTAATCCAATAGGACTGGTATCCTTATATGAAAAGGAGATAGGACACAGACATAGAGGGAAAAACCACGTGAAGGAAAAGAAGGCCATCTACAAGCGAAGGAGAGTGGCCTCCGAAGAAACCAACCCTGCTGACACCTTGATCTCAGACTTCTAGCCTCCAGGACAGTGAAAAAATAGATTTCTTGTTGTTTAAGTCAGCCAGTCTGTGGCACTTTGTTACGGTAGCTGCAATAGACTAATACAATCACTACCAGATTAGCCCCAGCGAAATCTCCACTGCTTTGAAAATTGTGAGGGTTCCAAGCTAGCCATCAATGGAGCCGAAACTCTATAGTCGGTCTTGTATCCCATTCAAGATAGACCTTTTGCAAAGGAGAGTCCATAGTAGGTATTTATATGAATCAATATATTCCTTGTTTCAAAAACATGATTGCTCAACCAAAACTCAACAGATATCTAATGGAAACTGAGTAAAATGGAGACACTTACCCTGGATGGATAAAAAATAATACAAGGCAGAAATGCAATCTAAAACAAAAATTCTAATTAGTATCCTCAGAGGGTTAGGTCAAGCTAATATGGAAATGAAGAGCCAGTTTCAGAATGGAGAACTATCTCATCTGAAATTTCCTCCTCATACTGTACCCAGTACACCAGAACTGCCAGCCACCTGGTTCTTTAGGCTCTAGACAGCTAGGGACAAAAATTAATAATGAAAGAGGAAAATGCAATGACAGAAAGAACAGGGTGGTCAGGTTTTCCATGGCTACATCCCCACAAAGTTTCAAAATACCTGGGAGGAAAATTTGATTAGTACCAGAACTATGATATATTCTAATAAGAGATAATAGCTGTATATATGTAGATGAGTCACAAACTTTAAATATCACTAAAAATCTGATATGCAGAGAAATGCAATTTCTTTATCTCATCTGTAATAACCCTGGTCTGAGTTTCTACCTGTTGGTAAGCAAAAATACGCACATGGATAATAATGTTAGATGATAGATAGATGATAGATATTAGGATAGATGTCCAATCTTGTAAAAGTTTAGTCTCATTCAATACATTAAAACAGTTCTTTGACAGCCAATTCATATGACTATATCAAAGTGCTCTGACAAAGCAGTATGTGACTGGCATTCTTTGGTCCAGATCCCCTTTACTGGTTTTGTGTTCATTCAGCTCTGGCAGGCTATAGGCCCCAGATCCTCTGCCTCACCTTCCATCAGGCTCCCATGGGTCCACCCCACCACAGAGGATCTTTTGGCAAGCTGGCTAGAATTCCAGAGCTCACACCACATGAGAAACCTTAACTTCAAATCCCTACCCAATCTTATCCCATTTTGTTTTCAAGTTTACATTTATGTGGCTCTGCCCCAAGTTTAATATGGGAGAACCCAAGAGACAGCCCTTTTATAAAACCCTAACAAAGAGAAGGGAGAGTGGTTCAGTTGGAGGAGCCCTTCTGCCCTTGACATTACCCCACATACCTACAGTCCCTCCTCCCAAGGACCTCCATGTCTGGCCACCAACATCAACATCTTTGGGCTTTTCTTCCCAGGGTCTGAAAGAGCAGGCTCTGCCCACTTCCCCTTCCTACCCAGATGTCTTATACAATGTCTGGAGCAGCCCAGCAAGCCTAGATCTTGATAAGTTAAAAAGAAAGATAAAGGAATTTACAGAATCCTTTCTGAAGATAATAGCTTAGTTTTTAAATCTGCAAAATCTTATTTTTGAACATGAACAGTTAAATATTATCTCTTGCATTAATTCATACTCTTCCTAAACCAAACCCAGGCCTATGGATGCTCAAAGCCGAGCAAGATCATCTGCTCAAAAAAGAAAAAACCCAGGATTTTAAAAAATGAGCCATTTTTTTTATAAATGTGTTTTAAAAACTTCAGTCATATTTCACAGCAGAGATTCATTCACTGTGGTCCTTGCATGCTAGCTAGGTTTTCCCTGCATCTAAAGATGGAGATAAATACCACTGGAACTCTTGTCCATGGCCTTCGGGGTTTCCAGTGCCCTCCCCAAGAGTTCTGTGAAGTCTGACAGGCTCAGTTTTCTTCAAGATGCCTCTGAATCATTTCCTGCATCTGAATTCTTGTTCTCCTCTCTGCTTTCTATGATTCTCATAGTCTCTTCAAAACTGTCAACCTAACAACGGGCACAGCCTGTCTCTTTGATTTCTTCCACATGCTCTCAACACATATGAGTCAGCTGTCAGTGACTGACTTTCAACGGACATTTGAAACAGTGAAGGGGAGAACATAGCCACAAATCTCCTGGCAGAAGATTTAAAAATCAGTATTAGGCATCTGCTTTTGTTAAAAAAAAAAAAAAAGTAAGTATTGACTTTTTACAACTCAGATTCCAATTTTCCACTCTTTTGCTCAACCATTTCATGTTCTGTACAAGCTACAGCACAACTGAGAGAATTTGCTTCCATTTGTTACTGAAAGAATGCACCTCTGTTCAGCATTTACATCCAAATTCATCAAGTGATGAACAGATAAGTAAAATGTGATATATCCATACAATAGAATATTATTTGGCAATAAAAAGGAATAAACTGCTAATTTATGCTACATGATGACCCTTTGTCAGGCAAGAGAGAGTGTCCGTGTTGTGTGAATGGAGTGGAGATCTCAGTGCTTGGATTCCCCATGATAAGATTTATGTGGGGAGCCACACTCTGAATGAAGATAGCCAGAAGGAAAGTAGCAAGCACAGAGCAGTTTATTAAAGCGAAAGTACACACTCAAAGTGGGAGAAGTAGAAGCAGTACCTAGGTTATTTTGGAATTGGATCTAATTAGGTCTCTCTGGGAGGAGCTGTGACATACAGTCCGGTGGTCTCTAATGGAGTCTGATTCTAATCTTTTAGGAAACTCCTCCCACAGGTTGGGAGGGAGAACAATCATGGCAGCCTTTCTCAATGGCGGTGGGGGGGGCTGTGCCTGCAATGCAAATGCATTATAATGAATTGGGGGTTACCCTAGGCAGAGCTGGAAAAGGAGGGTGCTTGCCCTGCGCCTGTGGCTCTTGGTCTGTCAGCTCCAAGGTCTTGGAAGCCACGAGGTCTGGATGTTGTGTCCCTGGGCTTTTAATGTGTAGCTGATTTATCATGGTCCTTGCCTCCAGCTCCTGTCTCTATCATTCCCCTTCAAAGACTTGGGACTCTGCCTCAGGATGTTCCTTCCACTGCTCACTTCTAGCTTCTACCTAACACCTTGAAAAGTTTATGTTACGTTAAAGAAGCCAGGTCCAGAAGACCACATGTTGTCTGGTTCTGTTATAAGGAATCTCCTCAATAGGCACATCTAGAGTGACGGGAAGTAGATTAGTGATTGTCTAGGGCTGGGAAACTGGGAGGAAATGGGGAATGACTGCTAAATCGGTACAGAGTTTCTCTATGGGGTAATGATAGTGTTCTAAAACTGTGCACAACTCTGTGAATATAATAAAAACGGTTGAACGGTTGAAATGAAAATTTTACATGGGTAAAATTTATGGCATGTAAATTACATCTAAACAAAGGTGTTATAAAAAAAAGTAAAAAAGTACTATATTTCCCAACTGACAATTGCAGTCAATATTCTGCGGCCAAAGCAAGTAAGCTACACCCCTTTCAGAAGGATGTCTTACCAGGTTTTTCCCCTCTCTGGGAGCGTGATATACTATAATCGCTCCACACTGATTGATACTCGTGATTTAGCAACATCATCGACCTTCACTTGGCATAGTGCCACCTACTTATCTCCTGCTGAGACTCCTATTGTTCTGTTTATCTCATTACAAAATAAATCTGTTTCATTTTAAAATGCTGTGTTTTGGCTCCTGTGGCCCAGCAGCGTGCCCTTGGGAACTTGGCTCTTCATGTTTATTTCTGATATCATTTTAATGGACTTTGGCACACATAGGCAAACTACAGGTAGGCCATTTTCTAAAAGATTCTCTTTTCAGGATTGATGTAGAGATATTAAAACCTCAGATAAGAATTTTTTTAAGATTAGATTTTCTCTTTAAGCTTTTCAGAACTGTAAGATAAATGAGTACCCAAAAATCTGGTAAAGCCAAAATACCTCCCCAGAGCATTAATGTCAGTTATTGAAGTAATATTTTGAACTCAACAATTTTTTTCCTTAGTCATGAAAAGTATGTAATAAACACATTTTCAAATTTATGTTCATCAGTGGAGGCTTATTTGGGGGCTCCAATGGACGCACAAGGGCAAGGAAAAGACCCAGTTCTCTGTCACAGATCAAGGTTGCCAGAAAAATGGAAATCTGAGCTCAGGAAAGAAAGGGTAAGTCTGCATTGTAGAAAGGGACAATTGCATCTGAAGTAAAGGGTCTGCAAAGGACCCCAAAAGATGATTAGGTCCCTTTGGCAGAGCCTAGAGCCTTCTCTGAGATAATAAGTTGCGGGAGGTAAGATGTGGTGGGACAGAGCTTTGTAGTAGCTGCTACAAACAGCCCATAAACAAGAAAAAGATTGTGAAGGATATTAGCACACCGATTTTTTTAATCTTTATTTTTTCTTAAGGACTTAAAATGCAGTAGATTCTATGTCCATGCATATTTCTTGAAATGTTAAATAGGAATTGAAATGCAACTCCAAAATCTTCAAACCTGCAAAACTATTTGATCTCAAAACTCATGTTCATACCATATACAATAACTTTTACCTATTCCTTCCTGTGATTTTCCTATCAGCAGGAGTTAAGGGAGAAAAGACTAAAGCGTCTGACTCAGGCACAATTTACTACAAGTTCCAAATGAACACTTCATGAACTCATAATGAGAAAGCATAGTTGGGAGGAGTCACAGAAGAGTGCCAGGTTCAGTGTGTCTATAGGTGAGTGTAGATGCTCAATATGTATTTGTTGATTGAATAAAGGTGACTCAATATGTGCCCAAACTGAGTTCTTACAACAACTACTCCTAAACCTCACTATAAAATACAGTTTTTGGAATCACTGACAAAATACTGCCGAATTCTGTGTTGAGACACTACTACAAAAGTCATATTAATCCCTACAATCCTTCACACCAAAGGCCACAACTGAAAATCAGACACACTGTAATTATGTTGATCCTAACTTTCAATAAACTCCAAAGCCCTGGAAATGAGCCACTTCAATAATTTACTCCATATACTTACTCTGAAGCTTCCAGAGTGAATGGGTAACCAGTAATAATTCCATGAATGCTTTATGAAATTCCACGAAAGATAAAATGTGGAACTCTTTTTACAGACGTCAAAGAACATTTGTGTCCTTCCCATTTTCTAGATAGAAATATTCATTGTGTCAGTGATTATGCATAAAACCCCAGAATACTTTATTGAGGAAAAAGAGTTTTAGGTACATTAAAAGAAAAAGAATTACTGAATTAATAGGAGATGAAAATTGCCTGAAGAAATAGGTAAAGTCTTAATCCTATCAGCTATTAATGCATAATTAATTATTCTTACACAATATTCATTTGTGATATTGTTCCATATTTGAGGTAAATATAAGGAATTTTTATGGAAATCAGTTTTCATTGTGACATCATAAATAAAATCTATTACTTTTCTAATAGCTAATTAATAAGAGGCATTTGAGCCATCACATATTCTAATAAATAATCATGGATTTTACAATCTTAATGAATGGGGAACCAGACAGTGAGAAACAAGATGGGCAAGCCTTTAAGCAGAGCAGGAAATAGCAATGGGTAATTGTGACGTGATTATTTCAAAATCAAGTTAGTACTTAAAATAAGAGTAATTCTAACCAAATAAAATACAGTGGATTAATTTTTGTAATCACAGAAAAATTGATCAAGTTCAAAGTTTATAATAGTGAAAGACAACTAAAACTCTTAAAGATGCCAATTTTTAAACTCTAGACAATACAATTGACCTACAAGAGCTATTTGAACGGTTTTTGAAACTTTAAAAAAAATCCGTCTAATTTTATTAGATGCTGCTGCCAAGGAAAGCATCATGTTAAAATAAAAATGTCACACAATGTGTCCTTCAGCATAAAATCACAAAAGTGTTCTATGTTATTAACATAAGCACCTTTATTATTCACAGAGAACTTCATTTCAATGCCTTTGAGTTAAAGGGGTTTAACTTAGTGAACAGTGTCCTCCATTTATTGCATACTTTCTCTAAAGCCCTGGACATTTCCAGCTGACAAATACAGACACAGTTTTCATTTTCAGAAACAACATTAGTTTGCTGCATCACTGGGTGAAATCCAAGCATTTAGTCAGGCTTGTTTCCCTTGCTGCCTGGCTTAGCACATGCAATGAGAATTATGTCTTTCATTTCTATGCCAACTTGAATACATTAGATGCAAGAATAACAGAGTCAGCACTATATCAAGATAGACATGCCTGCAGAAAATAATCTAATGCGTCCTTACCCAGGTGGCATTCAATTTCTAAGCACTGTAACTAATGAACCACAAAAAACTAATGATAGACTACAGTTTTATATTAGTCTCATAAAATTTCATAATTTAAACTATTCTAGCCATTTGTTCTTTTAAGCAGAATTACCTTACGAGACTGTCCAATAATCTACTTGAGTATGTTTTGCCATTTTTGAAAGTAAGCACACAAGGAACATGGAGATATGATCAGATTTTATTTGAGAGGTTAAAAAGGCTAAGTACCACACCAAACAGAATACTATTTTCTCAAGAATAGTTAGGAACATGAAAAGTAAATCTGAGTAATTGTACTTATTTTTTTTATTTAGTTTTATATGTAAATTTTGGACTTTTTTCCAGTTAAGTGCTAAGTACTAGGTTGTGCTAAGTTATACTATTTCGTGTGTATTTTCTAATTGAAGACTTACCCTTATGAATGAAATAGGTACTTCATTATCTTCATTCTAATGATGAAAAAATGAGGCTTGGAAGAATTAAGTAACACCCAGATAAGCTAAAATCCCAACTTAGGTTTGCTGATTGATTTAATCACTGGGCTGTGTGACGTCCCTACGAAGTTTTGTTGTTAGTAAAGAGTAACTACCTGAGGTTCCTGGGTAGCTCAGTCAGTTAAGCAACTGACTCTTGATTTTGGCTCAGGTCATGATCTCAGGGTCCTGGGATGGAGCCCCCATGTCAGGCTCCATGCTCAGATTCTTTCTCCCTCTCCCCTCCCCACCCCCATTGTGCTTTTTTTCCTCTCTCTCTAAAATAAATAAATAGATAAACAAATAAAATCTTGAAAAAAAATGATGACTACCCATTTTATCATTTTATTTCATTTGTTATTTTTCATTGTATTTAATTTTAGGTACTTATACTCTCCTTAGGTTTAGTTAACTGTCAAAAGTCCAAGTTCCTTATAAAAGTTAATATCGATAAACAGGAATTCAGCCATTTACCATACTCCTGAGCTAAAGCAACTCTTGCCATTTTGATTAACATTCATTCAATGAGTTTTTGTTGACTACTATGGTAGATGCTATTAGCTAGCTATCCCAAAGGCCATTCCCAAGACCCTCTTCCCCTTTGCTTACCTCTGCTAAAGCATTTGGACATTTTGAATATTCACCTTCCAGACTCCTTTTCAGCTAGGAGTGGCTATATGATACAATTCTATTCAATGACATGTAAGCAAAAGTCAGCTGGGAGTTTGTGGAAGTATCTCTGCTGCCTGGTAAAAGTAACAAAGGTTCCTAGTGTCACCTCTTTCCTTCTCTTTCTGCTGAGATTATAAACATAATGCCTGGAACTGAGGCAGCCATCTTGTATCTGACAGTCAAAAAACATAAGGACCAAAGAGCAAACACCAAACATGGCCGTGCAGATATAGAGAAAAAGTCTTAAGACTCCACTCCAACCCTGTGACAGTCAGCCCTTAGGGGTCTTGTAAAGTGTAGATAAATGTACTTATAGTTAAAGGCTCCCTTGGCTGCATTTTCTGTAACTCAGAACTAAAACACAATTCTAACTCATGTATGTGCTAGCCAGGTTCCAGGCACTTTCCGAAGTCCTGTGAATACAGTGAACATTCTCAAGGAACTCACATTCTCATGAAAAAGACATTCAACAGATAAGCAAGTAAAGAATTTTGAGCGCTCTAAAGAACAAGAAAGCAGGGCAAGGGGTTAGAATGTGACAGGATATGCTCACAGAAAGTTTCTCTAAGGAGGTGACATTTGACCTAAATAAAATGTGGGACAAAACCATGCTTTGGAGAAAAATCATTTTAAACTAAAGAAACAGTATGCACAAAAGCCATGAGATAATAAAATGCCTGACGTATTTGAAGATCCACAAATGGCCAGCATGACTGAAGCCCAGTGAATTTGGAAGAGCAGACATTGCCACAAAAGTAAGCAAGGCAGTTAATATCCATGAACTTTCATTTTAAAGCCTTGCATTTACCTGGAAACATTTAATTTCTTAAAAAAGCCATCCACTTGACTTTTGGTAATACACTGCCATGCACTAAAAAGTTTTTGTAGAACATTATCTTATCTCAAATATCATTTATCCATGACATCGTTAGAACAATTTCAAAGGCCCATCCATTCATCTATTTTTAAGGACATTGGTGATCCCAAAGAACAGTGGAGTTCCTTCAAAGTCTGTTTTCAGACATCCAAGGGATGAATAACAGCATTTACTGGAACCATAAAATCAGGTCTCTGAACAGAGGTCTGGCATATTTTTCACACTTCTTTCTCTAAGATGCTCCCAACACTAACCTACAGCACTTTTTTTAAGTAAGTTAGCACCTAAGAATGGAAAAAATTAAACAGTTTCCTCACAACGTGTTCAGAAATTTTGACATCCACATTTAATGATGAACTATAGGATTCCTTCAAGTCACCATCTGTTAGCAGAGCTGTTTTAGAACCAGTCGTGCAAAGATGCTGGATATTTCCCTCTAAGAGGAGACAGCTGGTAGGCAAAAGAAAAAAATGATAGATGTTAATCTAACCAATTAATCTGGTTTCCATATCCCTTTGTATAAGTGTTATGGCAATAAGCTAAGGATGATTGCTTTTCACCTTGCATTTTAGCGGGGAAAAGTGATGGATTTACAAAAAGTTAGAACAATTCTAAAAATGGAATCAGAGGAAAGCACTACACCAAGTGGCAGGATTAGGTTCTCTTTTAATGTGTATTTGAAATTCTAGTATTAATGTGTAGTTCAATTCATGATAAGTCAAGTCTCCAAAACTCCATCATAAATCTAAATATTGAATCTGAAGATAAACAGAGAGATACATTCATAGAAATAAGACATATCAGATTATATTTCATTGGATTGAAATATTTATGAAAATTCTGTTCAATATACAAGAAAGTTTTTTTTTAAGATTTTATGTATTTATTTGACAGAGAGAGACACAGCGAGAGAGGGAACACAAGCAGGGGGAGTGGGAGAGGGAGAAGCAGGCTTCCCACAGGGCAGGGAGGCTGATGTGGGGCTTGATCCCAGGACCCTGGGATCATGACCTAAAGCCGAAGGCAGACACTTAATGACTGAGCCACCCAGGTGCCCCAACAAAGTGTTTCTTTATAGAAGTATTCCAGCTAATCAATGTCAAAGGAATGATAACATTAAAATATCACCATTTCGCAACCCAAATGAAATCATTGATTCAAGCACTACCCAATAATGAATGAAACCATTAGTTAACAGTTTGATGGTGAACTTTTCAATGGGAGGCATCAGGCTATCACCACCAGAAATCACTGATGAAGCTCAGTTTATTCGAGAGCGAGAGCGAGTGAGCATGAGTCAGGGAGGAGGGGCAGAGGGAGAGGGAGAAGCAGACTCCCCACTGAGCAGGGAACCCAAAGCAGGACTGGATCCCAGGACCCTGAGATCTCATGATCTGAGCCAAAGGCAGCTGCTTAACCAACTGAGCCACCCAGGCACCCCCCGATCTCAGTTTTTATAACAACTGGGGCAACCTGACATTGTGCCTCTACAGGTGATGAAATAGGAAACACAAAGGACCACCTAGGGAATAATCTGTCCAAAAAGTTGAATGTGAATCAAACCAAACCCCTAGCCCTAACTTTCATTTACAGGAAGTATGTGGAAAGGAGGAACAATTATAACACTGAAAGAAAGCAAATAGACAAATCCAGAATATGGGCAACCTGCAGGGCACTTGTCTCAAGTCAATGGCATGGGGAGAAAGTTAATGAGGAGATGACTTTATATGAAAAGGGAGTTAAGGAGACAACCACCAAATGCATAAACTTGTTTGAATCTTTATTCTAAAAAAAAAATTTGTAAAGAGATTTTTAAAAACTGAATAAATGTAATTATGAACAGTTTACTAGATGATACCAAAGAATTTAGCTTTTTTTTTCTTTTAGAAATGAATACCAAAGTTCACAAAACTGCAATGATGCTATGTGTAGAATGTACCTTAAACTAAATCAGCAAAGTAGGGAGGAGGGGAGAGTAGATGAAGCAAATATGTCAAAATCCTGATAATCTGATTGAAGGGTATTACAAGTTTATTGAACTATTTTTCCTATTTTTTTTCCTTATTTAAAACTTTCTTTTTGAGAGAGAGCACCTATGAGAGAGCAGGGGTAGTGGGGGCAAAGGGGCAGAGGGAGAGAATCCCAAGCAGGCTCCACGTCCAGCACAGAGCCCCACACAGGGTTCAGTCTCACAACCCTGAGATCATGACCTAAGCCAAAATCAAGAGTCAGTCACTTAACTGACTGAGCCACCCAGGTACCCCTCATACTTGAAAGTTTTTATAATAATTTTTAATACTCATTAATTAGAGCTTTATTGGGTAATCTGTTTGAAAATGTTTTTCTTAGGACGAATAATATTACCAAAGCAATTTTAAAAATACGTGGCTATTGAAAATGTGGTAATAGATACAAGCTGTCCTACATCCATGCATTTATCCATGGCACATTTCATTAATGGTAAATCTGCCCTTTTTTACTGGTTTATTTTAACATAATTTCGTCTGTGGTATTCCAGCATTTCATTTTTACTTTTCCTGTTTGAAACTAATTGTGCTTCTTAAAAACAAAACTTTGTGTCTTTCATCAATTCTGCTAAATTCTCAGTCATCATACCTTCAAATATTTTGTCTAACTCATCTCTTTTGCTCTCCTTCTGGGTATGCAATTAAATGTATGTTGAACATTATCTTCAGTGTCTGCCACTTTCACCTTTTTATTTTCCATTTTCTTGTTTTTCTGTGATTTGATTTACTCAAATCTCTCTTCCGACTTGCTAATTTTCTTTCCAGCTAATCTATTGCTTAACTTACTCTCCAAATTTTAAATCTAGTGACTACATTTTTTCATCTCTAAAAATCCTGCTTTTAAATTTTACCTCTTCCTTCATAAATATCTTATTATTTACCAGTAGCTTCCATTTTCTTATCTTTTGGATTATTATAAACATATTTGCTTTATAATTTTTTACAGATTATTGCACTATTATCTCGAGTTCTTCAATAAATCTTGTTTGTTGAGTCAGTCTGACTCCCTCATTTTCTTGTGTGCACGTGTGTGTATGTACCTGTGTGTTCACACATTTAGTAAATATATATTGGGCACCTATGTGCCAGGCACAGTTCTACCTGCTTGCCAGTAGAAGTGAAAAAGAGATAATAGTGAACAATAGATAATAATCCCTGCCCTATATACCTTTCTTTCTAATCTTGTTTTTAAGCAAGACTCTCCCTCCTTATCTCAACCCCGAGAAAATATGGTGCACTATGGGTCATTGAAATGTTTCTCCTGAGCAGTTTTATTTTCCTTCAGTCAGGTGCCCCAACATGTCACAGCTTTGGATACATTTTGTATGTTAATTTCTCATTTTAGAATTTCTTAAACCATCAGGATACTATAAGTTAACTCCAAATCCATTTGAAGGATAGACCAAAGTTTAAATGTCTCACAGGAACTTTTCTCCCACCCAAAAAAAGATAATTTTCCTTTTTATCTCTTTCAGCCTCCACCCTAATAGGTGGATGTTTTCAGTCCTTTCTCTTATAGTCAGGGCTCTATGCATGGGTCCAGGCTCCAAATCTCTATTTCAAGAGCCCAAGGCTTACTCTCACATCTTTGTGTAGATGATCAAATCCAAGCCTTTAGTTGCTATCTGGTCCAATACCTTTTCCAAGCAGTCACAGTGTCCGGTTTGTACCTAACCAACGCTCATGTTCCTATTTGCTTGAGCACCTGAGGATTTCCCTTATACTCTTGTTTTTCGTAAGATTTTATTTATTTGTCAGAGAGCGAGCACAAGCAGGGGGAACAGCAGGCAGAGGCAGAAGCAGGCTTACTACTGAGCAAGGCCCGATGTGGGACTCGATCCCAGGACCCTGGGATCATGACCTGAGACAAAGGCAGATGCTTAACAGACTGAGCCACCCAGGCATCCTTCCTTATACTCTTTTAAGTTCATCCATGCATATTATAAAAAAATATTTTGTGATATTTTTTCAAGCATTTCTAGGTATTTGTAGCAGGAAAATTTCTACCAACTTTCTGGAAGCAGAAATAGCAATATTAACATTTAATGAGTTGCTAAGCTGGTCCGGCTGTCATAAAGTTGTTACGTCTTCATATGAAACTAAGAACAATTCTTTCACTTTTAACTCTGTATGCATGTTGAATTGTTTTACTGGTTATAAAGCCAAATTTTCATCTTATAATGATAATTCACAAGTGAAAGAATTTCACAGAGAAAGAGCTTAGTTTCTAAGGTATTTGATGAGACTTGATTTTTATGTGAAAAAATACAGAGTAGAGTAGAAAATTTATAGATTTAGTCATTATAGACCAAAACAAAAAGGGTCATATGTGGACTTAACAACAAAATGATGCCAAGTGAAGCCAAACAGAATCATGGAGTTATTATATGAATAAAATTAAACAAAAGATTAAGGAGGACACTTGTTGTGATGTGTACGGGGTATTATATGGAAGTGATGAATCACTATATTATACACCTGAAACTTATATTACACTGTATGTCAATTGGACTTGACACCGTATGTCTAACTGGAATTTAAATAAAAACTTAAAAAAAAAGAGAAGGAAAAAAAAACTAAAGATAACATTTTTGAAACCTAAACCTAAAAATGTATCTATGGTACTATGATAAAGGGTATTCACAATTTAATTTTAATACTCACTAATGTCCTTCACATCACTATGTAAAATAAATTCAATAAATAAAATGCCACGGGGAGCCTGGGTGGCTCAGTCGTTAAGCATCTGCCTTCAGCTCAGGTCATGGTCCCAGGGTCCTGGGATCGAGCCCCGCACTGGGCTCCCTGCTCTGCGGGGAAGACTGCTTCTCCCGCTCTTACTTCCCCTGCTTGTGTTCCCTCTCTCGCTGTGTCTCTCTCTGTCAAATAAATAAATAAAATCTTAAAAATAAATAAAATGCCTGTTAAAGTAGATAACATATGTTTGTATAAATCAATAAGTCAATGTTTATCGAAGGCTTATTTTGTACAAGGCAATGTGATACAATCATTCATTAAAATCATTTTTTATAAAATTAATGATGTCCTACATTTGAGACCAAAAATTTGCTATTCAACAATCTATGACCAGGAAGCCATTGTATATCTTATTAGTCATTACTTTTAACTTTCTTCCTCAGTCAAATAAGTAACTGAGTGAGATTTTTCTCTTTGTCTTTCGCTCCTTAAATGCTATGTTAAGAGAGTGCAAATAAACAACCACAACAAAATGACCACTACTCCGGACTAAAAAAACTTTCTTCCTGTGCATATAAGAAGAGCAACACACGGAGAAGCAAAGCACATTTCATATTCACCCAAAATAAAAGTTCATCAAAGTTATGTAGCCCCCCAAATCCAGCTCAGTTAACAAAATTTACAGAGACATATTTGCATATATTAGAAGCACTAAACAGGATTTTTTAAATGCAATATTAAAAATATGGCCGAGGGGCACCAGCCTGGCTCAGTCGGTAGAGTACATGACTTGGTCTTGGGGTTGTAAATTTGAGACCCACTTTGGGTGTAGAGATTACTTAAAAAAAATAAAATCTTTAAAAAAAATAAAATATGGCCTAAAAACTTTAGAAAGGAAAACTACATACATTAATATATATCATTGTAGCTATATTTATATATAGTTGTATATATATATATACAAATACAGTCATATGTAGTTTTATGGTATCTAAGTTGTCCCGGTGTCATTTTTAGAAATAAGATGTTAAGAAACAAGTGAGTTGAGAAATAGCAAAGGATTCTTCAGAAGCACTTTGGTCCTTTATCAAAGACTTCTTGAGAAAGAAAATAGCTTCCAGAAAAAACTCGTTCCTGATTAAACCCATAGAAAAGAAGGACTTATGGTGAATCATTTAAAATGTGGGGAATAATAGGAGAATCTCAGCCAGCTGAATTGTTTTATAAATGCTAGGGGATTGGAGTGAGAATGATGTAAAGTTAGCAAAGGTGGGGGATGTTGCTAACTTGTTTCTCTTGTCTGAGGCCCTGAGAAGGAGCAGACAGAAAAACGGAATGGGAAATTGGACAGCTTTATGGCAAAAGAATTCACCTCAGATAAATGTTAGGCAGAAACAATAACAAAATTGTCAAGACTTCTCATTTACAGTGATGACTTCTCAAACTGCGGGGTCTTCTAGTCATTATGTGTCCCAATCAAAGTGTTGTTTTTCAAGTACACGGGTCCCTCGCTTAATGATTTTCATTAGTGCCTGAAAACCCTGCGGTTAAGTAAAGAGCTTTTAAATGAAAAAAAAAAAAAGGGTTTCCATTAAGTTTAATAAGAAAATTGTGATGTGGGGGCGCCTGGGTGGCTCAGTTGGTTAAGCGACTGCCTTCGGCTCAGGTCATGATCCCAGGGTCCTGGGATCAAGCCCCGCATCCGGCTCCCTGTTCAGCAGGAAGCCTGCTTCTCCCTCTCCCACTCCCCCCCGCTCGTGTTCCCTCTCTCTCTGTCTCTCTCTCTCTTTCAGTTAAATAAATAAAATCTTTTAAAAAAAAAAAGAAAGAAAATTGTGATGTGTTGGATCTCAACACAAAAAACTCAAATCATTTTCACAGCTGGAAAAATTTATCAGTTGAATGAAAACATGTTTATATTAGTAATAAACAGAAATTTGAAAGTAAACAAATACAGCTTGTGCATAAAATCCACTGTTATTGTACTTGTCTTTTTACCTTATTTCTGAAACAATTTTCTTCACCAATCTTTCAGATTTGGGGGCTCATGACCATTTTGCACTTAAAAATAAAATCATATCCCAAAAAAAATACCTTTTGGGCAAAATATAGGCTAAGTATGGGAGGACCTAACAGACTGAAGATTCACAGAAGATACTAAATCTTCATCTCTCCCTTTAGAGTACGTGCACAAGGAAGTTTAGAACACATTACCTAAAGTACAGGGCATTGGCACGTCAACTATTTTAAACTGAAGAAATCTGAGAAACAGCAGGTGCAGGAAGTACTCTCTGACCTTAACTTTTCCTGTGAAGCAGGTCATGTAACCCTCATGTGAGAGGTACCCTCCCTACTTCCCAGAGGAAAGGATCATCCTTATTTCCAAAGATGGAAGGATATGGAGAGGAATCCAAACAGGATTTGTAAGTTTCCCCCAGTTTACTAGTCTTAGCTCATACCCTTTGTCCTATCATATTTTTCCACAGTCTTCCACTCTTCATCAAGCCTAATATAAAAACACTCAGATTCAACCATTTCTTCCAGTCTTCATTTCCTTATGAAGATTCCTGTGTCACATAAAACCCATATCAAATAAACTGCTATGCCTTTCTCTTGTTAATTTGTCTTTTGTCAATCTAATTTATAGGATCCCTGCCAGAGAACCCGGGGCGGAAGAGAGAAAAGGTATTTTTCCTTCCCTTATACACACAAAGAAAATGGTCTGGATTCATTTGTACATGGCAGGCAATTCAAATGTGTTCCATATGAAAATCTCTGAATAGAAACTGTTATGTCAAGTAAACTGTCAAATATGTCTTTGCCTGAAATCATAATATTAAGCTGTCATTTTTATAGTGTATTTATTTAGTGTATTTTTTAGTGAACAAGTTATTTAAGGGAAAAAAAAAGAAGAAGAAGAATCATTGTTCAAAATGGTATCACTTTTCCAGAGTCATCACAGTGAAAAGTTCCTTCACTGAACAGTCAGTAGGGGGATAAATTTGAATAGAGTTACAGATGGAAAACCGATCGCTCATTCAATAAGAATTTTTTAAATGCTTACGCAAAGCAAATTGGACTGCTCATATAACCTAACCCTTAGAAAGATTTAACTAACTTTGTTTCCTCTTGTTGAGAGTTGGCTGGAGGAAATGCCCCAGGCTAAACCTGTTTAACCTCAATGTAGCTTTCCTTTAGCAAAATACTACCAAACAAAAGATAATGTCATTTTGTTGCCATTTAGCCACACTTCTTAAACCAGAGTAAAGGCAGTTAGCATTATCAACCCCAGGATACCTAGATCAATCTTGTAGACCGAAAAATTATTACTGCTTCTAGATCTTAATCAAAACAGCTGTCTTGTAAGAGCTCTCTTTTACTCGGGAGGTCAGGAATGACATGGGAGGAAACGAACAGTTGCCTGGCCAACTGGATCAGCAAACTCAACCCTGGCTTGACAGATCTGTAGCTGGTTTCCTTTTCCTCTGAACACTACATTTACGTCATCTCCTCCGTCTTAAACTCCACCCAAAACAAGTCCTATTTCCTTAGTGCTTTGCACAGAGAATTAATATTTTACCATTTCATTATCTTTCAAAAGTATATGACAATTAAATATGGATTATTCCTCCATTGGCTGATCCTGTGTGACTCTGTCATTTGTTTATTTTTTAAAGATTTTATTTTTAAGTTATCTCTACACCCATCGTGGGGCTAGAACCTACAACCCTGAGATCAAGAGTCAAACGCTCTACCAGCTGAGCCAGCCAAGTGTCCCAGACTGTCATTTACATGTCAAAAAAGCAATATAACCATCTGAACTCAAGTCTGAGAAGCTGTTCTGTTCTGCTTATTTACAACTCGAGTCCTCTAGCATAACGTAAAGGCAGTGCTATCCAACAGAAATTTCTGCAATAATGGTTATGTTCAATATCTGCACTGTTCAATAGGGTAGCCACCAGCCAATTTCTATTAATTTAAATTTGCATAGCTGCATATGCCTGTTAGGCAAAGGAAAGAGGCAAAAAGTGAAAGTCTGGAAGGACCTGGCAAAATAGCCCATGTAGCATAGTAAAGAAAGTTGGTTGGGCTGTTCTTAGCACAGTGCAAATAGAAGACTCTTAAGTTATGGCTTTCAGGCAAGAGGTCTTCATCTCCATATCAAAAAAGCAAGAGCCATAACTCTGTTCACACAGGGGGAGCTTATCTAAGACTTACTATTGTAGGAGAGGGGAAAAAACTTTTCCTCTACCCTCTTAAGTTTAGTACCTGAGACCTGTGAATTAAACTGACAAAAGATAGATTACAGAAGAAAAGGCATATAAGTTTTTTATTTGATGTTAATATTTTAATTCATTATGTGCATAGAGATCTTCTCAGAAAAGAAACGAAGAAAACGAAATGGGTAGTTATACCCAGGGGCTCATATACCACTTTAACAAAGAGTGATAAACTTGTAGAGAATTGGCAAAAGAAAAGGGGCTTCTAGGGTTGGTAAATTGTGTGAAGGTCAATACATGGGGGAAACTAATGGAAGACAAAGGTAATTTTTGTAAAGGTTGTTTGTGCAGACTCAACTCAGTGCTGATTTTCTGTCTCCGGTTAATAATGTTCGTTTTCCCCCACCCCGGTAATAAGAGAGGGGACAGGGAAGATCATCACAAAGGGAAATGTATGTCCTGCTATGAGGCAGAGGGAGAAGGCAGAGACCTCTTTCTGCCTTTACTGCTTCTTAATTGCCTTCAGCTCAAAACAATTCTCCTGCAAAAGTGGCATATTTATGATCACCTTCACTATCACGACTGATTTTTGCATAAGCAGAAGTCATTTGTTTTCCAAGATGATTTTCTTTTCAATGTCTTCCCTGTTTAAAGGAATGTGTGTAGAAATAGAGTGGGACAGAAGTACAAAGTTCAGTCTTCTGAAAGACATGGTCCCACCTCCAACATTTTTGAGATTTTTGCATTCCCTTTCTCTAACTCACTTCAAATTCGGATTCTATAAATCTTTATAAAGCTTCTATTTCTGCCTACACCATTGTAACACATCAAAATACATAAGATTGTAATGGTATTCCACACATATTTATTCAGCATCCACTGTGTACATGAAACTGTGCTAAGTACTGAAAACGCACTGGCGAACAAAGCACACTGACTCCCTGATTGTCCTCAGTGAGCTTACAGTTTGATGCATAAGACATCATAAGATAAGTAAACAACTTTTTTTTGAACTGGAGTGAGGCTCTGCAGGAAAAGAACTGAGTGCCTAAGAGAGAATAGCAAGGGGCTATACTTGAGCCAGGGAGTTAAAGAATACCTCCCTGGAGAGGCGAGCCAAGAAGCGCACAAAGGAGCTAAGGAGGTAAACATTAGAAAGAGCACAAAGGAAGGACTGTGTGAAGGTGCACTTGAGAGAACAAAAGGACAGAGGTACCTAACAGAAGATGAAAGAAGTAGGCAGGAATGCATTTATTCAGGATCCTGTAGTCCTGAGTAGGTGTTGAGATTTTATGCTAAGTGCAGTAGAAAGCTTGGAAGATTTTGGAAAGAAAATGACATGATCCAATTTACACTCTAAAAGAGTAGTTAGTTCTGGCTGCTATATAATAGAGAACAAAATAGAGGGAACAAGAATTGATGCAGGGAGAACATTCTGGAGATTATAAAGTGCCCTTGTAAGTGTTAATTGAATGGCTACAAAAATTTCCACAGCAGTATATAAATAATTGCTGTCCCACATGAACCATTTTTTGAAACCCAGAACTGTATCAATAGGTTAAGAGGGTGGGTGCTGAAATTTCATCACGAATCAGCGTAAATCCCGAGACCGATGCCTGAGATTCACGAAACTGAGAGATTACAGTAGCATGGTCAGGCATAAGTGATGAGAACTCCAAAAATGAGAAGAAAGAACAATCCAGAGACATATGAAATTATAGCATTTGGTGGTGACAGGAGACAAGAAGGAATCATGAAATCCCATTCTTGAAGGATGATGTGACTCAGACCCAAGACCACAGAGCTGCTCAACAGCATGTGTCCATTTGGACCTCTGGATCATACTTTACTCATCTATAAGATGGGCATAAACTAGGGTTTCCATATCATGGTGGAGTGGTAAAGATTCAACAGCTAACAAATATGAGCACTTAGAACAGTGTCTCAAAAACTGTAGCTAGTTTAGAACACGTACAAACTTTAAATAAATTTAAATAAAGTGTCAGATATCTCCCAAGTTTTGTTCTTACTTCACATAATAGCAATTCCATATGGCCATCCAGGAAAATTTAAGATTTACAAGGTCATTTTAATATAAATTTCATTGACTTATATGATTTAGCTGCCCCATTTTATTAACTTTTATTTTTTATTAGTTATTTTATATATACCCAGTACCTCCTTTAGAAATCTTGCTTATTCATTTTGTGGCTCCCTCTTGAGTTTAATAAGATATTTACTCTTAATAATGTAATAATTCTAGGTAAAACATTATTGAATAGTTTGAAATTTATTTTCTCACTTAAGTCTCTAGATAGATCAAGGCTCTATCTTGCAAGGCTGGGATCAGCCTAGAAAATAATCACCTTCAAGATGACAAGTAAAGGTCTTGAGACATGAGACAAAACAGAGAGGCATCCTTTTACTTTGAAACATTTTTGGGAAAGGTCAAAAAAGCAAGTATTTTTTTTTTTTTTGCAGACTCCCTGCTGAGCAGGGAGCCCAATGCGGGACTCGATACCAGGACTCCAGGATCATGACCTGAGCCGAAGGCAGTCACTTATCCAACTGAACCACCCAGGCGCCCAAAAAAGCAAGTATTTTTATTTGAAGGTGATTCATATTGCTCTTTCAGTGATTACAAATCAATAGAAAGTGTTTCATTACATTTCAATACCTAACTTGTAAATCAAATAGCTGTTGGGGTCATAAGTATTTACAATATATAATAAAGTTTTCAGTTACAAGTGCTGATATGAATCAATATTAACATTTTATTCTTTTCCTTCACAAAGGGATTAAGAGATTGAAATCCCTTTAATTGTTACTAAATCCTATTCCGAACTTGAATTTGCTTTTATGGAAATTTTAAAGCACTAAAAGTTTGAACCCAGTCTCCTTTTAAAATAAATGCCACTTACTTCTTGCAACTTTCTTTTAATAATTGTTTAAGTTATTTAAATGCATGCAGACTTCTTACTGAGTGCTGAAAGTAGGTACCAGCACTAAGGGTAAAATTAAATGACTCATTTCCTTTACGATCAAGGAAGCAAAGCTTTTCTTTCTATTATGTTGTGAATTCCAGCAAATAACTCCACAGCCATTTATTGAATTTTTCTTCTTTCTGATATTCACATTCCAAGCTCTTTAGTATAGTAAGTGAACTGGTACCATTTTTCAGTAAACCTCAAAATTTCATTTGAAATGCCCTGCAGCAAAGACAATACTAGCTATTTCCTAGCAGAGGGGTGAGCCAGTTTAGCCTTTCTGAAGTTTGACTTTTAAAAGAAGTCCAGAAATATAAATTAAGAACATCTTAAATTAATGCTGTAGGTTAACATTCAGCCAAGAACACATTTGCCATTAACTATTTTTGAAGAACTCTCCTGCTTGAAAGGAAAGAATTCACCTTCTTTTCCAAACAAGGTATCCTCTTGTGAGTAGCCTTGAAATGTAATTTCCAAAACCATAAAGCACCTTTGCTCTTTTTCTGCAAATAGAACAACTAATACCTCTACTTATATCATGACATCATTCTATTAAAAAAGAAAAAGATGGGGCACCTGGGTGGCTCAGTTAAGCGTCTGCCTTTGGCTCGGGTCATGATCCCGGGATCCTGGGATCCAGCCCTGAGTCAGGCTCCCTGCTCAGCGGAGAACCTGCTTCTCCCTCTCCCCATCTCCTGCCCATGCTCTCTCTCACTATCTCTCTCTCTCTCAAATACATGAATAAAATCTTAAATAGAATCAGAAACTCTACAACAGTAAAACCTGGCAACTGCTAAATGGCAATTTTCAAGAGTCAGGAACAGAACATAACTAATGAGCTCTAAGAATCCTGGTAATCGTTTAAGAATGTTTTGAAAGCTTGATAGGACTATGTGATGGTCATTCATTACAGTGAACTTTTGCATCTCCTTTAAAATCAACTTTCTTGCCTCCTTTAAAATCCTACACAAGATCAGTTTGGCTTTGGATGGAAAAATATTTTAACCCATTGATCACTAATAAAAACATGATCTTCATATGTTTGGTACATTGCATTTCTGGTTTCTGGTGCAGATAAAGAAGACAGCAAGACATCAATCTGTTGATAAGACATCCCAAAGGATGTCATATTTTTTTGTCATATTTCTGAGATGAATTAGGGCAATGCTATGTGCAATCCCAACTATTAAAAAATTATATCAGGTCGCAGTATAATTTCTAAAGGTATTTTGCACTCTCTCTCTTTACCTTCTACATTCAATCTGTCACCAAGCACCGCCATTCTTCCGTCATCATCTTCTTGCCTTCACTGTTCTTTCTTCTTCTTTCCCAGATTCCCATCATCTTATGCCTGAATAATGATGATATTCCCTTAGCTCAGTGAATCTCAGACATCAGTCTGAGGAGATGGGCAGGCCCGGGACGAAGTTTTAGTGGTACAAGAGAAAATGAGAAAATAAGGACAATGCAGTCTTTAATAACACCAAGTGGATTCACTTTAATGTTCTGTCCTTGGCTCTGGGAGAGTGTCCTTTCTACTAATTTGATGTTAAAATTTGATTCCTTTATGAAATAGTGGAGATAACATGTGGTCATTTACTTTTTATTTTTTTGGTTTGTTTTTTTCCTTAATATCCTTCCTTAGCAAAACAAATATTTGACAACTATATGTTAGTTCTCAAGAATTTTTTTAGGAACTTTCCTGATGGGTGAAATCCAAAATTCTGTAAAAAAGTAGTAGTTGATTGATCTCCTTGAGTCTGGTTACCTCCTTTGACATCCAAACCCCAGAATCAGGCCAAACAGATGAAATGAATAGCATGATGACAATAGTTAACAATACTGTACTATTCATTTGAAAGTTGCTGAGAGTAGATGTTAAAAGTTCTCCTCACAAGAAAAAAAGTTTGTAATTATGTGAGGTGATGAATGTTAACTAAGCTTATTGTGGTGATCATTTTATATTATTTACATACATAAATGTATCAACAAATATCAAATACAGTATATCCATGATATCATAATACCATTATGTTGTACACCTTAAACTTACACAACGTTGCATGTCAATTACACCTAAATAAAATTGGCAAAAAAAAGAAACTTCAATAGCAATTTGCTGCATTCAACACGCATCCCCACACTTACAGCAGCCTCTACAACTGGCCTTTCTGCACCTACCCATGGATGCTAGTGAGCCAGGTGGCCTCACTATCTCCCACATACACTAGACTTTCAGCTCCAGACTTGATTATGCTCTTAACTTCTGGGAAAAACAAAAGAAAACAAACCACCTCCTTCTTTCCCCAGTTTAGATATGCCTGAAACTAAAAATTCTCTTTATTCTTATAAGTGCTTACTCATCCTGTTTACCTGATCTAGTTCCCTTCTAGAACCAAATTCTCTGAACTCCTTTTCTTGCTGAGTCCACCAATTAATCTTAATCTTATTATTTTGACCATTTCCAGGAGTCTGCGCATATTCTCAAGGAGGCTGACTTTGAGAAGGATTTTATTAATATAAATTTGAATTGGGAAAGGCAAAGCCAGACTTTTGAATCTAAGTGCTCACATATCTGGTACATTAATGTTTAAAAGTATCTAGAAAGCCTACATTTTAGTTTATCATCTACATATCAGCCTTACAGATAAAGTAGTGTCTTGTAGATTCATAGACACGGATAAATGAGCCAGGATGCCCACAAAATTTTGTTATGAATATTTTAGGACAGACTGAAACTTAAATCAACAGCCTGGTACTTAAGATAACAATTGTATCCAATTGCTCTTCTCACTATTTCTACCCAAACTTCTTTAACTTCCTCTCATTGCCAAAGACTATTAAACAGTCATCTCTATGTTAAGGACAATGTAAACTCAGCTGTTCAGAACAGAGTGGTGTGAAAGAATATCTGTTAAAGTGTAGGGTGTTGCTTATTGCCAACCTAAGCTCATTAATATCCAAACGCATTCAGTGTACAACATTTTGATACGGCATCAACATAGCTTTAAATTATGGAAAATGTATGGTCCTGTAATGTTTTAAAATGTCAATTTAAAAATGTCAATTTAAAAAGCAGACTTACTTTGAAGAGTCATTGTACCTCTGTCGTTCCTTGTGTACATGTACTGCGTTCAAGTAGCTGGGTCATTGTAGAAACAGCTCTAAATTGGGATCAGAAAAGCTAGAGTTGAGCAAACACATACACACAACCTGTGGCAATGTGAATGTGGCCGTTTATCTTCCTCTCTGAGTTTCAGTTTCTTCATTTGTAAGTAGGGGGAAAATTAAATACCCTTCAAAAAGTCATTTGAGGATTAAATGAGGAAATGTCTGTGAAAAATCTCTGTAATATTATTACATTACTATAGGGAAGTCTCAAATTGAACAAGCCCTCATTATATTTGTGTTCAAGTATTGTGACTGCAAACCAAAAGGGAAAAAAATAAAAGGTACGCTGCCTGCAATCAAAGTCCCCACCAAAATAAATAAGGACAGGAAAACACTTTGCATACCTTCCAAACTTGCAACCAATGGTACTACTTCAAGTGACACAAAACACTTTTATTGTACAAGTTTCTGTTTACTGCTAACAAAAATATATTATTTCTTATTCCATGCAGTTTGACTGACAGGTTCAATTTTCTCTTCAGCTAATACAAAATGAACTACTCAGCAAATAATCGTGTACTGTGTCATAATATAAAATTAAAGAGATTTATGCAGAAAGTAAAACAAAAAAAAACTAATTATATGTGGTTTTCATGAAAAATCTCCTTGGCATGAGCCATTTCAGTAGATTGATGAGGTTAAAAGTCAATTCGCAGTAGGCTGAAGGGGTGAAGAAGTGCAAATTGAAATTAGATGCCTCTCTTTTAAGACATTCCACTGAGAAAGGATGGAGGGAGCTGTGATCGAATCTCAAGGAAGCCTACAGAGGCGGGAAGGAGGGGATGAAGGCAAGAGTATGGAGGTTTGTAAGTTCAAAGTGAACAGGGAAAAGGGAAGGGAGAAATTGGTGGGATCAGATGCCAATTGCTGATGTTTGCGAATTAAATGAGAAGCAAGGAAATGGCAACAGCAAGAGCCTCCCTCACTTCTATTACCGCCCAGACCCATAATCTTTTTCTTCAGTTGTTAACCACTTGAAAGGGACTGTGTTTTTTCATATCGTGTAACTTACTAAAATTACAACTGACCTCCTCGATGCCAAATCAAATGACACTTTTCAGTCTCTGTCTTGCAATGAATCCTTGCTGTCTTCATCTTCTAGGAACTTCTCACCATTCTCTTTTCATCTCTTACAGCCCTCCAGGAGTCAGTAGGACCAACGAGGTTATTGTGCAGTAACAAACAGCTCAGCGGCATATCCCGAGAAAAAGTGTGTTCCTCACTCACATGGCAAGTCCCGGACAGGTCGTGAGGGCCTTCAGTATTGATAAACACGCAGGAAGACAGGGTGGCAGAGGCTCCATCTCAACATATTTCATAATCACCAAGGCAAGAAGAAGGGAGCCAGCTGACTCATGCATTGCCTCCTAAAGCTCTGGACAAGTGACACGCATCACTTCTGCTCATATTCCATTAACCTAAGCAAGTTGTATGGCCGCAACCTCACAAAGGCCAGAGAAATGTAATACTTCTCTAAGCCCAGAAGGAAAAGAATGGGAATATTTGTCAACAGTCCCTATAACTATATCCTCTCCCTCCCACTGTAAATATTTCACAAATTTAGATTCTTAACTTCCTTTTTCCACTGTGTACATTCTTCCCCAGTGACCTCATTCTCTTCCTTATGACAATAACACCAAATCTACATGTCTTGCCCAAAACTCTCTTATAAACTCAAGACCACCTTATCTCTACTTGGATATCCCAAAAGCACCTATAATTTAACACGTATAATTGTAAACTGATCACTGCTCTCAACCTATCCCGTCTCCTATTAACCATTTGCTGACTTTCCCTCCTATTAAACTAGAATTTCCTTTAAACTATGTGTTATTTATACTTGCATCCCCAAGACCAAGCAACATGAATTCTGGGAGGATACAAACATTCAGTCCACAACTTTGGATTTTACCCTGAAGGAAATGGGGAGCCATTGGACTGCTGTGGCTTGCTATTTTAAGAGCAGATTAAAAGAGGGTATATTAGTTATGCATTTCTACATGAATTTCCAAAGACATAGCAACTTAAAACAATAAGCATTTACAGTTTCTCAGTTTCTGTGGGTCAGTCATTTGGAAGCAGCTAAGCTAAGTCATTCTAGCTCAGGGTCTCTCATGAAGTTATAGTCGAGATGCCAGCTGGGGCTATAGCTCCAAGGCTCAAATGGGGCCAGATGATTCATTTCCAAGATAGCTGACCCATTAAGTTGCTGCCAAGAGGTCTCAGTCCCCTGTTGGCTGTTGGCAAGAGATTTTTTAGTTCCCTGCCATGGGGTTTCTTCATAGGGTTGTTTAAGTGTACTCATGGCATGCCCGCTGATTTTCCCCAGAGTAAGGGATCCAAGAGAAAGAGGCTAACGCCTGAATGTCTTCTATGACCCAGCCCTCAGGAGATGCACTGTCCCTTGTGCCTTATTCTATTCATTAGAAGCAAGTCTTTAAGTCCAACCCACACTGAAGGAGAATGGAATTAGGCTTTACCTTTTGAAGACTCAGAGTTTGTGAATATACTTTAAACTTCCACAGAGGGCAAGGGTAGAAACAGGGGCCTAGCTAGGAGGCTAGAACAGGGAAAGGTGACAGTAGAGTGGAACAGGGTGGTAGCAAAGGAGATATTAGGAAGAGACTAGATGTTTGCCAGAGGCAAGGGGGTGAGAAGTTGGGCAAAATGGGTGAAGGGGAGAGGGAGATACAGGCCTCCAGTTATGGAATGAGTAAGTCTGAGAATAAAAGGCACACCACAAGGAATATCGTCAATGATATCGTAATAGTGATATAATGGGACAGATGGTAGCTATACTTGTGGTGAACATCATCTACAGACTTGTCAAATCACTAAGTTGTACCCCTGAAACTAATGTAACATTGTCTGTCAACTATACTCAAAAAGAAGAAGAGGAAGAAGAAGAAGGAGGAAGAGAAGAAGGAGAAGAGGAAGAAGAACTGATTGGATTCTTGATATATTTTGAAAATAGGGGGTGCCTGGGTGGCTTAGTCGGTTAGGGGTCTGTCTTCGGCTCCGGTCATGATCCCGGGGTCCTGGGATCGAGCCCAGCATCGGGCTCCCTGTCTGGCGGGGATCCTGCTTCTCCCTCTCCCTCTGCCTCTCCCCTTGCTTGTGCTCTCCCTCTCTCTCAAATAAATAAATTAAATTTTTAAAAAATAACTAAAAAGTAAATGTAATTTTTTCAAAGTGTTCAAATGTTATATATGTGTATCAAAAACATGAGTTAAAGTGAATGTTAAAAATTGAAATATTACTCCTCATATATTTTCAAATAGGTTTTTCTCTTAAAATATTCAAAACTATCTCTTAAAATTAAGTCACAATTACTAATGGAATCAACTTTTAAATCAGAATTATTTAAAATCAGTAGCTTAGTTTAATTTTTTAGATTTAATTAATAACCACAATTAATTATGGTTATTAATGTTAATTAATATTATTCAATACTTTGGAAAAGTGAAACCATTCCCAATTCTAACCTTAAATAGCCGCCTAGTTGTCAGTGTGGTGTCATATTTAATGTATAGTGTATCTAAACACAAACACACAAGAATTGTGTTTAAGAATAAAACAATTGTTTATCATTCCAAACATTCCTCAGCAACCATGTGTAACCATTGAGAATACCTCACTTAACTCATGAGTGCCTTCAAACCACACATGAAGGGAGACAAGAAATTGACACCAGGCACTATGTGATCCACTGCATTCACGCTGACAGGAAGACTTTGGTAAGTGAATTTGTCTTTCCTCTCACTTACTGTTTCCTCTGCTCACACTCTCCCCATGCCTTGAAGCTGTGTCCTTTCCAGTGTGAACACCACCACAGCACATCACTGTCACAGCATTCAGTTTTAAGGACTTTAGGCATGAGGAGTAGGGAAGTTTTCCCTGCGTCCAAACAATGGGAGTCCTGAGAGTAAATGCTTTGTAACTGAATTTCACCACAGGAGCTCTCTCACCCACCCCCACCACTGAGAGAAGAGAAAGGGTCAGAAATGTCCATTTTGTTTCAATAATAGTAACCCAGTACCTTCTACTGGCTGTTAGATGAAAATCACACAATCACCAATGAGTAAACTAAGATCTTGGGCACACAGGACTTTTTGGATAGTTGAAGACTCTCACCTTCAGATAGAGGGCTGAGAGCAGTGTGATTAAAATCCGAATATTATTGGGAGACTTGCATTCAACAGAGAACAAGGGGCAGGCAGAAGTCTTTGAATGATCTTTCTTAGCTTCCTAAAATTTCCATTTTATTGCTATTTCAAAAATCAAAGCAAGGTCTAGCCTAAGGAAAATCATCTCTACTTTTGGCAGACAACGTTTTCTAGTTAAAGGTCTTTTTTTTTTTTTTTTTTAAGAGGAAGATAGGGGCAGAGAGAGAATCCAAAGCAGGCTCCACTCCCAGTGCATAACCTGACTTGGGGTTCAATCTCATGACCCTGAGATCATGACCTGAGCTGAAATCAAGAGTCAGATGCTTAACTGACTGAGCCACCCCAGTGCCCATACTTACAGATCTTTTCATTTTATTTTCAAACCCTCTGTTCTATTTCCTATAGTCTTAATTTCTTTTAGTTCCTATAGATGGGTTAATTTATGTAATACATATCTTCCATAAGTAGTCATTCATAGGGAGAAATTCTATAGTTTTGCATATATTCTAATTTTTGGATTAAATCATGCAGAATTTTTTAAACAGTTGAGATCCAAAATTTAGCTTTTCTGAGAAAAAAATCTCTTCTACAAAGGTGGTATACTTTTTTTTTAATAGCCACTGTGTTCCATACTTAATTTTATGAAAGGCTTAGTCCTCCATTGAGCACATGATAAAACTGATCCCAGATGCAGTTTTTATTTCACTAAATGCAATCTGAAAATGAACATGCTCTTTCTTTTGGGAACAAAATTCAATTATAAAGAAACAGAAAAATGCGATCTGAGATCAATAGCCTATTACAGTGCCAGCATGAGGGATAATTTCAGTTCAGTTTAATCTTCTGATATATGTGGCTATATACTGTTTATTTGCTTGTGCATTCCTACATGAGAAGTGACATACATTTAGTTTAATTTTATGGGAATACAAAGGATATATGTAGAACTGAGTAGT
This sequence comes from Eumetopias jubatus, assembly GCF_037043125.1. NCBI lineage: Eukaryota > Metazoa > Chordata > Mammalia > Carnivora > Otariidae > Eumetopias > Eumetopias jubatus. The sequence goes on from NW_028274809.1 coordinate 50,453,279, forward strand.
GTTCACAAGCGTAATAGAAAATTCAAAACCAACAAGCTAACAACCTATAGCAAAAAAAAAATTATCTCAGCAAAATATATAGATACTCTTTAAAAAAATACAATGGAATCGGGTGGGGGGATGGGTTAGCCTGATGATGGGTATTAAGGAGGGCACGTACTGCATGGTGCACTGGGTGTTATACGCAAACAATGAATCGTGGAACACTACATCAAAAACTAATGATGTAATGTATGGTGATTAACATAACATAATAATAAAAAAAAGAAAAAATACAATGGAATTTTTATATCCAATAGTCTCATTTTTAACGAAATTTATATTTTTTAAAAGTTGATTGTCAACAGAAATGCACTATGTCTCTGAGCTGAAAATTAATTTTAAAGATGCATATTTTGATTTCATAGATTTGTTTTTAAGGTATGAAATTTATACAGATTATGTAATCCACTTCTGTGCTTTCATGGATGAACAAACAGAGGTCCGGAGAGGAAACTGAGTGACCTGTTAAGGTCAATCAGCTAGTTAATTGGGATGAGAAGTGTGCTTTCATGGCTGGTTGGATGGGATAGGAAGCCTCCATATTTGGAAATGTCTCAGACAGGGCATTAGGACATGCTACCCCAACATACGGAACCTTGGCATATTAAATATTTTAAGCTGAAGGAATCTGAGAAACACTGTGTTGAAATAAATTTCCAGGCCCAGGATGGAGCCACTCATGTCTGGGGTGCAACCCAAAACTTAGATAACTTTCAGGTCTCTGAAAATGATTCACTTGACCAGATACGCAGCCAGTGCCCATTTTCTGAGTTATCCGTGGATTTGTTTAAATATTTTACTTATGAAAATAATGCATGTTTGTTATAAATAATTCAGACCAGAGAAAAGACCTAATGTTTTATTTCACAAATACTCTCCATTATGTGGCTATTAAACGGCATAAGTCTCTTAAACTACACAATGTCCAGCTTCACAGTCTTCTTAGGAAATTTCTCCCTCTGTCATAAATATTGACTCCAATCAAGGGCTAATCTTCAGTCAAACACATTCTTTTGGTGTTTGTGAAAAATCTCATTCTTTGCTAGGATTCCATCACACTAATTTTATAAACAGGTCCAGGTCCCTGACATTTCTAATGTCCTCAGCTATTAAGTTTCCTCATCTCCTTACAAAAAAAAAAAATTAAAAATTAAAAAACAATCATCAAAAGAAAGAAGAAAGAAGAATGCCATCTGGATCCTTGAATCCTTCAGTGTTCTACAAAAACATAAAATTCTCCAGGTGCCTGGGTGGCTCAGTCCGTTAAGCGGCTGCCTTCGGCTCAGGTCATGATCCTGGGGTCTTGGGATGGAGCCCCACATCCGGCTCCCTGCTCAGCGGAGAGCTTGCTTCTCCATCTCCATCTGCCTGCCACCCTGCATACTTGTGCTCTCTCTGTTTCTCTGTCAAATAAATAAATAAAATCTTAAAAAAAAACCATAAAATTCTCTAGACATTCCTTTCAGGTTTCTTCTGACAATGTAATGTACTGTTACAATAATAATCAATGAGATGATATTTCACGAAGGAAGGCAGATGGAACACCTGTGTCAGAATCACCACAGCAGCTGGTTAAAACTGCAGATCACCAGCCTGGCCCCCAAACCTCCTGATTCAGAGTGCCTGATGGTAGAGCCAGGAAATGTGCATTTGTAACAAGCTTCTCCACCCCCACAGCCAGTTCCAGGTGATTCTTATCCACAATAATTTTCAAGAACCATTTGGTAAGCCTTAGCTGCAGTCTTCCCTGTCTCCTATGACCTGGTCTAGATAGACTATAGTATCACTAATAAAATGGACCATAGGCTTCTTTGGGATTCCTCTCTCTCCTAGAAAAGCAGAATAAACTTAAATTTGCAGTAAATATAAATTCAATTAACCTAGAAAGAATGAGGACAGCATAAGTTTCTGCATGAGATCTCTCACTTTTTGTTTTACATCTATACAAACCAATGGTATTCCTTAGATCCCCTGGAGATTCCCCTCTAAAAACTGCCCACGAAACAAATTTTATGTTTCTTCACACTGTCCCAGATAACAGAGTTCCCTTTAAATGTACTCAGTCCTGCCCTCAGTCCAGCTATGAACTGAATGTTCTGTCTTCAGCAAATTACTGTCAACCTCTACTTCTTAGACATATTCATACAACATTAAAGTAGACTCTATTAAGAATAAAATAAATAGGGGCACCTGGGTGGCAGAGTAGGTTGAACATCTGACTCTTGCTTTCGGCTCAGGTCATGATCTCAGGGTCATGAGATTGAGCCCCAAGGGGGCTCCATGCTCAGCAGGGAATCGGCTTGTTCCTCTCCCCCTCCTTCTCCCCCAACTCATGTTCTCTCTCTCTCTCAAATAAATAAATAACTTCTAAAAATAAATAACTTTCTCAGGATATTAGAAAGTCATAAAAACTATGGAGAATAACAAAGCCAGAGAAAGGATAGAGAATGCCAGATTAGGGAGTAGAGACTAATTTTAAATAGGGTAGTCAGAGAAGGCCCCACTGCGAACATAACATTTGAGAAATGAAAACAAACAGGATGAGAGGCTGAGTCATACAGATATTAAAGTTAGAGCCTTCCATACAGAAGGAATAGAAAATGCAAAATCCCTGAGACCAGGGATCTGTACCTAGCATTTTTGAAAAACAAGAGACCAGTGTGGCTAAGCAGAGTAAGCAAGGGGGCCAGTAGTAGGTGAGGTAAAGAGGTGAGGAAGAGAAATAATTTAGGAAAACTATATAGGAGCTTGTGAACCAGAGTTAGAACTGTAACTTTTACTCTGAGGGACACAGGGAGCCCCTGGAGGGTTTTGAGAAGAAGAGTATCATGACCTCACATTCAAAAGCATCACTCGGGTTAAGAATAGACTCTAGGGGCGCCTGGGTGGCTCAGTCGGTTAAGCGTCCAACTCTTGATTTCAGCTCAGGTTATAATCTGAGTCATGAAATTGAGCCCTCCGTCAGGCTCCATGGTCAGCAAGGAGTCTGCTGGAGATGCTCTCTCCCTCTCTCTAAAATGAATAAATACATAAATCTTAAAAAAAAAAAAAAAAAAGACTCCAGCAACACAAAGGTGGAAATAGTAATGGCAGTGGTGGTGGAACTGAGAAGGTGCAGGATTCTCCAATTTGCTGGTGGGCTTGATATAGATTATGAGAGAAAAGGGGGAGTCAAGGACGACTCCATGGCTCTTTGGCCTGAACAACCACAGGATGGAGTTATCATCAACTGAGGAGGAGGTTTCATGTGGATATGCTGAGTCTGAGGTGTGTATTAGATACTCCAGTGGAGTTGATGAATAGGCGATTTAGCATAGGAGTTCAGAAGATAGAGACTTCAGAAGATAGTTTCATACTGGATAAAAGGATTGGGAAATATCAGCAGAGGAATGATATTAAAAATCATGAGCCTGGGCGTGGTCACAAAAGGAGTAGGTGTAGATAGAAAAGAGAATGCAAGGACTGAGTCCTTACCACCCCCAACGCTGAGAAGTTGGAAAGTTGAGGAGATGCCAACAAAAGAGACTGAGAAAGGGCAGCCAGTGAGGTAAAAGAGGAAAAGAGGCGATCAACGGTGCCGAATGTTGTTGATGAGTCACATCAGACGAAGATGGAGAACTAGCTATTGCATTTAGCAACATGCAAGTTGTTGGTTACCTTCTTAAGAACAGTTTCAGCAGGATATTCGGGGTAAAACACGTGGCAGTGAGTTAAAGAAGAACAGGAAGAAAGAAACTGGAGGCATTTGAGAAGTTTTACTAGAAAGAAACTGACTGAGAGCTTGCTCTGTCTCCCTCTGCTCTCCGCCATGTGAAGACAGAACGAGAAGATGGCCATCTACAAGCCAGGAAGTGGGCTCTCACCAGACACCAGATCTGCCAGCACCTTGACCTTGGACTTCCCAGCCTCCAGAACTGTGAGAAATAAATGTTTGTTTTATAAGCCACTCAGTCTATGATAATTTGCTATAACCTAAGGCAGGACAGAACGAACACCATGTTATTTTATGATGGAATAATTCACAGCAGGGGCAGAACTGATGACTCCATAGAAAAATGAGAAGTGTTGTAGTAGGGCCAGAAGAGACAGGATCTAGTGCCCTAGCAGAAGTGTCTGCCTTTGGATGGAAGATCAGACGATTCCTCTGTAGGTACGAAAGTGAAAATAGAGTATATGGTCACAGAAGTTTGTAGGTGAGAAAATGTGCTGATGGAAACATGTGAAATTCTCTTCAGATTTCTTCCATTTTCTAAGTGAGAAAGAAAGCCTGGATATCAGCTGAAGAGTGGGGGCAGGGGGGTGGGAGCAGGCAGTGGGGACGGATACGGCAGGTTCACCAGCGAATTCTCAAATGTCTACTACTCCTGAAATGAGCAAAGAAAAGCCTAGCTTCTTCTTTTTCTATAACTCACTTAATGTTTTTCTATAACTCATTTAATATTTCCTCCCGTTTGGAGGAAAGTGAAAGGACAGAGATTTATCTCAAAACTGCCAATGAACAGTTTCAGTTTAAACAGACTCTAGGATATATAAAAAAAAAATTCAATCAACTCCAAGCTTAACTCCCTATCAGAGCTCTTCTTCTCAACCTCCTCTTCGCAAGCTGGCACCTGGATATAGGAAAGCTTACCGAATTCAGGGGGTTATTCCTTTTACGTAGCCTGCCATCCTTGTGCTCATCTCTCCTGTGACCCTCGGAGACACCAAACTGTATGACTGAGGAATACAAGGTCTGTTTTCTTTACTCAGTCATAGCCTGATAAGACTCCACCCTCCACCTCACTCAACTGGCAGGGACTTAACTCCCCATCCGGACTTGCTTGCTGTGCAGATGTCCTCATGGGGTCTGGGGGTAGCGCCCATGGAGTGTCTAATCTCACCCACCAACGCAGCAAGTTTCCAGCAAGATCCCTTCCAGACAACAGCTGGATTGTGAGAGCCAGGAATGCTGCCTCAGACTCATCTCTCTCTCTAGCCACCTTCATCAACCATCCCCACACTACTGCCTCCCACGGGGACACACAAGCCACCCTAAATGGCAGCCTCATGCCAACATTCCAAAGGTGAATGGAACAAAAGCTAGTCTCTGGTTGGCTGTCTTGTGAATTTATCAGCCTGAAGAAGGACACCTGCGTCTGACTACTTCTTTCCTTCATATTCTGAGACCATGAGAAACAGACTTTCTCCTTTCCTTCTGGCAGAGTCTTCTGGAGCACAACATCCTTCTTCTCTTTCGGGTACTAAACCTTACTTCTCAGTGTGAATGGTAGAAGGGTTATTTTTACTGGTAGAAGAAAATATGTGATTAGAGTCCTCTTGGCATGGTTCTAAATAATGGAAGCCCCGGGTGAACTTGGAACTGGGGATTACTAAGATGGAAAATGTATTGGTTGAGTAGCCTTGAGGTATTATCCCTGTCACACCAACAACTACTTTCTACTTGCTCTGTGTAATTTGGAACAATTAAAAATCCCTGACTCTCCTCAATAGTAAGTCATTAAAACGGTGACTTTTTCAAATCATTTTTCATGCCATGATTGTTTCAGTTGTTCATGTTTGTTGACATCTCTGTCATTTTGCCTTATTTCTACACTGAGGTGATTTCCCAAAAGGCACAATTTTTAAAAACCAAATCAATAAATAAATATGCTTTATTGCCATCTAAACTGTAAACTCAAAATATTATACCAAGTGATTATCTTGAGATTATTTATGCATTCCCTTTTAAAGGTCACTCCTCTAATTTGAAGGCTTTCTATCAAACTGACATTGCCTGTGTTTTGCTCATCATTGTTTAACCTGTAACAACCTATTTTCCTCTTGGGAGAAGAAAACCTCATTAATTCACATTAATACACACAGGTTTGACAGCCTGTGCTGTTGGGAATTCAGTGCTTATTAATACTTAGGTACCACAACCTCACTGAGAACTTTCCTTCTTCCCAACACACTGAAAACATGGAAATATTGCTTCACCAAAGAGGCTTTCTTGAGAGTTAACACTGTACCGAAGGGATCAAAAATATTTACTCCATTGATTGTTCCTCTTCAGTTTGAAATTTAATAGGCTAATTCGTTAATCATATAGAGCTGTTTTGTGAAGAAGGAAGTCAATTCATTTGCGCTAAATATATTTTTGTGATGTGAGAACATGGGCTCTTTGGGGCTCATCTACAAATATACTGGAGGTTAGGTAGTATAAATGTTTTATAACAGACAAATTTTAATTTTTTAAGTTTTAAATTTTATAGTAGGAGAAATTTAATGATATTGGGTCTGTAACATCCCAAAACTTTATATTTTATTGTAGTTTTCATGTTATATCTTACTAGTAGAATTTTTCCATTAACATTGTGTGCTTTATTTTTTTTAATATTTTTTATTAGAGAAAGAGAGAGTGAGAGTGAGAGCACAAGCAGAGGGAGCGGCAGAAGAAGAGAAGCAGACCCACACTCAGCAGGGAGCCCGATGCGGGGCTCGATCCCAGGACCCTGAAATCATGACCTGAGCTGAAGGCAGACGCTTAACCACCTGAGCCACCCGGGTGCCCCTGTGCTTTATTTTATTTCACACGGGGCAAAGAAAGATTTTAGAAAATGTTTTCTAATCTAGGCAGTTGATGGTAAAATATAATGACAAAATTGTTTATTAAGTTCACCTCTTCTTATAAATGTCCTAATGAACTTTTAAGATAACTGATGGTTCTTGCCCTCAGATACTCTCCATTTCTAATTTTCTGGGACTAGTGGCTCCTACTCACTGGAAGCACATCTTTCAATGTCCTGGATTCTATTTAACTGAAAAGATATTTGGTGAACACTTACTAAATACAAGTACTACTATAGTAGCTAATGAATGGGATGCGTTCAGGGGCACCTGGGTGGCTCAGTCGTTAACGTCGGCCTTCGGCTCAGGTCATGGTCCCAGGGTCCTGGGATCGAGCCCCGCATCCGGCTCCCTGCTCCCACGAGGCCTGCTTCTCCCTCTCCCACTCCCCCTGCTCGTGTTCCCTCTTTTGCTGTCTCTCTCTCTGTCAAAAAATAAATTAAAAATTTTTTTAAATTGCTTTCAGTTCTCTAGGAGTTTATAATCTGGCTTCTAAGAAGCCAACACGTGTTTAACAGTTAAATAATGACCTAATGCATTCCATTTGAGTACCCTAACTGTCCTTACGGAAATTGTACAGTGGATTTCAAAAACGCGTAAGCTATATCCCCAAGTCCCCCCATGGGCAAGTGCGCGTGTATAAACCCATGAAAACAGCTACGCTGCGTTTACGCAGCTGCGTCAGCACATCCTGCAGCCAACTTGAAAACTGCCGCTGGGAGAAGCATGGGCTTTAGAGTCAGTCCTGGGTTTGAATCAAACTACTCCTTACTACTTCTATGGCCCAGGCAAGCTGCTTCACTGTACTTTCAATGCCTTTGCCTGAAAAATGGGAACAATGATAGCTAGGTTACTTTATGGACAGTGACAGTATTTTATGAAGTGCCTGACAGACGGTAGGTGCTCCGTAAAACATAGCTTAAAAGATTCCATTAAAAAGGAGAGCTTGAAAGCTGGATGCAGAGGAAACACAAGGCATTTTGAATGAATGAGGCATTCTGAGACCAAAGCCCCAGAGGCAAATTGAGCATGGCTCATCCAGAGTGATTGCTCATAAGCAGGAGACTTTATTAGGCCTCGTGGGAAATAAGCTGGAGAACACAAGGTTGGGTCATATTTGAAAGAGTTTTAAAGATTTATTTATTTATTTGAGAGAGAGAGAGAGAGAGCAAGAGCAGGAGGGGCAGAGAGAGAGGGAGAGAGAAAATCTCAAGCAGACTGTGCTGAATGCAGAGTCCTACGCAGGGCTCCGTCTCACGACCCAGAGATCAGGACCTGAGCTGAAACCGAAAGTCGGACTTTTAACCGACTGTACCACCCAGGTGCCCCTTTATTTGAAAGGGTTTTAAATGTGAGGCTGAATATTATCCTTTTCGATAGTTCTCAAATGTTAGTGTGCAGCAGAATTATTATCTGCATTGCTTTCTAAAAACGCCAATTCCCAGAACCCATGTCCAGGGATTTGATTCTATAGACGGTGGGATGTGTATAGCAAACTGCACCTTTAGCAAACACCGCAGGTGACTCTGGAGCAGAGGTTCATGCATCATGCAACTACACTTTGAAAAGCTAAGAGCTATGCAAGTTTTTATTTCTTGGGCAAGTAACATAGGGGGAAAAAAAAGAAGTCCCAATTTAAGATCAGTGTTCCAGCATTCAGTCTAGAATGAATGGAAAATACACACAAAAAATTAAAGCATATTATATTAATCTATTCATGAAATTATCAAGGACTAGATAAGAGCAGTTGGAGTGAGACTAGAACATAACTGGTGGATATTGAGTGTATGTCTAGACAAGAGTCAAAAGGACTCTGATTAACTGAATTTTGAAATTAAAGGCAATGGAATAATACCAAAAATAATACCAAAGTGTCAGACCTAGAGGAATGGGAGAATGCAAGGAAAGAAATTGGTAAGAGACGCTGATTTGCAAAAGAAAGATGATAGAGCTCCATTTCCAAGTGTGTAATTTAGGATAACAGTGGGGCCCCCGGTAGAAATAAATGTTCGACAGGAGGACTGGAATTTGAGAGAGTACAAGACCGAAAATGTAAGAGTTAAAATCAGCCGTGAGAAGGAAGTGCTTGAATCCCTACGAATGGGTCATTTCTTCATGGAGAAAAGTGCAAAGTGAAGACAAGCAGAGGGTCAAGGAACAGAAAAATCAGGTAAGGAGACCGACAAGCAATTTAAAGACTATAAATGAAGTGTACTGTTCAAATTGGCTAGTTTTATATTTATTCTCCCTAAACCTTAAGAAAAGTATTAAATAATTTCAGAGAACAAATTTGCGATGTGTCGAAATACTAAAAGCCAAGTAAGTCTCTGATGAGCTATCTGAAATCAGAAATAACACCCCTTCATTCATTCATTGATTCATTCATTCAACATCTAACTCTATGCTATGCACTCTATGAGGAACTGAAGATACTGAGTTAAATAAAACAGTCCCTGACCCAAAGATGCTAATTTGAATGTTGTTAATAAGGCTACCTATAACCTAAATATAGGTGGGCTTCCAGGAAGCTTATTTCAGCTTATCAACCAAAAAAATTAAAAAAACAAAAACAAAAAAGAAAAAAAGCATTGCCAGAAGCCTTGAAAAATCACATATTTACCACTGCTTTCCTGAAAGGGGCAGTGCAGGTGTTACATAGCATATCATACAGAAAGTTGCCTAAAATTCCTCTTGATGTTTCTCTCTCCTCCCAATACATGGTCATTATTAAACTTTCTCCACAGTCCCTGTATGTTTTCAAATTACGAACCTTCTTACCAACCCCTTAGGATAAGGGTTTTTTATGTTCCAGGACAACCACTTTTCCTGAGAGACCAGTCCACCAAGACTTCTGCCAAATAAAACTCTTTGCGAATTTCCAAATGAAAGTTTATTAATCATAAATCCCAATTGGTTTATGAGGCATCCCCTCCCTGCTTTGGCTCTGTCTTCAAGACGGACTCACTCAAATGCTCGGGGCCCTTTTGCACCTCATCAGTCTATAACACTTATATCCTTGCAAATCATGAGCCAGACTCGAAGTTCCTAAACCTGAGATACTGTATGATATCTGTTACCACTAGAGTCTATTTGCATATGTTTTTCTAGGCTTGATTTCTTCAAGTGTACTCCTATGAACCCTAGACCCAATTCCACCATCTACAAAATCCTTCCTTTCAAGATGGACTTCCACTTCTTCAGAAACTAACCACATTAAACAGATTAGGAAGCAACCACTTCAAAATCTCCTTTCTTATGAATTTGTCATTTGCTTTTGATTTCTTAACTGTGAAACCGTTTAAATATTCATTTTTAAATTTTCTAAGATGTTGTTTATTGTGGAACCATTTATACTTTTCATTGAAAGAAAAAAATTAAAATCTTTTTGAAACTCAACCCTCATTAAGTAAATGCCTTTTTTGCCTCTGTTACTAAGTAGTATGAGATTAATCATAGTTTCTGTCCAGCATTGCCCAAAGGAGGCTTTGTATTTGGAAGACATGACTGAGTGTTGTGACTAGAAATACGCACCCTTCTCTAAGAGGTCACAGAATTCTCCAATCCTTTGCCCTGCTTTAATTTGCTCCCAAAGAGTTATCAGTGGATTGGAGTTAACTGGAAATTACATTAAGTAAATAGATGGAGAGAAAGATAATATAATATTTATATTGATATCTATAGGTCTATATATAACTTTTTTAGTACTGAAAATTCTGCTTGCTTGAATAGTTCAACCTCAAAATGGGTCAGCTGCCACTTACCAGAATTAGTATCTAGTCTCCTTTTTACTAATCTGAAGATACCAGTTCTCACATAACACCTGATTTTCTATTCTATGCAATAATTCTCAGAAAAAACAAAAAAGGTGGACACATAAAAGAAGAAACTATTTCCTGCTTATGTTCTTCAACTGATGTTCCCTTTAAATGATTTTCATCCTATTACACTGTATATATTTTTAGAAGCTACTTCAAATGCTTTTTGAAAAAGCAGAGGACAAATATAGACACATACTTACATAAGACAGTTCTATTTTCTTCTATGCTTCCCATTCTAATCCCTGTTAGAATATTTTTCCCCATTCTGGAAAAACATCTAACACAGATTTTCTTGTCCTTGAAGGTTAACACAGTATCTGTCAAGCTTAATATAAATATAACTATTTTAGGAGGCTCAAAAATCACTATCTTTAGAAGGATGTAAAGGACCTTAAAGCTGATTGGTAAGATAATTAGCATTATGCCCAGCAAAGAGCCAAAGCTAAAACTTTAAGGATGTTTTTATTTTTTTTTATCATTTTATTTCATATTTCATCATGATAAGTGTACAAGGATGTTTTTAAAGCTATATGGGTTCATATTTCTTTTGTACAGTCACAGAATTGCCAACCTCAAACTTCTTTAGCTCTAAAATCACTCAGGGAAGTTGTTTTAGGCCATTTACCAGAATGTACATTTGCTCCTTGAACCGATCTGTAAGAGCTATTCTGTGTCTCCTGCATGCTCGCCACTCTCTACCAGCAAGTAAGTCGAAGTAGCATTTTGAGTGCGGAGATTAGGAAAGGAATAAAATATTTCAAGCACATTAGGATTTATCCAACTCACTAATGAAATTATTTCTTGAAGACTGACCTCTTTGTAATTTTTTTAAAAGTACATAAGCTTTGTAATTTCCCACCAACAGGAAGTCTGCACTTAATACTAAGAACTTACTTAACATTGACTTATATGATATTTACTACTTATCAGGTACTATCTTAAGCACTTTATATACATGAATTCATTTAATTCTTTCAACAGTCCCATATGATAGACACTAATATCATCTCCCAAGATTGTACAGCTTGTGGGTGGAAGAATCTGCCCCCAAAGTCCACACTCTTAATGATTAAGCTGTCTTTCATTTGTCTCTGTTTGGGAGACATGTATTATTTTTAGAAGCATTACTGAATAGGATGCCTTTTTTACGGAGGTAGGTGATCAAAGGTGAGATGAGGGAGAGATGTGCCTTTGGGAGGAAAACTGACCTTTTGTCACCACAAAATTTGTGATACCTTGAATTTAATTACCAGGAAGTCTTTGTAACTCTTATTTTTAGTGTCTCTATATGTTTCCATGTAAACATACTTTGAGTAACCAAATTGAAGTTTGGCATGATATCAGTTATCAATTGTCACAATAATGCTGCTTAGTAAGCTATCCCAAAACAAAGAATCTTAAAATAACAACCATTGTCTCTCATAAGTCTGACAGTCAGCTAGGCAGTTTTGGTCCCAGCTAGCCTCACTCATACCTCTGCAGTCAGCTGTGGATCAGGCAGCAAGTTCTGCTGATCCGGGCCAGGCTTGAGTTGATTCTAAATACCTGGGATAACTTGGCTTTGTTCTACCTTTTCTCTCATCCCCCATTAGGCTAACTCAGGCTTGCTTTTATAGTGATGGTGGGTTTTCAAGAGAGTGAGAAGAGTGCAAACGTTTTAAGGACTAAACTTGGAACTTTTACACTCTCATTTCCATTTATTCCATTGGCCAAAGCAACTCACTAAGCCACCCAGATTCGAGGGTAGGGCAAGGGACCCCGCGGTATAACGCAAGGAACTGCCAAGTCACATTGCAAGGGATATGGACATAAAGTAAGGAATTGGGCATTTTTGTGATCTACCATTTTACATGCCATTTCTATTCTGAAACATTCTAATATAAGGTCAATTCCCAATTACTGTATACTTCTGTATATAGCATATACAGCATGTGCAATAAGATAGACCATATTCATGGCAATAAAACAAATCTCATCAAATTTAAGACAACAGAAATCAAAGTACATTCTCAGACCATAACAGAACTAACTAGAAATCATAATAGAAAGGTATCTGAAAAATCCTCAAATACATGAAAAGCAAACAACACATGTCTAACTCATAGGTCAAAGAGAAAGTCTCAAGGGAAATTTTAAAATATTTTAATCTAAATGAAAATTAAAATACAATATTTCGAAATTTGTGTAATACAGTTAAAGCAGTGCTTAAGGGAAAATGTATAGCATTAAGTGCCTATATTAAAAAAGAAAAAAGGTCTAAAAATCAATAAATTAAGCTCTACCTTAAGAAACCAGAAAAAAGAGGGGCACCTGGCTGGCTCAGTCGGTGGAGCATGTGACTCTTGATCTCAGAGTTGTGAGTTTGAACCCCACATTGGATGTAGAGATTAGTTAAAAATAAAATATTTTTAAAAAAGGAAACTAGAAAAAAGAACATATTAAACCTAAAGCAAACAAAAAGAATAGTATAATAAATGTTATGGCAGAAATCAGGGAAATTAAGAATACAAAAACAATTAAGAAAAATCTATAAAATCACAAGTAGCTCACACTAAATGAAGTTGAAATGAGAACTTCCTTGAGATATTGTAAGGCATTGGTTCTCATACTTTTTAGTCTCAAGACCCCTTTACACTCTTAGAAATTACTAGGAACATCCCCCTAAAAAAATTTAAACACAAGAATACATAATCATAAATTCCTTAAGCCATCATAGAGATATCATCATCACATGTCATGTAGCCTCTGAAAAACTCTACTGTGCATTCATTTAAGAATGGAAAAGGCAATATCTTTGTATTAGGAAAAAACTTTTAGCTCAAGGACATCCAGAAAGGCTCTCAGTAACTCCCATTGGTTCCCAGACAATACTTTTGGGAACTGGAAGAGGAAGATATCCAAGGCGGAGGTAGACTGTAATGCCAGAGTGAATTTATCATGTAAGACTTGCTCATCTGCCCCCTAACCATATCGTTTGCAAGGGTCCAGAGGACATTCCTTTCATGAAGGCAGTGTAATATACATTCATAAGGAGAGTCTCAAGATCCTCAAAGCTCGGGGTGGCTGTTTTCTATAAATCAGGAAAGACAGGGGAAGCTCCTGCCATTGAACTGGGCCCCTTGAATTCAATAGGGCAGAGTGATAGGGCCAAGCTGATTTTGAAAGACAAAGCAGATATGGTCACCATATGGGTAGCAAAGCCAAAGCAGGAAGCAGAATAGTTTGTCATAGATTATCTTTGGCACAGGTAAGTCATGGTGTCCCTAACACTGAATCAGATGGGCACCCTACTGAAGTCTTTTTTGTTGTTTAATTCCAGTTAGTGAACATACAGTATTATATTAGTTTCAGGTGTATGAAGTTTAATTTGTAGAAGTGGAATAGGTCTGATTTGAATCATGACAATAAAGATTGTGAGTCGTCCAACAAATTTCCAGAGTGAAGCCTCTTAACTCATGATGAATACTTTACATTAAATGTTACAAGCCCTCTGTCTCCTTGGTTTTCAGCATTTCATAGTACCAACTTTTCTTTCCTAAATTAATCATAATATTCATCATTAATATTTCAAAATTACAGTACTAATTTTCTTTCCTAAATTAATCATAATATTCATCATTAATATTTTAAAAGTTTTAACTTAAATCTGACAATGTTACAGCGGGGTTGGGTTTCAGTAGGATTAGGAACTTGCTGCTTTGAGAATTTGCATTATGCTAAGGTGAACAGGCTTTCATGATACTTACAGAACCAATTGCCTTAATGTTTGGTCAAATTTACAATGCATAAGTGAATTTAGTCTTAGGGAAAGTAACTTCATCTTTTTTAGTTTAGAAAGAACTGTCAAAGCAGCATACACATTGTGCCCTGCATTTTACCACAAAAAAAGGGGGGGGGTAGGAAGGAAGGAAGAGAGAAAGAGAAAGAAAAGAAAAGAAAGAGAAAATTAAACTCTTTTCTCTCCAGGGACATGGGAATTTCTCCCTAAGAATACTCATCTAATGCTATCCCTTAAGTTGTTTTTTGAAGCTAGTGGCCTTCTGGTGCACAGAGAGCCAATTTATTTTGAAACACAAAAGCACAACAGAGGATTAGCTTCCATCAATATACATACTTAACTGAATATAGATAATTTTGAGGAAACCTCTTTTTAAGAACATTCTATTAGTAACTGCTAAGTCCCATTTTTGGCCTTTCTGCATGTAGGCCCAGAGTTTCTCCTACAACTACAACTTCTTATCCATAGCTGATTGGAGAAGCTCTTTGGTCCCACACTGAAATGTGTTGCCTCAAATGGAAATAGGTACTATTCTGTACCAATTTAGAACACAAATAGTTATTTACTAAGGATTGATTCACTAAACTCTTGTGCTGCTTCTGCTTGAGACAACCAAAATGTGGAAAATATATCCAAATGTTAAGAAACATTGAAACAGGAGCTTAAAGACAATCTTAGTATCTTTCATCCCTTACTTAATCCTTAGTACTTAAGTTTCTAACAAGGACTTAGCTTGTGGGAAGAAAATGCAAAAAAAGAAAAGGAAGTAAAGGATTAAAATTAACTTCAGAGATAATTCAGGTTGGCTTTGCTACTGACAATAGGTATCATTTTTCCCTAAATGAGTGAAATAACTTTAAATTCACTTAATTGTTCCAGATCATATTAATCTGGATTTCCTGGGACGGAGGGGAACACATATTAATGCCGAAATTCACAAAGTGGAAAAAAGTCTTTTCAGACTATCAAAGTTATGTCACGGATATAAATTACTGGGCTTTCAACTACCAAAAGTGAAAGGTAATTACCCTTAGTGAGAGATTATTTGTAAAAACCACCTGTTATCAAGAGAACACAAACCTATATGATCAGTAAAAAGGGCACAAGTTATGATACTCCTGTACTAAAAAGTATCCAATCCCTTCCTGTTTCACTCAGGAGTGTTGTTTTTCATTACTGCTAAATCAAATTATCACAAATTTAGTGGCTTAAGATAGGGCAAAATTTATTATCTTACAGTTCCCATAGGTCTGAACTCTGGAGGCTGGGATGAGTCTCTGCTTAGAGTCTCACGAGGCCAAAATCAAGAAGTCAACAAGGATGTGCTTCTTTTTGGAGGCTCTAGGAGAGAATCTGTTTCCTTGCTCATTGAGGTTGTTGCCAGAATTGAGTTTCTTGCAAGGTTGGAGGATTGATGTCTCCATTTCACAGCTGGCTGTCAGCTGAGGGCTCTTCTCAGATTCAAGAGACTCTATCTCTGGTTTAGGTGGAGGAGGGCCTCCTCTGACTTTAAGGGCTAATATGATTAGATTGGGCCCACCTGAATAATCAGAGATACTCTTCCCACCTTGAGGCCATGCCCTTTTGATGTTTGCTTGTTTTTTGGCTTTTTTTTAATTGAGGTACAATTAACATACAAGTTTCAGGTGTACAACATGATTCACTATTTGAATGTATTATAAAATGATCACCACAGTCACCAAAATTTTTTTTTTAAGATTTTATTTATTTGACAGAGAGAGACACAGCGAGAGAGGAAACACAAGCAGGGGGAGTGGGAGAGGGAGAAGCAGGCTTTCCACGGAGCAGGGAGCCCGATGTGGGGCTCGATCCCAGGACTCTGGGATCATGACCTGAGCTGAAGGCAGACGCTTAACGACTGAGCCACCCAGGCGCCACTTTTTCTTTTTTTTTTTTTTAAGATTCTATTTATTCATTTGACAGAGAGAGAGAAAGAGAGAGAGTGCTCGAGAGTGCACAAGTAGAAAGAATGGCAGGTAGAGGCAGAGGAAGAAGCAGGCTCCCCATTGAGCAAGGAGCCCAATGGGGGCTTGATCCCAGGATCCTGGGATCATGACCCAAGCCTAAGGTAGCTGCTTAACCAGCCACCCAGGCACCCCCATTTTTTTTCTTTTTAAAAATTTATTTGTTTGTTTAGAGAGAGCATGTGAGCAGGGGGAGGGGCAGAGAGAGAGAGGGAGAGACTCTCAAGCAGACTCAGCACTGAGTGTGGAGCCCCTTGTGGGGCTCCATCCTGCAACCCTGAGATCATGACCTGAGTGGAAATCAAGAGTCCATGCTCAAACAGCTGAGCCACTGAGGCACCCCGGAATTTTTTTTCTTCTGATGAGAACTTTTAAGATCTACTCTCAGCAACTTTCAAATACATTTTATAGCATTATTGCCTATAACTATAGGCACCATGTTGTACATTACATCCCATGACTTACTTTGTAACAGGAAGTTTGTGCCTTTTGACCCTCTTCACCCTTTTCGCCACCCCACGCACACCTCTCCCCTCTGGCAACCACCAATCTCTTCTCTGCTATCTATGAGCATGGTTTTACTGTTTTTGTTCTTCTTCTGTTGGTCTTTGTTTGCTTGGATTCCAAATATAAAATGCGATCATATGGTATTTGTCTTTCTCTGTGTGACTTATTTCACTTAGCATAATGCCCTCAAGGTCCATGTTGTTGCAAATGACAAGATTTCATTCTATGATGGCAGACTGATACTATCGTGTATATATACATTTTCTTGATCCATTCATTCATTGGTGGACACTTAGGTTGTTTCCAAATCTTGGCTATTGTAAATTATGCTGCAATGAACATGGGAGTGCATACACCTCTTTGAGTTAGTGTTTTTGTTTTCTTTCGCTAAATACCCAGAAGTGGAATTACTGGATCATGAGATAGTTCTATTTTTAATTTTTTAAGGGAATTCCATTCTGTTTTCCATAGTGGCTGCATCCATTTATATTCCCATCAACAGCACACAAGGGTTCCCTTTTCTCCATATCCTCACCAACACATTATTTCTTGTGTTTTTATAATAGTTGTCTAACGGGTGTGAGGTGATATCTCATTGAGGTGATACCTAACAGGTGTGAGGTGATATCTCATTGAGGTGATATCAAACAGGTGTGAGGTGATTTGCATTTTTCTGATGATTAGTGATGGTGAGCATCCTTTCATGTACCTGTTGTCAAGGGGCATACCCTTTATCATTATCTGCTTAGTTACCCTTGCCATGTAATGTAACATATTTACGTGTTCTGGGGATTAGAACACTGACATATTTTTGGGCCATTATTCTGCCTGCCACAAAAAAATAAAAGTCAAATCTTATTAAGGTCTAGAAGATCCAATGCAATCTGAGCCATTACCTCTCATCTATTTTCCTACTACTCTCCCTCTTGCTCACTCAACTCTAGCTTCCTCTATGCTGTTCCTTTAACACACCAGGCAAACTCCTGCCTTTGTTCTTGCTGTTCCCTCTGCCTGGAATGTTCTTCCCCAAATTCCACCCTAACAACCTCATCCCCTTCAAGTCTGCTCAAATCTCACCTTATCCATGAGGTCTGCCATGAAGTACTCTAGTACTTCTGATCATTTTTCCCCCCATAACACCTATTACCCTTTAACTTACTCTAACTTATTTACTTGATTATTTCCTGTTATCTCTTTCTGCTGGAGTGTTAGCTCTGCTATCTTTATTCCTCTGATGTAATCCAAGGTTCTAGAACATATTAAGAGTTCAACTATTACTTGACTTGGTTGCTGGAAGAAATTTTCCAAATACTGATTGGTAGGATTACAGGAGCTATGTGCTTTTTGTAGGTCATATAAACTGTAGTACCGCTGCTTGAAATACTGAGTTAGGTCTCCATGATACTAATTTCTCCTTTTTAAATCAATGGCATAACTCAGTGTTTCCGTATTTCAATTCATCAATATTCCTTTTTTTCTGGCTCAAAAGAAAACTTTGAAAAATGACCTATTTATACATGTTCATTCCCTCTAGTAAATATTTTTATCTTTTATGATAAAAGTAAATATATGCAATAAGACTAACACCAAGGCTCAAAAAAAAAGCAGAAAGGAACAAAGAGGTAAAAAAGTTGTCAATATTTCCAAAAGCTTAAACTTAGCAATTGCTTTTCATCTCAGATTTTCCAGCTTGTTTTTACTGTAAAACTTAATTTTGGACACTTCTGACAGTCACCACAAGATGGAGGTACATCTGTAGTTTGAGTTAAATGTTTCTGAAGTACTTGGAACACGAACATTATTTTCAACAATAGAAAATCTATTTAAATTCCACTTCAAAAACTGGGCAAGAATAAGCAGCTGCTTATAAG
This sequence comes from Eumetopias jubatus, assembly GCF_037043125.1. NCBI lineage: Eukaryota > Metazoa > Chordata > Mammalia > Carnivora > Otariidae > Eumetopias > Eumetopias jubatus. The sequence continues at coordinate 50,471,886 of NW_028274809.1, forward strand.
AAACAACCAGAAATAGACTACACTTATAAAATATGTTCCACGGATTAACCAAGAAATAACCTGGTAACTTGTGAACCAAAGTCTCCAAAGAAACCTATTTCACTGACCCATCTCTTAGAAAAAAGTCCTGAAAAAGCACAAACAAAATACATGAAGAACTCAGCAACTTTGATGTTTAAATATTCACATTAACAATTGTGTGAGGTGATTTATTTTGAGATACTTTTTATATTGTAAATTTTTAAATAACTTTATATGTCCAAAAATAATTATTTGGTTTTATATTGTTTTTAGTACTTTCTTTTCAAATATTCTTTTACATGGTAGTTGATTCTAGAGCTGCAATTGGAACCCAATTTAAAACACTTCTCCAGGGGCGCCTGGGTGGCTCAGTCGTTAAGCGTCTGCCTTCGGCTCAGGTCATGATCCCAGGGTCCTGGGATCGAGCCCCACATCGGGCTCCCTGCTCCGCGGGAAGCCTGCTTCTCCCTCTCCCGCTCCCCCTGCTTGTGTTCCCTCTCTCGCTGTGTCTCTCTCTGTCAAATAAATAAATAAAATCTTTAAAAAAAAATAAATAAAAATAAAACACTTCTCCAGTGCATCTTAAATTTAAATGACTTAAAAATGAAATAACAAATATAAAAGAAAATAAACTATAATTCCACAACATTGCATTCTAAGGAATCTGGGTTTCTGTCCTATTCCTATCAGTATATATTTATGTGACCTTAGGTGAGACATTTATTTTTAAGATTTTATTTATTTACTTGAGAGAGGGCAAGTGAGCACACGAGAGGGGGAGGGGCAGACGTAGAGGGAGATAGAATCTCCAGCAGACTCCCCGCTGAGTGCAGAGCCCAACCACAACCACGTGGGGCTGTTCCCTTGACCCTGAGATCATGATCTGAGCAAAAACCGAGTGTGCCTCTTAGGTGAGACATTTATGTGTTCTGTGTTCTCACCTTCTGTTCCAGTTGCTGTGTGACCTATCTCCCTAAAACTTAGTTTAAAACAACCATTTCATGATATCTCACAATCCTGTAAATCAGGAATTCAAGCAAAGCTTGGCTGGATCGTTCTTCTGCTCCACAGGATGTGAACTCTGGGCAACACGGACCTGGCATTCAGGCTGTGCTTCAGGCTCTGTGACAGCCTCATTCACACACTTGGTGCCTTAGGCAACTGGAAGGCTGGGCTGATCTGGGTCCCTCTCCACTCCGGTGTCTCAGGCCTTTTCCATCTCTGTCCTGCAGGGTAAGGGGTCTTCTTATGGAGGCAAATCAGGACTTCAAGAGACCAAGGTAGAAGCTGCTGGTCCTCTTACAGGCTAGTTGTGGAACTGGCATGACATCACTTTCCCTGTACTATATTGGTTTTATACTAAAAACAAAACAAAACAAAACAAAACCTACCCAGAGAGGAGAAATAGATCCTGCCTCTCAGGGGAGCAATGTCAAAAATCTGAAGACATGTTTAATCCACCACATACTCGTTTTTTTAAAAATTAGCCTAATTAGCAAGCATGTTAACTAATCTGGCTACCTACTTTAATGATTAACCTTAATGTTTAATGGGTTCTTAGTATAAGCCAGGCACTGTTCTAAACTTACATGTAGTTATTCATTTAATCCTAACAACCCTATGAAGCAGACACTAATATTATATCCATTTTATTGATGATGAAGCTGAAGCACAAAAATGTTAACTTGTCCAAGGTCATGTAGCTAGTAGACAGAGACAGGATTTTAAGTCTCACTCCAAAATCCATGCTCTTTTTTTTTTTTTTTAAGATTTTTTATTTATTCATGAGAGACAGAGAGAGAGAGAGAGAGGCAGAGGGAGAAGCAGGCTCCCAAGAAGCAGGGAGCCTGATGCGGGACTCGATCCCAGAACTCTGGGATCATGACCTGAGCTGAAGGCAGACGCTTAACCATCTGAGCCACCCAGGCGCCCCCATGCTCTTAATCATTGTAAGAAGCAAATTCTAAAATTCCAGTAACTTTAACCACTACTTTTTAATTAACCAATTAGTACTACAGTAATCTGAACTGCATACATTATCAGAATGTTTACTAAAATTAATGGAAGGACCTTAAGTCAAGAAAATAACAGTCAGATATCCATTTTGGAAAGCTTTTTAAAATTGTCAAATGGATTACTTTCACTTTAAATCATGACCTACTTAAATTTAAGTTAAAATAATATTGATTCAACTTATTTACTAACCTGCAGTTAATTTTGGAAACTGAATCTCTATGAGTTACAACACTCATGCTTTTCCTTCATTAGCATTCAAAAATCTTACAACCTCATTAAAAATTTTAACTTCCATCGGCTTTCTACATCAAGTAGAAATCCCAACTTTTAAAGCCTACCTGGACCTCCAAAAAATAGTTATAGTAGTGTTTAATTTTGTGGGGAAAGAGAGAAATCGGAAAATGGGGCATATGGAAACTGCAGGTAAAATTCTATTTCACTGAGCCGTATTTTAATTTCTGTATTTATGTCTTATTTGGCAACTAAAATGCTTTTGAAAAAGAAGGGAAAGGGGGCACCTGGGTGGCTCAGTCGTTTAGCATTAAGCATTAAGCATCTGCCTTCAGCTCAGGTCGTGATACCCGGCTCAGGGGGAAGCCTGCTTCTCCCTCTCCCACTTCCCATTTTTGTTCCTGCTCTCGCTCTCTGTCAAATAATCTTTAAAAAAGCGGGGGGGGGGGGGGGGGGGGAGGAAACCAAAAGAGGTTTCGCTTTACATACAATTTAAAAGGATCAAAAGCAGATATGCAGAAGACGGATGTCTGCTGCCCTACAGCGCAGTTTCCAGTCAAATCTTAGACCCAGATGAAATGGGAGACGAGATGCAACTGAGGAAGGAATTTTCAATGCCACAGCAAGTATATACACTAGCTATTCTCCCAAGTCTTCATTTTTCAGAGTGCACTGAAGAGAAATACCCAGATATTTTAAGGGCTGTTAGATACAAGGTCATAGGTAACACTGATGAGCCCAAATGTTCTCACAGTTCCTGTTAGAATGGGGCCATAAGGTGACACTGATGAACTCAAATGTTCTATAGTTCCTGATAAATGGAATCCTGGCCCATGTCCGTGGGCGAATCACAGTATATAGTCAGAGAACTCGATCATTCAAATATTGTGCATTGATGGCATCATGTTCATTAAACCTACAAGAAGTAAGTGGCAAATACTCAGACATCTTCGAAAGGCCAATATATGCCAGATGGTGAGAGGTAAAGCACCACCAAAATGCAGTTTTACCACATTGGTGCAGTTATGAAGTTCTACCACTGGGACGTGCTGGGACATTGCTCTCTAAAGGATAAATTATTGTACCTTCCTCCTCTCACCACTAAAAAGCACTTCGCAGGCTTCTGGATTTTTGAGACAACACAAAATAGATGGGAAAAATGCTTCCAACTATTCCTTAGGTTACTTGGAAGATTTTAGTTGGGCCCCCAGTGAGAGAGGGCACCACAAGTGACTTAGTAACTAAGCATCAATTACATAGTGTATCAACCAGGTGACCAGAGCAGCCCATCATGAGCTCAGTATTGTCAGATTCACCAGCCACCATCCTAGCCAGCACGGCAGCAATCCATGGTACATTCAGGATGGGGACCAAGCAGGACCACAGGCTCCCAAGGTTCATGAAAAGGTGGCCCAGAACCCTACATCACTTACGTCCAAGATACTAACACCTCTCCCTCAATTCACCACCTACAACTTAGAATTCACTATCATCAGCTAACAGGGGAGAAAAAAATACACGTTTTATTCACAGATGGCTCAGACTGCTATATGCCAAACACTGACTGCTGCCATATTAGACACAAAGACAGTAACGAGGGACAATCCACCCAGTGGGTTGAGCTTCAAGCAATGAACCTGGTCAGCACTCTGGTGGTGACATGATGTCAAATTTAATGCTCACCAGAGACTTTGTGTCAACATTTTCCTAGTTATTTAGTTCATCTGAGCACATTCTCTGGTCCACTTCCCAGGAAGCACTCAAGGAAAACGTGAATTCCTGAATTCACTGCAAGTTGATGTCTGAGAAGTAATATTTACCCTTCAAAATCAGTTTTGTTAGAAATAAAATATTTTGTTCATTTCTTCCCCAAAAGTATCTTAAATGTATTATTTTCTTCTGGCACAGTGCCGTTTCTAAGTCACTTGCTTTTATCTAGATAGCCAAATCCAAAGTTTTAAATGAGAGAACACTGTCTGGTAGGCAGGGTGTTCTTTCAATGTGTAGCTCCAAGTATTTTTTTTTAAGCAAAATATTCCTCGTATAATTTTTTCTGTATATATTTTTTTACTCTCTAAAATTTGTAATTTTCCCATGAATCCTTTTTATAAAGCGATCCTACTTTGACATTCTATTTCCCATGTTATCTGCTGTTTGTCTGCTTTTGTGCTTAACCTAGTTTAGTCTTACTTCCAAATTATTTTTCCTTGTATTTCTAGTACTTTCCCAAAGTTTTTGAAATTCTAATTTTTGGTATTCTTTCATACTTCGTATCACTTTCAAAACATCTTAGAAGTCATTTTTTAAATATTAGGTCATAGTTCTGACCTCTTATGGGCATGCCGTTCTGGTGTTCAATGTCTTTCGGATATTTTGTTCCTTACCATCCATTTTTTTTTTAAGATTTTATTTGTCAGGGAGGGAGAGGAGAGAGAGCACAAGCAGAGGGAGAAACAGGCTCCCCGGTGAGCAAGAAGCCTGATGTGGGGCTCGATCCCAGGACCCCATGATCATGACCTGAGCCACCTAGGGACCCCATTACCATCCATTTTTTATAACAACTTTGCATGACTATAGTTTTATGTTACTTATTTTTGTATGAAATCAGCTTTTCTGAATTTTCAGGACGAGGCTTGGTTCAGTGTAACTTTAATAACTTTCTCAGTTTCCACTTCTGTTGTGTTTTGTAGTACTGAAAAATATGGCAGTTTGCTTTCTAATATTTTCCTTGCTCTTTTCTATTCGTTTTGGTTTTTATTGTTTTTATTATTTTTTTTAATTGAGATATAACTGACATACAACACCGTGTAAGTTTAAGTCACACAATGTGTTGGTTTGATACATTTATATCTTTTCTGGCTCTTTTTAAGTAAATGATGTTATGAATACAAAGACAAGTAATACAATATTGGGCTTACACAAAATCAACATAGCAAACAAGTATTTTTAGTCAGAAAGCAAACTTCATGCTCCACAAGGTCTACAGAAATAAAATGCCCTCTCAAAAACAAACAAAAAAACTATAATCCGTTTACAAAAATGTGTAAAACACAAATACAAATGCAAGAGTTTAATGGGATTTAGCAGCCAGTTCTACCTTGAAAAACAGAGTTCTGTAAGATATAAAATACAATCTTATTTTAAGTTGTAAGAGAAAAACTTTGATGTTAAGTATTAGAAGAAAAACTCTATAAATGTAACGATAAATGGATTTTTACCATGCCAGTATATTCCTTAGTATGACACTTCACCTCAGAGAACTAAACAAATCTTCAATGGTAGTTTGCTGTGATCTTATTAATAAGCACATCAATACCTTCCCATACAATGTGCTATTTTATTCTTTATAAAGATGTATTAAAGAAAGATGCAGATTACCTAGATACTTGTACTATGATGAAATATTATTTCAATTAAAAACCTCTTTTCACTCAAAAGCCAGCTTGATGAGGTTCTACTAGCTAAGGGTAATAATTTGAACAAAAGAATAATGACAAGTGACTAAAAACAGTGATAAAAAAAAGCTGTGTCTAGTGATACTAAAGGGAAAAACATTTTTTTTTAACTCACTGGACACCAATTAGAGTTGCCAGGGCGCCAAAAATTACTCTGAAAAATGTAAGAGGAAAGGATGAAATATTTATCCTGCCATTCTGGTATGAATATATTCCATGTAACCAAATAGCCCTAGTGGGTGGAGCAAGGTTTTTATATGTAAAAGAATTCCAGCTAATAAATACAACAGAAAATGATAGATTTGGAAATTTTTCATTTTGCAAACCTTAATGAAATAACTGACTCAGGCAAATACCATTAACGAACACTCTCAAAAACATAATGCAAAAAAGTTATAGGGAATTTTCCAACAAAGGTGTCAAGATTTTGCCTATGTGCCCAATGACCAATTGGAGCCTCAGTAAAAGTGAGACAACCAGAATTAAATGCATAGATTAAATATAAGGTGCACCATACTATCAAGTATTATTGCTCAAAAAAAAAGGAAGAAAAGAGAAATCAGAATCTAGTTATTCCTCTCTAGATCCAACTTTTAGGATACAGGATAAATGACAGAACAAATTAAACACAAGAGCAATCAACCAAACTGAGTCTATGAGACTCTATAGGCAACTCCCATGGTTTCTTCAAGAAGTCACGGTGTGAAGAGAGCAGGAACTAATTTAGATTTCAAGATACTTTAAAAATAAAACAACCAGGGGCACCCGGGTGGCTCAGTTGGTTAAGCGCTGACTCTTGATTTCAGCTCAGGTCATGATCTCAGGGTCCTGGGACTGAGCACCCCATCGGGATCCCCGCTCAGCAGGGAATTTGCTTGTCTCCCTCTGCCGCTCCCCCTGCTCTCTCTAAAATAAATAAATAAATCGTAAAAAAAAGAAAAAGAAAAAACAACCAAATATACCATGTACACCTACTCTAGACAGTGATTTGAACCAACCAACCATAAATACATTTTGGAGATAACTGGGAATTTTTTTTTTTTAAGATTTTATTTATTTGGGACAGAGAGAGAGAGCACATGAGCAGGGGGAGGGGCAGAGGGTCAAGCAGACTCCCTGCTGAGGGTGGAGCCCAATGCAGGGCTCAATCCCAGGACCCTGAGATCTTGACCTGAGCTAAAGTCAGAACTTAACCAACTGAACCACCCAGGTGCCCTGATAACTGGGAAATTTTTAAATGGACTGTACATTAGATATAAGAAACTGTTACTAATTCTGTCAGGTGTGATACTGATACTGTAATTATAAGTGGGAATGTTCTTTTTTGATATATCCTCAAGTATTTAAATTAAAATGACATCAGGGCGCCCGAGTGGCTCAATCGGTTAAGCGTCTGCCTTCGGCTCAGGTCACGATCCCAGGGCCCTGGGATCAAGCCCCACATCGGACTCCCTGCTCAGTGGGGAGCCTGCTTCTCATTCTCCCTATGCCTGCCACACGCTCTCTCTCTCCATCAAATAAATAAATAAAATCTTTAAAAATAAATAAATAAAAATAAAATGACATCATATCTGAGATGGGCTTTAAACAAAAGGGGGAGAGAAGAAACAAGGCAAAATATTGATGGTTCTTAAAGCTAAATTACAGGTATGTGGAGATTCATGACATATTTCCTCTATTTCAGCGAACACTTCAATTTTTTTAAATAGTTAATAAAATAAATCACTTACAAAAAAGGTTCAACATATATAATTGACAAAGTTTATTATCAAGAAACTTTAGTAGGTTTTTAAAAAGACTGTTTTGGTTTTAGAATACTGAAGGATGACAATCCACGACAAGACACGACACATATAAACAAGGATAATTAAAATATTAAATACTATCTAAATTAAAAGACCATAATTCAAATTGTTAATTATAATCTTTGTGTCTTGTCATAAGGAGCTGTACAAGTTACCCTTCATGAAATTCACCCCACCAACTCATGAAGACTACAAATCTTCACCACAAATTCAATTAGATAATTTACGGTAATCAATGCTGAGTTTTTGCGCTTAAGCATGCACTATCACAGAGAGCACAAAATCCTATTTACAGGGATTTTTTGTTTCTTTAAAACGTATCTCAAGCATCTTTTAAAGTGCGAGCTACAAATATGCTGTATCCTTAAAGAAAAAGGCTTCTAAAGAAAGTGAGATAGCTATCCAGTACTGCCATGAGTGGTTATACAACTAACCAAAGGAAAGGCGGCAGTACTCTGCTAACTCTGTTTTAGTGTAGCAGCCTCCTCCATGGTAGGTGAGTTCTTAGCTCTTACTATACTACCAGCCGAACATGTACTCCATTGCTTTGGATACAAGACTTTCATCTTTTTTTGGCGTTTGTCTGTCAGAAATTACCTATTAAAAAAACACAATTGTTAGGTTATAGTTTCCTCAGGATCATAGTCAATTCTAGAGTTAACTAATTTAAAAGAGCCAAACAGTTAAACGCATTTGTAATATTTAAAGATTAATATGTGGATTCAGTTAGAACATCCTTATGCTCTAAAGAAGGACAAAATCTTACTCCTTTGGCAAGATAAATTACATCTGCTCCTTTTATTAGGAAACTGAACAAACAACACAAAAGCTACAAGAGTTTTGTTTTGTTTTGTTTTAAAGTAGGCTACACGCCCAGCATGGGGCCCAATGCAGGGCTTGAACTCACAACTCTGAGATCAAGACCTGAGCTCCTGAGCTGAGATTGAGTCGGATGCTTAACTGACTGAGCCACCCAGGTACCCCAGGAAATGAGGATTGTTATTTTTATTTTTTTATTAACATATAATGTATTATTTGTTTCAGGGGTAGAGGTCTGTGATTCAACAGTCTTACACAATTCACAGCGCTCACCACAGTACATACCCTCCCCAATGTCTATCACCCAGCCACCCCACCCTCCCACCCCCCTCCAGTCCAATAACCCTGTTGGGTCTCTTATGGTTTGTCTCCCTCTCTGGTTTCATCTTGTTTCACTTTTCCCTCCCTTCCCCTATGATCCTCTGTCTTATTTCTCAAATTCCTCACATCAGTGAGATCATATGATAGGAAATGAGGATTTTAAAATACTGCTTTAGGGGCACCTGGTTGGCTCAGTCGGTAGAACACGTGACTTTTAATCTCAGGGTTGTAAGTTCAAGCCCCGCACTGGGTGTGGAGCCTACTTTAAAAATAAAAAAAAATAAAAAATACTGGTTTAAAAGAAAAAACTTAAAGGAAAAAAATACTTCTAGTCTCCAAATTTCAGGGTAAATCAAAAGACTAAATTGTCACTACCTGTCTTACTAAAGTGGAAAGTGTTTTATCCGCTGTTTCAGGACCCATGTCTATAGCTAGGCAAGTTCAGAACCTGGTTAACTTAGTAGGGGACAATAATAACATACTGAATGAGAGTCATAATACTTTTATCATTCTTCAATGAATACAATGAACTTTTCCTTTAAACTTTTTGAAATGAGAAATTATGAAATGGGAGCTGGCCAGTAGTTTCTCTGATAACCACAGCTACTCCAACCTGAGATTCTTCATTTGTGATGCCATCAGACTTAGTCAAAGGGTTTTGATATTCCCTCATGCCAGAGATGTTCACAAGAGAAAACTTTTAATGTATGCAAATATAACTCAGAAAAAACTAAAACTCTCAAAATGTTTTAAATAATGGGAAAGACATTTTTTAAAAATTCAACATAAGTTTTCAATTGGCCAAAGTTCTAATTTTTAAAATAGGAAATTTAAGAATGCAAAGTTTATAGGTATTTCATCAAGGCAATCACTTCAGTAAGAAATATTAAATGGCATACAAATCAACCCAATGAAAAAGTTAAACATGCTAGGCACTTCCCCCTTTAAAGTGTATCTTTTAATAAATAAATACAAAAACAAATAAAGTATATCTTCTTTATCTAATTCTTAAAATACCTGATAGTCACTAGTAGAAGCTTTGTATGCTGTAGCAAGAGGTCTCATGGTAGAAATCCTAGGAGTACTTCCAGGTTGGGTTGGTGTACCTAAGGTTTTGATTGGTGGTGTAAAGGCTAGAGATGGAGATGATAAAGCACACCTGTCATTGTTTTCCATAACACTCTGGAAAAATAAAGATAAAGAACTTCTCTGTTTATAAAGATAATATGTTATTATTCACTATTACATCCTATTTAGAAAGGAAACTTTATTAAAAGGAGCATATTTTCTTTGATCTAATTAACCTTTCAAACAATTTCAGCCTTGCTAAAACAATATAGGCTTCTTAGCTTACACTATTTGAGATACAATGCTCAGACAGAAAGTTCACTTCAGTGGCCTCAAACATGATCAAGACAACTAGAGACTTCAAAGAGTAAAAATCTAACAAATACTAGGAAAAAATACAAGGAAGAAAAACCAGAATCTTGAGGAAATCCTGGGGGAGGGGGGAGGACTGAAGTCCAGTGTTACTTAGTAGCCAGGAACCCCAGATTCTCCTCTAGCCTCTACAAACATCTGTTACAGCACAATATAATAATTACATAACTTTACAGCAACCACAGATTATAAGAACAGGAACCATACCTGCTTTTGTGCATTAATGTGTGTATACAAGCACCAAGCACAGTGCTGGTGGACAGTAGAAGTTCATGCAAAATTATTTAAGAATGACCATGATTTCACAAGCCACAAAGTATAAATTGTGCTAAATATTATTTTATAGGTATATATGTTTTAAAAGATTTTAAAAAAACGACTAATAAAAAGCTTCAGCGATTTAATAGTTAACCCTGTTAACTATTCCTGTGAAACCTTTTGTTCTGAAACAGCAGCATTCTTTTAAAGTATTTAAAGAATTTGATGTTGCTTTGCACAAGAGAATGAGAAGTTAAGAGACCTAAAATCTAGGTCTCACCTTTAACCACTGTAAGTTATTTAGGTCCTCTTGGCCTCTTAATCTGTAAAATGAAGTGGTTTGTATGGATTATCTCTAAATTCTAAAGTCCTGTGACATCTTTGGCTTCCCATGAAAACAGTACTATAACATCATCACATTTTGCAAGAAAAAGGGGCATAGTGAAGCAAAGTGGCATAACCGTCAATGTCAGTGCTTAGATTCCTGCTCTTCATATAGATTAAGCTATTTTCCTTACATCAGCAATAACTTACTTTATCTATACATGGTTTTACACCAATCATGATAGACTCTCCAAAAATCCTCCCATCTTTGCTTAAGGCTTTCCGGGCCTGCAGTTTAGATTGATAACGAATATGCATCCAATTTCCTGTGTTAGACATCTGCAAAGAATGAAGTTGTCTCTTAAAACATAAAATATATAAAATCTAAAAAATGAATTCTATTAGAAAATACAAATATATGAAGATATAGGGGCGCCTGGGTGGCTCAGTCAGTTAAGCATCTCCCTTCGGCTCAGGTCATGAAGCCAGGGTCCTGGGACTGAGCCCCACATTGGGCTCCCTGTTCAGTGGGGAGTCTGCTTCTCCATCTCACTCTCCCTCTGTACTCTCCCTCTCTCAAATGAATAAATAAAATCTTAAAAAATATATATATCTGCTTCCACTTTTTATTTGATGCCCCATAACAAGCTGTATGCAGGATTCAACAAAAATCCTATTAAACAATTTTTCTTTTTTTAAAGATTTTATTTACTTATTTGAGAGTGAGTTAGCGAGAGAGAGCACGAGCAGGATGGAGGAGCAGGGGGAGAGAGAGAAGCAGACTCCCTACTGAGCAGGGAGCCCGATGCAGAGCCCAACCCCAGGACCCTGAGATCATGACCTGAGCCGAAGGCAGATGCTTAACCAACTAAGCCACCTAGGCGACCCCTTATTAAACAATTTCAATAATTTCTACCTAACTCTCAATTCTCTACTATAAAGAATATGTGGCAAATACTGGGGCGCCCGGGTGGCTCAGTCAGTTAAGCAAGGAACTCTTGATTCTGGCTCTGGTCATGACCTCAGGGTCCTGGGATGGAGCCGCGTGGGGCTCCACACTCAGCAAGGAGTCTGCTTATCCCTCTCCATCTGCTCCTTCCCCAGCTCATGCTCTCTCACTCTCTAACATAAATATATAAATAAAATCTTTAAAAAAACGAGAAAAAAGGATATGTGGCAAATATTCTCTGAAAGTAATCCTCAAAAGATAATTGTTCCTTATAAATAAGTCTTATTAACACTTGCTATCAAGTTTTTAAAAATTGTATTCATCAATCTTATTTTCTGTAGGAATTAAAGTAAGTCAATCCCTGGTAACAGAAAAAAGATTTGTTATTTATAACTTGTTATAGGTAAGGTAAGATACTTTTTCAAAAAAGCTCTCTACAAGTTAAAAAAAAAGCCCTAAGAACTCTGTAAATCAGGAACTTCTCTCTTTTCCTTTATCTCCAATAAAACAAGCTCACACTGGAAGAAAGTAATATAATATTTGATGTAATTTTTGTTAAGACTGTGAACTATTAAAAAAGAAGTGGGGGGGTGGAGCCTGAAATTCTCACTCTCTTATCTTCTCTCTTCATCCCTTTTTATCAACTACTATGCAACTTCTAGCCTTCTAGACTCCAACAGACATATTCAATGAAAATTTAAAAAAAGAAAGAAAAACTTTTAAGTTTGGAAAAAGCAGACAATATTCAGCAGCAGAGTTTCCCTCAATTTACAGCTTATTTTTCTTCAGGCTAAATCTTGAACTGAAATGAAGTAAGCCTTACCACATGTTTTAAGATATTCCCATACTGTGCAAATTGTAATAATATATAGGAAGCAGATGCTTGAGGAAACCTGAAAAAAGAGTTGTCCAGTCAACTTTCATAATAAATACAAATGCAAATTACCATACTTGTGTTTCAAGATAAGTTTCCCATAACAGACTAGAATAATAGGAAATCCCTGATCATTGTTTCCCCCTGTATCAGCTTAAATCTATCATTGCTTATCACCCAAATGCAAGTATATTAAAGATAGTTTTGACTCAGCCATTCTTCTCCATCCCCAGATTCCATCTATGAAAACTCTAAAATTCCATTCTCACTGCCATTACCAAACCCTTAAGGAAAGAACTATGATGTTGCAGCTCTGTATATATTTTACAAGGGCATGTGAGCGTTTGTGTGTGTCTGTGTGTGTGTGTGTGTGTGTGTGAAATACTTAGGTATACTACAGTTATTAAGAGGAAAAGAATTTTAAATTATATACTCATATTATTATACATTGAGCACCAACTGAAAATTCAGAAATTTAGTTCTGAAACAAAAACGAAAAGTCAGTACCAATATCAATGGTATAGAAACATTTAAAAGGATGGTTACCAAGGTTTTAATAGCCAAAAATCTCTGAGAAAATTGTGATTTTTATTTTCTTCTTAAAGTTCTGTATGGTTTAAATATTTTATCAGACATTATTTTTATAGTCCAAACAATAAAGCTATTTTAAATTGAAAATCTGGAGTTTCCTTAACAAGTAACTCTCAGTTATCAAGAACCTGGATTAGAACCTAAGGGAAAAAAATCTGAGTCACAAAAATAAATGATAAAATCCACATATTAAAATGTGTATGAGTAAAATACTGCATTCAGGACTGAAATTTTACTTTATGTTATATATGTTTGGATATAAGATTTGTAACCTCAAAGAAAAGCAACAAATAAAGCAAAGTGCCTACAAAGCAGAGTTGAAGAAAATAAAAATGAAAGAAAATTAACGGTTGCAAGTGAGGGAGGTACTTGAAAAAGAAAATGTAATTCTAAAACTCTAGGGACCACTTTGAGTGGAAACATTCCAGTATCCTGTAAAAGAACCCCTTAAAATAATGAATAACATTTCATGATGACCCTGAATCAACAGGAAAAAGTTAAATTATCAAAGAAAGAACATCCATATTTTAGATGTACTACTCTAGATCACTATAAATGATCAAAATCTTTTTTTTAAAGATTTTATTTATTTATTTATTTTATTTGACAGAGGGAGACACAGCGAGAGAGGGAACACACGCGGGGGGGAGTGGGAGAGGGAGAAGCAGGCTTTCCGCTGAGCAGGGAAGCCCGATGTGGGGCTCGATCCCAGGACCCTGGGATCATGACCTGAGCGGAAGGCAGACGCTTAACGACTGAGCCACCCAGGCGCCCAAAATGATCAAAATATTTTATCCCTTAGAAGAAAACGTTTCATTTCTTGCAACCAAACTCATATAGAGGGTTACTAAAACATAAAACCAACAGAAAATTAATAGGTGGGAACGTGTATATCTTAAAAATGAAGAAAAAGACTAACAGAAGAACGTCAAGTAATTTATCTAATTACTGAGGAATCTTAAAAGTGACACCATTACTACTGAGCCCCAAAACAGATTTGGGAGTAGACATCCAAGTTCAAAGGCATAGCCATGTCGTGAGAGAATATGAAAATTTAAACATAAAAAAGAAAAAAACAATCAAGCCATCCAATTGCTATGAATGGGCTTTCTGGAGAATAAGATGATCTCCATTTTTACCTAAGGAGGATTAGAATCTCTCTGGAAGGTTACACAAAAGACAGGTGGCAAATACTGCCTTAAAGGGGAGAAAAACTGTAGCTGGGGACAAAAGTAGGAAGGAAAAGTTTTCACTGGAGATTCCTATATATTCCTTTGAATTTTTAAATTTTAAATAAATTGAATATATAAAGTCCACTAACATTTACTGTGCATTGTTCTTCAAGAAGCTCACTTTTTACCCCAAAACTAAATATAGTAAGACCAAATATCAGTATGACGTATCACACTTTCAGAAGCAAACCTTATGTAGTACAGTATGAACAATAACAGCTTAAAAATCAAAGGACCTAAGGCTTTTTGCTGACACTTTACTAATAACTAGATGTAAACCTCTGAATAAATCACTTAATCTAAAACCTCAGTTTTCTCATCTGCAGATGATGCAGTATGATCTCCAAAATGCTTTAAAGTACTTTTTTTAATCTAAAAATCTATTCAAAATGTATCTAGGGCATGTACAATTTCTATTAATACTCAGTATCCTGTAACTATAAAGTACCAACCTTGTGACACAGTATGTACATATACAAATGAAATTCAATTTGATAGTTCCAAACTGGTTAAGTCCAATATAAGCAGAGTAATACGGGCAACTGGGTGGCTTAGTCGGTTAAGCGTCTGCCTTCAGCTCAGGTCATGATCCCAGAGTCCTGAGATCGAGTCCCACATTGGGCTCCCTGCTCAGTGGGGAATCTGCTTCTCCCTCTGCTCCTCCCCATGCTCGTGCTCAATCCCTCTCTCAAATTAAAAAAAAAAAGGCAGAGTAATAACCACTACAAAGAAAGGAGATTCCTAAGTCTAAAGAGGCAATCCTGTTCCATTATCCAGCAAATACGCTTAAGAGAAAAGAACATGAGAAGTGGCAAACAGATAAACGATTAAAAAAAAAAACTACATACAAATACTGAACACTAGTTAATAATGTGCATGCTGGGGGCACCTGGGAGGCTCAGTCGGTTAAGTGTCTGACTCTTGATTTCAGCTCAGGTCATGATCTCAGGGTTGTGAGATGGAGCCTCACGTAGGGCTCTGCGCTGAGCATTGAGCCTACTTAAGATTCTCTTTCCCCTTTCCCCTACCCCTCCCTCTCTAAAAAAATAAATTAAATTAAATTAAATAAATAATATATATTCTGAAGTGTCAGGGTGATTGATTTGTAGTGATGTGTGCAACTTACTCTGAAATGTACCAACAAAAAAAGATGAATTAATGGAAGATAAAATGAATGTAAGTAAAATATTAACAACTGTAGAAGCCAGCTGGTAGGTATATGAGCATTTGTTGTGCGATCCTTTTTTTTTTTTTTTTGGTATGCTTGTTATTATAAATGCTGGGGATGGGTTTTTTTTTTTTTTTTTTTTTGGAAAGGTAAATGATTCAGAAACCTTACCCGAACACAGTCACCCAAGTGTCATCGAGATGATCTTCAGAAGTCAGAGAATCTCCTTGAGTATAAAAAGGATCCAACTGTGCAGGAGATAATGTTGTCTTTCGTGGTTGACCAATGTTTGCTGGACTAAACATACTTTGCCCTAGATTAGTATATTTAGTAAGTTAGTTACCAATTATAAACATCTTGGTTTATTTTAAATCAAAGATCTGTTTTACATGAAAAAAATACATTAAAAGCTGGCAACTGCAAACATAGTTCAAAACATACAACTGTAATTAAATGATAATTTTATACTACCATACAATTTCAGAGCTCATTAATAATTGAGCATAACTTATGATTTTGCAAAAGTTTTGTTATTATAAATTTGCTAATGTTTTAATTTCCAGTTCAGCCTACAGCAGAAGGATTTCCAATCAACCTCAAGGACTTCCATTTGGATTCATCTTCCAAACCTACCACTTTCATCACAGCACCTCTGCCTTAAAAATATGCAGTAACTCATTACCTACGGAAAAATCCAAATGCCTTGGCGTCCACAATATAGTTCCAACCTTATTTTTTCAATATTCCCCTAAAATGTATCTACCCTAGCTCCTGAGATGTAAATGCAGTTTTCTTTTATTCAGGTCATTTCTATCTGAAATGTCTAATTCTGTTCTTTCTTTGCTTACCCTTCAATAACAGCTACCAATTAGTGAGTACTGTTACATGTCCAAAATGCCAAGCTAAATGCTTTACATGTTCGTTTTATTTCAAAGGCACTGTCTTACTGAGACCACACATTTCTGAGAAGCAGAGATTATTCTTTCATCTTCAGAGTAGTAATAATAATGATTCACTCAAACAAAAAATATTTTTTAGCACTTAAATATGCACCAAGCAGGGGCACCTGGGTGGCTCAGTTGGTTAACCATCCGACTTTTGATTTCGGCTTAGGTCATGATCTCAGGGTGGTGAGATAGAACCCCATGTCGGGCTCCATGATGGGCATGGAACCTGCTTGGGATTCTCTTTCCCTATCCCTCAGTCCCTCCCCATCCTAGCTCATGCTCTCTTAAAAAAAAAAAAAAATTGCACTAAGCATATTCTAGGTATTGAAGATACAGTAGTGAACAAGTTAGACCAAAAAACAAAAACAAAACAAAACAAAACAAAAAAACAAAACCAACCTATCTCTAATGGAACTTAAATTCTAGTGGAAGAGAGACAAGTAAATAATGTTAGAAAACAGAAACTCCCACAGAAAAATAAATAAATAAAGCAGAGAAGGGAGAGAGGAAGAGTGTATATATCATACATCGAAGGGTTAAATGAAAAATGATTTCACTGAGGTGCCATTAAGCCAAAAAACAAAATCCCAATGGAATTGGAGGACAAAACATGCCAATATCTGAAGAAGTAAATGTTACCTGGAGAAAACAATCATGTACAAAGGCTGTGAGAAAAGATATGACTGGTGTTTGATGAACAGTAAGAAAACCAGTACTTGCACAGTAAGGAGGGGCACTTGAGGTCAAAACAAGTGTATGAACACAGAGAGGCCACAAGAAGTCAGAGGAAGAAAACAACCCTTTGTAACCCACTGTAAATAAAGCCTCTGGCTTTTACCTCAAGTGAGTTGGGAAGCCAATGGAAAACTGAGAGCAAAACTGACATAACAGGACAAAAATCTTGAAATAATAATGAACAGCAGCATTTTACTGAGTATTTATTGTACCATTTTTTACATGTACAATTTTATTTGATTCTAACAATCTAGGCAATCCAAATTCAAAGTATGAGCTCTTAGGAAGTAATGTAGTTAACACTTGTATTTACTACGGGAGCAGTTCTACAAGTGTGCACTGGAGACCCAGAGCTCCCGATGACCCCTCTCATGGGATCAAAATTTAAGGTTTCATTTGCCTTTACACTCTCACTTTCATGAGTATACAGTGGACCTTTCCAGAGGATACTTAATGTGATTCAATATAGAATTGAATATAGAGATTGAATATAGAAGTACATAGAGAATTCAGCTATTTCTTAAGCCAGACCTTAAAATTTGAAAAACACAAAGCAATGTCACTCTTCTCATGAGCATCTTTTCTTATAGAAAGTTATTTTTTACTTTAAAAAAAGGTTACTTATGTTTACATGAAACAAATTACTTTTAAATGAATACATACTGCAAAATATTATTTTAATTTCTAATGTAGTAACTATCAATAGCTATAATCCAAAAGCTCTTTGGGCTTCAATTTTTAAGAGTGCATTAAGGACCCAAGAGGTGCCTGAGTGGCTCAGTCAGTTGAGCGTCCGACTCTTGATTTCAGCTCAGGTCATGATCTCAGGGTGTTGAGCTGGAGCCCTGAGTCAGGATCTGGGCTCAGCGAGGAGTCTGCTTGAGGATTCTCTCTCTCCCTCTGCCCCTCTTCCCACACTCTCTCTAAAACAATAAATAAATATCTTACTAAAAAAAAAAAAAAAAAAGAGTATTAAGGACTCTGAAACTAAGAAGTCTGAGAACAACTACAGGGCCTTATACATGATTCACAATCCATGTTTACTGATTTCTGGAAGCTCTCTGCTCAATACATTTTTTTTTATTTTTTTTTAAAGATTTTATTTATTTATCCGAAAGACAGAGAGAGAGAAAGAGAGATCACAAGCAGGGGAGAGAGGTAGAGGAAGAAGTAGACTCCCCACCAAGCAGGGAGCCCGGGACTGGATCCCAGGACCCTGGGATCATGACCTGAGCTGAAGGCAGATGGTTAACTGACTGAGCCATCCAGGTGCCCCTGCTCAATACATTCTAACTATGTGTCTGCTATATCTGCTGCCTATTCATTTGTCCTGAATTCCCAATTGAGTTGAAAATCAACCTAAATCATTTCAAAGTGTTTGTAGTCAAATGGAGCTCTGAAAGTATGCTCTTAAAAAAATAAATAAAAGGGGGGGGGGACAAAGCTACTGTGTTAAGTTTTATAAAAGGCCATATACTATATATATTATCCTGATGGAAGATTTACAATTCACATAAAAAACTCTGAAAAATTATTGAGTAAAGAAATATTTTTAACTTTATTCAACCCCAAATCTCCTATAATGCCATTTTACCTTTATAAAACACGTATTTTGGTAAATGCTGATCTTGGGTTGAGTATACCCTATATACCATAAAAATGCTTGATTAACGAAAGAATTTACAGGAACTGCTATAAGGAAATGAATAATAAAGCTACTCAAGGGTGTGTGGGTGGCTCAGTTGGTTACACGACTGCCTTTGGTTCAGGTCACGATCCTGGAGTCCCAGGATCGAGTCCTGCATCGGGCTCCCTGCTCAGTAGGGAGTCTGCTTCTCCTTCTGACCTTCCTCCCTCTCATGCTCTCTCTCTACCATTCTCTCTCTCTCTCAATAAATAAATAAAAATCTTTAAAAAAAAATAAAGCTATTCAAATCTAAAGCTGAGATGCAAAAGGGTAGCTGAGTTTTCCTATTCATTAATTTCCTATTTATGAATACAAAATGATTTTCTCAGAACCATACAGAAAAAGTTCTCTTACCAAACATATTCAATGACCAGTCAGAGTGACACGCTGTTAATCCACAACAAAGTAGTACTGGAGACTCAAGTTACTCTCCAGCTATAACACTCAAAAGGTCAAACTAAATTTTAAAAAGAATCCTAAACAGCCCTCCAAATTTTATTTTGGGATATTATTACTTTATTTTAAATCCTCATGTTCCAACTGCTAGTGAATTACAAAAAATAAATAAATAAATAAAAGTATCTTTAATGTATGGGGGAAAAAAGAAGTACAATATCTTGCTTTTTTGGAAGGCAATATGTGATTGTGTTAGGAGCCCAGAACAGGATTGGATTGGATGGCAGAAGGCCAGTGTCACTAGCTCTGGACTAATCATTAACCTTGGTAGACAGCATTATGGGAAAATGAGAGAGAAGACAGTAAATGGGTATGTAGTTAGTTCACATGGAGTTCTATTACTTATTGTCACAACTAGAACAGGTTATTAAACCTCACTTCCTAAATATTACAACAAAAATAAAAACAAAAACAATAACAATATTAATGATAATTGCTAGCAAGTACTGAGCACTTATATTACATTCAAGGTGCACTTACAGGTTCTTTGCATGTATTCATATTTAATACTAAAAGCAATTCTATGAGATAGAACCTATGTTCTGCATTCTATATGCGAGGAACACAAAACACAAACATATATAAAACACCTATCCAACATAATTAAAGATTAACTGAAAGAACATGTTTAAGAGGTTCAATAAATGTTGGTTTCCATTTTATGAGGCCAGCATTATTCTGACACAAAAGCCAGATTAAGATCAGATGATCATCAATAGATGCAGAAAAAGCTACTGACAAAAATACATCCTCTTATGATAAAAATGCTCAACACTTGGGTATAGGAGGATCCTACCTCAACATAAAGGCCATATATGTCAAGCCCACATTTGACATCATACTCAATGGTGAAAGGTGAAAAGTTTTTCCTCTAAAATCAAGAACAAGGGTGCCCACTTACCACTCCTTTTGACATATTAGTGGAAGTCCTGGCCAGAGCAACCAAGCAAGAAAAAAATAAAAAATAAAAAGCATCGAAATTGGAAAGAAAGCTACAAAACTGTTTTTGCACATAAAATGATTCTCATACATGGAAAATCTTAAAGACTCCATTAAAAAACTTTTAGAACTAATTAATGGAATCTGTAAAGTTGCAAGATACAAAATCACATAGAAATCAGTTGCATTTCTACACCCTAACAATAAAAAAGAAATAAACAAGACAATCCCCTTTAAAATACCATCAAGAACAATAAAATACATAGGAATAAAATCAACAAAAGAGATGAAGGATTTGTATCCTGAAAACCACAAGACTTTGATGAAAGAAACTGAAGACACAAACAAATGGAAAGATATCCCATGTTCATGGATAGGAAGCATTAATTAATACTGTTAAAGTCCATACTTTTCAAAGCCATCTACAAAATCATCAACAAGATGAAAAGGCAACATATGGAATGGAAGAAAATATTTGCAAACCATATATCTGATAGGGGTTACTCCAAAATATACATAAGGAACTCATACAACTCAATGGCAAAAAAACAAATAATTTGTTAAAAAAAAAAAAAAATCAGCAGAGGAACTGAATAACATTTTTCAAAGACACACATATAGCCAACAGGTACCAAAAATGGTTCTCGAAATCACTAATCATCAGGGAAATGCAAATCAAAACCACACTGAGGTTTCACCTCACACCTTTTAGAAAGGCTATCATCAGAAAGACAGACACTAAGTGTTGTCACGGATTTGAAGAAAAGGAAATCCTTGTACACTGCTGGTGGGAACATAAATTGGTACAGCCACTATGAAAAACTGTATGGAGGTTCCTCAAAAATTACAAATAGCACTACCGTATGATCCAGCAATCCCACTTATGGGTACATATCCAGAGAAAATGGAAACAGGATCTCAAAATGATATCTACATTCCCATGTTCCTTGAAGCATTACTCACAATAGCAAAGATACAGAAACAATCAGTGTCCCTCAGTGGATGAATGGATAAAGAAGGGGTGATACATATATGTCATGGCTGTTTTTCAGCCACAAGAAGGGGGAAATCCTGCCATTTGCAAAACAAGGATAGACCCTGAGGGCATGATGTGCATGCTGTTAAGTGAAAGAAGTCAGACAAAGAAAAGACAAATACTGTATGATCTCACTTTTATGTGGAATGTAAAAAGCCCAATTCAGAGGAAGAGAGTAGTGGTTACTATGGCACGGGGGCTGCAGAATATGGGGAGATGTTAGTCAAAGGGTACAAATTTATTCATAATATGAGTAAGTTCTTGGGAGGTAAAGAACACCATGGTGATTATTGTTAATAATATTGTATTATATAATTGAAAGCTTACACCACAGTCATTCTGTAATATATGTATGTCAAATGAACACACCGTATTCCTTAAATTTAAACAATGTTTTATGTCAACCGTATCTGGAACTTGTAATAAATGTTCCCCTAAGTTATTATATCCCTAAGAATTAACCGTTAGTCCAATAATCAAATGGAACAGTGGTAGATAAGAACTCACAAAAGTTAACTGTTTTAACAATACAGAACTTCAATATAAATGATGTACTTGGTACAATTATTCTTTTATACTGAAGGCACAAATATATTGAGTCAAGTCTAAAAGACTTCCACAAATGATGTCCAACTCTTGCCTCCAGATGGTACCAAAACAAAACTATACCCTCAACAGGATCAAAAGTTAAAGGTACCAATTAAGTAAAAACTATTAATGCAACCATGTGATTCTAACTAAAAAGAAAAAAAATGTGGTCACCTAAAGATTTGAAAATTCTTATACAACTTGAATCCATATACTTCATTTGGACTCAAATTTAGAAACCCACAATTAATCTAATTTAACCTAGTAACACAGGCTTTCTTTCAGAAAAAAAATATGTTTCAGATCACCTCAGATCTATAGGCATTATTAAAACATCTATTTAATTCAGAACACTATCTTAGACACTACTAGAAAACAAGGAAAGATGCTCAAGACTGACTGCTTATGTTCAGTCATCAAGTAACCAGGTTAACAAAAAACAGCTCAGCAGCCAGAAAGCTTGAAAAATGAATATTCAAATATTTTTTTATAAAAGCAATCAAACAAGTGAAAATATGCAATCATTATTAACTCTAAAGAAAATGAAAAGGTATACAAGAAGGAAATGGAATCTCAGTATATTACATGGATCAGTCTTACAGATTTATCTTCTAAAACCAAATTCATGAAGAGACAATACAATTTGTTGGAAAAAAAGTCAAACCGCATACATGATTTAATACATTTAACAATTATTATTTTTCCTCATTATCACAGATGCATTTAATAAGTACAACACATTTTTGAAATGAAGACGATTTAAAATGGAACACGCTACCTGACAATTGTCTGCTTATCAACTAACTTATCAACTATCCCTTTAGGAAATAAGCAAAAGCACACAAAAGATACTCTTAAATAAATTTAGTTCTTACTACAAAGACATGCTTTTAACATACAAAAGACAGTAAAAGGCATTTTAGTATAAAATCTGAAGCCAATTCCAATTTTTTATGTTGTGTATTACCATTAAAAAGGTTCAATTTAGTAATGCTACATCATGTAATAACCCTCAAGCAAGAAATTAAATGAAGGCTCAAAATGAGACAACCATTATGACCTTTAAAAATAAAACAAATCAAAATTAAGTCTCAAACAAATAAGCAATCTAATTTTTGCCCTGTCAACTGCTCTGAAAAACGTAATTACTTATACGTAATCTAAAACTATTTACATAAGTTTAGCATAATTGCCCCCCATCTTGTTAATGTTTAATTGCTCCACTGATTTTACTTCCTTTCAATCAGACTTCTGGTACACACACATGCTAAGCTTTCTAAGATGAAAATAAAGTATACCTATCAAACCACATCAAATTGGACTGTAATGTGTCTCCCTTGGTAAATCACTATTCAAACACTCTTCATAAGATCAAATTAGAGGGCAAAAGACCTTATTACCCTTTATGAAATGTCTTCCATTAAGGAACAGATTCAATTATTTCAAAATAGGCCACTAACATCAATGAAAACAAGAGATAAAAAGAGTGGTAAATTTTAAACAGATACATGGCATATGAAACTTGGGAAAAAGAGATTTCTGGCAGTGTTGTTGCCTTTTTACCATGAAACAAAGTAGCACAATGTGTACTAAAGAATTTGGCCTCAGACCAAAGAGAGGTCTGGCCTTTGTTGAGGTTTCTGGAGGTAACCTCTAAATCCTAGTTATTTTCCCAGAGACAGGAGTGTTTTTGTTATTCACACACATGCCTCAAGGGCACTTGATAGTTTATGCTCAGGCTGGGAGCAGATCACACCATAAAGACCAACCATGTGATTCTGGTGGGGGTTTGAGCCATATGCCATCATCCCACCTGTAGGCAGAGGAGGGGACTGGAGACTGATCTTAGCCATTTGATCAATGACTCAATCAATCACGTTTCTGTAATGAAACTCCAATAAAAACTCTGGACATGAAGGCTTCAGTAATCTTGCCTAGCTGGCAATATTGCATGTATAAGCACCACACTAACAATGCTGGGAGAGTAACACGTCATGGAAGCTTCATGTTTGGAACTCGCCTAAATTTCGCCCTATGCGTTTCTTTGGCTCTAATTTATACTGTTTTGCCATAATAAAACTGTAACGTTAAACACAGCACTTTCAGTGGGTTCTGAGTCTTTCTGATGAATTATCAAACCTTAAGAGTAGGTTTGAGAAATCCCTGCATTTTTAGCCAATTGGTCTGAATGGAGAGCAGCCTTGGGGACCTCCAAATTTGCAAGTGGCATCTGAAGTAAGGGCAATCTTGGGGGGGGAATGTTTCCTCAGATTTTTCAGATAACAAACTCATTGTACCCAAGAGTATATTGAACAATGGATAGAACAATGCCCAATCAAAAACATGGCAAACTGAACACTTGTATTCATCTCTAAGCCCGGTCAGACACCCAATGACAGTGTTCTAGAAAGTCTCAGGTTTTGAGAACACAGGAACTGTGGAAGGTGTGAAAGAGGATGCTGGCTGAAATCAAGGAAAACTTGTTTAAAGTGTATATAAAAAGGAATGATATGGCAGGGCCTTCCTTATCTTAGGCAGCCAGAGGACTATCCTTCAGCCACTCCACCTCAAGAGACCAAGAATTCAGTATCTGAGGAAGAACCTTACTGACTCAGGACCCAGTGAGTCCAATCACAGTAGAGAACTATATGGAAACTGACTAAGTGAAAGTCTGCATATTGAAAAGGAGACTTCTCCCTTTTCTATATTCAGAATACCCGCTTAGACTAAAGATTGAATGTAAAGAACTCTTCTTTGGGAAATTAAATTCAAAGGAAAAAAAGACCTACATATGCTGAAATCAGAGATTTTCCCAACAAAAATCTAGCTGGACTGTTCATTCCTCTTACAGTAAAGCCCACTAAGAGACAAAACAGCCACCAATTTCCACTCTCCAGCCAATGTTGATCCACATACACGCACAGTTTCCAAGTACCTTTTTAGTGTCTCATTCAATTAAATACACCCCCACCAAGAAAGAATGAATACTGGAAAAAAAAGAGAGAGAGAGAGAGAGAGAAATAAGAACTAGAAGGAAAAAGGTAATATGAGCAGGAATAAAATAAAAACCAACATTAATCTCACTGGTAAGATATTTTACCCATAAAACAAGAAAAGGATACTATATTTTTAAGTACATTTAGAGAACTACAACAAAAATGTTCTTGGAAATTTAAAACGGCAAAATAAAAAATTAATACAAGAGTTGGAAACTGAGGTTAAAGACATGTCCTAGAAAGTAGAATACATATATAAAACACAATGTAAGGGAGAAAAAGTAGAAAATTAGAAATCTCTGCAGAGCTCACAAACAAAAGGAATTCCAGAAAAAGGAAACAAAAAACATAAGAGCAATTACCAAACAAATTCAGGGAAATTTCCCAGAACTGTAGGTAAGTGTCTTGATTTAAAGGATCTATCCATAAATTCCCCAGGAAAACAAATGAAAAAGTCCCACACCAAGGCACAGCTGTGAAATTGAGAACACAAACCATAGAGAGATCTTAAATTTTTGGAAATCAGGCCACATACAAAGCCTAAGAAATCATCACCACACATGACTTCCACAAAACACTAAAAGCTTGAAGACAATGGAATGATGCCTCCAAAATTCTGAACTAAAATACTATACAAACTAGCAATCCAGTGTGAGGACAGAAAAAAAGCATTTCAGATATGAGGTCTTAAATTTCATTTCTCTCACAAGCTTTCTTAGAAAGCTACTCAAATATGTTCCTCACCAAAATGAGGAAATAAACTAAAAAAGAAGCATATCATCTAGGGAAAATAGTTCAACTCTAGAAATTTGCTAAGGCAAGTCCTAAGATGATAGCTGTATACCATGCTGAAACAGGAAACAGCCAGAAGAGAGGTTGAGAGAGAAGTTCTCGGTTTAAAGCAAAACAAAAAAGTATTTGAAACTATCTTTGAGCATTTTTAAAAAGACAGATATGTATCTTAGCAACATTTGCTTAAAATAAAGGGAGCAGATGGTACAGAGAAAAGCAAACAGGAAAAAAACAATTATTAACTTAAAGAGACATAAAAATTTTAGAGAAAGTCTAAATTATACTATTTGGTTCAGCATAAAAAAGTGTTTATATAGTTGTAAACACTGACAAATGAATAAAGTCTGATGTAATTATATTCAGTAATGGAGGGGAGAGAAGATAGATTATCTCCAATTACCTTAAGATAAATATACCAATATTGAAAACTGAAAATCATTTAGCAACATAATCATATATGGTTGACTGAGTAATGGACCTCCAACATGACTAAATCCTAATACCTGGAACCTGTGAATATTTACCTTATATGACAAAAGGGACTCTGCAGATATAATTAACTATCTTGAAATGGGAAGATTATCCACGATTATTCAGGTGAGCCCCCAATATATCCGCTAGTGCCCTTACAAAAGGGAAAGGAAGGGAAATTTTAACTATAGAGAGGTGATGTGATGATGGAAACAGACTGGAGATACACTTGAAAATAAAAGGCACCACAAACCGTAGAATACAGGTAGCTGCTAGAAGCTGGGAGGAAGGAAAAAAGAAAAAAAGAAAATGGATTCTCCCCAGAACCTCCAGAAGAAACTGGTCCTATCAACACTTTGATGTTAGCCCAGTGATTCTGGACTTCTGACTTCTAGAACTGAAAGAGAATAAATCAAGTTATTTTAAGCCATTAAATTTGTGGTAATTTGTTACAGCAGCAATAGGAAACTAATACAGCATCTCATTTAGATAAATGGAGGTAAATTCCAAAAGGAATAGCTCTAAGATCTGGACTGGTTAGTTCTGGAGGAATAAAGCTAAAGAATGCTGCACTTCATTATAAGTATTTAAGTGCTGTTTGATTTTTAAAAACTATCTGCTTTTATTATTTTGACTAAAATATAAAATATTATCTGTACCACAATTAGATGCCACCGAATGGTACTATGGTTAGTCTGGCATGAGATTAAATAAATTTTGAGGACTAATTTTTAAAAAGTCAATATGGTCGGCAGAAAATGGTTTCCCAAATATGCCCACATCCTAATATCCAGAAACCATGAGTACATTACATGGTAAAAAGAAACAGGGATGTAGATGGAATTAAGACTGCTAATCAGCTGATCTTAAATGAGAAGATTATCCTGGATTAACCTAGTAGGTCCACATAATCACAAGGTTCCTTAAATGGGGAAGGAAAGGAGTGATATAAAAAAGGTCCAACTGGCTAGTACAGGCTTCAAAGATGGTAGGAAACCACAACCCAAGTAATATGGACAACTCTAGAAGCTGGAAAAGAGAGAGAGAGAGAGAGAAAATTCACCTTTAGAACCTCCAGAAAATAATATAGAGAAGAAAAAGAACCTACCAATGCCTTGATTTTAGCACACTGAGACACATTTTAGACTTCTGACCTCCAGAATTTTTATATAATAAATCTGAGTTGTTTTAAGCCATAAATCTGTGGTAATTTGTTTCAGTAGTATCCAAAACTAATGCAATCTAGAATAAGATTACAGTTTATTCTAATTATATATATGTGTGTGTATATATATATTTTTTAAGATTTTTATTTTATTTTATTTATTTATCCGACAGACAGAGAGAGGTAACAGCAGGGAGAGCAGCAGAGGGAGAAGCAGGCTCCCCACTGAGCAGGGAGCCCTACTTGGGGCTCCATCCCAGGACCCTGGGATCATGACCTGAGCCAAAGGTAGACGCTTAACCGACTGAGCCACCCAGGCGCCCCTAATTATATTTTTTAAACACTATGCCATGCCAAGTTGCACACAAATACTCCAATACTCTTTTTGGTATTGGGATGTCACTGCCTCAAAACATTATATACACATATATTGGTTTCCTGTGTCTCCTATAACAAATTACCACACACTGGGTGGCTAAAACAAAAGAAATTTATTCTCTCACAGTTCTGGAGGCCAAAAGTCCAAGATAGATCAAATTTTCAGCAGTGTCAAATGTATGCCAAAGGCACGAAGAGAAAACCCATTGCTTCCTCTCTTAGCTTCTGGTTACTACTGCTGGCATGTTTTGTTGTTCAATGGCTTGTAGTGACAACACTCTAAACTTTGCCTCAGTCTTCACATCACTTTATCCTCTGTATGTCTCTCAGGTCTGTGTCAAATCTCTCTCCTGTTCAGGACACTAGTAATTGGATTTAGGGACTACCTAGGTAATTACCAGGATTACCTTCTCCCCACTCTTCTCTCTCCGTAACTCCCTAGCTTTCCTTGGGAGCTCCTTCTCTCAAGATCTTAAACCATTTGTTTTAACCACAGAGGTTCTAGGGATCAGGACATGGACATATCATTTCACAGCCACCATTTAACTCACTACAATTTACATCCACCAATCCATTCAGTCAACAAATATTTACTGAGGTCCCTTTATAACCAGCTCTGTGATGGGTAAATAATGAAAAAATAGAAGGAATCTCTGTCCTGAAGGAGTTCATAATCCAGTAATGGCGAAAGATAGGAGCTGAGCAGAAAGAGCTGTACAGGAGCTGTACAGCTGCACATACAAGGAACCACTAACCCAGATCAGAAAAAGAAGTGTCAGGAAAAGGTCCCTCACAGATAAATTAGTCCTTTTCCTTCCCTTCTGAGAACATTATCAGAACTCTGAGCCCCTAGCATCAACAAAAGCAGTCAGAAGGTGCTATAGTCTGAATATCGCACTTTAATCTATTAACAATATGCTAAAATAATGACTCTAATTCAGTAGATAAAATTGGTATACCATCTGAGAAGACAACTGATAGATACAGGAAAGAGCTTCTCAAAAAAAATTTTTTTTAAGGAAAATTTAGAAGAGTATAAAAAGCAGAGGAATATTTAAATAGTAGCAGAAGAAAACTGAGGGGTATGGAAGGGGAAACAGGGCAAACATTCAGGGCAATAATAGGTCATGGTTGAAAAAAGTTTCTGAAAGTCTCTAATCTAGAGTTCCCACTTTGTAATATGACCAAGGTTTCCCTGCACCAGAAATAAGATTTTTAAAAAGATTTTAACATCAGGGCGCCTGGGTGGCTCAGTCGTTAAGCGTCTGCCTTCGGCTCAGGTCATGATCCCAGGGTCCTGGGATCAAGTCCCGCATCAGGCTCCCTGCTCAGTGGGGAGCCTGCTTCTCCCTCTCCCACTCCCCGTTTGTGTTCCTGCTCTCACTCTCTCTCTCTCTCTCTGTCAAATAAATAAATAAAATCTTAAAAAAAAAAAAGATTTTAACATCAGCTACAAAATTAAAACAAATAAACTCCTTACTGGACAAAGACCTAAGCATAAAATAAGTCATATCATTAAATCCCATGACATCCCTTTATAAAAGCTGCCCATCGTAGAAAGTTAAAATTGACAAATTATACAAGAAATCTTCATTTAGTTATAGGAGCTTAAAAAAAAATAGCTCTAAAAAGTCTGTTTTCCCTTCAATTTTCTCAACTCCTTTTCCCAATTCTTGCTTATTACTGACCATGTATGATAGATCCTCACGCCTATCATCTTTTCAAAAATATTATTTTTCACTTATGCCCCATTAAGACTTCCAGTGGTCAATTTATGATACATTTATTTTCCTACCACGGTTCTTGTATTTTCACATATAATTTCTAAAAATACAAGAACCTCATAGAAGTTACACTATTAGAAAAAATAAGATAACAAAAGGAATTAACTTTAATCATGTGCTCTTCCACTTGACAACAATATTATAATGCATGCTCTTCAAACAACTAAGAGATCCTTTAGAGCATAAAATACATTACTTAACATTACGTGTTTTTGCATTTTCAATGTCCCTGGGATCATTTATTGACTCAATTAAATAACTGAATAGTCACTACTGTAGCAACTAGTCAAGTAACAGCACTGTCATCCACCTATTTGTATGATCAGATTAAGACTATTAAAACCTGGACTAATTCCCCCAGAACATTCCACCTCACGTATGTAACTGAAACTGAAGTAACAAACCTAGATTTTCACTATAATATAGGTGGCAGACAGAAATCTAAAGATATCCCCTCAAAGTTTCTGTCCCCTGGTTTGACTGGTAATTCAAACACTAATCTAGGTACTACTAAGAAGGGACTTCGCAGATAGAATGAAGGTTATTAAATAGTTAGATCTCAAAATAAGGAATTACCCTGGATTATTCCAGTGGGCCCAGTGTAATCAAATGAGCCCTTAATAGCAGCAGATGACAGAAAAGTTAGAGAAACAACAGAAGAGGGAGGTCAGAGAGACTGAAAGTATAAAAAAGATCTTGATCTGCCACAGCTGTCTTTGAAGATGGAAAGGGAGCCACAGGCCGAAGATTAAGGGCAGCCTCTAGAAGCTGAGAAACACCTCCAGGCAACAGCAAGCAAAAAAAACAGAGACCTCAGTCATACTTTCACATGGAAGTAAATTCAGCCAACAACCTGAATGAGCTTGGAAGTGGATTCATCCCCAGAACCTCGAGAACACAGCCCTCCAAACACCTAAACTCTAAAGCAAAGAAACAATCTCTGCCCAGACATCTTATCTATAGGAACTGTAAGATAATAAATTTGTATTGTTTTAAAATCTTAAGGGCGCCTGGGTGGCTCAGTTGGTTAAGTGACTGCCTTCGGCTCAGGTCATGATCCTGGAGTCCCGGGATCGAGTCCCGCATCGGGCTCCCTGCTCAACAGGGAGTCTGCTTCTCCCTCTGACCCTCCCCCCTCTCGTGTTCTCTCTCTCTCTCATTCTCTCTCTCAAATAAATAAATAAAATCTTTAAAAAAAATAAAATAAAATAAAATAAAATAAAGTCTTAAAAAGAGGGGGGAGGGGAGCGCCTGGCTGACTCAATTGGTAGAGCATGAGACTCTTGATGTCACAGTTTTAAGTCTGAACCCCACGTTGAGTATAGAGATCACTTAAAAATAAAATCTTAAAAAAATGTAAGTTTGTATTGTTTTAAGCTACTAAATTTGTGATAATTTGTTAAAGCAGCAAATTAAAACTAACACAGATTCTGATACAAGGGGGTGCTGCTACAACAAATGCCTAAAAACATGGAAGTGGCTTTGGAACCAGGCGGTGGGTGGATCCTGGAAGAAATCTGAGGTACGTAACAGAAAAAGGCTAAATTGCTTTGATCAAACTGGTAGTAGAAATCTACCTACAAGTGACTCTAAGGACACTGCCACCAATGAAGATTTGGACTGCTACAAAAAACCTGGACCTAGAAGATAAAAAGATCTAACCTGTCATTGGATATTGCTTTTGTTATCCATTCTGATGATCTCTGCCTTTTGCTGGAGTGTTCAGTACATTTGGCTTTATAACAATTGTAGATTTGGTTCATTTTAAATCTACTGTCTTGCTATTGTTTCTTCTGTTCCATCTTTGTTGTTCCTTTTTTCTCTTTTCCCACCTTGCTTTGTCCCTCATTTGGATTAATGCAGTAGCAGCCTCTTACCTGGTCTCCTCGCTTCTACCCTCCCCTCACCCCAAAGTCTATAATCACCACAGCAGCAGTCTCATCCTATTTGTTTTCCACCTTCTCTGGGTAAAGATCAGTTGATACCATGACATACAAGGCCCTGTACTATGGGTCCCCGCCCATTATATTTCTGACCTCATTTCCTACTATTCTACCCCTCACTCGCTCCATTTCACACTAGTCTCCTTAACACCCTAGACACACTCCCACCTCAGTGCCTCTGTACTTGCTATTTCCTCTTTCTAGATCACTGTCCCTACTTCCCTTCCTTAGTTCAGGTTTCTGAGCAAATATTACTTCTCCTCTACCTTTCTGTAGGAAGCAGAGTAATGGCCCCCAGAGAGGCCCATGTTCTTATCTCTGGAACCTGGGAATAAGCCATGTTACATGGCAAAGAAGAATTAAGGTTGCAGATGGAATTAAGGCTGCTAATCAGCTGACCTTAAAATTAGATTATCCTGGATTATCCAGAAGGGTCCAATGTACTCACAAAGGTATTTAAAAGAAGGGGAGAGGGGAGGAGCGGAGATGTGATTACAGAAGAACGACTAGAAAAATGCAAAGTTTTGCTTTGAAGAAGAGGAAGGGGATCACAAGCAAAGAAATATGGGTAGCCTCTAGAAGATGGAAAAGGCAAAAAAACAGATTGTCCCCCAGAGCCTCTATAAACTAAACACAGCCTTACCTATGCCTTGATTTCAGCCCATTGAGACCCATTTCAGATTTCTCACCTCTAGAACTGTTGTTTAAGCCACCTTTAAGTTTGTAGTAATTTGTTATGGCAGCAACAGAGAATTAATATACTACCTTTTTTAAATCTGTAAGCCCTGACATCCCCTACTTTCCCCCTTTGCTGCTTAATTTTTCTCCATAAAATGCATTACCTTCTAACAAACTTTATAATTTAATTATTTTATCTATAAATGTAAATTCTGTAAATAAATGCAAGCTCCACAGAGGCAAGGTTTATATATTTTGTTCAGTTTCCCAGGTCCCACGAATATATGTATTCATATATTTGCTGAGTGAACATTTGACAGATTATATGAATATGTAAGAAGATTATGCTAATGATGATGCTGATGGTGATAAAAATACCACTAATCTTCAAGAAAAATTGCATATAATCAGTGGTTGTTTGCAGTTAATGACATTTAGATTTATAGGTATGCATTTCAAAACACCTTTATTTCAGTCTCTGTATTCCTTTTCTTCCCAATTGCAACACCTTTTTTTTAAATTACAGTTTTTAGTAATTCAGAAGACATTATTATGTATTTTTGGGGGGCACCTGGGTGGCCGACTCTTGATTTCGGCTCACGTCATGATCTCAGGGTCATGGGATTGAGCTCCACAACAGGCTCCATGCATGGAGTCTGCTTGAGATTCTCTCTCCCCCCTCCCTCTGTCCCTCCCCCCACACTCGCGTGCACGCTCTCTAAATAAATAAAAATCTTTAAAAAAAAAAAAAAACTGTGTGGGCGCCTGGGTGGCTCAGTTGGTTAAGCGACTGCCTTCAGCTCAGGTCATGATCCTGGACTCCCAGGATCAAGTCCTGCACTGGGGTCCCTGCTCAGCAGGGAATCTGTTTCTCCCTCTAACCCTCCCCCTCTCATGCTCTCTCTCTCTCTCAAATAAATAAATAAATCTTTAAAAAAAAGTGTGTTTTTTTTAAACTCTTAATATTTTGAGAATATCACATACTACCTATAAATTCAGAAAAAAAAAAACCCAATAAGCAAAGTATTTCCTCTCTGAATGAAGTTACTAACATTTGAGAAAGTCTCCAAGTTTGAAATATAAAAGAAAAAATTTTGGCAACGATCAACAGTCTTATATTATCTCAAAGAGAGAAGAATCTTTGATGTTAAAGTGTTATTTACCTGTTCCAGGAGTAGGAGTAGTTGTCATAACTCCAACAAGAGGACTCTGCATTACTGAAATGTTTGGCTACATGAAAATAGAATAAAGTGTTAAAGTAAAAGCACAAAGTTCTAACCATAACCATAACACAGTAAGTGTTGAAAGGTCTTATTTAACAGACAATTGCATGTCTACCAAGTACTATAGTTGCCCCTAATTAGTTCACAATCTAAGAGTACTCCAACTTTTTTCCTTTTTAAGTTGAGCAGTATTAATCTAAAATATGCTAGACCCTTTAGCATATTCTTTGTTTAAAATAAGTTACATCAGATAAAGGCACTATTTTTAGTAGAAAGTAACTTTGCTATTTGTTTTTAGTTCCTAAGGTATAGTATTTGAAATAACAGAGAGCATGGTGATTCTTCATTTCACCAAGCTCACACAGAAAAATACAAAGATGGCAGAATCCCATTTTTAAACAGACATTTACAAACCATAAAATAATACAGATTCAAATCAGTCTATATAATAAAGACAGCATATCTCTGTCTCTACTAGTAGGAAGTTACAAAGCAGGAAAATTATCAATACTAATACCTTTAAATGTGAGAAAATTAAAGATTAAACAGTTAAAAGTCCTATAAACAAAGACAACAATATCTAATCAAGAGTAAGAATAGACTCTCCAGAAGTAAATATACAAATACAGATTCTTTTGTAACAAACTCTGATTAAGGAAATCTAAAATCTGGCTATTATCTAGCAACCAGAACCAAATGTTGAAATAATGTTAAGAGAGATACAAAATACTTTATTGTTCAATTCCTAATGCCAGTTTCTTTCATAATTAGAAAGAGGCTGAGCAAAGCCTCAGGGGCAAAACTAATTGGGGCTTTAGTAATAATATTCTTACCAACCTTTAAGTCAAAAACATTCTCTACAAATTATGACACAAGGCTTTTAAACATGTTGAACATAGCAATAACTGTAAACAACCTTTGCTTTCACTGATCATCACAGAAGTAATGAAACCTAGCATGAATTTTTAAGCCAGTGGTTCTCATACCAAACTAAACATGAGATTTACTTGCCAACCTTTAGAAAACTATCCCAGGCCAGAATATTCTCATTTAGTTAGAATACCACTGTCCAAATATAACACAAGCAATATAAGTAATTTTAAATTTTATAGCAGACACATTAAGAAAGTAAAAACAAGTACAGTTTATTTAATCTAGTACATCCAAATTATCACTTTCAATATGTAATTAATATAAAAAAGTGAGATAGTTCATTCTTTCTAAGTCTTCAAAATCTGGTGTGTATTTTACACTTAAGTATATCTCAATTAAGTAGAGGACTGACCACATTTCAAGTGTCAACAGCCACACTTGGCCAGTGGCTACTGTGTTGGGACAGTAGAGCAGTTATAAAAGTGTTGGAAAGAGAAGGTATGTGTTTAACACAATGAATTAATTTTGCTTTGCTTAACAAGTAGGCCTAGTATGCTAGGCGTATCAAGCCTATAAATAGTCAAAATTTACTGAAAGATGCTTCCTACCATTCTTAAACTTTCCAATAACTATGCTATATTTGGTTTAGGGAAAGACAAAACATTTCTCCAAACCAAACAGCAGAAATGTCTTTATTCAAATAACTTACCAGTTTAACTGACACACTGTTTTAAGTCCTGCTAAGTACAATAGTGACAGAACACTTGTGACTATACAGGCTACTAAACTTCATACTTAAAAGAAAAATCCATATTACCTTTCCACTAACAAACAAGAGTTAACCACAGTAGTGTTAGCACAGCATGGCTGTTACAAACACTGGCTCAAGATTGAAGACTGCCTTTAAAGCCTGGCTCCACTAGACTAGTTGACAAATTACTTAAGCTTTCTGTATCCTAGTTTCCTCAATGATAAAATGAAGCTCATAATAGCTACTTTGCAAATTCACCCTGAGGAAGGATCAACCGAAATAATAAGATCAGAACCTGTAAAACCACAGAATTACTGATCTGAGAAAATAATCTGGTGTTCTATTACATTTTTAAGTACATTTCATGATAAACACAATTTAAGTAGATTCTATGATAAATGTCCTTAGTGCTTATTCTGTGCGACACAGTTACACTAAAGCAGACCTCAGAAAAACACTTTAAATTACTGATCCTCACTGTGCATCCACATAAAAACATGAAATCATTGTGGATCATAAACAGTATGTATGTCACCTGTCTTCTTGAAGTTAAAGGTGTTGATCCAAGTCCTGGGCTAGAAATATCATCGTAGATACTTCTAACTGGTGGAGCTCCACTTTTATCTTTATGAGCTGGTACAACTGGTTGTGGTGGTGACCCACCTACAATGTACAAAAAATACACTCAGGTGAGAAAAAATCTTCCACCTTTCTGGTAAGATTCTTTTTCATTTATATTTTTAAAATACTGACTTAAACTCTTGTTTCATAGGGCTTTTCAGACTTCAATACACTGAAGAATCACCTGGGAATCCTATTAAAATTCAGATTCTGATTCAGAACATGTGACGTGCAGACTGAGATTATGAATTTCTAACAAGCTCCCAGTTACGCAAATAAAGGTTTCAGAATAAGAAAACAGAAATTTTAGTTTTTAGTAAATACACGTAGCTTTTGCTTTCTCTACAAAATCCTTAACATTTCAATACAAAACTTAATGCTATTCCTCACTTGAAAGTAGGTAAACGGTTCCAGCTTGTATATACCTGAATAAATATAATCCCTTAATGTGGAATTTGACTGTCAAAATTAAATAGATCCCATTCATGTTTCTCACAATAGAAGTATATTTAAGTACATAATAAATATATAGGAAAAGGATCAACTTTTGGGGACATAAAGATGTCTTTACAAGTCAGAGAATCAGCAATGCCAAACAGTGAAACAATCCAGACTCTGTTATGACTTAATGTCTAAGCTTAAATAGTATAGAATAAGCTATTTAGAGCATAGGCTATAAAACAAGACTGACCTACGCTTTAACCTCCTCCTCTGTCACTTATTAACAAATAGGCTTAAGCAAGTTCTTTATTACATTAAGCCTCAGTTTCCTATTTTGAAAATCAGGTAGATACGACCACTTATCCTTTAAGATTGACAAAAGAATGAAAGTAACATATAAAATGCTTAGCATACTGCCTGGCTCATAAGTACTCAATATATAGTAGCTACAATAAAAATACATTTAAAATATACATTTAACCCTTGAAAAACACAAGTGTGAACGGTACAGGTCCACCTATACATAGATTTTTTTTTTTACAGTATAGTACTGCGAATGTTTCTCTTCCTTATGGTTTTTTTTAAAAGATTTATTTATTTATTTTAGAGATAGAAAGGGAGAAAGTGTGCAAGTGGGGGAAGGGGCAGAAGGAGAGGGAGAGAAAATCCTCAAGCAGACTCCCTGCTGAGTGCAGCGCCCAACAAAAGGCTCAATTCCAGAACCATGAGATCATGACCTGAGCAGAAATCAAGATTCGGATGGCCAACCTACTGAGCAATGCAGGCACCCCATCTTCCTTATGATTTTAATAACCTTTTCTTCTCCTTAGCTTACTTTACCATATGGATAATTTATAATACATATAACATACAAAATATGTGTTAATCGACTATTTGTTATTGGTAAGGCTTCCAGTCAATAGTAGGCTATTAGTAGTTAAGTTTTCAGGGAGTCAAAATTATATGAGTACTTTCAAGTGTCCAGGGGTTCAGTTCTCCTAACCCCTGCATTGTTCGAGGATCAACTGCATAAAAAACAAAATCCTATCCAGAATAGGATTAAGTCAATTACTTCAAATACAATTTATATTATCCCTGATCAATCTTAAAATAATAATAAACCACTTTAAAATAAATAATACCTTAAGGACAATCAAAGTAAGAAGTTTTCCATTTAAACATCCATTAAAAGGATATTAGCTCACATTTGGAATTCAACTTTTTTTTTTTTTTTTAAAGATTTTATTTATTTGACAGAGACACAGCGAGAGAGGGAACACAAGCAGGGCAAGTGGGAGAGGGAGAAACAGGCTTCCCGCCAAGCAGGGAGCCCGATGCGGAGCTTGATCCCAGGACCCTAGAATCATGACCTGAGCTGAAGGCAGATGCTTAACGACTGAGCCACCCAGGTGCCCCGAATTCAACCATTTTTGTAGCTAATTCTCACTACTCATAGTCAAAACTTCAGTTACCTTTTAAATTCTTTCTTTGCTAATGGAGTCATGTAAGATATATGCTTCATTTAGGTACTGATATTTTATGCTGATAACTGTGAATCCTGTGTAAAAAAAAAAAAACCCCATAGTTTGTAGAGTAAATCCTTTAACTAAACAAGGTGAGAATCTTAATCACTATGACTAGAAGTAGAATTCATATCTACAAATTTCAAATTACACTTCCTATTGTCACAAATGGCAATGTCTCATTCTTTTTTATGGCTGAGTAATATTCCACTGTGTACATATACCACATCTTCTTTATCCATTCATCTATCAAGGTCCTAGAGGGTACCGTGCTAAGTGAAATACGTCAGACAGAGAAAGACATTTCACATATACATGGAATCTAAAAAAACAACCAAACAAACAAAACAAACCAGACTCTTGAATACAGAGAACTGGTGGTTGCCAGAGGGGAGGAGAGTGAGAGGATGGGCAAAATAAAGGGGATTAAGAGAAACAAGGTTCCAGTTATAAAATAAGCAAGCCACAGAGATGAAAAGTACAGCATAGGGAATATAGTCAGTAATTGTAATAACGTTGTATGGTGACAGATGGTGACTACACTTATGGTGAGCACTAATATAAAATTTGCAAGTCAATATGTTGTACACTGAAACTAATATAGCATTGTGTGTTGATTATACTTCAATTAAAAAGACAAATTACAGTTATTTTGACTAAATATCTATTACCATATTTAAGATAAATTATTTAAATTAACTAAAATTATTCAGTTGAAGTTAAACGACCATATTTCTTCCCCAGCCCTCCACACTTTAACATCTTTGATATGGATAATTTACAAAAAATGGTATCTTGGCATTCTTTCATATTTAGTGCTTTTCTTCCTTAGTGGTACTTTAAATAATAGTGAGTTTTATAATCAAGGGCATCTTAAATTGGATGAGATGTAATACACACAGTTTTAATGAGTGGTTCCTGAAATTAACAGTAGCTTATACTACTTATACCTCTATTCCAAGAATCTAAAAATTAAAAAGAGGCATTGCTAATAAATGTGTTAATAAGGGTGAATGTTTTATCATTACTTTTTAAAATTCTAATACATGTATTAATAGTATTATGAAATTATTTTAAACAATTTACCTACCCGCAAGTAAAGGTGATCTCATTTCCATTATTCCTACTGAAGGGCCACTGATTGATCGAGGTTGTGGAGTTACTGGAGCTGGCAAATCCCCCATTAAAAATCCAGGTAAGAACTGGGCATTAACCCCTGGCTTTGGAGATGTTGGTGAACCTAGCATCATTGGTTCAGATCCTAAATGAAGCAAAAAATAAAACAAAGGACCTCAAAGTTACAATATCTAACAAAAAGATGCAAGAATCTAGCATAAATAATTTTGAGAATTTAACGAAAACTTAACACAGAAGCATAGTTGAATTTATTATTTTAAAAACCATCTATAAAAATGTATAAGTGTTTTTACTAACAATATTAATCTGCCAGTTGTTCTTGTTTACATTATTTCACAGGTTTAAGAATCAACATTTATTTTTAAATGGAAAAATTTTGGATTACCTTAAAAAAATTCTTACTACACACAGAATAACTTCTGGGTCAGCTTCTACTATGCAACAACCAAAAACAAGGGCAAGGCGCACTAGTTACTTACAGAAAGTCTTAGCAAATCAAACACAATGGGTTTAGCTTGCTATATGTCCCATTTTTTTTCTTTCCCACAAACAAAAACTGTAAATCATTTGTGTAATAAAAGTAAAATCATGCTCACATTAGAACACATATAAAATAATAGTAATGACTAGCATCCCAACTAAGAAACACTGATAAATTTGGAAAGTTTATTTTTTGGATCATTCTTTAAAATAATTTTAAAGTTAGGAATAATCAACAAAAGTCTCCCCAACATAAAACCAATTTAAAGAGAGCTGATATTTCGCAATCATCAATTCAAAATTAATTTTCACAATTTACAGGGTAGGTATTATTATTCCCACTATGAAGATAAGGAGTCTATAACCTACTCTAATTTCAGAGCAAAATAGCACGGTAAGGAAAACATGGGCGCTGGAGTCAGAGACCTGGGTTCAAGTCTCTCAGCAAAAAGGGTTACATAAACAGTCACAGAGCTTTGCTTAGAATTATAGCAAATATAGCACTTGACCCAGTACCTAATATACAGTAAGTACTCAGCAAACATTAGTTATTATTCTAAGGTTATCTTAGAATAGCAAAAACTAACTGACTAAAAGGTAAATGCAGAGTTTGCAATTTCTGCTTATGAAAACTTAAGTTTTCAACTATGTGACAAGCCTGAATGTGATTCATGGCACTCAGAAAGGTCAAACATTTGATGTATTATTTATAATGGTTAACTATTCCTTGACTTTTAAGCAGCCTCAAAAATGTGTTTCTTGCTATCCAAATGCAGAATTATTTATCCTTCCTCATTACAGCAGACCTAGATATTAACAATGCCAATCCAAGTGTATAAAAGAGGAAAAAGGCAAAGTCATTCAGGAAAAAATAAAGCAAATACTGAAATAAGTCGTGAAGAACGGTAACTACACTGTGATTATTTTAAAGTGCTATGTTACTATGTTACCATTACATATTTCCAAAGAACATACACACCAGAGTCTAAACAATGGCATATTCTGAACAGATCTTTAGAAACCTAAAGTAGTAAATACAAAGTTTTAGGTACCACCTACTACCTCATTCTCCCATCCCCCAAAAGAAAAAAACATATGGCAATTGTAAGAAGAAAAATTAAGTCAAGAAAAGTTCTGATATATACTGTGATACACTAGAAAGCACCAGAGTGAGGGCACAAAGGGGTCTTAACCCACCTGTTACTAACCACTCCTCAGTCTAAATTTCACTTGGAGAGTTATCACAATGGATCCTGCAAGTCTTAAATTCCATTTCATGGTTTGTACACATAAAATGATAAGTCCTAGGTCTTACTCAGCTAGCACTGTTTGCTCAAGTAACCCTTAATTTTAATATAACATTAGGTGCTGGGAAAATTATTTATTCTTCACCTGCAATACCTGCAATATGTGGACTTGAACAATTAATATCAGCAAATGTCGGCTTTCTAACCAGGCAATGAACAGGGACAAGTTTATTCACATTTGCAGCTCTAAGAAATACTGTGCACTCCCAAAATGTTTTGTTGAATAGAAAACTTTGGAACTGGAAATGAATGGTCTCCTGCTCTCTAAAATAACACAAAACATAAATACCTAGACCAACAATCTGTACATAAGTTTAAAGGTAGCAGAGTATCTGCACTGACATTATGCATTTAGTTTTTTATGACTAACACTAAAACAATTCAAGTTACTCTAGTCTCAAACATTTTGCACAAAGCACAGCAAGCACTAAACACCCTTCAAATCTAAAAAAACCCAAAAAACTCATTCTACAAACACATATCGCGCTTGCTCTTTTCCAAGCTCGGAATGTTGTAGCTTAATTTTCAAATGCGTCTTTTCTGCTCTAAAAATTTTGACAGTTCTCACAAGTGCCAAAAGTCAGGGAAAAAAAAAAGGAAATCGACCTCCTGTTCACTTTTTTTTTTTTTCAACATTTTCAGCAAGGCTCTCCGTTAAACAATGGAAATTTTTTTAAAAATTCATTACGTGACTGATTAGTAGAAAAGACCTCCTCCAAAGTCACTTCCCCAAGATAAAGGCGGGAAAATGGTACGAACTGCTGGCCTCCTATTAACTCCAATATCTCCACAGCTATCATCAACGGGTTAAATGTCACACGATTCAAGTTTCTATTAATAACAGATTCCTTTTAGAAGGCCCAGGAGAGGGAAAGAATCAAATAGGAACTAAAAGCCTTGGTGACCAAAGAACCGTAAACTGTAACTACATTCCAGGGCACCGCCCACCCACGTGTACGCGGGTCAGTTCCTTCCCACCAAAGCCTCCCCGAATCTGGGAACCCAGCATTGCGTCCCCAGCCCCGGGAGGTCTCAGGTATGGGCAGGTCGAGCGCAGCCCGCGTGTGGGGGGAACAAAACGGCGTCGTAACCACTCGACAATCATATCCACACTCTACCCAGAGCCCGCAGCTTCCCGGAGCCGCCTTGCTGGCTGCAGGGTGGCGACGCCCTGAGCAAGGGAACAACTAGAAACTTGGGGGTGAACCAGGGACTTGTCCCCGCGACCGAAACTAGCAAAGAGCCTGATGACTACTGGCTTTCAACCTTGCTTGCTCCCAGGCCTACGGCGTGGATCGCAGCGCCAGGGAGAAAAAGCAGTTTTTCACTCACCCAACGTGGGCGCCTGAGGTTCCACAGCAAAGGCTGCCATCGCAGCACCAACTACACTTTGCCCCGGACCTTCCCGATTTTCAAAAATGGCGGAAACTCTCCCCACGGGTAAGGGCGCGCTGCCTCATGAGGTTGCGTAACTTCCGGACTTGCGCTGTACGTGTATTGTGGGCGCTGCAGCCGTCATTTTGGAAACGGGCGAAGGTCTTTGCGTAGACTGCGTTTCCAACAAGCGTTTAGCGGGGAATGTGAAGAACCACAGTGGAAACGATGGTTTTGGGGACGCTGTGCGCCTCCTTAATTGTTGGTGCTTGAGTTTCATGGAAGCACAAGTTCTT
Source organism: Eumetopias jubatus (assembly GCF_037043125.1). Lineage (NCBI taxonomy): Eukaryota > Metazoa > Chordata > Mammalia > Carnivora > Otariidae > Eumetopias > Eumetopias jubatus. The sequence continues at coordinate 50,514,011 of NW_028274809.1, forward strand.
TTACTCACGGTTTTATAATTACCGTTGAGTTTACCCAGGACCGTGTCATCTTTCAGCTTTTCCAAGGGACACCTGGAAAAATTACCTTAATGAAGCAGTTGGTGCCGTTTTCCAATATTGATTTCGGGCTTAGAGTGTGAGTCCCATTCTCAAAGTGTATTTCCTACCGTCTCTGTGCCATTTTAAAAAACACGTTATTATAGAGGCACAATTTAACATTCAGCGTAATACATATGCCGTTTTATTACATAGAAAAGATTTTAAATAATGTATGCTAGTAATGAACACACGTGAACCCAACACACTGGAGAATCCTGTGTGCTCTTTCCATCCTCCCCCCACTTTGCTGCTTTTCTTTAGAGGGTCTTCAAATATATGTTACACACACTCACATTCTATATCTCTTTGTGCAAAAATAATGTTTAATTTTGCTCACTAACTTTATGAAAATGATATGCTGCATGTATATATTTTGAGATGCTCTCTGCTCCATAACAAATTCATTATCCTCTAAATATCCACCCATCCTCCCTCCCTCTTTCCTCTGGGATTTCCTGAAATCCCAAATCCAGCAAGAATGTTGTAATTGAGTGAGGCAATAACAATTCCAGCATTATTAATATCTGGCAAGTTCCCAGAAACCAAACTTAAAACCAATTTATTTTTTTTAACAGGTGTGGGGGTTGAATTGGTCCCTCAAAAAGGTATGTTTAAGGTCTAACCTCCAGTACGTATATATGTGACCTTATTTGGAAATAAGGTCTTTGCAGATGTAACCAAGTTCAGATGAGGTCATACTACATTAGGACAAATTTGGCGGCTAAACCAACAAAAATTTATCTTTTATAGTTCTGAGGCCAGAAATTTGAAATGAGTCTTATGGGGCCAATATCAAGGTGTCAGCAAGACTGGTTTCTTCTAGAGGATTCAGGGGAAAATCTATTTCCTTGGGCTCATAGCTCCTTCTTCCCCCTTCAAAGCCAGTGGTATAGCATCTTCTATCTTCCTGACACTGCTTCTCTCTGCTTCTGGCATCACATGCACTTCTTCTGTCGTAAACTCTTCCTGTCCCTTCCTCTGATAAGGACATTTGTGATTATATTTAGGGCCCACTGAGATAATCCAGGATAATCTTCTCACATCAATATCCAGTTGTACTAAGTCAATAGTCATATCTGCAAAGCACCTTTTGCCATGTCAGGTAACATTCATAGGTTCCAGAGATTAGAGTGAAGATGCCTTCAGGGGCTATCATTCAGCCCAACACACCCACCAGTCCCCTTTTTAGAATGAAGGTACGGGTGCCTGGGTGGCTCAGTCCATTAGGCATCTGCCTTCGGCTCAGGTCATGATCCCAGAGTCCTGGGATCAAGTCCCACATCGGGCTCTCTGCTCAGCAGGGAGTCTGCTTCTCCCTCTCACTCTCCCTCTCTCTCAGATAAATAAATAAAATCTTAAAAAAAAATAGAATGAAGGTACCAAGAAGGGTTCATAAATGAAGGAATTTCTATATAAATTGTGATGTAGCCAAACAAAAGAACATTATGCACCTGTTAAAAAGCATGAGATATATTTGATGAGTGTGTGTATTGACCTAGAAAAATCTTCATGATTGATATACTGAAAGAAGCAATTTGAAAAATATATATGGCATTTTATCTTATTTCTTTAAAAGAATATTTGGATACATATGCAAAGGGGTGGGGGGAATGCTTATTTAAATAAAGGAAGAAGCTGAAAAACATTTGTGCCAAACTATTAACAGGGAAAATGGAGTAGGAGAGGGGTTTGCAGATTGGAGTGCTTAAGAAGGGCCTTTAACTTATTCTTTATAACTTTTTCGTGGTTGATTATAGGTGCTGTTTACTATTGTTATTGTTCTTCCAACTTTGGGGGCACCTGGGTGGCCCAGTCGGTTAAGCGTCTGCCTTCAGCTCAGGTCATGATCTCTGGGTCCTGGGATAGAGCCCTGCGTCAGGCTTCCTGTTTAGCAGGGAGTCTGCTTCTCTCTCTCTCTCTCTCTCTCTCTCTCTCCCTCTGCCTCTCCCCACCACTCATTCTCTCTCGATCTCAAATAAACAAAATCTTTTAAAAAAAAAAAAACTTTTTTTCTTTTTTGAAGAAAGTTATTTTCCTTTCTTCACTTGCATTTCAATCTTCTACCCTTTCAACTGGCTCTTTCTTATCAAGTTATAAAGATGCCCAGTTTGCCCTATCAAAAAACCTTCTCTAGACATTGTTCCTTCTTCTAGATACCATGCACTAATTTCACTCACATTCTTTTTTTTTCAAGATCTCAAAAGAAGGGTCTACAGACTTTAATAGATGATCTCTTTCCCTAACATCTCCATCTTTTTTTTTAATTCATTACATACTGGCCCCTGTGTAAATCCTCTTTTGAAACCACTGACGCCAACTCTCTCTCCTAATTGCCAAAAGTCAAGGCCTGCCTCTTTGACCTCTGCAGTATTTAACAGCTTTGACAATCTTTTCCTCAATACAAATGTTTTTTCCTATTTTGGTGATGCTACATTTTCTATTTCTCCTTACAACTTTCTCCTCTTTCCCAAACTTTTCCGTACCTGATTCCATTTCATTCTAACCTGGACATATTATTGTTAGTCAAAACTTGGTCCCCCCCGCCTTCTCATCTGTACAGTTAAAGCCCCACCACTCTCTAAGGCCAAATGCTACTTTTCTAGATGCTTGCTGAACAATCTACCAGCATATAAAACCTCAAAAACAAACTCATCTTACCCCTAAAACAAGCCCCATTGCATTTGTCCCTTTTTCTTTCAGTCTCTTAGAAACCCAAAATTAAAATCATAACATGTTAAAGCAGAATTTAAGGTCAAACAGACTTGAATTCAGAGCCCAACTTGCCCACTTAAATCCTATATTACTTGGATTTGTACTGAATATCTCCAGATTTTATTTTCTGTAAAATGGAAACAATACCTTAAAAGGTAAACTACAATCTTTAACAATATTGCATGTTCACCATATTCTTCTATACATGAATATTATTATCTTAATTACAATACTTGTTTTCCTACTTTCCTTTCTGAACATATTAAATAAAATTTCCCATAAAGTGGAACACCTATTCCCTAGTTCTATTCTGCATTCATGGTTCCCTGAAGCCGGCCCTCTGATGACATAAGATTTCATCAAAGTGCTATTTTTGTAGACTACTGATATTCAAACTTAGATGAGGGAACCCTTTCTTTAAACAAAGTATGGTGCAGATACTTACTACATACAAGAGAACTGCTCTCGTTGGAAAAAAATGGGAAGAACATGAGGCCCCACTAACTCATCAGGCTCTTGTGCGCTAAACTGTCTATGGACTCTCACACCTCCAGGTGAGCCCTGAAACCCTTGGGTAGAGTACTTGGGGCTACAGATAGCCCAACTTGAAAATTAGTTCTGGGCATGATGTATATTTGAACTTTCTTCTAAAGTCAAAACAAATTTGTTAGAATTCAGAAATATATGAAATCTCAAAATTTATTTATGTTCAATATATTTGATATATTCACAGCCAAACTACTTGTGTATATATCATATATACTCAATACTCAGTACCTACTTATGTTTATCAATATGCAGTATTTATATATAAGCATAAATTCATTCTCCTAAAAAACCCCCGCTCAGTCTATTCTAAAAATAAAAACAAAGAACTTTTTAAAATTAAAGTGGAGAAAAAAGATACCACCTTTAAGAAAACTTTAAGAACAGGACAGTTTATCACCTTCAGAAAGAAAGCAGGGGGAGGAAACATCTTATCACTCACATTCTCCTCATCTCAGCCTTTGGCAGTAGGTGTAGTATGGTCTGCCGGTCACTTAGACTGTGATGTCACATAAAGCACACAGAGGAGTCATGACTTCGTAGGGCCCAAGGACAAGTGATCTCCAAGAGACTTTTGTGATGTTTAAGATGTAGGGAACATGTCTAGAAAAACACAAATCCATTAGTTACTATTTGCATTATCTGACTTCTATAAATAATCACCAAAACTATGTCTTTATAAATTAAAAATAAACTATTACATTTAGGAATGTACAAGTTTTGTCTTATTTCATTACAGTAAACAACTGACAGAAAGGGGGCAGCCAAATGTCAGGAAACATCAAGTTAGCTGATTCACCTGTTGTTTTTAAATCAATTAAATGGTTCCTTGCATCTGTTGGAAGTGAAAAAGTAACATCAAAATTTGCATAACTTTGAGAGGGAGGGATGAATAGGTGCAACCCAGAGGACTTTTAGGGCAGTGAAACTACCCTGTATGATACATAATAGTGGAAAAATGTCATTACAAATTTGTTCAAACCACAGAATATACAACAGGAAGAGTGAACCCTAATATAAATGATGGATTTTAGATGATAAGGATGTGTCAGTGTAGGTTCACCACAAATGTACCATTCTGGTGGGAGATGGTGGGGAGGGCAGCATGGGCACAGGGCATGTGGGAAATTAGCTGTGAATTTAAAACTGCTCTAAAAAATAAGGTATATTTTTTAAAAACTCATATAACTTTCAGGTATAATTTTATTCCTTGCATTTATATTTGAACTATCATATAGATTTAATCAAATATTTGAAAGCCCTGTGGAAGTTTATAGCAAGCAAAATAGACAGCTTTGAAAAAAAATAGGATTGATTTTAGAAAGAGCTTTGTCTGGGATTTGCCTTGAAATAATCTATTGGGGTGGTGAGGGCAGGAGCAGGGAAGGAGTATAATGGCTGAAGGTATCCCTTAAACAAGAAAAACCATGGGGTGATAATTACTGATGGGTAATTGATTATGCTATTTTCTACAATTTTGTGTATGTTAGACATGTTTGCTAATTAATTCTTTTTTTATCCAAAAGCCTAAATTCTAAGATGTTCAAGGGTCATACATTTTGCCCCAATTTATGTAAAAAACTGTGAGCAAAAAAAAAAAAAAATCAATGGAAAAATAAATCTTTTCTTACTTGACAGTGTCTTCATTTAGAGAAGCAGCATTTTGTTGAGGACAGGAGTAAATCTTGATTTTAAATAATAGTATGTGATATTAAAATCTCTAAAAGTTAGCTCTTTTATCTGAATAGTGGAAATAATAGTAACTACCTCATATGTAATACATTGACTTATTCACCTAATGATAGATATATAAAATATATATTCAGTAACTGAAATCCTAATGTTCTTATCTGTCATTCAGCATATTACATAGCTTTTAATAAACTAATTTGGCTTCTTTCTCCATTAACCCACCAAACAGCTCTTGCCAGCGTCACCAAAGATCTCCATGAAACTGAATCCAAGACATTTTCAGTCCTCATATTAAACAAATCTCAACAGCATTACTTCACATTAAACACTCTTTGAAATTCTCCTTAGTTTCTTTCATATTATACTCTCTTGGTTTTCCTCCTACCTCTCAGATCATATGGCTATGTTTCTTTTCTTGACTCATCCTTCCTTCCTTCCTTCCCTATGCAGCCTTTAAATGTTGTTGTTCCCCAAGTTTCAGTCTTGTGGTCTGGTCTTTTTTTTTTTTTAAGATTTTATTTATTTATTTGACAGAGAGAGACTTAGCGAGAAAGGGAGCACAAGCAGTGGGGAGTGGGAAAGGGAGAAGCAGGCTTCCTACTGAGCAGGGAGCCTGATGTGGGGCTCGATCCCAGGACCCTGGGATCATGACCTGAGCTGAAGGCAGATGCTTAATGACTGAGCCACCCAGGCACCCCCCTTTTTTTTTAAGATTTTATTTGTTTGAGAAAGAGAGAGAGCAGGAGTAGGGGGAGGGGCAGAGGGAGTGGCAGACTCCCCGCTGAGCAGGGAGCCCAACCCGCAGCCTGACCCCGGAACCCAGAATCATGACCTGAGCGGAAGGCAGACACTTAACCGACTGAGCCACCCAGTGTTCCCTTGTGGTCTGGTCTTACTCAAAACTCTTTCCCTGTGTGATGTCACCTGTGTCCATTCCCTCAGCAGCTCTCAATTCATACCACCAACCCAGATCATTCTCTGAGGTCTGAATTTATATATCCAATTGCTTCTATGACATCTGCACTTAGATATTTCAAAGGCACCCCAAAATCAAATATAAAAACCCAAACTCAAGATCTTTTCTGTAAAACATGAATATTTATCTCAGAGAAAGACACCACCAGCTATCTAGCTGGAAAAGCCCGAAACCTGGGAATGGTCTTGACAACCTCTTTGCAACACCAATCCAGTGTCAGGTCCTATGAATTCTGCCTTCAAATACCTTTCAAGTATATCCACTTCTTTCTGTTTTTACTGCTATAACCAGATCCCAGCTTTATCATCTGATACCTGAACTTAGCTTCCTGACAGCTCTTGTCTTTCCTCCCTGATCCATTCTCCACAATGCACTGAGAGTGGCCTTTTAAAAACAATATTCTGAGCAAGTTGCTCTCCTGCTTAGGACCTTTCAGGTGTTTCCACTGCTCTAAAAGACCAAAATCCGAAAGCTGCTTGCTTATAAGCCTCTACTTGACTGGCCTAATGGCTCAGCTTCACCTGACACCATCTCATCTCTTGTTCACTGCTCCAGCCACTGAGCCTTCTTTCCATTAATGTGCTGTGCTTCTTCCCTTTCCTGGATCTTTACATGTGTTCTTCCCTCAGTTCTGAAAGATCCCCAACAACCCACTCCCCCTCAATCGGTTAACACCTACTTATCTTTTAGAACTGATCTCAAATGTCACTCAGAAGTTAGGAAAACTTTCCTGTGTAACTAGACAAGACCACACTTTGAGTTATACACTTCTGTAATGTTTAAAATAATATCTATTTTCTGAAAAAGAATAAAGTATGCTTATTATATAGTTTGTAAACTATATAATAGTTTAGATTGTCACCAAAATTTAAAAGGCAATACCATTTATAATCACTCAAAAAAAAAAAAGAGAGAGAGAGAGAGAGAGAACAAAAGAGGGAGAGAGCTAGATTATAAACTCCATGCGGTCAGGTACTTTGGCTTTTTTGTTAATGTTTTTAAAATGAAATTTTTTATTTTGAAATACTTGCAGATTCACAGGAAGTTGTAAAAAGTAACACATAACACAGAGATCCCATATATGCTGTTCCCAGTTTACCCCAATGGTAACATCTTGCCAAACTATAGTACAATGTCACAACCAGGATATTGAACATTGATGCATCAAGACACAAGATATTTCCAGTTCCAGGGGGGTCTGTCACGTTGCCCTTTTATAACCACAGCCACTTCCCTCTGCTGCTGCCAACTTCTTTTTTTCTGCCAACCACTAATCTGTTCTCTGTTTCTATAATTTTGTCGTTTTGAGAATGTTATATAAATGAAATAATACAGTGTGTAACATGTGAGGATTGGCTTTCCACTTGGCATAACTCTCTTGACGTTCACCCAGGTTATTGCAGGTGTCACAGCTCATTTCGTTTTATTGGTTCGTAGTGTTCCATGGTATGGATGTGCTACCACCATGGTATGGCTAACTGTTTAGTCACTGAAGAACATCTAGTTTGTTTCCAGTTTGGGTTATTATAAATAAAGCTGCTCTCAACATTCATGTACAGGTTTTTGTGTTAATGAACATTGTCTTTTCTCTGAGGAAAATGATCAGTATTACAGTTGCCAGGCCTTTTGGTAATTGCATGTTTAACTTTTTGAAGCTAAACTGCCAAACTGTTTTCCAGAGTGGCTGGACCATTTTACGGTTCCACCAGCAACATGTAAGTGATCCAGTTTCCTTACATCCCTGCCAGAACTTATTGTCACTATTTTTTATTTGAACCATTCCATTAGGGATGTGGTGATATCTCATTGTGGTTCTAACTTGCACTTTCCTGATGTCTAATGATGTTGAACATCTTATCATGTGCTTATTTACCATATGTATATCCTCTTCAGTAAAATGTCTCTTCATATCTTCTGTCCATTTCTAATTTGATGGATTTTTTACTATTGACTCTTGAGAGTTCTTTATATATTCTGTATACTAGTCTTTTGTTGGACATATGGTTCCCAAATATTTACTTCCACTCTGTAGCTTATCCTTTCAACCTTTTTTTTTTAAAGATTTTATTTATTTATTTGAGAGAGAATGAGAGATAGAGAGCACGAGAGGGAAGAGGGTCAGAGGGAGAAGCAGACTCCCTGCTGAGCAGGGAGCCCGATGTGGGACTCGATTCCGGGACTCCAGGATCATGACCTGAGCCGAAGGCAGTCGCTTAACCAACTGAGCCACCCAGGCGCCCTCCTTTCAACCTTTTAGTAAGGTCTTCCACAGAGTAAAATTTTAAATCTTGATTAAATCCAGTTTATAAATTTTTCCTTTTATGGATCTTAAGTTTGGTGTCAAGTCTAAGATCTTTTTGCCTAGCACTAGATCCCAAAGATTCTCTTCTATTCTTTTCTAGAATATTTATAGTTTAACATTTAACTTTGTGCTCCATTTTGAATTGATTTTTGTTGAAGGTATTAGACTACATCACAGTTCATTTTTTAAGCTATGGAAATCCAGATATCCAATTGCTCCAGCACCATTTGTTGAAAAGGCTATCTTTCTTTGTTTGAATTGCTTTTGTCAAAAGTCAATTCAGTGTGTTTGTGTGGGTCTATTTCCAGGGTTCTCTATTCTTTATTGTTCCATTGATCATTGTGTCTATCTGTCTGCCAATACCACACAATCTTGATTACTGTAGTGGTATAGTAAGTCTTAGAGCTATATGATAAGTACTGCTATCGCTGTATAAGCATACCTTTATTCTTTTTCAGAATTGTAGCTATTCTTGTTCCTTGCCTTTCCATATACATTTTAGAATAATCTTATTTATATCTCTAAAAATTCTTGCTGAGATTTTGGTAGGAATTGCATTAAACCTGTATATCAACCTGGGGAAAATTGACATCTTTACTATGGTGAGTATTCCAATCAATGAACACAATATATTTCTCCATTTATTTAGATATTCAATTTCTTTCATCAGCCTTCTGAGATTTTGGGAATAGAAGTCCTATACATATTTTGTTAGATTTATATCAAAGTATTTCTCTCTGTCTGTCTCTCTCTCTCCCCCTTTCTCTCTCTCTCTCTCTCTCTTTTTTTGAGTTATTATAAATGGTATTGCCTTTTAAATTTTGGTGACCAGGTGTTCATTGCTAGTATGCAGAAATATAGTTAATTTTAGATATTTATCTGGTATGCTACAACCTTGCTGAACTTTAACTTATTCTAGTCTTTTTGTAGATTCTTTGGAGTTTTTTATGTAGACAACAGTGCTGTCTGCAAAATGAAGACTTATTTCTTCTTCTCTGATCTGTAAACCTTTTATTTCCTTTTCTTGATTTATTGCACTGGCTAGAAACTGAAGCAATATATTGATGAAGAGTGGTGAGAATGCACATCCTTGCCTTGTTCCCAATTTAAAAGAAAAATAAAGAAAAAGAAGCATGCAGACTTTCACCATTAAGTATGTTAGCTATAGATTTTTTGTAGCTCCTCTTTATCAAGTTGAGAAAGTTCTCTATTTTTCTTATTTTTCTGGGAGGATGCTGAGTCAGTGTTGAAGTTTGTCAAAAACTTTTTCTGCATTGATTGACATGATCATGTGATTTTTCTTCTTTGCCTGGTATAACAAAAGAGAATGACTTGATGCCTAATTTGCTCCAAATTCCTCTGACCAAAGTATTGCAAAAGGTAGACCAGTCATTGGTTGGTGTGAGTGTAGTTGAGCCTCAACTGGACCAAGAGTCTGCAATGTCAAGGAGCCATACACTTGTGGCATTGGTCAGTTTGGGGTATTATTTATGAACAAGGTCCACAGTGTTCATCCTTGCTGAATGGGAAAAGACTAAAACATTGAATTTTAGTGATGTCCCCATTTCTTAACTCTACTGAAATAGTAATTTACTTCTTAAGTAAAAGTTTTATGAATGCTTCTTTTATCTGTAAATAATAAGAATTGTAGGTTATGTTAGTACTTACTTTAAAAAAAGAAAAATAGTCTTCTTGAGATCTAAATAAGTGCTTAACCAATGGACTATATAGTGAGAATTTTCATTCCTAGGCTACTAATCATATGAAAATGTACTTTAATTTTTTTCAATTGAGTGCCTACTTTTAAGCTAGGTGCTATCATTGTAACTTCTTCAATAATCTTACTTAATCTTATTGTAATAATAATTGCAACACCTTTCAATCAAGAAATGAAAAGCTAACATTCAATTGTTAATTCTCTCAACTTTCTTGTGAGGACAGTTAATAAACAGCTTACCCATGTTAACAGATACAGTCATCCAAAGGCTCCATACCTTCATGGAATAGAAAATATCAATACTTTTTTTCTTTAAATATCAGGCTTGACTAATATTTTTTAATTAATATTTTAAAAGAATAAGGTTCTTTTTGAAAATCACTAATAAAACATTCACTACCTATATTTGAATATATATTATGTATTATATGATATATATTCTCAGCTTGATCAAAACTCAAAAAACATAAGCTGCACATTGGGGAAGGAAGTTTTATTTTTTTTTTAAAGATTTTATTTATTTATTTGACAGAGAGAGACACAGCAAGAGAGGGAACACTAGCAGGGGGAGTGGGAGAGGGAGAAGCAGACTTCCTGCAGAGCAGGGAGCCCGATGCAGGGCTTGATCCCAGGACCCTGGGATCAAGAACTGAGCCAAAGGCAGACGATTAATGACTGAGCCACCCAGGCACCCCAGGGGAAGGAAGTTTTAAAACTATGATTTTTGCAGCAACCTCTTTGACATCAGACATAGCAACTTCTTACTAGACACATCTCCAAAGGCAAGGGAAACAAAAGCAAAAATGAACTATAGGGACTTTTGCAAGATAAAAAGCTTCTGCACAGTGAAGAAAACAATCAACAAAACTAAAAGGCAACCTTCAGAATGGGAGGAGATATTTGCAAATGACATATCTGATAAAGGGTTAGTATCCAAAATCTGTAAAGAACTTATCAAACCGAACACCCAGAAAACAAGTAACCTAGTTAAGAAATGGGCAGAAGACAGGAATAGGCATTTTTCCAAAGAAGACATACAGATTGCTAACAGATACATGAAAAGATGCTCAACATCACTCGTCATGAAAATACAAATCAAAACTACAATGAGATATCACCTCACCCCTGTCAGAATGGCTAAAATTTACAACACAGGAAACAACAGGTGTTGGCAAGGATGTGGAGAAAGGGCAACTATCTCGCATTGTTGGTGGGAATGCAAACTGGTGCAGCCACTGGGAAACAGAATGGAGGTTCCTCAAAAAGTTAAAAATAGGGGCGCCTGGGTGGCTCAGTCATTAAGCAGCTGCCTTCAGCTCAGATCATGATCCCAGGGTCCTGGGATGGAGCCCTGCATCAGGCTCCCTGCTGAGTAGGGAGCCTGCTTCTCCCCCAGCTTGTGCTCTCTCTCTCTGTCAAATAAATAAAATCTTTAAAAAAAAAAATGTTGAAAATAGAACTACCCTACAATCCAGCAATTGCACTACTAGGTATTCACCCTAGGATACAAAAATACTGACTCAAAGGGACACATGCACCCTAATGTTTATAGTGGCATTATCAACAGTCAAATTGTGGAAGGAGCCCAAATGTCCATCGACTGCTGAATGGAGAAAGAAGATGTGGCATATATATATATATATATATATATATATATATAATGGAATATTACTCAGCCATAAAAAAGGAATGAAATCTTGCCATTTGCAATGACATGGATGGGGTTAGAGTCTATTATGCTAAACAAAATAATTCAGTCAGAGAAAGACAAATACCATATTATTTCACTTATATGTAGAATTTAAGAAACAAAAAAGATGAACATAGGGGAAAAAAGAGAGAGGCAAACTATAAAACAGACTTTTAACTATAGAGAACAAACAGGGTTGCTGGAGGGGAGGGGAGTGGGAGATGGGCTAAACAGGTAATGGGGATTAAGGAGGACACTTGTTGTGATGAACACTGGGTGTTATATGTAAGTGATGAATCACTAAATTCTACTCCTGAAACTAATATTACACTCTATGTTAACTAACTAGAATTTGAACTTGAAACAAACAAATAAAACTATGATTTTTAGGGATCTTTTCTTACAATGAAAAGAATACACAACTGGTGTCTGTAGACAAATTTTTACCTGGTAATGATAACCAGGAAATTGCTTTCTTTAAACTTTCTTTTTTCATTGTTAATTGATGTTACCATTGTAAGAAGATGCTGGTAAGGAGGAGTTTTTTATATTTCTTCTTAAGACTGCTATTTACTTCAACAGGACCAGGAGTAACTGTGGAGATGCTTAGAAAATCCTGCCCTTTCAGACCAAGACTTTTGGCAATTTGTCTACTTCTCCTAAGAAAAAGGGCTCCATGGTTTAGACATTTTAATATAGGAAAAAAATCTCACCAGCAGAAGACTAAGAGATCAATGTAGATAATATCTGATTATTACTTAACGGTATTACTTTGAACACAAGCTCTACAGGGGCAAGAATTTTTGTTTTGCTCACCATTGTATCCCCAGTGCCTAGAACAGTGTCTGACATGTGGTAGATGACCAATAAATATTTGTTCCATGAAAAAATAGTCCATAGGGGAGCCCCTAATATGAAATGAGTTCTTTTTATGTGATGAAAAAGTTCTGAGAAAAACTGCGAATGATGTCCCCAAAGTCAGATCAGTCATATTTGAGGCATGCTGTGAGAGTGCCATATAGCTGAAGATAGGCCATTATTATCTCAGTTTATTTATTTATTTAGTTATTTATTTATTTATTTAGTTAGTTAGTTAGTTAATTGGCTAGTTTAGACCGGGAGTGGGGGGCAAAAGGAGAGGGAGAGAGAATCCCAAGCGGATTCCCTGCTGAGTGCGGGAGCCTGACTCTGGGCTTTATCTCAAGATCATGACATGAGCTGAAACCAAGACTCGGAGGCTTAACTGACGGTACCACCCAGGTACCCCATCATATCAGTTTAAAAAAAAAAAAGGTTAAATGAGAACGCTGTAAATTATACATAAAAAGCTATTGTTATGGGAAATTATACATTTCTAAATCCTGGGAAAAGTTTATAAATCTTTTTGCTTCTGAGCACTTATAGAAAGGATACACCAGAGAAAACTTTGTTTTATGAAGTCATGGCCGATAAAGAACCACTTCTTTCAGTGATGGAATTACTAGGTTGCTGGATGGAGAAAAGTAAGGCATAGGAAAGAAAAAAACAAAACAAAACAAAACACCACACTAGCCTTGTAAACCGTACAAAAGAGTTTACTTAGGGGAGGGATTACAATTGTTTAAATGGTTGATTAACTTGAAAAGGAAAATTCAACTAAGCTGTGTCTAATGATATGTAGTAATATGCAGAATTGCTCTATCCTAAACACTCCAACTCTTTTTGTCAATAACCTGAATAAAGATAGACATAGCATTCTTACGAAGTTCACAGATTTTATGAAACCAAAAATAATAATATGGTGGGTGGCAGAATCAAGATCCCAAATGATCTGCAGTGTTTAGCATGCTAGATATTCTCTCTTGGATCCTATAGATTTACTATCTTTTTCTGTTCTGCCGCACACCTCAGGAGATCTATATATAAAGACTGTGTCATCTTGGGTTCCACTGACTTCCTGCTTCCAGCTGAGTCAGCCAATGAAAGTCACAGGAAAGAGATCGGAGGGGAGGAAAGAGAATTCCAGGGCTCCCTCCCTGTCAGGCCACAGTTTGGCAATGGCTGTGTGCCTCTACCTAAGGCTACTGCTCTCTTCTATCCAGCAGTACCTCTCCATGGCTACAAGTTTCCCAATGTTCTGGTAACTTCTCTTACCCACCCGACTTTCTGTCCAAGAGGTTGCAATGGCTGTCTACTATTGCTAGATTCAAGGTGCTTCTCCATCTCCTGAATGTCCCCTCTGTCCACACCTTTGTAAATTCACCCTTTATTAAATTATCTTTAATTCCTTTTTGAGTAAGCCATCTTCCCCCCTAGTTTTAAATTCTACTTAGGTTGAGGGGGGCAAAGAAAAAGTGCAAGATGGAGATGTGAAAAAAGCAGTAGGATCAAAAAAATTATAATTACAAGTACAATATGAGACTCTAAGTAATGTGATGAGGCTCCTGGGAAAGCATTTAACTTTGAGTTGCCCTAATGCATCTATCAGTGACCAAAACTAGAGAAGTCATACTCACACACACCGGGGTCTGTTGTTTTGTACTCTACTCTCTGCCACTGATCTATTTGGCTCTCTTTGCATGAAAACCACACTATTGAATGATGCTAATTACTATTGGGGGCATTTGGGGAGTTTGTGTTTTTAATGGGGGGAGTAGAAGAAATGCTCCTGTATTCTCAGTAGCTATCTGCCTCACTAGGCAAAGCACTTACATCCCTGTTTTAACTAGTGGCTAAAGCCCCCCACTGCTGATTATTTAGCAAAAGTGGGGAGGAGCCAGCCAAATGCCCAACTCACCTCCCAACCCTTATACCCAGCCCACACCAACACACTGTCCCCAGACAATATCCATCCACAGCCTCAGCTTAGAGCAATTCTGGAATGACTCCATCTCCAAAGGAGTCCTAAGTATACACGATTTATGGATCCTTTTATCCTTAATCCACATTCTATTTTTCAGAAATTGCTCAAAACTTCTACTCTACTGGTGACATTGTTTCTTGCTTTACTGTGCTCTTGAAGATTTATGTATTTATCTATCTTTCTAGTCATTTCTAAGGGAGTAGTTTATCAGATGAGGCTGCCAGCTGGATCCAACCCCAGTAACTATTATACTTTTACTACTTTAATAATAGTAACTAATACTTACTGAGAACAATGTGCCAGGTGCTGTACTAAAAGATTAGCTTATATTATCTCCATCTTTAAAACAACTTAATGAAGAGGCCTAGAGATGTTAACTTACCCACACAAGCAATGGAGTAGAAATTTAAATTAAGACAATCTGACTTCAGAGCTCAGGCTCTTATTTCAGAAAAAACACATTTGCTTATATAAAAAGTATATATAAACAAATCTCTAGTGGCAAGACATAATCTGTTTTCATTTACCCCTCAGAGTTCATGAAGTTGCACAGCAGTAATTACAATGATTATTAAGTAATTCACAAATTAAGGAGAAGAACTGAACTATAGAAAGAGGGGAATGGGCGCTTAGAGAGTGTAAGCAATGGAACACATTTCCTCTCCTGCTGATATGCAAGTGAAAGAGTGGGTAAAAAACAAGAATAAAAGCAAATTGTACTATTTGTGTGTTTTTTTAACTGAAGAATTCATCGCTCTGTAGATAACAGGCATTAACAAAATCAGGTCATTGCGTATATCTTACATCGGACACCATTTATATTGATAGAATTAAACCCTCAAAAATATTCCAACACTAATTGCAATTTGAGCTGTTATTATGATAATCTGCATGATTGTAACATAACTTGAACTGCTGTTACAAATACTCCACACTAACCATTACTAAAATAATTGCACACTATAGGCTGGATCAGCCTGGATCCATTCAGCAGAGATAAACCACACACTAATTTGAACAGGGAAGTTTAATAAAGATTTATTAACTATAACAGGATTGGAGTAATGAGCGATTGTTTAGAACTAAACAACATAGGAAGAGCAGATAAAAGAGCAGCCACCACGCGTGGGGCTGAGAGTTCAAGGAAGAACATTCCCGGGGTTGCAATCTGAATCTTGTTGCAGAGGGAAGCCATGGCTCACTGGATGGCAGAGATAGCGCTGTGATGTTGACTGGTAGAACTTGCTGGGAGGTCACTCTCTAGGACGCCAGGCAAAGCTGTCGACAGGGAGATGTCTCACCATAGGTACTACTACGAAACCACCCCAGGGAATTATCTGGGAAGCTGCTGGCCCCTGGGCGTTACAGGAGCCAAGCGCTGGAGAAGCCACCCGCACCACAAGACCAGGTGGCGGAGAAGCTGTGAGCACCATAGGACCCTGGCTGTACCGCCAGAGAACAGTCCGTACTGCAGGAGCCCACCTCGGGAGCAGATCAGACCTTCCTCCTGAAAGGTCTCTCCAACACAGTGCCTTCCACTGACAAAACTCAGCAGCATACCAGTTGTCAAAGGAAAAAAATCCTTCAATGGCCCATCCTCCTTTTTGCAGAAGCAATGAAGGGTGGGTGGGTTTAGAGCTGAGAGACAATAAATTGATAATCGGCACATAAACCATTGTTTTTGTATCATGAGTGAATGCAAAATACCATATACTGAATACTTTTGCTGATGTTTTGATTTCTAAATAATTTTGGTAGAAGACTTTACCTTGGGTAAAAGGCATTCATATTTGCTGCTGCTGAGTCCTACATGGATCCTGTTTCAGACCTATCATTCCAAACTGTCACCTTCATGCACTATCAGATGTGGCTGCCGATGTACAGGGTGGACCATTTGCCAGAGCTTGAACTGAAACCTGCGGTGGCTAGTATTAAACTGCCACAACGACCAGCATGCAACAATGTCCCCCCTTCCTCCCTCCCTCCCTTTCTTCTAACATGCAATTTTTGAAAGACTACAATGGGATACACACTGGTATACATAAACAACATAGTAAAAATCTCTGCCCTGTTTGGGAGCCCAAGTTTGTTTTGTTTTTTTTAAGATTTTTATTTATTTATTTGACAGAGAGAATGAGAGAGAGAGAGAGTACATAAGAGGGGAAAGCGGGAGAGGGAGAAGCGGACTCCCTGCTGAGCAGGGAGCCTGATGCAGGACTCGATCCCGGGACTCCAGGATCATGACCTGAGCCGAAGGCAGTCGCTTAACCAACTGAGCCACTCAGGTGCCCCGGGAGCCCAAGTTCTGATGGAAAAAACAAAGTATGGAAGTAAAATAAATAGAACGTTGGTGATAATGAGGGCATGCAGTAGGAAAGGGAGATAAAAGTGTTAGGGATGGGGGTAATTTTGAATAAGGTGTCAGAGAAGGCTTTACTAAGACTTAACACTTGGGCACAGAGCGGATGTTTCTGCTGGGGAAGTAATGCCATAGAGTCTTGATTACGTGTATGCAAGCAACAGCGGAGGCCAGCGTGGCTGAAGCAGAGAGTGAGGGAGAAAGCAGCAGCAATGAGGTCAGAGAAGTAATAATGTGTGAACATGGGAGGTAGGGGCCAGACTGTGTCCAAATAATCTCAATGCTGTCATGGCTACAATATTCAGTAGTTTTAAGAGTAATTCAGCATATTCTCTTGATTTAAAAATACTAGAATTTTCTATTGAATTCCCACTGCCAATTTATCCACAGTAATGCCAATTTTAAGATCTTTAGTTTTTCATTTCTTGAAGTAGCCGGCACAACAAATCTCCATAGACCTTTAACTAACTTATATTCCAAAATGTATAATTTTGTGCCTTGCTAATAGAGGGTTTAACCCAGAATTTGACAACAAATAAGTAGTAAATCTTTTAAAACAAAGTCTCAAAGAAATAGATATTAATAGGGGAAAATAGTATATGTATTATTTTTATTAAAGTATTATCAATACCTAGAAACAATTAAGGGTACATTATAAACATGGATACAAAATAAGTAGGTCAAAGAGTCACCTGAAATAGAAAACTAACTATAAGTTATTTTTAAAAGTATATCAATGGAAACAAACCATAAATTTGTTAACTTTAAATGCCACTATATGTATTGTAAGAATATAAAACTTTAAAATCTTCTTGTTTAAATTCTTCAATAACTACAGAATGACTAAATATGTTCAGGATCCTTTGGGCATAAAAATTATTTAGAGTCACCTAGCAAGCCAAATACAGTTGACCTTTGAACAAAATGGGCTTAAACTACATGGCCCCTCTTACATGCAGATTTTTTTGCAGTACAGTACCATACATGTATTTTCTCTTCATTATGATTTTAATAACATTTTTTCTCTAGATTACTTTATTGTTAGAATACAGTACATAATGCATCACCTGTTTACCTTATCCGTCCGTAAGGCTTCTGGTCCACTGTAGGCTATTAGTACTTAAGTTTTGAGGGAGTCAAAAGTTATACATGGATTTTTAACTATGTGGGAGTTGATGCCCCTAACCTGTGTTGTTCAAGGATCAACTATAATTCATTATGCTGTATTTCTGTTGTTTTAAAATGTACCACGGTTTTGCTTATAGAGGTGTTAATTTATTAACTCAGAGTAATACCATAAGACAAAATACTCTGACTTATATTTGCTACATTTTGAATATTTGGAGAAATTACTTTATACATTTGAACCATTTGAGTTACTAATAATCACACTGACAAATTCAGAAAATTTCCCCACCACCACTGAAATTATCCATCAGAATCAAAGTAGGTTCCCTATGTCACATGCAAAAAAATTTCCACGTTCTATATCCATACATTTCAATCAGGTTCAAAAGAGAAGAAGAGATGCAAAAAACTGCAATAACAATTTTAAATACCACACTCCATTTTCCCTTAAATCTTTGGCTTTGAGTTAGTATAATGGTCTAAATTTTGCCCAAAAGAAACTAAGAAAAATATTTGTTTTCCAAAAATTTAAATACTTCCTGAACTTTCAATTCAAATTATAGGTAATCACAAACCTATATTAAAGTACAAAGTTAGCAAAACATTTAAAAAATATCAACCTCAAATAAATATAATTTTATCTTATGTTCCAGTACCTTTGTTCTACTCATCTTTTTCAGCTTGCTAGGAAGGCTCTAGATCTCTTTTCAATGTTTAAAAGCAAATGATATTTTCATTCCTCTTCCCTTTAAAAACGGTAGAAAAAAATCTATTTTAAAACAGAGGCAAAAACTCCTTGAAACATTTTTCCTCACCTCAAAACAGACCTATGTTTGGTATACATTTTTTTTTAAATTTTTAAAACAGGAGACAGAGGATCATAATGAAACAGTTTTCTTCTTATAAGTAATGAGGTCTGACAGTGACATATCCATGGGACACACAAGAAAAATACTGTGTGTGTGTGTGTGTATGACACACATATATATAACACACCATTGCCTTATATAGTTCCCCTAATTTAAAAGCCTGAATTACATTCACTGATCTATTTATCTATTTTAGATATGGAAAATTACTATCATTTAAGATAAAACAATACTGATGTTCAAAGTACTTCTGTAGATGATACAGAAGATATGTTTGCCCCATGGCCAGATAACAGGCAACAACAAAGCACACAAACCAGAGACATAAATCATATACTATCCATTATGAACAAGTTCTAGTCAAGGCTTCATGTCAAAACATTTAATGGCTAAAAACTAAAGAGCAGCTAGCAAAAGAAAACGTATTTAAATAAATGCTTTCATGTGAATCGAAAAGGTTCACTTAGCAAACCCTCACCAATACTGACCATAAAGACATTATCAGTCTCACACTTGAGAAGATTCTGTCTCCTTGGTCTGCTTCAAAGAGCTCACTGTAGCTTGATTACATATATTTATGCTGCTTCTCAAGAGAAGCAAAGTTCATAGCTTTGCATGTGATGGCATTTTGTCAAGCTATAAACACTCTCAAAATGCAAATATTTGCATTTATCATTTCTACTTTTTGATCATGGCAGTGTAAGAAAGCCTGCCTTCTCAAATACACAGAGGTACTCAATGTGCACTTTCCAACTTACACATAGGAATATGCTTGCTCTTTAGAATGTGTATTTAAGAAGAGCTCAAGACTTTCTTAATAAAATCTAGATGGCAATGAAATTTTCTAAGTCATGAAAGACTATTTAAAAGCTATTAAATTCTATCCTAATTACTATAATTAATTTTAAGTACACTTTATTCTGAATAATTCAAGCAATATCTTTAAGCAAATTTATAATGTACAGAGTTTAGCCTTGCCAATATGGAAACTTAATTAAAAAAAAAAAGAAAGAAAAGAAAACTATTCAAAGCCTCTGGCCAGAGATAAAATTATGATTTTAGGCTTTCTAACAAAGTACTTAAATTTTCTTACAAAACCATAACTCTTCTTTCCTTAAAAATACATTCTCTAGCAGAATACCAAACCAGAAAAGAGATTTGAACAAATCACACCTAAAGCATGATCTTTCAGTGCAAAATATTTTTCCACAGATCCAAGGAGACCAAAAATTATGACATGTAACCCCAAAACAGAAGGCTAGGGACCCAGGATATGAAACACCTACTATAAGAGACCAGATCACCAAAAGAACCATAAGCTCACAATCACATAAGAGAGAACATCTATACAAAAGTTTTAAAAATAAAAAATAAATATAGGCAATAGAATTAAGTTAAAAATAAAAATGAAAAGTAGGTACATTTTCATAAAAAGACATAAAAACTTTGTGAATACTGTAACCACTATATAAATACAGGCCTACCCCAGAGATATTGTAGGTTCAGTTCCAGACCACCACAATAAAGCAAATATTGCAACAGTGAGTCCAATGAATTTTGTGGCTTCCCAGTACATATAAAAATTACATTTATACTATACAGTAGTCTACTAAGTGTGTAATAGCATTATATCTAAAGAAACAATGTACATATCTTAATTTAAAAATACTTTATTGCTAAAAAATGCTAACCATCATCTGAGCTTTCAGTAAGCCGTAATTTTTTTGCTGGTGGAGGGTCTTGCCTTGATGTTGATGGTTGCTGACTGATCGGGGTGGTGGTTGCTGATGGTTGGGCTGGCTGCGGCAATTTCTTAAAATAAGACAATAATGAAATTTGCCGCATTGATGGACTCTTCCTTTCGTGAACAATTTCTCTGTAGCATGAGATACTGTTTGATAGCATTTTACCCACAGTAGAACTTCTTTCAAAATTAGAGTCAATCCTTTCAAACCCTGCTGCTGCTTTATCAACTAAGTTTATGTAATATTCTAAATCCTTTGTTGTCATTTCGACAATCTTTACATCATCTTCACCAGGAGTCGATTCCATTTCAAGAAACCACTTTCTTTGCTCATCCATAGGAAGCAACTCCTCATCCATTACAGTTTTATCATGAGATTGCAGCAATTCAGTCACATCTTCAGGCTCCACTTCCAATTCTAATTCTTTAGCTATTTTTACCACATCTGCAGTTACTTCCTCCACTGAAGTCTTGAACCCCTCGAAGTCATCCATGAGGGCTGGAATCAACTTCTTCCAAACTCCTGTTAAGGTTGACATTTTGACCTCTTCCCATGAATCACGAATGTTCTTAATGGCATCTAGAATGGTGAATCCTTTCCAGAAGGTTTTCAATTTACTTTGTCCAGATCCATCAGAGGAATCACTATCTATGGCAGCTATAGCCTTACGAAATGTATTTCTTAAATAATAAGACTTGAAAGTTGAAATGACTCCTTGGTCCATGGGTTGCAGAACAGATGTCGAGTTAGCAGGCATGAAAACAACATTAATCTCATTGTACATCTCCATCAGAGCTCTTGGGTGACCAGGTGCATTGTCAATGAGCAGTAATATTTTGAAAGGAATCTTTTTTTCTGAGCAGTAGGTCTCAACTGTGGGCTTAAAATATTCAGTAAACCATGTTGTAAACAGATGTGCTGTCATGCAGGCTCTGTTATTCCATTTATAGAGTACGGGCAGAGTGGATTTAGCATAATTCTTAAGAGCTCTAGGATTTTCAGAATGGTAAATGAGCATTGGCTTCAACTTAAAGTCACCAGCTGCATTAGCCCCTAACAAGAGAGTCAGCCTGTCCTTTGAAGCTTTGAAGCCAGGCATTGACCTTTCCTCTCTAGCTATGAAAGTCCTAGATGGCATCTTCTTCCAATATAAGGCTGTTTCATCTACATTGAAAATCTGTTGTTTAGTGTAGCCACCTTCATTAATTACCCTGGTTAGATCTTCTGGATAACTTGCTACAGTTTCTACATCAGCACTTGCTACTTCACTTTGCACTTTTATGTTATAGAGACGGCTTCTTTCCTTAAACCTCATGAACCAACCTCTGCTAGCTTCAAACCTTTCTTCTGCAGCCTCCTCACCTCTCTCAGCCTTCATAGAATTGAAGAGAGTTAGGGCCTTGCTCTGGATTAGGCTTTGGCTCAAGGGAATGTTGTGGCTGGTTTGATTTTCTATCCAGACTACTAAAACTTTCTCCATATCAGCAATAAGGCTGTTTCGCTTTCTTATCATTCGTGTGTTCACTGGAGTACCACTTTTAATTTCCTTCAAGAACTTATCCTTTGCATTTACAACTTGGCTAACTGTTTGGCGCAAGAGGCCTAGCTTCCGACCTATCTCTGCTTTTGACAGGCCTTCCTCACTAAGCTTAATCATTTCTAGCTTTTGATTTAAAGTGAGAGACATGCGACTCTTCCTTTCACTTGAACACTTAGAGGCCATTGTAGTATTATTAATTGGCCTAATTTCAATATTGTTGTGTCTCAGGGAGAAGGGAGGTCCAAGGGGAGGGGAAGATGGGGGAAGGGCCAACTGGTAGAACAGTCACAACACATGCAGTATTTATCAATTAAGTTCACTGTATTATATGGGTCTGATTCGTGGCACCCCAAAACAATTACAATAGTAACATCAAAGATCACTGATCACAGACCACCATAACAAATACAATTATAATGAACAAGTTTGAAAGACTGTGAGAATTACCAAAATGTGACACAGAGACACGAAGTGAGCAAACGCTATTGGAAAAAAATGGTGCCAATAGACTTCCTCGATGCAGGAATGCCAAGTTTGATTTGTAAAACACATAACATCTGCAAAGCACAAAAAGTGAAGTGCAATAAAATGAGGTATGCCTATATTGTGTCAACCTTCAGATTTGGGTTATCTCTTTGGGAGGTTTAAGGTATTAGTTTTTAATCTCAAATTCTTTACAAAGAAATTTACCTCCCTCTGAAATAGTAAGTCAAGTAGCACTTCAAGTTTTTTCCTTCATGGAAATGGTTGCTGGAATAGAAAAAATCCTTTCATGCTCTAATAAAGATTTTGAATTAAATCTTTTTCTTCTACAGAAATCAATTATTGGTAATACATTACCTTCTCTTAGCAAATTAAAGAAGCATTCAATCACACATTATAATACCAAAGAGAAAATGATACAATTTAAAAATGTGTTTATACACTAGCTCAAGACAATCAATTAACCTCCATTTCCACTTGAAAAACACAAGACAAAAGGAAGTTTTTAGTAGTCTGCTCTTCAAAAAAGGGGACGGGTGGCTGTAGGGGCCAATTCAGAAATTACAGTTGTCCTTTATCTGCTGGAATGTAACTCATGAGCTGTCACCCCTTTCTAATTCCTGTATGTTGTCACACTTATTGCTTTCTTTGCCCTCTTGGTATGTACGAAGCTGCTCCATGAAGCCAGCATTTGGACATATGGAAGGCCTTGCATTTTTCACCAAAGAGAAAGCACTGGTAAATGAGATTTCTTCAGAATTCATCAGGAAACCTACTAGAACTGCAGCAGCCCTGGAAACTCCTGCATTACAATGAACAAGAACCACTCCATCCTGCAATAAAATCAATCAAAAATCTCCATTATTCACTTCAAAAGGTTATTAAATCACTTGTACATTCTTATACTACCTGAAATTATAAAAACATTCCTTTTATCAATTTGTTTGATTCAATGTATTCAATTACCAAAATACAATTCCTTGTAAGCAATGAATGGAAAAAAAAAAATCAATTAATCAATCAACCAACTTCTGTTCCTACCCTCCAGGGATTGAAATGCCTTGATAATGTATTTAGAATTCTGGAAAAGTATCTTTTATTAAACTGAAGTAATATAGTAAAGTACATATAAAAGCCTAGTAAACTTAGGAGATACACATCCATAAATAAGAGAAAAATCACAGGTAATATATGTGGAAACAAATAAAATGACAATCATAACACGGACCAGAAAGACCGAGACATCATAGGTACACGCAGTGTTCCTGTAAAGAAACTAGTGTCAACTGGCTTGGTAATCTATGTGTAAAATGGCCAGCAAGGAAAAAATTTTCTACCCTTGTATATACTTCATTCTGGAAGGAAGTAACTTAAAAAACAGTTACATTTATGAGGTAGTAAAAAGATGACACTAACAGCTCATGACAATGTGAAGTAGAAAAGGCAATTAGATACCTTAGATCAGGTCAATAAATGAAAAATGTTTGGGTTAACTTGCAAATGATACTTTACAAGTGAAGAGGGACACAGTGCAAGACCAATGCTGATGGGGGTAATACTGCATTAATAATGAAATGATGGAGTTGACGGAACAGCACTGATATAGGTTGGCTTATCTCAGGCTTTTAAAAAGTTAATGATCTAGATGAAATGAAGTGAACCCTACAAAATTACACATTCTGGTTAATTACTTCATTTCCCGATTCTTCTTTTGGTACAACACAAAAGAAAGATGGGAACAGGGGAAGGGGGACAAAATAAAAACTAAACTGAAAACTCTCTACCCAAAGCATAGATTAACAATACCATACTTAGGACTCATTGGATTATTCCACTTTTGCAAGGCAGTTCTCTCACAATTATAAATCTGTTGCAAAATTCCTTTCCTAATCTATTGCAATAAATTTGCAAATGCTTCTCATTTCAAGAAAACCAAATGATTCACAATAAAATTAGTTAATATTTTGAAAATCCTCATTATCAAAAAAGACAATTTCAATTGTTTCCTTATATATATGACTATTTCCAAATTTTAACTGATTCTGTATAGGATGGGCTAACACCAATACTCACTATGCATACATGCAACTTTTCTCACTTTGTGTAATAGCTCATTTTTATGAGATTAGAGGCATTTAAAAATCATATTACAGTAAATGATGAAAACTAGTAAGGAACTTCTTTCATCTCAAAACAAATCAGATGTTCAAAAGAAACCCAGAATTGTAAGCTAAATAAGAGATATCATTCAATGTCATTTTTAATATTTCCTGACTACATACTACTCATCTCTGTTTTGACTCAAAATATGTCTTTGAAAATGAAACTAACTTTATTTTCAGTCTTATATACTATGCATCCAGTGTCAGCTCATGTTTAATAATGTTATTATTTTCTTCTTTCTTATACCCTTATGTAACAGCTACCTTTCTGTTGCTTTCTATAGCCTTTGAATTGACTTATCTTTTATTATTCTTTGGGTATCATATAGTCCTTGAAAGTATTCCCAGAGGGGCTCCTGGGTGGCTCAGTGGGTTAAGTGTCTGACTCGGTTTCTGCTCAGGTCATGATCTCACGGTCGTGAGATCGAGCCCCAGCCTGGACTCTGTGCTCAGCGGGGAGTCTGCTTGAGATTCTCTCTTACTCTCCCTCTACCCCTCCCCACCTCGCTCTCTCTCTAAAATAAGTAAATAAATCTTAAAATAAAAAGGAGAGAAAGTATTCTCAGAAAAGTTATTGGCTTGGGCGCCTGGCTCAGTCCGTTAAGCGTCTGCCTTCGGCTCAGGTCATGATCCTAGGGTCCTGGGATCGAGTCCCACGTCAGGCTCTCTGCTCAGCAAGGAGCCCGCTTCTCCTCTCAGGCTCTCTGCTCAGCAAGGAGCCCGCTTCTCCCTCGGCTGCAGCTCCCCATGCTTGTGCTCTCTCTGTCAAATGAATGAATAAAATCTTAAAAAAAAAAAAAAGTTATTCGCTTTATATCCCCTTTCCAGGACTCAAAATAGTAATGATTTAAAAATTTATAAAGAAACATTTTCCGCACTAACTGCTGTCCTCCACCCGGAAGGCCTTTGCTCCGCTTCTTGGTCCAGCTAACACTGGCTTCTGCTCTAAGAAGCCTGTCTCTCTCTGAGTGAGATGGGGTCCAGGGGGTTTCTTAGCCATCTTTGTATGCTGCATCCTTGGCGCTATTTTAGGCACACAGTAGATATTCCATGAATGTTTGCCAAGCAAATAAATTAATTTTGTTCTCCATTCCCAAGAAGAAAGTGTTCTCTTAAAAATTTGAATCACCGTTTTGCTATGGGCAGATAGAAATCATGTTATAGTATTTCCAATTTATCAAGCATTCTTTGTTCTCACGCTGTTGTGAATAACTTTTCAACTAGACTGCAAGCTCCTTGAGGGCAGCAGTATGTATGTATCCCTCATATCCTCTCAGAATAAGTGATTAATATTTCTTGACAGATTAACTGAGCCACGTTTAGGTCTTTTTTAAATGAGTCGTTTGATATATAAAAAACTATATATGAAAATGTTACCAGTAATTACGTCTAAATGGTGTGAGGAGGGTAAATTTTTACTTATTTGTATTTTCCAATTTTTCTACAATGACATAGTTTACCTACATCATGTTTTTAAAATCACATCTAATAAAATGAGTAATA
The DNA here is from genome assembly GCF_037043125.1 of Eumetopias jubatus. Classification (NCBI taxonomy): domain Eukaryota; kingdom Metazoa; phylum Chordata; class Mammalia; order Carnivora; family Otariidae; genus Eumetopias; species Eumetopias jubatus. Next base: position 50,540,376 of record NW_028274809.1, read on the forward strand.
AAGTAAATATGGACTATCAAATACACCTTTTCATATTAGCAAAACCTTTTGTCCATAAAAAAAGGGAGTCAAGTAAATTTTCATAAAAGAACTCTTAAGGCTACAGAGGTTACTCTACCACTTTCCTCTTGTGTGTATTTCTGTCCCTTAAGGCATAAATCTAACAAATAATGCATGAGGCAGACATAGAGAAAAGGCAGAGAAACCAAACAACAGGGTTTTACAAGTACAGAGGAAAATGAGAAAAGACATGGGAAAATAGAAGAGATTCCTTTTGGCAGCTGTATGTGAAAAGATAAAACAACAAAGTGTAGGGCCTAGAAATGTAGTTTTGAGACACTCAATTCACTGAGTAATCACATTTAATAAAACCTGCATATATAACACAGAAAGTTATGAAAAGATCTCTTCTAGAAAAAAATGAAGAAAATTCAAGAATTCTATTGCTACAACTAAGTATGTATTAATTTGAACAGTAAAGAGTTTTCAGGGCAAGGAAATATTGGCTGAGGTTAGGACTGCAGTATAAAACATAATGCTTGAGAAATGAGAACAGATTATGGAATTCTAATACATCTAGTAGCAGAAACCTTGTAGGTACCTCCTCAGATTCCCTTGGTGCCATCACTACATGGGCCCTAAGCTTCTCCACCTCAGCCTCCACTTCTTGGCCCATTGTCCCCCTTAGGCCTGATGAGTTTTGCTGGCCTACTGAGAAGACCTGGCTCTTCCCGTGTGATGGTCTCTGCATAAACAAGTACACCCTGAGTTCTGGATTCCCCTGCTGCTTCTAAACGTGGATGCAAAGTCCACAGGCCACTGAGTTTGGCTTCAAGGCAGCTGCTGAAGGACAGAGTGTATAACCTGGAATTGTGGGATTAGTTACCTCCCTGGGGGGTAAATTTTGACCACTAAAACAGGAGCTGACAGCGAGCCAGGCAGATGAGTTCTCTCTTCCCTCCCTTCCCAAGTCTGTACAGAGGTGGTGGAGTTTCTTTGTGCTCCCTGCCGGGAGATGCCTTAAGTGGCAGAGCAGGTACACCTGCTAAGCACCCAACTATTCCACTGTCAGCTCATTGTGCAATTCTGCTTAGCAAGGGAAACGCATCAACTCACGTGGCTTCCCATCCTTTCCTGAGTCACTTCCCTTTCTCCCACTCTCACTGCCCATGGATTCCATCTCCCAAATGAGGCACCAGCTCTTAATCTTTGTCTCAGGTTCTGTTTTTTAGGAAACCCAAGCCAAGGAAACTTTTAATCAATTATTACCCTTTCTACTTTTTGCTTGCAACATGTACATATCTTCGAATATGAATATGCATATGGATGATGCCTATATTTTTCTTTTACCATTTAAGGCATATCTCACATCTCCTTAGAGAAGCAGCTAATACAGAAACATGATCATGTTTATTTTTAACACTATCAACTGGCACACTGGAATGTTATAATCCAGATCTCATAAAATTTTTCATAAAAGAAAATACTGGCCAATACTAGGCCTTCAATTAGAAACCCTCTTCCTCTTCTTTTATCTAAATATCTGCTATTAAATAAAGCTGAATGGTAGAGTTGAAGAGTTCTATATTTTCCAGATAATCTAAAGGAAAGCACCTAGAACAGTGCTGGGCACGTATGGCATTCAATAAATTCTACTAAATAAAAGGAAGAAAAAAGGGAAGGAGAAAAGGTAGAAGGGAAATCATTAGCCAGAATTCAACTAAACTGGATTCTAATCTTGAGTGTCATTAATTGTTAGGTGCCCCAGGAGAGTTAACTTTTCTCTGTAAGTACTTCTACACTCCCATCTATTTATCTCACACAAATTTTCTAAGAATTATATGCTAACTAAAAATGGTGTCATTTCAAGGTATAATTACTGGTAACAGCCAACCGAGAAGCCCAGCGATGACTTGGATCTATTACCAAAGTTGAAGAAGGATGTTATCTGTTGGTCTTATAAAGTAAGAGAACCGATGGACAGCTTCTGATCAGCTTTTTCATACAATCTCAGTAAAGCAATACACGTTTAGTCCTTAGAGCACCCTATAACTTTCTATTATTAAAAAATGCATAAATTCACTATCCCTAGCACATCCACAAAAATGCAAATTAATCTTCATAAATACATTAAAAGGACTACAGCAGTATCTATCCCATACTCCACCTAATTATCTTGCATATTGGTTAGAGGGCAGGTGGTTATAAACCATCAAAGGAAATCTAAGTACATATAAACACAGGAAAATTCAGTTAAGTGGAAATTTTTATCTCCTAATATTTCTCAGGAAGCCATAGGAAGATGAGAAATTAATGTTAAAAGTAAGTATCACATTGAGGGGCGCCTGGCTGGCTCAGTCAATAGAGCATGCAACTTTTGATCTCAGGGTCATGAGTTTGAGCCCCTCATTGGGCACAGAGATTACTTAAAAAAAAAAAAAGTATGTATCTCATTGAGAAGAAAAACTGGAGAACTAAAAAGTTGTAGGAGTTCATGAACGATTGGTAGAGGGGAAATTTCATAGTGGTTCTCTGTATTCATCACAAAAAGAATAGACTGGATAATGGACTTGTATTTTTAAATTTCTGCCTTTGAAGAACTGTGGATCAAAATGAAACTTACCTTCATTTTTGCTTGTTTAATAAATTCAAAACATTCTGGAAAATAAGACAGGATATTGGTTTCAGGCAGATCCAATATAGAAATGCTCTTATATATAAAGTCACTGAGGAAAGCATTTTCAACTCCATATGCAACATTGAGAATATGAGTCACCTTAAAGAGAAAAAAAAAGATAATTTTTTAAAAATTCTCTAATGAATTAATATTAGGCTAATTAAAAAGAGAATGGGATGTTGAGATTTGTAACAAGAATAAACAATTTAAGCATAACTCACTTGAATAATACTTGCAGGAAGCCTTCTCTGACTGCCCATCCCTCACCAGAAGTGCTAATTTCTATACATTCCCATAGCACCCTCTACTTGCCCTAATTATAGCTCTTACCACTTTGAGATTATTTGTCTCCCTCATGGTACTAGAAACTCCATGATGGTAGGGACCATGTTTGGTTTATTCACTATTCCAAGTAAGCAGTGTGAGTGAGCAGTGACCTGAGCACAGAAATTACTTAAAATATTTGTTAGAAAAATCAATGAATATCCATATAATAAACTCGAATAAGGGAAGTAGATCGATAATAGAAACTTCCCTTTCAATAATTATTTCCCAATTTTCCTTCATATTCATCATAAATATGATGGTTCTTAAGTATGCCTGCCCATCAGAATCACTCAGTGAGTTTTTTAAAAATGTCAATGCCACAGAGCCTCAAACCCAGAGATTCCAATGAATTAGTCTGGTTGAAAGGATGGTCATGAAAGATTTTCTTTCAAATGGTACACAAAAGCAACCTTCTACTACATCTGTGCATTTGAGTTCCTTTCCTACAGTCTACCAAGCATGTGGAAAGTCAATTAAAAGAATTCAAAAGCAAAATGGATCAGAAAAATAAGGCACTGTTTCTTTTTTTTTTAATATTTTATTTATTTATTTAACAGAGAGAGCGAAAGAGCACAAGCAGGGGGAGCAGCAGAGGGAGAGGAAGAAGCAGGCCCCCTTCCGAGCAGGGAGACTGATGTGGGACTCGATCCCAGGACCCTGGGATCATGACCTGAGCCGAAGGCAGATGCTTAACCATCTGAGCCACCCAGGCGCCCAAGGCACTGTTTCTTGTTACGACATGCCTCACTGTACTTATTCTCTCTTAACATGGGTGTTAGGTTTTGCCTGATCTCTGTATTTTCATGTATTTCACATATATTTTAGACTATCTGTCCAGCTCTGCCTCTCTTGCCCCTACTAGTCCTAGATATTGCTCTGACAGTGCCCTACTCCTCCCCTAGTACAGCTGACTGGATTCAGGCAGACACCTGACTTAAACAAAACTGATCAAATAATCTTTAGAAATTTTAAAAATAAGGGGCAACTGGGTGGCTCAGTCGTTAAGTGTCTGCCTTCAGCTCAGGTCATGATCCCAGGGTCCTGGGATGGAGCCTTACATCGGGCTCCCTGCTCGGCAGGGAGTCTGCTTCTCCCTCTCCCACTCCCCCTGCTTGTGTTCCCTCTCTCACTGTGTCTCTCTCTGATGAATAAATAAAATCTTAAAAAAAAATTTTTTTTTTAAATTTTATGGGCGCCTGGGTGGCTCAGCTGGTTAAGCGACTGCCTTTAGGCTCAGGTCATGATCCTGGAGTCCCAGGATCGAGTCCCACATCGGGCTCCCTGCTCAGTGGGGAGTCTGCTTCTCCCTCTGACCCTCCCCCCTCTCATGCTCTATCTCATTCTCTCTCTCAAATAAATAAATAAAATCTTTAAAAATAAATAAATAAATAAATAATAAAAGAAACCTTAAAAAATAGGTATACAAGACAGCTAGAATGATCCACAAACTGGAGAGCTTTAAGACAGCCACTTTCTATTAGGCGCTCAAAGAAGCTGAAAATTTCTGCTCCCAAATAAGAATAGAGTAGATATGCAGAGAGGGGCCATGATGCCAGTGGGAGAGAAGCACCATCTTGGATGGCATTCTCTTCTCCAGTACAGCTACTCTCTGCTCTCAGATTCCAGAGCTCCCCCTAAATCATTATACACATTCTCATTCCTTGCTCAGGTTTCTGTGCTTCCCAACCCAAAGAACATTGATTAAGACACTCCAGGAATTAGGCCTTATGAAGACAGAGACATAGGCCATTTACTAACCTAACTGCCTTGTGGAAGAAAGACAACAGAAAACACCTCAACTGTCTACTCATGAAAGACTTAGAGAGGAGATGGGAGAAACTAGAAAGGTAAGAACATTTTTAGAAGATAAAGTCTGAAATGTCCTGTTTTCCCCAGTAAAGTCTTATCTATGTCAAGTCACTCACTGTCAGTGTACTTCTGACCAGGATTATATTATGATTCTGCCCTTAATTATAGAACATCTTCCAATGTTATATTACGATTCTGCCCTTAATAATATAACATCTTCCAATGTTTTACGTTATTGATGTGTTCGCCTTGTCTTTACAACTGTATTCTACATTCCCAAAAGAACAGAAATGAGGTCTTTCATATATAGATGTATAGATCTATAGATCTTCACAGGATTATGGAGAAAACCAGAATCTTGGGAAAACCTGTTGAAAGGTAAAAGTGCTTTACAAATATTGTGGATTACCAGTGCCTGGGGAGTTTAGCTGTTGGGAAATGCAGTTTATATGGGTATTGATTGGTCCTGATTAAAAAGAATTGTACTGAGTCACAGGTGGTGGTGACATCCAGTCTAAAACCCTTTCTAGTAATTAGGCATACTTCCAAAATGTAGTTACAGAGGTCCTAACAATGATTGCCCTTGGGAAGCCCTTTGTAATACGGATAATAATAGCCCCTTATTGAGAACTTGGTATGTGCTAGGCATATAAGTTATGTCACTTTATCCTCACATTTAGGCATTATTATTTCCAATTTTAATAAACTTTTATATTTTGAAACTGGTTCAGGGGCACTTGGGAGGCTCAGTCGTTAAGCATCTGCCTTCGGCTCAGGTCATGGTCCCGGGTCCCAGGGTCCTGGGTTTGAGCCCCACATTGGGCTCCCTGCTCAGTGGGAAGTCTGTTTCTCCCTCTCCCACTCCCCCTGCTTGTGTTCCCTGTCTCACTGTGTCTCTGTTAAATAAATAAAAATCTTAAAAAAAAAAGAAACTGGTTCAAAAATCAGAACATTACAAAATAGAAACATTAAGAAATCTTGCTCTTACCATGTCCCTATCTATTCCATTATCTCCCACAATAATGGTAACCACCTTTGTTGGTTTCCTGTATATTCTTTAGAACATCTTTTTTTTTTTTTTAACTGTTATTAGTCTTTTATTCTTTTGGTAATTTCCTCCAGAGTTAACTACTTCTGTTTGTGGGTGATGAAATGTGTAAGGAATCCACTTCCAACGTTGGCCCAGCTATGAGCATGGTCTTTCCCTTTACTTGAACTCAGAATGAAGACTTTTTTGATTCTTGTTTTTTATATTCCAGTCCCAGAAGTAGTTTTTTACTGTAGAAGTTATCTGCAGGCAGTCTTATGCTTTCTAGCAGTAGTCTACTACCAGGCTCTAGCTTCTCCAGGACACTACACAGGATGGATTTAAATGTGTGTTAAACTAAGAGGCATTCTCTCAAATGAGTTTAAATGCATTTTATTTTTTTTTTTAAGATTTTATTTGTTTGAGACAGAGAATGAGAGAGAGAGAGAGAGAGAGAGCATGAGAGGGGGGAGGGTCAGAGAGAGAAGCAGACTCCCTGCTGAGCAGGGAGCCCGATGCGGGACTCGATCCTGGGACTCCAGGATCATGACCTGAGCCGAAGGCAGTTGCTTAAACAACTGAGCCACCCAGGTGCCCGCATTTTATTTTTAGACAACCTATATGACAGGTTTTTCTTTTTCTTAAAAACAATGCCCCTGCTCCAAATAAATCAGGGTCAAATCAAATGAAGAGCTCAAGAGGCCATCAGTCCCATCTGTCTAAGTCCTGGTGTCATGTGGGTGAAGAGGAGCAGCCCTTTAATGGCAACAGCTGATGCATCCAAAGTCATGGCCGAATTCGTTAACATTTCTCCATTTCTAAACCGTCCTTAAAGAAAATCATATATGGGTTCACACCATCCTCACGGGAGTCCAGCAGAGCAACCGCACCATGTGGATTCATGTTTTCACCAATAAAGAACTGGTAGTTTTTCAAATTAGCAAGGATGTGACTGATTTGCTCTGCAGCCCCTGTCATAAAAGGTTTTACTCTTTCTGGCCTCTGTTCTTCAAGTTTGCCTTTGATTGATTTCATGTAATCTTTGATGTACTCCTTGTAGGCTTCTTTTGTGAAGCTGGTTTCCTGCAACTGATGGTTCATGACAGTATCAAAACCAGTGATTACCGTACTCTCGGGACCTTCGCCCCCCGGGCCTTCGAAGGACGCATTTCCACCAAAGAGTGAGTCATCAATGTTACCCTCTGTCTGTCCTACTGACTATGGCTGAGGTCCTGGTGGATGATCATGCTAAGGCACTACCTTAGCAGGAGCCAGGAGCTCTGACCAAGCGCGGTGCAGCCAGAGCTGCACTTTCTATTAAGTGCTCAAAGCTGAAGGCGGGGGGAGGGCAGAAAAGGCCAACTCAGCCGCTCCCCAACTTCATACAGAGGGCACGAACAACCCCTTACATCATCGCGCACTTTTAGAACATCTTTAGGCAAATAATTTATTCCCTTTCTTACACAAAGACAACACCTTGGGTTCCCCTCTCACTTAAATATGTCCTGGAGATTTTTTTCATATATTTACAGACCCTTTTCTTGGTGTTCTTTTGTATAGCTATACAGTATTCTATGGTGTGAGTGTACTGTTGTTTAAACAGTTCCCTATCGATGAACACGTGAGCTGTTTTCAATGATTTGCTATTATGAACAATGCAGCAGTAAGTACCTTGGAACATTTTATGTCAGTCAGTTTTCTATCTTCCATAGGGCTTTATAGGGCACACACCAGGCACTTGGATACCTTATTAATAAAGCAACTACTATTATTGTACCTAAACATTAAAATGAAATTCCTACTGAAAGTTCTGAAATGGTCCTCCACAAGAGAATTTCTATTAATTATAGCACTTTATGGCCCTGAGACAGAGGATGGCCTGGAATGACCGGGGTGCATGAGAGAGCAGGTGCACCTGGACCTTTGGGAGGAGAAACATGCAGGGACTGAAAGTTGGTTTTTCCAAATTACATTAGATCTGCAAAACCTCCTTGTTTTGCGGTGAGATTCAGCAAAGTCTGAAAGGGCCCGGGAGGCGAAGCGGTTACTTCAGCCTCCCTACTCGCCCAGCAGGCTGGCCTCCACCCTCAGGGGAACGCGCCACCAAGTCACTCCTTGAGCGCACCCAAGTTCTCCCGTGGCCACCGCAGCTCATTTCCTCCTACCCTGAGGTCTCTCAACCAATAAGTTTGCCTATTCACCCAGAAAAGCAACTACCGGTGACAGTTCTACGGCTGGAGAGTGAGTCCATGCTGGAACAACAAATCTCATGCCCGAGAATGGAGCTGAAGAAGCTGAAAGGAAAGCGGAGTCCACACAGGAGAAACAAAGGAGGGGATTAAGAGAGATGTGGCACCTCCATCATCTGGACATTCCAGAGGAAACCTCCAGAATGGCCCACTTCCCAAATGTAGATCTATCTAAAGCCAATGAGATTTTGTTACCCATAGTATTCTCTGCCTGGTGCCCAGTGATATGCTCAATGGAGGTAAAAATGCAAAGTATGGCCTAGAAAGAAATTTATTTTTGTGGTTTCTTAGAAATGACTGTCATCCGTAGCTCTCAGCACGTGATGCAGCAGATGGAGTTGCATACGCCCCATGGAGGGAGGACAGTTGCAGCGATTTCTTTCTAACTCCAGTGCATTTCTTACTGAGACATAGGAAGGCTCATGGAATTTGATGCCTTGGCTCATCACTGCTCAAGACTCAATTCAGCCCAAATTGCTCCTGTTGGAGAAGTGAACTCGGATGGTTCCTTTAATGAGGCAGGAAGAGGAAATTCTGTTTTCTGCCTGAGCTCAGTGCAGCCTGCCCGAAGGCTGAGGGGTCCAGATGCCGAGCCATTGACCGACTTGGATCCAGGAGCAGCAGTGTCAGCAGATCTGGAGGCTCAGCCTCGCTTGGAATCAGATGCTATTAAAGCAGAAGAGAATCTCCTCTGAACAAGCTGCCATCAAAGCTCCCATGGCCACCATCTGCTGTAGCAATGTCCCCACCATGATGTGCTCCCTGCTTCTTCTGGTTACCTTCCCATGCATGTAGTGCTGCCTGATTTGGGAGGCTGTAAGCTATAAATAATAGCTTGAGCACCCCGACTCAAGACAGGAGCAGAATTCTCTATGGTGGAATCATGCCAGCGCAGGGAAAAGGCAGTGGTGGCCCCTCATCTGCCTCCCTCCCTCCCCCCAGTTCCCTCCCGCCAGTCCCCACCCTTTCTTTTTCCAGGCCTCTGGGGCTCTCTCTTGCTTGGCAGCTGCATCTGGTGGACCAGCTTGGAGCAATGAGCTTCTGCCTCCCAGCTCAGTGAAACTGGCAGTTTGAAAGAGAGCCTCCAGAAGAGAGTAGTGCTGATTCCAGAAGAATGGACTTGTGAATGGTGGCTTGGCAAGTGCCCAGCTTTCTGGCTCCCAGGCCAGGGAGATACTATTGCATAAGGTGGCCTTTGGAGTGCCCATCCTCTGATTAGACCATCTAGGTCATTTGCTACGTTTTTGGGAGTAGGGCTGGCACTGACATAAATTAATTTCTAATTCTGCCCTCAGAGTAGCAGCACCCAAGATCTGGGACTGTTGGCATTTAGTAGGCTGCCCAGGGGGCAATTTCTTCAGACGTTTTTGTCATTTCTAACCTGGTTCTAACCTGGTAGTAACTGTAGGGCTTTGGGTGTCTTAGGGAGCTAAAACGAAATATCATAGACTACGTGGCTTAAACAACAAACATTTATCTCTCATAGTTCCGGAGGCTGGGAATCCGAGATCGTGATGCTGGCTGACCTGGTTCCTGGTGAGGGCTTGATGCCTGGCTTGCGGATGCAAGCCTTCTGGCCTTCTGGCCCTCAGAGGGGGTGGAGGAGGGAGAAGGAGAGCCAGGGACAGAGCTTTTAAGGTTGAATTGGCTTGAGACCCCATGCACTACAAATTCTAGTCTATTGTTATTTCAACAACCTTCTTGTGCTTTAGGTACCAGTTGTTCTTTTAGTTACACTATCTACTCTTTCAGACTTCCTTTGACAAGAAATTTGTACTTCTGACGTCAATTTATTTAATAATAAGAATATCTGTCCCTCCGATGGAAGTTGAAACCTAAGCATTTGCAGATGACACCATCAAATGAGTAGCATCTGCCTCAAAAAGCAGGCCTAATATATTCTGCCCTGGGGAAAAGTAACAGGACCTCTTATAAGGAGAGTTGACAACTTGAATGAAAGTATCACATGGTCCTTAAGATCAAATAGTGGCAAGAGTCACCTTAGAAAGAAAGCATTTCACATGCTCTCACAGGAAGCTTGAGACACTTGTTTGACCTGATCAGTATGATGAAGAATGAGAAAGACTGTGCCAGGGCGCCTGGGTGGCTCAGTCGTTAAGCGTCTGCCTTCGGCTCAGGTCATGATCCCAGAGTCCTGGGATCGAGTCCCACATCGGGCTCCCTGCTCGGCAGGAAGCCTGCTCCTCCCTCTCCCACACCCCCTGCTTGTGTTCCTGTTCTCGCTATCTATCAAATAAATAAATAAAATCTTTAAAAAAAAAAAAGGGTGCCTGGGTGGCTCAGTTGGTTGAGCAACTGACTTCGGCTCAGGTCATGATCCTAGAGTCACTGGATCGAGTCCCGCATTGGGCTCCCTGCTCGGCAGGGAGTCTGCTTCTCCCTCTGACCTTCTTCCCTCTTATGCTCTCTCTCTACCATTCTCTCTCTCAATAAATAAATAAAAATCTTAAAAAAAAAAAAAAAGGAAGAAAAAAGAAAGAAAGACTGTGCCATCCAGGTGGGGGGGTAAGGACAAGTATGTGTGGGAGGCAGGAGACCAAGGGACAGAGAGGCCAAGGTGGGCACACTAGGAAGGCAGAAGGTGCCCATTTTCCCCAACTTGATGCACTGACTCCTAGAGGCAGGTGTGTTCTGTGGTGAAGAATAGACTGAAAGTCCTGTAATCGGAATCCTGCAAGCTGTTCTGAGGCCGGGAGCACCAAGCGAACTGCTTTTAGGTTGTATTTCCGGGCTGGCCAGGTGAGACACACACACGAGGGTCCTGAAAGCTGCAAGGCTCAGTGGAAAGAATGGGACACAGGATCTCCCGCAGATGAAGGGAAAGGATGAACACAAGAGTACTGACAACAAAGAAGACTGGAGGTGACTTTTGTGAGAACACCCGGAACAGTGACAGCATCCCTCTGTATGTGTGTATCACTTCACGTCAACTTTTTTTTAGTACTGTTTTCACTTTTTAATAAAAATTTTAAAAAGTTTAAAAAAAATTATATCCCTTTGAAATGTGCCATGCATTTAAATCAATAATCTAGTTTTGGCAAATCACTAAATTTTTCAATAAACCCTCTATTCAGCTGCTCAGTTTACCTTTGTTCTATTAGGCATCTAACAGTGTCACATGTACAGAGACAGAGGGATCTTTTAAACAGCTGCTTGATTCACATCACCAGGATGAAAGCGAATTTGAATTGGTGTATCCTAAGAGGGAACAGATAATGAAACACTTGCCAATGAACGAATTTATCAGTTTTTCTATTTTTCATTTTTTCCTTAAGAAATATTAACTTATTAGTGTAAGCAAGACTTTGAAACTTGTGCTACTTATGTTAAAATATTAATCTAAGACGGATCCTATTAGGAAATACAGTAATTCTCTTAACCTTATGCAATTCCAGGCCATTATCTCTTACTGTCAGGCAGTTTTAACAGTGACTGCAACTGCCTCCTAACTAGTCTCCCCATGCTAGTTTATGCAACACTCCATTTTATTTTCCACATTGCCTCCGACAAGCAACCTTTCAAACTGCAAATTTGATCCTGTTACTCCCCTGGGTAAAGACTTTCAAAGACTTCTGGATAAAGTCCAAAAGCTTTTATTCTGGCTTACATGGACTTTTGTGGTTTTACTCTTGCTTACATCTCTGGCCTTGCTTCTTGGTATCCTTCTTTCTCACTCTCTAAGTCCTGGGTTACTGACCTTTTTTTTTTTCTGTCTCTGAAAGCACTGGCCTTTCTCTTCTGGGCCTCCACACAAACCATTTCTCCTATGTGAACACTTTTCTGTCTGCTCCCTCCCCATCCCATTCCGAGCAAACTTCAGTATCATTTCCTCCAGGAAGATTTCCCTGACCTTATAATCCCCAACCCAACCCAAACACACATGCGTCAAGGGCATCATCTCATTCATATGCTCTCCAATAGCACCTGCATTTGCCCATCAAAGCACATAATACACTGTACTGAAGCTGCTTATTTGTCTTTCTCCCCTCTCTGCCCCTCAGATCATAAGCTTCATGTGAATAAAACCCTCTTGCATTCCACAAACCATAGCAATTCCATGATGCTGAAGTACTGCTTGACAAAACAGATGGCTGAAATTTTTTTAGTAAACACTGAAATAAAGAATAAATCACACCAGTTGAGGGTGGAAGAAGATGGCATTGGGGAAGTAGTATGTGAGTTGGGACTCAGGCATGGGTAGGTCTTGGACAAGAAAAGAAGAGGAAAGTCTTTCCCACACAAAGGAACTACATAAGCAGAGGCAAGAAAAGATGCTTCAAAGTCAGGTTCATAAGGATACATGAAGGGAAACAGGGTGCCTGGGTGGCTCAGTTGGTTGAGCGACTGCCTTCGGCTCATGTCATGATCCTGGAGTCCCAGAATCGAGTCCCGCATCGGGCTCCCTGCTGAGCGGGGAGTCTGCTTCTCCCTCTGACCCTCCCCCCTCTCATGCTCCCTCTATCTCATTCTCTCTCTCAAATGGATAAATAAAATATTTTAAAAAATAAATAAATAAAATAAAATAAAATTGGAAAGATGGATTACAAAGCCACATATTTTAATTAGGTACAATAATTTTTGCAACTTTATTAAAACAAGAGCCAAAAATGTTACCAATTAAACTCTGAAATGGGGGCCTCCGGGTGGTGCAGTTGATTACGTGTCGGACTCTTTGGTTTCAGCTCAGGTCATGATCTGAGTCTTGAGATCAAGCCCCACATCAGGATCCCAGCTCAGTGAGGAGTCTGCTAAAGTTTCTCTCCCCCTCTCCTCTGCCCCTCCCTGTGCTCTGTCTCTCTAAAAATAAATAAATAAATCTAAAAAAACTGAACAAACTCTGAAATGGACTAATAGTTTCTAAATAAATGTAACAATTGAAATACTTCCTATACATGGTACCAGACCTGAAGCATTTTTTTACCTTGTACTTTTTCAGAGTATCCAGATCGTGAGCAGCATCTTGTGACCCTATAAGAAATAAATCATATCACCTTGAACATAAAAGTAATCATCCTAATGTTTTAATCTAATTTTTGTAGCAATTCTATTAGTTATTTGTTTATTTAAAAAATACAACTTGGAAGGACCTCAATCCAACCTTCTAAAAGACAATTTAGAAATATTCATTAAAAAATGTTCATCTTGTGGGGGGCCCATATGGCTCAGTTGGTTAAGTGTCTGCCTTCAGCTCAGGTCATGATCCTGGGGTCCTAGGATAGAACCCCACATCATCAGGCTCCCTGCTCAGTAGGGAATCTGCTTCTCCCTCTCCCTCTCCCTTTGTCCCCCACCCCCAGCTCATGCTCTTTCTCTCTTGTGTTCTCGCTCTCAAATAAATAAAATCTTTAAAAAAAAAAATCATCTTGTGTATATATCTTGTCCTCTGAAATCCCACTTCCAGCAATTTGTCTTAAAACTCCTGGGTGTTGCAAAGATTAGCTATCAGGATGTTCACTGTAGTACTGTTTATAATACAAAAAAACCAAAACAAATAAAAACAACCAAAAGCCTAACCATAGGGGTTGGGTTAAATAAAATGATACATTTATGTAGTGAAATATATACACCCATTAAAATGAGAACGCAGAGGTACCTGGCTGGCTCAGTGGGTAGAGGATGTGACTCGATCTCAGAGTCATGGCTTTGAGCCCCACATTGGGGGTAGAGTTTACTTAAACAAAACAATGAGAATGCAGAAGAATATTTACGGCAGGGAAATATATTCTCAATATATTAGGCAATGATACCATTAGGTTACAAAATACCATCGTCCATTTTTATAAAAACAAAAATATGTATATGCCTAAAAATGGACAGGAAGTGTATAGAACAAAATGTTTACAGTGGGATTACAGGTAGCTTTTTTTTTTAATGTTCATTTGTATTTTTTACAATAAATATCTATTTTTTTTTGTAACTTAAATAAGGGTATTAAAAAAACCACCCACAAAATAACTCAGTACCATTTGGTTTGGGAATACCCAATAGCTTAGAGCAAACACTGTTGGTCTATGAATTCTATCCCCATTCCGTGTACCAACAGGGCTATCCCCTTTTACCGTTTCTTCCTGTCAAAGTTGGCTCTCCAGATCTACCAAACTTGGAAAATGACTCTAGCTAATATGCAAGTCCAAACAGGAGATAACCATTTAAAATAAAGTGAGTTAAACAATTGAAAAAATAGGGCATTTATTATTTAAAGATCTCAAGTATTTTACTTTCCTAAATTAGGATCCATTTCCATGCACGATGTTTTTCTTACCTCACCTATCTAGGGGATCTGCCAGCTTCTATTACATGATTTTAGGTAGCTGAAAAGCCAGCAAGTACACTGGTTGGTCAATATTCGCCTAGTAATCTGAAACTTACAGATTCCTTACTGAGCCTACATTTAACTTTATTCCTAAAAGTTAGCCTATCAAAATATTATTATCTGTTAAAAGCTGGATGGTGGATATGTAGATGTCTGTCATATTATTGTCTGTAATCATCTATACCTTTGAAATACTTCATAATTAAAAAGTAATTTCTCAGTTTTCTGCAGGAAGTTCTAACCATCTCCAGGGGGGAAATGGCTTCAAATAAATTAAATGCAAATCATTTTTTAAATAAATAATAATTAATTCTACTCTGCTTAGGTCTTAAAATAGCAAAAAAAAGAAAAGAAAAGAAAAGAAAAGAAACATGCATGAATGAAATTCTTTCTTTTAACCCTAGATTGCCATTATTATATTTATCAAGGCCGGATACTTCGATCATTTCCATTAAACACACACACACACCAAACACAACAGGTTGATTATATTTCAGAATTGGCTGGTACATTTTGAAAGTCACTTCCAGAATATGAACTCTATTGAAATAAATTTAGTATCCTTGAGACCAAATAAAATGTTAACTTGTATGCTCTGCCTTTTCAAATAAGAAAATTATGAGTGTTAATAGGTGGGGAAATAATTTTAGTCAGCATAAATGGATTTCAGGTAATTGGCTTGTATGTTTCATTTAATACTTGGTAGTATTACAGTTCAAGTTAATTCTCTCTAAATTCTAGATATAATCATCAGCTTTTCTCCAATTTTAAGTGGCTGCTTTGTGTTACAGTCCTGTGTTAAACGTTTATTGGAAAGACACATTACTAAAAGTAACACTGTATATTGTATATCATGACAATGTGTTATTTTTAAAAATGATTTCTTTTTTTTTTTTTAAAGATTTTATTTATTTATTTGACAAGAGAGAGAGACAGCACGCATGCACAAGCACAAGCAGGGGGAACAGCAGAGGGAAAGGGAGAACCAGGCTCCCCACAGAGCAGGGAGCCCTATGTGGGACTTGGTTCTGTGATTGGTCCTGAGCGGAAGGCTGACCTTAACTGACTGAGCCACCCAGGCACCCCAACAATGTATTATTTAAACTTTTATTTTGAAAAAGTAGAATGTTATCCTTTTATAAACTATCTTAATTGAGATTTAAAAACAAATATCAGTTTTAAGAATTTTATAATTTTAACAGTGGCTACATGAATCATAGTTGTGTTAAAACTCATAGAACTAAATACCAAGTCAACTTTACTGTATGAATAGTTTTGAAAATGATTAAAAAGTTGATGAATAGGGAAACAGTTAAACAAAGAGGGCTAAGAATAACAATTTACAGTTATTTTTACATCAATACTTACAAGCCACAAGGATTATTATAGAAATATAAAGATGAGGTATTTTCAGTATTTTGCCATCATAATATATGTATCATAAAAAATAGCTACATAAGATCTCCAGAATCCTGTTTAAAAGATTCTTTTTATGCAAATACTAATTATTGTATAAATTCTGATGTAGTATGTCTTAATTTATAAATCACTATTTTCATCATCACAAAAACCAAAAGCATTACTGAAATGGGAAATAAATGATATTTGAAAGAGAAATGTTTTATTTGAGAAAATTGGTAGGAGTGAACATTCATAAATAAATAAAAACAGGAGCATAAATTACTATGACGATGAGGTAACAATATTTGTGGAAGAACTGCACAAAATAAAGAGCTACACAAATTTAATGTATTATCACCTCCCATCTCCATATCCCTGTAAAAGATCCCAAGATTTTCACTCAGAATTGAAGAGAAGACCTCAAATGTCACCATTTGGGACTTCTTAACAAAATATATATACATATATATATAAAGTTTACATATATATTAAAAAAGTTTATATATATATAAATAACACATGTACCTTTCAACTACCCAAGAGAAATGGAATTTTCTACTTTTACAAAGTTGGTTTTAAGAAAAGTCCTAGTGATTTTGCTGTAAAAATGTAATTTTCAAAGCCTAGGACAAAAATGCTAAGATCTTTTTATCAACCTGTTAGATAGTTCAACGGCCTACGTAAGATTTTTGAAATGCAGAAGCTGGTTTGAATGTATGAGCTAACCGAAAAAGATTACAGTTTTACAGCTTCATTTTCTTTATTCCCTACCAAAAACAAATACTAATTTTAATAGTGCTAGGTGGGAGTTGTGTTGCTTTGAAGAGATGAAGAAAGCTCTTTGAAGCAACCTAGGAACAATCCCCCCATCTCCAGAGAGAAACTCAGTCTGGTCAGAAAGAACCCCTGCATCATTCATGTGGAAGAACTTAAGATGTAATCATCCATGGGTCCCTCGGAAATAAGGCACTTGTAACTAGGCAGAAAAAGGTCCATCTACCTCTCACAGGAAAGGAGGTTGTACCTGATAAAAATATCCCATTTCCTGGTCCAGAGAGGAGACCATATAAGGTCTAGTTTCAGAAGTCTCTCCCAGAACTCTCCCAGGATTCTGGGAAGGGTTCCAATGCCAATCTGAGAATACTACCTTGAACAGCTCACTTTGGATAAGTCTAGATAAAAAAAAAAATCACAAGCAAAGTTCATGAGAGTGAAATGATATTTTAAAATTCTACCATAGAGGGCGCCTGGGTGGCTCAGTCGGTTAAGCGACTGCCTTCCGCTCAGGTCATGATCCTGGAGTCCTGGGATCGAGTCCCACATCGGGCTCCCTGCTCAGCAGGGAGTCTGCTTCTCCCTCTGACCCTCCCCCCTCTCATGTGCTCTCTCTCTTTCATTCTCTCTCAAATAAATAAATAAAATCTTTTAAAAAAAAATAAAATTCTACCATAGAATTTTAAACCATTATTACTACAAGGAAGCCAAATAAGTGAAAAATGTGCCTGAGCATATTTTCTTTCCTAGAAATGGTGTGCAAGTCCTGGGTCAACCTTTCAGACTAGCTAAATGGTCCCTTGATTTTGCACTGGGCTTCAGGAACTAGTTGGAGATATTTATTTGAAGTGAAAGACAGCTCATGTAGCAATACATGTAATACATAATACAATAACAACTCATATGTAACTGCAATTAATTTGTTTCAAAAATTTTCACAACCTCAGGATAACCCTATGAGAGAAATAGATACCTTTACTTTAGTTTTACAGATGGTTTCTTGGAGGACCAGAGAGAACAAATGACTTATGCTAGTTCATCTAGTAAGGTAGAGCAGGACTGAAAACCTGGACTCCCTGAAGCAGCCTAAATGATAATGCAGAGCGGGAGTGGATCAGACTTGACCTTGATGCCCAGCTCTGTTATTTACTATTACCTTGGGCAAATTACTTGACTATTGTTAAATCCAGTTCCCATCTGTGAAATGGAGTTGATAATCCCTACTTCAGAGAGTTTTTTAAAAAGGAGATGCTATGTGTACTTCACAACAGGACCTGGCTATTTCTGACTCCCAGTTCCGTGTTCTTTCTACTCAAGAATGGCTTGGCTGCATAAATATTGGCAAATCATTAATCTTTCCAAGTCTTAATTTCTCTATTCACAAATGTAAAATAATTCAAATCTACTTGAACATACTAATTTTTTTTAAAGAATGCCATACCATATTCTTGCCAAGCTAACAAGTTTGTTACTTTTCATACTCTTCTTCATTTACTATTTGCGGACTACGCTTTATATAGGGAAACAATATTCTCCCTAATACAAGAAATCATAAAACTATCAAATTCATAGCTATAAAATGAAAACACAATTTCTCCTTAACACTCCAAAAACAGGCACTTAGATGTGGCTATAAGAGGCATGCATTCCATGATTTGTAACAGCAGAGGAGGCAAACAAGCACTTGGCTATTTCAAGTACTAACTTTTCTATAACCTTAACCTTAAGTAGTAAGCTACTTACAGTTTTACCTAATAAAAGCATTCTTTCTAATTGGATGATTTTTAAGGCTATATCCATTTATAATCCAAGAAAATACAACATTAACATGCTATCCTCCGGAGAAGTAAAAAAAAAAAAAAAAAAAAGGATGAAAGTTGTTCTAAAATCCAAATACCAGGTGCCATGTGCTACTGGAATCTATGCTTCTTATGGATATATTGTGGGCCAGATAATGGAAGTTCCAAATCTAAAAAAGGAAACATTTCAGCTTTTCAGCAGGATAGCTGATAGAACAGAATACATATTCGGGAAAAAACGAGAAATATGGCTAAAAGGAATCAATGAGTTAGTGCCAAATCGATGTACTCACCCAGGAGCAACCATGGCTTAATAACACCAACATGCAGGTCCAAGCTAAGGTCCTGCACATAACCACAACTACCCCCACTGCTCGGCTCTACTTCTTCCACGACATGAATTCTGGCATCTTTCCATGTTTCTATAATTTTCTTTCCAGTTAGCGTTGTCACCCTGGTGCATTGCTTCCTGAGATTATTCCGGGAGAACGCTTTAATTTCCTGGTTAAGGGAGTGCATTACATGAGCAGTGGCTAAGAACAAAGTACAAGCAACTCTAGCCAAGACTGGAAAAGGCCGGAACTGCCCGTCCCTTAGCCCTCAGATTAAAAAAAAAAAAAAATAGAGCCTCAGGGGTCCAATCCCCTCCAGGTGATAGCAGCCACACACCGGAAACAAAGACTTCCAGGTCCGTTTTCTCCAGCACCACCAAGGAAGGCGAAGTTTGATTGGCCATTGAGAAACGAGCCCCGATTGGATGCTGTTTCTTCTTCCGGTCCGCTGAAAAGCTGCGTTAATTTCCTCTGGCTCAAGGAATCTGCCAAGAGTTTGCTTTTGCTGCTTAAACCTAGCTTTATTATTCTTGCAAAATGGTAAAATAGAAGACTTAATTGAGTCTTCTATTGAAGAGACGACTGGGATATTCCCTCGCTCTTTATATAAATGCAGTGATTTTCTGGCTATGTTGGATTGGTGTCACTTGTTGTAGAGACCATAAACAACGGGTTGAAGGAGGTACGGCTGCTGCTTTTAGCGAGAAGGCGAGGTCGTAGTGCAAACCGTCCTACTGCGCAGAGCTTTTCTTGTACGCCTGTTTTAAGACTAACACAGCGGTGCTATCGATGTCAAAAATAACTTTAAGCTTATGTTTTGTACATTTTATGCTATCACTGCCAAAAGGGGCGTTTGCTGCATAAATACTGTTGTGTGAATTGTGAGATAAAGCCACAAAAATACTTTTAAGTTCCTGTATGCGGTTGAGACGAGCTTGGAACATGTTTTCTAATTTTTTTCCTGTTTTCGCCATCACTAGAGTCCTTTATGCAGTGAATATACGCTCTTTATAAGGCATTTCTTCAAGTCTTCCATACACAGTTTCAGAAAAACGGATACGCAAATTTGTAAGACAGATCAGTTACGGAATGATGATTCTGCTTACAGAAGAATGGTTGTTTTGCAAAAGAAATCACAAGATTAAATAGAAATTTTCCTTACCCCACTTTCAAATGGTCTTACACACAATGTTCATTTACACATGTATAAAGTGAGGAAGTTGTACTTAAGGAAAGCTTCTCCAACACTACATTATCAAAGTTTTTGTTGTTTTGAAGTTTTCTGATGTAGAATTAAAATAAACCAAATCTTTCTCTGTTGAACAGTGAGATATAAGCCCAGGCTATCTACAAAGTACTCTAAAATGAAAAACTGAGGAAATGATTCACACCATTTAAACAATCACAGGTTCATCAAAATCAATTCTAACCACACATTATTCCATATGTTTATAATTCAACGATAAAAACTATCAACTATTGAGCACTTCCTACTTGCTGGGAACTGTGCTTGCAAGCAGTCTGTAGATTCTCAGGGCTATCCATCAGGTGCTTAATGATGCTTTACACACATTATCCCATTTGATTTCACCACAAGTCTATTATGAATATAGCATTATAATCATCTACATTTTACAACTGAGCAAACTCAGATGCAGAGAGAGCAAATAACAGATCTTACACTTCACAGCTTCTAAATTTATAACTACAAATAAAACCTAGATTTGTTTTAGGCCAATGCCTTAGCTCTTACTTTCTTTGATATAGTGCCCCACTCCCCCAAAATTATAGCTAACAAATATTTATTGAGTATTTGCTATGTGCCAGGCACTGTCACAGTCACTGGTGATAGAGCACTGAGTAAAAAATAAAAGTCCCCTCTTTCATGGAGCTTGTATCCAAGTGGAGGGAGCAGATGTACAGACAATAAATAAACATACAACAATGTTAGGTCCTGATTTAAGTGCTAAAATGAAAAATTAAGTGAAATAAGGGAACAGAGTGAAAGAGCAATGCACTATTTGCTATGTGTCGGTGAGAGAGGGCCCCTCCGATAAAGTGAAATTTGAGCGGAGATTTGAATAAAGTTCAAGAGCCAAGACCCTCCCAGCCATCTGGGAGAAGAGCTTTGCAGATGGAGGAAATAGCAAGTGCTGAAACAGAAGTGTACTGGTGGGAGGAAAGAAATGGAGATATTCAAGAAACTTAACGGGAGGCTAATGTGGCTTTTGGGGGTAAGTGAAGGGAAGAGAGGTAAGAGATGAGGTCGACAGAAAAATGATAAAGATTTGGGTTTTATTCCGAGTGAGAGGGGAGCCACCGGAGAGAAACAGGTAGGGAAGTGGTGAATCCTGTGTTGTGCTGCCCGGATGCTCCTTCAGTGAATGCCCTTTGACAGTCCCTTTAGCAACTGCCTGGACAGCAGAGGGCTGCCTTGCCTTCGGTTGTGCCTTTCACAGGATAGACCACATCGATGACTGATTGGTGAGGAAGCATAAAAGCCTGGCCATCTTCGCTCAATTTGAAACAACTCTGAACGACACTGTAGCTCTGAAGTCCAACATGTAGTTGGCCAAGCCTGTCATTGGACATGCATAACCTCTTGACTTCTCTGCCCAATCCTGATCCTTCCTTTCACTTCCACAAATGTTGATACCAAGGACAATCCTTAAAAAAGTCCTGCATGCCAGAACCCTACCTCAGTCTGCTTCCAGGGAAACCCAGTCGGTGACAAGTGACATGAAATTATGCTTATGCTGCAGAAGGATGTTTCTGGCTGCTGTGAGGAGAGGGCTAAAATGGAGGCAGGGAGATTTGTTAGGGGGCTACTGCAATGGTCCACATGGGAGAAGAGAGTTGCTTGGGCTAGAATGGCAGCAGAAGGACAGGTAACAGGTAGTCAGATCCTAGATATATATGAGAACCAAGCCAAGAGGGTTTATTAGCAGATTAATATGGAGGAGATTAGGATAATTGCAAGGATTTTTGGCCTAAGAAACTAATGAGAAGATTTGCCATTTACCAAGAAAGAGGTGATGTGGAGATGAAAAGTTCAGTTTGGGACATGTTAAATTTAATATGCCTATTAATCAACCAAATAGATATGTCCAGTGCACAGCTGCACATATGAATCTGGACTTCATAGAAAGGATCCCTGCATAAGTGTAAGTTTTGGAGTAATCAGCTTAAAGATGCCTTTTAAGGCCGTGAGACTAAATATGATGATCTAGTAGTGAAAACTGATAGAGAAGCCTGGTGTATGCCTTCATCTGGGGGCAAAGAAGATGAGGAGGATCCAGCAAAGGAGACTAAGAAGGAGAGATCCAAAAGATAGGAGGGAAAAGGGAGGGAGAAGTCAGAAAGTACAAATGAAGAAAGTGTTTCAAGGAGGACAGTGTGATCAACTGTCACACGTTGCTGATAGCGTTGATTAAGATGAAGACTGAGCACTATTACTGGATTTAAAGGCCTCCTCAGCAGGAACAGATGCTATGTCCCAGCACTATATGAATAATATCTGATTCAATCCTCATGACAACCCAATGAGGTAGATAATATCTACCACATTTTTAAAGAAAATTACATTTACTTTGGAACTTAAGGACCTACCTAGCCTTTGGTCACAGAGTTTCGGTTTGTTTGTAAGATTCTAATAACAAGGATGAATACAGGTCCATCTTACTCCAAAGCCCATGCTCTTTGCACCACATCACTCTGTAGAGGATGGGTAGAATTTTTGGTTACGCATTGATAGCTCTGGTCCCTGCTGATTATACTGTAATACTAACATGCCTGCAGTAGCACTGGACACCCAAACACTGATACTATTCACGGACTCTACCCAACTCAACAGGTCATTTTACAGAACAACAACCAACGTCCAGAGAAATAAACTGATCTTTCTAATGGCACATCGCTTGTGATCCCAGGTCTCTTGACTCAATAGCTAATGCTTGTTCTACTTCACTATATGGTTTTCAAAAAGTCCTTTAAGGGCAAAACTCACACTTAGGAGCTCACATAGCTAGCCTGGATGCAGAGGGATTGGGAGAAACTCCACTCTTTCGGGACTGGAGTGCTGACAGACGACATAGAAGAGGCAAAATGTTATGAGACCCAGGCCAGAGGGAGAAGGCAGCATTTCATCCATGGAGGAAGCATTGCATTTGTTGGGACAAGATTGGTAAGGAATTTTCCTGAAAGAGGGGTCACATCCTTCCAGGGGCTAAGGGGCAAAAGGGAAAGTGTGAAGTGAATACACCCTGGAATATGTTCCCATGCCCCCTGTATAATTTCCCCCTTCTAACAGATTTAGAGTATTTATGCCAAGCACTGTACTAGGTATTTTCCAAGTATTATTTTCAGTCCTCACAAAAATCCCACTTTTAGATAAAGTAATTAAAATGCAAAGAACTACTAAGCATCTAGTATTCAATCTCAGGTCTGTTGGATCCCAGTGCCCACTTTCATCCCGCTACATAACACATTTGGGCATATTACATAATGAAATCATTGTGGGAATATGTAATCTTAATTCAGATATGACTTACATGGGTAAAAACATTGATAAATAATAAAAAAGCTACTTTGCATTATAATGTAGGGCTTGAGTTAATTGTCTCAATTCTGCACTTCACTGAGAATGTGCAGACATAAGCTGAAATAAATACAGAGAAAAACCAAACTTCTCTAGTGATTATGGCACTTTTCCCTTTGCAAGCTTTTTAAAGATATTTTTAAAAAATCAGTTCAATTAAAACAAGTTTGAATGCAAATTTTCTTTATGGATACAATGCCTATTATATGAATTTGTTACTGAAGCATTTTGATTACATAACATCTTTTGTTTATATATGCATGGTTATAATGATAATACAATAGTTAAGGATCTCACATGGCCCAAAACAAGTGAAATCTTTTCAAAGCCTGGAGGAAGAGAGTTTAGGATATAATTTAGAAATTTAGAGTTCAGGTCTTTGTAATATACATTTTTTTCTATCATCTTAAATTTATTTTTGTACATTTGTATTTGTTGATGACATAGACAGAAATATAGACTATCACATTTCTGTACACTTTTGTAAAAGTCTTTTCAGTACTTGAACTCTGCCTACATTAATGGAAATAATCGGTCACTATTTTAATAACTTCTTTTTTAATTTAAATTCAATTAATTAACATAATGTATTATTTGTTTCACGGGTACAGGTCTGTGATTCATCAATTTCTTTGTAATATACATTTTTTTAAAAGTAGGCTTCACATACTTGTCTAATTCTTTTTCATCTTTTTTATCTCCCCTCAAAAAACAAATGGTTTTTGTTTTAATTTTTGAAATCAGTAACATGCTAGGAATGTGGGTTATCTTTATTGCAGCCACTTTTGTGGTTCAAAACTGTATTACTAGGAAACAAATCAACGAACAAGCCCTTATGGCATATCTGCAATGAGCCTAATACTTCTTCAAGGGCTGTTAAAGTAAAAAAAAAAAAAAAAAAAGGTATTTGATTGCAATTTAAGATACTAATGAATACACACTGTTATTTTGTGTACCACCAGGAGAGAATAAAATCTGCCAGTTAAACTTTTATAATGTTTAAGATGTCAACTTTATTATAAGATGCTTCTTGACTTTGAGGAATTAATAGTATGAAAAAAATGTGCATTTTAGAGTTGATAAAATTCAACAACTACAAATAGATCTTGGTTTCCAAGAGGTTAGAATTCCATTTTTGAGGAGAGTAATCAACTGAGAAAAAATGAATCACAGAATAGGAAAAACAGTATTTGCAAAAATATAGAAGTAAAAAATAATAATTCATGTTGTGGAGAAACTTCCTAGCTTTAAAGAAGGATGCATGTTGGGAATAAAATTTACACAGTATGGTAAATTTAGGTTATGTAAGTTTCAAAAGCCAGGTGGAAATGTTTGGGCTTATAGTGTTTATGAACAATAGAAGTGACATGATAAGAAATATTTTATTATACAGGCTGAAGAAAATTATCAGAGGACCGATTAGAAAACTAAAGCAATAATCCACGTATAGGGACATGATAACTGGGATTATGTTGATAATAAGAACTGTTCCCATAAGAACTGATGACTTAAAAGGCACTTTTTAAAAATAAGTGAAAGATATTGAAAGAATGAATATAGAGATTAAACAAAGAGGTTCATCAAACATGCTATGAAAGTTTAAAGCTAGGGAAACTTGGATACTAGTCTTATAAGGGTTATGAGTTACAGTTTTATCAAGTGTTGAGGAACCCAATTTATTTATTTAATACCTGCCATTTTGTAAGCCTTCAATAAATTTTCACAGATGGACAAATGAGTGAGTAAAGCCAGGACATCCGAGTTTCACTGAGGCCATTCACATAGAAGTGATGGTTCAGTGAGAAAACATGAATTTCTCAAAAGATCCAGATCCAGTTTAGAGAAAGCTCAGTCAAGGACAATGCCCAGGGGACAAATTTTGGAGGCCTGAACAGCAACTGAAACATAAAAAGAAACCAGATAAGGAGAAGTTACGAAAGCCAGTAGAAAATATGGGCTGTGTAATCAAAGGTTAAACAGAGTTGAAAACAAAAAGTTGTCCAACGGTATAAAAAGTTACAGAAAGGCCAAGGTACAGAGAACCAACAAAAGATAATTTGGCATGATAAAATGAGATCAGCTGGTGATTTTTCATGGAATGGCTTCATCAGAGTGGTAGGGACAGATGTCAAATTAGAGGGGTTGAAGGGATTTGATGGACTAGAAGCAAAGGCAGATGTAGGTCATGCTTGAAAGTACTAGATTGTCAATGACAGAAAATTCCCCTTCCATGGTGTCATCCTCAAGTAATGTTAACCTCTCCACTTTCTGTCATGAATTTATCTTCCTTTAAACTTATTTAATTACATTATATATAAAATATGTATACATTGGAGATCCATAATTACATTATATATAATTATACATATTTTTAAAAATTTTTATTTATTTATTTTAGAGAGAGAGAGCGCAAGCAGGGGGAGGGGAGAGGGAGAGAGAGAATCTCAAGCAGACTCTGCACTGAGCAGGGAGCCTGATGCAGAGCTTGATCCCAGGACCCCGAGATCATGACCTGAGCTGAAATCAGGAGTCGATGCCTAACTGACTGAGCCACTCAGATGCCCCTATAATTATACCTATTTATGTATATATGTATTATATATATTATATATATTAATATAACATTATATTTTTATTTAAAATGATAGAAATGGAGGAGAGAACTGTGAATAAATCATTTAAAAAATTAGGAATAATATGGATAATGTTAACTAAATTAATTAAAGCCTAGGATATTAAAAAATACTAGGGAGTATATCCTGAAGTTTATAAAAAGTAATTTTATGTCAACCCAACCCACACATGGTGGGGGCACCTGGGTGGCTCAGTCAGTTAAGCATCTGCCTTAGGTTCAGATCATGATTCCAGGGTCCTGGGATCGAGCCCCACATCAGGTTCTCTGCTCAGCGGGGAGCCTGCTTCTCCCTCTCCCTCTGCCTGCTGCTCCCCCTGCTTGTGCTCTCTCTCTGTGTCAAATAAATAAAATCTTAAAAAAAAAACCAAACCATGGTGGGTAGTAATGTTAACTGAATATGTTGTCTAAAGTACTAGAATAAGCAAACAACAGAATAATGGTCAAGAAGTTTAGAAAATGTTTGGATAATACATCAACTGATCTAATACACTAAGGGAACCATCTATATTTCTGGATTTTAGATGGATGAATTAGAAAGCCATAGTGCTTTCCTTCAAAATGTGTCTCTGTGTCATGGGTGGAATAGGTAATGGGGATTAAAGAGTACATTTATCATGATGAGCACTGAGTAATGCATAGAATTCTTGAATCACTATGTTGTATGCCTGAAGCTAATATGACACTCTATGCTAACTATACCAGAATTAAAATTAAAAATCTAAAAAATGTGTCTTAGTGTCAACATTCAGCTGGATGACCACTTGGTCCAGTGCAATATGAAATTTCTTCTATTTTTATCTTCAATCTTCTCAATTGAGTCAGGAGTTCTTAGTAACTTTTGTTTCTCTGGAAATACTCCTAAAGAACTATATACTTACCTGGAAATATCTCTAAAAATATCCTATGAGGATGAATAGTAAAAGCTAGAACCACTAGAGCTAAGCATATAGAAGAAAGCACTCATTCTTTTCAAAAATTGGTTATTTAAGTGCTCATGGTGGCAGCACATACACTAAAATTGGAATGATACAGAGAAGATTAGCATGGTCCCCGTGCAAGGATGACATGCACATTTGTGAAGCATTTGATATTTATAAAAAATGGTTATTTAAAACTCAGTTAATTTGGGATGAGACTATGTAGGGTGAAAGGATTTTTTTCTGCTGAGAGGTCACTCATTTGATGATAGCTAAGTCTTTTACTTCCTGATGTTTAGATTTAAAAGACCAAGATTGAAAAACTTCAGATTTTAAAGATTTAGATTTACATACATTGATAAATAAGTATTTAGCATGAAGAAAGTAGGGCATATTGGATCAATGAATTTAGGAAAAAATTGCAAATTTCACAACTCTTCCTATGCTAAAATTCTAGGAAGCAGACTGCAAGAATAATGAAGTGAAAGTCAGGGAATAAAGGTTATATTAGATTTTTTTGCTGATCTCAGTTTTGGATTTTGTTAATTTTTCAAAGGAAGAATATACCCCAGCTCTAAAACTACAAGATGCCTCAGTTTGAAAAAAAGCAGCAAATAATGAGAAACTTTACACAACTATTTTTTATGGAAAGACTGCAAAAGATGATGTGCTGTTCTATAGTTGTACTAAACAACTTTTGTGTACTCTTAGCAAGAATAGAGTACTTGTCTACTAATCAAATATGTTAAAATTGCTGTCTTGGGGGAAAAAAGCAAAAACATATTTTGGTTTTGTTTACTTAATGTATATTTCTTGTGTTTCTATAGGACAAATAAAGTTTCATGGCTTCATTAAAATATGCTTTTAAATACATTTGCACTAATTAGTCTAAAAAATTTAACTACGCTGCATAAGAAAATATTTCATTTTACGTAAGAAAGAGCGCTACAGTGCTTCAAAGCTAAATGTGGCTAAATCATCATGTATTCAATGTTTGAATGTTCAAGGAAGCCTTATTATTCTAGTTCTAGTCATTCTTACACTACTGAATTTAGGACCTCATATTGTACCCTATTCACAAAGAAACCTTTGAAGTTTCTAAGAAAAGTATAAAAAAAATGAAATTATGGAGGAAAAAGTTTTCTTATTGGCTAATGGAATTTATTTAAAATGATGGAGGAAGGAGGTTTATAAGTCAAACAGAATTAGCTGTATGTCATTGAGTACTGAAGCTGCGTGATGGGTACTTGGGAGGGGGGTAAATTTTACTATCCTTTCTCCTGTTTGAAAAATTGAAAATATCCATTACTGAAAAGTAAACAAATAAGTAAAATAAATAAAAAGTTAACTTTTATCAGAACACATACCTTTGTGGGCAGCCTGGGTGGCTTAGTCAGTTAAGTGTCTAAGCCTTGATTTTGGCTCAGGTCATGATCTCAGGGTCATGAGATTGAGCCCCATGTCAGGCTCCACAATGGGTGTGGAGCCTGCTTAAGATTCTGTCTCTCCCTCTCCCTTTGCCCCTCCCCTGTTTTCTCTCTCTCTCTCTCTCTCTCTTAAAAAAAAAAAAAAAAAATATATATATATATATATATATATATATATATATATATATATCTTTGTGACCTCCTGAAATTGGCCCGTGTCTGGGAATTTAAGCATCTTAAAAATTTTATTTATTGAGGGGTGCCTGGGTGGCTCAGTTGTTAAGCGTCTGCCTTTGGCTCAGGTCATGATCCCGGGGTCCTGGGATCGAGCCCCGCATCGGGCTCCCTGCTCAGGGGGAAGCCTGCTTCTCCCTTTCCCACTCCCCCTGCTTGTATTCCCTCTCTCACTGTCTCTCTCTCTGTCAAATAA
Organism: Eumetopias jubatus; assembly: GCF_037043125.1. Classification (NCBI taxonomy): domain Eukaryota; kingdom Metazoa; phylum Chordata; class Mammalia; order Carnivora; family Otariidae; genus Eumetopias; species Eumetopias jubatus. The sequence continues at coordinate 50,569,111 of NW_028274809.1, forward strand.
ATAAATAAAATCTTTAAAAAATTTTTTATTTATTGAAGAAAAAGCAAAAGCAAAAGAAGAAAAGGAAACAAATGAAAAAAAGAAAGAGAAGCAGGGAGGGAAAGACTAGCCAGAAAACTATGCCATAATATTATTACTACTATTATTAATAACTAATTATTATTAATATTAATAATATACTAGTATTAATATTACATAATGCTTTGGAAAAACAACTCAATAACTTTTTAATAATATACTCTGGGTTTTTTTACTTTCTTATTTTTTAAAATATATTTGATTTATTTTTTTAAGTAAGCTCTATGTCCAAGGTGGGGCTTGAACTCATGACCCCAAGATCAAGAATCACATGCTCTACTGACTGAGCCAGCCAGGCACCCCATCATACTTCCTTATTTTTGCATTTCTACTTTAAAGAGGCGTGATATCTAAGAAGTATTGTCCTCATTATTTGTTTTACAAGTTAAGCATGTTATTAGTCTTTAAGCTTGATTCAGACTACTGTCACAATGTTTTTTTTTTTAATTTTTTAAAATTTTATTTTATGGGGCACCTGGGTGGCTCAGCTCTAAAGCGTCTGCCTTCGGGTCAGGTCATAATCCCGGGGTCCTGGGATTGAGCCCCGCATTGGGCTCCCTGCTCGGTGGGAAGCCTGCTTCTCCCTCTCACTGCCCCCTGCTTGTGTTCCCTCTCTCACTGTGTCTCTCTCTGTCAAATAAATAAAATAAAAAATCTAAAAAATAAATAAATAAATAAATAAATAAAATTTTATTTTATTTTGTTATGTTATGTTAATCGCCATACATTACATCATTAGTTTTTGATGTAGTGTTCCATGATTCATTGTTTGCGTATAACACCCAGTGCTCCATGCAGAATGTGCCCTCTTTAATACCCATCACCAGGCTGACCCATCCCCCCACCCCCTCCCCTCTAGAACCCTCAGTTTGTTTCTCAGAGTCCGTAGTCTCTCACAGTTCATCTCCCCCTCCGATTTCCCCCCCCCTTCATTTTTCCCTTCCTATTATCTTCTTCTTTTTTTTTTTTTAACATATAATGTACTATTTGTTTCAGGGGTACAGGTCTGTGATTCATCAGTCTTACACAATTCACAGTGCTCACCATAGCACATACCCTCCCCAATGTCCATCCCCCAACCACCCCATCCCTCCCACCCCCCCACCACTCCAGTAACCCTCAGTTTGTTTCCTGAGATTAAGATTTCCTCATATCAGTGAGATCATTTGATACATGTCTTTCTCTGATTGACTTATTTCCCCTAGCATGTCACAATGTTTTTAAAAAGTGATTTTATGTCTTTATACAATATAACATTTTGAAATGTCTAGAGTTTGCAGGTCCTTTCACCATGAAGAGATCAGCACTGCATGGAGTTTTATTATTATTTAACAAAAAGAGAGGAACAATATAACTTCATTGTGCATGTGTGCATGGGCTGGTGTGCATGTATGTGTATGTATGGCTATTTATGTCTCTGTAGCATAGATGACTTGTAACTCATAAGCTGTAGAGTCACACAATGTGTGCTCATCTCCATGGTAACCATTTCTAAGATAAATGCACTTCTGAACAATGATCCTAAAATAGTCTATTACCCATTTTTGTAGATTTCCATTTTAGAAGCAAAAAATAATTTTGAAAAATTTTGATCCATTCCTTAACCAACAAAAATAGGGACAACAAACATATATCCAAATCTGTGGAGAAACTATGGTTAAGTGAGATAACAATCTCTATAATAAACTCAAGATTTTGTTTGGTCTCATTTTTGTTTTACAGAATATCTATACTTATTGCTTCTCCTGCAACTTTTTGGCTTCCTGCATTTTAGCCATTTCCCTTTTTTGAGAGTTCTTGGCTATAAAATGAAGAGGAAGAAATGATCAATCTTGCAGGTCTCTCTTGGTTCTAAGAGTTTATGATTTTACAATTTCTCTATTCGACTTGAAACATTATGAGAACATCAGCTTGGAAAATAAAAACAAAAAAATTGAAACCTAAGTCAGGCAATTTTTTCTCCTTACTAGTTAGATAAAGGAGAGGTTGGTTTTTTTTTTTTTTAAGAGTCTTCTTTATCAGCAATGCATCTTTTTATACTTTTTTTTTTTAAGTAGGTTCCATGCCCTACGTGGGGCTTGAATTCATGACCCTGAGATCAAGAGCTGTATGCTCTACTGACTGAGCCAGCCAGGCACCCCTAGAAAGGAGCGTTTTAAAACTATTTACCATAATAAATTAATAAATTCCAAATTTTTAGTCTTTTTTTCCTGAATAAGTTGTCTACATTTTCTTAACCTTTACTAGAATATCTTAATTTTCTAAAATGAGGACAAGTTGAATGGAGTTCTTACATTGGGGAAAATCCTTTCTATAGTTTTAAAGATGCTCATTTCACACATACTCCTTCCCATTTTCTCTATTTCAATATCTGACTCCTTGAAGGGATTGGGAAAGTCTCTGTGACCCTCAGATGGGCTGAGTCAGAATATACGTCAATGGAGAGAATGGTAAAAAGCAGAGCTGATTCTACCCAACCCATTTTCAGTTCTTGGGAAATCGAAGGGTGATTCTTCAGGGTTTTAGTTTCTCTATCACTCCTCCTCCCCCACCCCAACAACCTCAGGGCCCGTACATTCTCTGTCCTCCAAGATTTGTACGGATAGGGAAGAGGCAGTTTCCCTGTGGCAGAACAGTAGCACCATACTTGTCCTTTGAGAGTAGTCCTTACAATGGGCCCAACTCCTTTAGAATTCCTCTTAAATAGTTTCCTTCCTTTGGAGTATCACGTCTTCTCTAAGAGCTCATTTGAAAGCTGGTATGTCCTGCTCCTCCGCTTTCTTCAGTGAGAGGAAACTTCCTCTTTCTCTTATCAGGGAATAGGTGCTTCTAACAGCAGACCTTGGCCAGACCACCAAGACTATCACTGTTATTCTTGCCAAACCCAGACTCCCTCCCAAACAGACTAACTCTGTTCAGGTCTACCCCCTCAGTCCAAAGCTGCCTAGTGACCTAATCTAGGATAACAAAAGAAAAGAGGGACTGGAGAATTTGTGTCTACCTTTCGGATACATGTATATTTTATTTTATTTTAAAATTTTATTTATTTATTTGACAGAGAGAGAGACAGTGAGAGAGGGAACACAAGCAGGGGGAGTGGGAGAGGGAGAAGCAGGCTCTCTGCGGAGCAGGGAGCCCGATGTGGGGCTCAATCCAGGACCCTGGGATCATGACCTGAGCCAAAGGCAGACGCTTAACGACTGAGCCACCCAGGTGCCTCTGGATACAAATATATTTTAAAAGCAGACTTTCAGTCAGTGCCATTACATTTTTTGGCTCACCTCAAGAATGGTGGGGACTTTAAAAGGGAAGGGCAGCACCACAGAATGCTACAAAAGGCATAGTTTGTGCAAAGGCCTCTTCAATCGATGAAAGGGTTGATTTTGGTATTGGGCTTTGTGAGTGCCACAGAGAATATAAAGAACCCCAAGTGGAAACTTCATTTTAGTTCCCACAGGTTAATGGATCTTGTATCCCGGAAGTCCAACTCTGTCACTCATTGTCCAGAGGCGAAGTAGGACTTGAAATGGTGCTTGTCTTGTCTTGACCCTTTTTTTAGGCCACCAAGCTTCCAGGTACCCCTCCTTCTCTGAAGGCCCATTCATCTGAATTACTGAATCTTGGGTTATGACCCAAGTACTTTTAAAGGGGCATAAGAGATAGTTTAGTATTTCACCCACTTTCTCCTTTCTGCTAAGAATCTGAACTGAAGGTAAATAATACTATAATACTTTAAGTATCAAGAGCTTACAGTGTTCCTCATATCACATCAAGTTGGTGATCTACATGCTTTTATTATAGGGCCTACTTTACCAGTAAATACACACCTTTTAGTTCTCAAAAACTAATAGAGGACCAAGAACTTCTAGCAAAAGCCTCAGCTAGCAGCAGATATATGAAAGGTTTTAGGAAGACCTGGATATCCTTGTTTTCTTTCATTGACATAGAATTGCTTAGAAATTTCTTGGTATGGGGACACCTGGGTGACTCAGTCGGTTAAGTCTGCCTTCAGCACAGGTCATGATCCCAGGTCCTGGGATTGAGCCCCGCATCAGGCTTTTTGCTCATTGGGGAGCCTGCATCTCCCTCTGCCTCCCACTCTCCCTGCTTGTGTTCCCTCTCTCGCTGTCTCTCTGTCAAATAAATAAATGAAATCTTAAAAAAAAAAATAAATTTCTTGATATGGATATGCTATAACTCCTGTAACTGTAAGAATTTAGGTTGTATCTTATCTATGTAGTTATAAGTAGTATCCATACACGCAAAATTTTTTTATTTTGGATTTTTTTCTTAGGGAATATTTCTAGGAGTCAAACATTCAATTTATGAGTGTGTGTGTGTATATATATATATATATATCGGATATTTTAAATGATTTTCATACATATGTCCAAACTGATCAAAAAAGTGGTCTTTTTACTGCAAAACCAGCTTATTTTTAAACTTCATTTTTATTGTTTTCCAAAGTATGAAGTCTTGCTGCTCTAAATTTTGGAGATCTCCTTTTTTCCCCATATTGTAAATTCATGAAGAAAATGCAGTTTAGATTTTTTGTGTTATAGAGAGGAAAAGGCATTTGACATGGAAAACACAAAATTATAAAGATTAATATTTGTCCATTTTATTACAGCTCTTTTTCTTACAATGAATCTTAGGCTTAACTTAAAATTTGCTAAACAAAAAATAAATGAGGAGTATATTTATCAAGCTTGTCAATATAATAAGTTAAATTTCCCAAAGCTACAGCCAGTATTTCCAGCAAAAATGGTATTCCATGATTCTTTTGGAGATGAAAAAAGGAGAAACTATTTTTAGACTGAGTTGGTCAAAATGATTTTGTAATTTTCTTGTCAATTAGTGTAAATATCTAGCAAATGTTTAATACTAACCTAAAAATGTTTTGATTAATAAATACTTCGCTATGATTTTGAATGCTATCTGATTAAAAAAATTTTTTTTTTTTTTACTTACACCTACGTGCCAGCCAGAGAGCTTTTTACATAAGCAAATTCTGATAATCAAAGTTGCCTAAGATCAAAATTTACAGAACAAGCACTGGATGAGTATTATCGTAGACAGGACAGGTAACACAAGGCCTGGTGGCTTTATGCCTGCCAGTCCTCAAAGACTTGGGAATCACTTAGAAGAAAAATATGTCATTGTTCAGTAGGTGATTTATCTTTCTTCCAACACAGTGACTCAGCACAATGAATGTACTTGGTGCATTCTTTATTTGCTTCTTTGATCAAACCAAGATTTAGGGAGCACTACTCAGATAGCTGTGATATCACATGCTGTTAGCTTAGCTTCAGTTTGATAAAGAGATATATATTTAACTGATCTTAGTAAGTTGTACCACTCGGTTTGGCCATTGTTAGGCATGCCACTTTGATGTTTATCCTCACAGTCTCCTCTTTTAAAATCTGTCTAAACATTACCACTAAAAAACGTGAAAATAAAATTAGCCCCATTTTAAGAATACTGTTTATTTTCAGGTCCTTCCTGAGAGAATAATAATTAGTTGTCTTTTTTTTTTCTTTTTTTTTTTAAGATTTTATTTATTTATTTGAGAGAGAGAGAGAGAAACAGCATGAGAGGGGAGAAGGTCAGAGGGAGGAAGCAGGCTCCCCGCGGAGCCGGGAGCCTGATGTGGGACTCAATCCCAGGACTCCGGGATCATGACCTGAGCTGAAGGCAGTCGCTTAACCAACTGAGCCACCCAGGCGCCCTCTTTTTTTTTTTCTAAGATTATTTTTAAGTAATCTCTATACCCAACACGGGGCTTGAACTCACAACCTCAAAATCAGTGTCATAAGCTCCACCAACTGAGCCAGCCAGGTGCCCCTAAATAGTTATCTTTTAAAAAAAATAATTCAAAGTGGGGAGATGGGGTAACTGGGTGATGGGCATTAAGGAGGGCACTTGATGGAATGAGCACTGGGTGTTGTATGCAACTGATGAATCACTAAATTCTACCTCTGAAACCAATAGTATACTATATGTTAATTAAATTAATTTAAATTTAAAAAAAGAAAGGAAATAATTCAAAGAGATCTCTTCAAGAGTTCTTATTTATTATTTATATTATAATAATTTATTATTTATCATAAATTTAAAAATTCTGGTTTTTAGATTATAAACAAATTAAAACCCTTTACATTTAAATTTTGGAAAATGGTAAGTGTCAAACCTGGTAATGGGTACATGGGAAATTAGTATACTCTTCTCTACTCTTTTTATGTTTGAAACCATTTGTAATAAAAAGTTAAAATTTAGAAAAACCTTCCCTTTGAATAAATACCTCTTGAAATACCTCTTCAAATAAAAGAGACATAAAAGAAAAATAAATCCTTCACATGAATTAAGCTAATCTGTTTCCCATGGAGGAAAGGGGAAAAAATCCCTTAATCCTAGTATTTGGTTATATTTTTACATGACGTCAAAGAATTTGAGGCACCTTACCTAACTCTGATAATTGTAGTCAAGTCCATTGCTTTGTGTCAAACTGTTATTTAATGTTAAATGATGCTGGTAGTGGTGGCGGCTGCATTTACTTTATATTTACGTTTTGCTTACCTGGAAAAGCATTAGCAGTGTGAAACATAGGCCCAGTTATATGCTGGTAGAGTGGGAACTTGCCACCTGGCATATAATTCAAGAATTTCAAAGTCATGTTAATGTCCAGGTGTTTGAAAACCAAACAATACTGGATTTTCTTAGAATTCATTGCTTCTTCCATTTTTGTGAGCCTTTCATGTATCCTATGTCCCTTTCGTTCTCAAGTTAAGTTTGTGAAGTCTTACTTCTTATGAATAGAGTATGAATAGGGTGTATCAGCCACAGATTTCCAAATGTGCTGCTTTATACAGAGCAGTTTTGAAAACTGAAAAGCTGGCTGAATCTGCTTTAAGCAGCAGGTTTCTGAGACTAAATTTACAATTTTTCTGCAATCATTCTGAGGCCGACTAACTATGGTTTATGTAATGCGCAGAAGCCACAGGATCTCTTTAAAGCACTGCACATTTCATTAAGGAGGCAGCCAACCCCGTATTACATATAACAATAGGAGAAAGGGATATGTAGGCAAATGATAACTTGCATACAATTCAAAGATTTAGTGCTAAACAGCAGTTTCCATCTTTTCCTTGCACTAAACTGTTTAGTCAAGGTATTCAACTAAAAGAAAAACAAAACAACTTGAGTTTCCTGCTTTCAGTTCTCCTTGCCACCTTCTGTCGGAAGTGCCAAAGTTCTGGCAACCAGAGGAGGCAGATAAAAAGAGAACTTGAGTCATCCACCTGCAGTGGGATATTCAGTCCTGATATTAGCCTGATAAGATTACAAAGGCTACCCTATGACATCCGTGGAAAGATTACCATGGAGTTGGTCGTAATGCATTGAACTATCGGGAAAAATAATTTTTAGGGGTGCCTGGGTGGCTCAGTAAGTTGGGTGTCCGACTCTTGGTCTCTGCTCAGGTCTCGATCTCTGGGTGGTGAGTTCAAGTGCTGCATTGGGCTCCATGTTGGGCTCTGCACTGTGCATGGCGCCTACTCAAAAAAAAAAAAAAGGAAAAATATTTTTACATCTCTGGACAATGGTTTTAAAAGTTTGTCTTTTAACATTTATGTCAGGTTAAACCTGGACACTTAGCTACATGATTACTTGGGTATGCAATTGCTCCTGTTATACCTTTTCAGGTGGACTCATAATCCAGAATGGTTCTGAATCTTGGGACTATAAGGCTGTATAGAGGCTTTAATGAGACCATGAACTCTTGCAAATTGCACTAAAAATGTGTATATTTTTATAGATAGGATGCATACTTCATTAGATTTACAAAGGGGTCCAGGATCCAAAGTTAATTAGGAACCTAAGTTAGAAACAAGAATTAATTTGGTCTGTAAACACCAACACATAAAGAAAAACTGATTACAGTTTTGTTTTGTTTCTGATTCAACTCCTTGGAGGACATGAGTAAAAATGAGTTGCTCACTTCATTCCTTTCTTCTGATTCAATTCATGGGCTTTAAGTCTATCTCATCCTCTCCTAAAACAAGAGTGACCTAGACTAATTCCATTATTTCCAGAATTGATTACACAGCCAAAGCTCTCTTCTGACGTTTAGAAGTTCTATAGTTTATAATTGAGTGGTTGCATTTTTAGCTAATATATTAGATAACAGAGCTACCATAACTATTTTCTATTTAAATCAATTTACAAATGTTTACTGTTCATGTCAAACTATTCTATAATTAAAATCTGACACAAGAAAGTATTTATACATATACAAGTATACACAAAAGTTTGTTTTAAAATGCTCCTAATATTCTAAATGCAGAATCTACTATATAAAATAAGTGATAATGTGAAACTAGTTAGGAGAAGTGGTTTTCATTTCTTTATAAACTAAAAGTTTATTGCTTATCCTATCATTTCAAATATGGCACAAATAAAGACGATTAGGAATGGGAGAAATACAAAAAGTATGGAAAATTTGAATAATTTCTGATTCTAAAGTTTTGTTGTGAAAATAGTAGTCAGTTGAAGTAATTAAAAATAATAGAAGAAATGGTAAAACTTTAACATGCAAACAATCCAGGTGGGGCGGTTGTATATTCATAGTTTTAAAGCAGAAAAAAAAAGGATTTGACAGTAGCCTCTCAGTTTTTATGATAGTGGTTAAGTAATGTTGGATTTGAATTTAAGTGGGAATACAAACTTGAATTTAAGCATCAGCGAACACCTGACTTATTTTAAACATTTAGACTTCAGTGATGTTTTAATGGAGGAAAAAATCATCTTATAATGAGTTTATAATATTTTAGCATAATGTATATTTTATAATAAGAACAAATTTAATATCCTTAACATTTGCACATAATCAACACTTAGAAGCTTGATGATTTTGGTGTGTGTTTAACATGAAATAGTGAAAATATTGTTTTCAGAAATTATTACTTTGAAATAGGAATTTGTCAAGAAAAGCAATGTTAATACAATTAGGTAGGCTTTTAATTTTTTTGTCGAATGCTAAAACACAATGAGTTAGCTATATTATTCCCTAACCACTTCTCTCAACTCCTTTGCTTTCTCTCTCCTTTGCACTCACCTGAAAAAAGAAAAATCCATAACCTTCCATCTTTTTTGTGCCATTACCCATATAGAAAATTACACAACTGAGCAGACTGGGGCAATAAGAATGATAGCCATAATAGTAGTAATGACCAGTATTCTCACTGAATTGTATAAAATACAGAGCTAAAAATTATTTCATGCATTCCTCACAACAATCTAGTGAGGTAGGTAAGTTATACCAATTTAAGGTGAAAAATTGAGATTTAGAGAGCTTTAGTCACATGGTCAACGTTACATTGCTGTATGTGGCAAAGGCAGGATCCAACTCTATCAGTCTGACCTCAGAGCTTAGGTTTTGTTCTGCTAACCATTTAAATACATAACACCAAACTCAAATGAACATTTAACATCTTCTGGCACAGGGCCTTCCATTTAGGCTAATGAACTATTTGTTATGAATATGAATCACATTAATGCCTGAAAAGCACTTGGAATAGAACATGACACATTGCAAGTACCCAGTAAATGTTAGCTAATATCATTATCTTGTCTCTCCCTACAACCCCCATCAAATATCAGTCTGGCTCTATATTATCTACTTCCCCATCATCTCTTTCCTCCCTGTTTTATCAAAGCTTCTGTTCTTTTTTTTTTAAGATTTTATTTATTTATTTATTTGAGAGAATGAGAGAGAGAGAGAGAGAGCACAGGCAAGTGCTAGACCAGGGCGGGGTGCGGGGTAGAGGGAGAGAGAATCTCAAGCAGACTCCATGCTGAGTGGGAGGTTGGGGGAAGGGGCAGGAGGCAAAGCAGGGCCTGCTCCCTTGACCCTGAGATCAAGACCTGAGGTGAAACCAAGAGTTGGATGCTTAACCAACTGAGCCACCCAGGTGCCCCAAAGCTTCTGCTTTTTTGATCATCCTCTCTGCACTGAGTTATAAATCTCTCCTTCTACATGATAATTTGGCAACTACCACTGAAAATAAACAAAAACCCCTCCCTTAACCCCTCCAGGTACTGCCCCAGTCTCTGTTCCCTTTCGCAATTCTATTCAGTTTCAGTTAACTGGCTCTCGATTCTTAAAAGTTGGAGTTCCTAAGGGCTTTAGACTAGGCTTTATTTACCTTTTTTAAACACTTGTTCCAAAAGTGATCTCATCTATTCCCATGGCTTCAAATAACATCTGTATTCTGATGATCCCAAATTTGTATCTGCAATAGAGGCCATTCCTTGGATGTCCAGTTCAGTTTATTCAATATCCTTCCAAATTTTTGAAAAACTGTTTACTTTTGGGGTCGACTAAATGTAAATATTTTGGGTCTTGTATGTTCACCTGGAACTTGAGTATCATAATAGGTTTATCCTATATTCTAATTCAAGTTTTGTTCTACCATTGACTTTGCCAATTTTCTATGCATTCTCATATTTAAAGAAAACTTAAGATTAAAAAGATTCACCGATATTACACTGATTTGTATTTTGTCATCCACTATTTAAGTGTAAGTCTAAGCATAACACATATCTAAAACAAAACCAAAAAATTCACAAATCCTTTGTACTATGAAAATAATCAAGATGAATTAAAACCGATCATAATATAAAATTTTTCATTACACTGGAATTTTTCTGCAGGGAAAACTGAAGTTCCTTGGAAAGATAAATCTATCATTAGTTTTGCAGAACAGAAGCAAATAAACACGTGTGAAGTGCATTATCAAAGATCTGGCAAGCCAAAAGATGAAACTAATTGGATGTGAATGGTCAAGGTCAAGACTGTAACTAATTTTTCATTGTTTTCTTTTTGAACTTTTTGGATCAGTTCTATTTCTGGCATCTCTTCTGCTGACTACTGGAGACGTCTCATGTTTCATTTAGGCCTGTCTTCATTACTCCTTTGCAATACCAAGTTGCAATCTCTGGCTAAGTCTCAACTCCTATTTCATTTACTACAGATACTGGGATACCGTTGCTCCATCTTTTCCCTATTGTCCTTCCTAATTATTTTCTAGTGGAGTAAATTTTCATACCTGATTGCCTTTGGATGTAGGGGAACAGAACTTGAAGTATTGATTTAATATGTATGTTATTGTTTATTCTTTCTATGACCATTGTTAAACAACAGTGAAATCTTCGATTGTCCTTCTCCACACTTCTTCACTCAGTGTTCGTTCCTCTGTTTGCATTATGGTCCACCTACATGTAGTCTTTGAGACAATTTTTAAAAATGATAATTCTTTGCAAAATTCCATTAATTTCTTTTTTTTTAAAACATTTTATTTATTTGTCAGAGAGAGAGCACAAGCAGGGAGAGCAGCAGGCAGAGGGAGAGGCGGGCTCCCCACTGAACAAGGAGTCTGATGCAGGACTTGATCCCAGGACCCTGGAATCATGACCCAAGCTGAAGGCAGATGCTTAACCGACCAAGCCACCCTTGTGTCCCCATTATTTTCTGTTGTATATGTGCCTGACCCTTCCTATCGCCTGATTCACTTTTCTCTTTCTGCACTCAATTCTGTCAGAACTTAGTGATTTCCCAAAGGAAGGGATGGAGGATGGACAAAACCATTCTATATCTGTTGCACCATTCTCAGGCTGTGAGAAATCTATTTCTGAAGTCTGATGGGGAAGAAAAATGTTGCATCTGTCTTTAAAAAATAAGTGGAACATTACCTTTGACAAGAAACATCCTAATCAAAAGGCTTTAATCCAAGAACTCAAAAAGATGCCTTTGTCAATTTTTCTTTCTTCTCGCTTTAAGTAGGGAGGCTGGGTCACGTAAGTGATTTTAAAAAGTAAACCGAAATATTCCTCATGATTAGCAAAAAGCAATATGGAAATAATTTTCTGGAGAAAACAAAGCTAAAGAAAGCTATCTAAAAAGAGCTGGTATATTAGGGGAAAATATGACAGAGTCTGTTATTTGAAGAAAAAGGTTTGAGCACAGTTAAGGGACTTTAGAAGAAACTGTAGAATCATGTTCCCTGGGATACATGACAAATTTATGCCATCCAACTGATCTTCAGTGACATCACAGTAAGTAAGAGTATGCATGAATTTTGGTCAGACTGATAAGGGATCCAATACCAGCTTTAACACTTTCTACGGCAATTTGAAAAACCTATCTGCATTCCAGTTTCCTCACTTGTAAAATGAAGATGATAATATCTCAAAGGATTGTTGAGACAGATAGATGAGAAAATGTAACACAAATAATAGCACCTAACAACACATAGTGCAAAAACACTTGAATGTTAAATTTTATTATTCCTGATTTGATTCCTAGGAGAGATATAACACTGGCCACAAAAACTATTAATATTTAGGATCAGGTGTGACCGTAATAAAAAAAAACAAATAAAAGAATCTTAAATACAATTTTCTCGGGGCGCCTGGGTGGCTCAGTCGTTAAGCGTCTCTCCCTCTCCCACTCCCCCTGCTTGTGTTCCCTCTCTTGCTGTGTCTCTCTCTGTCAAATAAATAAACAAATAAATAATCTTTTAAAAAAATAAATAAAAGTTTCTCTTTCACAAAAATCCAGGTCAGGATAGGCAAGCTTTGGTATGGCAATTCTGCTCTAAAAAGCCCACATAAACCTTCCATGTCTATCTTTGCCCTCCTTAGTATGTGGCCATTGTCTTCATGGTCCAAGATAGTGGCCTTTGCATCCTCGTTTCATGTGGTCGGTCGAACGAAGTAAGTGTAGAACTGGCAAAAGGAAAGCTGCAGCAGTCTCTTAAGGTTCTTGAAAGCTTATATCCTATTGGCCAGAACATCAGTCATATGGCCACCGTGGGCTGCAAGAGAGGCTGGGAAATGTAGTCTTTATTTTATTTCTAAGTGAGAAAGAAACCATAGATACTGAAGGATAATCTGTAATCCTTGTCACAGTCAGCAACTGTTTCAAACTATCTTTATTATCCTCAAGTTTCCCAAAGTCACCTTTTGTTCTCCCATCTTTTTTTCTATCTTTCTTCTCCATTGAATTTTTTTCCTGCCTTAGTATTTGTAAGCCTATATGTTTTCTGTTCCACTTTTCTTTCCACCTTTATTTCTCATTGTGTCTGTTGTGTATGTGATGAGCATTCCTATTATTTTTCTGCTACTTTGCATTTACTAAGGTTGAACTTTGTGCATAGAATGTCATTTTCTACAGGTTTATAAGTCCAAGACTTCACTCTCATTCAAAGTTCAAATGTAAATTATTCAGAAAAGGGCTCTTAGAAGCTTCAGTCTGAAACTGTTCTCTCTAGGTCTTCTGTAGCCTTGTACCTCAGGTTGCCTCATATTAGATCTCCTTATGCATATTTCTATTCTCCTCAGGATGTGAGTTCAAGGAGATCAAAATCTGTATCTTACACAGCCTCATATCTCCTTCTAGAATAGTACTCTGCACATTTTTTTTAAAAGATTTTATTTATTTACTTGACAGAGAGAAACACAGTGAGAGAGGGAACACAAGCAGGGGGAGTGGTAGAGGGAGAAGCGGGCTTACCGCCGAGCAAGGAGCCCGATGCGGGGCTCGATCCCAGGACTCTGGAATCATGACCTGAGCCGAAGGCAGATGCTTAACGACTGAGCCACCCAGGTGCCCCAGTACTCTGCACACTTTAAGTATTTGATTAGTTATGTATTATATAGAACTGGATAATGTTCTTTAAATCCATCCACAATTGTTACTGTAAATGAGCGAATGTTTTATAATACCTATATAAAGAGCTGTGTGCTATAAATTAGTTTCTGAAATTTTATGAGAATTTTATAATCGAATCATTGTAAAATATATTTGGGGACCACAAATTATAACTCTAACATAAATTCTTCTATAAAGCCAACTCTTCACTCTTCCTCCAACTTAAATATTTTCCAGTTTGGATTTCCAAATGCCTACTTTCCTTAGAGTGAGTACCATTAGACTTGCCTCAAAAAAACATTTTTTCAAATGTAGATATATAACTTTTTTTTTAAAGATTTTATTTATTTAATTGACAGAGAGAGAGACAGGGAGAGAGGGAATACAAGCAGGAGGAGCGAGAGAGGGAGAAGCAGGCCTCCTGCGGAGCAGGGAGCCCGATGCAGGGCCCGATCCCAGGACCCTGGGACCATGACCTGAGCCAAAGGCAGACGCCCAACAGACTGAGCCACTCAGGTGCCCCAAATGTAGATATATAACTTTTTAAGAATCAGATTTATTGAGATAATTTATATACAATAAAATTCACACTTTCTCAAGCATACAGGTCTATACTCGTTAATTTTACTAGTTAATTTTCTAAGATTATTACAAATTTGAAGCTATTATCTACTTTCTACATCTCTGGCTTATAATTTTAGTGATCTCCGAATATGTTCTAGGGACAGAACAGTAGAAATCTCTTAACTGAAAGGAAAGTACTTGGAAACCTTTAATACCAAATGAACTGTTAAAACTATGCTTTATATGATGAGGGAAATAAAATCTCCAATAATGCTTTTAAAACTTAGTTTCCTAATCATTTTTAAAATTTTATGCTTTTCCAGAAAGCTATGGTAGGAAAAAACCACAACAGGTACATTTTTTTGGTAATAGCTTTATAGATTGATTAACACAGTATAACATATTTTTAGACTGAAGAACTGAAAGAAAATATAAAGTGATACATACTAATTACAGTTGCCATAAAATCATATATGTACATGGCAAAATATATAATTACCTTAGCTCTGATAGTATACTTTTTATACATAGAGGCAAATACTGAAAGGGTTGACAAGATGCTTTTTGATGCAAAATGTAGAAAAAATGCAAGAATTATAAATACTTCAGCTAGATCTAATCTCTTTTACTCAAATAGGCATATTCCATTTAGTCTAGGGTCAATATGTCTAGAAATTATAACAAAAGCTGAGTACTGGACTAGTATCTAAAAAGTTCTCCCTCTATTGGGTATTCTGAATTATAAGCAGGTATAAGTGTTCAAGTTCATATGGAAACATGATAGTGGCTTTTCCTGAGGACTAATAGTTGTGTTCAAATGATAACATGGTGCCATTTTCTTGTTCTCTTTATACAGCACTTTTCAAAAACTAGAAAATGTTGTAAACTTTCATTGGTGGAACTCTGTAGTTCCGCCTCTAGCTAAATTTCTTTGTGGTCCCCCGAAGGAGCATATCTTTCCCTCAACGTTCACCATCTTTCCGTTTTCTTAACTGGTTGTCCCAAACCCCTCATGCAGCTTTGCTTTTCCCAAGTCTGCTCTCACTGTGGCAGGCTCTAGATGCTTGCCTCCTCTAAATTAAAATTTTAACTATCAGCTTGGAAAGTAACCAGATAAATTAAATCCCCCAACCTTTTACTGAGTAAGAAAAGCTCAAAAGGTCATCTCCCTGAGGTGTTTGAATTAAAAAAAAAAAAAAGAACTCTTTAGGTACAAAGTCTTCATTCAAGGTAATGAAGTTCTATTTGTAGAATTTAAAGCGCAGTGTCAGGTATGATTGACTTTGTGGGGGATATTGGACTTCTTCAATGTCCTTTAAGTCAAATGCATTCAGTCCATTCCCTTTCTCTTGTCAGGATATTAAAATAAAGATTTCTGTAGGAATAGTACATATCCTAGATTTAAAAAATTTTTTTAAAGATTTTATTTATTTATTTGAGAGAGAGAGAGAGAGAGCATGAGCAGTGGGGAGGAGCAGAGGGAGAGGGAGAAGCAGGTTCCCCACTGAGCAGGGAGCCCAAAGTGGAGGGCTCTATCCCAGGACCCCGAGATCATGACCTTAACTGAAGGCCGAGCCACCCAGGCACCCCTTAAATTTTTTAAAAAAGCTTTCATCACAATTTCCTTTTCATAAAGCGTTTTGATCAATCCAATGATAGCTTTACTCTTAGAATTTTTTTTGACGGTGGCAGAACATTTTGTCATTCACTTAAAATTAATGAATATAATAGAAAGATTAACACATGGAAAGAAATTAAGGGCAGAAATGATCAAAGCAGTGTGAATCCTCTTGGCTAGAACTCCTCAAGCCAATTACCTAAGTCCTTGATTCCGTCACTTTTGGAACCAAGTTTAATACATTTGTCTTGAGGGAGTAGTCTTGGAGTGTGGCCGGGAAGAAACCGATCAGGAAAAAAACCCAAAAAGCAATGAGATGGAAAAGTAGAATGTTTCCAAGAAGGGGTGGGATTTAGGGTGGAGGCCAGAAAAAAATGCGATCGTTCCTTCATTCACTGAACATTTATTTTTTGCCTCCCTCATGCCATGGCCTATTTAGAGTCTTCTCCGGATGGGTGCCACTAGTCGACAAATTCCGGATTCCGATTATCTCAGGAACCTGAGTTGCCCTCACTTCCGACCTCCTCTCTCACAAACTGCCTTGAGGCAGGGGAGTACGGATGGGATGGGGAGGATGCGAGAGGCGATGCCCGCCTCGCGGAGCACAACATCTGCTGTGTTCAGCCGGGAGCGTCTGTCAAGCAGTGGGAGGAAAAAGCTTGGAGCCACCAGCCCACTCTTAGGCGAAAGTCGCCTGAAACGCTCCCCTCCCGCCCTCCGGGCTTCTGCTGGTTTCTTTAGGGAGGTGGTGCGGAAAGGCAACTTTTGGGAACTTGTAGGAGAGGGGTGCGGGGCGAAGAGGAGCGAGCATGGAAATGCCACCCCACTCGGTCCCGGCGGAGGACTCCCATGCCGGGATCAGACACAAGTGGGCGCAGGGCAGGATCTGGGGCGGGAGTCCGGTCCTAAGCGCGCGGCGGCCGCGGCCAAGCCGAGTGGGGCGGGCGAGGGCCCCCCCAGGCGCAGTTCCCCATCCGGCCTCGCGGGGGCGCCGGCGCGGCCGATCAGGTGACCGAGCGCTCGTCCTGGGCTGCGGGAAGCTGCCTCGTTCTCAGCCGCCGGAGACGCCGCCGCCGCCGCCGCCGCCGCCGCCACACCTAGTGGAGGAGCCGGGGAAGGCGGCTCGGTGGGGGCTGGGGCGGAGAGCGCCGGGGGTGGGGACGGAAGGGCGGCGGGCGGAAGGCAGGAGGCTGCCGGGGCGCGGGCTGCTGCGGGGGAAGGGACCGTGAGGCGTCTGCCGCGGCTCGCTCTGTCAGCCGCGCGGGATTGGGGCGCGAGGGTCATGGACGTTTTCCCCTGAGACGGAGGTCGCGGGCTGGGGGCGGGGGGAGGAGGCCCGAGAGAGGTTGACGCGGAGGCCGCGGGCCGGTGACTGGGCGCGAGGCGGCCGGCGGCGGCGGCACCACCACCACCACCACCACCACCGCCACAGCCACCACCATGTCGCGCTCCGTGCTGCAGCCCAGTCAGCAGAAGCTGGCGGAGAAGCTCACCATCCTCAACGACCGGGGCGTCGGCATGCTGACTCGCCTCTACAACATCAAAAAGGTGCGCACGGGCCGGCGAGGCCGCGGCGGGGGCGGCGGGCGGGCGTAGGACGGACGGGCGGCGGGGGAGAACCGGCGGTGGGGGCAGCGGGCGGCGCCCACGGCAGAAATCACGGCACCGCCGCGTCAGGCCCGGCCCGGGGTCGCTGAGATGCGCCGCGGCCTAATGCGGAGTCCCGGCGCCTCCCCCGGTGGCTGGCGGGCCGGCCGGAGGCAGAGAGAAGCCATTTCCCCGCTCCCAGCGGTGGGATCCGGCCCGGGCCGCGCCGGGTGAGGGGCGCCCCTGCCGCCCCCTCCTTGGCGCCCCCGCCCCCGGAACGGGGTCAGCTGGAAAGGGAGGGTAGAGGGTGGGCAAGATGGGGGCGGGGAGAGCGTAGGAAAACTTGGGTGTTCATAACTGAGGCTGAATGGTAGGAATCTGGCGGAGATGGTAGCAATTTTTTCTCAATTTTTTGATGTGTGAATGTGGGAAGGGAATTGCTTATCAGGATGAACCCCGCATCTCCTCCACTTGCCACTTGATTTTAGATTGCTAAATAAAAGTCGTTTGAGAGCATGCTGACAATTTGGAATTATTTCATTTTGAGGGTGGAGAGGAGGGGGAAGTGAGGGTGGAACTAATTTTCTTCTGAAATACTTCTGGGCTGTGAGTCACTAGAACAGGAATAACAACCTTCTCTCCCATCCCTCTTTACTCCTCCTCATCTTCGTTTTTCCAGCCTTGTCTAATAGTACCGAAACACCGTTTCTTGAAGTTCGGTGTCGGTACAAAATTAAAACTGTAAATATGTGGCTATTATTGCTGGTTTATAACATATAAGGAAAATTTGTGTAGTTGTAGCTAATAGGCCCATTGAAAGTCTTTAAACGGCTTCAGCCGATTAAGAAATGGAAGGCTGACTTGGAGTTAAGAAAAATAGATGTAGAGATAGAAAAAATAATTTATCTTAAAACAAACCAATTTTTTTTTCCTTTTAAGGCAAGGTTAGTAAGTTTCAAAGAACTTGGTAAAGAGAAAATTAAAGAGATTTTTGGGTACATCCTTTGAGTTTCCGATGTGTATTTGATGTTATGTCTTCATAATTATTTTGTTGGCTTTTTAATATATCATGAATATTTCCTTTAGCATGACCATAGAATTATAACGTGTGTAAATTAGGGCTGCTGACGAAGTAGTATTTTTTTTTAAGGTTCAAGTATCAAACTGATTTATTCCAACAATTTGATGTAGATACTGTAATCTTAAAGGAGAAGACTGTCCTGGCTTAATAGTGATAAATTTTGTGTAAGGATGGTTTATGTTCCTGTTGCTTACCTGGATGCAAGATTAGTTTGCCTCTAAACACAGTAAAATGTGGAGAGTAACTGCAACATGTCTATTCAGTTTGTTACATCTTATGTGGCAGGAGCTCAATATCATTACAAAGAAGCCCTCTGCATTTACCAAAGAGCCTTGGTTATAAATTTATGTAGTTGCAAAGAACTTAATTTTGATAGTATTACTTACAGGTTGTATTGACCTGAACTTTTTTGTGAGATTATGCTTCTTAACAAACTTTGAAATTGGTTCCTATGTGAACTTTGTCCAAAAAAACGAGCAAGGCAAGCAGTACTAAAAATTACTAGACCTGTGGTATTGTGGTTAAAGGAAATGGTTATGATGGTTTTCAGAAGAGGAAGTGAGAGTAACATCAAAAGTGATTTTGGGTATTTGAGCACAATGCTTTTTTAAGCATGCATTTAAACATTTTTATGGTATAAATACAACCAAACTTTACCTATTCCACCT
Organism: Eumetopias jubatus; assembly: GCF_037043125.1. NCBI lineage: Eukaryota > Metazoa > Chordata > Mammalia > Carnivora > Otariidae > Eumetopias > Eumetopias jubatus. The sequence continues at coordinate 50,588,415 of NW_028274809.1, forward strand.
TCATAAAGTACATAAGATTAAACCAGATTTTAGACATTTCACTTCATTATTTCAGTTCACTGCCTTAAAAGCAGATTTTTTTCACTTCCTGTTTTGAGAAACTTCAGGTTCTTGTATTACCGAGCTAGTGAAATTTAAAATGAGTTTAATGTGATTATTATATCTAAGTGTCAAATATTTTGAGTTATTGAAATGTTATATTTCAGCACTTAACACATATTTAGAGTTTGTTGAGAACTATTTTGTCTACCTTGCCTGATTGTGAGTTCCCTCTGGGCAGGGAGAGTGTTACTCATTTTTGAATTACTAGTACTCAGGGCCTTACCTGGTTCACGAAGTCTTCCGTTAAGTCTTATTGAATGGATGAATACACAATTTATGTTATATGTATGTATTTAACATATGAGTGTGTGTATAATCTTGCTCTAGTTTTAATAATAGCTTTTGGTTTGCTCTCCTTGTGTAATTTTGCATACAAATGCATCAGATAGATTTTGAATCTTTTAGCCTATAGAGTTGTCTATAAGACTGACATATCTTCCTGGCTGGGTAGGGACTGAAACATTTGTTCAAAAATCTTGCCAAAAAAAGTGAGTAAGATTCGTTCACCATGTGTTTATAAGGTTCACGCATTCTGCATTTTTATGACAGTATGAGCTACCTAATCTTTTCAATCCTAATCTCTTTAACAGTCCTCAAAAAAAAAATTTCCACTACATAATACATGTCTTCCAATCAATTATCACCTTTTTATTAATGCACGTGTGCATCGGATTGTCAGATTCGATTGCTCTGTTTCAATTGGAAGTCTGCATGGAAATATTTTAGTGAGCATACACAATGAAAATACTTAAGTGACTTGAGTAAAATAACTTAGTAAGTTACTGTAATCAAAGATAATATGCTTTAATGCTTTTTATAGGAATGTAACATGATTATTGAAAATGTTTTGCTTTTTTAAAAAATTTAAAAAAAAATTTCATCAGTCGAAAATTTTTGACATCTTAATATGTACAGATTATGGAAATTTTAAGGAATTTGTAGATTCCTTAATCAGGGCTGTGAGAACACATGAAGAAGGAGGGTTTTAGGGAAAAGACATGAAGGTGGTAGGTAGTTTTACATTTAAATTTATTTGTTTCTTGAATCCTTCAAAATTCTGTTTTTTATTGAAAATATGTCTTTTTCCAGACCTGATAATACTACTCACTTATATGTTGATTTTTAACGTTTTCCAAGCTCCTTTTATATCTGTTACTGTGGCATGGCAGGCAGTGTCATTGTGGAAGTGGAGTATGGGACCAGAATTTAGGAGAACTGCATTACAGTCTTCAGTCTGTCACTAAGAGTTTTGTAACATTGGGAGGTGTCTTGACTTCCATGAACTTCATTTTTTCCTCATCTGTAAAACAGGGGAAAATTAACTGTAAAACAAATGCTAAAGTCCATTCTAGCTCTGATTATCTTATCTTTACAAGTGGAAGTCATAGCCCATTTTAAACAGTAACAACTCAGTTTAGTTTTCTATAATACAGAGATGGTAATCCCTTCTCTGCCTACATCACGGGATTGTTTATGAAGATAAAAGATAATGATAATGTGAAAATAGTTTAAAACCTCTGTGAATATTTAGGAGTCTCAGCAACTTTTTGGGGGCAACATTTTTTTCGAAATTTTACTGCTATTAGCAAACACATTCGCAAATACCAAAACATTTTTGCTGAGTTCAGAAAATATATCTATTTTGTTTTTTGTTTCCTTTCTTTTCTTACCTGTCACCAACATGAATATGATAATTCTGTAACAAAAAGGTCTCATTTAATACTGGAATAATTTTTCTTGTTACATTATTGCCTTAATTCTAAAGGACAGAAAGGAAGAAAAGACCCACCCAGCCATTGTAAACTCTTTTTGAATGGCATCTGTTTGCAGATTTCAATGCTCTTTTGTTTTAAAAAATTTTTTTCATATTAGAGGCTATTTTTCTTTTTTTTTCATAGTCTTTTCCCCATGATTTTGGATATATTTATTTTATGAGGAAAAAATGGGTAGAATAGCAGTGTAAAAAATTGAAAGTTCTTAGCTGGTATCTGCTTATTTAATGGAGGGAAAAAAAGGGTGCATGGGAAGTGTGTAAGTGCAAGGTGAAGGGAGGGGACCAGCTTTAGTTTTCTCTTTCAGTGTTATGTTTCTCTTCATTTAGGGCATTATTTTCTCTGTTTCTCAATCAGGAGAAGAAACATGCTCCAAAGATTGGTTTGTAGCAAATTGTAGACTAATAAGTATTATTAGTATGAGATTTTTCCCCTCAGTGGGGTTTCATTATTAAAAGCCTTAAACATGGTAAGAAGTCAACATCTCTCCATAAATCTGAATTAAATAATATATATTATTTATTTAAACAGATCCTATCATGTCCATTTGTAACTTTATTTTTCAGGAAAGCTGCTTGTAAAAATGAGGATTTGATAATTTTTTTTCTTATGTTGGATGGTTGGCTGAGGAGATAAAGATCACTGAAAAATACTTAGGAAAAAATTACTTTATTTTTTCAAGTGGCAATGATAGATCATCCTTTGTGGATTAGTTAAATAACATAAATATTAAGCATTTTTATTTATTTATTTATTTTTTTTAAGATTTTATTTATTGATTTGAGAGAGAGAATGAGATAGAGAGAGAGAGCATGAGAGGGGGGGAGGGTCCGAGGGAGAAGCAGACTCACTGCTGAGCAGGGAGCCCGATGTGGCACTCGATCCTGGGACTCCAGGATCATGACCTGAACCGAAGGCAGTCGCTTAACCAACTGAGCCACCCAGGCGCCCAAATATTAAGCATTTTTAATGATTACAAAAGAAATACATGTTTACTATCAGAAACTCAAACATAAGAGAATTGTGTCACTTCAGAAATTCTTTGTCTGCCCTTCTCCCACTTTTAAAAATAAGCCTCATGTACTTATACCCTTTTCTGTACAAATGCTAATGTGTGCACGCGTATTTTATTATATTTTGATTAAATTGGACTCTTCACAAAAATAAAATTGAAGCAGCATGGTGCAGTTTACATATAAATGAAATTAGGGTCCTTAATCTATTGCTTATATACTTACATTGTAAGAAAATTTTAAAGGAATGAACATACTTAGCTAGCTATATCCAATATGTAAAAAATGAGGAAGCCCAGATAAAAAAGTATGTCAGGGTCAAAAGTTCTTGCCTTACTGGTTGGGATGATTGAAAATCTAATCCATATTCTTGTTTGGTATGGTTTCTAATTTATTTTTGCCATTAGATTTATAGTCATTATTGACATTTTTGTGGTAGATATAATTGGATTTTAACACAGAGTAACCTTAAAGAAATATGCAGTTATATTACAGAAATAATTTCTTTTTACTGTAGATTACTTTTGTACGAACTTTCTATGGATTTGCATGGAAAGATCATTGAGATCATACTATCAGTGTACCAGAATGATTAATTTTTTAAAAAAAGATTTATTTATTTATTTGAGAAAGAGTGCACGGGGCAGAGGGAGAGGGGGAGAGAGTTTTAAGCAGACTCTATGCTCAGCATGGAGCCCCATGTGGGGCTTGATCTCATGACCGAGCTGAAACCAAGAGTCGCTTAACTGACTGCACCACCAAGTGATTATTAATGGAGACCTCTGTTTAGCTTTGTAATGTATTAAAATGAAAAATAGTTTAGAATTAGGAATTTAAAATTCAAATTTTTTTGGAGAAATATATTTTGTATTTGCTTTTCATGTCTGTGCATTTTTTCTTTGTGATTATTTCTAAAATTTAGTCCCTGCCATTAAAATGTAAAAATTGAAAGGACTAACCATATATTTTTTTTAAAGATTTTATTTATTTATTTGAGAGAGAGAGAGAATGAGAGATAGAAAGCACAAGAGGGAAGAGGGTCAGACGGAGAAGCAGACTCCCTGCTGAGCAGGGAGCCCGATGTGGCACTCGATCCTGGGACTCCAGGATCATGACCTGAACCGAAGGCAGTCGCCCAACCAACTGAGCCACCCAGGCACCCAAAAGGACTAACCATATAAACAATACTAAAGAAATAGGAAATTTTGTTTAAATTGGAGGAGGAGTATTTATAAAGCAGAAAGGAAAAGTGTAAACTAAAAGAAACAATGAAGTAGCATTTGTCTTCCCTAATTTTAAGAACACATGCAGTCATTTCCCCACTTGAAGGTATATTTTGTTCCAAATTAAATTTGGATTTTTAAATTTTTTTTATTTTTAGAGTGAGTGTGCAGGATTCAGGAGGGGGGGACAGAGGGAGAGAGAATTTTAAACAGGCCCCCCACCCAGTGTGGAGCTCACACAGATTTATTTATTTATTTGAGAGAGGGGGAGGGGCAAAGGGAGAGAGAGAATCTTAAACAGACTCCCTGCTGAGTGAGGAGCCCAATCTAGGGCTCTATCCCAGGACCCTGAGATCATGACCCGAGCTGAAATCAAGAGTGGGATGCTTAACTGTCTGAGCCACCCAGGCGCTCCTAAAGGAATTTCTAATGTACTTTTTCATTTTAAATTTTACATAAAGTTAAATAGTAACATTTTCACATTGAAAATTTTGCAACATGAAATATAAGAAATGCAATTAAGAAACTCCACCAGTAAGTTTGTTTCTTTCTGTCTTGGGGAGAAATTAGTAATTAGTAAATTAGTAGTACTCTTTTCTATTCTCAAAATGTGGTTTTTTTTTTTGTTGACTGTTTTTCCTGTTGCCTTTTTCAGTTAATGTAGTAAAATCTTCTTTGATCCTTTTAGGAATTTTTAGTACTATAATTAGACTTTGATTTTTTTACTTAATCTGACAGTGATGAGACAATCTCCTGGTTAATCATTTCTTTGAGTAATATTATGCTGCAGTGTTTTACTTAAATAAGTTAACAAACTTCATAAGCTCTTGAATTGCTTATTTGTAAATAGGGTTGTATGTGTGCCAATTTCAAAGGAATCTCTTGTTTTAAGTAAAAGCCTGTTTTGGAAAATACTTCCTTATTGCATAGTTGATTATTTTAGATACTTGACAGTAATAAAACTGCATTTTAAAAAATATTTTACAAATCATATGAACTATTAGTTAGTCCCAAACTTTGAGGGTTTCTTTTTCATTAATTCATTTACTCTTCATTTTTTGAATGTCTTCACAGACCCTGGGGAGACAGATAAATTAAGATGCAGTCTCCAATGCCAAGAAATTCACATTTTAGTAGATTGAGAGATTTACAGTTATTTACCTAAAATGTGTTGCATAAATGTACTTATGGGAGTCTTGAGAAGGGCATTGACGATTCCATTCTGGGGAAGAAGAGATAGTGACTTTTGTGCTTGCTTTTGAAGTATGAATAGAAGCTTCTGATAGGCAGGTGACAAGGTGTACTCAGTCCTTGTTTAAGATTCCAGAATTTTGTTCAGCAAAATGTATAAAGATATAAAATATATAAGGTTATAAAAATCCTAGTAATGTCTAATGCTCTCATTGCTGGCATACAGCCTCTATAAACTTCTCTGTTGTTTTCCATAGTTGTAATATATTCTGTATCTTGAGAGAGCTAGATTCTAGATAAAGCTCTGATACTATCTTTTAAACTTTGGACAAGTTATTTAAATGTTCTGGGTTATAGTTTATTTATAAATTGAAGATACCAGTGGTTCTTAGCCAGGGATATACAATATAATCATTTTAAAAGATTTTTAAAAATACATCTGTATCTCGACTCAAATCTACTGAGTAAGAAAAAGCCCTGAAGTGATTCTGATGTTAATAACCACTGAAATAAGTAAAATGTAAGTTTTTAATACCTCTGATTTCTTTCTCAGGCAGTTATTCACAGTTGTGATGTAATTTTGTTTTCTGGGGTAAAACTAAATTTCTGGAATGCTGGGCTGCACATAGACTTTCTACTAGCAAAACCATCTACAGAGTACTTACTTGTTCTTAGCTTCTGTTATGCTCTAAGCTGTATATTTTGTTTTCTAAGCCATGTTAATCATTTTGATTCTAATTCCTGAAATCTTAAATAGATGTTCCAGTTCTCCCATGTCTGTAGAATACTCTTTAATTAACCTTAGAAGGTTGAGTGAGTTAATTCATCTAAAGTGCTAGTGCAGTGCCTGGCACAGGAGTAAGAAATGAATAAGTTTAGGCTATTGTTATTAAATCTGTTTCTGGGGCTTGAAATAAAGTGGACATTTAATAAGTTCATTTTTTCTCCCCTGTTAAATCCAGCTCTGGACCACCTTTGGGAAACATTTCCTAACTTTTCCTTTTTTACTCTCTGACATTGTGGTTTGATATCTATTTACTGCTAGTACAAAATAAGTATTTGTATTTCAGGAGTGTATTCTTCATTGGCCTTTAAAGAGCAGCTTCTTTATTTTATTTTTATTTATTGATTTTTCAATTTTTTAAATAAAGTGGAGCCCTATATGGGGCTCGAACTCAAGACCAATACCTGAGATCAATACCTGAGCTTAGATCAAGAGTCAGATGCTTAACTGAGCCACCCAGGCGCCCCAAGAGCAGCTTCTCTAAAACAGTAAAAATGTGGCTACATATAATACTTGAAAAAAACCTATAGAACACCTTTGTTTTATAAATTGAGAAGTTTCTCTGTATTGCAAGCTGAAAAATGTTTAAGAGCAATAGTGATATACACCTCTTCTTGTGAATTGAATAGTAATTAGTAACTCATTTGAATCACTAAAATTTTTAAAAATGAATTTTGAAATATGTAATGCATTGAAATATTTCTTAAGTTTATAATTTTCCCAGAATTTGTGCTTAGAAAGCTGTAACCATTAATATATATATATTTTAAGTTGGCTATTACTGGCTCTAAGTAACAGGTAGTTATTGATAAATGTGCATTAATTTTAAAACATTTCCAATAATTCCAGTATACTTTCCTATGAAGCCTCTTAATCTAAATTTCAGCAGTGAATTGCCTTTTTTTTTCACCTACCCAAGCTCAAGGGGAAGTTCAAATCAGATTGGTTGGCCAAAATAAAGGTGATACACATGAAAAAACAAAATAATTGGAAACAAAACCACTAATATGAGAATTTAAGTCTTGTTTTGCTCTTGATAGATTTTCCAATATTTATTGAAAATTTTCTTTGTATTACTTTCATTTTTAAAATTAGAAAATAAAAGAATGATAAGTAAATTGTTTTCTCTAGTCCATGATTTTAGTTGATATCTGTCCTTACTCTAGGCATTAATGTCAGTTAATTTCCTTGAAGACTCAAGGAAGAATCTTGGTCCTGGTATGCTTTTAATTTTGCGAAACCTGCTTTAAAAACTATGGTTTTTCTTGTTTACTGAGTAAAAATTAAATTCCTCTTTCTAGCATAAATTGGTCACATTGTGTGGTTTTTTCTTCTTCCCTGACATATTCAGATAGGGCTAGTTTCTTTCTTGTACTCTCACAAATAGCATTCTCACTGAACTCTGGAATTTTGTTCATGTTTTTTCAATTACATTATTGTATTTAAAAAATTGGTTTGTTCTGTAATATTTTGGCAAAGGAATGTGATTTATTGCTGAGTTAGACTAGGCCTTAAAAAATAAAACTGATGAAACTAAGCAGATTTTTCCTTTGATAGTAATTACTCCAATGAAGGTTTTGAGCAGTTGAGGTATTGAAAGAATGGAGCATGTTTTTTTACTGTTTTTCTGAGCATATATATTTAGATAAGCATTTTTAGTGCTTTGGAATCTTTAGGTACTCACAGCTGAACCTTGAGCAAGTCACTTAATTTTTCTGACGCTCCTTTCCTCTTCGTTGAGATGTTTAGGCAGTTTCAAAAGCATAGATGTTTTACACACAACAGGTGCCCAGTAAATGTTCTTTTTACTCCCCACTCTTGGGTCTTTGTTTTCTTTTTTCTTGATTATTGCTTAATCTCTTATGAATAGATTGAGGACTATTTCTGTTATTTGATTTTTGTAACATCATGATAAGTTTTTGAAAAAATACATAGCATTAACCATATAAAGTTAATCTGTAGTATGTAATCTTAGGTTGTGACAGCCTGAGGAAAGGACTTGAGAAGGGGTTTTGGTGGTAGATTAGCAGAAAAATTTGTTTTAGAGTTATACTTTGAAATCACATAAAGTCTGGTCTTGAAGTTTCTAGTTAAAGATGTTTATTTTGTGGCCTGGATAAAATATTATGTGGTTTTCTAAAACATCTCTGTTCTTTATTTTTGGTAATAATATTATACTTATGTTTGTGAAAAAAATGAACTTGGAGATGTTGATTGATGATTAATACTGAGCTAGAATTGGTTAAATGGAAAATTTTACGTTTTTTTTTCAGGAACTCACTATAGATATCCACGTGTTTTGAGAAATTTATTTTAAAAAATAGAAGATTATTATTTAGAACTTATTTATTAGATATTTACATTGGAATAAGCACTTTATGTGCATTTTGTCTTTTAAAAATCTGAATAATCTACCCTGCAAATAGGTAGTATTAGTACCCTTAATTTTATAAATTAGAGAACTGAGGTTCAGAGGTTAAACAATTTGGCAGGAAATCAAATGGGTGCTGTGCTTCTTGACTCAGGGACAGGTTTCTTCATTATTATATTTAAGTATTCCCTTTAACATTAGTGCAATTTGATCTTCCACATTAAATAGTCATAAGTTTTTTGAATTTATGGATAAGTAGAATATTCATAGAAAATAAACTTGCAATCGTGAGAACTGGAAATTTAAGTACATAAATATTAAATTTCCTTTAGATCTTCTGGAATTTTAAATTACAGTATTTTATGCATTGTGAAAGCATGCTGAGTCAAGATAATATAAAATACACAGTTTTGGGTTTTTTTTTTTAAGTTCTGTGGTTCAGAAATGGTTTCCTTTTTGTCTAATGAAATAGCTCTTTTAGCCAATTATGCAAAAAAAAGTTTTTTTTTGGTAGGGCTGTAAGGTTCAGTTATTTAGATGCAATTTTGCCTTGTACTCACCTTTTCTTTTTCTCTTTTTCTTTTTCGGTGTGGGGGAGATAGAAGTATTCAAAAGTTTAATTTAGGCCTTTTGGTAAGCCTTTCTGATAAAATTTGTTAATTAAGTATAGTATATGTTGTTTTCTTAAATGTGGCACTTCAAAGGGTGATACTTTTGAGAGTGAAAGATTAATTTTATGTAATAGTGTAGTTATACTAGGATGAGGTAGGGTTTCAGGTGTACCAACTGCCGACAATGTTTTTGAAATATAGGTGGTTGTTTTATGATTTCTTTGTCCTCTGTGTCCTGAAAATGCTTTGAGTGACGGTGGAGAAGAATATTAATTTTTATAAACTGAGACATCTGGTTAGTTGGAATTTTGCTATACTGCTTTGGTATAGGAGGAAACCCTTTTTAATTGAAATATTAAGTATGGCTTTTTGACAGATGTTAATTTCTTAGATATTAGCTTTTAGTCAACTCATTGTTTTTTTTTCTTGTACTTTTTCTTTTTTGCCTGAGTGTTCCATACATGGTATCTCTGTTGGTATTAAGTAAATAAATCAAGCAGGTTGATTTCAGAAAAAATAAAATGGGGGCTAGTACTTCTGTATAGTATCTATGAGCCATGTATGTTTTATTGGCATTTTTGAGTGCTCATGGTATTCCAGATATCTATGTAAACTGCACACGCACGTGCATGCGCACACATAATGGGCCTAAAAACTTTTTAGGGTAAATTGCAATTATTATCAACCTGTTTAACAGATGGAAAAACTGAGGCACAGAGGAGTAAAATCACTTGCTTATGGTTATGCAGTTAAGAAGTGATGGAGTTAGGATATGAACATGGACAGCCTATCTTAGAACTCATGTTCTTTACTAGGCTAAACTCTTTCTATGAGTAGAACATATTTGGCATTTAGAGAACAAATGAAGGAAATGTGTGATTGGAAAAGGGAATTGTCATTATTGTTAGTTCTGTATACTCTGATAAAGACTATTTTGCAGTTATTATTCATATGAGACTTGGGTAATTATAATTATTGAGGCTGTTATTGATAACAGCTAACATTTTTAGAGCATTTTAGAGCACATATGTGGTAGCCCTTCTGCTAAATACTGTACATGGTTTATCTCTTTTCTAATCCTCATAATGACCTTATGAGGTAAGTACTGATTTCCCCATTTAAACGTGAAGAAACAGACTAGGAGATATTTTGTAATATATTCAAGGTCCTATGGATCGTAAGTGGTAAAGATTGAAACCCAGTAAGTCTTAGTCTAGAGTCTGTTCTGCCTCCCAGTATAGTATGTTTAGATATGGCTTACTGAGCAGTGTGGAAAAAGGTAAATCAATTCCAGGGAAGGATTATACAACCATTTACTTTTCCATTGAAATGAAATTTCATTCTTTTTGTTTTCAGTGTAAGAAGGAAGAGTTCCTCATATATATACATGCATCTGTATACATGAGAATACGTCTGTGTTAGTTTTCAGATATTTGATTAAATTCTATACAGTAAAATTTGTGATCATGGGAAATACGTATGGTAGTCTGTCATATTTTCATTATTCGATAGTCACTAATACTGTTAGAATGGATCGCTAAATTTTTAAGTATTAGAATATGGAAGATAAAACAACATTAAAAAACTGAATGTAATAAAAAAATTAAAAACTGAATGTAATTTGGAATCACTTTAGGATTCTGTACCACCTCAGGCATATTTAGGGAACTTGATTTTCATTGTATCATTGGTGTAAGGAAATGCTAATCTGTAGCTATTTCTATTTGGACAAATTCTTAGTGTGTGGTTCTTAGTTATTCTTATTATATAGTATAACATTTTTTGAGAAGTGGATTAATTGGCAAATTAATTTATGAGAAATAATATTTTAAACAAATGATAGTCTACTCTGAGGAAAAGTCAGATGTATTTTAGTATTTATGATGTTGAAATGGAATTTGCATAGTTGCCTTGTGTCAATCTGGTTAAGGATTATGAAGTTCTAAATTGCTTAAGTTAATTTTATCTACTTATGTTTGAGCATTAAGAGAATTCTTACTGCATTCCTATTTCCATTTGGAAAATACAGGAATGTTTGCATTAATTTTTATACTTTGACTTGGAAGGGAGTTAGGTGATATTTGAAAAGTAGTTTCAATTTGAGCTGAAGTGCAAAAGTCCTCCAATAACGTTTTATTTTTATTCTTGGCTACCGTTTCTTTTTAAGGTATGTAAAATTTCACTGACGGTTTTGCTCCTATTTTTATAGTTGCATGTAGTCTTCGTTTTTCCTTCTAGTATTATTTTAAGTTTATTTAGGAAGAGCACCAAGAAACTGACATGGTTGTACACTTACACAGTAGTATTTAAATCTATATGAATAGTATAAACTCTATAAATCTATTGTATACTAAACTCGCTACTTAGAATACCTTTAAAATTGTAGCACCATATAGTTCTAATCTTGTTTCGTTATTCATAGTCTGCGGTGCATAAGTTCTCTACTGAAACGTATGTCATAGTTTGACAATCATTGTTTACACGTAATTTTCTCTCTTTTTATTACAATGCTTCCCCAGCAAGGACAAGTTTGGAAGGTTTGCAAAGCTTTTCACCTTCCCTCTGCCCGCTTGCCCGCTTTCAGATCAGTTTCATGTTTCATAACTTCTCTTTCTGCAATTCACAACATAGCCATAGTAAACAATGAAAAAAACATTAAATTGCAATATATTTCCTCACTCATAGTAGAGAGATAAGACGTTTTCAAAGGACACATTTTTAAAAAAAATGCAATGAGAAGTTAAATAGCAATATTACAATTTTAGTAATTCCCTAAGAAATAACATCTCACTAGCACGCAGTTAATTAAATGTCACATAACAAAACACTGAATAGTATCAATTATATTTGGTATTGCTAATAGTTCAGATAAAAAGTTCTTTCTAATAATAATACTTGATATTTGTATAATGCTTTACAGTTTACTACAGAGAATGCTGTATGGCTGATGTGGTCAAAATGTAAACATTCCCATTTATTCTGTGCTTATGAGATATAGAACAGATGTAGATTCATTGTTTGAAGTGTTGCTGGTATGATGGAAAAATACTGTTGTAGTAACTCAAATGTTCAGAGGAATAGGCAACACACTTTAGTACTATAAAGACAATTTTAGCAGCTTCCAGTTCTTTTGAACTAGGGCTCTTGTATTAAAATGTTTAAAGTGAATGAGGAAAACATTTTGGAAAAGACATTTAAACATAAGCTTTTATTTTATAACACTTAGAAAAAAACATTTCTAGTTCTGAATATTTAATTTTGTAATATTTTATTAGCTTCAGATGAATACAATCCTACCTCAAACCAAGACTTTTTTTTTCTTTTTCTTTTTTTTTAGGTTTGAGCTTTTTCCTTCACTGCTGTTCTGCGCTAACTGCTTTGAAACTTTCCATGCATTTTTTTCAGTAGAAGAACATCTCTGTACTGTCTCCCATTGCATATTTCAGCTGTGACAATCCCTGCACTTTGCCTATTCATTTTATCACCTGCTCACCAAAAACAATAAATATCTCTAATTTCTGATTACAGATTTGCTATTACTTGGTTTTAGAACAAGGATGCATTTCACTTTTTTATTACTGTTGTTTTATAGGCATGTGGAGATCCCAAGGCAAAACCATCCTACCTTATTGACAAAAACCTGGAATCTGCTGTGAAATTCATAGTCAGAAAGTTCCCTGCTGTAGAAACTCGCAACAACAATGTAAGTCAAATTTTTGTGTTACTTGATTTTAGCCATCTGTAGGGAAAGTAATGGTTAGTGTAATGTTGAAGTAGTTCTTATTTGTCTAATTCTTTATATTTTGGTATACCAATTACGTACATTGATTAAGGGCTTTTAGGAACAATATTCTTATCTCTAAACTGGAAAAAATGACTGAACTACATCACTCTTTAGAAAACATAAGATCTTAATTTCTTACACACTTCCTTCTCTTTCAAGTTGCGACAGAAAGTAAGGTAATAGAAATGTATATATTCCAAATATTTGCATGACTAGTTAGGGAGTTTTTCCTTATAGTCATAAACTTTATTTTGAAATTAGTAAATGTTTTCATAGAACTTGTATTGTTTTTAGTAATTAGCTGTGTTTATTCTAAAATACATTTGTTTCTTTAGTATTTTTATAATTGAGACAAACATTTCTGAAAAATAATATAACAAGGTGATGGTGTAGGATCTTTATTTTTCCTACAATAATAGGAAAAATAGTTTTTATTAGTATATAAAATGTAGTCATATCCAGAGTCTTCCTGATATGTTTACGTAATCTTTAGGGGTTCTTTATAATAATTTCTATAAGTAAGTAATTTTAGAAAATTAGAGCTAATTTTATCTCACCATAGTCTTTTCATATAAATTTTGTTGACTTGGAATCTTTCTGCATGTCTTTCTGAATTTTTTACTTTTGTAGTCTCATGTTATAATCTTTGTTTTCTTTTTCTTTATGTACAAACTTAGTCTAGAATTTTTCTCTTACATATGGTCTCCGTACTTTTAAGAAACCGTTTAAAAAATATTTTGTCATCTTTTGGTTTCCTCAAATCAAGTATAGTTATTGAAGATTCATATTTTACCTGTTGGTATCACCTTTACTTAAAAATATTGTAATGTAGAGGGAGAACACCAGTCAGAATTAATAAAGTCTGATAAAATGCTTTTTAAAGAATTAAGAGAAGTCTGTGTTTCTTGTGAGTACGGGTTAATAGAGGTCTTTCTTTGTTTCATAGAAGATTGTGTTTTATAATTGGTATATTAAGGTATCACAATTAGTTCCTGATTACAGAATGGGTGATTCAATGTACACACTTCTTTTTTTTTTTTAAAGATTTTATTTATTTGAGAGAGAGAGAGTGAGAGAGAGCACGAGAGGGGAGAGGGTCAGAGGGAGAAGCAGACTCCCCACTGAGCGGGGAGCCTGTTGTGGGACTGATCCTTGGACTCTAGGATCATGACCTGAACTGAAGGCAGTCACTTAACCAACTGAGCCACCCAGGCGCCCCAGTGTATACACTTCTTAAGAACACCATTATTTGTGTGGAGAATTCTTTTTTAGTTATTGACATTAATTGGCTGACTCATCTGACTCACTGTGAATGAGAGAAATTTTATAATGAAAATCTGTCCTACATTTAGTTTCATATATACTTTTTTTTCTCCTGGCTCATAAAATCTTTGTGATATGAGCTCTTCAGAGAATCATTTAAGTTTAATTTGTGTGTGTGTGAGTGTGTGTGTAAAGTTCCATGTGAAAATAAGCATAGTTCCTAAATATGAGGTCTTTTTTTTTAGAAGATTAGCAAGGTCTCATTAAGTATATGTTCACTGTTTTTGTAACAGTAACATTTTTTGGTAAAGAGTAAATTAAGAATCTTCGCTCTTCCTGACTTGTGGGGCAAACTTTATAATAATGCTGCTGTTTTTTGTTTTTTAATAATTTTACTTTCCTTCTCAATTTCTGCAGCACAAAATTGATTTTTTAAAATAACAGTTTTATTAAGGTGTGATTCACACACATATAGTTTACCCACTTAAAGTGTACAGTTCAGTGGGTTTTTAGTACATCCACAGAGTTGTGCATCCAGTACCACAATCAATTTTAGAATATTTTCATTATCCCAAAAAGAAACCCCAGACCTATTAACATTCACTCCTGCCAGTCCCCCATCCCTAGACAAACACTAATCTGCTTTCTTTCTGTATGCCTGTTTTGAAGATTTCATATAAATAGAATCATATAACATGTGGTCTTTTGTGACTGGCTTCTTTTCATTTAGCATAATGTTTTTAAGGTTTATCCAAGTTGTAGCATGTATCGGTACTTCATTTCTTTTTATTGCCAAAAAATATTCCATTGTATGGGTATATCATTTTATTTATCCATTCACCAATTGATAGATGTTTGAGTTGTTTCTGCCTTTTTTTTTTACTGTTATGAATAATACTGCTGTGAACATATTTGTAAAAGTTGTGTGAACTTATGTTTTCATTTCTCTTGGATGTGTATACTTAGAGGTGAAATTGCTGGGTCATGTGGTAATTTTTTGTTTAACCTATGAAATCAATTGTATAGTATTGTTGAATATTATGCTGCTTGTAGAATTTACTCTGGTTGCTCTGTATGCAGTCTCAGTTTTGTCATATAGCCTTTACAACTATTCTGTGTAATGTTATTCTGTTGTTTTTTGCCTACTGAAGTGCTGTGTGCTAGGTATTTATGAAGTTCTGTGATCTTAGTTTGATCTGAGCCTTCTAATATCCTGGTGAGAAGTTCCTGGCAAACTTGGGTCAGGAAATGAGAAATGAGTTGAGTTTTGTTATTTTTTAATTTCATAGAAGTAGTTAATGGAGGTTTAAGGACGGGGAATGGTAGTAGCATCTGGGAATGATAGAAACTTGCAGATTTCTGGCTGTTAGGTATACTGAAGAAATGGTATTGGTATCATAATCGGGTTTTTTTCCTTTGTATTTGGGTCTTTGAGTCATTGTATAAGTTTGTGCCACAGAGCATGCTTACTTTATCTCATGGATCAGGGAGAATTACTGGTTAGCACTGTTTCTGTTTTGATTAAGATAAGCACCACTTGTCCCCAGTTTCAGAAAAGGCAATCATAAAATATTCTTTTGGTAAAAATTAAACACAAATTTATTTTGAAGTTTCCATGATTAGATTCTTACAAAAAGGCTACCAGTGTGCTCGCAGATAGCTGGTTATCCGGTATTCTAACAAAGGGAGGACACTGCTGACAGATAAAGCCAGATTGGTACCTAAACATAGCTTTAACAGTGATGATGTTGGGCTCTGCTGAGTTTTACTGTCTTGCTCAGGCCCCTTTGTGACCTGGTAAGAATTTTTGTACTCTTCCAATTCTGGATTTAGTTTCGGAAAGTCTGGATCAAGGAATGGTTTTTTTGTTCGTTTGTTTTGTTTTCTGAGTTGTGATTTTGAACTAGATGCCCCTATAGGCTTCAAAGCAGCTGATTAGGTAAAAGTCAACTGAATAAAAGTGATACCAGTTTTATAATTATAGCAGCACTTACTGAGTGTCTAATAGAGTTATTTTTCTTATTTAATTTTAGATTAAGGAAAGCATTTCTGAGCTGAGAGATTATCTAATTTATCTATAACATGATATCTTCTAGTATTTTGAAAGTGTGACTGCCAGATGGGTGTATAATTTGTTTCCTGTAAGTTTCTTTTTTTTTTAATTTTTTTGTAAGATTTTATTTATTTATTTGAGAGAGAGAATGAGATAGAGAGAGAGCATGAGAGGGGGGAGGGTCCGAGGGAGAAGCAGACTCCCTGCTGAGCAGGGAGCCCGATGCGGGACTCGATCCCGGGACTCCAGGATCATGACCTGAGCCGAAGGCAGTCGCTTAACCAACTGAGCCACTCAGGCGCCCCTCCTGTAAGTTTCTTATGAGCGTATAGAGGGAAATCTGTTATTTTCCTGGATAAAGAAAATAGTAGAAACTTCTTATTTTTTTAACAGGTAAAGATTGTTTTGTCCAAGAAATTCTAAGGGGCATTTTAAGGAAATGTTCAGGTGTATGTATGTTAAAACATTTCTTATGAAATATTTAAAATATTTTAATTTACCCCCCTTTGTTCTGATGTTGGGTATTTCCACCTAAAAGCTATTTTATGTTTTTTAAAACAGTAAAAATATCTGACATGAAGGTGTCATTATAAGATTTGTCTACTTACTGTACATTTTAGTGTAAAATTTTGGATTTGATTCCCAAGTTAATGGGAAAGTGATATAATTACTGTCCTGTATATGTTGAATTAGGTCTTAATTCGCTAAGAATGAAGGCATTGTTGGTGAGGAGAGTGTGCCATAAGAATCATATAGGGATTCTGGACTGAGATACAGGCCAATATTGAAATAATTAGAAAATTAAGTTTTCAAACTTAGAGGGATATTTTGTGTTATAGGTATTACTTTTCTCCTCTCTTAGGGAACACAGTATTACAGGATACTATGTAATAAATTAAAATTTTTAAGTAGCTTACAGCATCACTTAAGGAAAGACAAAAATAAAGCAACTCTGATGATGTTGGTTGTGAGACATAGCTTTAGAATATGTTTTTTTTTAATTTTTTTAAAAAAGATTTTATTTATTATTTGAGAGAGCGTGAGAGAGCACAAGCAGGGGGAGCAGCAGAGGGAGAGGCAGAAGCAGGCTATTCACTGAACAGGTAGCCTGACAACAGGACTCGATCCCAGGACCCTGGGATCATGACCTGAGCCAAACGCCGACGCTTAACCAACTGAGCCACCCAGGCACCCCTAGTATCTCTTTTTAAACACCATTTTATCCCTAGTGCTTGGTACATAAGAGCAGGGAGCCCAGCGTGGGGGCTCTATCCTGGAACCCTGGGATCATGACCTGAATTGAAGGCAGACACTTAACCGACTGAGCTACCCAGGTGCCCCAAGTCATTTCACATCTTAAAGCCTCTTTGTTCTTATCTCTAAAATGATGATAATACCAATCAATTCTCAAGAATCAGTTTAATATCTCCTAAGTACTTCACAGATTTGTGTGACAAATTGCTTTTGAAAAATGGAAGCTGTTACTTATATTACCTCTCTGACTTTTTGGTCTCCTTCACTGGTAAGAATTCTTCTAGCTGCCTTTTAAATGTGGGTATTTCTAAATGACTTCCTGCCCTCCTACCCCTTCCACCCCCCCACCCCCCGCAGTATATATGTATGAAAACATTTACTTCATGGCTTCAGCTAAGTAATATACTCTCTTCTGTTTTCTGGGTTCTAGATCTGAATTCCAGCTACCTTTTGGACCGCTGCACAAGTTAAATAGCAAACTTTGTATCTAGTATGAAACACATGATTATCCTGCATTTTGTTTTTCATCTGTGTTTTCTTTCTTGAGCCATTATCTTCTACTTCGTTACCTAAACTAGAATTTTCAGAAACCCCTTTGACTTTTGTAAAATGTCAAGTTACTAATTTAGGGCTCATCAGTTTTAATACTTGTCAGTTTTAATAATGTCTTGAATTTATCCCCTTCAGGTCTGCATCTCCTGCTGGGAGAAATGCTATGATAATCCAAACACTGCTTTTCATTCCTTCCAGTCTCTCCTCCTGTTGCTACCCCCTACCCCCCTCACTAGAAGAGGCCAAACAAAACAAAACTAATCTATTTCTCTGTGGCAACTCACGTCTCTGTTTTCCTGGCCCCAGCACTCATCTTTGAATCCTGTTAACCTAGGATATAGTAGGCCAGCAAATAATACTTTGGCTTTAAAATAAAGTATCTTATAATAAAATAATGTAGCAGTATTTTATTTATTTATTTATTTTAAGATTTTATTTATTTGTCAGAGAGAGAGCATAAGCAGGGGAGCAGCAGGCAGAGGGAGAAGTGGCTCCCCGCTGAGCAAGGCCTGATGTGGGACTTGATCCCAGGACCCTGGGATCATAACCTCAGCCGAAGGCAGACACTTACCAGACTGAGCCACCCAGCCGTCCCATTGTAACAGTATTTTGGTGGTATATTTTGTCATTAGTCAATATGTCTCTCTCTATATCTATATATACCCTAATGTAAACTTAAATATTTGGTCTTGACCAATTAAACTTGAAAAACAGTGAGAACTAAAGTGTCTATTCTTTTAGAAAGGTATCATCAACATTCATTTAATATCTCTTCTACATGGAATAGTCTTTAATTCTAGCTTGAATAAACAGTAAATAAAAGAATGAACCCCTGATTAGCAGATACATGTAAGCCACGCTTTGATATATTTGAAAAGTATTTGAAATAAGTCAAGTACTGGCAGGGAATTACATTAGCACTAATGACCTACCTAAACTGGTTTAAATTGTCTTTTAATTTTTACCAAAATAATATGAATGCATGGTAATGAGTCAAATAGTTCAGAAGAATTTAGGATGAAAAGTGGTTATATTTCCTATTCCACTCTTTCCCACCCTGGTCCTATTTCTCAGAAGGAACTTCTATAAGGAATATGCTTATTCTTTTTCTCTTATAAATTCATTTACCAGTGTTAGAAAATGTCTGTTATAAACTCTTTGCTACAAAAGGTAAGAATTTAGGTCATTCAATTTCTTGCTCATTACTTACTCTTTCTTCTTGATATTCGATAGTTTTTTTGTTGTTAATATTTTTGGATCATTGGTTACTTCCTTTTTAAACTTTAAATAATGTAGTTCTCTATTTTTATAGCCTCACCCTTGGTCATTTATACTTTAATGCTGTCAAAATTGTTAGTGCTTTCTTTTGTTTTTGAAATCATAAAATGTTCTGAAATTGAATTATATGCTGATTCTAAAAATTAAAAACTAGTAAAGAGGGCACCTGGATGGCTCAGTCGTTGAGCATCTGCCTTCAGCTCGGGTCATGGACCTGGCGTCCTGGGATTGAGTCCCACATTGGGCTCCCTGCTCGGCGGGAAGCCTGCATCTCCCTCACCCATTCCCCCTGCTTGTGTTCCCTCTTTCGCTGTGTCCCTCTCTGTCAAATAAATAAATAAAATCTTTAAAAAAACAAACAAACTAGTTAAGACCTGAGTGCTTAGTGCTTCATTCCATTGTCACACTGGACTTAGAATACTTTATATTACATATATTTATTTATGTTTATATATATAAATATGTAGCATTAAAATGAAATGGATTCTTTCTTCCAGAATGATTTCATAGTTAAATTTGTTTCATAGGTACATCATGATTTTCTGGACTTAACAGTTACATGCCTTGATAGAATTCTTAAATGTATCTGTCCTAATAATCATATCATCTTTATAAGCTTTCTTTTTTTTTGTGGTGCTCACTCTCTCCTATAACCTGCAGTCTTCTAATTCCCCTCTGGGCAGTTTGCTTATGTCTGCTGCATAGCTTTCATCCTGGAAAATCTTCTCTTTGTTGTCCCTCCAGGGCTTTCACATGGAGTTTTCATAGAGTTTGGGAATGCCTTGAAATTGTGTACAGAGCTTGAGTGTGAATGTATTTTTCAGCTTTCACTGTATTCTCAGGGTTGATTCTTATGATCCCAAAACACATCTGCTTTGAAATCACAATCTTGTATACTGTATATTCTAATTATACTAAACTGTAATCATAACCTCTTCAGCTCATTGATGCTGTTTTCCTGCAAATGAGACTGCCAATGGACATTATACTGGGTTTTTATAGCATAGCCCCTAGCATAACCCCCAAGGAGATACATTCCTGGCACTGGCAATCATCTATTTTCCTCAAATTTTCTAAAGTTATATCTTACCTTTAGTGACTGCAATGGTAATTATGATCCCCTACATAATAACAAAGGATGTTACCAATACCTAATAACTTGCTGGTTTTTAATTTTTATTTTCTTGGTCATTTGTTTAAAGGAGGCTCTAGCCACTTTTAGCCTGGTAACCTTCGAGTACCCTTAGCATGGTATTTTACTGTTTATCATGGCAAGTCTGGTCTTACCTTTGGTCAGATCAGGAGTTATTTGCCAAGATCCAAAGTGAAAGGCAACAAAAGAAACTACAGTGGAGTAAATGAGAGATGTTGCAAAAACACTTATTTTTCTTTACTCTTCCTAGCAGTGATCTTGGCTAAAAATGTTTTAAATATGTATACCAATGGTCTTTGGCCAAAAATAAATAGTATAGTATACTGTGTTAGTCCTCTGTCTAGTGTTGGGTAGAATGTAGAATATGGGAAAATTTGTTTAATTGCTTATATGTTTTTTAAGATTTTATTTATTTGAGAGAGAGCGTAAGTGCATGAGTGGGGGGAGGGGCAGAGGGAGGGAGGGAGAGAGAATCTCAAGTGGACTCTACACTGAGTGTGGAGTCGCATGTGGGGACCCGATCTCATGACCCTGAGATAATAACCTGAGCTGAAATCAAAGAGTCAGATGCTTAACCAACTGAGCCACCCAGGCACTCCTTAATTGCTTATTTTTTAAGGAGTATTTTATTGTGGGAGAGTGTTGTTTATACTTTTCATGGCACAAATGGCCATGCTTTCTTTTGCCTCTAGGCCTTTGTTTATTGCTGTTTTTACTATCTGGCTAAATATCTTTCTCCCATATTCTTTCACTAGGCTAACTTCTACTTGTTTTTTGGGTCTATCCTTAGATATCACCATTTCAGAGAAGCTTTCCAATTAGGTTATGTGCTGCATGTATAGTTCCCTCCATTTATCACTTATTCACTGTATTCAGTTACTCACTTTTATTACTTTATTTTCTTATTTGAAAGGTTTGTTGAGTGCTGTCTGTGAGCCAAGTCCTGTTACATGAGAGGGGATCTGGCAGTGAATAAACAAACCAAAATACTGCCCCCTGTAGTGCTTATATTCTGTTGGGTAGAGATAGACAGAAAAGAATATGAATGTAATACCAGGTAGAGATGAGTTCTAAGAAGAACAAAGCAGAGTGATAGTGGGGAAATACTTAAGGTGACCAGGGAATGCCATTCTGAGGGTGAAATTTATGGTCATTGAGATGAGAGCTGATTGTGACTTGGGCTAGAATGGTAGAGGTGAAAAATGTTCAGATTCTGAATTATTTTGAAGACTGGGTCATGAAATGTTCAGATTCTGGAAATGTATTTTGAAGATAGAATCTACAGTAATTTGCTGATGCATTGATAGGGGGTATATGAGACAATGAGAAGACCCCAAGATTTTGGCTTGAACAGATGTCAAGATTTACTTGGGTGAGGACACAAGAGGAACAGGTTTGGGGTGGGGGTATAGAAGGGATAGTACTCACCAGCTCAATATTAGATATGTTAAATTTGAGGGCCTACTAGAAATCTGAGTGGAGATTTTGAGTAGCCAATTCTATATATAAGTATCGAGCTGAGATAGGTAGCATGAAGCTGAGAAGTTGAAGAGAAATTATTGAAGAGAGAGGAGGAGTGGCATAATCATTGAGAGTAGGAGAATGAATTGACAGTAAAAGTTGGCAGTGAAAATGGAGTAATGTTGCTACTCATTTATGGTTTATGATCATGAATTGGGGTTGAGATCAAGTCAGCATGTATATATGCTTTCTCTCACTGAGTTTTACAGGCAATAATGATAGAGGAAGAAAGGGAGGGACAAAGGTGTAATACAATGATGGGCCATTCAATCTTAAGATGGATAAAAAAGGAAATTGGGCATGAGATGGTGAGTGAAAAGATGATAGAGTAAATAGATAGGTGCCTCAGAGTTCAAAGAATTGATGAAGATGTATAGGTATTAAGAGGCTATTACAGGTATTAAGTGGGAGTTATACTTCCATTGATGCCATTTTATCTTGTCTCCAAATCTCTCAAGAACAACAGATAAACAAAAAGGCCAGAAAGAAGCCAAGACAGTTTAAGCATTATTCCTGTTTACAGGCCTGTGAATTGAGGAAATTTAACATGAGCCACCACTCTCTGTCAATATGTAAGAAAAATAATTCCTGGGAGCCTTCTCTATTTTAGCATCTCCTTTAACTTCCCCCATCTTTTTCACCGTCTTCACTACCCTTAGAAACTCCTACCATTCTTATTGTGGTCTTTCTCAAACTGTGTGTGTGTGTGTGTGTGTGTGTGTGTGTGTGTGTGTGTGTGTGTGTGTGTGTGTGTGTGTGTGTGTTTAAACCTCTTTCATGTAATTACTAGTTGGTGAGGGTCTTTGTCTTGTTAAATTAAGCTTATAGTTTTTCACCATGCACCTTGTACCTAGAAGTTAATTGTGGTGTAACCAGCTTCTAAAACTGGTTATTTACCTAAAAAAAGGTGAGAGTTACCTGTGTATATACATCCCTTACTAGATTATATACTCATTTAGAGGGCTTTCATTTTATTCATAGTTTTATCCCCAGCTCCCTTCATGATGCCTGATAATTTAATAGGTTGGGATATTTGTTGACTAAATGAATAATATATTATTACAGTAACTCTTCACTTTCCTAGAGGTTACTTTTCATATCACTTGCCTCTTTGAATTACCTCTGAGAACTAGGAAGGAAGCAATTCCACTTTTAAGAGTCTTCTCAAGAGGGGCGCCTGGGTGGCTCAGTCAGTTAAGCTGAACCTTAGCTCAGGTCATGATCTCAGGGTCCTGGAATCGAGCCCTGGGCTGCACCCCCTGATCAGCAGGGGAGTCTGCTTCTCTCTCTCCCTCTGTCCCTCCCCACCATCCATGCTTGCTCTCTCAAATAAATAAATAAAATCTAAAAAAAAAAAATCTTCCCAAGAAAAAGAAAGTACACATCCACATATAGATATGTTTATAGCAGCATTCATTATTCATAATAGCCTAGAACTGGAAACAGTTCAAATGTCCAGCAATTGATGAATAAATGAACAAAATGTGGTATATCCATTTAATGGGATACTGTTCCGCAATTAAAGGGAACACACTACTGATATATGTTGTAGTATCAATGAACTCCAAAAACATTTAGGTTAAGTGAAAAAAGCCAGATGGAAAAAGCTACATATTGTATGATTCTATTTTGTAAGACATGTCTAGAAAAAGATTTGTTGAGACAGTAGATCAGTAGCACTTGGTGCTGGGGTTAGTGGGGCTAAGAGTGAGGTTAACTAAGTAGGCACAAGGGAACTTTTTGCAATAATGGAAATCTAAAGTAATAAGGTTGGTGGTTGTACAACTCTAAATTTGCACAAATTATTTAATTGTTCATTTATCATGGATGAGTTTTATGGTAGGTAAATTGTAGCACAATAAAGCTAGGAAAACAAATAATTTTGAGCAGCTAGAAGTGGTATTTTAGAAATAATGAAGTTTATTCAGAAATAAGCTTTTTTGGTTCTCACTGTGTCAAGCTTGTTGAGTTTACTTAGGCAAAATTGTAACAAGTTTATTTTCTAAAGCACTGTACATTAAAGGTACTCTCATCAGGAGCAAATGATAATTGACAGGAAGAGAAATAGAAACTTTAAGAAGTAAAAAGTATAGCCAGCAAGGACTGTTTAATGTTGGCTTATTACCTTGTATATGTCAGTAGCACCTGAGGCCATCTTGACATGAATAGCTTGGTATAATTATTGATTACAGTGATGACATCTAATCAGTAAGAAAAGCTTGATTTATTTCTGTGTCCCCAGGTTATGAAAGCAAGGTAATCACATATTAGAAAAATTTATAAAAATTAATTAATTAAAATTGAATGCAAAGGAACTAGCTTCATTAATATTTTTATTCACATTGGGAAATGATGCCATTATATGAAGTAAATTATATTATTAACACAGTGTGCTGTCTTTTATATAAACCTGTTATGTCTGACCAACCACACTATACTAGGACCTGTAATTAGTGATTTTTCTAGTACTAATGATAAAATTACAGTAGTTTCATCAGTTTGCATTAATTTGACCATCTTGTAACCAGAAATCTTAAACTTTCAGTATTTTTTCTGATGCAGGTTAATGCACTGAGGTGGTAAAATAGAGATTGTTTTAATTTACCTATTGCTACATAACAGACCACCCCAAATTTTACTGAGCTTAAAACAACAACTTGTTTTTTATCATTCTGTGGGTAGACAGGGCAGTTCTTGTGCTTGTCTCACCAGCCTTACATCACAGCTGCATTTAGCAGGTGGGTTGGCTGGGGGATGGGCCTAGCTGGGCTTAACAAGATGCTGAGTTTCTTCTTTCCACATGATATGATATCTGAGGCTTCTTCACCCATGGCACCTAAGGGCAGTGTATATTGAAGAGGTGTTTTGAGCTTTCAAATTTGATTGACCTGTATTGGCAGTTTACCCTTTTATGGTCTATTTTTGTATCTGGAAAGTGAGTATAAAAATATACCTGGATTGGGAAATATAAAAAAGTTCTGGAGATAGATGGGAGTGATGGCTCCACAACTATGTTAGTATATATTTTTTTAAGATTTTATTCATTTAGAGAGAGAGAGCAAGTGCGGGGAGTGGGCAGGATAAAGTGGGAAGGATTAGTTATTTACTTTCCCTAAAATTTATTTACTCTTTGCTCAGAAAAATGCATTTCTGAAATATTGACTATCAGAATCATTTTGTAGATGATGAAAGGAGAATACTACAAAATCCTATGAACCTTTTAAGAAATGTGTATTCTTTGTGTGAATTTGGATTTTCAGATAATCTTAAGAGATTTGCTTATATTGGATAGAATATGTCATTCTCTTTAGATATTTCACATTTCCTTCTTTTATGCTTTCTTTTTTATTGTTATGTTAATCACCATATATTACATCATTAGTTTTTGATGTAGTGTTCCATGATTCATTGTTTGTGCATAACACCCAGTGCTCCATGCAGAACGTGCCCTCTTTAATACCCATCACCAGGCTAACCTATCCCCCTGCCCTCCTCCCCTCTAGAACCCTCAGTTTGTTTTTCAGAGTCCATCGTCTCTCATGGTTCGTCTCCCTCTTTTATGCTTTCTTATCCTGGGAAGACATAATGAAATATTTTGCCCAACTTTGGGGATTTGTTCAAGGGATTAAATCACCGTTCTGTGTTAGGATATGTAAACTCATTTGAGACAAGAGTTGATGCCTGATACAGCATTCATTTACAATCAGCAGTGCAGTTTGAAAATTGACTTAATGATTTTTATGTTGAGAATGTTGAGGATAAGTAATTGATTGATTGCTCATCTATGTGCTAGTGTTCTCAGTGCTGGAGATGCAGCAGAGAATGATACAGATGTCCTTGTTCTCATGGATTCAAGTTCAAGTTGAGATTTTATTTTTTATTTATTATTTTTTTAAAAGATTTTATTTATTTATTTGACAGAGAGAGACAAGCAAGAGAGGGAACACAAGCAGGGGGAGTGGGAGAGGGAGAAGCAGGCTTCCCTCAGAGCAAGGAGCCCGATGCGAGGTTCGATCCCAGGACTCTGGGATGATGACCTGAGCCAAAGGCAGACACTTAATGACTGAGCCACCCAGGCACCCCTCAAGTTGAGATTTTAGACAACAAACATTAACAGAAATACATACATACTTTGATTTGGAGATAAGTGGTAGGAAGAAATAAAAAGCAGGATAAGG
The DNA here is from genome assembly GCF_037043125.1 of Eumetopias jubatus. Classification (NCBI taxonomy): domain Eukaryota; kingdom Metazoa; phylum Chordata; class Mammalia; order Carnivora; family Otariidae; genus Eumetopias; species Eumetopias jubatus. The sequence continues at coordinate 50,614,518 of NW_028274809.1, forward strand.
AGTTAGAGAGTAATGAGGAAGGAGACTATTTTAGAGAAGAATGCCTAACAATGGCTTCTCTAAAGAGAAATGTGGGAGTGAGCTATGCAAAGAAGTGGCGAAGAGCATCCCAGACTTGAGAAAGAGCGAGTGCAAAGGCTCTGAAGTAGAACCAAGCTTGGTGAATTTGATTAACTGAGCAGGAAGACCGGTATGACAGCTTACAGAGTGAGGCTAGAGGAGTATGAAAGGAGATGAGGTCTTAAAGATAGGTGTCCTATTTAAATTTTATTCTGAGGCACTGGTAGGGACTTTGTATTTTAAAGTATAATGGGAAACCACTGGAATTTTTTAAAAGAGTTTTATTTTGAAATAATATTAGACTTAAAAAATTTGCAGAGCTAGTGCAGAGAGTTCCTGTATACTCTTTATCCAGTATTAATATCTTGCATAACCATTATTGGAATCTGTTTTTTGTGGTAGTGTGTTACTTTAAAATTCTGACTCTCCTGCTTCTTTGTGGAGAAGACTGAAGAGGCAAGAGATGAAGTATGGAGTCCAGTTTGGAGGCTAGTGTAGTGATCTAGATGAGAGTTGATGAGGCTGATAGCTGACAGTTCAAGAGGTTTATCCAGATAGCTTCTTGGGACTTGTATTTTTAAAAGCCTGGTTTAGAATATCATACTAAGAAAATACACAAAAGCTTTCCCTGAGACCAAACTTCTGTACTTGGATTTTTTTTAAAGATTTATTTATTTATTTGAGAGAGAAAGAATGAGACAGAGAGAGAGATCATGAAGAGGGGAAGGGTCAGAGGGAGAAGCAGACTCCCTGCTGAGCAGGGATCCTGATGTGGGACTTGATCCTGGGACTCCAGGATCATGACCTGAGCCTAAGGCAGTCGCTTAACCAACTGAGCCACCCAGGCGCCCTGTGCTTGGTTGTTTTTTAAGAGGAACAAACTACTAGCATAATTTAGACCAAGAAAAATATTGTGCATAAGCAACTTTGTTAATGAAAGAAGGTAATAATTGAAATAGGTGAATAAAGAACTATAGCCACATTTCTTTGTGTTGAAAATCAGTGAGTCTGTCTTAGGCATTGGTTCCTTATTGTAAGTTGCCGTAATTTTTCTTTGAAAGAATGAAAACTAGTAAATACTACATTTCATCAATTTTTTAGATACTTACTTTGTATGGAAAATGCTTCTTAATTTGACAAAGATTAATTAACAAGATTTTTCATTGCAAAGATACAGTCTTGTTTTATGATCTGCATGGCTACTCTTTATCTTGTTCATTTTCAGTTTTTACATATTTTACTTTAATGTTAAGAATAATGATTCATAGTTTGAAATTTTAATGAAAGCATTGTACAGATATTTTGCTAATGTATATAGTTAATCTGTGTATCTGTGATATGCTTTTGAAAGTATTAATGAATAGAATGAATTCTTGTCAGAATTGTACTTTTCTAATGTTCTGTTCTGTAACATCAAACAATTTATTACTAATTTATGTTCTTAAACTATTCCCTGCTTTTTGTTTGCTGTAAAACAATGAGGTGATGACTTAAGAAAACTTTGTTTTGGAAGTTGAACCTAAAATTAAGTACCTTTTAGTAGTATCTACTCTCCTTCACTTTAAGAACTAAATGGTAACATTTTTTGTGGTTGAATTCTGAAAGTTGTAGACACTTTTGTTCTTTGTTATAATTGAACTCTTTAATGCATAGCTTTATGGAATTCATTTTCATTAAATAGGGAACATAATTGAGATGATTGAGTGAGATACTTGTAGGATATTTGGAACAGTATCTGGCAAGGAGTGCATGCTCACTTAATACTAACTCTTATTAGAAGTACTATAAGTAGTATTGGGATTATTTAAAATAGCCTTATTTTTGCCTGTTTGGAAGAAGTGGTCTGTGAACCTCCTTTGTTACTTACCTAATATTTAATGGGTAGTTTCTGGGTGTCAGGTACTATCAGATGTTCTTATGTACATTATTTTGGCTCATGATGAGGGTATTAGGCTCTGAGAGGTGAAGTCATTTAGTCATGGTTGTGCAGTAAGAAGTAGGCTTTCTAACAAAACTACCCAAATCTGTCATCTGTCATTGACATATAAAGACCTTTTAATTTGTCAGAATCACTCCTCTGTTAGATGTTTATATTGGATACTTTCTTATATACAGAGCTGTATGATACGGGTTGTGGAGATTGAAGAAATGAGTTTTGTACGCTGTCTTACAGTGTTGGAGATAGCTGTGATACAAGGTAGAAAATGATATTATTAGAAATTATACACATTTAGAGGATGGAGATGTTTGCATTCAGGGAAGAGGTTTAATCAGGGATTTTTTTTTAAGATTTTATTTATTTATTTATTTATTTATTAGAGAGAGAGAAAGAGTGAGTGCGAGTGGCAGAGGGAGAGAATCTGGAGCAACCTCTGCCTTGAGTGTGGAGCCCGTCGTGGGGCTCGATCCCACATGACCTGAACCTAAATCAAGAGTTGGACGTTTAACTGACTGAGCCACCCAGGTGCCCCCAGGGATGGTTCCTTGAAAATAGGTTAACATTTCAACTAAGTGATTTGGGAGTAGTGGGATTTGGACATCTCAGTAGAGGAAACAATAATGAAAACATGAGCTATGTATAGAAAATAGTGAATAGTTTGTTTTGGCTACTGTGTGTGAATGAATGTAGGGGAAATTTTATATTGGAAAGGTAAATTAAATTGAGGATCAAGTTGTGTAGGGCCTTGAAAACTTGATGTTTTGAATTCAGACATTCATTAGTTGAGTGAATTTCTTTTAGTCATTGTAGAAGCTGGTTACATATGGTTTGGGGAAATAAAATTGAATGAGAAATTTAGACCACAATGAGATTTTATTATTAAAAAGGGAAATTGATGGGCATGGAGAATGGTAGAAAGAACACTTTATTAGGAGTAAGGAAATGAGATTTCCAGTCCTGACCTGCCATGAAGGAGTTACGTAACTTTGGAACAGTTCTTTTACTTTCTGTGTGCATTAGGTTCTCAATATGTAAAATGAGGTTTGTATAAAAGATCATTAAAGCCATAATGAGATGGTGACTGTCTTTTTTTGTCCAAACTAGGATGCTGAAAGAGGTACTATTAATAATTAAGCCCAGTAGCAACTGAATTATATTCTTGCTTATCTTAATGAGTCTTTCACCTATCATGTTTCAAAACTCAAATTTAAAGTACTGAAAAGCAAGAAAAAGGACTAAGACATTAATCATAAATGTTTAATGTTGAACATGGTAAAGGTAGAATAATCTGAGGAAATAGAACCTTTTAAACATTATTTTTAATTGAAGTATAGTTAACACACAGTGTTACATTAGTTTCAGGGTGTATGACATAGCGATTCTAGAAGTTTATATGTTAATACTGTGCTTACCACAAGGGTAGCTACCATCTGTCACCATACAGTGCTATTACAACACCATGGCTTATATGCCATCACCGGAAGCATGTGCCTCCCACTCCTCTTCACCCATTTTGACCATCTGCCACACCCTGGAAATAGAATCACTTTTAAATAAGTATCTGCTTGATGTTATGAGTGGTAATGATTTGATTAAAAATGTGCATATGAACATGGAATTGTTTTGAAACAGATATATTCTTCAAAATAAAGTCAGTTACTATTGTAGATAAAGCTAAAAACATTACACATCACTGTAAGTATACACTTTAATATGTCTGGTATTTAGAGGAAGTAATGAGGTACTTCATTTACACATGTTTTCTAGACAGAATTCTTTAAATGTCTTCAGGGACTGAAGTCTTTAGGGTAGTTTACCCTGTATTAGCTGGGTCTACCAGACTGCTGTCCTTGCAGTTTTAAATAGTCTTTTTTTTTTTTTAAAGATTTTATTTATTTATTTGAGAGAGAGAATGAGATAGAGAGAGAGAGCATGAGAGGGGGGAGGGTCAGAGGGAGGAGCAGACTCCCTGCTGAGCAGGGAGCCCGATGCGGGACTCGATCCCGGGACTCCAGGATCCTGACCTGAGCCGAAGGCAGTCGCTTAACCAATTGAGCCACCCAGGCACCCTTAAATAGTCTTGTTACAGTTTTGTTTTGTTTTTTTTCTTTTTAATCTTCCCTTGATGTTATACTCACTGCTCTAAATTTTCTGACTTATCATAATGGTGTTCAGTACAGTTCTGTAGAGAGGCATCTTCCCCCCCAACCTTCCTGTATAAGTAAGAATTGTGTGAAAGCTTCAAAATTGTGTGGATTTGGTAGCAAGTTTGTTATTTCAGGCCACTTTCCTGTATTTTCTAGTTTTCTCATATTCTAGATAAGTGCTTCTCAGACATTTAATGTAGATTCAGATCACCTGGGTATTTTACTAGATCTGGTATGGGCCTGAGAATCTGCTATTCTAATAAGCTCCTAAATGATGTGGAGTTGCTGTTCTGTAGACTACACTCAGTATCAAAAGTTCTGGAAAGTTTATTGGAATTCTGTCAGTCTTATGATACACAGGGCATTAAATATGGCTGGATTCTTTTGGAACTTATATTGATAGTTTTAAAAAGAAAACTTAGGACTTTTGTAAATCTAATAATACAGTTGATTGAATAATATTTATCTTTTGTATTCACATTTCCCTCTTTCATGTTTACCAGTGTCTTAACCCTAGTTTTGCTTCTTTCTCATTTCTTTTTTTTGTTGTTGTGGTTTTTTGCTTTTGTTTAATGTATTATTGTGTTTTGTGGATCTGGTCAGGGAACCGTTACTGTATTTTATGTTTGTATCTACATTTTATTTTGCATGCGTAACGTGGCTTTGCCTGGATGTTCTTTTTGGTAAGTTCCAAATTTATAAAGCATATTGTTTTTTGTAGTGTAAGTTACAGTGTTTTTCATCTTTTTTTCCTCTCACTTCTAGTAATGTGATCATGCTCATGAGTTGTTTTTAAAGAGTTCATTTGATTTTTTTTCTAACATTTTCCAACTTTCCTTAATAGTAGTGCAGTTTGATACTAATCTGCTTTGATTGGTTTTATAGCCTCACACTGTCAGTTGCTGATCACTGTTAGCAGTTGCTCTCTCAAGTATTTTGGTTTTTTAAAAAAGCCTTAATCATCTAAAGATATTGTTCTAAGAGCTTGTGCTTCCATATAGCAATCATAAAAGAAGATAGTTTGTAGTAAAATTAAATATCTTTGTTCTGAATTAACAATGCATTCTAAATTTGTTTTTACAGCAACAGCTTGCACAGCTACAGAAAGAAAAATCAGAGATTCTGAAAAATCTGGCATTATACTACTTCACATTTGTAGATGTTATGGAATTTAAGGTAATGTATTTTAATATGTAAAATTTAACATACAGTGATGTTTGTTAATTGTATAAATTTCTTTATCACTTGTAGATAATAAAATTTGAATTCTTCTAGAACTAAGATTTAAATTTGTGTATGTTTTCTAAATTTAGTATTATTTATATAGATAAAAGATTAAAATAAACTTTATTTTCAGGACCATGTTTGTGAATTGCTGAATACTATTGATGTTTGCCAAGTCTTCTTTGATATTGTAAGTATTATTTTCAGAAAAATTTCTGATTCTTTTCTGATTTTCTAATAGAACTAAGGGGACTGAATATTTTTCTTCAGAAAAAAATTACGTGACTAGTGTGTGAAATTTCAGCATTGTTACATTGGCTTATTTCGTAGCACTTTTTTAAGGTAAGGAGTTACCATATATTCCCTATTTTTACTTGTTTGTCACTGGGTATAAGTCTTGTACATATTGGGAAATAGTAGTTAATTTTAGTATTTTATTTTAGAAGGCCCAATTAAAAAAAGTTAAGTGAATAATATTTTTCTCTGTGAAAGACATACTTGATGGAATCTTTCTTAGGTAAGACAATTTCTAGATACAGGAAGTCAAAGTGAAAAATGTCTCTATTGACAATTTACTTACTCAGTGAATTTTATTACTTATTTAATATTTTTTTCTTGCTTAGGCTCTATTGACAATTCACTTGTTCATTGAATTTTATTACTTATTTAATAGTCTTTTTTCTTGCTTAGGCTCCATATTCCTTCTTATTCTGGTTTTGTTTATCCTTTTAAACTGTCATCAGTTAAGGCAATAACACACTTTTTTTCATCCATAAAATTGTGTCACCAACACAAAACTGTTACCTATGACTTCCAAATTTTAGGTATGTTTTTGGTTGAAGGAATTAGAATCTTAGAAATGGGGATAAAATAAATAACTATAGAAAATTACTGGTTTTCATTAGCTGCCATGAAGATTTGTGTGTGTGTGTTTAAAACTTTGCAAAATAAGTTCAACTTGATTTTTGTTTTCTAGACTGTAAACTTTGATTTAACAAAGAATTACTTAGATTTGATCATAACCTATACAACGCTAATGATACTGCTGTCTCGAATTGAAGAAAGGAAGGCAATCATTGGATTATACAACTATGCTCATGAAATGACCCATGGAGCAAGGTAGACCTGCATTATACAGATCTTTGTGAAATTCTCAGTTTGATGGCTAACACCTCACTGAAATTTGATATGTCTGTTTTAAGTGACCGAGAATACCCACGCCTTGGTCAGATGATTGTGGATTATGAAAACCCTTTAAAGAAGATGATGGAAGAATTTGTACCCCACAGCAAGGTAAGACCTGGTTTTTAGATGCAGTAGCAGCCCTGTGTTGGGCTCCATGCTGAGCCCACGTGGTGCTTGCTTAAGATTCTCTTTCCCCCTCACTCTTGCATGCTCTCTAAAAAAAATTAAATAAATAGGCATATGAGAAGGCATAAGGGTGAATAGTTAGAGTGATAAACTTCTACAAAAAACATTATAATGGGATATGAATAATAGCTATGTATGGTTTTATCCAGTTGTGAACCAGAGAACTCATTAGTTAGATTCCAAATAGTATTTGGAGACTCAGGGATCATTCATTATAGTTTTTAGATTCGGTATAGGGTATAGAGGTAGTGAAATTTAGTATTTGAGAATGTCTACTCTGATACCAGACTACCTGGGTTCTAATCCCAACTCTGCCAATTACTAAGTATGTAATATTGGGCAAGTTACTTAACCAACTTCATAGTATTTCAGTTTTCTTATCTGTAAAAATGGAATAATAGTACCTACCGCATATGGTTGTTAGGATGATTAAATGAGTTACTTCATAAAAAGTATTTGGATACATAGTATTTGATACATTTTATTTTTTTCTTTTCTTTTTCTTTGTTCTCCCCCCTACTTGATACATTTTCGCTATATTATTAGTAAAGCCTCTTAGTGAGAAAAAATAAAGGTTTTGTGAAAATAATTTGGAATGTCTATCTTTTACAATATATTAAAAAAATAGTTCTTAATGAAACAGTTTTGTTCAAAGGAGTCTTGCCATATGGCTTCTCTGCAGTAGGCTGATTCAAATGTTCCTAAGCACATCAAGAAAATGTGTAGGTATCTCATACATCCTCATTATAGATAAGGAAATTGAGGGCTTGAGAAGTGACACAATTAGTCATTTGGCAGTAATAGTGGCAAAGCCAGAGCTAAAGCCCAAGATTTCAGAATATTGGTTCATTCTCGTTGAATGGTGAGAGTTAGACATTTTAATAATACACTATTTTGTATAAATCTGTTAATGCCAAGAATTTTCCTTCAGTTTTCTTACTCCTGTGAAAATTCTGAGGATGCATTTACAGAAGATGTGTTTGCAGTTTAATTTTTTGCAAAGCTGTATTATCCCACAAATTTATATAGGTTTAATGTTTTGAAGTTAGTTGGATCTTTAGTTAGAAAGACGCCAGTGGATGGCATCATTTTTGAAGTAAAAATCAGCATTGTAGATGGAAGTGTCAGGATTCCTCAGAGTGCTGAGCATATAGTCATCTGTCTCTGATTTTGGTAGTGCTTTTTCCTCACTTAGAACTGTCTTCCCTACTCCTCCCTTGTTTTCTCTTTGGATCCGTTTCTGACTTTCTGCCAGTCATGGATGACCTTGTTTTTATTTTTATTTACCCACTTCAAATTTGTTTCTTTCCCCACCTAGGTGATGAAAATTTCCTTAAAGGCTGTTGGATCTCTTTTTAAGTTCTCCATAATCATTCGCATATACTAGACTATTAAATTGCTTGAGGAGATTTGTCCATTTGGATTAGACTATTTCCTAATCATGATTTTTCTGATGTTCCATGATATCCCAGTTTTTTTTTAAAGTCTTTCTTTCTTTGTTTTTTTCTTTGTTTCTTTGTTTCTTTCTTTCTCTCAAGTGTGAATGAGGGGAGGGGCAGAGGGAGAGAGAAAATCTCAAGCAGACTCTGCGCTGAGTGCGGAGCCCAACAGAGGCCTTATCCCACGGCCCTGAGATCGTGATCTGAGCTGAAATCAAGTCAGATTCTTAACTGACTGAGCCACCTAGGTGCCCCAGTAGCTCATGTTTTGGTGGAAAGTCTATCCTATATTTGCTAGGATTTGTTAAAATTAATTTAATTTAAAAATATATTCATAATCACTTGGTAGAGTATAATAAAAATACAGGTTTCTGGGATCTCTTCCCAGAGGGTCTGGTTCACTAAGTTTTAGGTAGAACCTTGCTTTCTGTTTTCTGAACAAATCCCATGGTAGCAGTCAGATTAAAGAATCACTCTTGGGGGCGCCTGGGTGGCTCAGGTGGTTAAGTGTCTGCCTTCAGCTCAGGTTGATCCCAGGGTCCTGGGATTGAGCCCTGCATCAGGCTCCCTGCTCAGCGGGGAGCCTGCTTCTCCTTTTCTCTCTGCCATTCCCCACCTTGTGCTCTCTGGCTCTATCTCTCTGTCAAATAAATAAATAAAATCTTAAAAAAAAATCATTCTCGTACAGAAATTTTAGGAAGCAGAGATGAGTACCAAAGCCCATTTAAAAGCAAACAAGAAGCAGATGAGAAGAAACATTAAATACCTTGATGATAAAGCTGTAATTAACAGACCAAATGGCAAATAGAAGTTAAGTAATTTATTAAGATAGAGTACATTTTTTTATAAGGCATTCTTTGGAGAAATACAAAATATGTTGAGTTCTATTAACACTTAATCATATAACCCTAACATTCTGTTATTTCAGTGAGAACTGTCAGAGTACAAAAGAATGACACTAGGCTTCCTACCTGTTTTGAAATAAAGATCCCAAGATTGCCAAACATTTTAACTTCCAAGGATGTAACGTGATTTCCTGAGCTAAGCTCTTGCCCAGGAATGCAGAATCTATGTTGCTTTTATGAAATTAAAAAAAAAAAACTTGAGATAGCCAGACCCACCTCAGATATTGTATGGAGCATAGTTGTAATTAGGTTTTGCTGTTTTAGGATGATACATGTAGAAACACACAGCAGTTATAGCTAAAATTTAAATGGAAAAAGAAAAAAAATTTTATTCCTCAACTTCCTTTTTTCCTATTTTAATTAGTCTCTTTCAGATGCACTGATTTCTCTTCAGATGGTATATCCTCGAAGGAATCTTTCAGCTGACCAGTGGAGAAATGCCCAACTATTGAGTCTCATCAGTGCACCTAGTACAATGCTTAATCCTGCACAGTCTGACACTGTATGGTTCTATTTTTCCCTTTTTGAATGAAAATAGTAAAGTTGATTTTTTAAAAATACCAGTTAGGCAGTGTTGTTGCAGTTTTTCTTCTAATTAGTATTAGCCTGTCAGTGAAATTTATTGTAAAATTCTCAGTAAGTTATACTGTTGAGTTTATTTCTAAATTCTGATGCTGAGTTAATACAAACAGTGTAAGTATTTTCTTTTAAAATTTAAATGTTTGTTTTCTGTTATAATAGAAAATTTGGAAAATGCAGAAAATTTTAAAGAAGAAAACAAAAATCACCTCAATCTTCACCGACTAGAGAAAATCATTATTATATTCTTTCACACAGTGGACCCTTGAACAACACAGGTTTGAACTGTGCAGGTCCACTTACACCTGGATTGTTTTTGTAAATGTATTTTCTCTTCCTTAAGATTTTCTTAATAACATTTTCTTTTTTCTAGCTTAATTTAGTATAAGAGTATGTTATATAATATGTATAACATACAAAATATGTATTAATTGACTTTATGTCATTGATAAGGCTTCTGGTTAATAGGCTATTAGCAGTTAAGTTTTTAAGAGTCAGAAGTTTTTAGTGACTTTTCAACTACACGGGGAGAGGGGGTTGGCAGTCCTTACCCTCATGTTGTTCAAGGGTCGACTGTATTTTCAGTCTTTTCTCTGTGTGTATGAACATAAATGTTCTATATATGGAGAATATATACACATAATTACTGATTTGGGTGAGACAGTGAGCATTCATGTACATAAGTCGTTTTTAACTTGATTAAAATATTATCCTTTGGAATATTGCAAACTCTGAAATAGACTTGGTATATTTGGAATATACTTTTGGAAGTTTATCATTTACCAGATTGAAGACAATTTGGCAAAATACTGTTTTAAGGGAGGTTTCAGGGAGTGTAAATGTGAAAGGGGCCCAGCTCTCATTTTCCTTTATGGACTGCACATTTAAGTATAAATTATAAAACTTTTATCCAACTTTTCAAATACGTCATGGTGGTATTTGAGTCATGAATTGAATAGTAAGAATTTTTAGGAGAAAGAGAAAGAGAGTGACTCAGTACAGGATTTGTTTTTTAGAATTTCTTTTAATCACAAATTTGTATCTTCTCTTTTTAAGATGCCTTGTGAATATCTCTCTTTGGATGCAATGGAAAAATGGATTATCTGTAAGTAAAATTAGTTTTGTAATTACCTCTCAGGTTTTAAGTTTTAGAGAAAAATAATGGGTAACATGGATTACTTCTGTGCTAAGCACTGTGTTAATAAGCCTTCTCCGTCCCTTATCTCATTCAGTTCTCATACTGACCCTGTCAGGATAGATAGTCTGTTTTGAAGATAAGGAATCTAAAGCTTACTCCACATAGCTAATAAGTGACAAAGACCAAATAAGAACCCAGGCTAATGCCAGGGCTCATGGTACGTTATATTGCCTCTCAATGTAGCTGTCAAAACTACATTTTTGTTTTGTTTTTAATGATTTTTAAAAATACTGTGTTTATTCAGCTAAGGTTTTTGATTTTGCTTTACTTCAGTATGTGGTTGACAGTTCAGTATACATGGAGGATGAAATTAGTAGTTGTGCTCCTGAAAAGTTCACAAATTATAGGGGAAATAGACATAGTGACCCACAGATACAATAAAGAATGAGAATTGCTATAATACAATTACTTCTACAACCCCGAAGTCCAGTGGCATAGGGGAATAATTTTGAGCAGTTTTTTTTTTTTTTTTACTTCGTCTAGTTCTTTTATCTTGATTTATTAACTAGTAGGTAGTATTTGTTGACTTTTTCTTATAGTATGTCTCAAACTACAGTGCCTTCAGTTTTCTTTTTTTAAATTTTTTGGATTGATACTTACATAAAATACGGATTACTAAACTACTGACAGCTAAAAGTGAATTACTAGAGTTACCAGAAATGAAGTAATAAAGACAGAAAGTAAAAGCCTACATTTTTAATTATTAGATTCAGTTTAGTCTAACAATTAGATTATTACTAGGTTTCTACTCATAAATGTCAAATTTTTGTAAAAGTTTCTAAGTACTCTCTTTCTTTACTTAATCTCATTATGCCCTGGCACTTTGAATAGCACTGTTACTAGTATGAAAGAGAGCTTATACTCCCTATCCTTAGCATTTTTTTTTAAAGATTTTATTTATTTATTTATTCATTCATTCCTTCATTTAGAGTCTGCACACATGCAAGTGGGTGAGTGGGGGGCAGAGAGAGAGAGAGAGAGAGAATCTCAAGCAGATGGGCTGAGCATGGAGCCTGTCTCAAGGCTTGATCTCAGGACCCTGAGATAATGACCTGAGCCAAAATCAAGAGTTGGATGCTTAACTGACTGAACCCATCCAGGTGCCCCTCCTTAGCCATTTTTATTAATTATATTTTTTACATTGATTAGTTTTGTGATACTTATATTTTCTATAATGATAGTTAAGATTTTAATCCTTTCTCTTAGTTGACTCAAAACACAGCTTTCAAATTATTGATTTTGCTGAAATATATTGTGATCCTTGATTGTTCATGTTTATGGAAGTTTGGCTGTAGAACAGAGGTGATTATTAGAATTAGGTGGCATGGGTGACATCTAGAGTTAATAGCACTAGTTCCCCCAGTCTGTACAGAAAAGCTGATTATAGGGCTTTGTATGATGAGCAGGGAAGTGGGTCAGAAGGCAGGCTACCCTAATTGGGGATACAGGGACATAGAGAAGGCAGACAGATGTGGAATGACCACACTTGCCAAAGTAAGGAAGGTGATGTACTCTGAGTTTTGCTGCTTTCATGTAATTGAGCCTTGAGTAGAGTTAACAGAGGTTAAGAATTACCTTAAACTCTGTACTTATCTTTTTTTTTTTAAAGATTTTATTTATTTATTCATAAGAGAGGCAGAGGGAGAAGCAGGCTCCCCGCTGAGCAGGGAGCCCGATGCGGGACTTGATCCCAGGACCCTGGGATCATGACCTGAGCTGAAGGCAGACGCTTAACGACTGAGCCACCCAGGCGCTATACAGCCACCCATACTATACTCATAGTAGGACTTTTCTGTAGAAGGTGGTCTACTTTCTTTAGCACTTTGCTTTAGATTAGTTCAAAGTGTGGTCCCTGGGTCAGCAGCATCACCTAGGAACTTGTTAGATACACAGAACCTTGATCTCCACCTTAGACCTGCTGAATTAGACTATGAATGGATCCTAGCAATCTGATTTAAAAAATCATAAGCCTTCCCGGTTGCTCTGATGCAAGCTAAAGTTTAAGGATCATGGGTCTAGGTTATAGTCTGGGGCCAAGAGTTATTGAGAGTCTGGAATGTTGAAGACCCAGCTATTTGCAATGCAATTATAAAATAACTTATCCTGATATTCTTTTCAGGGTCTATTCTTGCTATATTGGTTGGACTCAGAGGACTCCTTGGGAAAGATCTCTTTTCATCTCTGGAGTTTTGGGTTACTAATTCCTGTCCGTTTTTATTATTTTTTATTTATTTTATTTTATTTTATTTATTTGAGAGAGAGAATGAGAGAGAGAGAGCAGGAGAGGGAAAAGGGTCAGAGAGAGAAGCAGACTCCCTGCTGAGCAGGGAGCCCGATGTGGGACTCGATCCCGGGACTCCAGGATCATGACCTGAGCCAAAGGCAGTTGCCTAACCAACTGAGCCACCCAGGCGCCCTCCAGTCCGTTTTTAAATTGATAGTTGAGTTCTACCTACTTTCTATCTTAAAAGATTTTCTCTAACTTTCTTGTCTAGTATTGGTTTTTTTATCTTGTTCTCCAGCATTTTTGTGGCTTAAATTTTTTTCTGTCCTTTTAATGGGACGTTGGTGAGGAAAGGAGGGTAATGTGTGATTTAATAAACCATCCTAATCTTGGGCAATTGAATTTAAATTACATTACCTTTTTTGAGTCTATCATAAACAAATGGATATACTAAATTCAAAGGTAATCCATATCTTAAAAAAATAAAACATATGGTAACCCATAATATAACTGCTAATATTTTTAGAGAAACCTTTTATTGTCAGCAGCAATTTTGTGAATCGAAGTATTCAACAAGGTATAAGACACTAAGTGAAATCTCTTTTTACTCAGGGGTTTAGGGTAAAAAGTCATTATATAAGGCAAGAATCTTTTACAATTTCTCTTGAGGATTCTTTAAATTTCTGTACATGTATTCTGTTTCTTTGCTTGTGTACCAGATTGTATAATTGGCTTGTGTTTAGGGGTCCTGTTGCATTAAAAATACTTTAATGTGTTTCAGGAAATTTAAGAAAGTTAAATACACTTCTGTACATATGACTCCACAATATATGCCTACTTAACTTAAAAAGTTAACTTGTGTAGTGGCCCTGTTTTGTTTTTTTTTCCTCAAAGATTTTAATTTATTTGACAGAGAGAGAGATAGCGAGAGAGGGAACACAAGCAGGCGGAGTGGGAGAGGGAGAAGCAGGCTTCCCGCGGAGCAGGGAGCCCGATGTGGGGCTCAATCCCAGGACCCTAGAATCATGACCTGAGCTGAAGTCAGGTGCTTAATGACTGAGCCACCCAGGCACCCCAGTAGTGGCCCTGTTAAAAGAAGGTTGAGCTAAGAATAAAAAGATAAATGGCAAATTGTATATTAATGATTCAGGAGTTTAGAGGTGGGAGTGACTACTGAGAATCCTAGGGAAATTTCACAGGAAATAGGATTGGTTTTTAACTGGCCCATTACAGTACCTTGTGTATAGAAGGCACTGAGTAAATGTTGAATGAATGACAGATGAAGTTTTGTGGCCTAGTATACAGGGCTAGAGAGGGCATCCACAAACATATATATGATTATACATTTGTGTAAGATTTCCAAAGTAGATAACAAAAGATGAAAGGTCTGAATTCATATACTAGAGAGCAGCATAATATATTGAAAGAATCTTAGGCTTTAAGGGTAAATACTTGAGGCTAACTCTAGCTCTAACATGTTAATGGTATAACTTTAGGTAAGTCATTGAACCTTCATTTCTTCAACTGTAAAAGAGAAGGATACCATCTGTTTTATCTACTCCACAGAATTATGTGAGATAATATACGTGAAAACTTATTTGGTAAAGTGTGCATTGCTATGAAAATGCAAGATGCTATTACATTTCTTCTGGTGATTTAGAAAGGTAGATTAGTCTTTTCAGTTATTTTAACAGTTGTAATGATTACTGTATTATGTGTTAATTAGTAACTTCTGATCTTTGGCTTAAAATATAAAGATTTTTGAAAATGTCTTTTACTCATTTATTAAAATGACTTCTTACACAACCCAGAAGCAGCATTTCTTTTTCTCATAGTGATTATATTTCTGAAAATTTTGTAAGCTACTTTGTAACTGAAAGAATTTAATTTTGGAATACTTTTATATTTGTATTTATTTATGTTTTTTTAAAGTTGGCTTCATTTTGTGCCATGGGATTCTAAATACTGATGCAACAGCATTGAACCTTTGGAAGCTAGCTCTTCAAAGTAGCTCTTGCCTCTCTCTCTTCCGGGATGAAGTTTTCCACATTCACAAAGCTGCAGAAGACTTATTTGTAAACATACGAGGGTATGACATTTTCATTTATCTTGTCTTTTTTTGGAGAAGGGTAGTGAGTGGATTATCTTTATTGAAGTTTGTTGATAGAGAAGGGTCATGTCATGCAAGAAGATATCACCTGTATTATCTTACTGGCCATAGTAAGTTGTTTTTAACAGTCATCCTGATATGGTAGTATTCATATTTTTTATAGGTAACTTCATAGAGTAAAGTATCTAGTGTTTCTGCCCTTTCAAAAATTGTATTCTATGATAAAGATGTGTCCTCTTTTGTAAATCATCATATGGATTTAGACATAAGTATTGCTAAAAGTACCATATACATTTTAGAGTTTTGACATTTTTGTAAGTGCTATTTAAAAGTATGTGAATCAATCAAAAGCTCTTTAAATTAGTTATAACAATTACAGAAGTCAGACCGCTGCACATAAGAAATCATGTTTCCTTATAATAAGGTGTTCCAAGTGACTCATGTATATTCATTCCCTGTAAAGCAAGCGGTTCATACAAATTTGTTTCCTTGAAATTTTTAATGCCTGCATTTCTTTCCACATGAGGTTCTATAGACAGTATATAAAACAGGTTGAACTCAGACTTGGTAGCAATTTTGAAATCTTTTGAAATTAGGAGCATCTAAAATATTCTGGGGCTCCCCTGTACCTGAAAATGTTGAATAATTATGTTTGGCTTCTTAGCTTCAGATAGAAATGAAGTTTACCTACATTTATTTCATATCCAATTTAGAAATGTCTTGATGAAATTGAGATGAAGCATCTGTTAGTTATTAAAAGATAAAGATCTGTTTAACCTACCAACTTAAGCCTCAAATTTTAGTATGTGTAAGAATTACAAGTTCCTGGACATCATCCCTAACTTGTATTTCCTATATCTGTACCTTGAAGAGGCTAAAGGAATCTGCCCTCTTTTCCCTAGTGATTTTTGAAGTAAAATTTACAGACAGAAAAATGCATAAATTTTAGGTGTCTACAACTTTGTATATGAATACTCTAGGTGATCACCTAGTCAAGATACAGAACATTTCCATTATTCCCAGAAAATTGATTTGTGCCCCTTTTGGTCAGTACTGCCACCTCTGATCTCCCACTTCCCAGGCCCTTGATCAGGTGACCACTGTTCTGATTTCTGTCACCGTGGGTGTTTCTGACATTCTCATATGTAGTTTCTCAGTCATAAAATGAGGTCTGGTGCCCTATGTACTTTCCAGCTCTTATTTGGCTTTTATTTTAGATGGTGGAGTACCTGGAAATATCCTATGTCATA
The DNA here is from genome assembly GCF_037043125.1 of Eumetopias jubatus. Lineage (NCBI taxonomy): Eukaryota > Metazoa > Chordata > Mammalia > Carnivora > Otariidae > Eumetopias > Eumetopias jubatus. The sequence goes on from NW_028274809.1 coordinate 50,630,964, forward strand.
TGGGATACTTTCTAATTGATTTTCATTTTCTAGTTGATTCAGATTGAGAATCATGAAACTTGTATTTTGTTTTAGCATATTGATAGCTTCTCTGTGGAATCATATTTAAATATATGTAAGCATTTAGAACCAGGTAGTCTATATATTGAGCGAATTTATGCATGGTACACATAAGCTTAATGACACCATGAGACCGATTGTCTTAATGTTAACACTTTTCTTTTTTTTGGTTATGCTTTTCTAACGATAAATTTACCATTTAAGAATCTTCATATTTGAAGTTGAGAAGTCTTAATTTTTATTAAATTATGAGTGATCAATTTAAAATATGACTTCCAGTAGTTACACATCAGATCGTTAAGTATGAAAGCTTATTAATTATAAAGGACAGTGATTACAGAATTAATGTATTTTGGACATTTGCTCAAAGAACACATAAATCTTAGAGTATTTAATATAGAAGTTGGAGTTCTTAGTATAACTGGTTTTAGTCAGATTGTCAGGAAGATAGTTTTAACATTTTAGAAATTTTGAGTTTTTGTATGTAGTATTTATGAAAATAATGTATTTATTATAAGCATTTATTTTTCAAATGTTACCTTTAAACTTTTGATGTTGGTGTCCTGTTTCTTTTAAAGTAGTCAATATGCTTTCCTGCCCCAGTTTTTACTACCACAAAACCCCTATCTGCAAACATTCACTAGTGTTGCTCAATAGTGTATGTTCTTTCAGAATTTTTTTTTTATGAGATAGCTTAAAAATCAGAAGTAATAGCTTTGTTATTACTTTAGATTTTGGGAAACCACTATTAATTACATTGGAAGTATAATTTTAATGACTCCATGGGGGCTTAATGAAGTGTATTTGATCAAGATCTACATAGTGAGCTTTAATTTTTTTGTGAGATTTAATATAATATGAGATATATTTTTCTAAGAAGACTTTACTGGGTACTGTAAGGTACCAGGAAAGGAGGTGCGTGGATTTCTTACATGCATTTTTAGTTTGAGGGCCAGTTTTTCTTGCCGCTAATAGTAATTTTTAATTGACTTTTAGTGTTTGGCTAATTTGTTTAGACTGTTACCGATGAAATTAAGATTAACATGGTTCTAAATTTTTTTTTCCACGTAGCTATAATAAGCGTATTAATGACATAAGAGAATGCAAAGAGGCAGCTGTGTCACATGCGTAAGTAGTTCTGTCTTTTATGTGGAACTTAAAATCAAAAAGAATTTCTTAAAGAATAATTTTGTTGAAGTGATTGCAGGTTAACGTGTGCCAGATGTGATAGAAGTGAGAGACTTTAAATCAATGAAAAATAAGCAAATATCCTCAGTATCTGCTAAGCTTCAAGTTAGTGTAGACAGATCTTAAATATTTTTGAAGTGTTGATAAAAGTGCTCTAAGGAAGTACCATACAAAGGTCTTTTATTTTAGGTATCATTCAAGTCTTTTACCATTACTATGCTTTTGTGCCAATACTTTCCAAGTTGTGATGATTTTTGTACTATTTCATGAAAATTTGACATATCTTCACACTCTCCTAAATAGTATTTATTTTTCAAAGTATGCCTTTCCTGAATTGTAGTAAATATTATATATTAGTAAGTATATAGAATAACTTAAAAGTTAGTATATTTAAGATCTTTGAACAACTTTTCAATTTTATCATGAATTATAAATAATTTGATATTTCAGCTTAATTGTTACAGGTGGTATACTTGTGTAGAATATTTTCTCTACTGAGCTTAGGTAGAAGTAATATTATTTGATCCATCTGTATTTCTATAAGCAAGAGAGAAGATAATGCACCATTGCCATTGATGAAAATATAAAACGGCAAGTTTTAGAATTTAGGTTTAGGCTATGGAATGGGTGTTGGGACTTTTTTAAACCATCTTTATTCATTGCTGTCAGTGCTGTATCATTTCCTCATGCATATTTTTTCGCCCTAATGAAATGCTTATATTATTAAAAGTTATTTTCTAGTATAAATAACATACTTTGGAATGTGTTAGAAGTCCTTTCTTGACATACAGAAATACAAATGATTATCACTTCTTCATTGGATAGACCCTGTTGTAAGCATATATATGGTGTCATAGCTATCTTTTATGAAACTTTTAAAGGTAAGGCATTTTCCCCCCTTTATTTGTTATATAAAGTAATCATAAGTGGTGAGCAGTAGTAATTTTTCATAGGAATTCCTCATTCCCGTAATCCAGGCTTAGTACTTTATAGACATTTTCTCTCTATATTTACAACACCATAGGCACCTGTAGCAACTCTGTGTAGTAAAATAGTCCCCTTTGGCCCCTTTCTTCTTAGAAATTGCACAGGATGACTTTATTATTGTCAGATAAAAAAGAGCTTATCATTGGAATTAACCTAACATTGTAAAAGTACTGTGTATCAGCCATTATGAAAGATGTATCTTTTGAGGCAGGTATCATCATCCCTGTTTTATAGATAAGAGGCTAAAACTAGGAGAGGTGAAACCTAAGGTCACTAGGCAGAGGTTGGATTTTAATCAGAGTCTTCTAAAACTAATCTGTGTCCCGACCAAATTTCTGGTATTCTATATCCCTTACACTTGTTTTTTTGGCCTATATATATATATTGTGTGTGAGGGGAGGTGGTGATGGTGGTGGTGCCATTTTTTGTACCTATCAAAATCTTAAAACCTAAAATTGGGACTGTATATTTTGCATAGTGTGAGAAGTTGGAATACTTAAAACATTCTGTGATTTTTTTTCCATGTTAATATGTGAGAGTAATTCTTCTTAAAAATTTGCATTTCATTTAAAAAATACCTAGTAATGAATGTTTATAATTATCTTTTCCTTTCCTCATCTTTGTTTTTGAACAAGAGTGCCAAGTGATCTCATCCTAATGTCTTTCTTGTATATAGCTCTTGTTTAGTCAGTCTTACATATTTAATAGGAATGTACTTAATAAACTGGATATGGATTATCAGATATTTATTAACGTGTTCATTGATTTTTTTGTGGGGGTGACAGAAATGTATATACATAGTAGAACATTGCTTGCTTTCAAGGATTTCGCAGTCTAGTTTATAAAGTGCTAAACTAAATGGTATTAAAGTTGCAGAAATTATTTAGAAATGGACATCTGGATATTGGGAACTGCTTTTTGAAGGATTGGTCTTGAAGTTTGGGTAGCATTTTGATAGGTGGAGAGTAACAGAATAAACATGGTTATAAAAACAGCATAAAGACAAGGATAAAGGTAAGATTGGAAAGTCGTTTAATGACGTGACATACCATAGAAGATATTTGTAGGGACTTCTTTCTAAAAAAACTTTGGAAATTGACCTGAAATGATGTTATTTAATTGCCAATAACAATTTTAGTGGAAACATAAATTATAATGATGTCTTTCCCTGTAGTGGTTCAATGCACAGAGAAAGACGCAAATTTTTAAGGTCTGCACTGAAAGAATTGGCTACTGTCCTCTCTGATCAACCGGGCTTGCTAGGTCCGAAGGTAATTGATTTAATTCTTGCTTTAACTACAGCTGTGCCATATTAAAATGAAAACTTCTGTGTGAAATTTTACTAAAATTTGATTTAATTTCTGATTTAATTTCTTAACGATAGGTGTGGCATATTAAAATTAAAAAAATACTTTCTATGGGAAATTGTACTAAAGTTTGAAATTTTACTAAAATTTTGTTTTAGTATTGGGAATGGGAAATTGTACTAAAGTTTGAAATTTTACTAAAACATATTTAACTGAGAATGAGTTTACTTACTTGACACTCATACATCACACCTTCCTCCATTTTTCTCACTTCTTACTTACACGTGTACCTTTTTTGATACTATCTCCAAGTTTTCTTTTGTGTTTTCATTTTTGTCTTTTGAACTTGATTCTATCAGTTCTTGCCGGTGACCTTTCACTTAGAGAAAGATTATGAATAGGTTTTACTTATAATCTTGGCATGAGAATAAGCAATGTTGTTTATTTTTTTTCATTAGGCACTTTTTGTTTTTATGGCACTATCGTTTGCCCGTGATGAAATTATCTGGCTACTTCGTCATGCAGATAACATGCCAAAGAAGAGTGCAGATGACTTTATAGACAAGTAAGTTAGCAACATTTAGAAAGTTATTTTTTATTATTTTGATGTATGAGATGTGGAACTTGGGAACTTGGAGTAAATTATTTTGAAAGACCTTTTTAAGGGCTTTGCATATTTCATAATAAAGGAATATTTGTAATATATCATTAGATGATACGAATTAGAATGCAGAGTCTACTTTAGCTTAATATTAGGGCTTTTAGTGTTTCTTTCTAATACTCTAGGTGGTCATAAATTCTTCCTTGTTTTCTTGCTATAACAGGTGGTATTTCCTTTGGAATTCATTTTTTAAGATGATTTACTACACAAAAATTTAAATAAGAATCCTTATGAAGTAGAGTTGCAACCAAGTGTGTGATTTGAAATGTCTTTCTATCATTTTAGTCCACAGTTTTTGAATAGGAGTTAGATAAATGAAGCAGAGAAATCTTAGTCTTATTTTATTAAGACTTATTTTATTAAGACTACAGAGAAGGCTTATTCCTAATCCTTTAATCTTCTTTCGTTTGTGATTTTTTTTGTAATGATGTAATTTATGAGATACCCTAATTTTATTTTCATTTTGGGTTTTCCTTTATCAGCTTTTTTAGTCATAGCTGTTTCGCTGTTCTTTTATTTTTGTTTTCTATCATGGAAATATCTTTAGAAAGTAATTGACATAAAATGATATTTAGCAGTGCTTTTTCTAAGGAAAAAAACTTCTTGTAGTAATACCAAAGGCATTTTATATTTTCCTTGATAATGATGAATTTATTTTTTGAAATACTTTTCTTGAATTTTTTAAAAAGGCACATTGCTGAATTAATATTTTACATGGAAGAGCTTAGAGCACATGTAAGGAAATACGGACCTGTAATGCAGAGGTATTATGTGCAGTACCTTTCTGGCTTTGATGCTGTTGTTCTCAATGAACTTGTGCAGGTAAAAACTGTATCATGCTATTCTCTCTGTTGTTCCTTCCTTCCCTCCTTTCTAGTAACTGATTTGTTTGCTCAGTATAATCTAGTGCCAAGTGGTGGAGATACTAGTATAAGTAAGTCATTGTCATATCTTGTCAAGGGGATCATCATCTAGAGGGGAGAAAACACTTAGTTGTAGTTGAGTGTAATAGTTGTTATGCTTAATTATGTACACAGTTCAGAGTGAATGCAGGGAATAGTTCTTTATTTTGGGGGTGGAGATATACAGACCAAATTATAGAGGGCCTTGCAAAGAGGAGGATAGCCATAAATCAGATTTAACCAAGTTTTAGAGGAGGAAAATTAGAAGATAAATCTTTTGGCAAAGTATGTTAGAAGGTGACCAGATTTTTTTAAAAAAATTCATCTAGATGTCCTAATTTGATTAAATGTCCTGATTTTGTTTTCAATTTGGATTTTCCTCTGCTGATTTTTAGTCTTACTTTTTTTTGGTTTCTATAATTTCTTTACTCAGTCTTTTTCATCTTAATATAAATTTATCTTTATTCCAAATAAGCTAACTGTAAGGAAAATGTTTTTTTTTTGCTTCATTTTATAAAATCAAGATATCTAAAGACTACTAGTAAACTAACATACAAAGAACAGCATGCATTCTCTATATTTTAAAACTACTGGTTTTCCAGAGGAGTAACCATACTTTGATATCCTGTTTTTTTTCAAACCTACCTAAAAAATGCGAATAAGAAAATAAAAAATTGTTCATGTAATTGTTTACCTTGAATTATATGTACACCTCATAGGTTACTATCCCGAACTGGTGTATTTTTTCCTTTATCCACTAGATGGAGCTCAGATGCTTTCTGTCTAGAATGCCCTTTAAAAATGGGAATAGAAGAGCTGATTTTATCCCTAAAATGTTATTACTTTGCTGTACTTTTATTTAAATAGTTACTACTTACCAGATAAACCAGAGGCTTTTGTGCTGTCACAATTTAAAAAATAAACCAGACTCCTGGTTTCATGTCATTTCGAAACTTGCTGTGGCTGGTTAGATATTAATTAATAAATGTTGTAGATTTATGTTACATTATATTAAAATTTTTAAGTCATTCCATCTCTTGTAGTGTCTTTTACATCAGTTGTATTTTAACAATACTAGGAAAATTAAAGTTTTATTTGTTTTTCTGGAATTACAATATTAGTAGCAGTAATACTAATATTAATTTTCAGATTTATTGATAGTACATTTTACTACGTCTATGCACAATTCTATGAGGTTGGGTATAGTTACCATATGTTGAAGAAAAAAGAATTTACATAACTTGCTCAGTATCCTAGAGTTCATGAGTAATACAGCCAGTATTTGAGTGCAGGCTTTAACTCCAGTGCCCGAGCTGTTTATACCCTCTTCTGTTGTAAAGTACATGCCTGGTGTTTTTAACCATTTACTAGGATTTAAATTTAGAACTAAGATTAACCTTTTAATATAGTTCATTGTAATAGGTGTTAAATTTTTTTATTGAGGTGAAATATACATAACATATAATTCTCTATGCTAACCATTTTTAAGTGTACAGTGTAATGAAATTATGTTCACATTGCTGTGTAGGTTTTAAAAATTATGCTATTTGTGAGCTAAGCATCCACTTTTTTAAAAAATATCTTATTTAGCAACAACTTCAGATGTAGTTTTTAAGGTATTCAGTTTTTTAGCTGACTTAGGAATATTTTGGTCCTAATTTTGTTGAAATATAATTTACACAAAATAAAAGTCACCTGTTTTCAGTGTACTGTTTGAATTTTGACAACTGTACATCCATGTCACTACCACTATAGTCAAGACATAGAAAGTTTCTGACACTTAAAAGTTTTCTTTTCTTTCTTTTTTTTTTTTTTAAAGATTTTATTTATTTTATTTGACAGCTAGAGACACAGCGAGAGAGGGAACACAAGCAGGGGGAGTGGGAGAGGGAGAAACAGACTTCCTGCTGAGCAGGGAGCCCGATACAGGGCTCGATCCCAGGACCCTGGGACCATGACCTGAGCTGAAGGCAGACGCTTAACGACTGAGCCACCCAGGCGCCCCACTTAAAAGTTTTCTTGTGTACCTTTATAATTGATAATCTCTCTAAACCCTGGGCAACCATTCGTCTGCTTTTTGTCACTTTTGCCTTTAAAAACATTTTTTCTCATATAAATGGAATCATATACTGTATAATCTATTGTTTATGATTTCTTTCAATTAGCATAGTGTTTTTGAGATTCATCTATGTTAATGTGTGTATCATTTCATTCCTGTTTAAGGCTGAAAAATATTCCACAGTATGGATATACCAACTTGTTTATTCATCCACCACTTGATGGACCTATGAATTGTTTCCCCAGTTAGATGTTTTTAACATTATTTTTTGTTTCTTTTTTTCAGAATCTTTCTGTGTGCCCTGAAGATGAATCGATCATCATGTCCTCTTTTGTTAACACTATGACTTCCCTGAGTGTAAAACAAGGTAAGTCTTCCAAATAAAAACATATTTTCTCCTAATTAGATTTTCAAATTTGATTATTAAGGAGGGGATTTAACAGTTAATTTTTTTAGACTCATTTATTTTAGACACATTTACTCTGTTCTCTTTTGTCTTAGCTTTGTTCTCTCTGAAGCAAAAGTTGCCAAAATGGGTGTGTGATGATATTTATAAAAATAAAGAGAATTATAGCTTGAAATTTCTTACTATTCAGCAGGGGGAAGAAAGGCATTTTGTAATTAAAAACAAAACAAAACAAAACATAAGTATATATATATGTGGTCCAAGCATCACCTATGACAGTAGTTGGTACCACTGATAAAATTATGTTTTAAAAAGTGCCAGGCAGTTCCATATTATCCTATTTAATTCACATGAATTTTAGAAAGCTGTTTATACTTTTATTTGGTAGATTTGGAAACTCAAGGTTTGAGAGTTAACCTCTCAGTTATTTGCCCAAGCTCTAACAGGTATTAAGTACTAGTGTAGGGATTTTTTTAAGTACAGGTCTGACAGTCCCAATGTTAATGTTGTATACTTGACTGCCTCTTCATTATTTGAATACTTCAGTCTAACAGATTAGTATGATGTCTTAGTGTTGTAATCTTTAAGTAAAAGATATCCAAAGCCTTGAAAATTTCTGAGTAATAAATACATTTTAGTTTAATCAATCTTTATCACACTTAAGTAGTGAAACTTTTGTAAAGTTGCCTAGTGATACTTGGTTTATAAAGAGTTACTTTGAGGAGCTTCATACTGTCCAAAGCTGCTGTTTACAGGATTTCTCAAGTTCTATTCTAGCTTCTTCAAAATTGGCATGTAAGCACACTGAGAAAGTTTAGGCGAGAAAGTCTGTACTTTACACATCTCTTAGCATAACTCCCTCCTTATATCAACATCTTTAAAGGATTTGAGAATGACTTCACTGTATTAACTGTTCAGTTATATTTGTTTTTTTAAGTGTACAGTTTAATAGTGTTTAGTATATTCACATAGCTGTGCAACCAATCTCCAGAACTTTGCCATCTTGAAAATTGAAACTCCATAGCTATTAAAGAGCAACTCCTGATAACCCCTCGCCCCTGACATCTACCATTCTACTTTCTGGTTCTGTGAGTTTGACTACTCCAGGTACCTCATAAGTGGGATCATGCAGTATTTGTCTTTCTGTCACTGACTTATTTCACTAGCATAATGTCCTCAAGGTTCAGCCACACTATAGCATGTGTCAGAGTTTCCTTCCTTTTAAAGGCTGAATAATGTACCACATTTCATTCATCTATTCCTCTGTTGATAGACATTTGGGTTGCTTCTGCCTTTTGGCTGTTGTGATTAATGCCGCTGTGAACATGGTGTACAAATACCTCTTTTAAGACTGCTTTTAATTCTTTTGTGTACATGGCCATAAGTGGAATTGTCTTAGATGTTAAATTTTAAAACTGTGATTACATATTTGTGAAACATTAATTTGCTTTGTAATATTTTTTCTGTTATTGTAGTTGAAGATGGGGAAGTATTTGATTTCAGAGGAATGAGATTAGATTGGTTTAGATTACAGGTAAGAATAACTTAATTTTCATTGTCATTCTGTTTGGGTATTGAATATTTTAGCTAACATGAAAACACTAATAAGAAAAAAAATTCATTGGTGTATACCTGTTGAAAGACTAGTTTTGTATAACTAATTATAGTTTTTACCTCATAAAAGAAATAGTTTTTTTTTTAAGATATAATCAACATACAACATTTTATTAGTTTCAGGTTTACAACACAATGATCATTCATACATATTGCAACATGATCATAAGTCTAGTTAACATCCATCACCACACATAGTTAGGAATTTATTTTCTTATGAGAACTTTTAAGATCTACTTTCTTATCAACTTTGAATTATGCAATACAGTTTTACTGATATAATCATCATGCTGTACGTGACATCTCAGGACTTACTTATTTTATAACTGGAAGTCTATACTTTTTGTTACCCTCAGCCATATTGCCCAACTCTGGCTCCCCACCTCTGGCAACCAGCAGCCTGTTGTCTACTATACATTTAGTTTTAAGTTTTTGTTATTTTTAAAAATTCCACATATAAGTGAGTTCATTTGGTCTTTGACTTTCTGTGTCTGACTTAATTCACTTAGCATAATGCTTTCAGGATCCACCCGTGTTGTCACATGTGGCAGGATTACCCCATTCTTTTGTTGAATAATATTCCCGTGTGTGTGTGTGTCTGTGTGTGTGTGTGTGTGTGTGTGTGTGTGTGTGTGTGTATTTACACCACCATTTCTTCATCTGTTTATCCATCAGTTGCCACTTAGGCCATTTCCGTGTCTTGGCTGCTGTAAATAGTGCTGTATATGAACTTGGGTTTGTAGATAACTTTTTGAGTGAATGTTTTCATTTCCTTCAGATAAATATCTAGAAATGGAATTATTGGACCATATGGTAGTTCTAATTTTTTTGAGGAGTCTCCATACTGTTTTCCATAGTGGCTGCATCCATTTACATTCCCACCAAGAGTACATGAAGGTTCCCTTTTCTCCACATTTTTGCCTTGTGTTTTTGTTAATAGCTTTTTTAACAGAGGTGAGGTGACATCTCGTTGTGGTTTTGATTTGCATTTCCCTGATGATTAATGATGTCGAGCACCTTTTCATGTGCTTGTTAGCTATCTAGATGTGTTCTTTAGAAAAGAGCAAGAACAGGCATCCAGCTCACAGGCTGTAGTTTACTGTCCCCTGATGTAGTGCCAAAAGCTTCAGTTTTCTGAAATGCACAAATAATTGGTGTTAGACTTTAAAAGTTTTCATTTACTATATAACTCACATAAATAGTTTTTAAGGGCTTTTAAAACTCAAGCTTAAAATCTTTGCATAACTAAATTTCATGATGAAATTTAATTGCCATGTAAGTACTTCTAGTGATTATGTGAAAACTGTGGCCTAGTTTTTTCAGTAACGGAATATTTTAAAAATATGTATTTTTTTTAAAGATTTTATTTATTTTAGAGAGAGAGTGTGTGTGAGAAAGAGCATGAGAGGGGAGAGGGTCAGAGGGTGAAGCAGACTCCCCGCTGAGCAGGGAGCCCGATGCGGGACTCGATCCCGGGACTCCAGGATCATGACCCATGCCAAAGGCAGTTGCTTAACCAACTGAGCCACCCAGGCGCCCAAAAATATGTATATTTTAAAATAATAATAGTATGTTCTCATTATAAGATATCAGAATACCCAGAGATAAAGTAGAATATGAAAGTTTGTACTTTTCCCAATTTCATACCTCAGAAGTACTTTTAATAAGTGGTTTATATCCTTTTAGGTGTTCAAACCGTAAATGGAATTATACTGTATACACCCATGGTTCTGCAACTTAAGTTAATTTTTGTTTAGTTAAAAAGTGAAAATATAACCAATATGTGTTGGTGGAAGAGATTTTTAGATCAACCCAGTCTCAGGAAGGACTCCTAGGAAGAGCATACTTTTCTTGCAGTCTGCTTAGTTCCCTGAGGTAATTTTGCTCTTAGGTTCTTTCCTTCCAAACTCAAAATACATAGGCATTTTTCTCGCTCTTGTTCTTTGTTCTGTGGTTGTGTACTTTTGGAGATGATTTTATAAATGAAGCCACAAGTAGGTAACTTGCCTGAGGTTGCAGAGTTGGTTAATGGGAAATCAGGGAAGAACACTTAAAACATCACCACCCCAAAATACTAAATATGTATATATAATGGGTTGTTTTCTTTCTATTAAAAATAAAATTTAGAAATTAACATTTTTACAAAAGTTGTGAAACAACATAGAAGTAGAGCATATAAAAATAAAAATAAAAGTGAAATTGCTCTGCCACAGGATATACACATTTAAAATTTTGAAAGTCACTCATTGTCAAAAAGCTTGAACTATTTGTCTCCTGCTGTCAGTTTGTGAGAGTGCCTAAATCAACATTTGGGTTCATAAAATTTTAGAGATTTAGATACATTTCAAATTTACCCTTATTAAATACTTTCAGGATTAGTAACTTACTCATTTGAAGGATTCACTTGAGAATTTAGCTGTATTTAGTCATATGGCAGAATATTAAAGCATTTGTATAGCATTAAGAATGTAGAACTGATATATCCCTCTGTAAGTTTTTTCTAAATTTTTATGAGATAATTATAAGAATATCACCTGCTATCTGATTCTTTCATGTGTTCTATTCTTGCTTTTATTAGTTTGCTAGGGCTGCCATAGCAGAGTACTAAAGCTGATAGCTTAAACAACAGAAACTTATTATTTTATAGTTCTGGAGGCTAGAAGTCCTAAATCAGGGTGTCAGCTGGGTTGATTCCTTCTGAGGGCTATGAGGGGAAATCTGTTCCAGGCTTTTTTTCCTAGCTTCTGGTGATTTGCTGGCAATCTTTGATGTGTTTTGGCTTGTAGATGAGTCACTCTAATGGCATTGTCCCTGTCTCTCTTCATACAATCTTCTGTGCATATCTCTGTGTCCAAATTTTTCCTTTTTTATAAGGATTTCCATCATATTGGGTTAGGGTCTACTCTAATGACCTCATTTTTAATTTGATTGCCTCTGTAAAGACCCTGTTTCCAAATAAAGTCACATTCTGAGATACTGGGTACTATGACTTCAACATATTTTTTTGTGGACACAGTTTAACCCATAACATTGCTCATAATCATGACTGGGACATACAGTCACTTTCAACTGTAATAACTCTTAAATTTTTAGTGACAGTGGGGCAGAGCATACTGAGGAAGAAAACATGGGACATACAGCTAAGCCAGAGAAGTCTTGTCTGGAAAGGGTAGAAGTGCAAGGTGTGAGGCAGTAGCCAGAATCCAGAACATTAGCATAGGGGATAAAGAACAGGTCAACAGTGAAGGTTCCACACCTACAGACTAGACCATAGGATACAGGAGATAAAATATTGAGTAGTATTATATAATCTATAGAGGAGTACAGATCCTCTTTTAAGGATGTTATAAATCTGGCTGTGGAGACAGGCATTAAAGATAATGAAAAATTAAATAGCAGTTGAAAATTTAAAAGATTAACTTAAAAGATGCCACTGATAAAATATGATTATAAATTATAGTTTTCTTAGAAGGGAGAAAGCTTTTTTCAAGTTGGAATTGCTAATAATGATTTTATAGAGAAAGTATCATTTTGCCCAGACATTGAAAGATGGGTAGAAATTGAATAGGAAAATAGCTTACACAGGAAAAGGGCAAACAGTGGGCAAAGGGCAAGTAGAGAGACTTTTTAGTGTTAAATATTACTACAAGAAGGAACAAATCTTCACAAGAGAGATGAATGATCTGACCTATCAGTGGTCAGATAGAGGGATAAGAGTTCAGTATAAACACGGGGCCCGACAGAGGTGTACAGTTCTCTAGATATCAGAATTCTTGAGAGCAGGGCCAGAAGGATAAGCCTTTGGGAGAATTTTATAATTGCTTTATGCCTCCATTGGAGTCCTATCCAATTTGATCCTAAGATCATTGGTCTTTTATAGGTCATATTCTTCTTTTTCCTAATCTTTAAAGAAGAATTCCTTCTCCATGTATTTGTCATTTTTTTCCTACTTCCTAAGGCATCTTGTTTACTTATGTATTCTGGTAGTCTCTTAATCATCTTTGGTCACTTTTATCTATCTTCTTCCTTTCTGTCATCAGATTTACTTGGGTTGTTCTTATCTTATACTTTTATTTAAACCTGTTTTTTTTTTTTATAACCGGTTTCTTTTCATTGTTGTTAAATATTTCAGATGAGTCTTCTAAATTAAATCATCTCATTTTGTCACCATCCATTTCATCTGAAATTATTTCCACAGTGATATTTTAATTCAGAAATTTTGAAATGGGGGTCAGTTAGTGGAAGTCTTTATTGAGTTCCTGGCCACAAACGTGGTTCCTCTTTATACTCTAAAGCTGATTAAAAATAAATTAAACTTCAGTTAGACTTAGTTTGTAAAATATATCTGGAGTATACCTTGCCATCAGAATATTGCCGTCATTATTCTTCATTAATTCAAAACAACAAAATACAAAACTGTTTTCTCTGTGGTGTTTCTGTGTTAGTGAATGGTAACCATCCATGTTGTGGCCCCTTGCCATTGTAGGGGCTGAGATTCAATTTTTATCCAATTTACAAGGAAATAATTCTTTAGTCTCTACTGTTTTGTGAAAACTGGCAGAAGACATATGGGGCTCCTGCATCAGAGACAAAGGACTTAATTATTCATTGCACAGGAGGCAGCATGAGCATGAACATATATGTTTCATTTTTTCTCTTGCTTCCATGACCCATGGTGGCAGGCCCAGAGGAACCCAGATGAATGCTATGTATGCGGTAGGTTTGTACTGCAGCTAAGGAGCACTGAATTTGTTGAACCCTCCATCGTATCAACAGTAAGAATTCTGGCTCTTTGATCCAGAGGTAGATATTGCCTCATTTCCTCAAGTTTGGTAGCTGCAAATACAACCCTGAGAAATGGCCTGAGTAATGAGTGCTCTGGGCCTTGAATTCTTGGCATATTGAAGATGTGTAGGCACACATGGGATCCATGAAGGAGTATCCCCCAAAACCAGAATCCTGGCCATCATTCATAATTTTTCTGTTGCCCATCTATCTAATCATTTCCCAGATGAAACTCTTGAACTACCACCGTTGTAGACGAGACCATCATAATCCTGTCTGGATTATTGCCACCACTGCCTCCTAACAGATTCTGCCTCGTATTCCCTTTCTGTCTACCTTTCCCCAGTTCCCTCCTCCACATAGAATAATCTTTCTAAAACAATAATTGGCCACTGCACAGAACCTTTGGTTCGCCAAAAGATTTAAATTCTTTAACGTGGTATATAGGGGTCTACATGATCTAGTTGAATCTCTTCTTGCACCATTTTCTTTCCTCGCTTTTCACTTTACTGTAGCCATAGTGAACAGTATTTATTCTGTAGACACTCCATTTATTCTTGTTCTGTGCCTTTCTGGAATGCCTACTCTCCATGGACAGGTTTCTGCTCTCTGATTTGGTACCCTTATAGTAGAATTTCTTTCCCTTTAAACCTATCCTGATGGTTTTAGTTAAGTTCTATCACCCTGTTGGTCAAGCTACACTAATTTTTACTATCTTCAGTTCTTTCTAGAATTCATCATTAGTACAGTATGTTTTAATTACTATAAAACCTCAGTGAGTGAACATGTACAATACTTACGTTCATCTGAGTGTTTCCCATGTATTTTTTCCCTCAAACTAGATGGAAAATTTCTTTTGGTAGAGCTAACTTGACAGTTCACTGTTTTATACTTTTAATATTGTAACTTCAGTTCCTTTGGGGTTCTAGATGAATGACCCATATATTAGATTTTGTTTTATTGGCAGTAGTATTTCAGTTTATTTATTTGAAGAATTTTTTGATAGGAATTTCAAGTTTGGGTCACTATTGACAACTTTAAGAACGTGATGTCACTGATACAGTGTCAGAATAAATATTTAAAAATTTTCAATAATGGGTATTTTTTTTTCCCCAGCAGAATGTCAAGGCTAAAATCATCAGTCTTTGCTTAAACTACCTTTGTTTTTTACTTTCGCAGGCATACACTAGTGTTTCTAAGGCTTCACTTGGCCTTGCAGATCACAGAGAACTTGGAAAGATGATGAATACAATAATTTTTCATACAAAGATGGTAGATTCCTTGGTGGAAATGTTGGTGGAAACATCAGATCTCTCCATATTTTGGTATGTGGTAATTTTTTTTAAATCAGAAATTAAAATTTTTAGTATCCAAAGATCTCTTTGTTGATCGTTTTTATGATAGTGTCATCCTTGAGACCATTGAGTAATAGACTCTTATGAATAAAGGGAATAGGGGTGCCTGGCTGGCTCCGTCCGTAGAGCATGTGACTCTTGATCTCCATGTGGGTTTGAGCCCCACGTTGGATGTAGAGATTACCTAAAAATAAATCTTTAAAAATAAATAAATAAATGGAATAGTTGACAACTTGCTAATAACAAAAGTAAGTCTACCAAGTAGGGATCATGTCTTTTTTGTTTTTTTTTTTTTAATTCTTTATAAGAGCAACTCGTACTGTTGTGAATTTATTTTTATACTTTTTTTTGAGGAGGTAAAAAACAGTCTCTTCAGATTGCCTTAAGACCGTCTTTCACATCATTAGGTAAAGGAAAAAAAGTTGTGAATCAGGGTCAAGTAGAGCAAATGTTGGAAATTATATAACAAGTAATTTCACTTTGCAGTAATTAGATATTAATATTATGATGATGTGGTGACTACTCCCTCCATTGTGTTCTGTTTTCCTTTGCTCCTATCATAGCCTCTTTAGTTATTTTCTTTCCTCTCTTACTCCCCATATAATATCGTCCTTGAAGGAAGGTCAGGCTTTTGTTCTTTTAGTGTCTAACATAGTAGGTACTTAATAAATGTTTGAATGAATAAATGAACTTGATTGTGATCAGACTAATAAACAGTGGGACCAGGTTTCATACATAAATATTCTGGCTCCAAAGCTCTGCAGTATCAACTCTGTATCTGCTTCTTGGCTTTTTTTACGGTATAGAAACTGATCGGAGTAACCTAGTATGTCCCTTTATTTCTACAGTGCTGAGATAATCTCAGTGGGTAGTGATAGTAGTTTCTGTGTATTGAAAAGTATTATTATGAATAGCTTCTCATTGTTTTTATTTTGGAAGATACCCCAGTCCACAGATTTGGGTAGTTTGTTAGGATAGCTTTAATTAGCAGTATTGCACAAGAAATCCAAATCACCAAACAGGGAAGGCATGAGAGGTTTCTTATAGAAACTCCTGAAACACAATATATCACTGAAAAACAATATATCACATGTCAAATTTGCAAGAATTTTAAGATTATTTGGAATCCTATACTATTGTCTGACTTGGAAAGAAAATGGAACATTTTATGTTTGCATATATTTGAGCTACAGAAAGGTTCCTATTGGTAAAAGAAGGCTACTGTGATTAAAAAGTCCTCTTCCCTTTCCTTGGAAATATGAATACTTTTAATAATGTTTAAAATGTGTGATTTTCAGTCATATGTAAGTAATTTTTATCCATTTTTTTCTCATCACATTCTTATTTTGCCTGTTACATCCAAAATAAAGACATGTTTACTACTTCTGGTTGTCTTACCATTCCAAGATGTACTATATTTTATTGACTCATATTCTTTTATGTTTAATATCTCCTAAATCGGGAAGTAATTTAAAATTGATGGTGCATCATTGTTTAATTGACAGTGTTTTTCTTTCTTAGTGGTACATAAAATAGTGGTGGTTCTTACAATTGGTAGTGACTTGCCTTTGATAAAAGTAGGTAGTGTGAGATTTGAATGTCATATATTCATATGCCATAGATATGGTTTATTTTTTTGTGTAAATTTTTTATTTTAAAACTTGTTACTGTTACACAAATAATATTTTTATTACTCTGTAACTGTTGGTGTATAAAACATACTCTTTGGAAAAATACACTTCAGTTGATAACTTTCATTCACTGGAATCAAATTAAGTATTGTATCATAAAATTTTTAACTATAAAAAGGGTGATTCTAATTTTTAATTTGTTTCCTTATATAGTTTTTATAGTCGTGCTTTTGAGAAGATGTTTCAGCAGTGTTTGGAGTTACCCTCTCAGTCAAGATACTCAATTGCATTTCCACTACTTTGCACTCATTTTATGAGTTGCACACATGAACTGTGTCCAGAAGAGGTAATTTCAGGGTAGTACTGTGATTTATATTTATATGCAGAATACACTGGACCAAACATGTAGTTGGCTAGATTTCACAAAGTCACAATTACCTAATCTAGCTTCTTACCTAATTTCTCTCTATGCAGAATCAGAACAATGTTTGAATAGGTTAAAATAGATATAATGTTTATTTGCATGGATGGATAAATGCACATACATATTTTTAAGAACATATCATAAAGTCACTTGGAATTACATTTATTAAATGGTGGGTCAGGTATTCATATTTATGGTAAAGTTACAGTAATTGATTTTTTATGCTTTTTCTCTTAAACTATTATTGAAAAGAGTTGAAAATTGAATGTACAGATTACTGACTGTAAACATAAACATGTCAAAGAGGAATTTCATTGACTTGTTAGTATGATGTAGTAAACAAAATTAACATTATTAGTATTTGTAAGATACATACAGGCACACATACTTATTAAATAATTGAACTACTCAGTAGTTTTATCAATAGTAAGTATCAAAAATGTACTCAGTATTTCTTCTAATCTTTAAAGAAGAAATGCCACTTTGTAAGCATGGTAAGACTATATGTTAAAATTTAAATGGTCTATTTCTTTTTTTTTAATTTTTTTTAAATGTTTTACTTATTTATTCATGAGAGTCAGAGAGAGAGAGAGAGGCAGAGGCAGAGGGAGAAGCAGGCTCCCAGCCTAGAAGGGAGCCCGATGCGGGACTCGATCCCAGGACCCTGGGATCATGACCTGAGCCAAAGGCAGACGCTTAACCATCTGAGCCACCCAGGTGCCCTTAAATGGTCTATTTCTTTTTTTTTTTTTTTTTAAGATTTTATTTATTTATTTGACAGAGAGACACAGAGAGAGAGAGAGGAACACAAGCAGGGGGAGTGGGAGAGGGAGAAGCAGGCTCCCCGCTGAGCAAGGAGCCTGACGTGGGGCTCGATCCCAGGACCCTGGGATCATGACCTGAGCCGAAGGCAGACGCTTAACTGACTGAGCCACCCAGGCGCCCTAAATGGTCTATTTCTCAACTTAGTGTTGAATCCCTTTACTTAGAACTACAGAACTTGGAGAAAAGAAACTAATAGCAGTAGCATTATTAATGTCTTTAAGCATTAGGTAACATCTGTTGCAGATTGTATTCCAGCAGTACATTCATTGTAAGCGGACCCTGAGACAGAGGTTAGCCTGCAGGAAATTTAGTAAGGACTGCTTTTAGGATTATTACCTGCGAGGATATCAGCACCACCAAATTTAATACTTTTATAGAGTTTTTAGATACAATAGATTTTATCCTCAAGCTTTTTACCTAAGATATACTATTAATTTTTTCCTCATAATCATCCTTCCCATTAAATTACCCATGAAGTCCTCTTAATTTTATTTGTTTGGTTTCATTTCGTGAATCTGTCTTCTACTTTCCATTTCCTTTGTCACTCTTGTAGCTCAAATTTGTAATACTCTTCATATGTACTCCTAAATAGTTTTCCTACCTTCAGTATTTCTGCCTTTAAGACCATCTAATACAGTGCCATCAGTGTGTCTCTTTCCTTCTTGAAGAATCCTCATTGATTGTCTCTTGCATATGGAAAAAGTAAAAATTTCTCATCCAGGCATTTAAATCTTCAACAATTTGCACTCTGCTCCCGTTCCTTTTTTTTAAAAAAAATGTGATTAAAAGGATGCCTGGGTGGTTCATTTCATTAAGCGACTGCCTTCGGCTCAGGTCATGATCCCAGGGTCCTGGGATTGAGCCCCACATTGGGCTCCCTGCTCAGCGGGGAGTCTGCTTCTCCCTCTCCCACTCCCCCTGCTTGTGTTTCCTCTCTCTCTGTGTCTCTCTCTGTCAAATAAATAAATAAAATCTTTAAAACAAACCCCTGTGATTAAAATCTATCTATACGTAATATATGTATGTTATATATATGACATAAAAATGTGCCATTTAAATTATTTTTAAGTGTTCAGTGGCATTAATTACTTTCACAGTGTTGTGCAACCACCACTACTATCCATTTTCAAAACTTCTGTCATCCCAAGCGGAAACTTTATAATCATTAAGTAGTAATTTCTCATCCCTCCAAACTCTTGGTATCCTCTAGTCTATTTTCTGTCTCTAAAAATTTAGACATTCGAGGTGGTTTATATAGGTGGAACCATGTAGTGTTTGTCTTTTTGTGTCTGGCTTATTTCACCTAGCATATTTCTGATGTCTCCCAGATTTTTATCTCCACTCCAGACCTTTCAGATCTAGATTTTCTGGGTATTCTGCTCCAGTTCAGGTGCTTTTAGCCATCTGAAATGTAACATATCCAGAATAGAACTGTTGCTTCTCTGCATGTTACCCCACCACCATCCTTTGAAGTCTTTTCTGCCTTTTGGCTTCATATGTATCCAAACTCTTACCACTTCTCATCATTGTCAAAGCCACATCTTTTTTCCTGCATTATCATTGTAGTCTCCTAAGTAGTCTCTCTGCTTCTGGCATTGTTCTCCTAAAATCTGTTCTCAGTACTATATATAGCCCAAGGCTGAGGCAGATCATGGAGAGGCTTTAGTTTTGTTTTTCATCCAGTCTCAGCATTTCTGAACCATTGTAGAGGAGTAATGGTACCAGATTTGTATTTTAAATAAGTCTAGTACATTTGAAGAAGTACTAATTTTTGTTTTGTTTTCAGAAATAAGTGATAGCAAGGGACATGTTTCATCTTTCAGGAATCAGAATTTGGTTAAATAAAACCCTAAATGTTTATAATTTGAAATATTTCCTCAAGTAAAGTGAACCAGTATTTAATTGTATCTGGCCTGGAGATTCCTTTTGGTTTGGCTTCCTCTTAAAGTTTTCAAGGGCATTTAGAATAAAATACATTAAAGTATCATGATAGATCTAGGAACAGTTACTTTAGGTGTTTAAGTATTTTTATATTCTTGTATATTACATTTATTTTAGCAGCATAGAAATACCATATGTAAACTGTATATTTGTTACATAATTATGGAAGATCTGGTAAGGTAAACTTTCAAAAATTTATCTCTGTAAAGTATTATTAATGTGTAGTGCAAAATTTTATAGCATTATATACTCAACATTCCAGTTACTATTGACAAGAAAAACCTATTAAATTATTGATAGCCACCAAAACTAAAAAGATACAGAATTCTATAGAGATGGATGGATTTGAGTGAGTGTATGTCTACATATACATATCTAATCTCCTAAAAATTAAATATAATGTGTCGTCCCCCCCCCCCATTGTGTTCAGGAAAGTTTGATTTTAGGGAGTTAAATGCCTTGTGAATTTCTTTGTTTTACTGACCTGATTTCTGACAATTTAAATTAAATATTTAAGCTTTTCTGGGGCGCCTGAGTGGCTCAGTCATTAAGTGTCTGCCTTCAACTCAGGTCATGATCCCAGGGTCCTGGGATTGAGCCCTGCATCAGGCTCTCTGCTCAGCGGGAAGCCTGCTTCTCCCTCTCACACTCCCCCTGTTTGTGTTCCCTTTCTCGCTGTCTCTCTCTCTGTCAAATAAATAAAATCTTAAAAAAAAAATATTTGTTTTTCTGTTTATAAGATCTTTATATATATATGTATATATAGTATATATGTGTGTGTGTGTGTGTGTGTGTGTATATACATACACACATACATATCAGTTAAGATTAGAAAACATTACTCTAAATGTGTTCTTTCACATCCTCTGATTGGTAGTTTAGTATTTAAGATCCGGATGTAGGACCTTGCGAAAATTGAAATTAAGTTAATAGTTTTTCATATTGAAATACAGGTACTCTAAGATCCCTACAATCATACTTTACTTGCATAATCACCAAATACTTTGTCAACTGTGTAAATACAGTATGGTAGTTAGTTCCAAGAGATAAAAGTGATCTAGAACATTCCCTACCCCCACTCTTCCGTGTACAATAGACTTTAACTTTATTTTCCATGTTTATTTAGAAGTATTTTAGTTCAAACTACTTTCTTATAACTTTTATTATTGTTGTTACTATTCTGCTTTGACAGCGACATCATATTGGAGATCGCAGTCTTTCCTTATGTAATATGTTCTTGGATGAAATGGCCAAACAAGCTCGAAATCTCATCACTGATATTTGCACAGAACAGTGTACTCTTAGTGACCAGGTAACAATTCACATGTTTCCTTACAGACAGGAAGTTTGTGTATGAAGTCAAGAAAATGAACTGTTAGCCATTTTTTTTTAATTTTCTGTCCTTTTTGTTAAACTCTTAGTAAATCTCATTACCTCTTCTTATAAAACTCCATTTTTAGGTTTTTAAAAATTTGCCACTGTCTTTAGGATTACTTACTGCTTAAAATCCATCCTGTAGCTTGGCATTCGAATCCCTTCCTCATAGCTCAAACTGTCTACTTCACCCTGCTGCACTTGATGCTTTACCATCTAGTAGTTCTCACTAAATTCTGAACTTTTCCTTCCAGTAAAATGTTCTCATTCTTTGCTTGCCTAGTCTGTTTTTACTTATCCTTTAAACTTTTGCTTTGGTAATAACTTCCTCTATGAAGTTTTCTTCACACAAGATTTACCTATTTCTCTTTTCTACCAAGCTGTGTGAGCTCCCCGAACTAGCTAGCTAGGTAAACTGCATCTCACTTATACCTCTGTTCTTAGTGCTAGATGGTATTTGCTGCATTGTCTGGATTCAGCTAAGGTTTGCTTAAATAGTTAATGTTTTTTCAAAATAATTGATGTAATGTAAGATTTCATTTCTTTTTACATTTAGTTGCTACCGAAGCATTGTGCCAAAACCATTAGTCAAGCAGTGAATAAGAAGTCAAAAAAACAGACTGGTAAGAAAGGGGAACCTGAAAGGGAAAAACCAGGAGTTGAGAGTATGAGGAAAAACAGGCTGGTAGTGACCAAGTAAGTCATCCATTTTTATTATATCTTTTTGTTATAGGTAGAACTTTTTCATTTTTTTGTATGGCATTAGTACTGAGGGAATGCTAGTAATTATAAATCCTTCATTTCTTAGTCATTTATTATAACTATTTTACTTCTGTAAATGTAAATAGTTAGTGCTTATTTCCAAAATACAGATTTTGGATTTTTGAAGAAAATTCATGTAATAGGTAATATTTGTCTTTATATACTGAATACTGAAGGCCAAGAATCTGTCTAAAAATTTGGAGGGGTACACTATATAAGCAATCCATAGTTTTCCATTTATTTAAAATCAGATAGCCTGAGACTTTATTTTGGCATGTGTTATATTAGAACATATATCATTTTTAAAGTGGGTATATCAGACTAGATATTATTAAGGATTGTGTGGAGGGTAGGCATTGGTGGGCAATAATGCATGAACATTGTTTAAAATAAATTTTCTACTTACTTGCTTTTTTTATGTTGAGCAAGCTATTTGCTCTTTTGTAGACAACTTTCTTCCTCCAATACAGAAAGTACAGCAAGATTTGGAAATGATTGTCTTTATGAGCATGTAATAGGCTCTTACTTGTATACTAAATCAGTATAGTCATTATCATCTGAATGGAGAAACAAATGAGTGTTACTGTCTTTAGAAAACTGCTCTCATGTTAGTAATACCCTTAAAGATTTTGAACTTGTCAGTTTAAGAAAGAAAAATACCGAATTCTGCAATTATTATCCCCAAATAAGGTCTGATATGTTTATAAAAGTAATTTTGTATTGCTATGATGAACATTTTATTTACTGTTTATTAATATTTTTCAGCCTTGATAAATTGCACACTGCACTTTCTGAGTTGTGTTTCTCTATAAATTACGTACCAAACATGGTGGTTTGGGAACATACCTTTACCCCACGAGAATATTTGACTTCTCATCTGGAAATCCGCTTTACTAAGTAAGAAAGAATATAAACTATTTTTGTTGGTTCAGTTAATGAGTTTGTTATGTTCTTCATATCCATACAGTGTTTACTTTTATGAGGAAAAGTATTAGTAGAACTGATACAGTATTGAGAATAATGAATGGGGAAGCATAGAGAATAGTGAACTGGCAATTAACTTAAATTACCCAGATTCTTGTCCCATACTTGTTATTAACTACTGTCGTAACACTGGACAAGCCAGTTAATCTCTGTGAGCCTTAGGTTCCTTATAAGCAAAATGGGAAGATTGGAGCAAATCAGTGTATTTCAGCTGACAGGTAGCAACCAAATAGGGTCATGAAATCAGTGTAGAAGGTTGTAGTCAGCATTTAAAAAAAGAAAGAAGAGGCAGGGAAGGAAAAGAAACAGGGAAGAACAGAAAAAATCCGTGCACTGCATGTAGTGACTATAAATACTGCTTCATGAAACTCTTCACTTATACATATGTGTGTATGCCAGATACAGATCTTTTAGTTGGTTACAGTTAAATGTTTGAAAACATCAGAACTAGTGAATTCTTATCTTTTCTGAATTCAAATATATGCTCTTAAGCCAGTAGAATTCTAGACTCTTGAGACATTCCTAATTAGAGTGTTATAAGTCTTATATATGTTTCTTGAAATCATATTACATGTGATATCAGAAACCTTTCAATTTTATAAATGTTGCTTCAACCTTTTTTCTAAAGTTACACACTTATTTATTAAAGAAAATATAGATTGATTTGAGAAGTTTTTCTTGGAAGGCCTTAGAGCAATTTATAAAACAAAATTTAGCCAAGGATTTTTCAAAGTTTTATAGTCATTAACAAGTAGTATTTGTACCATATGCTTGACATTGTGTTAATTACCGTAAGTAGTAATGAAATAGTATAAAGTTCAGAGCTACAGTTTGTGAGAAGACTACAACAGTTAGAGAACAAAATAGGAGAATATATAAGTGGGCACTAAATTGTGTGTTAAATCATCAGTTGCCTAGTCAGGTGTTAAACAAAGACTGTCTTTTGCTTTCCTTTAGTAAGGCAGGCATCCTGACAGTGAAACCCAGTATAGTATTTAGACCAGAGGGATATTATGCACTCTGGTATTTATTATTCTCAACTCGGTGGGGGTTGTTAGAGTGGTGGGCGGAAGATAGGGTTCACTTTACAGCTCCCTTGTTTTCCTTCTGTACATAGTCTGGTCTATTAATCCATAGAGAAACAGATGTTCTTTTGAGAAAACATCTACTTAGTTATCAGGATCAAGGCAAGGCTGTAAACTTGTTTACCTGGGGAAGATTTTTATGCCAAAACAAATAGCTTGTATTAGTTGGTTGATTTTTGCTGATCACTTGAGCACAATCTTAGGACTTTAGGGGTTATATACAAAGATAGCAGTTATTGCCTTGAGTGGGTCTTCTGGGATTGTTTCTATTGATGGGGTTTATCGTCTTTAAAGATTTATCCTTACAAATACAAGTTTAAGATCTTTACAAATCTAATGCTTAGGGGGTTTTAAAGATGGTAAAATGGGGTGGCCAGTGTAGGAAAATTTCAGGTAGGAAAGTATTTTCAAAATTTGTGTTTCCTCCTAGGCTTATAGTTTATTGGTATATAAACATAACAGATCTGTGTTTTATGTGCTGCAAATAATTAAAAAACAATAAAGTTTTTGTTGCCTTGTTTTGACTGTCATGCATTTTGTTGAGTGGCAGCACTGTCAGGCAGATGTGGGCTCAAACCCTAGATCTACTACTTCCAGACAGAGTGAACTTAATCAGTTTACTTGAGTTCTGAGCCTTAGTTTTTTGTTTTTTTAATCTGTGAAATGGTGGTGATAATAACTACATCATAGGGTTTTTAAATATGAGGATGATCAGTATAAAGCCAAAAAAAAAAAAAAAACTTACCGGCACGTAATAGCCAGGTGAATTTGAGCTATGGATTAGATAGTCCATTGTACTTGCTACAGACGGTTTATCCTGTTAAAGGAATTTTTTTTAAAATTTTATTTATTTATTTACTTTAAAGATTTTATTTATTTGACAGAGAGAGACACAGTGAGAGACGGAACACAAGCAGGGGGAGTGGGAGAGGGAGAAGCAGGCTTCCCACTGAGCAGGGAGCCTGATGCGGGGCTCAATCCCAGGACCTTGGGACCATGACCTGAGCCGAAGGCAGACGCTTAATGACTGAGCCACCCGCCCCTAAAGGAATTTTTAAAACCATCTTTATTGTTAAATCATTTTTAATATTGAATTAGAATTTTTTAATCATATTTAATCATATTTCTACTTTATTGTAGCTTTTAGGTGTTCATTCTTTTTTTAAGGTTTCTTTGGAAGATAATGACAGTAATTTCATGGCTTTGTAACAAATTGTATTTAAAACTAATGTTATTGCTTATTTAATATTAGGTATCAGTAGGTTGAATGGCCTATTTACGTATGCAAAAGTCAGTTCTTTTATCCCCCCTCCCCAGGTCAATTGTTGGAATGACTATGTATAATCAAGCCACACAGGAAATTGCAAAACCATCAGAGCTTCTAACAAGTGTAAGAGCATACATGACTGTACTGCAGTCAATAGAAAACTATGTGCAAATTGATATTACAAGAGTATTTAATAATGTTCTTCTTCAACAAACACAACATTTAGACAGTCATGGAGAACCCACCATTACAAGTCTATATACAAATTGGTAAGCACATTTAGAAATTTGGAGTGATAAAAAGTTACTTTGTAATGAACTGCTTAAGGAAGTTATTTTTTTATCAGTAAGTGCTCATTTTTGTTATCAGTCAACTTAACGCAGGAATGTATACCATAGTAAATTTTGACTTAATTTCTCCTTTTTATAAATTTACTTTTTCTCCTTAGGTATTTGGAAACTTTGTTAAGACAAGTCAGCAATGGTCATATAGCTTATTTTCCTGCAATGAAAGCATTTGTGAACTTACCTACAGAAAATGAATTAACATTCAATGCAGAGGAATATTCTGACATATCAGGTGAATAAAACTACGACATGTTTTATAGAGTGAAGAAACCTTGATTCCTTTGACTTTTGATTGTTATGACTATTTTCATTCAATTACATTCATTCAATGCATAATCATACATTATATCTTAGACTTACCTTTGCATTTGTGTTACCTTTTTTATTCTGGAGACTTCTCAGGATATTTGCATTAATAATTTGCTTCTATAATGGAACATTCCAGTATGTTAATATTCATTTTCTTAAAGTGTTTGCTCTGTCAAAGTATAAAATTAATTACATTTCCTTTCAGAAATGAGGTCATTATCAGAACTCCTAGGCCCATATGGTATGAAGTTCCTAAGTGAGAGCCTTATGTGGCATATTTCATCACAAGTTGCTGAACTTAAGGTAATACAGTCTATATCAGTTTTAGCGTTGAAACATTAATTCCTGAAAAACATTTCAAGAATATGAACAGTAAGCCTAGAATGTTAATTACTTTAATCCAACCTGAAAGTTCTCATATGTAATTATAGAGTTAGCATGGCCTTTCAATAGCATTTTCATTTAGTACTCTTTTACAGATGAAAAAACTGAGAGCCTAGAGAAGTGAAATGACTTGCTAAAGGAGACTAAAACTCAGATTTCTTGACCTTTGGTCATGTTTTCATTCTGTTTACCATGATGCTTTTCTTTGAATAACTGTTCAAAATTCCAGCCGAAGTCATTTATTTGAATTTGTAGTTGAATGTATTACTTTCCACAGATTATACTACAGACATTATTAGGCTCATTGGGTTTTGTTTTTTTTTTTCCCCCTAAGTAATCTCTACACGCCCAGTGTGGGGCTTAAACTCATGACCTCGGGATCAGGAGTCACATGCTCTGTCAACTGAGCCAGCCATGCACCCCTAAGCTCCTTGTTTTTTATTATTAAGTAATCTTTTAAATTATCTTATGTGCTTTAAGCTGGATAAAAAAATGCCTTTAGAATGCTTAGCATTTTGGGGCGCCTGGGTGGCTCAGTCGTTAAGCGTCTGCCTTCGGCTCGGGTCATGATCCCAGGGTCCTGGGATTGAGCCCCACATTGGGCTCCCTGCTCCTTCCTCTCCAACTCCCCTTGCTTGTGTTCCCTCTCTCGCTGTCAAATAAATAAAATCTTAAAAAAAATAAAAAACAGAATGCTTAGCATTTTATTAAAGATATAAAAGAGCTGAAGCAACGGCATTTTAAATGACTTTTTTTTTTAAATCCTTTTAGAAATATCCCAGTGTTAAGGTGATTTATATTGAATGAGTCTGTATACAATAGCTATCAAGTTTTTGAGAGAATTTGAATTTGAGCCACTAAAACTTTTCAACTTTAAGAACAGAATAGATGAGGGCATATTTTAAGATGTACCTTCTTAGGGATGCCTAGCTAGCTCAGTTGGTGGAGTGTGAGACTCTTGATCTCAGGGTTGTAAGCTTGAACCCTACGTTGGGTATAGAGATTATTTAAAAATAAAATCTTAAAAAAAGTTATTAAAAAAATGTGCCCTTTGCGAAATTTTTTTGGTGGTTACTTGTGCCTTGCATTTTTAATTTCTGAAGAATATGGTTATAGCACTGATAAGTAGCTTGCATTTTAAATGTAGCACTTAAGAGATTTAAATGTGGTAATCTGATTTACTGAAAATTGAGCAAATATGTAGGATTAGTTGATTGCTGCAAGGTGAGAAATATTTTGCTGAATGAATAAAAGTTTAAGAACTCAAGCTTTTTTTTAAAAAAATTATTTTAGAGAGACTGTGCATGAGTGGGTAGAGGGAGAGAATCTCAAGCCGATTCTGCACTGTGCGGAGCCCAATGCGGGGCTCAATCTCATGACCCTGAGATCAAGACAAGCCGAAACCAAGAGTTGTATTCTCAACTGACTGAGCTACCAAGGCACCACAAGAACTCAATTAAAGACTGAAATTACCCTGAATTTCAGTCCTCTCATTTAAGAGCTTTGACTTTGGACAAAGTTTAAACTCACTAAGCTTTTACTTTGAGATAATTATATGAGATAATACATGTCAAACAGGTACTGAGTGTAGTTCTTGACCCACAATAAGCGTTGAGTAAAATATTACTTGGTATTCATCATGTCCATTATCCTCTTATTGTTCTTTTTCAAAAGAGTGTTCTACAATTCTTGTATAAAAGTCAACTTTTAGATACTTTATAATGTGGGTTTTAAATATACAAACTGAATGCTTTATATATTTTTAAATGCATAAACATTGCAATGACAGTTTTGGTTCTTTACAAGCAATCACCGCTGTTTATCAAACTCATTGACCTGTAAATACGTGATCTCTTTTCTATCCTTTTGTTCTTAGGGGACCAGTTTCTCATCTTCATTATACTTTCTTGTGTTCTTTTCAGTATGAAAGAAGAATTATGACAAGATATTCTTTTTCTTCAATTCTAGAAAAGAATTTTACTTTTACCAGCTATTTTTTATTTCAGACTGAATGATAGGTACTTGTAGAATTATTTTTAGTGCTTCTTTGCCATTTAATTTGGTAGATTGAATATTGTCATGTAATAAAACAGATTAGCCTATTTAGATATCTGTATCCATATCTATGAGAGTTTAAAGGCATTTAATGTCCTTAACAGTACTGGAAGGCAAGCTCCTATAAGATCTGGCCTTTCACTTTTCTCACCTCCTTAACTCCTCCAGCCTGGTTGGCCTACTTGTTATCTCAAAATACTCTTCACTGAGATACTATCTTAGCTAACCTTCTCATAATATTCATGTATTTTTCAAATGTTGTTTTATCAGAATATCCTTTCTTCACCACAATTTCTAAAAGAGCAAGCATCACTTTTTATTCTCTTTATTCAGCTTTCTGTGTATCTTACTTGTGACCTTTCATGTCATGTATTTGTTTATGTCACTGTCACTAGAATAAAAACTCAGTTATAAACTCTCTTAAAACTTTGGTACAAAATTAGTGTCCACACATAGAAGGTACTTGCTAAGTATTTGTTGGATGCAGAAATAAAAATAGGTAGCTATTTTAACTCTTTACTTTGTCTCAGGACTTTTCTAAGCTCCTCACATAAAACCAATATTGTCCCTATTTTACAAATTAGGAAAGTAAAACCAAGAAATATTAAGTACTTGTCCAGTCACATGCTTAAAAGTGGTGAGACTAAAATTTGATCCTGTGTAGTCAGTCTAGACCTAGAGCTTATACTAGTTCTGTGCTATACTGTTTTTAGAAATGAAAGGGATCTAAGCAGTCATCTAACCCACACTTACCTAATGCAGGAAGATCAGATAGGTTTTCATTCTCACATCAAGAGGTAGAGATTGCCTTTGGCAAGATTACCCTTCACATATTTAAAAACTTTTGTAGTGTATTGCCTTTGTCTTCCCCATGTGAAATATATTCATGTTAGTCTCTCTTTCTTCTGTACAAATTCTATTGAAATTGTTTGTATCACCCTTAGATAATAGTGCCTTGAACCGAGAATAACCTTCAGCTAGAGATCTGATTAGTGAAGGTGCTCTTACCTATTCTGGATACTATACTTACTAGCACAGTTTAAGATTGTGTTAACACTTTTGGTAGCTATACTATAATATTGTCATGTCAACTTGTAATCATAAATTTTCTTTCTGTACACATACTGACGTTGAACCATGGCTCTCCACATCTTAGATATTGTACTTTTTTTTTTTCTTTAGACCTAAGTGTTACATTATTGTTGTTCTTTTAAAAATTTATCTTGTTAGATACTGTCCATTATTTCCAGATCGCTTTTGAGTTCAGATTTTGTCATAATCTTTTAGTAATACTTCATAAACTTAACTCTCTTAGTTCTGTCCTTTAGTGTTGTTATCAAGTACATTCTTATTCTTGAAAAGAAATGAGAGGAGCTTATGTCTTAACATTTCTGTCTATATTTTGGAGTGACTATTTTTTTTCTTGAATGTTACTAAAATTTTAAAGTTTTGATGAGAGTATAAATAATATTGACTCCTTTTTTAATGCTAGTGAATTTTCTGACTCAAGAGTGTTTCTTGGATGGATCCTCTTAAATATTTGATAATATTAAACTTGAGTGAAAAACCTAGACAAAAGAAACTTTGTGTTAGATTCATAATAATTGAGGTGCATAGGTGTGAATTAGCTTGGATTTCTCATTAAATATACTCCAAAACCAAGATGGTGTAGGATACTAAACATTTTTTTCTAAAACTTCTGATTTTAGCATTTTTTTTATTTTTTAAGTTTTTATTTAAATTACATTAGTGAACATATAGTGTAATATAAATTTCAGGTGTACAATTTAATGATTCAACACTTACATACAATACCTGGTGCTCATCACAACCAATACACGCCTTAATCCCCATCATCTATTTAACTCATCCTCCCACCCACTTCCCCTCTGGTCACCATCAGTTTGTTCTCTGTAGTTAAGGAGTTTGTTTCTTGGTTTGCCTCTCTCTTTTTCCCCATGCTCATTTGTTTTGTTCCTTAAATTCCACATATGAGTGAGATCATGTGGTATTTGTCTTTCTTTGACTTATTTTGCTTAACCTAATACTCTCTAGCTCCATCCACATCATTGCAAATGTCAAGATTTCATTCTTTTTTGTGACTAATATTCCGTGTGTGTGTGTGTGTATGTGTGTGTGTGTGTACACAGACCATAATTTCTTTATCCATTCATCAGTTGATGGATATTTGGGCTCTTTCCATAATTTGGCTATTGTAGAAAATGCTGCTATAAACATCGGGGTACATGTGTCCCTTTGAATTAGTATTTTATTTTTTGGGTAAATATCTAGTAGTGCAATTACTGTATCATGGAGTAGTTCTATTTTTAACTTTTTTAAGGAACTTCCATACTGTTTTCCAGAGTGGCCACGTGCACCAGTTTGCATTCACACAAACAGTGCAAGAGGGTTCCCCTTTCTCCACATACTTGCCAATACCTGTTGTTTCTTGTGTTTTTGGTTTTAACCATTCTGACAGGTGTAAGGTGAGATCTCATTGTAGTTTTGATTTGCATTTCCTTGATGATAAGTGATGATGAGCATCTTTTCATGTGTCTGTTGGCTGTCTGTATTTTTTGGAGAAATGTCTGCTCTTTTGCCCATTTTTAATTGGGTTATTTGTTGGGGCGCCTGGGTGGCTCAGTTGGTTAAGCGGCTGCCTTCGGCTCAGGTCATGATCCTGGAGTCCCGGGATCGAGTCCCGCATTGGGCTCCCTGCTCAGCAAGGAGCCTGCTTCTCCCTCTAACCCTCCCACCTCTCATGTACTTTCTCTCTCTCTCAAAATAAAAATAAATAAATCTTAAAAAAAAAAATTGGGTTATTTGTTTTTTTGGGTGTTGGTTTGTGTAAGTTCTTTATATATTTTAGATACCAACCCTTTATTAGATATGTCATTTGCAAATATCTTCTCCCATTCAGTAGGTTGCCTTTTGTTTTTGTTGATTGTTTCCTTCACTGTGCAGAAGCTTTTTATTTTGATGTAGTCCCAATAGTTTATATTTGCTTTTGTTTCCCTTGCCTCAGGAGACATAACTAGAAAGAAGCTGCTATACCCAATGTCAAAGAGGTGACTGCCTGTGGTCTCCTCTAGGATTTTAATTGTTTCATGTCTCATGTTGAGGTCTTTAATCCATTTTGGATTTATTTTTGTGTGTGGTGTAAGAAAGTGGTTCAGTTTCATTCTTTCACATGTTGCTGTCCGGTTTCCCCAACACCATTTGTTGAAGAGATTGTCTTTTTCCCACTGGATATTATTTACTGCTTTGTTAAATTAATTGACCATATAGTTGTGGGTTTGTTTTCTGTTCTATTTTAAGGATTTTTCCATTCTATTCCATTGATCTGTATGTCTGTTGCTTTGCCATACCATACTGTTTCGATCACTACAGCTTTGTAATATAACTTGAAGTCTAGAATTGTGATGCCTCCAGCTTTGCTTTTCTTTTTCCAAGATTGCTTTGGCAATTTGGGGTCTTTTGTAGTTCCATATAAATTCTAGGATTGTTTATTCTAGTTCTGTGAAAAATGCTGTTAGTATTTTGATAGGGATTGCATTAAATGTGTGGATTGCTTTGGGTAGTATAGACATTTTAACTATTTGTTCTTCTAATCCATAATAAACATGGCATGTCTTTCCATTTCTTTGTGTTGTCTTCAGTTTCTTTCTTTTTTTTTAAGAATTTTATTTATTTGAGAGAGAGAGAGAGAGAGAGCATGAGCTGGTGGAGGGAGAGGGACAAGCAGACTCCCTGCTCAGCATGGAGCCCGATGTGGGGCTCGATCCCAGACCCTGAGATCATGACCTAAGCAGAAACCAAGAGTTGGATGCTTGACTGACTGAGCCACCCAGGCTCCCTGTCTTCAATTTTTTATCAGTGTTTTATAATTTTCAGAGTGTAGATCTTTCACCTCTTTGGTTAGGCTTATTCCTAGGTATCTTACTATTTTTGGTGCAATTGTAAATGGGATTGTTTTCTTAATTTCTCTTACTGCTGCTTCATAATTCATATACAGAAATGCAGTGGATTTCTCTACATTGATTTCATATCCTGTGACCTTACTGAACTTTTCTCAGTTCTAGTAGTGTTTTAATGGAGTCTTTAGGGTTTTCTATATATAGTGTCATGTTGTCTGCAAATAGTGAGTTTTACTTCTTTCTTACCAGTTTGGATGCCTTTTATTTCTTTTTGTTGTCTGATTGCTGTGGCTAGGACTGCCAGTACTATGTTGAAAAAAAAGTGGTGAGTGGACTTCCTTATCTTGTACCCGACTTTAGCGGGAAAGCTCTCAGTTTTTCCTCATTGAGTATGATGTTCGCTGTGGGCTTTTCATATATTGCCTTTATTATGTTGAGGTGTGTTCCCTCTAAACCTACTTTGTTGAGGGTTTTTATCATGAATGGATGTTGTACTTTGTCAGATGCTTTTCCTGCATCTATTGAGGTGATCATATGGTTTTTATCCTTTTTCTTATTGATCTGTACCACATAGATTGAGTTGCAAATATTGAACCGCCTTTGCATACTGGGCATAAATCTCACTTGATCATGGTGAATGATTTTTTGTAATGTGTTGTTGGATTCTCTTGGCTAGTGTTTTGTTGAGGATTTTTGCATCTGTGTTCATCAAAGATATGGGCCTATAGTTCTCTTTTTTTTTATGGAGTCTTTATCTGGTTTTGGTATCAAGGTAATACTGATAGTTTACGACCATTTTCTTAGAGATCCCTTTTAACAACCCCAAGATGTAATCCAGAATTATCTGGATTCAGCTACTTGTGTATTATTAAGAACTGGAGAAGGTGTTATTTATGACTTTGTATTCTTAGCCTCTATGTACTGAGGCATACTTCCATGTGTATTCTTGTATTTTATTACATAAGCAATTTTATAATATAATGGTGTTTTATATAGACAAGTTCAATGTATTGTATAGTATTCTGTCTCATTGAGATAAATGTCCGAAAGTACTCACTGACAGACATCACCTGTCTGTCAGTGATGATTCTGATTGTTTTGCAATTTTTAATGTCCTATAAAGTTTCCTTAGAATGACCTAATTTATGAAATTATAGAAACAAAATAACATAAAGTTTTTGCTTCAAGTATTGGTAGGGTAGGTTTAGACCATCTTTTCTCCTAAGGACAGCTTAAAAAGATGGCAAGACATATAAAGAAAGATTCTTCTTTTAAAGAAGCTAAAAAGGTAGGCCAAAATCAAGAAGAATGTGGGAACTCAGAGACATAAGCCTAGTACTGGAAGCCACTTTTGACCTGGTTTTGCTGATCCAGAAGCAACGTTTGTGAGAGTAAAGTAGGTTTTGTGACCTAGTGGGGTCTGTAGTAAAATCCAAAGCCTGCCTAAAGTGGAGAGTGGGAAATCTGCTTAAATTCCTCTCCACCCTCTTTACACAGATACCCCAAGGGGTTATATCTTCAGGGTAATCGTGAACTGGAAATGATTTGCCCCTCCCCAGGATCTCCAGATCTTTTGGTGTTGCTCTTTTTGTCCAAGGAACCTATAGTCTTAAACTTGGATTAAGATAGTCCTAGAATAGTACCCCAAAGTGCTTGGCAGAAGCTAACAAATACTCTTTGGAGAAAGGTATCTTCATCATAGGTTTCAAATGATTCCTATAATCATTTTTCAAAAACAGTAACCTCCACCTAGAGAGTGAAAGTCTGTTGGAGATCATTGGAGTGTTGGAGGTAGGAGGTTTAATACATCTGGCTGGCTGCCTGGGGTCATTTTCTGCCCCCTGCCTCCCTCCTGCCAACTTTTGCTCCTGATTTTAGAGTTTTCCTTGTTGGCATCACTTCTTAAGATGGCGAGAGGTGTGTAAAAACCCCCCATACAGACATGTAATAACCTTCTTGTTTTCATCTTCAAGTGTTTCTTTCTTTCTATGCCACTGCCTACAACTTCTGTGCTCTGCCTGGGTCCTAACACATGCATCAGCTTGCTTTCAATACTGTATCTCCCCTGCTGGAATTTGCTGGTCACATTTCTCACCTCTACTTACTCTTTGCTCCAGTTTCCATCTTCTAGAAGTTTGTTGACATCTCTCATTTGGTCTTGCTTGTTTCCTATATTGTTTTCTTTTTTATTGTAGGCTTATTCTTTTTTATTCTTTTCCTTTCACTTTAGTGGATTTCTGGAAGAAGAGTTTTAGACATATGTGTAAAATCCTCGACATTTAACCAGCACATCCACATAGTTGACAAACTTATTTGAGCATAGGAAAAATTTCTGAAGTGAATCAAAAGATATGGATACCTAAGTATTTTCTAATATTGCCGGATATCCCTCTGAAGAGATTGTAACTCACACTTTTCACATTAGAATATGATGATGCCTCTAATATCGTTTTAGTCTTTTTTTTCCCAAGTGGGCTCCACACCCACCGTAGGGCTTGAACTCAAGACGCTGAGATTAAGAGTCGCATGCTCTACTAACTGAGCTAGCCAGATACCCCACATTTTAGTCTTTTTTTAAATTAGTGAATAAAGGGGCATCTGGTTGGTTCATTTGGAAGAGTATGCAACTCTTGATCTCAGGGTTGTGAGTTTGAGCCCCACATTGGGTGTAGAAATTACTAAAAATAAACTTTATGAAACTAGTACATAAAATGTTTTGGGGAAATTATAATACTTTTAGATCATTTCTGTAACTTCTTAGCTTTTATTTTTCTGTTTTTATTTTTTATATTTAATCTAAATTGACATAAACTAAATATGTGGCCGCATATTTTCTTTGTATCTTAAAGATGATGTTCATTGTTTCAGTTCCTGTTTTAGCTTAGGGACCTTTTTGTTTCAAAGAGTAAGTTTGTCAGAAAAAAGGGAGAACTTCTTTATATTTAATTGTCGTGAATAAATCATGTGTCAGACATAGTCAGCCCTGTGCATGCATACTCATGGTAAAACGTGTTCATTGCTCTCTGGAGAAGAAAACAGCCAGTCTTCTTTCCTACTAAAAGTCTTTAGGTGTTTCATTTGGTGGTGTGCCCATTGAGTCAATGTCTCCTTCTAATCCTGCCAAAAGAATCGTTTTTAGCATTTTACAGATAAGTTCTTCTAGTTCTTCACAGAAGACTTTTTTTTTTCAAATGAAGTAGGAAATTTAAATATGAATTGTGCCAAGAATTTAACACTTTCTTATTAACTGCAAACCGAGTTTATTTGTAGTAGTACTCTTCATATATGTTTTACCTGATACATATTCACTAGTATTACTTCCAGCTTATAGTCCATTTGCCAATGATATTAGTCAATGGCTTTAAATGTTTAGAGAACGCTGTTTTAGGATGCAGTTGAGGGAGAAAAGAAAAAAAATTTATATAAACTATTTTTAAGTAGAGACATTATTAACATTTTTTTTTTGGTAAGGAATAATGTGCGAACAAATATTTTAGGGTAATGGTTCTTAAAGTATGGTCCTCAGCAGCAGCAGCATTACCTCAGAACTTGTTAACAGTGCACAGTTTTTGGTTCGGCCTCAAACTTGCTAAATCAAAGCCTGTGGGACTGGGACCCCGCGATGTGTGTTTTAATTAATAAGCCCTCTAGGTTGTTCCAGTACACTGAAAATCGGGAACCATTTCTTAGGGATTAAGAGCATGGATTTTTAAATCAGACCTATCTGAATTCAAATTCCAAAATCCACTATATAATATCTTTATAACTTTCGGCTAGTTATCTAATTTCTCCGAGCCTTAGTTTAGTTTCCTTGGTTGTAAAATTGGAATATCACCTCTCTCGTGTAGATCAAGTAAATGGTATTGTTTGTAAATTGCCTGGTATGGGAGCTAAAAATTGATTATAGTATCCTTACCATTGAACATATACTATAATTTATTGATTCTAAAACACAGTTATTCTGTATTAATGTTTCTGAAATTGTAGGTGTCTTAAAGTCGTATGATTGGAAACATTGTGTCAGCTTACTTGGTAAAGTTTTCTTTTTATCTTAATGGCACATAAGGTAATGGTGCATTTAAAAAACTCAGTGGTGCCTGATTCAGTGATATGTGGTATTATGTTCAAGGTGTAGGAGCACCATCAGGGTGGAGCATATATTTGAGTGTGTACTGATTGAATTAAGTTTTAGCATGGGACAGGTATTGAATTGGCCCCAGGAAAAGCAGGCATTTTAATCAGAGATTGTAGAAGTTGAGTTTAGCAAACAGATATGACTGGAAATGTATTTCTGATTGGGAGCATAAAGAGAAATAATCCGAAGTACAGGAATACCTCATTTTATTGCACTTTGCATATATTGCAATTTTACAAGTTGTAGGTTTGTGGCCCTGTGTCAAGCAAGTGTATTGGTGCCATTTCTCCAGTAGTATTTGCTCATGTCAGTGGCACATTTTGGTAATTCTCCCAATATTTCATGCTTTTTCATTATGATTATATTTGTTACAGTGATTTGTGATCAGTGATTATGACTCACTGAAAGCTTAGATGATGGTTAGCATTTTTAGCATTAAGTATTTTTTGATTAAGATACATACATTGGTTTTTAGACATAATGCTATTGCATATTTATAGACTATAGTGTAGTGTCAACATAACTTTTTGTATGCACTGGGAAACCAAAAAATTCATTTGACTCACTTTATTGCGGTATTTGCTTTAATACAGTGGTCTGGAACTGAATCTGCAATATCTCTGAGGTATGCCTGTAATATCAAGTAACCTAAACAAAATTCATACTAGTATAGGAAAACTGATTTTTATAAATTTTCTGTATAGGTTTACATCCTCCCTTAAATCAGTTATCATCAGTGTTTGGCTTGTAACAAAACCCTCATGGCACTTTAGCAATATGCTTGCTGTTAAATCTTTGCAACCAGGCCTGCTAAATTGAAATATCCAAGGATGAAGCTTGGATTTGTATGTATTTTGAAACATACCCAGGCTTTATCCTTGGATATTTGAATATTATATCCAGGCTCTCCACATACATATAGACATTATCTCTGCCAGAATCAATTTAATTATATTTGTTTTCATTTTAATTTCAAACTAAATTACTTTTCCAAAGTGCCTTTTAAGAAAAACATTCTTTAATGAGTTACACATTCCTTGAATAGCTGTTCTTTACTCCCTTCCCTTATTTGTATCTCTTGCTTCTCTTCCTTTTTCTGAGTGGTCTCTGAAAGAGAAGGTAGATAGTTAACACTTCCATTTTATAATTTGTATGGGAAACCTTGCTGTCTTATAATCCCCATGAAGTAGTACCTATATATGAAGTAGTACAAATATATGAAGTAGTACAAAAGTTATTCTCCCTCTGATTGTATACATCCAGTGATGAACTGTAGGCTGTCTTTGACTAGCTTTAACTTTAGCAAGTTCTTTTTATTTTGGTTGGAATTTATTGCTCTCTGTATCCCCTTCAGTGTCTGTTTTTTATTATTGATGCTGTTCTGTGTCTAAGCATTAGATAATCCTTTATCCTACTGCTTATCTTTATTGCTTTTTCCTGAACCATCCTCCCTTCTTGAATTTGCACATTGAAGAAAAACATTAATCCTATGTAAATAATTTTAAGATTCTTTTGTTAAACCAACAACAAAAGTATATAGCATAGAACATCTGGATTTCATGAATTGTATTTCCTACTTGCTGGATTATGATTTCCAAGCATGCTCTTATCTCATTAACACAAGGTGGTCCATGCCTAACCTAGGATCTTTATTTTTTTTTTCTTTCTTTCTTTCTTTCTTTTTTTTTTTTTTAGAAACTTGTGGTGGAGAATGTTGATGTGCTAACACAAATGAGGACCAGCTTTGACAAACCAGACCAGATGGCCGCACTCTTTAAAAGATTATCATGTGGGTAACTCATGAAACTTTCTATAAGCATTAAGAAGATTTTGACACTCAGTATTTAGCTTTTGCTTAAATATAAGTATCTTTAGCTTATGAAGAGAGCAGAAAATAGTTGCAGTCAAAGGATATTTTAAGTATATGGCTTATCTATTTCACATTTTTTTAACCATAGTCTTAGTACCATGTATCCAATATTTAATGAGTATTATCAGTTCATAAACTCATTTAATTCAAGTACGTCTATATTAATTTCGACTAAAGGAGAATTAACTTTTGAGTGTATAACTTTCTAAATATCAACTTTATTGTGGTATAGTTTGCATACAATGAAATCTGTGCATGTAAGTGAACAGTTTGATGGATTTTGGCAAATGTGTATATCAGTGTAACCTTACCACAGCCAAGACATAGAGCACTTCTGTCACCTCAGGAAGTTCCCTCACATCCCTTTGTAGTCAGTTTCTCAACATCCCACAAACCCAGACAAAAACTGATTTCTGTCACTATAGATTAAATTTGCCTGTTCTAGAACTCCACATAAATGGAATCACACAGTATATACTCTTGTGTCTGCCTTTTTTCACTTAGTATGTTGAGATTCACCCAGCTATGTTACATGAATCAGTAATCTGTTCCTTTTTGTTGCTATCTAGTAGTCATTGCATGAAAACTTTAGCCCTACAACTAAAAAAGAAATTGTTTTTAATGTCTTCTTGACATTGATTCTTTGTGGGAGGTATATTGTGAAATAACAGTGAATCTTAAAAATTTATGAAAGCATATTTAGCCAGGTAACTATTTTAGGTGCACTTGAATTAATTTTATTTTCATTTGCTTTTGTACTTGAAGTATAATTAAAAATTATTCTGAAGTCATACTTATTGATTCATTTAAAAGCCTTTCCAGCATTAAAAAATTCATGAAATACCAAATAAAATATTCTTTGTATTTGAGAAAACCAAAGAAAGAGTTTATTCTCCCAAATAAAAAATAATCCTGAAAAAAATTAAAGCCATGTATTTTACATAATACTTCCCCTTTGATAGTTTTCTTTTAAATGTTATGCACCTATATCAAATTTTTAAAAGTGTAAAATGATTTAGAGAATCACTTTATTTAGGCTCTCTTACCCAGCTTCAAAAATATAAACTTATTTAATAAAAATTAGTATAAAATTAAACTACACAGTAGGTTGCCTTATAGAACAGATCAGTTGTTGCCAGAACTGGGAAAGCAACAAGGGAGTTTTTTGGAGTGGTGATGGTGTTAACACAAATCTACACATGTTAAAATTTTTTCCTAGAGCTCTATACCAAAAGGAGGGGGGGAAGGCTAGGTTTAATATACAGTACTTTAAAAAATGAAATTAAAATGATAAAAATGAAAATACTGATTTGGTGGTAGTATTTTAGGGGGAGGTAGAGTCTGAATAAATACTTAGTAGGAAATTACTTTTTAAATTTCTACCTGATCTCTTTTGTTCATTGTTTTACTATATACTTATATTTACCAGTCTTGTTTTCCTTATTCTTAATTATTTTTTGATGTTTCTCCTGTTTTTAAATACTCAGTTGACCACCCATCCAGCCTAACTACTTAACTTCTTACTAGTCAATATTTTGACTGTATCACTTGGTTAAAGGCCTTTAATCCACTGCATTGTTCAATGCCTGTTTACTGTTACTTTAACTCTGTTTGTGGAATTGAAACAAAATGGAATTTGTTAAAATTCCAAACAATTTGTAAATTTTCAAGATAAAATCTATAATCCTTAATGGCCCATCTATATCAATTCTTTTTTGTGATTTGGAAAAAGAAAAGATCTGCTTGAGAATGGCTTACTTAGGGGACCAGAGAAAGCTATTCTTTCAGTTGAAATATTTTTCAAAATACTCTTTTTTGTCTCAGATTCCCATCTTTGTGCCTCCTTCATGCCGTATCCAGTGGTTGATATACTTTTGTAGCAGTTTGATTTTCATAGTCAACAACCATATTCTTTTTAATACCCTTAAAAAGCCTTGTAATTTGTTAAAAGTAGCCCTAATTGGGGCACCTAGATGGTGCAGTCGGTTAAGCGTCTGACTTTTGATTTCGGCTCAGGTCATGATCTGAGAGTCCTGGGATCGAGCCCTGCATTGGGCTCCATTCTTAGCACGAAGTCTGCTTGAGATTCTCTCCCTCTGTCCCTACCACTCATGCTTGCTCACTCTCTCTCAAATAAATAAATAAATCTTAAAAAAAAAAAAAGTAGCTCTGAATTGGGAGGTAATCTGGAATTAATTTTCAGTTTTAGGACTTTTTAGCTATGTGACTTGAGCAAATTTAATACTGTATCTGTTTCTTCATGTTTTCTAGCAGTGTGTCTCTTGGGACTAGGTTCATTGCTCTATTGACTCCCTTACTATAGACCTTAATTTTCTAGTTTTCCTGTAGTAATTCTTCCTTTTTAAAATTCATTCCATTCACTTTTGCCCTGACCTTGCCACCATCTACAAGTCTACAAGTTGCCTCCAAAGATCTTTACTTTTACAATACTTTGAATGTTTTTATCACCTAAAATTGTTGCACTGGTAAGATCTTGAATTTGAAGCTCTACTCTCAGATCAGTTATGTCTTCCAGCTTTCCCACTCCTTCACTCTTATTAAATTCTTTGTTCTAGCTCATTGAAACATTGATGTCTCTCTAGTTTTCTAATCAGTCTCTTCCTGGCTTTACTTCCTTATCCATTCAGGACTTTAAAATTTAGTGATTTTAATTATACTGTCCTCTGTGCCATCATACCTTTGACTTTTTGCTACATTCATCATTCCAAGCAATTTCCCTGATCCCAGAAAAATCTCCTCTCCTGCTCCCTGGAAGCCAGATACTGCTTGTAAAATAACACTTGTTAAAGTCTGTTGTTACGCCTCCCTCTTATTCATCTGGCTACTTGCCTGAAACCTTTCCGGAAGAGATCATTAGTGACTACCCATTTTCAAAATCTGGTCCTCTTTCCTCTTATTCTACTTGATTCCTCTGTAGTGTTTATCTCTTTTATTCTCCTTTTTATTGAAATTTTACTCTCCATTTGCCAGTGCTTTTACCATTTTTAAGCCATTGTTTTTATAATTCTTTTGGGGAAACGTATCCAGTCTTATTTATCAGTGTATCTTTAAAATATTCATCCCCAGCCTTGACTCTGTATGGAGCTCCAGGTACTTAATATCAAGTGCTAATTTGATCAGGGGGACCAGAAGCACCAAGCAAAAGCACCACATAGGAGTTTGTTAATGTAAATTATTAGGGTTCCACTCCAGACTTACTAAATCAGTTTGCTGGGGCCCAGCAGGTGATTCTGATTTGCATGAAGTTGAAGAAACATTGTTTAGATATCTACAGCTGTATGACCCACAGATACTTTACAGCATCTCTAGAATAGAAAGGATATTCTCCTGATGGGAGGTATAAATGGGTGGGGAGAAAAAGCCTGATGTTCTTCTGTTATTGACCATTATATTACCTCCCATGCCATTCACCCAGTGATTCTCAAAGAGAAACTTGGGTATGTTATCTGACTTTTCCTGTCATCATAATCCATTCCATATCTAGTAGCTGTGTCTTCCAGATCAGAGTTTGCAAATTGGTGGGTCATGTTTGGCCCAAAGACATAATTTTTTTGCTCCATGCTACATTAAATTTAAAAAAAATATTTTTTGATCATTATTTTAAAAATGCAAGATTTTGCATAAATATCCAAACTTTTGGCTCTCTTTCCACCCAAATCCTGGGCAGTATTTTGCCACATGGCAGTGATTGGCTGGAGCTTAGTAGCAGTTGCCTCTTTTAGAAATGTTTTTCTCCAGTTTTTCCCCTCACTATTCTGTCTTTCACTTAGTCTACTTCACTACTTTATGTTACCTGCTATAGTTATTGAGCTTGTAACTCCTGCTGCAGATCCCACCTCTTAACTGTGATGCCTAAATCTATTCCTTTTCTTCCCATGGTTCTCATTTAAGGCTTTGTCATTATTTCGTGAACTACAATCTTGGCTTCCTAACGTGTTCAGTCTTCACTTTCTAACCTATCTCCCACATTCAGAGTTATATTTCTAAAGATTTCTTTTCATATCACT
Source organism: Eumetopias jubatus (assembly GCF_037043125.1). Taxonomy (NCBI): domain Eukaryota; kingdom Metazoa; phylum Chordata; class Mammalia; order Carnivora; family Otariidae; genus Eumetopias; species Eumetopias jubatus. The sequence goes on from NW_028274809.1 coordinate 50,673,626, forward strand.
CTTTATATTTAAAAAACACTGAACTACCTCCTAATTGCTTAGAGGATAGTCTAAAACTCCTTAGCATGGCGTTCAAAAGCCATTATTTGGATAGCCTCATATCCAGCCATTGTTTCCCCTCTTTTCCTTCACAACTTTTTGCTTGCCTGTCCTGAGATCCACATAGTTCTGCTCTAGTGTTAGTTCCTTGGGATGTGCCTTAGTCTGTTTGGGCTGCTACAACAAAATATCACAGATTGGGTAGTATATAAACAACAGAAATTTATTTCTCATCGGTCTAGAGGCTGGAAGGTCAAGAACGATCATGGTGCTGGCATGGTTGGGTGAGGGCCCTCTTCAGGGTCAGACTTGTCATTGTATTTTCACATGACTGAAAGGGATAGGGTTCTCTCTGAAGCCTCTATAAGGCAGTAATCAAATTCATGAGACTTCACCGTCATGGCTTGAGCACCTTTCAAAGGCCCCACCTCCTAATACCATCAGCTTTTGGGGCTTAAGTTTTTAATACATGAATTTTATAAGGAAATAAACATTTAGCCCATAGCAGGATGTTAATGGAAATTATGGGGAATTAGAGGAGGTGCCAGTGCTTAAAAAGGTATGGCAAATAATCCATTAATGATAAGTTAAACAACATTTCTTACCATGAAGTTTCTCAGAACTTTGTTGTTGTTAATATATTCAAGAGAAGGTTGTAGGATATACTTCTGGCAGGATTATTTGATTAAATTCTGGATATCATCCCTTAAAAAATATATGATTATATCACACTACTTATTTTCTGATTATTCACCTTATTCTCTGCCATTCCTTTGTCTAGATTTCCTTTTGTTTTGTTCCCTGGCCTGGAATGCTTTTTGTCTTCTCTTTTATGACCAACTTGGATGATATTTTCCCAGAGAAATTTTTCCTTTCACCCTTCTTTCTTCTCTCCTTTTCTGGATGGTAACATAGTCTCATTTCTTGAATAACCATTTCATTGAACATCTTCTAGTCTTCTGGGTCTCAGGCACTCTATCGAGTGCTAGAGAAAGATTGGTTGATTAGACTGGTTCCTGCTCATGTGGAAGGTATTACATATAACATAATACCTTACCTCATTTTGTTAACACTACTGTTTTAAGTCTCATCACATTTTGGTTTATATTATGGCTGTTAGTATGTTTTAATAAAAGATTCTATGGTCAAGGTTTAAGCAAACCACACAGGAGGTAGAAAGTCAAAACAACTCTCCATTTCTACTCCTCAAAGGTAACTATGGTTAATGGTTTTCTATACATCTTTCTAGAAATTTGCTATATATGTACAAATATATGTATGTATATACTGTTGACTCTTGAACAACGTGGGGTTTAGGGGCACTGACTTCCTGTGCAGTCAAAAATCTACATGTAATTTTTGACTCCCCAAAAACTTAACTGCTAGTAGCTTACTGTTCACCTAAGCCTTGCTGGTAAAATAGTTAACATATTTTGTATGTTATATGTATTGTATACTGTATTCTTATAATAAAGTAAGCAAGAGAAAAAATATTAAGAAAATTACAAGGAAGAGAAAATATATTTACTGTATTTACCCAAAAAAAAAAAAAATCCATGTGTAAGTGGACCTGCACAATTCAAACGTGTTGTTCATGGGTCAGTTGTGTATCTTTTTGTCTCACATAAATAGGGTCATATTTTCTTAATTTTCTTGACAGTCCATTTAGAGTGTTAGTTATGGTCTAGATTATTATTCTGTTTATATTTGTGTTCTTATTTACACAGTACTATGCCTTGTATATCAAGAGTAATTCAACAAATGTTGGCTTTTTAAAATACAAAAGTATTGATCCTTCCAATTCTAATCTCCCTTGATTTTGTTAATTTTTAATATTGAATATATAGTAATAATTTTCAGAATAATGCTTTCTAACTAAAATGTAAATGATCAAATCCATTTAGTCTTCAGCAACCTGGTCTTGCTTAAAACTGCTTGTGATCTCAATAGTCATTTTTTTGTTTCTTGACTCTCCAGACCTCAGCAGTTTAAGAGTTTAGCATCTCCAAGTTCTGGGACCATTTGAGGATTTAACTCCTGTCCACTCTGACAACTCCTCTTTCTCCCCTAGTCTTTCTCTCCTTCCTCCTACTTCTGCCATTTCTGAGGCTACTTTGTGATTATTTCAAGATTCTGGTGAACCATCTAAACCATTTTAAAGAATAGTTTCTACTCCATATGAAGTAAACTGTAATTTCCTTACTTTTAATATCAGCTTTCAGTACCTTTCCATCTTTAATCCTTTGTTGTAATCAAATTGCTGTTGTATCTTTTATCATGGGAATTTTATGACTAAGTTTTCTTCACGAAGTTAAAGAATTGAATTCAGACTCTTCTCTCTTTTCTTCCAATTTAGCTGTTGACAGTGTCTTGAAGAGGATGACAATAATTGGTGTAATTTTATCCTTCCGATCATTGGCACAAGAAGCACTTAGAGATGTAAGAAACCATTTTAAGTACATATCCTATAGTTAAATAATCCCTTTTAATTTCTGAGAAATTAAAAGTTACTTAAAATTCCAGTTTTCATAGTTATATAAAATCAAATATATAGAAATTAGAGCTATTTAAACTTATTTTTTATTTTGGCATTGAAATTGGGGGGAGATATAGCTTGCCTGGATATTGTACTACTTTTTCAACTTTCTTTTCACTGAAGCATTTTCTATTTTGGCTATGTTCAGTTTGGCATTCTAAGTACTATTCTTAGTACTTTAGAAAATCATATCAAAATAGAAAAGGTAAAATAATTTTTATGAAAACTAGAAGTAATTGAATGGTAATATTTAAATTTGTGGTTCACCATTTAAAAATGACTCTGCATTTTTATTTGTTGCCCTGCCTAGGTCCTATCTTACCACATTCCTTTTCTTGTAAGTTCAATTGAAGATTTCAAGGATCATATTCCAAGGGAAACTGATATGAAGGTAATAAAGCTTCTATTTGGATTTTACAGTTTCTAAAATGAAATATTTGAGTTACATATGAAATAAAATTTAAAAAATTCTAAACTACTGTAAAGTTTTTATTTTAGAGTGATCAGTTAGCATGCTTACCTTTGAAAATACATCTTTGAGAGCTCAGCACCAAAATGCTACATAGGCATTTTGAAAGTTAATCTTCCTTAATCACCCATAGCAATGTAAAATGGGTTGGTATTGATCTTTTCTTACACTGATAGCTGTCCATACCTGGTCATAAGCAGAATTAGAAAGACAAGCCAGTGAAATAAGAGTTGTTGTAGTAAAATTCAATCAGTTTTTTTTATTTTTATTTTTTTTAGATTTTATTTATTTATCTGACAGAGACACAATGAGAGAGGGAACACAAGCAGGGGGAGTGGGAGAGGGAGAAGCAGGCCTCCCGCAGAGCAGGGAGCCTGATGCGGTACTCCATGACAGGACCCTGGCTGGGATCATGACCTGAGCTGAAGGCAGATGCTTAATGACTGAGCCACACAGGCGCCCCTCAATCAGTTTTTTTAAATTGATGTTAAAAAAGTCTTGTAAGAGGATGTCATTTATAGGGTATAATTTTAAAAAATTTTAATACCCTGTTTTTAGAAATATAAGATAGAGTATTAGTAGCCATATGTGAGTTTACAATTTTTGTTTTGAAAATTTTTTGATCATGAAATCCAATTCACTTATCTAACCCCAGCAATAATTAACCAGTGGTTACACATCCACTGAGTGATCTCATATGTATGTTTTCTAAGCTTTCATGTGTCTTGGAAAGATTATTTTCTATTTCACATGTTTTAAAACGCACTGTCTCAAAAAAGTTATGTCTAAACTCTTTTGTGTGACACTCAAGTTTTTTTTTTTCTCGGATTGATGCTACTCACACTCTGATGATTATCTTCCATGGCTTGTTCCATCCTTCTCCCATGCTCTTCCCTTTCTTACTCTACCCTTCTCTTCATATGTATCCCATGAGGTAACTAGTTCTTCCCGTGTGCATTCTCACATCTGTCTAATTTATTCTACCTGAAAATCCTGCGCTTTTCTGTTTTCTGCCTTTTGAAGTCCTGCTTATCTTTTAAGGTCTGATTTAATTGCTGTATTCTAAGAAATATTCCTTGATCCCTAGGCAATAAAGAATTTCTTTTTCCTTCTTCTTATCCGAAAACTTTTTGTTTATCCATTGTGGAGTTAAATATGTTCTTCCTTGTATTATAATCATGTTTTTTCTCTTAAATTTATACTAGATTGTAAACATTTTGAAGACCTGAGCTGAAACCAAGAGTCAGGTGCTCAACACAGTGAGCCATCCAAGTGCCCCAAGTTTGCCTATTCTTGACACTTAATATGAATCATAAGAATATGTAGGCTTTTGGTACTGGCTTCTTTTACTTAGCATAATGTTTTCAAGGTTTATTCATGTAGCATGTATCAGTACTTCATTTTTTATTGCTGATTAGTATTCCATTATATGGATATACCACATTTTATTTATCCTTTCATCAGTTGATGGACATTTAGGTTTTCATTTTTTGGCTGTTATAAATAATGCTACCATGGATATCCATATACAGTTTTGGTGTGGACATATGCTTTCCTTTCTCTTTGATATATGCCAGGAGTCGAATTGCTGTATGGTAGCAATAATAACTACTCTCAGCAACCATCTGAGTAGCGCTCAGAGGAGAGTCTGCTTGAGGATTCTCTCCCTCTGCCCCTCCCCCTACACGTGCATGCATGCATGCTTTCTCTCTCTAAAATAAATAAGTAGATAAATCTTAAAAAAAAAAAAAAGAATAGGGTAAACTTACAGAGACAGAAGGTAGATTAGTGGTTGCCTAGGGCTGGAGACTGGGAAGAATTCTGGAATAACTGCTCATGGGCACAGGTCATATGGAAACTCTATGTTTAACCTTTTGAGAAACTGCCAAATTGTTTTCGAAGTAGTTGTACCATTTTGCATTCCCAGCAGCAATGTATGAAGGTTTCAGTTTCTCCATATCCTGTCAATATTTGTTCTTGTCTTCTTAATTATAGCCATGCTAGTGTGTATGAAACGGTATCTCATTGTTTTGTTATACATTTTTCTGAAATAATGTTGAATACGTTTTCATGTGCTTATTGACTATTTGTGTGTCTTCTTTGGAAAAATACCTATTCATATCCTTTGCTCATTTGGATCATTTGCCTTTTTAATTTTGAGTTGTAAGAGTTCATTATATATTCTGGATACAAGTCCATTAACAGATATATAATTTGGAAATCTCTCTTATTCTGTGGGTGGTTTTTTCATTTTCATAATAATGTCCTCTGTGGCACAAAAATTTTTAGTTTTGATGAAGTCCAGTTAGTCTATTTTTTTCTTTAGTTGCCGCTCCTTTTGATGCCCTATGTAAGAAACCATTGCCTTACCCAAGTCATAAAGATTTATACTTGCATATTCTTCTAATAATTTTATAATTTTAGCTCTTAGGTTTATGACCATTTTGAGTTCTTCATTTTTGTGTGTGGAGTAATGGATCACAAAAAAAATGTTTTTCCTTTTTTTTTTAAAGATTTATTTGAAAGAGTATGTGCATGAGCAGGGGGAGGAGCAAAGGGAGAGAGAGAGAATCACAAGCAGACTTGATGCTGACTGTGGGGCTTGATCTCACGACCCTGAGATCATGACCTGAGCCGAAATCAAGAGTTTGATGCTTAACCGACTGAGCCACCCAGGCGTCCCCCCAAAAAATGTTTTTCTAGAGCTTAATCCATGGCAATTTCCATTTATTTTTAGATACACAGTTTTACTCATATTTTATACTGAGTTTTTTTTTGGTAGCAATATCAAAAGTAACCAACTATGTAGGTGGTTTTTAACTGAGGTATTGAGCAGTCAGAATATCATAAATACTTGAAATCCATATGTAATGCCAAAAAGAATTATTTTAGTCATTAGAAATTCCTTTATCAGGCTTTAAATCTGTACTCCTTAAAAATCTATTATGGGGCACCTGGATGGCTCAGTCAGTAGGGCATGTGACTCTTGATCTCTGGATTGTGAGTTCAAGGCCCATGTTGAGCACAGAGCTTGCTTTAAAAAAAAAAATCTATTATGATAAGTAATTTACCATATTTATAGCTATGATATGATGAGTCATTGAACCACCACAATTTTTCATTAAATAAATATGAATGTAAATATAAGTTCAGCGATTTTGATTTACTTTTGTTCATTTATTCATCTCTTTTGGCTTGATATTTTATATCCATGCTTCCAAGAAAAGTAATGTTAGCATGATTTTATTGGCATTTGCCACAGAGAATATACAAATTTTTTTTGGCCTAAAATAAGTTCTAATAAGCAGCACATCGTGAAGTAATAACTCAATTTTTCATTGTAGGATAGTTGTGCTATAGTTCTGTTTCAGCCAAGTTTTGAAATTCTCTAGTGTTGTTATAGGTAGATTCTAATTTAAAAAGTATGTCTTTCTTACTAAAGTGAGGTTTCTTAGAAATTTGCTAAAATATTTCTTACTCTGTAATTCTTATATATTCCATCAGGTTGCAATGAATGTGTATGAGTTATCATCAGCTGCTGGATTACCTTGTGAAATTGATCCTGCCTTGGTGGTAGCTCTCTCCTCACAAAAATCAGGTAAAATGCATTAGCAAATATGTATTAGTCTTAGTTAAAATTACCAGGGAAACACAGATACAGGTGTGGAACTTATTATTCAAATGCCTGCTTAATGTCCAACTTGCTTTTTTTTTTTTTTTTTGGTAGTTGGAATATAGCAATGCAGAAACGACAGAAATCCCTGTCATCTGGAGCTTATGTTATAGTGCAGTCATCATACAGACAATATTTAAGCCATAAGACTAGATGGAATTTCTAAGATTAGTTAACATAGATGCAGAAGAAAGAGGATCAGGGTCTGAGCCTTAGGACACTTTCAAATTTAAGAACTCAGGGAGAAGAGGAGGAACTACCAAAAAGAAACTGAGAAAGAAGGATGGATGATGAAGAAGAAAAACTAGGAAAGAGGAACTTCCAGCCAAAGTGGAGAGGGATTGATCTACTACATAGATTAATGGGTAATGCTGCTAAGAGCAGTGGCAGTGGAATTTTTGGAGCAAAAGGCTGAGTAGAAAGGGCTTACGAGAGAATAGGAGAAGAGGAATTGGAAATAAGTATAAAACAACTCTATCAGAGTTTTACTGTAAAGGGGAACAAAGAAATGAAATTACAGTAGCCAGAGGCAGGAATAAAATCAAGAGAAGGATTTTTTTCAGGTGAGAGAGTCACAGAATTTGTATACTGATGGAGATGGTCCAGTAGGTAGCAAAATGGGTATCTGGAAAAGGGTGTCCTATTTTCACTGGACTAGAGCCATTTACTGTGGAGTCAGTGCATCATTGTGTTGTATTAAACATTTAAAAGATTTTAAAACCAGCTCTTTGAAATGTAGTACCCAGAATGCTCTAGATATTTCTAGATTTGTCTACAAAGTAAATAACATTTTACCTGTTACTGATACTAAAATGACCATCTATCCCCTTGTACCTAGCATGTTTGGCTGGGTTCATCAGTTCTTTTTTATTTAACATTGCTTTTTGTTTCATCATTCATGCAATATGTTAATTATATTCACGTGGGTAATTGCCACTGTTACTCATTTGGCTACAGCTATATTTTTCATAGCCAGATTTTTAAAACATTCTGGCTCTTACATTCAATTCTTACATATATGTGGTGGGGTGAATAGTAGAATAACTAGAATTTCCCAGGTACCAGATTCAAGTGCCTTGGGTAACCTATAATTTTAGTATACATTATAATAAATATTTTAGAAAGGATTATGTCTTAAAAGACTTAGGGCAGTGCTAGTTATTTTCATTTATGACTGGTTCCTTCTGTCTTCTAAAATGGATAGGTTGGAAATCTAGTCCACTTTCCATATTTATATCTTTTAAATACTAACAATAAACTTCAAATCACATTTTTTAGAAAAAAATTAAGGTTTTTTTGGATGATTTTACAGAGTAATTTATGAGATAATAAATTTTCTAAACTGTAGTACACAGAATATTCTTATCAAATAATAATTTATCAGTTTTCAGTTAGGAAATTTTAGGATTCCACTTATCCTAATCATATTTTTTTTGCCTTATAATCTTAAAATTAAAAATAATTTTTTTTGCCTTACTGTTTTTTTAGAGGTCCTTGAAAAATGATTGGGTAGTTGATAATAGCCAATAATGTATGTTACTTCTATATCACTTATAACAAAGTTGCAATTAGTTCTGTAGAAGCTCAGTAATATACCTTATACAAAAATTGAAATTTGCATTTTCTGGTTTAGATTGATAACTCTTAACTAATCTTGAAGAAATAACTTAGTTTTATTTTGAATTTTCTCCCTTAGAAAACATAAGTCCAGAAGAAGAATATAAAATTGCCTGCCTCCTTATGGTCTTTGTGGCAGTTTCTTTGCCAACATTGGCTAGTAACGTCATGTCTCAGTATAGCCCTGCTATAGAAGGTAATGGTTTAAAATTGCTTTGGCAATGAAAAAGTCATGAGTTTTGATATAATAGATGCTTTTCAAGTAATTAATGTTCATTTATAATAGAACGTGGGTTAACCTACTAGTCACTTACTAGCTTTACAACCTTGAATAGTTGATTTTTCTTTTTCAAAGCCCCAGTTTCCTGATTCATGAAACATGTATGTGTGAGCTTTTGGGTGCCTGAGTGTGTGTGGCAGGGGAAGATGAAGGAGTATTCAGTTCTAAAGATCAAATGACGAAATGTTTGTAAAGCAGCTAAAAACATCTTTTTTGAGTTTCAGAGACAATATAAAATTTATGTATGATTTCTCTTGGGTATTTTTTGAAAATTTGCCTGTTTAATACAGACATCATCATTTGTTGCTTTTTTGCTATAGTATTTTTTAAAAGCACTAGTCCTCATAAAAATGAAAGGAGAGCAAGGCAGGCAATCGCCCAACTCTTAATAATGTCACTATGTAGATTGTGAAGTGATTAAAGACTTGCTGTTTATGTATTTGAAATTTTGGGGTCATGCAGAAACCATAAACCCTACTTGCACTTTTCTCAGGGCACTGCAACAACATACATTGCTTGGCCAAGGCCATCAACCAGATTGCTGCAGCTTTGTTTACAATTCACAAAGGAAGCATTGAAGACCGTCTTAAAGAATTTCTGGCGGTAGGCATAACCAAATAGCAGAACTCATGATGTTTTATAAGGAAAATAAAAATGATAACAGAATAAATTCTCCTTTTTTTCCCCCTGGAAGGAGGACCAGGTGAAGGCAGGCATTAAAATCAAGGAGCTGGTTAGCATTTTTTTCCCTTAGAAATCTCTCATTTCTAGAACTCTGCAATATGACCTTTTTTTCTAAGCTGATACTTGGACTGCCTAGAATTTTGCCCATTATCTTATATATAGGCACTGAATGATTGAAATATATTATAAGTTGAAGCATACTGAAAAGTAACTTGTGAGTGAACATTTCATTAAAACTTTCTTAAAATGTTTATATACTTTTAAGCTTGCATCTTCCAGTCTACTGAAAATTGGCCAGGAGACTGATAAAACAACAACAAGAAATAGAGAATCTGTTTATTTACTGCTAGATATGGTAAGTCTCATTTTATTTTTTATTAACAAGAAAAAAGTTCCAGTCATTCCTGATAGTCTTTTCTTGGCATTTAGTGATTAAATAATAATATGAGCTGAAGTACTTTTTTGATCCCTTCTGTTCAGTCCACTCAAGCCACACACTGTCTAAGTATCACTGGAAAGACTAACATTAGTTTTATTTTACCATATGGTAATCATACCAGAAAACAACAGAATAAAAGATTAGTATTACCTATTTTATGAATAGTTTTTCAACTGGTGGGAAACATTTAAGGCCTTATATTTTCCAAGTGTGTCAATTTCAACTCTCCCAATTTTCTGAATTTTCTACATTCTCTTTCCCACCCATCTAATATAATTTCCTGTGATTCTCGGTGCCTCGTCAGCTCTTTCTCTTCACTATCTGAACCAGCTATCCTTGTTTCTACACTGTGGCTCTTCTCACTTAGAATTAATTTCCTTTTCCTGCAGAGATCTATATTTGTTCTATGATTCAGCGTACCCCATAGCTAAAATCTTTTTCTAGATAGACTTTCCTGATTACTCTGGCCCGCATTAATCTTTCATCCCTTTTGAACTCCTCTAGCTTTCCACTTAATTACAGTTGGTCTTATGTTTGATTTGGTTTTTTGGCTTAGTCTTGGGAACTTGATGGTATGGACCATATTTTAAATATGTTTATATTCTCTTATATGTCTAGTATACAATTGAGGGCAAATGAAAGTACTCAGTCTGTTCCTATGATTAATAGACTTAATTGAAAAGTGGTAATTTTAAACATTTTGATAGCAAAACACTGGCACATTTATATTTCAGATTCTAAAGTAAAAGGAAAATAATTTTCTAATTAAGAACACTATAGAAATTATGATTTACTGGCTGTAAATGTTCCCATTAAAATAACTTCAATTCTCTGATGCATTTTTGCTACTTTTCAGATTGTGCAGGAATCCCCATTCCTGACAATGGATCTTTTGGAATCTTGTTTTCCTTATGTCTTGCTGAGAAATGCATACCATGCTGTCTACAAGCAAAGTGTTACATCTTCTGCATAAAATATCTACTTATTGAAGACAAGCACGCATTTTTGTTGCTCTGGTTTTACCTGTAAACTGTGGAACTATTTTACCTTAAGGCCTGAAAAACAGTTTTGTGGATTATAAATTTCTTTCATACGGTTGTATTTTCTGATCATTGGTTTCATTTAATATGGTTCTACTACAGTATACTTGGTTGATTTAGGTTTCACATTCACTGAATTCACTAAAATTATTCCTATAATTTTAGAATATCATTGTTTGAAAAACATACATTATCTATGTTTTTGATATTTGAAAATAAAAAAAACCTTTGCTTGTTTATTTCTGAAAAAGAATTGTATTTAGTGATTATTTTAGATAGTGATATAGCATTCATCTGTGTGTAAATTATTTCATATAGGGAAGAGTTATGATCTGTACCTATGGTTCTTATTGAAAACAAAACTGGATGTGCATTTCTGTGATGTTATGAATACATTTCTACTTTATTTTGAAACATTTGCCAAACTAAACACTGTAACACTGTATAACATTAAAAATGTTAAAGGACTGCTTAGCATTAGAGGCAGACTATGTCCAGAAATTCTAAAACAGCAGCATATGTTGTTGCTTGTATAAAGCCTGGTGATAATTTTTAGACTAACTTCCATGGTGCCCTACCGGCATTAGCACTACCATTGTACCCTGCTGTATAATAAACAGTCTTAGACATTTATCAACTGTTGATACACATGTTAGTCCCTAACCACTTTTTATATGTTTTAAATTTTTGAAATTCAAGTGTACCTGCCATAACATAAAATAAACACTAGACTGTATCACATTTTGAATTATTTCCTTAATTTTGGATCTCCAGAAATTTATTCAATAATATGAATATTTTAGTTTCAATTTAGTTTAAAATATAGGAATGTCTAAGTGTAGCATTTGATACCAGGTCAGCTGTCACAAAATTTGATTAATATTTTGAAAAACATTCCACTGGAAAAAAATTTTAAATAAAATTGGAAAATAAAATTACATAACATTTTTTTAAGAGTTAAGAACTAAAAGGAAACTCATGTGCCATGCCATCAGCTTGCAGTTGTATATGCGACCAAATGGACAGAGTTGTTTGAAAGAATGGGAATAAAATGAATTATTATGGAACTAGTAAAATGTTGCTGAGAACTACATCAGTCAGTAATGAAAGCTTAGTGGTTGGCATGGAGGGCAGAATAGCTCATTTTGTTTAAAAACTAACCAGATGTTTTGTTTTTTAATTGGCATTATAAAAACTATTTCTCAACAGCTTTGTATCTGGATATCAAATAGAGCTTTTGCTCACAGCTTCTTAAGTACACACTAGTAAAATGTTAAGAGAAAAGAAAGCCACTATGAACTCAGTTATATAATGTTCTTCTTTGTTCCGATACAAAGATTGAGGTGCCAGAAGATTATCATGTTGCTATTTTGCATATGATTTTTTTTTCCAGTCTATACTTAAAGCAGGAATAGTTAGCACTATCTGTTGGAAATTTTCAGTAGTTCAGTGAGGATTTTTGAAAAGGGAAGGAATTTTCTGGGGTGCCTGGGTGGCTTAGTTGGTTAAATGTCTGACTCTTGATTTGGGCTCAGGTCATGATCTCCAGGTCCTGGGATTGAGTCCCAAATCAGGCTCCATGCTCAGCGGGGAGTCTGCTTGAGATTCTCTCCCTCTGCCTTTGCCCCTAGCCTTGAACACATGTGCTCTCTCTCCCTCTCAAAATAAATCTTTTAAAAAGAGGAGAAGGAATTTTTAAATGGAGTGGCTTTATAGACTTGAAATAGCCTGATGACTCAGTGAACAGTTGAAATTAAGATTAAATGTTTGTCTTGAAATATTAGCATCCTAGAGTGATAGTAACTTATTGGTAAGGATATCCTGAGAGGTTAAGTAGGCATTTGAATATGTGTACTTGGATTGGTAAATGTGGTAAGGCATAGGGATGTCCATATGCCATTATTTACCCCTGTTCAGGCCAAGAAAAGATTGCTCCTTCATAGTCATGTGAAGTTTTTCTTGCCCAGTTTTTTTACCATATGCCCAAACTGACTGACTGACCGACTGACTGACTGACTGGCGTAGCGTCTGCTGCTTATTCTCAATCTTTCTATGAAAAAAAAAAAAAAGACAAGGGTAACTTGGAGAATTAAAAGTAAATTGACAGTACTATTTCTAACATTTTGTTTGTCTTAACCTTTTTTTTTGTCTTAATGTTTCTTATTCTAAAAGTACAACATACTGTTTTTATTATTTTCTGTACGATCATGTCGTGCCTATACTATGCTATTTCACTCAGCAATAGAAAGAGGTCTTTGATTTTTTTTTTCAGTGCCTCCATATATGCCATGACTAATTTAGTAATTTCATTTGGTGAACATTTAGGCAATTTCTTATTTTTCATTTTAAATATCTTGTATCTATGTCTTGATGAATTTGGCCCATTATCTCCTTAGGATAATTTCTCACAAGTAAGATTGCTTGGTGGAAGCATGTACACATTTTAAACTTTGATATGTAATATTAGATTCCTTCCAGTAAGATTATATAAGTTTTACTCCTGCAATTGTGTGAATATAATTTCCTCTATTACTGCCAATACATATCTTTGCCTGTTAAAAGGGGAGATACACATCTTGTTTTAATTTGTGTATCTTTGTTTATTAGGGAGGTGAAATATCTTGTGTTAATTATTTTTATTTCTTTAATGAATTACTCATTTTCATTCTTTTTGTTACTTTCAAGTGTTCAAAAGCTTTTGTTTGAAGATACTAATTGAACACTTATTGGCATATGTAAAAAAATTCTAGTGCGTATAGTTAGGGTTGAAAACAGCTCCTGTACAGTCTTGAGTGTAGTGATATGGCTATTAAAATCTATTAATAGTGCATAGTAATTAATGTTAGGATACAGCTACTTTGATAACTGAATTTTAATTGAGTTTTAGAAGTATAGGACATTTATTTCCAAGTCCAAGTTAAGAATAGCTTCATATAAAAAGGATATGTTAAAGAATGAAAAGATGTCCAATTTAAATACACGAACTTAAGAATCAATTGAAATTATGCCAAGATTGTAATTCCTTTATTCTATTAAATAGGTATAAAATAAATTATATATTAAGCTAATTCAGAGAGATACTGTTTGTGTGTTAGATACTATATACAGGAGACTGTGTATATAGCAGTTTTTAACCTCATACCTCAGAGATGTCATTTTAAAAACTGTTGTCAATAAAAACATCTACCAATCAGAAGGCAAAAAGTTGTAAGACTTTCCTTGCCTTTCATACTAATAGACTGGTGTACATCATTTTTTTAAAGAGAAAGAATAAAGACCAAAAAGAACTTCACTTTCTTCCTAAATTAGTATAACTAATATTAACCTTTGTCTTTTAGTTACACCCTCTAAAGTTAATTTGTAAAGCTATTTATATTTTAATGTGCTTGATAAAATTGTTTCTATCATTCATTTCACCCCAGCCTTCATTTTATGGAAAGTTTTCCCATTTTACAAAATGATTGTGAACAAAGGTAAAGTGGCCTTTTTGTTACTAAAAATATAAAGGAAAAAATATATAAAAGAAATAGGATCTATATCATACATTATTTCAAATGTAATTTAGATAATTCTTTGTGAAGAGAAAGCTGCCCTACCTGTCATTAAGTCATCTTTATTTACCGTAATCCTTACCTTTATAGATTGTGCTAATGCAGGAAATCTGGTCACAGAATGTTCTCTAATTCAGTCAGTTTGAGAGCATATTCTGTACAATTGGGCTGAAAAAGATGGGTAAGATCTTGTACCTACCTTCTGGGAGCTTAGAGTGAACTTTGCTGTTAAGTCATCTTTTAATCAGCTGATTGTTCTTCTAGTGTTGTCAATCTCTTAACCTAGAAAGGATGGAAAAAATTCCAAAGTTCAGCAGAATAGGACTAGGGCTCTAGTCATTTATTCTGGAAAAAAAAAAAGGCTTCTGGGAACATCACAAAATGAACAAACTTTTTAGAATCTAGAAGTAAGGAAGAGTCATTTGAGCCTGTTAGGACAGCTGCTGGGGAAACAGTCTTCACAGTCAAGAAAGTGCTCCAGAGAATGAATAGTTTTTGTGGGGTTATATACTTTTTACATCTTGTAAAAGCTCAAGAGTATAGATTAGCACATAGGCAGGAATCACAAGGTTTATCATAAAGGAATGCAGGGAGTAGGTGCACTGATGGATCTCTCAAGGATGGTTTTCCTTTAGGTTACTCATTCACAAAGTAGATGTACCATGCATGTGTGGTGGGCCATAAAGTGGGCTTTTGGTTTGAACAAAGTTTATATATAGTCATGTTGACTTGGGAATCTAAAAATGGCTTCCCTTGTCTATCAGGCCTTTCAAGAGTTTTTTGCTCATCACACACAGGAGGAGGTTGAATCCAAAAAAAATTCAGAGCTTAGTTTTGTGGGTTATACTTGACATGGTGCCCTGTCAATGCCCTGATAGTAATGAGAATCTGATGCGGTTGAGCGAATACTGGCTGGATGAGATAAATTTCATTTAAGTTAGCAATAAATGCCCTTACCTATCTTTGTATTTCCCCAGTAAGTAAAAACAGTGCCTCAGATTTGAAATGGGGGCTTCCTTCTTTTTCCATTAGACTCTTATTCCTTTTTCTTTCTTTTTTCCAAGTTACCTCTTAATTTTCCCTTCTCTTTTCAAGGTAATCCTAGAACTTGGCACAAATGCTTCCCATGACTTCCCATTTTGGATCCTCCTGTTAGTCATTGGCACTCTCCTAATAATTTTGTACCACTTTTCCATTCATTCAGCAAATATTTCTAGATGCCTGGATATAATGGTGAGCAAAATAGAGAAGGTCCCCTTTTACAGTTCAGTTTGCACATTAATGATGTTAGGCAGAAGGAACAAACTTCTGATAGTGAGGGAAATATATGGGATGATGGGCTGGGGAGTCAGGGAGAGAGAGTTGCTTGAGGCATCAGGGAAGGCCTCTGTACAAGAAACAGTCGGGCTGGTACATGAAGGATGAGAGGGGGCCAGAAATGGGCAGAGAGAACAGTGAAGGTGAAAGCCCAGAAGGCAAAAACGAACTTGACATGTATGAGAAGAAGAAAGTATACCAGTTAGCATTTCTGTTGGTAGGAGCCTCATTGGGCTGGCTAGCTCTTTTACTTTTCTGGTCTGCCTGTCTTCTTTCTTCTTTCTTTCTTCTGTGCTTATATATTCTAAGTTCAGAAATCCAATCTAAGGTAGGTTGGCCGTAAAGAAACTGAATTCACTCATCGGCTGTGGGCACTGATCTGAGGATGGTAAAGTCTATTATATACCTACCACCAGGCCTTCTAAACCAAGTTCAAATTTTTTTCAGGCAGTGAATCATAATCTGTGTAATCATGCCAACTCTTCTATTACAATGACTTGCCTTTGGAAGATACCAGCTGTGACATTCATAAAAACTTTTATGAGTGAGTAATCTCTAAGGTAGTAACTCCACATCGGTCCTTCATATTTTCTTTGTGGCCACTTGAGCACAAACCACCATTTCATTTGATGGCATTGGCCTGAATTTTCAAATAAGACAATATGCCTCTTTTTCTAAAGATTTGCTGTGACCTTGTTTGAAATTTTAAATGTTTTAATCTTTAATGAAAAATGATTGTTTAGTTATTTGGTCCTATTGAAAGGAAAATTAGTATTTATTGACCCTACGTGGTATTATTTTCAGAGTGGAAAGCTGCTTTAAGTATATTGAAGTAGGGATGCTTATGTGAATCGAACTTTCCATACACATTACTGTCACTAACATTTCAGATCAAGCATGCCTAACTCTAGTATGTCTCATTTCCAAGAAAAGTCTTCAGCCTGTCATTTTGACCTAAAAATAACAAAATAGGATAAATCAGCAAGTTAAAGTGAGGAACCTAGCCAGAGAGGGCCATATCTTATTTCCAATTAACCTTAACCCTCACTTTACTATTTTCTCTTAACTTTGAGAATGAGATGGATGGATAGGTTCTGGTCAACTTGTTGCATGAGGTCCACAAACCTGCGACATGGGTGACCTGGAGATGGGGCTATACTGGATAAACAACCTGGTGATCGCCCTGTCTTAACTGTGGTTTATGACTAAGTCACATTCATAGTGTACATACTGACCAAATGCTCAATGGTCTAGTCTTGAAATTAGTATTTGGCCAAGGCCTACATGAAAGAACACCATTATAGAATGTAAGCTTCTAAGATATATGAACAAATTTTATTCAAAAATTGTAATTTTATTACATCATTTATGTTTTTAAAGTTTAATGTAGTTCAGGATCATTTTTCACCACTGTCAACTGCTAAATTGCTCTTGTGTTCATATTAAACAACTCATTTAAAATACTAATGGGGCACCTGGATGGCTCAGTCGGCTAAGCGTCTGCCTTCAGCTCAGGTCATGATCCCAGGGTCCTGGAATAGAGTCCCACATAGGGCTCTCTGCTCAGTGGGGAGCCTGCTTTTCCCTTTCTGCTGCTCCCCCTGCTTGTGCTCTCTCTCTCTCTGCCAAGTAAATAAATAAAATCTTTAAAAAAATAAAAAAATAAAATACTAAATAGTTACTTTCAAGTGTAGAGTGGAGAGCAACTCATGAAGTTGCTATCAAATTAAGATATGCTTTTTCTCCATTAGTAACTAAGTTAAAAACATTTCCTCTTTAACTCCTGGATTTGAAGTCTTAGGGGTCAGTGGTAATGATAAAATTTCATTAAAGTATTCTCACATGCTGAATTTCCTGCATTATTGGATGATATTTCCAGAAACAAACCTCGGCAGGGAGCTTGCTTCTCCCTCTGCCTGCTTCTCCCTCTGCTTGCCGCTCCCCCTGCTTGTGCGTGCTCACTCACTCTCTGAAAAATAAATAAAATCTTTAAAAAATTAAGGCACATTCATACTTAAACTGATAGAATCCAATTTAGGGAGATCTCCACTCCAATTACATCTAAAAGGTTTATCTTTATTTGAAAGTGGATATTCAATTATTAATCATAAATTGAGATGCTGTACTAACTAGGTATGACCATAACCTATGTAATTACATGGTGATTGATCACACACGACCTGGGATGCAAGAAAGCAGACTGGAGCACTCATTCAACTGTTAGACCCTGCAAAAACTGAAGCTGAATCCGAGGAGCAGATAATGCACAACTTCCTAGGCTGAAGATGAACTTCAGTTCATTCCTAATTCTTACCTTTAGCCAAAATGTACAAGGGTCTCTGTGTGTAGCCTGAAGCAAGGCCCAGCTGGCAGAACTTGAGATGGGAGGAAAGGTCAAATTTGACCTTGGCTGTTAATAGGGGTTTTGTCCAAGCTGAAAATGCTGGTTAGAGTCATAAGAAGAGCTCACATTTATTGATAGCTCA
Source organism: Eumetopias jubatus (assembly GCF_037043125.1). Lineage (NCBI taxonomy): Eukaryota > Metazoa > Chordata > Mammalia > Carnivora > Otariidae > Eumetopias > Eumetopias jubatus. Next base: position 50,691,757 of record NW_028274809.1, read on the forward strand.
CTATGCAGCAGACACTGCTAAGTTTTATCTAATTTGATCCTTTAAGTATTGCTCATTTTGTCTTCCCAATCACCCTACATGGTGATTATCCTCAAATTACTGATGTGGAAACTGAAGCTAAGGGAAGGAAGGTAAGTAACTTGTACAAACTCATATTGCAAGGAAAAAGCTAAGATTTAAATCTGGCCCCGAACTATATACTTATCATTACATTGTCTCAGTTCTCTCGGATATAAATACGGGCTTTTTTAGGCACTAGCATTTAAAGTTGCTTTGCACTAACTCACCTGCAGCTTCAGGGTCAGGAAATACTTCTGAGTGCTTACTTTGTGCCACTCTTGTTACTAGGCATTTTCATGCCCGTTACCTCATTTAATCTCCACAACCAAATTGCTCAGTAGGGATTAGTTTTTCATGAAGAAACTGTATCACAGAGCTTTAAATCCCTGTCACAAAAATATGGAGGGACAGTAATAATGGAGCACTTCAGTCTTTTATAGCTGGATAGAGCCTTAGAAATTATCTACTTTAACCTACCTAAGGGCAAGTAATGTATCCAAAGTCACATAGAAGGAATCTGGTGATTTCTTCTAGAATTCTTACATCTTGATTCTTGGTTTAGTGGGTCTAGTGCTCCTTCTGCTCTGCCATGCTGCTACATAAATGTGCATAGTTCCACAGTCATAAAGTCTTAATCATAATGAGCATTTGCTGGTTCCTGCTAGGATTTTAGGGTGTATGTGAGGTGATTCCATGGCATCAAATAAATCTGGGATCTCAATCCCAGCTCTGTCACTTAAGGATGAATTACTTGACTTATCTGAGTTTGTTTCTGTAAGTGTAGAACAGGGATAATATCTACCTTAAAGGGCTGTTGTAAGGATTAAGGTAAGTGAGGTCATGTACATAAATTGATGAGATTCAATAAATGGTGGTTGTTTTTCTGATTTGTTGATTTGGTTATTTGTTTGCTTTTTATAAAATTATCTTCAGAGAGTTTGTCATGGTCATTATGAGTAGTGTAACATCACAACTTCCACTCATGAGAATGTGACATTGTTGTGTCCAGCCTATATTTCAGCTCTGGTCTGAGAGTCTTTATGTTAAATGGGAAAGAGCTTTTTCTCATGTGCATTTAACATAAAGCAATGCTCAAGTTAATTTAAGACTGCTCTTTACTATATATACTTTATACTATATTTGTGTGTATTATACACAACAGATGTAAAAGATAGAAAGATTACATTTTCAAATGTCGTTGTAGGACCCAGAACAATTTCAACAATGGCTCATTGGAAGCCTCTGTGCCTTTCCTCATATTGTTTCCTACCTCTAGAATGGAATGTTCTCTCATATTCTGGCCCGCAAACTGCTGACCATATTGTCAACAGTGAGTTCAAACATCACCTTCTTCTCCATAGCACATCATCCTCTGTTTCTTCTGAACCTTGTAAATACCTTTATTATAGTACTTACTGAATCATAGTGTAATTGTTACATATCTGTGTCTCCTTTGATTCTGGGAATGCCTTCTGGGTCCATGTTTATTTCATCTTTCTTTTTTTAATCAATCCCCCAACTCGGTGGAAAAGGCTGATGGCTAGACAGATGTTATAGAAAAATGTCCTTTGCTTCATGTTGGGGGCAAGTGGTTATTTTTCTTTTTGTTCTTGTGGAGGGACAGGGCATCGTGAAGTACAGGTAGGTACTTCCAGTGCCTGGAATGGAGGTAGCTCAGTGGTGACACAAAGTGATTTCTGTGATTTCTCCCAAGGAGATGATTCACATGTTTGGAGTATTTGGGGGAGATGTGGAATCTGAACTTCTTATATAAATAGGCGTAAACCCCTGAAACTAATAATACACTATATATTAACAAAATTGAATGTAAATAAAAAATTTAAAAAAATAGGCATAAGGATGGGAGGATTAGCAAGAGATCAAGAAAGTCTTCCACGTTACAGGAAAATGACTTTTAAGAAAAAAAATCTGGAAATGTGAGTGAAATGCCAAAAGCAAAGAAGAGGAGCTCTAAGAGAAATTACAAAGTGACAGTTGAGGTCATTGTCATGAAATAGAAAAATAATCCTTTCAATCTGGTGACTCACCCCTAACTAAAGTCAGTACTTATAAAAAAGGCAGGAGCTTGTGAGACACTTAACTGTAATCTTATCCCTTTTCAGGAATACCTCCCATACTTAAGCTGGTCAGATGATCTTTTCATGTCACCAGGTACAAGGATTAGTAGACCTTGAAATGTTATCCTGTCCGTCTAACTTCTCATCTGTTCTCAAGATTGCACTGGCAATTACCTTGGCAGCTGATCACACAGTGACGACCGACAAGCCTCCTAGGCTTTCAAGATGGCAGAACACTCTTGGAGAATAAATGCCTTTGCTGCTGGAGGTCACAGCACCCAGAAACTGATTAGAGGAAGCAGCTGATGACCTGTCTAGTGAGTTCTATTTTTGTTATATCTGAGCCCAAGTCCGATGGTTGCTAGCAAGTGAATTAATACCATGACTTCAGTCTGAAGGAAATACCGCACAATTCAAGTATACTCTCCTCAGCTATAAGCCGTAGAGCCTTCTTCAGCCGCAGTCTGAACATTTGCATTCTATACAAAATATTACAGTTGGAAGATAGGTGTGGCCTGTCAAGAACAGCTTCTGAATCCCCCAAGCCATCCTAAATAAAACATATCATAGAAATTCTGCTTTGCTTCATATATCAATGTCATTGTATCTTTTGAAGTTGAGGTGTGCACAGATGGTAAATCCTCAGATTGAGTTTGACTGCCTCTCTGTGTGAAAGGGAGAAGACCTCGAGAGTACCTGTATTCCTGGGGAGAACACCCAGGTAGAGGTGCTCACGACATGTTCTAATGACTGGCATGCTTGGATTCCCAGCTTCAATGATCACATCTGGTCTTGGCTTTATCACCCTTTACAAAATTTGATTTATTTGAAGTGAAGGGAGGGAAAGGCTAATAAATGTTCCTCTGAGCACTAGAGGGGCTGGCCCTTCCATAAGAACAAAGAGAAACTAATTGCTTGCTCCTAACATTGAAGCAAAGGGAATCTCTACCACTGGATTTCTGTAATGTTTGTCTAGCCATCAGGCTTTTCCACCTCACAGCATACTTTCTGAGGGGAAATTTATTAGAGAGTGTTTCCTTAATTATTTAATCTTGAAATTAATAATAGAACTCTTCATTCTAAATAACTTAAGTTCTAAAGGGAATCAGAAAAGGAGAAAATACAGTATTGTGGCATTTTTAGAATGTGGCATGTCCTCAAGGATCGTTACAACGGGCAACGAGTTTCTGAGAAATGATATACTTAGAATCTCTCCGTTTTCTGTTTTAACTGATTTTTAGAAGATGGAGTTTTTTAAAATTTTATTTATTTATAAATAAAATAAATTTTATTTATTTATTTGAGAGAGAGGGAGCATGAGTGGGGGAGGGCCAGAGGGAGAGAGAGAGAGCAGACTCCCCGCTGAGCAGGGAGCCTGACATGTGGCTCCATCCCAGGATCCTGGGATCATGACCTGAGCCGAAGGCAGATGATTAACCAACTGAGCCACCCAGGTGCCCCTTTAAAAGATTGATTTGATAAGAGTTTTCATTTTAAAAGCCATGCTTGAATAGGAAAGTGAACTATAAATTTCCAGCTTAATTCTACTTATCCTGGGAGCATTATATATCTTTCCAGAGTCCAAAACCTCAGCAATATTACTTTATCTCCCTCCACTTTCCTTTCCCATCCCATAAAAATGTGACTCTTAAAAGAAATACAGTAGCCCCTCCTTTATCTGCAGGGGACACACTCCAGAGCTCCCAGTCGGTGTATGAAACTGTGGACAGCACCAAACCCTATATATAGTATGTTTCCTATGTATACATACCTGTGATAAAGTTTAATTTAAAAATTAGGGACAGTAAGGGATTAACAACAATAACTAATAAAATAGAACAATTATAAGAATATACTGTAATGAAAGTTATGTGAATGGTGGTCTTTCTCTCTCTCCAAATATCTTATTCTACTAGATTTACCCTTCTTGTGATTTTGTAGGTGTTATGACAGCCTTAGGCTAATATTGGCTTTCTGACCATATGTCACGAGGAGGATCAGATGCTTCTCGACCACAGAAGTTGACCGTAGGCAACTGAAACCACAGAAAGTAAAACTGCAGATAGGGGAGGACTACTGTAATATCTCACATCCTAGCATCAGTGCAACAAATATTTTTTTAAGTTTATTTTTATTTATTTATTTTTAAGTAATCTCTCTACCCAACAGGGGGCTTGAAATCATGACCCTGGGATCAAGATTCACATGCTCCTTTGACTGAACCAGCCAGGTATCTCTCAATTTTTTTTTTTTTTGAGAGAACATAAAGATAGTTACTTTATTGTTCACCTTTTACACAAAGCATACCTCCAGGCATTTTCTTTCACAGCTTGACAATGTTTAGGTCTACAAAACCCAGCAAGAAGCTTCATGTAGATTTCAGTAAAGGAGAATATAACACATCAACTCAGCCAGGCTTTTGTTTTCTGCAGCAATAATAAAGGGCCTCCTGCACCAAGCGAAAATTTGTCCTCTTACTTGGTAGCGCATTTCTTCCATTACCAAAAAAGTCTGCCCAAAGCAAACTAACTTGTATTTGCTGAGCCAGTGGTAATAACTCGTACATAAAACAAATTTCAGTTTGCTGTTTCTTCTAACAGATTTCAAGTAAAAATAGGGTTTAAGGAAGAACTTGTTTTGTATGGTTGCAGGTCGGTTTGAATTGCTATACCATATAAATGCCTGCATGTACTACTATAGGTTCACAACTTAGTTTGCTTTTTTAATCTTTGCGGATGTTGGCCATGTTCAAGGTTTTCAGAGTTGAGCATATGGTACAGTATTCCATCAAAAGGATGAGGCTACTGAATGTGCATCTGCAGAAGAGCTCATTTCATAGGAACTGACCTAAAAGTTCTATCATGAAGTAAATGTGGCATAAACTCTGGATAAAAAGCCAACCAGGGCAGAACAGTGCTTGGAAAATAGGCATTAGAATACTTAAAGGAAAACACATTAAAATGGATTCATAATATGAGGGAGGTTTCTTAGTTGTAAATCTAAAAAATTCTAGGAGAATCCTCATTTTCAAAACCGCTTATTTAAACTATTTATTCAAGTAATTTATTCCCAAAAAACTATGCATGTTCTGACTGTGGAATTAGTTGACTGGTCAATTAAAGGCAGTTTTAATTACCTTTTAAAAAATTCTTCATACAAAGGAGAGATGTATGTGTTTCTCAAATAAACTGCATTGTGTAAGTCCTTAAAAAAATAAACAAAAACAATTAAATGAAGACCTACAAGTACTTATGCCAAGCAGGAATCTGCCTGCCACCTATGGTCTAATAGTAATTAAAAATTGATGTTGGACTCAACATTCTGAAACTAAGTTTCCATTACTTGAGCTCCAGCAAAATATAAAGGTCTGTAGCCTCAACTAGGAAAATGTCTTCCCTATCCAAATCCAAAATGATTATACTGATAACCTCCATGCTGGAAGTGCTATTCAAATTGTCCCCCTTGGTGATAATTCCTGCTCCCCTTCCTCCCCAACCTCCTTCCTGGCCTCCACATCCACCTTGGCCACTGCAACCACCCCTCCCTCCACAGCCACTGCCTCAATCATGATGGTGCCCACCATCTTGGTACCTACTGTTCTGCTGATATCCACCACCCTGGTATTCACTCCCTATATACATATATATGTATACATATGTATATATATGTTTGGAAGTCACCATGACCACCACCTTGATAGCTACCATCACCATGATAGCCACCTAGCAGGAAACCCAAATCTCGATAACCACCATCTTGGTAGGCACGACCTTCTCCTCCACTCCCTCCATCCATCCAGCCTCCTTGATGTTTATTTCCTCTTCCTCCCTGCTCAGTACCATGGTTGTAGCCACCATGTCCACCTCTCCCTCCTCCTTTTCATGACCTCCTTGTCCTCCATATGAAGAATGTTCATAACCACCTCTCCCTCCTTCTCTGCCTCCTGTTTGCTGCTGGGGCCATCTTACATTTTCTGCCGTGGTGGCATCTCTGGAGGTGGAGGTTCAGTTTTCACTCGGTCTACTTCCTCCGTCAGGCACCCTGCCCATCAACACCTTATTGATGGCACAGGCAGTCTTTTCTTTTATAGAGCTATTGCTTGTCCTTAAAATCTTTGGCAAGTCTTGTCTTGTAGCTGAAAGGTGGGAAAGGAAATAGTACTTTTAGGAGATAGGACTGAGCGTTCTATTTTTTTGTTATTTGCTATTTTTTCTGTCTGACTCTTAGCTCTGTCAGACCAACCAAAAGACTGGACAGTAACATCCAAACATTTTAATAGCAACTTTCTCAGAACTTCATATTCATTGGCTATGGCTTGGTGAATTGCTTCTTTCTTTGCCCAGTGGGCTGGTCCCATTGGCTTCTTCCATAAAGGCTTTCCACATGGTTAAGTGGAACTTTTGCTAATGTCTCCTTTAATTTTTTTTTTCAATCCTGCTGAAGAACTGGAACATAGTTATATTGGCTGGAGGTTTGAACATTCCTAGAGCAATACATATGCCTTTCAACTCTTGAAAGACCTCACTACCACCTCCTTCTTGACCTTTCTTTGGAGGAGCATTCTGGCAGCTTCTAGTTCTGAGATGAAGAATGTGAGCAAAAGGAGGCAGTTCTGAATGTGAAGGCACGTGGTCACATCCCCAGATGTCAATGAAAGATATGGACTGTTCATCTCCCCTAGTAGCCCACTCATCTCAAGCTGGAATTCTTCAGCTTCACTTGGGCTATTAGTTGCTTGCACATTTTCCTCTAGTTTATAGAACACTCTTAATTCAGACACCAGCCAAGCACAGAGTTCAGTAAACTTGGAGGAACTGGCTCCAGCAGAGACTGCCTGAGACAGAGCACCATCTTCCAACAATGGACCCTTGTAACCTAGATCTTTCAAAGGCTCCAAGATGTTAGTCTCTATGAGGTCACACCCCATCCTACTGTGGTATTCAAATTTCCCAGTCATCAGGCTTCCCTCTTCTCCTGCAATGCGTGTACTTGCGTGTGTGCTGCCTTCCCGCAACAAATATTTTTTTAAATACCTGCTATGTGCCAGATCCTTGGGGCAGAATAGTAAAAACAAAACTATCTTAAGTAAAGATTATTTACTTACAATTTAACTAGACTTATCTAGGTTTTCTGCACTCTGTACAGCTTTATCTAAAGAGAAAGACTCCTAATGGAGGCTCCTTCTGCGATTATACACTCTGATCCTGATGTGTCTTCTTGCTGGCTACAACTGATTAAATGAGAGAGGAAACTGAATTCGTGGGGAGGTAGTCTGATGACTTGAAAATGGTGGGTTGTTTTTACCATATTTTTCTCACAAATTAGAAGCAGGGCTGAAGGTTGTAGTGGCTACTTAAGTGGCACCCTCATGGAGTAGAGATTGGAGCAGCCACTTCCGGGTTTCCTATGCTCCCAGGTTATGAGGGAGGAGAGAACCAGAAAAAACTGATCAGGTGAAAGGGATGGCATGGATGCCCACAAGAAATCAAAGAAACATGACAGGATGAAGGTGAGAAAACATCCAGACTCTCTCTCTCTCTCTCTCTTTTTTTTTACTTGAATTGATTTGACTAGATTTATATTTCTTACAACTTCCCAGTGCAGAGAAGGTCCTTGATAAATATTTGTTGAAGGAATAAATGTACAGGGCATTGTGTCCTAAATGCTTGGTGTGTACAGGAAGCAGATATGATTCCTGACGTCATGGAGTTTACATGGAGGAGACAGATTTTACATATTTGGTCTTGACAGTAACACAAGTGTTAATCAACCCTCATCATCGATGCAGGAGGCAAATATTAAACAAATAATGACTGTTCAACATTGTAGTGTCAAAAACAAACAGAGGCTCAGGTAAAAGTTTCAATGTTATTTCTCATGACCAATGGATCTGTGAATGCATTAGAAAATTGGTACGATATCATTAGCAAAAAAATAAATAAATTGTACTTAATTAGAATTCAACTTTGGCTGGATTTTTTTTTCCTTCTCCTTCTCCCTCCTTTTCTTCCTTATTTCCTCCCTTTCTTTCTTTTTGAAATCTGACTACAATATTGTGCTAGTGCATATATTTTAATTTGGTGCAGGGCATGCATAACAAAATAAGTGAAAAGCTATAAATGTTAGAGCATATATATTATTTATTTCAATGACAAAGGGACAATAAATCATGTTGTCAAGTTGCACTGTAACATTCAAGGTCTGTCTCTGTTATGTCTAATTGGCCAAGCATTTGCAGTTCTGAAGTTTACAGAATGGGGAAAAGGCATCTTAGTTTATAGACTAGATCATTGATTTGTCAAATGTACCTTTCCTAACTCATACTTTGTCTCTTTAACTGAAAAAAATGCCTTCCTCTAATATGTACTATTTACAGGTCATTGGAAAAGAGTATTGCACAATAGAATTATTATAATGTAGTAAAGGATAGCGCTTTTATCTTATTGGCATGTAGAGATCACATGTGAAAACTTTTTGATCTTTGTTGACTTGATAGTGGAAAAGATTTGGAAATCCTTTTGTCACTGACAAGAACGGAACTGTGGTAGCTGTTTTATAGTTGGTCAATTTTAACAATAGATAAAAAAAGTTTTTGTTGAAGCCAATTTATTAATACGTAACATGCAACATATCGCCTTAAAGACAAATGCATATTTTTCTCATATCAAGACCCCCCAGATTTTTGCTAACATCCAAAGATATTTAAAAGAGATCTACATTCTCCACCTGCTCCCACCCCAGTCTGTCCTAAGCTGAGAAATAGTACTGCAACCCTCTGAGCTTTAGCACTTTTTTAGGTAAAAGGAATTTTTTATGATGTAACTGATATTGTAACTACTCAGCTGGACGTAAACTTTTAAGGGCTAAGTCCATTTGCTGATTTGTTTGCATTTCCTACTCCAACTAAAAGAATTCAAAGGCATGAAGAGTCTATTGTGAAAAATGCATGAATAATGCAAAAGGCATCCTGAAGTAGGATATCAGTAAGGTTCCAATGCAGTTATGGCTTTCTAATAAAATCATGAAAAACTTAAAATGAAAAAAGTCAAACCATCTCAAACTTGTCGAGGCAGGTATAGAAGAGTGCATGAGGGAAAGCTCCTCTGAAATATGTGGGGTTTTTCCCGTGAAGTCTGTACCCCTATACCCCGACTACAACTCTTTTGAGATATAGTTGACATATAACATTATGTGAGTTTAAGGTGTACAATGTGTAATCTTGATACACTTACATAATGCACAGTGATTACAACCATAGCTTTAGCTAACATGGCCATCGAGTCACATGATTACCATTTCCTTTTTGTGGTGAGAACATTTAAGATCTACTCTCATAGCAACTTTCCAGTATCTGATAGAGTGGTGCTAACTATAAGCACTAGGCTGTCCATTTGATCCCCGGAACTTATTCATCTTATGACTGGAAGTTTGTACCCTTTGACCAACCTCTCCCCATTTCCCCCACCCTCCCTCCCCTGGTTACCACCATTCTACCCTGTTGCCATGAGTTGGCTTTTTTTAGATTCCACATATAAGTCATATCATACTGTATTTGTCTGTCTTTGTCCGACATATTCATTCACTTAGCATAATGCCCTCAAGTTTCATCCATGTTGACATAAAGGGCAGAATTTCCTGTCTCGGGGCTGAATAATATTCTGTGTGTGTGTGTACATCTCCTCCACCCCCCACCCCCACACAAATACCACATGCAAATTGATGATTTTCCATAGTGCTATGCTTTGATTCCCTTCTCTTCACCTTCTATGAATGTACTGTAGGTTTTCATTTTATGGTTATCATGTGGCTTACATAAAACATCGTAGAGATATAACAATCTATTCTACACTGATAAGTTAACTTTGATTGCTACAAAAGCTTTACCTTTTTACTCTTTTTTGGTCATAATTTTCATCTTTTTATATTGTGTATCCATTAACAAATTATTGTAACCTAGATTTTTTTTTAAGATCTTATTTATTTATTTGACACAGAAAGAGAGACAGCACAAGCTGGGGGAGTGGCAGGCAGAGGGAGAGAGAGAGGCAGACTCCCCGCTGAGCAGGGAGCCTGATGTGGTACTCGATCCCAGGACCCTGGGATCATGACCTGAGCCAAAGGCAGACGCTTAACCAACTGAGCCATCCAGACATCCCTGTAACCTGGATTTTTTAATGCATTGTTCCTTTAACCTTTATCCTAGAGTTAAGGAGTTAACATACCACAATATTACAGTGTTAGAGTGTTCCGAATCTGACCATGCTTACTTTAACTAGTGTGTTGTACATTTTCATATATTTTTGTGTTTCTAATTAGCATCCTTTTATTTCAGCTTGAAGAACACCTTTCAGCATTTCTTTTTTTTTTTTTTTTTAAGATTTTATTTATTTATTTAATTGACAGACAGAGAGAGAAAGCGAGAGAGGGAACACAAGCAGGGGGAGGGTCAGAGGGAGAAGCAGGCTTCCCGCTGAGCAGGGAGCCTGATGCGGGGCTCCATCCCAGGACCCTGAGATCATGACCTGAGCTGAAGGCAGTTGCTTAACCAACTGAGCCACCCAGGCGCCCCCACCTTTCAGCATTTCTTATAAGGCAGCTCTACTGGTGATGAACTCCCTGGGCTTTTGTTTGCTAGAGAAAAATCTTTATTTCATCTTCATTTCCTAAGTACAACTTTGCTGGGTAAAGTATTCTTAGTTGGGAGCTTGTTTCTTTCAGCACTGTAATTATATCATTCTATTCTCTTCTGGCCTGCAAGGTCTCTGCTGAGAAATCTGATGTTAGCCTTATGGGAGTTCCTCATATGAGAGAATTTTTTTTTCCTCTTTCTGCTTTTAAAACTCTCTTTTTGTCTTTGATTTTAGACAATTTTATTGTAATGCGTCTTGGAGAAGATTATTTTAGATTGAAATTTTAGGGTGACCTATTAGCTTCATGAACTCGAATGTCCAAATCTTTCCCTAGACTGGGAAAGTTCTCAGCTATTATTTCTTTAAATAAGCTTTCTACCCCATTCTCTCTCTCTTCTCCTTCTGGGACTCCAGTTGTATATGCTGTTTCTCTTACTGGTGTCCCATAAGTGCTGTCAGCTTTCTTCATTCCTTTTTCTTTTTGGTCTTCTGACTGGATAATTCCATTTGGTCTGTCTTCTGGCTCACTGATTCTCCTGCATGGTCAAGTCTGTTACTGAAGTTTTCTATTGAATTCTTCAGTTCAATCATTGTATTATTCTTAAGCTCCAACATTTCGTTTGGTTTATTTCTATGTTTTCTGTTTCTTTGTTGACCTCATTTTGTTCTTGTATTTGTTTTCCTGATATTGTCATATTATTTATCTGTGTTCTCTTGCAGCTCTCTGAGCATCTTTAGAACAATTATTTAAATCCTTTGTCAGACAATTCCTAGATCTCCATTTCCTTGAAGACAGTTACTGAAGGTTTATTATATTCCTTTGGTGTAGTCATGATTCACTGATTCTTCATGAACCCCATAGCCTTGAGTGTCTGTGCATTTGCAGAACCAGTCACCTCTTCTGGACTTTATGGATTGACTTTAGTCATGAAACACAATGTGCTGCGACCGTGGGTCTAGTCGTCCAGGGCACCAGGTGTGGGGTGTGTGGCAGCAATGGGTACGGGAGTGCATGATGTCTCTTGGCTTGGGCTGCCAGAGTAGACAGCATGAACACCCATGTGGTCCTTGGTCAGCACTGGGTGGGGAATATAGTGGCTGTAAGGGCTGTTGGGATCCTTAGCGGTGCCTCCAGGTCTAGCAGCTACTGACCAGGGCAGGTAGTGATGGAGCCTGGAGCCACTGAGGTGCACGCACTTGGCTACGGAGCTGGCAGCAGGCGCCTGCATAGTGGCTGGGACCAAATGCAGACACACACGTAGTGATGGGGGCCGGGGTCGTCAGTAAGGGCCAGGCTGACTAGAGGCTCATTCACAGCTGTGGGGGCCCTGGGGCTGGCATGCTCTCCACCGCAGTGGAGGCTGGCAGTGGGTGTCAGGTTGGCGGCCAGCCCACAAATACACGGCTGGAGGGGCTGGCCCCCGTGCCTGCTAGGTGATGGAGCTCAGCTGCAGGAATTGATGCCGGCATCTCGGGCTCATGCAGCCATGCAAGTCTGGGCTGCTAGTGCTATTCCCGGGCTCTGGTGTGGGTGAGGGAGGAGGCAGCAGGGATGGCCGTAGGAGGCTGGTGTCAGCAAATGCAAGGAGCGGAGGTGAAATGAGCAGAGGGTCTGCAGCGGCTGTGCTGGCATCACTTTCTTCAGAATCTTCTGGGTTTGGGGGCGCCTGGGTGGCTCAGTTGGTTGAGCGACTGCCTTCGGCTCAGGTCATGATCCTGGAGTCCTGGGATCGAGTCCCGCATCGGGCTCCCTGCTCAGCGGGGAGTCTGCCTCTCCCTCTGACCCTCTTCCCTCTCGTGCTCTCTCTCATTCTCTCTCTCAAGTAAATAAATAAAATCTTTAAAAAAAGAATCTTCTGGGTTTGTCCACAGAGCAGCTCACTGTGGACCATGACTGGCCTGCTGCATGGCTGTGTTGGAATCCCTGGCTCTTCCTCCTGGGTCCCGGCTGTCTCTGTGTTTCTGCCTTGCCATTCTCTGGATGGAGTGAAACTGACGTGCGACTTCCACGAGGAGCCCTGAGGCTGGGGAAGCTGGTCACGCACCCTGCTCTTCCTTTCCTGGTGAGGGAACTCTTTCTAGATGGGAAGTGCTTTCCTTACACTGAGCAGTGCTGGCCGGGAAGATGGCTTGATGCAGGCACAATGAAGCTGTCTTCCTTCTCTTCTCATGTGGTTATTCTCGGATTTTTTGTTTCACTGAGCTGCTTAACTTCAAGTTCACTCCAGGGCTCTCCCAGCGTTGTTTGGTTTTTGGATAGCTGTCCAATTGTTGCTCTTTGTGGGGGAATGAGGCTAGGATTCATCTGTCACCATTTTGGTGATGTCACTCCTGCCATTGAAGAAAAATCTCCATCAACGGCCGTCTGTGCTCCAAATGAAAAAGTAGGTGTTATTCAGCATAAATGTTCAAAGAGCTGAGGGAGACAAAAAGAAATATCAAAACAGGGGACTCTGCTGGTTCTAAATCATAATGATGGCCACTCCATTGATGACCTAACATTTTGAGGTTTAAAGTATCAGAATATTGATTTCACTTATGTTTCCATGGATTAAGATTTTAGGTTTCAATTTTTTTAGGTTTGTCTGTTTATAACAGATTATATAAAATATATTAACTAAATAAATTAATAAAGTCATGAATTTATCAGTTTATTTCTGTATTCTGGGCTGGCCTATGAATTCACCCTTTTCCTACGTATTTGAATTCTCCATTGCCTAAGGCTTGGTGGGGTGCAGAGCCTACTTCCTACCCTAGAGGTCCATTCTCCTAGCCTCCCTTGTGCTTTTTGTGGGATATGTGACTCAGGTTCATCTAGTCAGAAGCAACTACTCTGGATTTGAATTGGGGGTTAGTGATGCAAGACGGTAAGGATACAAAGAACCCTTGCTGGTGGTGGAGCCGGCCATACCCTCATCCTATTACCCGGGCTGGTAGAGACAGCATTATTAACAGTGGTGCCCAGTGTTCAGCTCTGGCAAGCTGTATTGTTTATTGTTCCAGGGAGTGTCAGTAGGGTTCTCTCTGGATCATTTCTATGGCTTGGTTTGGATGGCTCTGGTTGCCCGGTGTTCAAGTCTGGTTTCTAACTTCCCTGTCTATTCAGTGCCATGCTAGTCAATATCCTTTCACTAAATCCCCCCTTTGCTTAAATCAAAGTTGTCCTTTTTTGTTCTTGCAACCTTGAGGATTGTGACTGCTAAACCCATATAGTGGTCAAATAAGCTCTCTTTGTACATTTATAATGTACACGACTTGTTTGTAAAATTTATGCCCCTGGACTGGACTTGTTTGTACAATTTATGCCCCTGCAATGTTGATGTAACAAAGATCTATACTTGCTGTAGGGGAGTCAACAGGAAGAGGTTTCACAGCTATGGAGTGGGAAGGGAATCATTTGAACTCCAAATGTAAGCTTTCCAATATGCAACATAAAACTGTACATGAAATTCCTTTGAACATAGTTAAATATTACACAAATATAGTAGATGATGTTGGTATATCGTAGCGCAAAAATGGTCAACTTTCACATATTGCTTAATTTACTTATTCTGGTAAAATTCTCATTCACAAATATGACGAATTTTACTTTACAGAAATGTTACAAAGTGGATGAATACAAAGCAAGTGTTTGATAAATTTAAGTAATTTTCAATGTGACAGTATCAACAAATTCCTTCTTGCAATGGCGTCTGCCTGAACCAAATTAAAGATATGTCTTCCTTGGCCTGATATGTTGGGTGTAACTTTGGGCCTTTAGGACATAAATTCAGATTAAGTCTTAAATTTATAAATACTTAGCAATACTTATAATTACACAATACTTATAAATACTTATACCTCCTTATCAGTAACCTCTGAAGATGACCAACAAATTCAGATGCTCAGGACATAAATTCAGATTAAGTCTTAAATTTATAAATACTTAGCAATACTTATAATTACACAATACTTATAAATACTTATACCTCCTTATCAGTAACCTCTGAAGATGACCAACAAATTCAGATGCTCTCAATGTCTGTTCACCCCCTCCTCAAAATGAAGAATGAGGAAATGGGATTGGATTGCCAGGGATGTCCTAGAAAAAAAAATGTGTTTGAGGATGTGTTACCTCTGAGGATGTGAGGATCCCTTCCCACAAACTGTGGACTAACTTCATGGTTGTTCATTTACACTCATTGTCTCATTTGATGTGCACAGCAGTACTATAAATAGGGTGAGCAGGAATTATTCTGAGTTCTCAGTGAGAATTCTGAGAGTCACTGAATTAGGCAAATGACTAACATGTGGGGCATTGGTGACCCAAACCTATCCTTCTGACTCTTGGCCCAGTCCTCTGGCGAAGACGAAGAAACCTGACAAAAGATTCTTCTCACTGGGTTTCTTCACTTTAGAAACCCAAGGTTTTTATCTGAAACATTGATTTATCTATACCTTTCCACTAAAACTACTCGCAAAATGTTTTCTGCTCACTGTTCAAAATTAGTGAACTGCTACGGCGCTTTGATATCAATGAACGAAACCAAAGCCGTTGGCATTCCTGGGGCCAACGGCTGGAACCCAGCCACAGTCCTCACAACACAGTCTATCTAGTTTCTGAAGCCTGATTGGTCTGGAGCTCTCCTAGATCTGAGATTCTCCTTTGCAGTCAAGTGGAGGAAAGCACCTTCTTTGCCAAGGAACCATAACCCAAATTTCCCAAGGCTCCAAATGTTGTGTGTGCATACGAGGACACATCAACATCCATGCCTAAATTCTAATCACCATTTCCCTTCATGTACTCACCCTGACCTCCAAACCTCTGAAAGATATTCCCTTCTGCCTTTGTAAGGTATGGCATATTTACCTGGCCACAGATGCAATCATACCGGCTCTCACGCAAAAACTGCGGCTCAAATGGGCTGCTCTGAGTTGTCTGCTCCCCTCACCATTGAGCTACAGACCTGTACCAAGTACCCTCACTAGTGCTGGGACAGCTGGCTAGTCTCCTGTGTAATGAGCAGAACCTCACCCTTCCCCTGGGTGATGCTCGGCTCAGGATGGTGCCGAAGTGGCTAGGGCTGTCCTACAGTAGGGTTATGTGGACCCCAAATGGAGAGTTTAGTAAGGCAGCTCTTTGAGTTTGCATTCAGAGACCTTTTGGCTTCTAGGGCACCTCTGGACTACCAGGGTAGTTGAATTTGGACCGGTTAAAGAACTATCTACCACATCTTTGCACAAACCAGTATTTGTCCTTAATTCTAGGGCCTAGTGACTGAATTCCTTAGAACAAACTTTCTCTTTGGAACTCTATAGTTTCCTTTTGTATTTTAGTCTTCACGGAATCCCTTCTCCCACTCCACCTGTAGGCCAACAGGCATGTTTAGATATGTCTGAGCACCAAACATGACAGAATTTGTTGTCTTTGACCAGAAAGCTACTTTGCCTTTATATACATCAATTGCTGGGAATGGAACTGAGGAAAGTGTTTTTCTTGGGAGTAACCAAAAATCTCATTTTGAATCTCATCTCAGTGTGGGTTCCATCCTTTATACTTAGCACCCCCAATCAAATTCAAAATGGAGCATTGAAAACTCTCTGTTTCTAGTCAAATTAATTTGTATTCTGATGCTCTGGGACATTAATATATTCTCAGAGAAAATTTGGCATTAAGAGTTATATTTCACTTAAACAGACAAAACAGCAACTTATATGTAAGAAAAGGCAATAAGCCCAAGTGTTCATCAACAGAGGAATGGATAAACAAACATGCTACAACATGGATGAACCTTGAAGACATTATGCTAAGTGAAATGAACCAGTCATGAAGGGATAGATATTGTATGATTTCTTTCACAGGAGATTCCTAGAGTAGTCTGTCTCATGTGTAGTAGACAGGTAAGGAAGCAGGTTCCGATTGTCCGCCCAGTAACACAGCTAGCAACTGGTAAAGAGACAAAGACGTGTGCCCTGGTGATGGTCTGAATAGCTAATTTGTTCACCAAATTTATGGCTATAGAGGGGACCTCTGGTTTCATACTCGTCACTTCTTCCATTTTACACAAGAAGATCTGAGCTCTAGAGGCAACACATAAATAGGAGCAGCAACTTTAAAAACCTGTCAGAACTCCTGAGTCCCAGCCCAGGGTAAGGTTTCTTCTTCCAAAAAAACCTTTATTCTCGGACTTCCCTGGGTCAGCACAAGCGGGTGTGCAGGACATTTCCCCATGATGCTGCTTGGCAATTTCACCTACAGGGACTGCAGGGACTGCGGGGCTTTCTGGGTGCTCCTTGGGCCCCGTGAAAGCTGTCGGTGCCCTGGTGAGGAGCAGACCAAGTACCCCTCCACCTGCCCCCACTGAAACCTGGAAACCTGGGCTCTTAACTGGAAGTGGGGAGGCCTCTGGGCTCTCCTGCAGGAGGCTTGTGACCTAGGCTTTGTACTGACATATGTGTATTCTTTCTCCTGGGGCCATAGTTCATATTGTTCCTTAGATTTTCAAAGAGGGTGGGGGAAAGGTTAAGAATTATGTCACTGGACATATATAAAATATTCGTTGAATGGATGCTTGCATTGGACTGTATTTCTTCTTGAAAATTTTCTTTTAATATGTATCATTTCTTCTTGAAAGATTTCTCCATTAGAAATTCCTCAACCAGGGGCACCTGGGTGGCTCAGTCGTTAAGCGTCTGCCTCCGGCTTCAGGTCATGGTCCCAGGGTCCTGGTATCGAGCCCCGCATCGGGCTCCCTGCTCGGCGGGAAGCCTGCTTCTCCCTCTGACCCTCTCCCCTGCTTGTGTTCCTGCTCTCGCTGTGTCTCTCTCTCTCTGTGTCAAATAAATAAATAAAATCTTTAAAAAAAAAAAGAAATTCCTCAACCAAAAAAGGTGAGAGTCTGTTATTTTTCTGTCAGCAGATGTGTAAAAATTTTTTAAATTGTTTCATTTTCCAGAGCTCCCTGCTCCTTTCTTCTGGAATCTTTCAAGTCTGAGAAGCAAAGTACTCCTGAATGTCAGAGAAGCTACACAGATGGTTGTGGCCCGAACATTTCAGGGGCCATGAGATCCCCCAAACACAGAGTCCTGGCTGTTCTGTGGCCAGAAACACAGCCATCCATGTATTCAATTAGCGCAGAGCCCAGGCTCCCGTGAGGACACCTTGTCCCATTCAGCCTCAAGCAGCGTCGTGATTTCTTGGGCTAAGCAGGAGGGGAAGGAGGGACGAGATGGCAGAGCCTGAAAACCCGCAAGTGACATCAACTTTGAATTGATCCAGAATGAAGCCTTTTTTCCCCTCCTAAGCTGCAAGGCTTTGAAATGCTCACTGGTGTCTTTGGGGTGGGAAATTAGCATAACTTCCTTCTCTCACGGTCAGGTCTTCCAGCCTCCCAGTGGGAGCTCTCTTTGAAATACGAGGAGTATGTGTGGAAAGGATTCAGGAGCAAGGCTTGCCGGCCAAGAAGAAAAGCAACCGGCCTATTTCCCATCCAAAGAGTAACCAAATACAGCTGTAACTTTAGACTGAGGTGCTTGGGAAAATGATTTTTATTATTATTTATCATTTTATAAGAAGCAAGTGTGCACTGCTGAGGAAAGGATCCAAAACGTGGCCTAGGAAATCTAGCTTTGATGATATAGTCGAATCTATTATGTAAAATTTAACAAGCTAGTTGATTTGTTTTCCTAGGGAGAGAAACCTCACAATTAAAATTTTTTTAAAAAGACAAAATGATTAAATATCAACTTAGAAATACAAACCAGAGATTCCCAAACACCCAGTGGATACAGTGTACTTACAGCCTGTTCCTATTTCCTTCTATATTAGTTCCGTTCACGTTTGAGCAATTATTAAAGGAAGCTAAAATTCTCTTGTGTTTTGTCTACCTGTGGGAGCTATAACGAGATCGCCGCTGAAACAGGAAATATACAATAAATCCCCCCCTTTATGACTGGAAGTGAAGTATTTTATGGTGTTTGCAAGTCATGTAACTTTGTAGGGGAAACAAGTAAGTCACATTGTAAGTTATGTACTACTGAATAGTCTCTGCTGCATAATAACCTGTTTTGTATATTTGCCACCTCTTTGTAATTGCAGCCGGTGTCTGCCCGGTAGGTAGCACATAATCAACTGTGATATTGAAATGAAGAGAAAAGAGGCATTTGACACAGAGTCTGTGAAAGCTTACGTGTAATGAGATTTCCCATGAGCAAATTAGACCAACAATGATATATTGTATCTTATTAGTTTGAGTAGAAAAAAGTTGCGTGACTTAAAACCTAGGAATATTTCAAGAGTATGGTTTATTGGCTCAGTATTTTTTTTCAAGGAGTCTTTAATTTATGAGTCTTTCTTCTGCCATTTTATTTATTTATTTATTTATTTAAGCTTTATTTATTTATTTATTAGAGAGAGAGAGAGAGAGAGAGAGAGCATGAGAGGGAGGAGGGTCAGAAGGAGAAGCAGACTCCCTGCTGAGCAGGGAGCCCGATGTGGGACTCCATTCTGGGACTCCAGGATCATGACCTGAGCCGAAGGCAGTTGCTTAACCAACTGAGCCACCCAGGCGCCCCTCTTCTGCCATTTTAAGAGAAATTCAGAGTAGTTATTCTTTGATTACTGTTACCAAAAAGGTAACTTTTAAAAAAAGAAAGAAAACAAGACACGATCTTAGTTTTCAAAATCCAGTTTATTTGAAAAACCTATCCTGGGGGTCACCATATTATGTGCATTTGAACCAAACTCTTTTTGCTCAAGTCAGTCTACCCACCTCAGATCCAAATTTAGTGGTGTTTTTTAATACCTGTAGCACATCTCCCATGTTTGACTTTGCATCTCCAACCTATCACCTGTTCAAGAGTAGATACAATAAAGATGAGACTTATAAGGTGTATCCCTTATCTCAACACTATTGAAGATTCTAGTTTAATGTCTTTAAAGTCTTGAGAGACCTGTGCTCCCTGTATCTCCAGTGTAAGGTTTTGATCTGTGATATTAGTGACCATCAGTCTCACTGTAACCCAGGCTGTGTCTAGAAGGAAAAGAAACATTTCTTCATACAAATGGAAGATTAATCATAGAACCCATTCATCTGAAAAGGGATTGAAGTGAAGGGAATGCAGGAGAAACTCAGAATCAACCTTCTGCATCTGTTTTTGTTCATGGTCCTTGCTCTGAATGTTGTGATTGTGGCTACAATCATAGTGAGACATTTTGTGAATCAGAGGATAGACTGCAAATACCAGAAACTGCCAGAATATTAGCCAGAGGATTCAGCCTTGAGGGAGACTCCTTTCTCCTGAATGCTGAAGGAAAAGCTACCTTGTGGCTACATGCATTATGAATAAATTAGGGAGGGCCTCATAAAAAAGGGGGGGAAAGCCCACAAACCAAACTCAAGAAAATTAAGGAATAAACAAGAATTTTTTTCTGTGAGACCATTGCACTGAACCCTTTAGTATATATACATTTACACTCTATGTGCTGTTCACTAGGGATACTGTAACTTAAATAATGCAAAAAATGGATTCAGTAATTGTTCCTTCCTATATTTTTCATGAACAACATCTAGGCCTTCTGTCATGTATCAAGTTGAATCCTAATCTTCCATAGTTTAAAGAGAACATTTTTATATTTATTTCTTTAAAGCATTCTTCTTAAGAGCCAGCATTCTGCAGAAGATATCATTATTTGACTCTAAAGTGATATTCCCTGGTGGAGGTGACCACATTTCCTTCTTTGTTATTAAACTGGGGAGGCAGTCCTAGGTGGATAAAACAAGAAAGAATTGAATGCCAAAACACATTTTCCTATTCCCCCTACTACCCAGCCATCAGGACCTGGGTTGATGGATTGGCTCCCATTTTGCTTGCCATATAAAAGTACAGTGTGGAATTAGGTTCATCTTCACTTCAAAAATCAGCAGATGTTTCCCAGATGAATTTAGAATGCATTAAAACAACCATTAAATGCTTTTTTATCATGTTTCAGATGATAGGTGGCTCAGTGTCCTAGAATTTTTATGAAAAGTCACATAACCATCCAGAGATCCTAGGAAATCAAAAGCTGCCCATGCAGGTGTCCCTGGCCTGGGGACCAGGTGGTGGCTATGACTTTGTTCCCACATAGCCTGGCCACGTTCCCACAGAAGGTATGGCTCTCCCTGCGACAAAGCTCACAGGGCATGAGACAGCATGGGTAGAATTGGGGCTTAAAAAGTATAATCACATGGAGATTTGCATAATAATATTTTGCTCATAGAGTGAATATGGCATAGTCTCTTATTGGTCTAGAGATGCTCTTTTCTCCTTGTTTCATCCACTTAAATATTTTTCCATTTATAAAGTAATACATATTCATTGAAGAAAACTTACATATTTATTGCAGAAAATCCATGTTTATTCAGGAAAAATACAGACAACAATAAACACAAATGTTAAATCACCTCAAATCCCATCTTTATTAATATTTTATGTAGATATATAAAGAGATATCTGTATAGATATCCAGATATGCATACATACTTCCTGGAGTTATATGTATTTCTGTATCTACATTTATATTTACAAATATATCTACATCTACCCTTATACACTGATCATCTATCAGAAATATAGATATCTCAGTATCTATATTTATACGCACTCAAATAAGATCATGCAAGATTATCATGTAGATAATTTTTATTGATAATTTTTTACTTGATAATTTTTTTAAGACTTAACATATCATGAACAGTTTTCCATGCCAATTTCTTCAACTATTATATAGTCTACAAAGTCATTTTTAATGGCATAATGCATAGTATTCCATAGATCATACATTTGACAATTCTCTGTTGTTTTTTAGGATCAATTCACAGAAGTGGAATTATGAATCAATATTGCAAAGCTTCTGCTATTCAATGACATTGTCTTCTAGATGGTATGATCCTCTGTCTACTTCTACCAGCAGTGTTGGGGAGGATCTGCTTCCCTCCCTCATTATCAAACATTGTTTAAGCTTTTATGGGCTGTTCTTTATCTGAACAGCTCAAAGGGCCACACAGATATCCACTTAACAATGTCTTCTATGTTAGGCGATGGAGTGAAAGGGGTTGTTATGCTGGTTTAGCAAAGAGCATCACTATATGGTTGAGGTAGGAAACTAAGAATAGAGTAGACTTCTAGTCAGCTGACTGCCCACTTACAGTTCTTTCTTTTAGTTGTATTGCAAACATTTCATTTAACTATATATTCAAAGAACTGTTATTTTAGTGAAGAGTGGCATGGTTCATTTTATAATATTCAGAAATTTCTTCAGTTTAGGGTTGCAAATTCTAATCTACAGGGGATTAGTGCAGGGCAGCTTCCCATTACCAGGACAAAAGAGATTTTAAAGAGACCTGTAAGAATAAACTAAAATAAATTCCTAGATATCAAACTATCCTTTAAATAAAGTTGGTGAGTAATAAATGAATAAAAAACATAAAGATGAAATGTTCTGACAATAGTCATTGACATAAGGGAATTGTCCTGGTTGGAAAATGCGTTTTGCTAAACACAAACTATTTGAAAAATAGCTTGAAGTTTTTGCTAAGTCTACAATATGCTAGAAGTTACTCAACTTCAAGTATTGTTACATTTCCAAATAATAAGCTATGGTATTTATAGTATCTTCACAAACTATCTGCATCTAAGAGGAACTTGCTACATAAACTTTCTAACACCAATGTTGCACAGTTAAGGATAGATTTACTCCAGAAGTTACCGTAAAAATAGACTACTCTGCATTGGATTGATGTAGCATATCAACAGAAACACATGAAAATGCAATATGGAAAGAAAGCATTTAATGACGGAGGGAGGCATGGTCTGGGCAGAGGTATGAGTCTAGTCTACAAGTCTCCTGTCCCTGAGTGGTGCCTGCCATTTCGTGTATGTACTTGCCTGTATTAATTTTGTTGTCTTTCACACTGACCTCTGTGTTCCTTCTTTTATTTCCCCTTTTCTATATATTTCAATCTTTCTTGCTCTTTTATCTTCTCTCTCCCATAATTTTTCTCTCCATAGGTTTGTGGAGGTTTCCATAGCCTTATTCAATGGAGGAGAACAAGAGAATCTGCTTCTAAATGTAATTCCTTATATGGACACACTTTATCTCCAATGGAACATTGTTATGTGTTTCTCTAATACAAAGCAGGTAAACTTATAATGGAAGGGAACCTTCATATACCATTAGCCTGCAATGCCATCCTTTAAGTGAAGGTGGTAAAAGAGAATACTGCTTTTGGAATTGGTGATTTTAAATGGATTATGTCAGGAGTCTGAAAGCCCTGGGTTCAAATTTGACTATTACTTGCTAGCTCTTTGTTATTGGGCTGACTGAGAATTTAAGAGTGTTTCAGTGAGGATTAAATAAAATAATGTATCTCGAGTACTTAGCGCAGAGCTTAGCATACAGAAAAAAATCTTTTTAGCTTGGCGTGCGGGAAAAAATGTTTTAGGAGGTGGAGTAGACAATTGTTAGGGACTCCATTAATTATGTTGACTCTACTTGCTGTTACCAGGGGTTACTTTGCCGCCATAAGAGTCAAACGCCTTCCCACTTATTGCGGAAAATCCAATGCCTTTTCATCTGTGTCCATGAATTCCCAAGAAGCATATGGTCATGGTCACCTATGGCTCCAGTCTCCTGCTTCCGCCAAATTACTTGTTAAAAGGTTGCCTCACTTTCCCATGAACCTGTTCATGTTCTGTGCCACTTTGACCCTGACATGTCACCCAGCGATTTTCTTTCATTTCCATATACACTAAAAAATTACTCACCAAGGATATTTTTGTCTGTGTAGAAAACTTGACTGGAGTTTCAGGTAGAGGGATTTATAACACAGACACATGAGCTTACAAAATCAGGTATTTCTGATTTTCAAAACGCCTTGGCCATTTCTGAAAAGGGAGCTTTTGTTAAAATGATGGTGAATAATAATACCTAAAGCACACAGTTGTTGTGAGGGTTAAATGAGATAAACCATAAAAAACCACTTAGAGCGGTGCCTGGGTGGCTCAGTTGTTAGGCGTCTGCCTTTGGCTCAGGTCATGATCCCAGGGTCCTGGGATCGAGTCCCACATCAGGCTCCCTGCTCAGTGGGGGGCCTGCTTCTCCCTCTCCCACTCCCCCTGCTTGTGTTCCCTCTCTCACTGTCTCTCTCTGTCAAATAAATAAATAAAAATCTTTAAAAACAACAAAACAAAACAAAACAAAACACCCCACTTAGAACAATGCCTAACATGAAGTGGTAGCTGCTTTTACTCTCACCATTACTCTCACTGTTATTGATACCTGGCCTGCCACCATGTGACTTGGTCGTCCTCTGTCCGTGTCCTGTCTCTTTCTAATGCCAGCCACATTCCTGTTTGTTGTCTTGGCAGCTGCCAACCTTTAGCTCTGGCATTCATCCAAGGAATTTATGAAAACATTTCCCAAACAGAGACAGTTCCCTTTCTAAGAAGAATTCTGCTGCCACCTGTTAAGATAACATGGTTTGTGTGTGTGTGTGTGTGTGTGTGTGTGTGTGTTTCTTTGCCCTACTACTTACATATTTCAAGCTTATAAAATAAATTTGTTGAAGAAGGCAAATTCCACGTATATCCCAGATTCAGATCACAGTCATCATTCTGTCCTAAACAATCTATACCTACTAGCTACCCAGGTAACTTATTGACCAAAGAGTGTTTCTTGTCTTTGTTACAGGAACATTAACTCCTTGATGGCATGGTCGTGTCCAATTCAGTTTGGTTTGACACAGAGACTTGCATGCAGGTGGATGTCATAAATAATAATGGACTGCTTTTCTCCCTTTCTCCACCACTGCGGTGTGTGCAGTTGACACTTTCCTTGTCCTGTTTCCTATAAGACTTTCAGGATCAAGTGATTTCTGGCCAAGAAACAAAAACAGAGTCATTTTCATTCCCCAATGAATTCACTCGAAAACTCATGATAAATCAGGTACAACTCTAAGAAGAGAAACTGGAGAATAACCAAGCTGTGTCCGTAAGGAATCACGCATGGGATGTGGCTCACATGATGCTATATCAATGTCACTAGCATTTTACCCTATCAAGCTGAAAAACTGCCACTATCAAAACTGTTGGGCATATTTTATTGGGAAAATAATTTTTTCCTCATACTTCTGCACAAATAGATTGGTTCAGTAATAAATATATGAGAACTTTTGTTTGAAAATAAATAAACGATTAAATAAAGAGACTGAACAATACTGTGTATATTTAGTTCCAAGGAAGTAAAGTATTTTTGAAAAAAGAGCCAGCAATCTTTTTAAGGTAGCATGGAAAGGCTTAATTCATTCGCCCCCTCACAGAGGGGTGGAGGGGTGATAATGGTTACACGGAGAGGCCACCTGTCTGCCCCAGCTGAGCCCACGGGCAGAGGGGCATTCTGGGAACGTTTCGCCACAGCTCGCAGCTTGGCTCCCAGCTTGGCTCCCAGCAATCCGAGTGCTGAAGACACCTGCTGTGGGAGCAGGTGGTCTGGAAGGTTCGCCAGTGTATGTGCGTGTGTGCGCACGAATCTGCTTGTATGAGTGTGTGAATGTGTGTGTGTGTGTGTGTGTGTGTGTGTGTGTGTGTCTGTACGGGGTGTGCACCGCGCTGCAGCAGGGGGCCGGAGGTGTGTGGAGGGGCTGGGGTGGGGGTGGTGCGCTTTTCATCCTCGTGAGCCTTTCTCGACAGCTTTGGATGCATTTGGCCTTTTAAATAGTCTTGTAGGTATTCTACTAGCCTCGGGCATAATACGGTTTAGGATATTTTATATGAAAGGGGACGTTTATATAAGTCTTTAAACTCAAAAATCAATATTCACCACCGGCAGAACCCACGGATTTGACATCTGTTCTGCCTTTCCTGATGTTGCCTGATAACTGAGATAGTCCTGTGTTTTTCCTTCCTTGAAAGGAAGGAGGAGAATGAATGATGTTTACGAACTTCATAAGCTGTAACTTGTTAGTAGTTGTGGAAGAGGAACATCTCTAGGCTCCAGCAAGGACAGCTCTCCTCCGGGACACCTAAGCCCTACCTCAGCAGGGCTCATCAGCTCCGTTATTGACACGGGAGCTAAGAAGTTGTTCCACTTAGAAGTGGCTAGAAAAAAACGTGCGAACGAGGGGCAAGTTATTAGTGCGGTGTTTAGTAAGACAGAAGTAGAGTGATCAACAGGGCAAATGAAGAGGAGAGTAGAGGAGAGAAGGAAGGAAGGAAAAGAAGGGAGGGATGAAAAAAGAAAGGGGCAGGGAAGAAAGAAGAGAAAGTGGTGGGTTGTGTGGGGCAAGTCTAGGGCCTACTAAGGATTTATTCAATATTCACTGTAGAGGGAGTAGGGCCTGGGTAGGAAGGGGGTTAGGTATCCAGTCACTTTCTAATTATGGCATTGATTCACTGAGGGAGGTTGTGGAATATTATTTTCCGACCGTGTTTAGATTTTGGAAACTTCCAGGCTTCATTTCTGAGATTTGCGTTGTTATCACTAAAAAGATGGTGTGGTTTCCTGTCCCCTGGCCACAGCACCTGAAAGATTTCCCCCCACCCCGCAAACCACTCCCTGTTTAGGTGGTTTGGTCTCACGGAGGCAGCTGCTTCCCTTACATGCTTCTGAAGCATTTCTGTGGAAACAAAAATTTTAAATTTTACTTGAAAAATAGTGGGATTACAATAACGTAAGAACCACGTATCCAATCTTTTTAATGTTATGGTATAAAGTGGCTAAAGTCCCCCTCCGTCTGCTTGCACCCACATTTAATCGCATCCTCCTGGGAAAATTTTACCCTCTCTTACATTTTTGGCTTATCCTTTCCAACTCATTCCTATGGAGATGCAGTGGTTTCTGCAGATATATGCAAATATTTCTTGCTACAAAACGGAGTAGTTCTATGTATATTTGTTTGCATTTCTTTCCCACTTCATACATCATGGATTTGTTTTCAAGTCACAGTGTGCAAATCTGCCTTGTACTTCTCAGTTGCTCTACAGAGTCACCTTTGGGTAGCTACCATCATTTATTGAAGCAGGCCCCTATTAATAGCATTTATGTTCTTTCCAACTTTCTCTTATAAACTATCCAGCAACAAATGTCTTTTTAAAAGCAGGGCTAAATTTTAGAGCATGTAATTTTTTTCTATGGTTTTATGAATGAGTTTAGTTTGCAAAGCTATTGTTTCTGAACACTGGTAGAGACAAGAATTGTGAAGACCAAAATTCTGTGTTTCCTCCTGAAAATTGTGGGATGAATTAGAGTGAGATAATTATACAAATAAGTCTAGTATATGTAATTAACTTGCTGTAACCGTATGTGTTGGTCTACTAAGGGTTATGGAAGTGTTAGGATCTTTTATTATATTCTTACCAGTCTTTTTTTATTAAAGATTTTATTTATTTATTTGAAACAGATAGTGAGAGAGAGAGAGAGCACAAGCAGGGGGAGTGGCAGGCAGAGGGAGAGGGAGAAGCAGGCTCCCTGCTGAGCAAGGAGCCTGATGAGAGCAAGGATCCCAGGACCCTGGGATCATGACCGGAGCCGAAGGCAGATACTTAACCGACTGAGCCACCCAGGCGCCCCTATTCTTACCAGTCTTAAGATCATTTGAACACAGTCCTGCCTCAAGGTAGGATGAAGAATGAGATGATACGTAAGATTACAATCAGTTATTGATATTCTAGTTATATTATAATTTGTATAATTGGAATAATCTAATTATAATTATATAGTATTATATAGTTTAATAATGATATATTGCTGTGTACCTCAAGTCTAAGTCAGTTGGACCTGATTTCTGTAAGCCAGGGTTTCTGACACACTTCCCCCACAGCTTACCCTGTTTAGAAATCTATTTAATAAGTTTATTTCACAAAAAATTTAGCCATCCAATATGTACTGAAAACCTATTTGTAAACGAGAAATACAAAAATACACATCCCAAAATTTCTGCCCTTAAGAATCTTACTATTGTAAGCAGTCAGAAAAATTTCATATTTCATTTCATTTCAACATATGAAAAGTTGAATGAATAAATATAAATGACAATTCATAGAACAGTATGTGATGAAATGCTAAGTAAGTCAGACAGTAAGTTTAATAAAGAAGAAATGAAGGAATTGAGTCAACTTGTCCTTGAAATTTCATCGTTAAAATGATTTGTTTAACATTGTCAAAACTACAACTTACAAATTTATACTGTTTTAATATACACTATCTTATTTCACCCTCAAAATTGCTTTTTGATAAAGAGTGAGAAAGGACTATTAGGCTCATTTTACAGATGAGGACACTGAGGGTCAGAGAAGTTCAATGACTTAGACAAGGTCAAGATATTAGTATGAGATGGAACCAGGACTAAAACCAAATATGCCTTGCTAGATTTTATATTCATTAAGGTTATTATAATGAATAACTCCTCAATGTTGTTCTTTTCTAGAACAATCAGCAAAGATTCTTTTTCACACTCATTCATTAATCCATGCAACAAATATGTTTTGAGTATCTACTAGATGCCTGGTTCTGTTGTAGGCACTAGAATAAAATGGTCAAATTACTATCCTTGTGAGCTTACATTCTAGACAATAAAATAGACACATATATAATATTGTTTATTACAAGGTGCTAACAGTTATGGAGAAAAATAAAGCAGTACAAGAGGGATAAAGAGGGCCATGGGGTTGAGCATTTACCTTTTTAAATAGGGTTGTCAGGGAAGTCTTCATTAAGAAGTTAACATTTGAACTTAGAGAACTTCAGACAGAGAAATCCACCAATCAGGAGCATTTCCATTCCCAGCATGTTCAAGAAACAGCAAGGAAATATATGTGGCAGGGTGGAGTGAATGTGGCTAAGAGTAGTAGGAGATTAAGCCAGAAAGGAAAGGGAAAGTTAGATCCCATAGAGTCTGGGTGGCCACTCTAAAGACTTTGATGTCTGCTTTAAGTGAAAACGAAGGCCATTGGAAAAGTAACATGATCTAACTTCTATTCTTCATGTATCACCCTGACTGTGGTGTCAGGATTAGACAGTAAGGAGCTGACAGTGGAAGCAGGGAGACGAGTCATGAGGCTCTATGAATAATCTAGACTTGCCCCACTATGCTAACAGTTGAGGTGATGAGAAGTGGTCAGATTCCTTATATATTTTGAAGGCAGGACCGAAAAAAAGAATGGCCCCAAGGATTTTGGACTGAATTACCTGGAAAGATGGAGCTGTCATTAACTGAGATTGGAAAGATTGTGAATGAGCCAACTTTTTAATTTTTTATTATTTTATTTTTTGTGAGGGTTGTTGGTGGTGAAAGATCAGGTGGTGAATATCAGGAGCATAGTTTGGGACATGCTAAATTTGGGATGTGTATTACGTATCCAAGTGGAAATGTTGAATAGGAAGTTGAGTGGAATTCATGGCCAAACTTGGGCTAAGAGACATAAACCTGGCAGTCATCAGTTTCTAGATAAAACATAAAAAGCCATGAGATTGGGTGAGATCACCAAGGGAGTGAATACAGGGAAAAGAATAGAATCAAAGACTGAGCTCTCAGGCTCCCCAACATTACTAAATGAGGGAGATGAGGATTTCTTCTAGGTAGAGAACATAACAAGACTCTCCTACACGTACAAATAGTCTGCCGCCACCACCACCACCACCACCATCATCATTATTATTACTTCCATGACCACATAGCTGTTATGTGATGCTGGTTAGGTGCACTAGATCGCCCATTCATGGTGCTTTGCACAGCAAGAGTGACCTCTTTGCATATCCATGAGAGTGGTGAAATTGCTGAGTGGGGAAATTCCTTAGCCAACTTTCATATGATAACGGATGCCTTTTATTCTACTACTATAGAATATTGATTCACAAAGGGCTTTGCTCTGGATTAACATGCCATGATTAAAGAAGCTACATAAGGTAATTCTAGAGAAAAAAAAAGAATCTGTTCTCATTTAGGTTGCAATACTAACCAGGTACTATGGGAACAGCACACTGGGAAGTATCATGAGATATACAACAGAGTTACAATATAGCTCTCAACCTTGAGGCCTCACAAATTGTTACATGCCTCTATAGCAAGGGGTAATCTGATTAAGTGATATGGTTGTGAATGAGTCACTTCCAGCGGCCAGGGTTGGGGAAGAGTTCATGAAGGTCATGCTTATACAACAGCCTTCCTGGAACAGAGCATATGGATTGAAAGGCAGCTCTGTGTTGACTTGGAGAGAGGAGTAGGTAAGATCTAAGTAAGGGGCATGAAGAGACTGGGACCAAGGAAGTCTTGGGGTGGTGGTGGTTTGGAGGGGAGCATGGCCTAAGCAGTGGGAGAGGTGAGGGGTCTGGCCATCCTGGGCCAAGTGTCTAAAGGGTTTTGATTAAAACTTCAAAGGGTAAGTCTCTAACCACTTACACTGCTTTAAAGACACATGGGTTTGGGAAAGCCAGGACATCGGGACTCTGGGCACTTTCTCATACTGGGCATGGAGGCTGAACAGCCTCACTGACCTTCTGGGTCCTTCCTAAATCTCAGCACGTGAGGGGCACAGGAGTGACTTCCAAAGATTGCTTTCTCTCTTCCCTTCACCCCCACTAGTGTTAGGTTTAATTTCACTAGGAAAATGTGTTGTGAAATTTTTAAAAACATGATTTTTTTTACATGAAAACATTCTTAAAGAACAGAAAGTTGCTATACCAGACAAAAGTGACACATATTCTTTTGTCTATTTTTTCATTCCCTCTCTGCTTTCACAGTCTACATTTATTGAACATGTATATAAGACATCATGCTGAGGACATAAAATGGATGGAGCCTAATTTCTGCCTTCTGTGGAGGTTCTGGCCTGTGCTCACATCATATCATGTTATAGTTGGAATACTTTCTGGTAGAAAAAAAGTCATTCAAGCATGTGCCCCATCACATCCACTCTTCATAACCTCAAATAGTGGGTTTAGTTTAATTTTGCACCTGTGTGCCTCAAAGGAGAAAGTAATGACCAAGCATTTTGTTAAATAAAGCCAAACTGTTCTTTTAGCTGCAGTCATCGTGTGCTCTCCTTGAAGGTTAAGAGCCTACAGAAAAACCTAGTGCTAAAATTATTGAGTTTTATAATTTTATTCCACTAACAATTGATGGTTTTCACTAAGCAGGAAAGAGGCATAAGGCATTTAGTGGGATAGGTGGTTTCAAGACTTTCCTAGTCAAAGGATTTTTATTTCATATTAACAACATCAGATTTTCTCTGAAAGCTTTCTTTTGGAAAGACCATATTGAACCTCAGAATGTATTGTAAGTGCCTTAATCACTGTAATAAAAAAAGATAAACACTGTGGCTGTTTTCATAAATTTCAATGTTCATTTTATGTCTTTGCTGCAGAAGAAAGTCAAGAGGGAAAAAATGAACTCCAGCACTTTGGTATAGTTCATCTAAAATTTGTTTTATTTTTGTTTGTTTCCTTAACAGTTAGGGCTATATTTACCATTTGGGACTGGGTAGATTGCAGCAACAATGACTTTGGCAGAAACTTTTTTTTTTAAAAGAAACTGAGAATTTTGGAACATTTCCAAAACATTACACTAAGGAACCTTTAATTGGTAGCTGTAAAGTTTTGTTTAAGCTTAGCCACTTGGTATTTTATGCTTGTCTGAAAAAAGTTGCCTAGTATGAGGCTGCCAAAGAGCATACAATACACACAATAAGTTAAATTTGTAGTTCAGTATGCCATCTTGAAACAAAATGGTGACCGAGGAGAATTTTCAAATCAATGTAAAATTTTATGGGTTTCTGGGAAATATTTAATGTAAATTATTGTAGTCTTCTATTTTAGACTAGCAAATTAATCAAACTGTAATGGAAAGTCTCATTCTAAAGTTTTTCTAGTTCGTTTGCTTTAAATCAATGGATTTAAAATTTGTTGGTGGATATTCATAAGTTGGAAGAGCTCTATAAATTAAAAATTGAAAATCTTATTCTTTAGAATAGAATGGAATGCCTTTCCAAAGAGTTGTATTTTTCTCGTGTTTAATCCAATTTCAAAGACTCCTGTCTTCTTATCAAGCTGAGCTGCACAGATAAAGGCTATGGGCAGATCTCGGCTACAGTTGACGGCGTTATCACTAGTGTAGACTGTCTTGTCTTTGCTAGATGCCCTAATAATGAGACACTGAATCTAATTCTAACCTATGGTGCTTCATTTGTCAAATCAAGGCCATCTAAATCAGAGCTGGAAAGAGGGAAAGAGGTGGTGTTGAGAAATCTCTGAAGAAACTGGCTCAGAAGGCTCTCCTCTCCCTCTTCCTGCAAACTGATTCTGAACCCTAGATATTTTCTCTGCATATCTCAATGATCTGGGTTTTTTCTCCTTCCTCTTTCTCCCCTAAATTATCATTATCAATAAAATAATTAGTATGTGCTGCTGATCTAACAGAAGGATTTAAGTTACATAAATTTAATTGAATTTTCTTATCATTGAAAATAGGATTAAAAAGCCCCAACCCCACCAACAACCAGATAATTCGAATTTCAATTATATTCAATCTGGCTTTTTGTTCTTAATTAGTCAAATTTGTTTGTTAATATATAGATTCAATCATAGGGATGGGTAAATTGTTTCTGTTTTTCTATGTGCTTAAAATGTAGGCATAACATTGATCTAAAAATAAAATCAAGTAGGGGCGCCTGGGTGGCTCAGATGGTTAAGCATCTCCCTTCGGGTCAGGTCATGATCCCAGGGTCCTGGGATTGAGCCCCGCATCGGGCTCCCTGCTCAGTGGGGAGCCTGCTTCTCCCTCTCCCTCTGCCATTCCTTCCACTTGTGCTCTCTGGCTCTCTCTATCTCTCTGTCAAATAAATAAATAAAATCTTTAAAAAAATAAAAAATAAAATCAAGTATATAGATATAGTACATATGTGTATGTATAATGCAAGAAAGAAAAAGGAGGGAAGTGGGAGAGAAAGGAAGGGAGAGAGGGAGGGGGTAGAAGGGGAGAGATCTCGAGGGAGAGAGAGACAGAACTTTTGGTTTGGTAAGGGAATGGGGTTTGAAGGTCACAAGGTGGAGAAGTTAAGCATTCTATGGAATATTTGCAAATATAAAAAGTTCCTAGACCCTGTCTGCTCTTAAGTACAGAGATACATTTTGAAGTTTTTTTTTTTTTAAGATTTGATTTATTTATTTGAGAGTGAAAGAGAGAAAGACAGAGAGAGGGAGCACAAGCAGGGGGAGTGGCAGAGGGAGAGGGAGAAGCAGGCACCTCAGTAGGGAGCCTGACGCGGGGCTCAATCCCTGGACCCCTTGATCCCAGGATCGTGATCTGAGTGGAAGGCAGACGCTTAACCGACTGAGCCACCCAGGTGCCCCCATTTTGAAGTTTTTCATTTCATTTTTCTTCTCTGCCACTCCTGTGTTTTCCCCTTTATTAGTTTGAAAGTTACATTTGTAGTGGTTACCTTAGATACTTTGAAGGACAAATTTAACCTAATACAATCTAACGTTAATAATTAGACAATCAAATAATCCTTCCAAACAATAAAGGATTTTAAAATGCTTTAGCACTAATCAGTACACCTTTGGAATTACATGTGTTGTTACCCAGTAAATAGGTACCTATGTGTGGACATTCCTTAAAAAAAAAAAAACAAAGAAAGAAAGAAAAAGAAATTGGGACACATCAGTTAAGGGGTCAACAGATGTAAATTTTTATAAATAATTTATAAACTAATTAATAATGGAAATGTACAGGAATTTTTTATCCCTAAGACACCCATAGTTTGTAACCATTCCATATCATGGCGGAACATATTTATGTTCTGACTTGAGTCTTCGTTCACAGGCTCCTGTGAACATACTCATTGATTATTTCTATCAATGAAGGGTTGCAAATAAAATAAGCAGGAGAATCTTGGTGACAGGACATGATAAAGCTGGTAGGTTATATGGTCAATTACAAGCAGATTACACAGAAGCTCAGTGGTTTTCATGGATCTTGCCTCAGAAACTTATACTATTTTATGGCTTTAGCTACAGTACAGATCAGATTCCTGAACAGTACTCATATTATAAAAAGGTACGACATAATTTTGGCCTTATAGAAACATACAATATGCTAAAAGCACCTTCAGTCCTGGGTTTTCTGGGGAGGGGGGAAGGGTTATTGAGCACACCATCTGTTCCGTCTTATATTTATATAATGCTTCATCCCCAGGGCATTTCTGTTTATAGATAGGCAAGGAACAGGCAACATGAGAGAAAAGTTAGTGGGAGGGTCATGGCAAACATGAGAAAAATAAAAATGGTGAGAGTTGAAGGATTGGTAAACAGTATATTTTTCATCTGTGACCTATTTATTCTTTATAATCCTATTTATAAAATTAAACAGTAATATTAATAAGAGTAGCACTTTGGCATCAAAACATCTTTTTGGAATCGTACCCTTTTTGGTGGTGTATTGCTGAGGGACCACACAGAGGTCCCATTACCATCCATATTATAGGGGAACTAGATTCCAGTGGCATACAGTTGTCCCTTTGGCTGATGGGGTGAAATTATACTTCTGGTACATCTTGAAGGAGTCCAGTAAACAAATCCCTCTCTTACCAATTCAAATTAGGAACCAGTTGGAAAATACATTCTAGCAGAGAAACTAATGGATGTTATTACCAACAAAGTTGATTGGGGAATGTGGCTTTAGGTATAGGGCTAACAGGACTTGCTAATTTTTGACTGCCGGTTTAGTAAGAATTAAGTGCCCATTCACAGTAGTGCTGGACCACCTGAGGCGAAGTCTCCCTGCAACGGCTGAGCCACCCCTAGCAGTGACCACACGGGGCACCAGAGAGAGTGGAAGAGCGCCCAAGGGGAGGGGGGAAGCCTGAAGCATCCTTTGCTCAAATTCACAGGTCAGAAAAACTGCTCCTTGTCCAGGTTCCTCCCATGATTTTCCAGCCTGGAGAGAAGAGTGGACATCTCCTCCTCTCTGTCGAAGTATCTTCTTGTCTCGCTGCTAGTATTAAGTTCGTCCCCTGCATCCTTCCATCTTGTCCTCCTGTGCTTTCCTTTGTTCTCATTAACCTCCCTGCGGTGAGTAGGGTAGTTGCCTGCTGTATTGATCCTGCACAGCCATCAGACATTTTTTTCTGCATTTTCTCCTAACCACTTATTTCAATCATGTGTTGTAGCCTTAAGGATATAGTGTTAACATTAGTTATATCCATTTAAGATGCAAACATGGGAACACATATTTTATGTATTTTGAGATCTCTATACGAAATGGCACAAATCTCAATTATCTACATTCAGGAGAGAAAAATTAACTTTTTACTTTGGTTAAAAACATGGAATGTGTGAATGCCTAAGGAACATTACATTTGTTAAAACTATAGAATAAGTTTATTTACATACAGAACCTAGATGTTTGTTTCCCTAGAGGTAGCAATAGCTACATAGAAGCCATTGATTGGCTATCTATTTGGGTAATTTTTTCTTTTCTAAATGTGATTGAATTCTGTTCTATGTAAAGTAGTTTCTTGATTGCCTTTGGTTCCTTTGTTATAATCTTACTAGGAATGACGTGCTACAGTTTTTTTTTTTTAAAGATTTTATTTATTTTATTTGAGAGACAGAGAAAACAAGAGATAGAGAGCACGAGAGGGAAGAGGGTCAGAGGGAGAAGCGGACTCCCCGCCGAGCAGGGAGCCCGATGTGGGACTCGATCCCGGGACTCCAGGATCATGACCTGAGCCGAAGGCCGTCGCTTAACCAACTGAGCCACCCAGGCGCCCTAAGTGCTACAGCTTTTGTGGTTTTCTGTTTGGTTCTTCTTAAATACTTTAGGGAAAATCTTAGCCTTTTCTTGACCACAATCCTCAGAGAAAAACAAGTTCTAAAACAAAATGCATCAAAGTTGCTGCAAAGTTTCCCATCTAATCTTTTACTATAAATGATATTTGTAACACTAGGCAGCACACACTGACTTATTGATGTGGTGCTGGGTGACTGAGGGTTCCTCGTGGCTTATGCAAACCTGGCAATTAGAGTCTTACAGATACTTCTGTGAACATTTTTTATATCTAGATGAGAAAATGCAGTTTCTTGCAAAAACAAAACAAACAAACAAAAAAACAACCAACCAAAAAAAAAACCCCAAACATATCCACAGATAATGTAGGAAAAGAAACAAAAATAAAAAGAATATATGGACTTTTAATTTCGTGAAATGAAACATTAAATGTCACCTGCAGGACAAATAATCATCTCCAGTGTACACCCTTAGGGTATTATAATATGCAAGGTGACTAAATAAATAGATACACCAACATGACAACATGTCAGTGAAATGTAAGCAGTTTTTCAAAAGCTGTTTATGTGCACTATCAAAAATGCCTAATCATTTTCAACCTGCTAGTTCTTTCTAAACCTCACCTCCCACTCCTTCTGTCTTCCACATTAAGCAAAGGACCTGTCTGAAGATGAGGAAAATTTGTGGCTTGGTTTGCAGGTGGAGTCATCTACACTCTTGGAAGGGAAAGATATTCTGTCTTTCAATAGTAACAATTTTTAAGGGAACTCTTTCAGGACTTCACCAACCTCTACCTTGAACATTCTTTAGATCTATTGTAACTCTTTCTTGCTGTAACATAATGTTGTAACTGAGTCTTTCCTCAGTTAAGATATAGGGCTGACCATTTACGTTCCATTTTGTAGAGAAAAATTTTATCAGAATGCACATTTTATGATGGCCCTGACTTTGCTTTGTTTATTGTGCTCTTTATTCCACCTAAAACTATCTGGAACCTAACAAGCCAGCAGTAAGTGTTTAGTAAATGAATGGATGAATTTTCTTCTTCAGAACAACAATGTTCTTTTAAACTTTTTCCAGAGATTACATTCCATCCCTGCTCCCCAAAGAAGATGTTTCATATTTCCTCTGTATCTTGTCCAGTTTGGTGCTTTTGGACACAGATTTCTAGACTTTAATAGCTATGTTGTCATTGTGTTAATCACCATCTTCATCACTGTAATAAAAAACATGAAAACATTTATATTGTTTATAAAACAGTGTAAGTGGATGCCAATGGACATTCCCCTCCAAGGCCCTCTTGAAGATCTATAAACTGTTTTCATTTAAAGGAGATTATATTATGCTTACAAATTAAAATCACTTTAGTTTCAAAATTGGTGAGAAAGAAAATCTAAGAAAAGAGGTACTGTGTCTTACTCTTGCAAGATATTTAAAGAATTCAAAATGTTTTCGTTCGGCAGTTACTAGTGAAAAGTCAAAATCTGAACTTCCATCAAGACAGGAGGTAGATTTATAGAAATTCTGTACTTAGAAAGTATCTGGATGGCCTTAACTGATCTTCATGTGTGTTGTTGTTTTCATAACTTTGCAGGTTTTTATTTTTGGCAGGCCAAGAGGAAGGATGGCTGATTTTTTGGTCCCCATTTCCCTTTTCACCTCAGATGGAATAATTGATGTTAACTCCGTATAACATCTTTCCCTAATTCTCACTGGGAAACTTTCCCATGTACCCTGCTGCCTTTCAGAGGACATGTAACTAGGGGGAAAATATGGTTTCGCAGAAGACCTGTGTGCAAAGTCCTATCAAATCCTAAACCTCATCGGGTCAAGCAAGGAATTGGAGAGACTCTTACTTTTCTGTTCCTTTAATAATGTACATGATCAGACTGACAGCCAATATTGAGGATCAAAATAAGTATTACTTATTATGAATTGTAATTATTAAATATATTCTAAGTAAGCTTAGAATCTATTTCTTATAAAGGATATAAGTAAAAACAAATTTTTATCTAGATAGAAGGTATAGAAGAGATAGAAAGTATTATTCTCCCCTAGAAGTATTTTGGAGGCGGTCATGTATCATAATGTTATAAGTAATGGGCTTAACCAGATGTTTTTCCTCTGGGTTCAAAAAATTACTTGCTACTGTGTTCAATTAATAATATTGTATTAATAACATATCAGTCATATATTCAGGGTAGGATTTGAAAATTATAATCTTCCTGTCTTGCCTTATTATTTCTGAGAGATTGCTCAAAGAAGACAAGTTTTACCGAACAAATTTCCTAAGATAAAACCAATCTTGGTGTTAAGGTCTTTGCTACTTATCATCAGAATGAATCAGGATATCAAGAGAATCAGTGGAATAGAATTGAGAATCCAGAAACACCCTTTACATTTATGTTCACTTGATTCTTGACAGAGATGTCAAAACAATGAAATGGGGAAGGAATAATCTTTTCTACAAATAGTGCTGAGACAACTAGATAGGCACATGCAAAAGAATGGAGTTGGACCCCTTCCTCACACCACGCACAAAAACAAGCTAAAAATGGATGATAGCCCTAAATGCAAGAGTTGAAACTATAACATTTTTAGAACAAAGCAGAAGAGTAAATCTCGTGATCTTGGGTTACTCAAAGCCTTCTTAGATATAACACTAAAAAGCACAAGAGACAAAAGAAAAAGGTAGATAAATTGAACTTCACCAATATTAAAAACTTTTGTGCTTCAAAGAACACTATTAAGCACATGAAAAGACAAACCATAGGCTGAGGAAAGGTATTTGTAAATGATATATCTGATAAGGGACTTGTGTCTAGACTATGTAAAGAATCCTTACAACTCAAAACAAAACAAAACAAGAACAAATCATCAATGACAAACAACCCAATTAAAAAATGCAAAGGGTCTGAATTGAGATTTCTCTGAAAATGATACGTAAGTAGCAAATAGGACTTGAAAAGATGCTCAATATAACTAGTGGTTAAGAAAATACACATCCAAACCACAACGAGATGTCATTTCACACTCATTAGGATGGCTATAATAAAAAAGACAGACATTTATAGTAAATGATTACGAGGATGTGGAGAAATTGGAACGCTTACACATTGCTGGTAGGAATGCAAAATGGTATAGTTAATTGGAAAAGAGTTTGGCAGTCCCTCAAAAGGTTAAAAATGAAGTTACTATGTGATCCAGCAAATTCACTCCTGAGGATATACCCAACAGAAATGAAAACATATGTCCACACACAAAAAATGTGTGCACAAATGTTATAGCAGCATTATTCATTATAGCCCCAAAGTGGAAAAAAACAGGTGCCCATCAGCTGATGGGTATTTGGTTTTTTTCCACTTTTTGGCTACAACATAGGTTAACCTAAAAACAATACAGGAGGTGAAAGAAGCCAGTCACAAAGAACCCATATTGTATGATTCCATTTATAGGAATATGCACATATATGTTTAAAATAGGCAAATCTGTAGAGATAGAATGTAGATTAGTTGTTATCTAGCGCTGAAGGGATTAAGGGGGAAATGAGAAGTGACTGGTAATGGGTTTGGGTTTCTTTTTTGGGGTGATGAAAATGTTCTAAAATTGATAGTGATGATTGTTACATAACTCTGTGAATAAGCTAAGGACCACTGTATTGTATGCTTTAAAAGAGTGAACTTTATAAATTTTATGTGAATTATATCTCAATACAGCTGTTATTAAAAAAAGATATCTGAGGAATGGCATGCAATTTAGTAGGTTGAGTATTTACATTATATTAAAGCTTCCCAAACTGCTCCTTGTGGGCATTGTGCCTAGGGGAGGAGTAGCTTCTCATGCAGAGGACTGTCTGAATTGGAATCCTGATATGACCTTTTGTTAAGTCATGGGATCTTAGGAAAATGATTCATTCTGTGGCACAGCTTCTTCATTCATAAAATGGGAATAATAAAGCTGCTATGGTATAGAGTTGTTGTGATGCTTAAATGAGTGAGATGCTTTAATAGTGCTGGGCATGTAGTAAATCAGTCAATGCTGTGTAAGCACTTGTTATTATGATAGAGTCTACAAAATTCAAAATTTCATCCTCTGGTGCTGACTGAATTCCAGCTTGTCCTGTTTCCAGCTTAGGGAATAAATACATTGAAAAAGGAGCCCAACTTTGAGTAAGGAAAATAGATTTCCTGGGACAAATTTCAGACAGATAGCAAAACAAGATATGGAGGAAGAATAAAATAACATCTGCATTTGCCTCCTCATGATCCAGTTCTTTATGATGGAAAAATGGGGAGAATGATTGAGAGAGTATCAGCCAGAGGTAGAGTTATTAGCTAGTGATGGGACGAGTAAAGTAGCTGAGGGGACCTTGAGGGTCAAGGGCATCAGTTAGAAAGGATCGGGGGGAAAAACTGAATAGGATGATTAGTATTCTTGGGGTAGCAAGAAGGTCAGCAGGCCAGGATCCCGACATGGGGTAATTTAGCTTATTGGTGAAATAAGGGTAATAAACCTAATCCCAGGAACGGTTCTGTTAACACTAGGAGGATCCCTGTTAAGATTTAGGCCTTAACATTGGCTAAATTATTTTTGAAATGCCTCATTTTGACCCTAGAAATTTTTCAGTCGCCATTTTTGATATTCTGATGAACATTGACTCTGCAAGACCGAGGAAACAAAAATTGACTTAAAAAAATTCATTGGCTTTAGTAACTGATATATTTGCCAAGTTGGCAGATTCATGTTCTAATTATTTATATATCCATGGAAGAGAACAATTCATCTTCCAGGTTAAAGATGAGATGTACGACTCACATTTAACAATCCACAGGTGACTGAGGACTAGCTGGGTTATTGCTTCTTATTGATTGCTTTGCAGGATTTCTAATATTGTGGGGATTATTTTAAGGCTTTTCTGACTTGGCCTTGATGGTCACAGTCAGTTGCTCAGTTGTTCAGCCATAAGCCTAGAGCCCACGTTGGAATGACCTGTGTGCCTCTTGATCTCCCTTCACCAACAGAGGGGGAACTAGGGAGGAAATCAAAGACTTTTAAAGGTATAAAATGTAAGATGTAGCAAAACACGTAGGTCTATTGTAGAGTAAGATGGCAAAAGGGTATTCTAGAAATCATCTGTAATTACATATTGTCAAAGGGAGATTAGAAAGAAATTCAGGATCACCTGAGTTTCAAGTGTTGTTAGATGGGGGTTCACTACAGTCTGGGGTCCACTCGGATGTGTCCCATACCTCTCCTTCTGGAGCCCCAAATCCATTTGGGCTATTTGGAAGATTTGGATGATTTTATGTGATTATGAAAATGCAATATCATTATGTTTAATTATCGTACATATTGTATATAGGCGTTGGTGCTTCCAAATGAAAGAAAAACACACACTTCCAACGAAGAAGGATGGTGTAAATAGAAAGACCACTGAATTGAGCACCCATTAACTGCCATTAGCTGACTCCATGATTTTGCAGAAGTGATTTTTCATCTCTGAGTTTTTTTCAAAATTAGGTTAGGGAAGGCTGGGAGGTTAGAGAGGGGAGGAACAGGTGGGTGGGCCAGACTGCTGAGGTTCATTCCATTACTAAGATACTCTGGTTACTCCTGGAACTTCTTTGAAGCTGGATCTATTGTTCTTTTGTTGTCAGTGGGGGTGGAGTGGTGCTATTTTCCTTTAGGAAAGTACGTGAGGGTCAGATTGCCAGCTGGTTTTATCGTCAAGTCTCACTGGGGCTCTGAGGTTTGCCTTTGAGTAACTAGCAGAGAAATCTAGTCCTCTTTCCCTCCCTAGACCCCCTTGAGAGTGTCATTTAGCTGGTAGACTGCTTTATTGAAATTTTGTTTCTAAATTCCTCCTAAGAAAAGATCACCCGGAGATAAAATAATGGAATCTTTATAGTACGCAAAGTTTACTAAGGGTAAATCAGGGCTTCATCTCTTGTTCAAAAGAGTGATTCTCAAAGTGTTGTCCCTGGACAGCAATACCAGATCACCTGGGAACATATGAGAAATGCCAAATCTCAGGCCCCACCCCAGACCTACTCTACCAGAAACTGCATGGGGCCCAGCCATCCACGTTTCCCCAAGCCCTGCAGGGGATTTTGCTGCACGCCACAGGTTGAGGGCCCCTGCCCTGATGCTGATGAAGCTCACCGGCCGGAAGCTTTTATTGGATTGTTTGCAGACTGGAAAGGTAATACCTTCCTAAAGTGGAACTTGAGGAATTATAAGGTCCGCAGAATAGTTTGAATGAGGTCACAAAGCAATAAGATCTCCCCCTCCGAAGAGCAAGGCTTCACATTCTGTTCCTGGGAAGGCAAAGCCAGTGTCTGACAACCAGTGTGGACAGGGTTCAGGCCAAAACCTAGGTCCACAGAGAGCCCTGGTCGATCCTGGTCCCAAATCCTCTCTGCCTAGGAAGAAATGTGATTGTCGGAGTTGGGAAAGGAGCATGGATTCAAGTCCCACCTCCGACGGGTCCTATTCTAGTCGAGAGAACTTTGGGAAATTCCTCCATTCCTCTGAGCCTCGGTTTCTTTGTCTTTGCAACTAATACCTCCTGCAAAGCATCGAATGGCTTAGGTGGCTCACAGATAGTAGGTACTCAATAAACACTAGTTCACTTGCTCCCTGGGTATGTAAGGCTGATCCCCAGTTGGTGCAGAATGGGACTAGCCTCAGTCATTCAGACTGATCCATGCCCATGCTGTACTAGTTGATAATTATTTCACAGATCAGCCCTGCCTGTAGAAATATAAGCACATTTTCTTAAGGGACAGATGTCGATCCTCTTTTAAACGCAAACCCAGGGTAAGTTTAAAGTGTGCTTAAACAGATGAAAAAGAATGTTGGACACTTAAATTATTGTCAAAAACAAGACATTACAAATTCTTTTTTTTTTATTGGTCAAATTTAAATTTTGGAAAGATGGCTATTTCACAGTGAAAACCTCTAGGAAGATCTTTTTTTTTCTGTTTGGTATTTTATTTTTTATTTCATTTTATTTTTAAAAAGAGATTATTTACTTATTTATTTGGGAGAGAGAGAGAGATTCAGAGATAGCGAGAAAGAGGAGAGGGAGAACCAGGCTCCGCATTGAGCAGGGAGTCCGACTCGGGGCCATGACCTGAGCCTGAGGCAGATGCTTAACTGGCTGAGCCACCCAGGCATCCCTGGTATTTTATTTTTATCTTCTTAAATTTTTTTTTAAAGATTTTATTTATTTATTTGACAGAGAGAGACACAGTGAGAGAGGGAACACAAGCAGGGGGGAGTGGGAGAGGGAGAAGCAGGCCTCCCAGCTGAGCAGGGAGCCCGATGTGGGGCTCGATCCCAGGACCCTGAGATCATGACCTGAGCTGAAGGCAGATGCTTAACAACTGAGCCACCCAGATGCCCCATCTTTTTAAATTTTAATTCCAGTGTTGTTAACAGCCAATGTTCTATCAGTTTCAGGTGTACAATATAGTGATTCAACAATTCTATATAGGAAGATCTTTTCTTGAAGTCAC
The DNA here is from genome assembly GCF_037043125.1 of Eumetopias jubatus. Taxonomy (NCBI): domain Eukaryota; kingdom Metazoa; phylum Chordata; class Mammalia; order Carnivora; family Otariidae; genus Eumetopias; species Eumetopias jubatus. Next base: position 50,734,845 of record NW_028274809.1, read on the forward strand.
TACTGGAACCCTTGTTAGGAAATTAGATGAAATGCCAATGACCATAGTGCCATGATGCATTCTGAGAAAGCTTATTGGCCATGCATAGGTCTGGGGGCAGTTCCTAAGCAGCTGAGAGCCCAGAATTGACTCACAGCCCAAGTAGGTGCTGGGGGCGGGTGCTATGCTCTCAGAGAGTCAGGGGCCACACACACGAGGTTACTTTGAAGTGCCCTCATCCCCTGAAGAGGCACTGGATATGCTTTGGCGGGGGTGGGGGGGTGGGGAGCCTTTTAAGGTCCTGGAATCTGGCTTCATAGATGTTTTTCAGTATGGTCTTGGTTCATTAATAATTTGCATTTGCCACCTTGACAACTTTCTCAAATGTAAAATCCACTGCAAAAATCTTTGATTTTCCTCCTTAGTTCTAAAAAGTGAGTTTTAAAAGATCCCTATTGCTGTGCCCATCAGAATATCACTTAAAAAGCTTCAATTCTCCAGCCACTTATGTGTTGCCTGCAAATTCTTTAAGCTTTCTTCGGCAGATCTGGGGAGATGTCTAAAGCAGTCCACTGCTTTCATGCAGCCCAGTCCCACTGTTACAGAAGGATTCAGTCAGCTCAACACCGGTTAAATAAAACCGTGCAAAAATAACATCAGAGAAATAAATGACCTATGACCTATTTCCTCTGAGGAACCAGGTTTCAACCTTCCCTTAATTTTCTCTAACTGTGGGGCTGTTGGAAGGGCATTAATTCTCAGGGGTATGGCTCATCCACTAGTGGAGACTGTTTGTCATATCTAATTGGTGTTTCCTTCAGGATCACATGGCCTATTGTTCAAACTTCGCTATCACTATTTGTTCAAATTGTATTTTATTTCTCTTTCAGATGTTTATTATTTTTTACTTTTTAGACATTTATACTTTAATATTTAAAATATTGCATTCTAAGTATACCAGTTCACATTTCTCAAATGTCTGTTTAAAAAAAAGAGAAGATGAATTCTCTTCTTGAAAAAAATCACATGTGCCATTTAGGAAGGCAGAGCACACCCAGATGAAATAATAAAAGAAAAAAATTTTTTTTTAAAGATTTTATTTATTTATTTGACAGAGAGAGACACAGTGAGAGAGGGAATACAAGCAGGGGGAATGGGAGAGGGAGAATCAGGCTTCCTGTGGAGCAAGGAGCCCGATGTGGGGCTCGATCCCAGGACCCTGGGATCATGACCTGAGCCGAAGGCAGACGCTTAATGACTAAGCCACCCAGGTGCCCCAGAGAAAAAATTTTAAAGCAGTAAATTGACAGGTGCTAAAGAACAATTTGCAAAAATGAACAAAGTTCAAGAGGAACTAGTTAGAAAAATGAACAGACCCAGGCAGTGTACTCAAAAAGGCTTCTGGGAGGCAGTGAAATTTATTTTGGGTTTTAATAAAGACACATCTGGATTAGAGAAAACTTGTGGGGGGACGTTAGACAAAATGGATAAGTAACTTCTGTGAAGGGGAAGGAAAGCAGCTTTTATTTCAGATAGTTGTGGAACCATAAAAACAATTAGCTTGTTTCTTCTTACATTGTAAGACTTAGGATGAACAGGAGAACATATATATAGCAAACAATCTATTACAGCTACTCTTCGTTTTTTCCAATTTATTGAAAATCCCAGCCACATTTTTAGATGCAGATTAGCCCGCAAATGCTCTAATATTGACTGTTTTCAATTTTCTTCTGGCAAATTGTACTTGCTATATCATTTTTCATCTAATTCATGTCTATAAGTTTTGGCTTTGTTCTCTTACATGACATTAAATGACTGTAGACCAGGCAAAGTTTGTATACTAACTCAATGACTCCCTACCTACCATCTGTTTTGTTCTTTTTTCCCCCTAAGTGGAACAAACTTTCTTCTGCAAAAATTTAACTTTAGTCACAAACTGGTGTTTATGGTCATTTTAGAGATAAAATTTCATAAACCCAAGTGAGCACTGCTGTTTTGTTAGTGCCATCAGGTCAATGCTGGCGAGTGGAAACCAGCATCTCCCTGTGTGCTCTGAAGTGGGGGCATCTTTTTTTTCGGCTTCTCACTGACTGTGAGAAATGGCTGGATTAAAGCAGCAAAATATTTCAATGATGCAGAGCAAAGGTGACTTCCTGTTTTGTTTTAGGGTTTGTTTCCTTCTCTTCTCAATGAAGGCTGTGTTTTCTGAGGGGTCTGCAATCCTTTTGCTGGGTGAAAGGGCAGGGTGCAGGGCCTCTGTAGGTCATTCCATTTACAATATGCCCTGAGAAGGCAGAGGGGGAGAGGAAGGAAAAGGGGCGGCTCATTAGTGGAAGGAGCAGAACAGGAGGGGATCTGTTTTCCATTTTCTTCTCTAGATTGAGTTAATTTGGATGGAAAGGGTTTTATTGTTGTCATCATCATGATTATTATTACCTGTATGTAATTTTCCTACGTGGTTCTCTCAAGTGTTAGGTGAAATTGTTGGTGACAAGAGATAGTGTCACGTTATTGTAGTGAGTAAAATCAGAATAAAAAAATCTAAATACTTCAAAGCAGGTAGTTTTTTACTCTTAACCTTAAGAAGCAAAACTCAAAAATTCTAATTCTGCAGGGCAAAGAAAAAAAATTTAAACCCGTTTCTTGCTTCTGGTGGCCCACTTGTAATTATGAACATTTCTTTTCTTTCTTTTTTTTGAAAGGCAGTCTCCCCCCCTCCCACTTTGTTATTCATAATGGAGACTCGCGTAGACCTGACCTCTGGGTTGATAAGCCTCCACTGCTGCATGCAGGGCGCTGTGCCTTCTGTGACTTAGACATGTAAAGCGACATTACTGCAGTCCATCCTCCTCAGGTCTGACTTTGCGCAGAGCTGGTGATCCGCAGAGGTAAAGCTTAAAGAGCCACCTCCAGGGAGCGAGGGTGCTTGGGCGGGCTCCCAAGTGGGGAACTTGGGGTACTCCTCCATGAGGGATTGTGGTTGGCTTTCAGCGAGGGGCTGGGGGCTCTTCTTTGGAGCCAGTGTGGGCATGGGGAAGGGATGCACGTCTCAAGTCAGCGCCGTGTGGGGTTGTAGCGTCCGGGCTGCTTCTCCAGGCTGCCCTCCCCTCTGCCTCCAACCCGCAGACCTTCTCTCCTCCATCCCCGCTCCCTTCCCGGGAAAAGGAGCCGGCGTTGGAGGGCTGGGACTGCACCCGGCGCGGGGGGCGGGCAGAGCTGCCTCTCTGGCCAGGAGGTGGGAAAATGAAGAGCACCGGGTCCGAGGCATAGACCTCGCGTCGGGGCTCCTGCGGCGGCCGGGTCCTTCCAGCCTGCGGCGGTCGCTGCAGCCGCGGCAGCTCCTACCAAGAGCTGGATCTTTTTGCTCAGTCTACAAGACTTGAAAACTCTTACTGCACCCTCCTCCCCCATTTAGAGTCTTTTCCCTCTGGTTTCCCCCTCCATCCCCCGCACCCCTCCCCCCTTGGAGAATTTCCTGCTTCTGTTAACACCTTTTTCGTAATCCAGGGGACGTGACAGTCCAGAGCTCCAAGTGCCTCAGCTGAATTCTACTTTTGTTTTTATTTCTCCCTCGCTTCCTCTTGTTTTCCTCTAATCTGATTCATCTGCGAAGTCTGACGCTTCTGCCAGAGGGAGCAAGGAATAAAGAGATGCTGCTGCCCCAGAAGGCTTAGACGTCGGGAAAGAAGAGCCAGAGCGGCAGGGGCGGCGGCGGCAGGAGATCGGCGGAGCTCGTGGGACCCCATTGGGGGAATTTGATCCAAGGAAACTGAGATCGTCGGGGGAGGAGAAGCTCCCAGATCATTGTGTCCATTTGCAGGGGGGGAAGAGGGGACCGCGGAGCGGGCCTCTCGGCGTGCTCGGCACTACTCCACCCTGCCCCGTCCTGCCGGGATCATGGTCTGCGGCAGTCCAGGAGGGATGCTGCTGCTGCGGGCCGGGCTGCTCGCTCTGGCTGCGCTTTGCCTGCTCTGGGTGCCCGAAGCTCGGGCTGCAGCCTGTGAGCCCGTCCGCATCCCCCTGTGCAAGTCCCTGCCCTGGAACATGACCAAGATGCCCAACCACCTGCACCACAGCACCCAGGCCAACGCCATCCTGGCCATCGAGCAGTTCGAAGGTCTGCTGGGCACCCACTGCAGTCCCGATCTGCTCTTCTTCCTCTGTGCCATGTACGCGCCCATCTGCACCATTGACTTCCAGCACGAGCCCATCAAGCCCTGCAAGTCTGTGTGCGAGCGGGCCCGGCAGGGCTGCGAGCCCATCCTCATCAAGTACCGCCACTCGTGGCCCGAGAGTCTGGCCTGCGAGGAGCTGCCTGTTTATGACCGTGGCGTGTGCATCTCTCCCGAGGCTATCGTCACCGCGGACGGAACTGGTGAGTCCTGACCTGGCCCGGCCTCTCTGCTGACCTCCAGCCACCCCGCTTCTCGCTTCTGGGAGTTTTTGTTACTCGCCTTTTACTTTCTAATTCTGCCTTTTTTTCTTGGGATCGCTTCTCTGAATCACTCCTCTGTGGGGCACCACTTCTTTCTTCTCTCTTCCAGACTGATGCACTCCGTGCCAGTAGGTAATCTGTCTTTCTACAACACGCATTTCTTTCCACTCCGGTCACACTTGTTGTCAACACTGACCTTGCACTTTTCATCCTTTACATGTCTGCGCAGCCTCATCTTGTATGAGTGATGCTCCCTTCTTACTGTCTTAATTTGTTTACAGTCATTGCACTTTCTTCCCGGATTCTCTTGCATTCTCAAGCATCCGTTTTCCATAGCTTTGCTGTTTTAGCCGCTTGTCAAGATTGTGTGGTGAAAACAAAACCGAAGCACCCTTTTCTTCAAATCATTAGAAATGCCTAGATAATTTCAGTAACCTTACTCCAACCCACAGATGTTAGTGGTATGTGTTTGCTCAAAGTCCAATTTGAGCAATTACCTTCACCTTAAATTTCCCCCTCCTTTCAATGAGATAAATTGTTCTTCCATTCCGGACTGAAACAGCTGTGAAACATTGCTATGCACTGCTAATTGGCTTCTGTGACTTGCTCCCAGCCACAGAGCTGGCGAAGTGAAATTGCTGGGCTCTTTTCACATTCCCACATGCCTTCAAGTCCTTTTGTAAGTGACATATGGATGAAAGGAGTTATATTTAAGGCGTGTTATCATCGTTCACTCATGTAATGTTATTTTGAATCTCAGCCCTTATCCCATTGTTAGGATCTGCAAGTATGTCTTTAATATCTTATTTCATGCCCTTTGTTCTGTGTGTGCATCAACCATACATTCATCTTAATCTTTCCTTACCGGAAAGCTGGATTGCTGTTCTACATTTAATGGAATCAATCACAAGTTGTTTTCTCACTAGTGTTTGGTTTAATTTTGACACTCCTAACTCTGAAGATCTCAGCTAGACCTAGTTCATTATGGTTCATTTAATTCTTACTAAATGTCACTCTTACCAGTTACCCCTGAACTCAAATTTCACCCTCATAGAATTTCATATTTTTTATGGTTGGTCCTTTTTCATACCCCCCCGCCCCCACACCAAGGAATTCTGTTATTAGATGTGATGACTTGATTGCCTCTTCTGTTCATTTCCTGGGCATCAGTTTTTTTCCTCCTTCTGCCTCTCCACTTGCTCAGCCTATGCTCATGGCCTTAGTCCATTTCTAGGTAATAGTTCTTGGTTTCAGAGAAATGACGTGGGAAAATTGCTTTCTGTGCACATTGACCTGCTTAACAGAAAGTGAGTGAAGAGGCAAAAAGTACAAATAGCTGCAAAACCAGCACTGAACAGAAAGATTCCAGAAGCTTAGAAGCTTTTCCATCGTCCTCTCACTTAGCGAATTGGTCTTATATAGACCTATTGTCTTCTTGATTTTAATCAAGAGCTAAGAACTGGTTGTATACTATAAGCAGAAAGGAATGTACTTCCTATTAATCTTTGGGCTAAAACACTCTTGAGCCTTTGTACTCACTAACGTCACAGGCTGCATAGAATCTGGAAGAGCTTGGTCAGTTGCTGCCCTGGTTTGCCAGGCACTTAGAATCAGTTAAATGCTGGCGCTTCGCTCAGGCCAAGGACTAGGAATGAGGTGGCTGTGGTTCACTCTGAAATGCTTTCCTCCCCTTAAAGGAAAAGACTTGCTCTGAAACCTCTCTTGGAGATGGACCTCAAATGAGAGAGGCTTGGCAAGGGTAACAGCTTTCAAAAGCCATGGTCAATATGGATGGGAAGCAGTTTCCTTAAGTGTCCCTGAATTACCTATCATTGGGGACCGAATGCAGAACAGTTGCCTCATTGAAGCACTCAAATAGGCCATCATGGAAACAATTTGTCAGTACGTGGGACCTGGTTTCTGAGCTGCTTTAAAATGCCATAATATCTGCTTTGTTGACAGCATCCTTGCTAGAAAAATAGGGAGGGTTAGGTGGCAGTGGGAACCATATTTTTTGTGACAGTCTCCCTTTACCACAACCTTCAGTGTGAGTCTGAGAGACACCAGCGGCAGGAGGCAGCTGCAGGGGAGGTGGGGATGGGGAACGGAGAAGGTGGAGTCTACCCCCAAGGGTCTCCTGGCTTCCCAGGCCAGCTTGCTGAAAATTGCATTCCCTATCCTGGGTCAAACTGTCAGGCACCTGGAATTACTTAGTAACTACCATATGTGGCCAGTTTAATTTACGATGCAATATACTCTTTGGTTCAGTGGGATATGATAGTTCACGAAGCCCCTTTTTTCCCCTTCCTTTACGTATAAACAGAATTATGTTTTATGATTAGAAACCAGTGGAATACAAAAATGAGGTCTCCCTGAATAAAAGGGGCCACCTTTCACAATCCTTCAATGCCAAGAGGATTTTTAAATCCTACCATTCACAGGGGTCTGTTATCTCCACAGACAAGTTTAGGCCCATTTACAAAGCAAAGTCTTATTGAAATGGAGTAGTGCTTCAAACTATGTTTTGCTTTCAAAATACTAAGGGCCAGCATACATTAAAAAAAACAAAAAAACAAAAACCTCCTATCCTGACCATTACCAACAAATTCCTATGACATTTGTTCTTTTTCCACATTGTCTATTTACTATGGAGCTGTGGCTTCATGTACAACTGCTTCATCTGAGAATTCATTTCGGCCAGTTCAGACCTCGAGTCCAGGCTTCAGGATCGTGTGGCAAGTCAGGAGTGTGGGCTGGGAGCCCAGCAGACCAGGCACTGGCGCTGAATCTGGACTCTGCCTCTTCTTGAGTGTTATTATGGGGAAATTCTGTAAGCTCTCTGATTGAAAGTTTCTGATCTGTACCATGGAGACAGCCCACCTTTACATCCCCCCGGGGCCTGGTGAAGATGAAATGAAGCAGCATCGTACCTGGGACGTAGTCCCTGGCAGATTGTGCAGCTGCTCTGCTCTTTTCACCACTTTTGCTCGTTCTAGCAAAGTGAGGTGTTCTTTTTTGAAGTGGTATGCTGGTCAACGCAGATACAGCTTAGAAGTTTGATCACTTCAGCTCTGGAAACCAAGCTCTACGCCGGGACCCAACTGGAAAAGTGGATCTTCCTTCTGAACACATAAGCTTAACATTGCATTTTCCACAAATGGACCTGGACCTCGGGCTCAAGAATAAATCCCTTTTGGGAGCACCAGGAAGAAGGAATGAGTCTGAGGGATGTCGGTCAGTTACAAGTGGTTTATCTTGGAAATGTAGCGATCAAGAATTTAAGAAAACTTATGGTATGATATTTACCAGCTATTTATTCAACACCCATGGTTTGCCATGCCAAGGGCTTTATAATCAGTCCTCAGTCACCACTGCTTTCCGCGGCTGTGTTAGCTCGTCACCCCAGCTAACACGTCTCCACATCTCTCTCCCCTGCCTGTGCCGCGCCAGCTTTCGGGTGCAGGCACCGCTGTGCAGTCATTTCTCCATGCTCTGAGGAACAGGCAGCCTTTTCTTTAAGCCCTGGTCTGCAAATATTTGAGGGGCCGAATACCAAGAAGGAAGAATTATTTAGTGTGATAGGAAGGCAAATGGAGTGGAAAGGAGAAATGGAAATTTTAGATTAAGGCTGGAGAAAACCCAGTTCTAAGGATCCCTCACTCCATAAAATATTGAAAGGCACTCTGGACGGGGTAGGGAAGAGGGTGTCTCCGCGAGTTCTGGTATTTCATTATAGCTAACCTAATTAGTGGTGATAGAATCTTGCATAGTCCCCAAATCCTATTTTAATAACTTCTTTTCTATTTCATTCCTACTACCAAACTTCCAAATCGTTGTTGCTATAAATAGCAAAATCGACTCCGTTCTGTTTGGCCTTTGTCTTTCCATGAGGTGTATAGAAAGAAGAGCTACAGTTTTGAATAATGAAGAATTGGTTCTGTTTCTGCAGTTTCACAGTTTTAGAGGTAGGTGCCCTAAGTTGGAATTCCAGTTTTGCCATTAATGTTAGACCTTGAGCAAGTCATTTGAGATTGACTTTGGGAATAGAGAAGAACAAAAGAACTCTTCATGTGAAGTGACTGACAAATGGCCAAGCAGAGTGTGAGTGTTTAGCAACAACAGTATGCCCTCTCAGGAGAGGGATCTTGGGCAGCAACAGAATGTACCAACGTTGTCTGTCTGCTGTTTTAAGTGTGTTATGCATATCGACTTATTATAATAACTCCGTGGTAGGTATTTTGAAGAAAAGGAAGCTGAGGCGTACAAGTGACTTGTGCAAGTTCATAAAGCTATTAAGAGAAAAGATTCAAGCCAGAAGCCGTTCTCCACTACACTTCCTGTCTCATGAAGAGAGGTGATTCATAACTTTAGAAAGAATCGGCATCTTTTGACTGTCAGATTGCAGTTAAAGGATCAAATTTTGTCCATCGTATTTTGAAAGCCCACTTATATGTAGCTTAAGAGAATAAAAGACAGCCCTGGACAGGGATTCCAAGAGATTAGGGATAACTACCTCACTGCCCTTTTGAGATAACAGTGCATTCCAGACTCTCACATCTAACCCAGAGCCCCTCCATCTCATCATGCCACAAAGTGCACTCTTCATTTCCTTATCCTCATCGACCTATACTCTTCTAGTATCTTTTCTATGGCTATGAGGCCCCAGCATACCCATGCTCCAGGCCTAGGAGTCAACCTTGATTTTTACCCTATTTTTTTTTTAAGATTTTATTTATTAGAGAGAGAACATGAGCAGGGGGGAGGGGCAGAGAAGGAGAAGGAGAAGCAGACTCCCTGCTGAGCAGGGAGCCCAACACGCAGCTTAATCCCAGGACCTGAGATCATGACCTGAGCCAAAATCAAGAGTTGGATGCTTAACAGACTGAGCCCCCCAGGCGCCCCCAGAGAGATCATTTTTGTATAGATCATATGTGTGTTATGATTATTGGACATATTAAGGAATAAAACAATTGGCATGTTACTTTAACACTTGGATACATTTATCATGAATAAAGGCTTTGAATAGGATAAAAGTCATTAAATTAATAGTATATGACTGAGTTGAATTAATGTTTTAGAATCAAGTTATTTGTTGCCTATTTATTTGGTGGTTACTATCTTTCCTTGTGTATAGCTTTTTAAATACCATATGAATAAAAATGAAAGATAAAAAAAGATCAAATCCCAGATGATGATTACTAAGCCTGTGAAAGTAATTCATTAATTGTAATTTTGAGTGCTATTGTCCTAAAATGGTATTCAGCCACTCCTTTTTAATTTATTCATGATACATCCTATAAGGAAAAAGGACAGGGGAAGAATGTTATTTTCTGTTAGGATAAACAGATATTAAACTCATTTAACAAAGTGTTAATACAAAATTAAAACTTATATAAAAGTTTGGAGTTCAAGTATCAATAAAAATAGATAGCGAGGTGCAGCAAGTCTCAGCATGCTATTTTGCTGAGGCACTCTTATTCACTAGAGGCTACGTTCTTAAATAGAACACAGAAGAATATGTAAGTACTATTTACTGTGTATCACTACCATTTTCTGGGATTATGGTAGAGTCATTGGCAATTTCCAGTTATTACCATGTCTATCGCACTGGCTTGAGTGGTCCTTGCATGGTATGCTTGCTTTCTGCTGAAGAACTGTTTAGTTTACAGGTAACAAAGGGCGTGAGAATGTGTTCTGAATGCTTTCCTGACGCACTAAGAATTTAAATATATGCTAGTCATGTGTGATACGTCTATTTATTGAAGAGATGTGTTTGCTTCTTTAGTTAAGACACAAGCGTTAGGTGAATGCTTAATATGTACGTGGACTTTATTGTGTCAGAAATTGCATGAGACTCAAAAACTTATTAAATCCTGAAATTTTATGTGCAGTTGATGAGGATTCAAGAAAGTGTATCATCTCTCAATCACATGAAAGAATAGATCTTGTCCTTATTTGACCTAGAAGTAATAGAGTGCCAAGCTCAGGGCACTAATAAGAATCCACTTCCTTGAGACTCTTGGGTTCTTACCCAAATTAAATTCATGACTGAATTGGATTTTTATATGGGAACTTTTGAAATAACAATGACTAAAGTATAATTCTTTTATTCTATCACCTTTCAGATTTTCCTATGGATTCTAGTAATGGAAACTGTAGAGGGGCCAGCAGTGGTGAGTATATCACTATCTTCCCCTAATTTTCATTTGTTTTCAAATTAGTCTTTGTAACCTAGATACTCAACTCTTATATGGGTACGTTTGTGCCCTATGTTTTAAAAGTAAACTTAAAAAATTATATTTTATTTTAAAAATTAGCATATAATAAAATTGACCTTTTCTCTTGGTCTTTAAAAACTGTGTGGATTTTATGAGTTCTGTGGATTGTAATGCATGGATAGACTTGTGTAACCACTACCACGATAAAGATACAGAATAGCTGTAACACCTCAGAAGAAACTTCCTCATGCTATCTCTCCATAATCTTCTCTCACCCTTAACCACTGGTCATCACTGATGTATTCCCCACTCCAGCTTTGTCTTTTTGAGATGATCTTATAAATGGAATGGTAGAGTATGTAACCTTTTGAGATTGGCTTGTTTCACTTACCATAATGTCTTTGAGCTTCGTCCAAGTTGTTGCTGCATGTAGCAGTATCGATTCATTTTAATTGCCAAATATCTTATGACTTGAGTCTATTACCATTTGTTTAGCCATTCATGTCTTGAAGGATTATTGGTCTGTTTCTAGTTTTTGTCAGTCATGGGTAGATCTACTATAAATATTTGTGTAAAGGTTTTTGTATAAACATAATTCTTCATTTCTCTAGGGTAGATATCTAGGAATAGACTTACTGTGGTTATATGGTAAGGGTATGTTTAACTTTGTAAAAAGCTGCCAAACTGTTTCCAAAATGGCTGTTCAATTTTACACTAGCAATGTGTTAGAGTTCCAGTTGTTGTGCATCCCTTCTGGCGTGTGGTATTTTCAGGTTTTTATTTTTTTAATCCTAGCTATTTTAATAGGTTTGGAGTGATAGCTTACGCCTATGAAAGTAGTGCTGTATTCTGGATATAAAGAACCGTGTTTTGGTTCCATTGATTTTTCTCTTATTGTTTCTCTGTTTTCAATTTTATTGATTTCTGCTCAGTATTGCTTTCCTCTGCTTGCATAGGATTTATTTTGCTGTCTTTTTTTCCCCCCTTAAACTGGAAGCTTAGATTATGATTTGAGACTTTTCTTCTTTTCTAGTATAGTAATTTAATGCTATAAGTATCCATCTAAGGATGGCTTTGTTTGCTTCTCACAGAGTTTGATAGGTTTTATTTTAATTTTTCTTCTGTTTAAAATTTTATAATTTCTCTTGAGACTACCTCTTTGACTCATGAATTACCTGTGCTGTTAAATTTGCTGCTATTTGGAGATTTTTCTCTTTATGTTGTTATATTTTATTCTAATTCTGCTATGATTAGAGAATATACTTTGTATAATCTTGATTTTTTTAAATTTGTTAAGGTTTATTCTGTGACCCAGGATATGATTTATCTTGGTGAATGTTTTATTTGCACTTGGGGAAAAATATGTATATTCTGCAGTTGTTGGGTAGAATGTTCTTTATTTACTTGAGAGAGAGAGAGAGACGGAGATAGTGAGAGAGAGCACAAGCAGGGAGGAGAGGGAGAAGCAGGCTCCCCGCTGAGCAAGGAGCCCAGTGCAGGGCTTGATCCCAGAGCCCTGGGATCATGACCTGAGCCAATGGCAGACACTTAAACGACTGAGTCACCCAGGCGTCCCGGGTAGAATGTTCTTTAAATGTCAATTAGATTAGTTAATACTGTTGTTTAGTACTTTTATATTCTTGCCCATTATCTGTGTGCTACATCTATTGATCACTTTGAGATTAATATTTAAGTCTCCAAATATTGTAGACTTTTCTATTTCTCTTTTCAGGGCTGTCAGTTTTCTTTCATGTATTCTGAAACTCTGTTATTTGGTGCATTCACAGTATTTTTATGTCTAATTGGGGAATTGACCCTTCATCAAGTAATGTCCCTCTTTATCTCGTAATTTTCTCTGCTCTGAAGTCTATTTTCTTTGATATTAATATATAGCTTCTTCAATTTTCTTTTGATCTGTATTTGCAAGGTAATCTTTATCCTTTTATTTTTAACATAACTATATTATTATGTTTTAAATAAATTTCTTGTAGACCTGTATAATTGGGTCATTCTTTTGTTGGTATTGTTTTTTGTCCATTTTACCAATCTTTGTCTTTTGATTGGTGTGTTGAGACCATTTACATCTAATGTGATTATTGATATGTTTGTATTTAGATCTACCATTTTATTTGTTTTCCGTTTGTTCCTTCTCTTTTTCATTCCTGTTTTCTATTTCCTAACTTATTTTAGATTATGTGAATGTTTCTCTCTCACACACACACGTATATATCTGTGTTATATATAATTTTTTTTCACATGATACATGTATCATGAGAATATGTATCTATACTTTTTCTTTCAGACATAAAAAGTGTTTCTTTTAAAGATTTATTTATTTATTTTGGGGGGAGGGGCAGAGGGAGAGTGAGAGACAGAATCTCAAGCAGACTCTGTGCTGAGTGTGGAGCCTGATATGGGGCTTGATCTCATGACCCTGAGATCATGACCTGAAACCAAGAGTCAGATGCTTAACCGATTGAGTCACCCAGGCACCCTGACATTAAAAATGTTTTAAAACAACTCAATAGGAGAATAGCCTACTGTGTTGACACAGATATTTTTAATTTCTATCATTTTTCCTGATTTCTAGTATTCCTTCTACTTGAAGAGCATCCTTCAACACTTCTTTTTAGAACAATTCTGGTGGCAACAAATTCTCTTAGTTTTCCTTTATCTGAAAATGTCTACCTTTCACCTTTATTCCTGAAGGACATTTTCACTGGATATAGAATTTTGGGTTGGCAGTTCATTCAGGCTTAAAAAAGTTATTCTATTTACTCTGTCCTCAGTGTTTCTCATGGGACACTGGTAGTTATTCAAATCATTGTTCCCCTATATAATGCATCAGTTTTCTCTGGTTGATTTCAAGAATTTTTCTTGGTGTTTAGTTTTCAGGAGTTGGATTATGCTATGTCTGAAATTTGATTTCTTTGGGCTTATCCTGTTTAAGGTTAACTGAGTTTCTTGAGTCTATAAGTTTTTGCATTTGTCAAATTTGGGAGGCTTTCCGCAACCATTTCTTCAAATATTTATTTTTATAGCACATTCTCTTCTACTTCCAAATCTGTGATGATGTGAATGTTAGAGCTTTTGTTATTGTCCCACAGGTCCCAGAGGCTCCGTTCATTCCCCTCCCGATCTTTTCTGTTTCTTCAGATTAGATAATTTCTTTTGGTTTGTCTTCAAGTTCATTGACTCTTTTCCTTGATCATGTCTGTTCTGGTGTTGAGCCCATCCAGTGAATTTTTTTACTTCAGTTATTGCAATTTTCCACGTTCAAAATTTCCACTTGGTTCTTCATTGTATCTTCTATTTCTTTCTTGAGACTTTCTATCTTTCCATTCATTTCAAGGGTGTTCACTATAACTTTTGGGGGAATTTTTATAAAAGCTGCCTTGAAACTGTTGGGTAACTTTAACATTTGTGTCATCCGATTTTTTTTTTCCTGTACATATTGAGATTTTTCTGATTCTTCATCTGTAGAGTAATTTATTGCATCCTGGTCATTTTGATTATTATGTTCTAAGAATTTGGGTCTTATTTAAAGTTCTATGAAAAATGTTGATATTTTTATTTTAGCAGGAGTCAATCTTGCTGGGTTAAAGTAGCAAATTCTGACTTGTCTTCTGTGGGTTGTGCTTTCAGTATCCGTTTCATTGTCAGTCTTTGCAGTGCCTTTCAGATTCATTCCATGTGTATCCTACCCAGTGGCCAGTGTGAGATCAGGGCAATGATCTATCCCATAATTTAGTTTTCAAAGTCTATGGTATACTGCTTAGTGTCAGATTCATATATATACCCACAGGTGAACCTACCCAGTTCATAAACAATTTTATGGAATTTTTTCTAAGTTCCTCCCTCTCTGTGGTCATCTCAGTACTTTTCAGTTTGTTGGGGGCTCCCCAGCTTTGGGCTTTTGGCCAGAAAGCTGGAGCCTTATTTATCCCACTTTCTGATGTACTTCCTGTGACTGACTCTGCATCAAGGCCACATGGTGGGAGGACAAAGCAATGGGACTTTGCCCCAATCTCTTGACACTACATGTCCAATCAGAAAAAAAGTTCTTTAACATCGCAGTTTAGGCTTCTGAGGGCCTCCCTTGGTGCAGCTATTGTCAGTACTGCCCCAGGATTTCTTGAGGGATACAAGAGAATGGAGTGTTAGAAGACCCTTTCCTACTTCTTGAGTCAGAACTAGAGGGCTTCTCCTGAAGAACTCTGTCTGCATAATGCCCACTTACAGGCTATGGGCTGTGTTGAAACTAGGCTGGAGGGTACCAGAGGGGAAAATTTGATTATCCTACTACCAGTTTGATAGTACTGGTTTTCTTTCCCAATCTTCCTGCTACTATTTACTTTTTGGAGCCCTTAAGTAGTTGCTTCATGCATTCTCTGCGTTCAGTGAGAGAGACAGGGTGGAGGCTAGTTACTCCATCTTACTATAAAATAAGCATTCAAATGAAGTATGATGTATATGAAAAAAGCACAAATCATAAGCATGCAGCTCAGTGACTTGTCACAAAGTAAACACTCTTGTGTAGCCACTGCACAGATTAGGATATATACCATTACCAGAGCTTCAGAAGCCTCCTTGTGCCACTTCCAAATTTCTCCTTCCACCCTTCTTTCCAAAGGTAACTACTAGCAGAAATTCCAATAGCATATATTAATTTTGCCTAATTTTGATCTTTTATGAATATATATATAGTGTGTGTGTGTGTGTGTGTGTGGCTTCCTCTGCTTCTTATTATGCTGTGTATAGTAGTACTTCTGAATTTTCATTGCTGTGTAGTATTTTATCATATGAATATACCACACATTATTCTAATGTTCTTGGATATTTGGGTTTCTAGTTTTTATTTCTATGATTAATGCTGTATTTGCTCTTACAACATTATAACTACAATTAATTACCATATACCTTTTCTATTTCACTTTCCTCTAGGAATTTGCACTGGTTTGGGTCTGTGTGTCCTGCCTTGTAAGGTGTCTTTTCTTTATTTTTAAAAGATTTTTTATTTTTTTTTATTAGAGAGAGAGAGGTGTCATTCCCCTCCACAGCCTTGAGATTAGTGGGAAGTTCTTTTCTACATTTGTTTTCATTTCTGATTTAGCCTCCACAGCCCACACATTCTTTCCTTTTGGACTGGACAAGCTTCCCTGAGCACATCCTTTCCTTCTTTATAGCCCCTTGAGTTCTCAACACCCACCATTCAAAGTAGAAACAACAAATAACGGTTGCACTTTACCCCCCCCAGAAAAAAAACCCAGCTTTAGTTGTCTTTCAATGTGTTGAATCCCTGTCATAATAAAAATATTTAATGAAAGAAAAGCAGGAGGAGTTAGGTTTTCTTTCTTGGCTGTGGGGGATGCTGGTGGTGGGAAGGCTTAAGGGAAGATCTAAGAATGGGAAACAGGACTTCCCAGTGGAAAGTAGCCAATCTGGTTTTATTTGTGGTAATCAGTCAACATTCAACTTTGAATTCCAACTTTCTTCCTGACTTTGTTAAATACTATTAACTCTATACTTCTCTCCAAATTCAAGGGAAAATGGAAACTTAGAGGGAAAATACCATTCCTTTTCTATTGAGAATCCTGTATCTTTAAACTATTAATGTCAGAACAAAACAAACTATTAATACCAAAAGAATTATTTTAGTTGTTAATTTACCTGCTTATCCTCTATAAGAACCATTCCACTGAAATGACCTGAGATCATGACCTGAGCCAAAATCAAGAGTCGGATGCTTAACCGACTGAGCCACCCAGGTGCCTCTGCCTTGTAAGGTGACTTATATGTGGAAGTGGAATATTTATTTTATTGAGTTGTAAATAAGTTTAAGATATGAATTTTCATTAGACTGCAGCAGTTTTCACTGTTGATTTCCATTGAATCTTGTCAGAGTGACAAGGGTTTGGCCAGAGGCAATGTCTGCCAAAGGTGCCCAACAAACATTTATCTTGTGAAAAAACATAAGTGAATGAAAATGACTTATTTAGAATTATTTCATTACCTTGATGCAATTGAGAATGTTTTGGCAGTGTCATAAAATCAGCTGGAAATTATTGGTGTCTAGCCCTGGTTCTATTTTAATGATCACTCCTACTCTATATTTGATCAAAACAAACCACAAGGCTCATTTGTATAGTATAATTGGTAAGTCAACATTTTTGGCCAAGTGCAGGCATGTGCTATCAAATTGTCCAGAAGTTATGGTTAGAATAATATAGCACTTCAATGTGTCAACAAAAGAAGATGGCATAAATAATATACAAAAACAGTTCAATGTGTAAAACTACCTGGAATGAATGTCATTTCCTGGGTTTAGTGTTTACTGTTCCTCCTTTACAAATGTTTCCCTGTTCCCTGGTATAATGGGAACGATGAAAACCAACCAACAAACAGGCAAAACCAAGATCATTCTGCTTGCAAAAAAAATGCACTGACGTAGTCACATGTTCTGTAAAGAAAATATAAATTATTCACACTCAAAATTTTATGTTTTGGAAAAATGGAGCAGCCGAGGTTGATAAAACGGGGAATGAGGAAGGTACAAAAACATTGTAACCCACATAACCTCACTTTAAATAGTGTCAAGCTGTTTCTGCCCAGAATTTGGAAAAGAAACTCCAGTTAATTTATCCTTTGTCTGGAAGTTTAACAATTCTTTTCTTTTCTTTTTTCTCTCTTTTCTCTGTTCTCTTATAGAAGCATAACCAAATTACTTTTCTGATTTCTTTCCAAATACAAAATCAGGCTGTATTGACCTCTGAGTTTCCATCGGATGTATTTTCGAATCACGGAAACATTAGCAGTATCCCCAGTGTAAGTTGGGTGCTCTACAAAGTTTTCACTAACATCTTCCTGCCCCTATCTCAGAGGTGCTTCAGAGAAACTCTTCTGGGGGGCTGAGGGGCAGCTGCTGAGTAACTGGATTCCTGATTGCCTGCACCTGCCAGGTCTGCCCCAGCTACCCCTCTTTTGGGGATGGCCTAGGCCTGGCTTGGGTAGTATAGATTCATTCTCTCTCTCTCTCTCCTTCTCCAAACTTCTTTCCTCCCCTTTCACTTCCTCCTAATTTAGAGAAGGAATTTGTTTTTTTTCCTTTGGTGCAAATGTTTATTGACTATAGCAGCTGAATTAACTTGGGGGCAACTTCTGCCCTTTGCTGGAAAAAAATTAGGGTAGATAAAAAGTAGTATATTTACAATTTTACAGTAGCTTACAAGTATATGCGTCCTTTATTTTATTACTTTGCAATATTTGACACTTTTGACTCCTTTTTATTCATAAACATTCTCCTTCTCCAGCTGTTACCCAAATCTCCTGGTGCTTCTCCTGCCCCCCCCGCCCCGCCCCTGGCAATGGGCATTCCCTTAGGCTCTGTGCTTGGCCTCTGTCCCTATCTCTCTGCAGTGGTTTCTTCTCACTGGAGTGCAGCCAGCTCCATGGGCTTAGTTATCACTCTCGTGACTCCAGGTTTTATCACTGCCACGGGGAGAGCACCACATTTCTCCTTTAGTAAACACTTCTATCCGGGCCACCTAGTTGTACTTCAAATACAACCTAGTTAATAATTAAAGCTATCTTTGTATCACAGATTTCTTCCTTGCAACTTTCTTTTTTAGTATGTGGCACCGTTGTTTTCTCAGGTCCCCAGTATCGAAACTTCATAGTCCGCTTATTGGTCCATCCACCCCACTGTTCTTTAGAAATGTCATGGCTGCCTCTTCTTGCCAGGCATACTGTATGCCCGGGACATGGGGTGAGGGAGTGAGCAGTGACCGCACCTCCCTTTTCTGCCCTCTTTTCTATGTGCTTGAGAGGGCTAGATAGATACCTGATTTTTTTTTTTTTTTTAAGATTTTATTTAAGAGAGCAAGCACGCGAGAGAGCCCAGGTGGGGGAGGGGCAGGGAGAGGTGCCTGGGAGAAGCAGGCTCCCCAGTGAGCAGGGAGCCCAGATGCAGGGCTCCATCCCAGGACTCTGAGATCCCAGGGTCCTGGGATCATGACCTGAGCCAAAGGCAGACGCTTAACTGACTGAGCCACCCAGGTGCCCTGATACATGATGTTCTAAAAGACTGTGAAGCCCACTTTGCTTTTGTTAATTGAGCTCTTTAGTGTATATCGCTGAACATGATACTTCAGCTCTCACAGGAGAAAATGGGCAAATCTCAGTGATTATATTTTGTATATCCTGAATGACCCTTGGATCCAGAAATGTTGTGAAGGACAGTTTATTTAAAAATTTCCAAAGACCTAAATCCTAAAGAATAAACTAAATTTCCTTTTCTTATTAATACAGTGTTAGTCCTCTCAATCTTAAACAGTTCCCTTTTACAAAGTACAAATTACTATGAATAGAGACCTTTATTACAATATTTGAGATTTGTTTTTTAAGCTAAACTGAGCAAATGTTATTTTTGCTTTTTAAAGCCTTATTACCTATGTTCACCAATCAACTGCATTGCATTTTCCACATACTGCTCTTATCCAAAATAAAATCTAATAGATTCTTAGCCTTATGCTTATGATTGGGAAATAAATATTATTTTAAACATGTAATGAACAGCTGCTAAGTCATGGCACACTTCAGTTTATGGAAAAATGAAAGGAATGTCTTATGAATTTTTATGTTATTGGTACTTTATCGATGTATAATTCACTTACAGTAAAAGGCATAATTAAGTGTATGCCACACTGAATTTTGGCAAATGTATACATCTATGTAGCTATCACTCAGATCAAAATAAAGACATTTCCATCACCCGTGAGAATTCCCTTGGGCCCAATCACCCACCCCACTGTGAGGCAAGCACAGATGTTATTTTTATCACCATAGATTAATGTCTGTTTTTCAGATTCATGTAAATGGAATCATATAGTACAATATTCTTTTGTGACTGGCTACTTTTGTTTTTGTGTAACGTTTTTGAGATTTATCCATTTCTGTGAATCACTTCATTCTTTTTTGTGAAACAGTATACCCTTGTGGGAGCATAATACAGATGTGATTTCTCAATTCTATTTTTTTTATATAGTTCTCCCCCCAAACTAAATGTAATATATATAAAAGTTTCTATCTCTAGGAAAAAATTTAGTCAATTTTTATCTTTAAACTTAAACCTTTAAGTATAAACTTTAAACTTTAATTTTTAAATCAACTTGCAGATGATTTTTGGTTAGAAAATCATCTGTTTCATCATCTGCTCTTGAATTTGCATAAAATATCTTCAGATCTTTTTGTTTATATATTACTGCTAAGAGCTAACATTCAGTGAATGATTTACTAAGTAATAGGCTTTGTGCCAAATTCTTTAAGTGAATTATTCTTTAAATTCTTAACAATAACCCTATGAAGTAGACAGTATTAGTTTAGAAATAGGTTTTGCTGAAGGTAACTTGCCCAAGGTCACACAACTGGGAAGTAATGGAGCTGGGATTCAAACCCATGTGCCCTTAATCATTTTGTCATATTCTCTTGCATTCTAATACTTATTAGAATGGTCATATATGTGATCATTTTGGCTTGCTAAGTTTGATTCTTCCAATTTTGAATATGTACATGACAATTCAAATGGACTCCTTACATCAGGACAGAAATTAGCTTGGTCTGCCTGAATCAAAATAGCAGAATCTGGTACTGTTGAAAAGCCTGATTGCTTAATTTTGGTGGGCACCACAGTTCTGTAGGTGGCAAGGAACCTTGGACAAATAGTCCTTCTCTTATTCATTAGGTGGTCTTTATATATAATGGATTAAAAATCCCAGTGAATCTTGATTAAATCTGACATTTATGAGGCAGGTATACCAGGTACTGTGGTAAGTATTTTATGTGTATTCCCTCATTTATTTCTCCCAGTAATTCTATAAAATATAAGTCCAAATTATACCTAAGGGTGTACTTATCAACACCTCTTATAGGTGAGAGCTGGATCTCAGTAAAGAAGTCATAGTTAAGAATATAGAGGTTCAAATTGTAAAAATTTATTTTTTATGTCTGTTTTAAAATTTGTGGTTTCCTCTTGTTTCTTAAAATGGAGGGAAGAGGGCAAGTGGGCTTATAGGGTCAAATGCCAAGATATAAAACATATAATACATTTGGTACAAATTAAAATTACTTAAACTCTAATTTGATTAGAATGAGTCAATCTTGAAAGAATTACAGTGGAAATTGTAAAACAAATAGAATTATATTTTCTTTAATCCCCACATACTTTTTGACAATAGATCCTGCACATAGATATAAGATGTCTTCTCCTA
Organism: Eumetopias jubatus; assembly: GCF_037043125.1. NCBI lineage: Eukaryota > Metazoa > Chordata > Mammalia > Carnivora > Otariidae > Eumetopias > Eumetopias jubatus. The sequence goes on from NW_028274809.1 coordinate 50,755,742, forward strand.
GAAAAAGCAGAAAAATACTAATTCATAGATAGTAGTATTCCAAAGTCATGGTACCTGAAAAGCTATAGGGGTTTTAGAATCCAGCAAAGGAAGTCAGTTATAGTCTTATGGCTCTGGATAGGGCCCAGCAGTAGTGAATCTCAAGCAAAGGTCAAGAATAGAAAATTGTATCACCCTTAAGCATGAACTTGAACAGATTGCATTAAGTAGTGAAGGTCCACCGAGAATCAAATTTCATAGTTTTATCAGGTACTTATAATTCTTTAGATCTTATGAAACCATATGACTCTAAAAATACTATTATCATTGTTTTCAATAAATGAGCCCATTTTTATGAACAAAAATTCGAATAAAGGAGGATGTGATTACTTTCCTCTCTGAACTATCTTTATAAGAAGCCTCATTGTTGAGACAGTGCATGGTGGGTGTGCGGAAGGGGGGGTATCTCCTCTGAGTGGCAAACCAGATTCCGTGGAGCTCAGGTATGTTAATTTCACAAACTAATGTTTGCATGAGGGTGATAAACTCATGTTTGTATGAGGATGATAAACAGTCTTTAGTTTCATTAGCAGAGAAGTAGGAAATCATTGATTCTAGGAGAGTGCCTGAGAGAACCAAGCAAAAACGTGAAGGAGAGCTGCCAGAGGTGGTTTCATGATGGAGGCCCATGGATGCTTGTGGGATATAGGACGCCATGCTGTTCTGCAATTCAGGATGTTATATTTGATCCTAGATGTTGAGGCGAATGAATTATTAATATAAAACCTCCCCCACATTTGAAGAATTTTTTTGTCTCTTATTTTTGTTGCAGCCAGCTCCTTTAACTTGTTCATGTATTTTTTTTTCCTGAGATAAAAACACCAAGGCAGTTCCTTTACAACCTTTTCTTCTCAACCAAATCAATATCTAATGGTTTTTGGAATGCAACCAGATCAATATCTAATGGTTTTTGTGCAAAGCTCAGTAAATAATAGATTTTATTTTGCCACTGTAGAAACCAAAATTTAAGAACCTTGTGCAGTTGGGAAGCTGGGAGAGGGACACTACTAGCAACATTATTAATAAATTAAAGTAGAAATGATGATAATATTACTGGCTCCATAAAAAGTCTGAGAAATCAACTATTTATAGTAAAAGAAGAAAAAAAAGGCTGTTACTCTGATTTAGGGTGGCAGGTACAAAAAAACATAATGAATAATGCATGTACTATATCCCTCCATGATTCTTTGCAATTTCTCAGTTCTTGGGCCTTCAGGGATAAAATGTAGATGTGAGTAAAAGTACTTTAGAGGAAGAAGAATCAATCTAAGATATATTTTTCATGAATACACTCTCATATAAATATGTTTGGTTTGAGTTAGCATAAATAAGTGAAAGGAAGTCCTTCCATATTTGAGACTTATAAATTTCCACTTCTCCTTTTATTCTGTTGTTTTATTGAGCTATTAGTTCAACCAGGCAGATGTTTGTTGCAAGAGCTACACACTGAAGCTGACAAGGGTCACATTTATGGCATGGCCTTGCCAACTCTGAGGCTAACAGAGATACGTGCTCTATAGATGAATCAAATCTAGTCCCAAGAATAAATTGCTTTGCTCCTTAGCTATTAGGAAATGGTCGAGCTATGTATATGTAGTTGTGTATATATAGGTATGTAAATATCTACTTGAAATCTTCCTAAATCACTTTATGATTTAATTTTTGAAAAATCTCTGCTTGGGAAGGTTATGGAATCTTTGTTTATGCTTCAAGCAAAGTTGTATGCTAACAACATCCTATTAGACTCAATTCAGTGATGGTATAGTTTTGCCAAGAATTATTATTAGAGTATGAGCAAATTTCTAAAGAATTATAAATATATAGATAATTTATGTACATGCATTATGTTTGAGAAATATCTATTTTTAAATGCTAGAAAAGCACAAGTACCTATGTGTATATCAGTGAGGATAATTTGTAAATCAAAGACAATAGCAGTTATTTCTTCAGAAATGGTCTCATCTCAAGAATATTTCTCCTTGAGGCACCTGGGTGGCTCAGTCATTAAGTGTCTGCCTTCGGCTCAGGTCATGGTCCCAGGGTCCTGGGATCGAGTCCCACATCAGGCTCCCTGCTGGGGGGGTGGGGAAGCCTGCTTCTCCCTCTCCCACTCCCCCTGCTTGTGTTCCCTCTCTCTCTGTGTCTCTCTCTGTCAAATAAATAAATAAAATCTTTAAAAAAAAATCTCTCATTTTTTTTTAAAGATTTTATTTATTTATTTGAGAGAGAGTGAGATAGAGAGCACGAGAAGGGGGAGGGTCAGAGGGAGAAGCAGACTCCCCACTGAGCAGGGAGCCCGATGTGGGACTCCATCCCGGGACTCCAGGATCATGACCTGAACTGAAGGCAGTTGCTTAACCAACTGAGCCACCCAGGCGCCCAAAAACATCTCTCCTTAAAAAGGAACCCTTGTGAGGGGCACCTGGGTGGCTCAGTTGGTTAAGCGACTGCCTTCGGCTCAGGTCATGATCCAGGAGTCCCTGGATCGAGTCCCTGGATCGAGTGCCGCATCGGGCTCCCTGCTCGGCAGAAAGTCTGCTTCTCCCTCTGACCCTCCCCCCTCTCATGTGCTCTCTTTCTCTCTCTCTCATTCTCTCTGTCTCAAATAAATAAATAAAAAAACAAAAACACAAAAAAAGGAACCCTTGTGAACTGTTCATGGGAAAGTAAATTGGTATAGCCACTGTGGAAAATAGTATGGAGGCTCCTCAAAAAATTAAAAATAGAGGGACGCCTAGCTGGCTCAGTCAATATAACATGCAACTCCTAATCTCAGGGTTGTGAGTTCAAGCCCCACACTGGGTGTAGAGCTTACTTAAAAACAATTAAAAATAGAAACCCCATATGACCCAGTAATTCCATTACTGGGTATTTACCCAAAGAAAACAAATACACTAATTCAAAAGATATATGCACCCCCTTTTTTATTGCAGCATTATTCATAACAGCCAAATAAGGCAACCTAAGGTTCCATTGATAGATGAATGGATAAAGATGTGGTATGTACACACACACACACACACACACACACACACACCCAAACACACTGGAATATTACTGGACCAAAAAAAGAATGAGATCTTGCCATTTGTGACAACATGAATGGACCTAGAGGGTATTATGCTAAGTGAAATAAGTCAAACTGAGAAAGACAAATACCATACGATTTTACTTATATGCGGGATCTAAAAAACAAAACAAATGAACAAACAAAGCAGAAATGGATCCATAAATACAGATAACGAACTGGTTATTGCCAGAAGGGATGGGGTAGGCAGGATGGGCAAAAGGAATGAAAGGGAGTGGGAGGTATAGGCTTCCAGTTATGGGATGAGTAAGTCACAGGGATACAAGGCACAACATAGGGAATATGGTCAACATATCCCAACATAACACAGGAATAAAAGGCATAACAGGGAATATGGTATTCTAATAGTGATGTATGGTGACAGATGGTAGCCACAATTTTGGTGAGCATGGCATAATGTATAGACTTGTTGAATTACGGTGTTGTACTCCTGGGACTAATGTAACATTCTGTGTCAACAATATTTCAGCAAAAAAAAAGAATATCTCCTTAAAAAATTTGTAACATTTCAGTACAAAATAAAGCAACAGTACAATAGAACTAGATAACTTTCCTTTTTTGACAAATAGGAATATAAATGTTTTGCAAATAAGAAAGTTATTATTGGAGTGGCCTTCTTTAGAATAGCAACCAATGCTGGAATTACCCATAATTTATTGATTTGAGATCTTTATTCCATGGAAATTGTGTGTTAAAAATTATCTGCAGAACAAGGGAAGTGCTGTGTGTAGTGTGAGAAAATTCTCAACTCTTTCATGGATGAGAATAATGTTGCCACTACTGCTTTGTAGAATAGCACCGATCCCCAGTAATGGTGATTTCTAGAACTTAAACGCTGCTAGGAAGGGTGCTTGCCACTCTTCTTGGGATGCTACTTTAAAGCATGTTATCCATAAGTTCAACTGGAAGTAAAATTTATTTTGATTAGAAAATATCAGCTGGTCATCAAAATCTTCTGCCTTTTATTGGTCTATACTAATATAAAACATTTCTTAAAATACTTCTGTTGGCTTTCTTTCTGTGATTCATGTGTTCTTTTTTCCTTTTTCTGTGTCAAAGCATAAACAGATGCCATTTATCCTTAATGAAGCTTTCTCAGGGACACTAGTTTAAAGAAATCTTCACATGAATTAAATGCTTCCTGAGATAATTATGTATTTTCTATTTTTACGTTGGCTTTAATGACTAACAACTTACAGTTATGATACATATGTGACCTATATTTGTTAGCTAAGTAATCTATAAACAGTATAGTAATCCACTTTCCAAGATGTTAAGTGATTTATCCTATATATGAAACATTTTGAGACAATTCAAATTTTAATTACATATACTTGTCTTATATGTAAAAATGTATTCTTGTCACTACTCACCAGATTTGAAAAACATGGAACTTCTCATTTCAAATTATGTATTAGTAATTTCTTCCAATAACCTTAAAAATACCATTGAGTTAAATAGCGGTTACTCAACCTCTAGATGGGACTTGTGGCTGCTCTTCATTAAGTTCACTGGGTTGTAATCATACCTGCTTGTCTCATTGAGTTGCTTCTTTTAGATCAGGAACTAGGATTTGGAAAAGTGTCATGTGATCTGTAAGGCATATATGAATGCAGGTGGCACCCCACAGAGGTAAACCAGTTACCTGAGCATCAGCAGGAAATTGCCTTTCAGTAGGCATTGATTCTACTTCCATAGGCACTAAACATGCCTCTTTCGGGATTCGGGGTTCATGCTTTCTTCATGCGTGGTGGTGAACAGGGTTTCCTCAGGATTCAGGTGGTTTGTTGAAGACTAGGAGCTTATGAGCATATTAACATTAAATAAGAGTCTGGGTAAATAGAATAAACATGAATGTAGTCCCAGGAGAAAGAGATTAGACACAGAATTATGAAGAGCCACCTCACCACCAAATTTGGATCGAATCTTACCAACAAATATGAATGAATAAAAGAAAGCTCATGTTGAATTTTTGCTTATAGTTAAAATGTTGTATTTTTCAGAACGCTGCAAATGTAAGCCTATTAGAGCTACACAGAAGACCTATTTCCGAAACAATTACAACTATGGTAAGGATAACTTCATGGTTGACCTATAAACTGCTGTGCTAAGAAAGGGGTGTGTGTGTGTATGTGTTTGTGCGCATGTGCCCGTGCATGTGTGAATTCGTAGAACAGTTTAAAAATAAGGCTTAAAACCAAACAAGGACAACTTTTAAGCACAAGTGCCCTGTTCCTCCTCAACAATTAAAATATCTCATGGGCAAAATTCTTTTTTTCTTTTTTCTCATGGGCAGAACTCTTAACAAATGCTTGGTTTTGCAGCATCTTGGGCAGCACTCCTGCTGTCTTAGCACCATGTAATTAAGTAAGTACCCAGAGCTGTGTTTCAAACGAGATGGGAGGGACTCTTCCTCCCCTGACGTGCTAAAGAGGGTTTGAGCTTGAATGTTTGGAGCTGCCCGGGTTTTCAGTCGTGCTTCAAAATCCCCTTCACTGGGGTAAATGGAGGAGCGCTTTGACACATCAGGGAGGGATGGGTAATAGAGTACAGCTTGGTTTCTCCAATGAGTCCATCTCATAGAACACATTGGCAGAGTTGGAAGATAACATTGACAGAAGTTGTTAGTATTTCAATTAAGGAAATGTTTTTTGTCTAGCTTGACCAAGAAAAGTGACATTCTGTTAAAATATTGATTGAAGAACCACCACTCCAAATGTAGCTGGCAGACTTAACTGCAGGAGGAAAAGCCTCCTGTCTGTACCAGGTACTGTGCTGGGTGGTTCCTATACACTCTCCTTTATAGTTTTCTCAACTTCTCCAGGAGATGTATTGTTATGCTATTTTTATCAGTGGTTATTGAACCCAGATTGTCCTTTCTTAAATTATTTAGAATGTATTTTTGGGTACTGGCATGCTTGAGAGTCACAGATATCAATTACTATTATATTTGGAAGGCTCAGTTAGAATTTTTGAGCTGATAAAATAAGGGACAAATCAACATCTGTTGTAATCCATAGGCATTTTATTGTGATTTTTTTTCCTAGCATCTATGAGATTAATAAAGGTCGTGTGACTATCTCTGAAGAAGATTGTTGATGCTGAGTCAATGAATAAAAACATGACATAGAGGGGCACCTGGGTGGCTCAGTTGGTTAAGCTACTGCCTTTGGCTCAGGTCATGATCCTGGAGTCCTGGGATCCAGTTCCGCATCTGGCTCCCTGCTCAGCAGGGAGTCTGCTTCTCTCTCTGCCCCTCCCCCCTCTTATGTACTCTCTCTCACATTCTCTCTCTCAAATAAATAAATAAAATCTTTAAAAAAAAAACAAAAAAAATGACATAGATTTTTAAAGGAAACTTTATTATTAAAATGAGAATTTTATTTAATTTATGTGCCTTATTTTAGAGGACAGAGGACATATAGCATAGATTTATTTTAATTCTATACTGTTGGGAATTGGAAGGAGAGAAATTGGTAAGACTCTGTAAGAGTAATCTTTGATATCTATGAAAATACTCTGTATTAAAGGCATAAAGTAGAAAATTCTCAGTGTAAATAAATTTCTTTGAAATAAATGTACTAGTTTCCCAAGTTTTTCTTCAATGGAATCAATTTTTATTTTTTGCTTAAAACTCATCTTAGGAGGAATCTAATTTCTCTTAGCCGGTGGTGGATGCACTTTCCAAGGTTGAAAGGTCATGTTTTTCTGAGAAGTCAAATGCCGGGCTGCTCGTCTGAGAACCCATTCCTCTAAAAACTGATGTGAAAAATCACAGGGAAATGGAGGTCTTGATATTTAGGAGATTAGGTTTTTCAAGATTGAAAAATGTTATGTGAACTTTTAAGTATAGGTATCCTAAAAATGAAATCATAATAAAAATGTTATTTCAAGGAAATTTAGTTGACTTCATATTTATTTTACTTCTATTATAATCAATTTTTACTTTATCTCACTTTTTTAGTGCTGTGACGGTTGGTGCTGCTATTTTGGTTAAGAGTTAAAATACAAGTGGTTATAAATCCGAGTGAATATTATAACATAAAATGGAATACAGGTCACAATTAGTGGGAAGGAGATAATTTCTTCCTCATAGCCAAACAATAACCAGGTTGCCCATAGTTGAAGGATTTCATGTATCTGTTGCCTACTTAGAGCTTCTTTGGGGGGAAAGCAGGCACTCAAATGATTAAATAGAAGGAAGAACTCTGAAAGGAAAATGCAACTTAAAGTATAAAATATGTTGATTTTTATCACTAGTCTCTGCCTGTGTCTCATGAGAAAACAAAGTGGGAGTGAGGGTAAATGATAATACAGATGAAGCAGAGGTTGCTTCATTCAGATTAATTCAGTAAAAGCTCTTGAGCTTTAACAGAATTACTTGAATAATAAAGTAAGTCTTGTAGAGAGATATTTATTTTGGAGTGGGTACATGTGCTAAAAATTTCTAATGAAAATAGTAGACACACTGGGTAAATAAATCATTAGTTTGAGAACATTTGCACAGTTTGCTAATCTCGAAGAGTTGATGGATGCTCTGAGGCACATTTACATAAACCAGGACACACAAAAAATGTCTGCTAGCTGGGCTTGTCAATTTATCAACTGAATCTCCCAAACGACATTTCAAAAAGGCAATCTTATTTTTTTTTAAAATCAGACTTGAGAGAACACGAAGAAGGGATTCCTTTGCTCACAAGTTGCACCAAGCAGGGACAGCTGGGTTGTTCTTTCATTCACGGTAGTCCTCACACTTTCTCCGAAAATTGAAGTACCTGTGGAGCGAAAATGAGGTTTTGTCCTAAAGCTTTTAGAACCAGGAAGTTAATTTCTATCATCCATATGTCCTACTGGTGTTATGTTATTGAACGTTTCTGTATGAAGTTGGGGCATTGATAGGAGGAATGGTTTATCAGCTGGCTTTATGTTTTCATGGGTTACTTTTTTCTATTCCTTTGTAGTCCAGAAGACCCTAAAATCCATGGGAAGGGACTCAGACCAAAGTGGTTTGCAGATATGTGCCTAAGAGGCTTTCAAAAAGTGGATTCATTTGGATACATTGTGTCTTCCTCTCTGTAACGTCCCTGGATATTGGACTAGGGAGCTGGGCCAAAAGCCACTGGCTTCTTGCTAATTGACATTTTTTACTTCTTTGCAGGCTTTTTCAAACCCCTCCTTAAAAAAAAAAAAAAAAAAAGACAAGCTCATTTATCAAAAGGAGGAATCTAAAACATTTGGCTCTTCCAGAGGACAGAATATACAGATTAGAAGCAGAACTGTACTTTGTAGATTCTGAGTCAAATACTTTGACTTTGCAGCTGAATTGGTTACTTTAAAGCAGTTCATCTTCATACTGAGAAGTGAAGCTGGCTTTTGTGAGCTACATTGCGTGCCAGTATTTCCACTGAGAGAGGTACATCATGCAGCGAACATAGTAGACCGTGTTCCATAGCACATGAGCGGAGGGAATGTTGAAGGGTCTGTCTTCAAAGCACATGGAGGAAACAAGGTCTCATGGTAGCAGTTCTTTTTTTTTTTTTTTTTAAGATTTTATTTATTTATTTGACGGAGAGAGACACAGCGAGAGAGAGAGAGCACAAGCAGGGGGGAGTGGGAGAGGGAGAAGCAGGCTTCCCGTGGAGCAGGGAGCCCGATGCGGGGCTCGATCCCAGGACCCTGGGACCACGACCTGAGCCGAAGGCAGACGCTTAACGACTGAGCTGGAGCCACCCAGGCACCCCAGCAGTTCTTATTCAATAAGAAAATGTAGTATACCTATAGGAGAATACAAAAGATAATCTGGACTGAGACGAAGGAAGAAAGAAGCTGTTGTCTGAACAGTCCCTAAGACGAGCAAGATGGAGAGATCGCAGAAGCAGCTGGGGAACCCTGTAGAAGAGATTTTAAAACACTGAAGGGGCTCCGACCCTTTAGAAAATCCGTTAATACATCTGATAGAAAGAAACAAGGCATATTAAATACCAGGTCTTTACATAAGAGTGAAATTAATAACTGAAACCACATATGTACACATTCAAAATAAAATTTTGGAGGAAAATCCCATCAGATTCATTCAGCCTTGATTAAGTGGATTTCTCACATACACACACATACACAAATATGTATGTGTACACGAATTGGAAGGGGATCAGGGCTGAAGAGTAAAGGGGCAGGTGTGTTGTGTAGTGTGTCATTCACTACCATCTAAGGCAAAAGTATCTGGCTGACTTCTACGAATTGACTAGAAAGGAGCCTACTTGTCTTTTTTGAATGGGGCATCTATTGTGTTTCATATTACCACATCAACTTTATTTTCTTTTATCCAGTCATTCGGGCTAAAGTTAAAGAAGTAAAGACCAAGTGCCATGATGTGACTGTAGTAGTTGAGGTGAAGGAGATTCTAAAGTCTTCTCTGGTAAACATTCCACGGGACACCATTAACCTTTACACCAGCTCTGGCTGCCTGTGTCCTCCACTTAATGTTAACGAGGAGTATATCATCATGGGCTATGAAGATGAGGAACGTTCCAGGTAATTCACTCCCTAAGGATTCAGAACAATTGCTGTGCCTATCCTTTATTGCATTTCTCTAGACCTCTTACTCTGGGTTTCTTACCTGGGGCTCTGTCTACCTTCTAGGGGCTTATAGTTAGATTTTTGTTGGGTCCCTCAATATCGTGTATTGGATAGAAAAGTGTGTGCAATTTGTGGGCGTGCATTTTTCTGGGGAGAGGGATCATAACATTTCTTCTTAAATGAGTCCATGACTCCCAAATTATTAAGAATTACTGTTCTAAAACTTGGCTGTGCTAGTCTAGAGTAAATAGTAAATCTTTCTTGACAATGATTCCTTGTGTTTTTCAGTAATATGTTTTTATTTTTCAAAAATTGTTGCTTCTTTAAAAAATACAGATTACTGTTGGTGGAAGGTTCTATTGCTGAGAAATGGAAGGATCGACTTGGTAAAAAAGTTAAGGTAAGCCTGTATTCTATGTTCAAAGTGCTACATAAAAGTAAAAGTAGGAAACCAGCCATTTGTCATTTAAATGAAGAGTTGCCCTTAAGAGCATGAGAAATACTTAAACCTGAGATGTGTGTGTCTGTCTGACTGTGTCTCAAATTCTAAGGATGGAGTTTGTTTTTAATGTCAATTTAAGAAGTGAATTCTCTCTCTGTAAGTGCATCAGAGATACAACCGTAGTTGCCTCACTTCGCACAATGAGAAATCTGGGGTGGCTCCACATTATCATTAGGGCTCCAGGATCCTCCTAGCTTCCTGTTCTGTCTACCTCCAGCATCACACCTGTATTTCAGGGAGAAAGAAAGGGAGGTAAAAAGGGCTTTCCAAGGGGCGCCTGGGTGGCTCGGATGGTTAAGCGTTTGCCTTCGGCTCAGGTCATGATCCCAGGGTCCTGGGATCGAGCCCCAGGGAGCCCGCTTCTCCCTCTCCCTCTGCCTACTGCTTCCCCTGTTTGTGCGCACTCGCTGTCAAAAATAAATAAAAATCTTTAAAAAGAAAAGGGCTTTCCAAGTGCCCCCATCTGTCAATTTACACTTAGGTTTTAGTCTCCCATCCATCCCTAGCTGTAAGAGAAGCTGATAAGTATAGTATTTTAGCTGGACATGTTGCTTCCTTGAACAAACTGTAGTTCTGTGAGTCAAAGAAGAAGGGGAGAGCAAATGATGGGCAGAAAACTGCCGATGTTGCCCCGGTTCATAGACACCGATTCCTCTGTACAGGATGCAGCCACATTCATCTGTACGTAAGAGATCTGACCGAATCGGGTCCTTTAGAGCAGTAATGGAGCTTTATTTTTAAGCCAATGATTCTTAGATTCTGGAAATGTTGCATTTTTAAAAAGCACAGTAAATGACCTTATTATAGAAAGTTAGAAGGTTTCATTTCTTCTTACTCTACTAAACAAATCTGTTTCAAAGAAAGGAATGTGTGCATAGAATGACAAAGAATTGAAAAAGGTGTGTGTGTGTAGTGGGCAGGGAGGGAGAAAGAAAGAGTGGGAATTGTACCAAACATAATACATGCCCTTCCTTCTGTGAGTTTGAAGGCTTGGGAAACATTTACAGGGTAAGTTAAATACCCCTGGGCAGTTTATCTTCTACATCTGGCACTTGACAGAGCAGACACATTTGAGTTTAAGTGACCTACAAAAATGTAAAGGGCATTATTTTGGAGAGAGAAACTACCCTTTGGTGGTTCTTTTTTCCCCTAGTATATTTGTCAAAAGTGAGATGTATTTCAAGTTCAGACTTGTGGGAATTCTCCATTTGTATCTCTTTTCAATTACTTTGGTGTTTATTAAAGAGTGTCTCTTCTTCAGGAAATTGGAACCTCTTACTGTCCTTTTAATTTGGTTTTCTGCTTGCTAATGCAGAACAGGAATTTGTCCTAAATTCCTGTACCAGTTGGAAGAGCTTTCAACATCCCTGCTACAAAGCATGTAACGAGGTTTGCTGCTTCTCTTTTGGTACCAAAACAATGACCATCATGTAAAGACCCAGGACACACGGCTTGTTTATCCTATTTCTCAGGCAAATGTATTTTCCATTTTCTACAGGAGACTCACAGAGTTACTGTGAAATCTTTTATATTCTCAGTCTGGATTTAAACATGGTAAAGGGAAGAATTAAATCAATAACGTGAACAATTTTTAATTCATATGCAGATACTCATGGCTAAAGATCTTGGATAGAAAAATCTCTTTTGGCTAGAATTATTGAGGTTCTTACTTTAGTTTTCCAGTCAATGTGAGGATGTAAAAAAGAGTTTTATGGAGGATGCCAGTTTTTTGTTTTTTTTTTTTTTCAAATAAGAGTTGCCCTTTTTAGCTGATTTTTTTTCTTTTTGCTCAGTGAATAGAATAAGAAATAAAGAACTTCTTATGGTTTTGCCATACAAATGGTTGTTTACCTAAGTCTCTGATATAGCAGGTTGTTCAAATCAAAATATTTGGTCTGCCTTGGGCAGCTGAGAATCAGACTATTTTTTAACAGGAAAAACAGTAAGACTGTGGAGTAAAGTATGCTAAAATGAAGAATTATTCACAGTAATTGAAAAATGATTATTAATGTACTAAGCCCTTTATGTATTTTTATTTATCTTCAGAACCGTCTTGTAAGTATGTTCTATTATTAATTCCAATGTGTTAATGATGAAAATGAGATTTAATAAGTTCAAGAAACTGTGCACAGTAACTGATGGAATTAGAATTTGAACTTGGGCCATCTGACCTTAGTTCCTTGCTGCTCAAAGTGTGGTCTCCGGACCAGCAACATTGGCATCACAGGGAAGCTTACTAAGTATGAAAATCTTGGGCCCCATCCCAGACCTACTGAATGAGAATCTGTAGTTTTAACAGTATCTCCAGGTTATTTCTATCTTTATTGAAATTTGAGAAGTGCTGCAGTAGTCCTTATTCACTACCTATAATACCTGAAATGGAACTTCCTTTTAATTTATCATTTTACATGTAGACACTCTTGGCATTGTTAATATGAAATATTAGTGAGCTTGATTGTGGTTATGAGAAACATTGGTAATGTCTGCTTTGTCCAACTTTGAGTGCAGAACCTTGTCTGTTGTGATTGTTGCACTTGGCAGAGATTACTTGGAAATATATTTTTAAGAGATCCCATTTGCCCCCCAAATTTCCATTTTTTTCACTGCTTAAATCACATATGTTTTAAAAGGCTATGTTCTGATGTGTCGTCAGAGAAGAAGATGAAAAATAGCCCTTTGAATTCTGTGTGTAAATCTTCCATTTGTTGATCACCAGGGGCATGCCAGACTGTGTATGTTACCTCCAGAAATACCCACAGATTTGGAGAGATATTTGTGTCACCATTAGACATGGAAATTTTAAGTTTGAGGTTTGCTATGAAAACATGACTGACATATTCTAGGTGGCCACTGTTGTGCTTTTTATGATCAGAGAATTATGTCCATATAAACATCATCTGATGACAAAATTTTATACTTTTTTATGATCAGAGAATTATGTCCATATAGCATCACAGGATAACAAAATGTTATACTTTTGGAAAATGCTTTTGAGATCTGACTTTGTGGTCTCACTAAGTTGTTAGAATAATAGAAATGATGACCTTGGCGATATGTGCATGCAACCATTTTCTGTTTTAAATTTCACAGCGCTGGGATGTGAAGCTCCGTCATCTTGGACTGAATAAAAGTGATTCTAGCCATAGCGATTCCACTCAGAGTCAGAAGTCTGGCCGGAACTCCAGCCCCCAGCAAGCACGCAACTAAATCCTGAAATGCAGAAAGAACATCAGTGGACTTCCTATTAAGACTTGCGTTGCTGGACCAGCAAAGGAAAATTGCACTATTGCACGCCATATTCTATTTTTTACCACAAAAATCATGTGGTAACTGATATTACTTCTATTTTCTCTCTTGTTTTCTATTTTTCTCTTCCCTCCCCCCACCTCCTTTTTTTGTGGTCTGAGTGCAGATCCTTAAATATATGTATTCTGTTTCACTAATCCTGGGAAAACTGTTCTTTGCAATAATAATAAATTAAACATGTTGATACCAGGGCCTCTTTGCTGGAGTAAATGTTAATTTGCTGTTCTGCACCCAGATTGGGAATGCAATATTGGATGCAAAGAGAGCTTTCTGGTATCCACAGAAAGCTAGATATGCCATAAAACATAGTCTGCTCATCTAATTACCATTGCCTCATTTTCACATGCCTTTTGGGCATTCTCCTCATGCTTAAAAGTTCTGAATGTTTATAAAGGTAAAATGGCAGTTTGAAATCAAATGCCATACAGGCAAAGCAATCAAGCACCAGGAAGCATTTATGAGGAAACGACACACAAGATTAATTATTTGCAAGATTGGCAGGAAGCAAAATAAATAGTGGTAGGAGCTGGGGAAAGAACATTTCGCCTGATTGAGAAGCACCACTGAAACCAGTGGCTATTGGGGTGTAAACAGTAACATTTTTCTTTGGGCAATACATTTGATTTGTTTATGAATATATTAATCAGCATTAGGGAAGTGAATTATAACTAGACATCTGCTGTTATCAGTGTGGCTCTGTTCAATTTGCTTCCCTTTAAATAAACCCATTGGTGTAAGTCTTTTTTTCCCCATCTTTTAAAATAAATCTTGACTTGCTGCATCGACCAGGGAAAGAAAGTATGTATGCATGTGCACCGGGGTATTATTTTTAAAAGATACATAGCTCTATAAAGTGCTGTAGTTTGCAGGATGGCAAAATGTGCGAGGGTGTGTGTGTGTGTGTGTGTGTGTGTGCACGCGCGTGTGTGCACTCACACCCAAGCTGTACTGAATTACAGGCCTGTACTTTATCATTTGGATTTGTGCTGTTTAATGCTCAGTAAAATATGCCTAATAAAAGGAATTCTGGTTGTCAGGAGAGAGGTTTTTCTGACTTTTGAACCAAATGCACAATCTCACTAGCCCAGCTGCAGTATCCCCAGGGACCTTGGGGGAACAACAGATACTTTTCCTTCCTTCCTCCCGAGGGGTTCTTCCCTTCAATTTACATATTTGATATGAGCAGAATCAAATTTCTAAGCTATGGTATGCTGAAAATAAAACATTTATGAAGCAAAATGGTGCTGTGCCTCCTTCTACAAGGGCAGTCGTGCCAGAATGAAATTCATTCTGGAACAAACATTTCCCCAGTAGTAAATAATTCCTCTAAATTCTCCCTTCTGAAGGTAAAAGAACATCCTGACTTTCCAGCTGATGCCCGAGCCCTTGCGGTTTCTGGAATTCCAGAAGAGTTCCCACCTTTGCCTCCGTGAAGACTGCATGCTCTTTTGAGCTGCCCGATGGTTGTTATTGGATAATTTGGCCACCTGTCCTTTGGGCTTTATTCTCAAATAGCTAGAGCAGGTGCATCTCTTTTTGATGCTGCTGTCATAGCCTTAAAATGGTGAGTTTGGGTGTCACAGGGTAGTCGTGAAGTGGTACAAGGGAAGAACTGCACCTTGGGATCTCTCATCGTGATATTGATGCCTCAACTTGAGCTTCAAGGATTGAAGACTAGAAAGTTGTGCCGCTTGTCCTGTTTCTCTATGCGTTTTTCATGTTCACTATGGGCAGAAGGGCAAGAACGGACCGTAGGAGATTGCAAAGAATCGGTTTCTCAAATCCACAAAATGTCATCATCTCTTCCAAAACATAGTAAAGAAGACATTTTTTGAGAGAGAGAGAGTGAGAATGGGGGAGGGGTAAAGGGAGAGGGAGAGTGAGAATCTTAAGCAGGCTCCATGCCCAGTGCGGAGCTGGACACAGGGATCGATCTCACACCCCTGAGATCACGACCTGAGCCAAAATCAAGAGTTGGTCACTTAACCAACTGAGCCACCCAGGCGCCCCCCAGCCCCATAGTAAGAGGAGTCTTAAGTGATGAAATATTTTGATGTACAACGAAAGACCCAGATGGGTCCAGCCCCTGCAGTATTTTCTCGGGGCTGGGAGGTAGCGGTGGCGGTAGTTTTTAGTTTCCGTGTAGAGATGTGACACAGTTTATGCTCAGAACATACACAGTTGTATTTATAAACAAAAGAGCACTCCATTTTTGGATTCAGCTGTGATCTTTGCCACCTTCCCTTTACTGGTCTCTACTGGTAATGCTTGATTTTGCTTATCTGTGTGGGATTCTTTCAGTTAAAGTTTCCAGTGGCATGAGGTCCATGAATAAGATGCTTTTGGTATTTCAGTTTGATAGTTGCAATACCTTCATTAATAAATTATGTGCAGTCCTCTTTTGGGAGATAAAATGATTTTCATCATGATGGTCGTGTTTCTAATCAGACTGCAAAATCATTTCTACTCTGCAATTGCCATAATACAAATGCATCTTATTAGTGCCTCTGTACAGGCTTTTCTGACAGGTACTCACTTTCAAAGCCACTAAAAATTCAATATATATGCACCCTTGTTGGTAAGCTTGAGACTTAGAGTTAATTTAAAATTTCTTTGAAAAATTTTGTTCACCTTCAGGATTTTAATTTCTCCAGCCAAGTAACAACACCCAAATATTAGGTGTGTGCTGAATAGACTAGCACAAATTAAATAACAACAAATTTGGATTCTCTGTACAGATATGTGAGTATTTACTGTGTCACATATAGAGTGTAATCTGGTTCAGTTCCATATGTTGCACTGAGCATTTGGGGGTGGGGTGGGACAAATCCATGGCGTTCCACATCTGTTCTGTATTAAGAAGGCAAATACAAAAATTACAATCACTGTGAGTAAATACCATTACTTATTGCCTTCTGTAAGAAATTACTTGCTATTTTTTTCAGCAAGTAAAATGACAAGTATTTCAAGATCGGTGTTTGTTCAGACTGTAATCTTTAATATTTAAATAATATAAGCATTCAAGAAGATGGTAAAAATGAGATAGAGCAGAGATTTCTAATACTGTTCCGGAAATCCAACTGATAGAATTTTTGAATATGGTTCCCAGCTGTATCAATAAGAAAAAATGGTAGAATCAGACCTTTCTTTAGTTATCTCTTCGGGTGATAATATCTAACAGTGGCTAGAGCTTTATAGAAAACACCTGTATGTGTATTACCTCATGTAATCCTTGAAAGTCTGTGAAGTAAGTATTATTTCCATTTTACAAATGCAGAAATCAAGGCCTCAGAACTCCAAGTTTTGTAAGTAGCAGAGCTGGGCCTCAGAACCTCTTATTTTATTTCCCAAGTTATATGTTTTCCACCATTGCAAATGCTGATAAAAAGATCAATGCATCCTGACATTGTAAAAAAGCATAGGGTCAGGCATGGAGTGGGCTACTAATGTTTTTTCTTAAACTGAGTTCTCCTGACTGCATGCCAGAAAGCACATATAATATAGTTCCAATTCTGATCCCAAGTACTGTCGTTTTTGCTTTTCAGTTTTCCTTGCCTACCAAATTAAAGTTTCAGTGGAATGATTTTTATAGATGGCAAGCAGATAAATGAACAATTAAAGTGATTCTTTTGGTATTGATAGTTTGGTTTGTTTTGACGTTAATAGTTTAAAGATATGTGATTCTCAGTAGAAAAAAAATGGCATTTTCCCTCTAAGTTTCCGTTTTCCCTTGAATTTGGAGAGAAGTGTGGAGTTAATAGTATTTAACAAGGTCAGGAAGAAAGTTGAAATTCAAAGATGATTGTTGACTGGTTACCACAAATAAAACCAGATTGGCTACTTTCCACTGGAAAGTCTTGTTTCTCATTCTCAGATCTTCCCACCACCAGCGTCCTCCACAGCCAAGAAAGAAAACCTAATTCGTCTTGTTTTTCTTTCATTAAACATTTTTATTGTGACAGGGATTCAACAGTTGAAAGACAACTAAAGCTGGTTTTTTTTTGGGGGGGTGGATAAAGTGCAACAGTTATTTGTTGTTTCTACTTTGAATGGCAGGTCTTGAGAACTGGAGGAACTATAAAGAAGGAAAAGACGTGCTCAGGGAAGCTTGTCCAGTCCAAAAGGAAAGGATATGTGGACTGTGGAGGCTAAATCATAAATGAAAGCAAATGTAGAAGAGAACTTCCCACTAATCTCGAGGCTGTGGAGGGGAATGACACCTCTTGGTAGCAGAGCGGTGCTGGGGCTGCCCTTCCAAACAGCACACCTCTGCACACACTTAACATCGCGAAATGGGATTGAATGGGCTTGTAGTGTTGGGTCTTAGGAAAATTTAGGGCATCAGCAAGTGTAGGTTGGGGTGATACATGAAGCTTAGGATAGCTCTGAGATGGTAAATAGTCTGTGAAACAGAGAACAAAGTATTTCTTGTCTATACTGGATGGCAAATAAAGCTAATAACGTTGATGTGGTTCACTCTAATTTTATTTCTACATTATTTTGGTGACTCTGGTGGGGGGGGATCAGGGCTTCTCTAAGATAGGATCCCTATATACTATTAAGAAGAGAATTTGTAAATACTTATGACTTAACTGGACAAAAGAATAGAAGAATATAAACAAAATCTCTACTGCAGAACTCTTTCCCTGTGACTTGTAACTCAAATGATCTATCAAAGCTTTAAAAAGAAGCATGGGGCACAGAAATATTATACCCACAGAGATTGCATTGTCCTGTCTGCGTACATTTATCTCTTTCCTCTTGTTCATTCTCCCCTATTCTGCTTCTCCTCATATTGCTCTGCTCATTAAATGAAACACAGGCCTGTAGGAAGTAAATGCAGAATTGCTAGAAAATCAAGCATGAAACAAACAGAAGAGATTGACATTCTTTAAGCCCATTGATCAATATCCATGAAGCTCATCTGAATTTCTTTCAAATTACTAGTTCAGGCAGTCTTGTCTTTAACTTCTCTTATATACCCAATACCAATGGTCTGAAACTAGAGGTGTCAGCACTCCTTCCTTAGAAACATTCGATCATTCAAAATGGCCCCCTTATCACACCCTGAAAAGAGCTTTGAAGTTAGGGCACCTGGATCCAAATTCTTGCTTTGCAACTTACTGGCTGTTTAGCCTGCTCTCCAAGTTCTAAGATCAGGTGAGTGGAGCTGGGCAGTGCCTGTTGAGCAGTGCCTGGAGCACGGTAGGTGTTTAATAAATATCAGAATTATTCCACATTTTACTCTTGAATTCTCTCTGTAAGGTCCACAGTTCTCAAACAGGGCTCTATTGAGGGCTTAACCCGCTGAGAAGAAAAAGTGGCTTCCAAGAGATCTTACACCCTGCCCTGCTCTCACTCCACCATCTTTAAGATGCCAAACTCAAAAAATTCCCTTCATTTATTCGCAAGTTGAAGATTGAAATCCTCTTTCTTTTCTTCTTCTTCCTAAGCAGATGTGCTTAGACAGTGGCATGGTCAGGAGACAGGATGAACACTCATTCAATTAAGAAAGATACGATTCTGGAAAAACCACAATACTCAATTCTACAAATACTTCTGTAACTGATAAATATTTGTTTTCTTCCAAATATGATTTACTTTGGAAATCAAAAAACCAAGATGCTTCTCGAATCACTTTTAAATACAGAGGATGGTAAACTAATGGGAAGCTTAACAGCTTTATGTTGGTTATCTCTATGGAGAAGCCAACTTCCAGACTGATTCACTTAATCTTCCAGCTTTGGAAGTGGGTTTTTATGCTTTGCTGTTATTCATTGTAATAGATTATTTCACATAGAGGAACAAAACAAGTAAACCAATGTTTTTCTTAATGTTATTGGTAAAATCTTGGTCCCCGAGAACGGTTATTGTTCACTGTTTAGGTGAGCAAGAAGACATCTCTTGCAAAGATATGTGTTCTCATTGTGAGCTGAATTTTGTCAGAGGAGCTCTTGGTGTTTTTCATTTCCTAGAGAGTTCCAGAAGTACTAAAATTATATCAAGACAAAGTGTTTATGTTTCAAAAGAGCAGGTTCTGCATTCCAGGCTACACACTGAGGGTTCTCAAAACAGAGGCGGCTTTAACTGAAATTTGGGAAATAAGGATAACTCCTAAGGGCTTGGACTAGTACATATTGGAAAAAATAGAAGAGAACCTATCAGCCAGCTGAAAAAGGAAACAACCTGATTCCAGGGATTGGCATGCCTTTCTGTACAGATTTGCATAGTAAATACTTAAGGCTTTGCCTGGGCCATAGAGCCTCTGCTGCAAGCTCTGCCCTTGAGGCTTACCAGCAGACATTGACAATACAAACATGAATGAACATGGTGGTGTTCTAATAAACCTTTATTTACAAAAACAGGAGGTAGGGTGGATTTGGTCTTTGGGCTGTAGTTTGCCTACTTTGTGGGTCATCTAATCAAATGTTCACTAACTAGTTTGAATGATTTTATCATTTTTTAGACTTAATGAAATAGTTTTGGTGGCGTAGAGAATTAACTACTGAGAAAGTTTAGGCTTGTGCTTAAATAGGACTTTGCCTAGCATTTTGCCATTAGAGCGTGAATCTATTGGGTAGAACATTGTTCTCTTCAGGAATAAAATGCGAGGGCTTGGGAAATATATCAAATTACCATTTCCTTTGTATCAGTTTATTAACTAGGGCTGAAAGAGGCTCTAGAAGTTGCAGGGGAATACATGGTACCTGGCCTAGGGAATAAGGGAGTGAAAGAAGCCAGGAAAGGGAGATGTAAGTCGCCCCCTTTAAGCAATTATTCACAGGACTCATTTGACCACCCAGTAATATTTTGTTGTTTTCCTGCAAAGGCTCATTCTTTAGGATGATCCAGCAGGGAAAATCCATACATAATAGAAGATGGTAGAACCTACAAAAGAAATAAGAACAAAAGGTAATTCTTTTAAAATCCCTCAAACTGCTGCTCTCATTTCTCTCTCACCTCCCATTCATTCTAGTTTGGTGTATTGAAATGTGTTCCTACTGCTAATTATCCCCTCTTTTTAAAGCTGGCAGGCCTATAGTAATGAAAAACTATAAATATGGTTTGTAGTTGGCATTTTAAAAAATGTTATTTACTCTTTGCTGTTTCCTTAACATTTCCATTTAAGTTGCTAAAAATAAAAAAAAAAAGAAGAAAGAAAGAAAGAAAAGGAAAGGAAAAAGAAAAAGAAAAAAAAAAGATACTAGGAAGTGTTGCCCATGCATTAAAAACTCTGTTGTGTGTTTAACCCATTCACCATAAGCTTGATTTACAACTGCTTTCCCTGCCTGATGAATCCCACATGCCCCATAATTTAAACATCTTAATGTGCCTCTCACTGGAGTCCCTTTTTATTTGAATGTAAATTGATTCTGAAACTGCTCCCAGTCAGAAGTTTGTGTTTGAAATACTGTAGCTTAGAGTCGAATATGGTCATACTAAGGTTCAGTCTGTGAGGTATAGAAATGAGGTTCAATTGCCGGCATAATTAACTTACCTCGGGTTAATTTAACCATAAAATATACACTCCAGCTAACTGTTGAACCTGCCATAAATAAATAAATGACAGAGATCCTGAGCCATTCAACAAATGGACTGCAGTTTGTTCGTATAAATACAAAAGAATCTTGAGTTCCTTTCTGGATTTGTGCAGTTTATTCTTTTTTTTTTTTTTTTTTGGAGGACTTTTAGGGATTTTCAATGGAAGGAGGCAGACATGATTCTTGTAGCATTCTAGACCTGAGAGCAAGCCCACTAATTCTTATCTAGTCCAGGTAAAAACCAAATATAATCTATGTAAGACAGTGGCTTATCTATCATCTATCTCATTCAAAAAAGAGTATTCTGGAAGACATTTAATGATCTCCTTTTGTAGATAATTCTGGAATTTAATAATAATTCCTGCTATTGGCAAGTTCCACCACAGGTTTTAGCACAAGAAAATGTCAAATTACATGAAATATTTAGTGACAATTATAAATGTTATACTTTTTTAAAAGTGCTTGTTCAATACCTTACATTTACATAGCCAGATCTGTAAGTATTTTGGACTTAGGCTGGATATTCTCTTAATAAGTCTTGGTAACATTTCAAGTCCTACTGTTCTCCTTCAAGCTCAGGAAGGAATGTGTTAGCTTCAAATATGCCTGGGTTCAGCTGTAGCTGTCTTTGGAGACAAACCACAGACCCTTGACCTGATCCCCTTCTCAGAGCCATAGCCTGGAGAGTGGGAAAACGTCTTGTGTGATGAGGCCACCAACTAAACAACAACAACAACAACAAAACATGAATAAATGAGGCAGTAGGCACACAAATGTATCCAAAGATAGGCTTGAGCCTAGAAAATGTCCAGAGTTCCACCGAGAAGGCTAATACCCTGACCCTAGTCTAGTGTCAAACAGTCAGAAGCTGTGTTGAAGCAGAGATCTGCCTCCAAAACACAGAGGATGGTGATTTTGACCCAGGGAACCAACCTCTTGGACAACTGCTTTTTTTTTTTTTTTTTTGTCTCAGGAAATTAGGTTGTGGTCTTAAAAATTCCTGAGGCTTGGAGCAGATAGAAAGGACGTAACAATTGCACCAGGAATTATGCTAGACTATAAACTTCTTCTTTCCTTAGAAAGCGAAAGAAAACAAACCTGCTTTAATAACATGCAAACTTAAGTTGTAAAATAGCTCTTTACATTGATCCGGCGTTGTTTATCTTAAAGGACACTTGGACACTTCCTCATTCAAGGGCAAGTTTTTACTGCGTGTTACTGTGGCAGATGCTGTGTTCTTGCATGGTGTCTGCCCTGCTGTAACTTACAGTGTGATGTGGGAAGCAGACAAGGCAAATGACATACTGTGAGAAGTGCTAAGAAGGATAAATAAGATGCAATGATATTGGGGGTGGAGGTGGAGAGGGAGGTGGCAGGGAGCAGGTGACTACCTGCTGAACAAGGGGAGTCATCGAAGTAGAATCTCTGTGAAGCTGATGAGACTAAGCTTTGGTGTCCTTCACTTCTCCTGGCCTCTTCCAAGGTCCTGAGGCATCCCATGATCATGTGTTTTGTGATGTTTGCAAATTTAAGATTTAAAAAAAATTATTTTTCCATAAAAAAGATTCCCCCAAATTGCATAAATTTTAGGGCTCAAAAAGTCTGAGTTCAGGCTTGGTGGTTGGGGAAGATTTCTCTGTGGAAGAAATATTGTAATTGATTCCAACAGGATAAGAAGGAACCTGCCATGCTTGATGTGGGGATAGTGGTCCAGGTAGGTTGCAGGACCATTTGGAAATTCTGAAGCTGGAAATTGCCTTGCCAGATGGAGGACCTGTGGAAGGAGTAGAATGGGGAATGGAGAGAGAGGTGGGAGATAAGGTTGGAGATGTGAGCAGGGGCAAACATGGAGGGCCATGGTGGCTACATTATGTAGTTTGGTTTATGTCAATGTGATATGTAAAACCACTAGCATGTTTGAAGCAGGAGAATAACATTATCAGATTTATGTTTTTTAAAAGATGATTCAGGGGCACCTGGGTGGCTAAGTTGGTTAAGCATCCAACTCTTGGTTTCAGCTCAGGTCATGATCTCAGGGTTGTGAGATTGAGCCCTGTGTGGGGCTCTGTGCGTAGCACAGAGTCTGCTTGAGATTCTTTCTCCTCCTCTCTCCCTGCCCCCACTCTCCTTCTGCTCCTTCCCCCGCTCGCACACATGCTCTCGCTCTCTCTCAAATAAATAAATTCTTTTTTTTAAGATTTTATTTATTTATTTGAGAGAGAGAGAATGAGAGACAGAGAACCTGAGAGGGAGGAGGGTCAGAGGGAGAAGCAGACTCCCTGCAGGGAGCCCGATGCGGAACTCGATCCCGGGACTCCAGGATCATGACCTGAGCCGAAGGCAGTCTCTTATCCAACTGAGCCACCCAGGTGCACCAACAAACAAATAAAATCTTAAAAGATGACTCAGATTTTATAAGAACGTTTGATATGAGGTTGGCAACATGCTCAGAGAAAGGAGGCTGTTGCAATATTCCAGGTGAAAGATATTGGTGGTTTGGATTAGTTATGGAGGGAAGTAGGCTTAAGATGCACATCAGATTTTGGAGTCATAGGACTACCTGATGGGTTGGATGTACAGCGCTGGGAAGAGGCAAGAGTCAAAGGTGACAAGTGATTTTCTGACTTGAGCCACTGGGCGGATGGTAGTGTTACTTACTACGATGAGGAGGGCCTAGGAAGAGGGAAAAATTGGGTGGATGGGTCGTGGGGAAATAAGAGTTCTGATTTGGCTGCATTAAGTTTGAGATACTTATTACTCAACAGGAAGATACTGAATAGGTGGTAAGATACATAGTCTGGAACTTAGAAGAAAGCTATAGGTACAAATTTAGGCGTCACCAACATATATATGATGAATAGCATATTTCCAAACTATGTAAACTTCCTATTTCTGCTCTTTTTTAGCAGTTCTTCATTCCATAATTTAATTAAATGAGGCAGGACAGTTTCTAAACAAGATTAAGTAGAAATGCTCAGTTGAAGAGTTACTTTATGTGGAACTACAGGATTCTTATAAAAAGATGCTGGAGTCTGGAGTACAGCTGGAAGGTTGCAATAATCACAAGAAGTTGTATTAGGAATATCTCAAAGGGCATTTATTATTATTATAATGGATATGGATTTGTAAGTGTAAATATGTCAATGTTGACATCTCTTTGAAGGTGATATATAAGCAGGATTATGGAGTTAGACGTGACTTGGCGTTATTTAATCCCACTCGAGTGTGCAGGAATGAATTGGGTATGTGAAATATGTACACCGTCTTAATAAATCAGACTTTAACTTTGTTATCAGAGTAAGTTTACATTTCTTAGTGGCCTGTGAGAAACAATTATGTGACTACCAGTGAATCATTCCAATCAATGAACAGACCAGGCTTTTAAAGCATACGTGAAATGTGGCCAACATTGTGTTTGCCTGTGGATTAGGACCTTGACTTTAGGAGGTTTCAGTTAGGCGATGTTTTTCCAGAGTTAAATACACATTTTTGCAAATAAGCAAGGAATAGGAATACTGGCTAATCTGGATGAAAAGTTTTAAATGTCAACTATAATTAAACACAATGTGAGGGTTTAGGATCCTGACAAAACCATATTTGTACATGGTGTAACATTAGAGACAATTTCAAAGAGCTGCGAGACAGAGATACTGTCTAGAAGGGGAAAGTAATTAGTTAAGCTGGTCTTTAAAAATTCTTACCTTTTCCTTATGGAATATAGATTAGTATACATAATCAGTACTTGCAAATGCAATGCAAGTTGTGTTATTCTTAAACAATTTCATTCTTTCATTCATTTGTTCAGCTTTTAAAAAAATACACAGGTATTGAGGTAACTTTGGAATTCAGGAAGGAGATTATTAGGCTACAAAGTAAGATTTGTAGGGATGACCTCTGTTTAACTATGAAATGTGAAGAATGCCAGAGTCAACTCAACATTCGACTCCATAAGAAATTTTCCCCGAGCGGATTCTGTATGAATGAGTTTCTATCTTATTACAGACCCCTTTCTTGAGATTCCTCTCTGTTTTTGATGAGAGTTGGGGACCTAGAAGTTTTTGTATCTTATCTTTGTGGGATTTCTGTCCTCTACTACCCTCATACACTTAATTCCTGAAATACTTATTTTGAAGTTTAGCAGTATTTGAATTAAAATCTAATCTAGAAAAAATAAAGATAGGTGTGAGGAAGGTAGTGGAAAGGAATAAGCAGAAGAGACAAGCCGACACGAGTGCTTTCAAGGCGAAAATCGTACTTTTTCGGTTGCTTGACATTAGTGTTAAACCCTAAAGAAGGACACATTAATGATAAGATAAAAACATTTTAGAGACGAGTAGGATAGGAGGCAAAGACCGTGCTAGGGTTATAATGGAACAATTGAAGAGACCTTGCTGATAGCGCTGGAAAGAAGAGCAATGCAGTTGCCAATTCTGCTCCTTGTAAACTTTTTGGTAGGTAAACGAAACAGGGCAGGTCGAACGGTCACCCTAAGCTGTTTGCTTGTGAAATCTGCCTCCAACGCAAACTTTCTGGAGTCATCAGCCAATAGCGATGTCCAAAGTCAAACCTAAGTCGTTAAGAAGTGTTAACACGTGGGAGGTGCCCAGTGCCGAGCGTGACCTCCGCAAAGTGAGCCCTCCCTCCTTCTGGCCGGGACACGCCAAGGGGCTGCTCAACAGACCCATCCATGGCGCTGTGGCGCATCTCCCTGCCCAGCTCCCGGAGACGTCCTGGTGATCTCTGAGCTCGAGCAGGCGACTCGGGGAACTGGTGCCAAACGGCTCCAGGGAAGGACTGTGCCAGGGGGACGCGGAGCCTCTGCGCGGGCACTGCCCCTGGATCTTTCTTACAGAGCCAGAGTCCCCCCCAGGAGCTCCTCACACTCTGCCTTCCGAGCCCCATCAGCTTACCTGTGTGGTTGTCGCTGTTCACACAGCCCGGATTATCTCTCACCAGTTACATTTGAACAACCATGAGCCGCTAAACAAGGCGGTATGCTGAGGCCACCCAAATACCAGTGTTGACTGCATCACCCCTAAAATACCCTTATTCCATACTTGACTTTGTTTGCCTGCCTTTGGTTAAAAAAAGATCACTTTTGAAAGAGAAGAAAACCTTGAATGAATATGAGGTCTTTATTTTATTGTTGCCAAGCATGGCTTTTGTTAAAGTTTGAAGAGTTGAGAAAATGGATAACTTTTCATCAGCTACTAATGGAAAAAAAAATCGCTTAAACATGTGACTTCCCCGACGATTAACTTAAATTTGGGAAAACTGGCTAGATTTTCCCCATCCCTCGTGTTCTGCAGTAAGTCCACGAGACAAATGCGTCGCAGCTAAGTTTGCCCTTGTTTTGTATACTGAGAAAATGAGTTGCGTGTGCAGTTTGGGTGACCCTGCCTTCGACAGCCCGGAGCTGCTTTGGCATGCTAGTTGAATTGTCGACAATAAACACAGGAAAGGAGGCCCTTAAGCTACCATTTCCACTTAAAGGCTGCCCGCTGTTTCCTCCAACTATGCATGAAAAGCAATTAAGCAAAGTCTTGTATAACTGTAGTCGGCTAAGTGAAGGCTAAGCTGCACGCTGGAACTAACAAAAGACACACAAAATGCTTACAAATCTTCTCAGAACCAAACTGTGTGCAGCGGTGCTTGTAAGAATGTGTGGCCCAATTAATGGCAAAACACTTAACTAAAAGTTAAATTGCCCCATTGCCTTTTGCCCTATAAATTGGTGTCTAGCCTTAAGCACGAGAACCCTAGCTGCATGCTTATTTTACCAAGGCAGAAACACAATGAACCAAGATATGAACCAGTCTAATAACTTTACCAGTCCTGGGCCAACGATTAATGCTAAGAATTTTCACTGAATGAATACATACCTCTTTGTTATTTCTAATTGTGGCGGTGCAAAGGTTACTAAGTTCCCACATGGGATGGTACAAAAGACACTGTACCAACACAGAGACTCTATTCCATGCCATGGAAGGAAGGAACTGCCGGCCTGGAAGCGGAGTTAAAAAAATAAAATAGAGTAAAGGTGGCATTTGCAGGCAAGTGGTTGTGACACTAAGTTACCAGCTTTTCAATCTGTGTGAAGTTATTCTCTTGTTACTAATGGCTTACGATTTTGACATATAGTGTACCACTAAAAATGACTCATAAATTTTTTAAGCTCCCAATGACATCTCAGCTTGAAGTTATTAAAATCATCCCTGGGATAAAATACCTATAAGATTCTTTTAGACCTAAAGCCATTCTCTGGTGGTATAGTGTGTGTAAAAGGGTGTGACGTCCACTTTAATCCAGGAGCGGGCCCCCCCCAAAATGGGCCCATAGAATCTGGAGGCATATTTAAAGCCATTGGTCAACATTTTATTAAAAGTAAGATTTTGAAAATAAAGTAAAAGCTCAAAGGCTGCTAATATAGAATAGTTCACCTTACAACATTGTTCCACATGAAAACAGACATTGTAAGCCTACATTTTAAAATGGAAAGTAAAAATTAATGGAAATATATACAAACTTTAAAAATCGTGATTTATCAGTTTTAAAATTAACATTAGAGCAAGCACGAGTTTGTGGGAAGTATATATGAATGTGTATGTGTGTGTGTTCATATATGTATATGGCTATTGGAAGTGAAAATATTTTCATCAGCTGATTCCAATTGGCCCTTAATTATGTTTTTAAGTTAGGGTATGACATACTGTAGTAATTTAATTGTTAAGGATTATTTTTGTTATTTCAAGTGTGGACAGTAAGTGCCTTTACTGTAGACAGCAACATCCTTTGTTCTGTCAAGTAAAAGGCAGCTGTAATAAGACTGGGTTCTTTGCTTCTGTCTCTATTTTTAGTAAATCAAGGATATGTCCTAGAAAATATTTCCTCTGATCATTTTTTCCCCTTTTCCTGACAGTGCCCAATGGAAACTAATCATCTTTAGAAAATTAAAGTCTAAATCATACAACATGTTGATTCAAAATCTGTGGATTATGAGGCTAGCATGGATTTGACATTTCAAATAACAAAACTATTGCAACTAAGAGTGCAGAATGGATAAACATGATATTAAGAATGCTGCATCACACTCACACTCACTCATGGAACTTGACCTAAGTTCACTTAGGTAAAATAGAGTGACTCTCAGGAAGAGGTTGTAAACCTAAGAGGTAAGAAAAGTTTTTCTTTCTTTTTTGGCTCTTCTCATTTTTCTTTCATTCTGGTTTGTAAGAATCTTGTGGCAAGAATTACTGGTATTCAAAACATCTACTCTGACATGACTGTCCTTGCTTATTGATTTGAAGCAGTGCAAAACCTTGAGGGGATCAAATGAGTTTCCAATTTCCATAGGCATTTAGAAATGCCTGTGATATATCCCACATGATCAGGATTGTTTTGTGTTCTTGGAACAAAGCTTGTTGGGTTCCTGGGTTCTCCTTGGGCCTCAGTGAAGGCTTTGCAATTCCTGTGTGTACTTTTGAAAATATTCGGATACCAAAGGAAAAGTTAGCAAAGAAGAGAAAGTTAGTCGTCATGAGACGCTGCCCCTAAATGTTTGCCGTCAATTAAAGCCCTGTTCAAGGTTAGGCTGGCGTTCCTCCAGCTGTGGTGTTCCCTGTAAAATAAAATATTGCCAGGTGTGGTCAATTATTTGATTTCCCTCTGAAACTCGAGAAACATGTAATCACTGTTAAAATGGTAAAAACTGATCAAGTGTGACATGCCATATAGTTCACTGATTGCAATAGCCTTGTAGGTACCAACTCTGAGCGGTACCCACTGATTAGTTTCTAGATCTCTAGAGCTGAAGCAAGAGTTGAATTAACCTTTAGTTTTCACATTAAGCTTTAGTCACATGATGGAGAATTGGTTAAAAGACCTATGGTTTATCTACCTGAGAGAACAGAATCAACTATTAAATGTTTTTGTGTGTTTAATAATGTAAGAAATGCTTATGATAATCTGAATGAATAAAGCAGGACTCAAAGTTGTATATGTAATGATTACAGTTGCATAAAAAAATCTGGGGTTAAAAAAGTCTAGAACATCAAAACAGCTTTTTTTCTGGTTTCCCTTTCTACTGGGAAAAACATTTTGATTCAAAAAGTACAATTGGCAGTCTGCATATGATTTGGAGGAAATGCAGAGGCAAAAATAAAGGAAAAAATAAAGCACTAAAAGCACCAAAATTGTAAAGAACCCAAACAAACAAAAAACCCCAAAAACAAAAAAGTGAAAAATAGAGGAATCTGAGGGCCCAGACATACACTTTCACCACTTGTGCCGAGAAGTTGAGTCCCATACTTCGTGTGCTTTGGTGATAAATTCTTGGAGATCTTAATATGCTGGATTATCTTTGGAGGAGGTAATAATGACGAAGCCATATAATTCTGTATAATTATACATAGAGTCTATATAAGAGGGTGAGTTCAGGAGCTAGTCGTAAATTCAGCATCAAGTCTGTCAGATTTCAGCCTTCTTACCTACAGTGGGGGACCAGTAGGGTTACCTACCCCGAAGGACTACTAGTCAACCAAGTAAGATGATGCACAGAAAATATTTAACATGCTGCCTTGTCACTAGTAAAAGTTCAGTGTTATCTATTTTAATGAGTTTCAAAATGTCCTCATTTGTATTTTCCAACTTATAAACTACAATCTGTAGGTTTTTTTCTTAGTAGATTTTACTTATTTACGAGAGAGAGCACACAAGCAGGGGGGAGGGGCAGAGGGAGAAACAGTCTCCCCACTGAGCAGGAGCCCAACGTGGGGCTCGATCCCAGGACCCCAGGATCACAACCTGAGTTGAAGGCAGACGCTTAACTGCCTAAGCCACCCAGGCGCCCTGCAGCGTTTTTGATTTTTGGGGTGGGATGTGGACACAATATGTAATCAGCATTAAAAACTCTTTTCATGGGCACAAAATATTTTTAAATCTCCCTGATGAATGGGACGCGTGGGTGGATGAGTCGGTTAAGCGCTGACTCTTGATTTCGGCTCAGGTCATCATCTCAGGGTCGTGGGATCAAGCCCCACGTTGGGCTCCGTGATCAGCATGGAGTCTGCTGGTTCCTTTCCCTCTACTCGTCCCCCTGTTCGCGAGCTTCTCTCTAAAATAAATAAATAAAATCTTAAAAAATCTCTCCGATGGAGATTCGAGGGTATTGCCTGTTGCTGCCTCTCTGGGTCTAAGCAATCCTATCCTTTGTTAACTTGACGAGTTTACATACATCTTTCGGGATTCGCTCCAGCGTTGCCTTCTCCGTGTTCTACTTTTGGCCCTTAAATTCTACCAAAATTTATAAAATCACTTTTTGTATTCAACAATCATGTAATTTTGGAGCAGAAAAAGTCCAGTTTTAACTTTGGCTCAATATATCCGACTAATCAGCAGACGAGAGAGACAATGGCCAAGGACTAGAGCCGAAGTTCATGTTTCAAATTCTGGGGGTCACAGTGTCATCTAACTTGAGTATAGGCTCTTGAAATCCCATCTCTTTTGTTGTATGGTATTATGTTTTATTTACTGAGGTGGAATTGACATGCAATATCAGAGGAGTTTCAGGTGTTCTGCATAAAGATACACTGAGAAGTGATCATTACAAGAAGTCTAGTGACCATCTGTCACCTTATGAAGTTAATTCAGTGTTGACTATATTTTCCAGCCTCTGCATGACCTGTTTATTCTGTAATTAGAAGTGTGTATTCCTTAATCCCTTTCACTTGCACTCCCCCATCCCCTGTGAGAACCAGCAATCTGCTGCTGTATCTCTGAGTCGGAAGCCCATCATTATTTTAAATTCCAATTTTGACTATTTTGTAGCTCCTTAGAGTTATGATTTTATTAGTAATAATGACTCAAAAGGGGAGTAGGGAGCACAAAGTCTTTGAGTTTCCTGTGTGCATTGGTCCATTTAAAGAAACCAAACTAAACATCTCCATCACAGTTCAAAGGCCCTTTGGTCATGCCTCAGAAGAGTGGCTAGGGCAAACTGGCCAGCTGTGGTGGCTTTTACCTAAGGAAGGTCACCACCTTGGTGCTACCTCAACCAAGAGGGTTCCTCACGAAGATTATATCTCTGGGTCAAGTCAAGGACTGGAACCGACCACCACCATGGCCTAGAAACTTTCTCTCCCTTTGATGCCTGGGCTAGGTGCAGTGGCCATGCTCCCCATCTGGTCTCTCTACCACCACAGGGTGTGTTTTATTTCCTACTCCTGGGCCTTTGGTCAAGTCCTCCCGGGTCCTCTGACAGGTGTCAGTCACCTGCAAGCTCAGGAGGGCTTGGAATCACTGTGTGAAAATTTGTCTACTTCTTGCCTGACTGCTTTCAGGCTCTGCACATCAATAGTTTGTGGGGGTAGGTTCAAGGTGAGCACTCTAGGACATGTCTAAAAACACTGAGAACTTAGTGTGCTCTTAAAGGTGTATAATAGTATGCATCTGACATGGACCAGTGTTCAAATCGCTTCTATGGTGTTTCCTTCCACTTTTGTTTTCCCTGAGTTTTGCAGATAACTTCAAAGACAACATTCAAAATTTTATGGAATTCTCAGCAGGTAGTTTTCACAATGAGTATCCATTCCCAGCACTGTTAAGAATATCACGAACAAAGGAACAGATGTGTTTTCACTTGGAGGATAACCACAGTGCCCTTCTCATGTATTTCCTTTATGCTCATTTGGCCTACTGCAAACACAATAAATGTTTAACATATTTTATGGTCGTTGGGCATAGAGACAAGCTGGCACTCAAGTTCCTTATAAATACCACATACCTCTTGGTGATTTCTCCTCGACTGCAGGTTGGTAAATGTTCCTGGGGTAACCAGATAATGCTCTGGATTTTTGGCTAATTGTAATTGGTTTTCTAATCAAGGTCATTCATGTAACCACAGATGAAAATACTGAAACTTGAATCCATTCGTCAACCTTTAAGTTTCTTTTTTTTAACCTTTAAGTTTCTTAAACCAAATGTTTCTACTACTTCTGACTACATGCTTTATGATTACCTAAGTTAAAGTTAAAACTCCCAAATCAAATCAGCTGATGGTAATGGAGGCGGAGTAAGTCAGAAAAGGCATAGTACCCTGGCAAAACAGTGAAATTGCCTAGAAACTCTGGGCCCCATCAGAGCCCAACTGAAACTGATTTCTAGGGGTAGGTCCCAGGAGTCTCGACATCGTAAATGTTCCCCAGGTGATTCTGATATAAGGGAGGGTTCAGTGAGAACCATGTGGCAGTGCTTACTATTATTTGTGATAGAGATTTGTGTGATTGTGTTATTTTATCTAAACATAAACTTTACTGGTGAACCCCCAAAGCAGTGTCTCATTTCCATTGGGAACATTGCAATTGGTGTTTTTTCCATTGTCTATTTTCGTCCTTATGAAAAGAAAGTGGAAAATGGCCTGATGAGGTGACATAATGCTTAAATCCACACCCGCTCTCTAACTTTTCTCCCCACAGGGTTCAGTCTACAAAATCTCCAACACTTGCTGCTATTAATAAAAACTGAATAAAATGATGCCTTTGTCTGAAGACATTAGCAGAATTGCAGTCGTGTTCCAAAGTATTGGGGGCTGAGAGGAGGGTGTGAGGAGGCCAGTTGCCGAGGGCGCAAACCTAAAGGGCTGCTCTATTTGTTAAGGGGAAAGGCACCCAGCCAGCCAGCCATGAACCACAAGGGCTCCGTCGCCAACCTAGATGTCCATGCTGCTTGAACAGTTCTGCTTACTTTAAGCAGTTCTACCACATGTGCTCAGGGATTCTAAAGACCATTTATATATTTTATTGAAACAAGTTTTAAAAAGCTGGACAAGCAGTATTGCTCTCTGCTCATGTTAACAACTATTTTAGAGTTAAGGTTATAAAGATTAAACATTCTGGACTCAAACCAGGAAACTAGCACCATATCCTCCCTCCCCACAACACCCCAACTCCCAAACCCTCCACAATCGAAAAACTATTGTCCTATTTAGTTCTTATTTGAGGATGCTGAATGTTGTAGTACCCTGGCAAAACAGTAAAATTGCCTAGAAACTCTGGGCCCCATCAGAGCCCAACTGAAACTGATTTCTAGGGGTACGTCCCAGGAGTCTCGACATCGTAAATGTTCCCCAGGTGATTCTGATATAAGGGAGGGTTCAGTGAGAACCACGTGGCAGTGCTTACTATTACACCCTCAAAGTTTAGCTCACATCAGAAACACCTGAAGAGCTCGTGAAACCCAGCTCACTGAGCCCTCCTCCTGGAGTTTCTGACTAAGTCTGGGGTGAGTCCTGAGAATTTCCCTTCTATCATGTTCCAATGCTCATCAACGCTGCTCCAGGGATCACACTTTGAGAACCGCTGCACGGATATGAATCCTGACTCATTCTGGAAAACATCCAGAAGTGCTATTGTTGTTCATGATGGAGTTTTGGAGAAGGAGATAGAGTCAGTGCCACAGAGCAAAGGTGGAGGAAAAGGACTTTAAGAAAAATGGTGAGAATGTTATAAAAATTGAACAGAGGGAGGTTTGAATTTGAAAAGTACTTCCTGGGCAGAGGAGTTTTATTAGAGAAGTTTGAGGGGAGAGAAGTTTGAGAGGAAGCTATAATGGATGTGAAAGGATTTAAAGGAGGGGTGCCTGGGTAGCTCAGTCTGTTAAGTGTTTGACTCTTGATTTTGGCTTGGGTCATGATCTTAGGGTGATGAGATTGAGCCCCGCCTCAAGCTCCATGCTCCGTGCGGAGTCTGTTTGAGATTCTCTCTCTCCCTCTACCCTTGCTGCCTACCGCCTCCACTCTCTCTCAAAATAAATAAGTAAATCTTTAAAAAAAAAAAGATTAAAAGGAAATTCTTAAAAAGTATGTTAGGGTCTTCCTTTATCTCTGGATGTGCCCAGAAATGCAAGCACAGGAGGGTTTGTGGTTGTGCCGCCTATCACTGGGGCCACCCTCTTTGGGGTGACCCATGGGTCACGTGTTTATAAGCATTGCATTCACCACACTTTTCCTTCTTCATTCCCACCTCTAGAAAACAACAACAAGTTAACATCAACAACTCCCTAGGAAACAAAAATTAGAAGGAATGGGGTTTCAAAGACTCAAAAGACTGAATTCTTGGGCCTTGAGCAAAAAGAAATTTGCTTGAGTCTAGGAGAGACTGTGTTCTGGGCCAAGATGGGGGTGAAAGAAAATGTAGAAAAATTTATCCAGTGGTTCTCATCACCCTTTGGTCAAAAGATATCCCGGGCTGTGACAGCCCACTGCACTTCAGTTATATGTGTGTGTTTGGGGGTGGGGTGGGAATGAAGAGGTGCCCAGGAAGGCCCCACAGAGGCAGGCACCTCAGGTGGAGGTGAGTGTCCCAAGCACAGGTGGGCTTCGCCTGGGTAGCTGTCAGAGTTGACACAGGGCTGGGACAAGATACATCAGGGCTGAGAGGTTCTGGGCAATGGTGCGTGCAGAAGAGGCATATGATTTGGTCAATGGAGACGGAGCATGGATGTATATATAATTAAGAGTTTTGTGGTGGGCCCATGGTACCCACCGCAAAACTCTTAATTGCTCATGACAGGAATATACACATGAAATAAAAACCAGCCACACGATCCCAATAAACCATTTGTTTCACAGTTCTATCTAGATTTACTAACTCTGCAAATTCAACAGACCAAGGTAGGTTTCACCTTTGTTTATAGTGCCCATTTTCACTACAGGAAGGATTAACGAGCAATATAAAATGACCCAAAAGCAAAATTGGAACATGGGCTCTGGCTATCAATGAACAGGTTCACTGATTTCTGAATTAGTGAAAGTGGGTGCTGTTGGGAGGGGAGAGAAGTGGAATTTGAAATTTACTTTAGAAGAATCAGATGGAATTCATTATACTTTGGTATCACAGTTAATTTTTTAGCCACAAATAATAGCAAATACTTTTGGCACCCCACGGTTAGTAGGAAACCAACTGGTTTAGCAGTCAGAAAACCTGAGATCTAGTCCGAATTTTGTTGATTTTTCTAGTCTTCTTACAGAATGATGTTCTTTAAGAGCAGTCCTGACAAAGTATCCTATGAAACAGGTGAAGAATCTGATGTTATGTCCTAGTTAGGCACCTGGTTTTTCAAGCATGAGCTAAATTTGTCCTTGCCTGTCTTCAACTCAGATTCAAATTAGAGAAAACTCAGATTTGTTGTTTCCTTGGGTTAGGGGGTGAGGCCAAAATAAGGTTTAAGAGAGCACAAAGAAATCAGTAGAGCCTTGTCCTCCAGGTAGGAATGTACAGGACAAATGTTATGACAGTTCAATTTCGGTAAACAAGAAATTTGGCAACGTTAACACAACACCACAGTAGAGTTTAGTAACTTCAGTTTCTTTTTCTTTTCTGGAGGTGGAGGGGAGTTTACATCCCTCAAAGGACATTGACTAAAATAGATGAGACTTAGACTGGAATTTTTTTTTTTTTTATAGCAAAGAGCAAACTTTCTTTCTTTGTTTCTTCTGTCGCCCTCTATTGGTTCTGATCCTGGAAGAGCAAAACAACAAAAAAACTTGAGATTCAGCCATTTATTTTATGTGAAAATTAAATATATTTGTTCCTTATTCTTGGTCCTATTTCTACCTTACCTTCAAAGGTAACGTGTCTTAGAGCTACAGTAGAAAGTTTTTTCTAAAAAATTAAAATTCTAATGGAACAAGTACAAACTCTAACTGGGTTATTAAGGATTTAATCAAGAATTTAAAATCTGATATTAATATTAGCTATTTCATGTAATTGCATTATTAAACCAATAAGAAAAAGAATTTATTATTAAATAATTAAAAATCATCCCTTACAGGTCACTTGTAGCTTATCGGTGACATTCTGCAGTCCTACTGAAACTTAATTTTCATTGGATTATTAGTATAAAATGTATCCTTCCACTAGTTCCTGGTCCCACCTCCCATCTTCTCGCAGAGCTTTCTCATTCTATTTTGCTTTCTCTTTCCTGTGTCTTAAAAATTTCCCTATGGGTTATTTTATTATTATTGTTATTAATTTTTTTAGAGAGGGAGAGTGAGAATGTGAGGGCTGGGGCAGGGGCAGAGGGAGGGAGGGAGGGAGAGAGAGAGAGAGAGAGAGAGAGAGAGAGAGAGAGAATCCCAAAGCAGGCTCCACACTGAGCCCTGAGCTTGATCTCGATCTCATGACCCTGAAATCATGACCTGAGCCAAAATCAAGAGTCTGACCCGTGACTGAGCCACCCAGGTGCCCCCCATGGGTTATTTTTGCCTCCACACATAAATATACTCAAGATGTTCCCATCCTGAAAACGATTAGGTCCTGTCTATCCACTGCTGTATCTTTCCTTGTCTTGCTGTCTCTGTTCTTTTTTTCCCTTCCTGTCCCCATTTCTCTCTTTTTCTCCAGAGCTCCCCTCCCTGCCCTCCTCCTCCCTTCTCCTCCTACAACCTCTCCCTTTCATTCACTCATTAAGTACTGTTGAGGGTGGTGGTGCCTTCGTTGTGTCTAACAATGTGGTGAGTTCTGGAAAACAGGAATGTACTGGAAAGACTGGAATGTGCCCTTATGGGGCCTAATATTTGGCAAAGAAGACAAACGTGTGATAAGCAAGTAATGCAGTAGCCTCGCCTTCACTTCTTACCTCAAATCTATTGCAACTGGGTTTGATGCTCCAGCCCAGGCTGTCAATGACCTCTCAGTTCCAAAAGCAATGAACCCTTTTTGTTCTACTTAAACTTTTAATTTCTTATCAGAGCTTATCACATTATTCTTCTGGAAGCTTCTTTCTCATTTGCTTTGTGTCCCCAGTCTTCACTGGCTTTCTTATTCTTTCTTGCCCCATAGGCCTTTATGGTAACTTTTCCTATGCTCATTAATGAAATGGGTGACATTTCATAGTGCTCAATGATTAGTCCTTTTATAATTTTTCTTCTCTGATTTCCTGAGGCAAACCTATTGCCATGCATTCTGTTGCAACCAATGCATTGGGAACTACATAATCAATCATATCTCTTTCCCAAGGATGAGTTCCATCTATTTAACTGCTTGGTAGCATCCTATCTCAACCGCAACAGGTTCCAAGTTGAACTTACTGTCTTTAAAACTGTGCTTCCTGTCTTATTTTAGAGAATCCCCATACAATCACCTAAACTAGGTGGTAATAAAGAAGAGCAGCAAGATTTTCAAGAACTGGCTTTTATATGTAAGATTCAGACTGAGATTTAAATGACAAGGAGGAGTCAATTACATAACTACCTGGGAGACAATGTATTCTAGGCACAGGAAGCAAAGGCCCAGAGGTAGAGAATGGTTCTGAGGTGTTCACAGGACAGAAAAAAGACCAATGTGACTGGAGGGTAGTGTGAAAAAGGAAGGCTAGTATCAGATGAGCTTGGGAAATTGGCAGAGATTACATCAAAGTTGTAGGTCACCAAAAAGGTTTAATTTTATTCTACATAAAATAGGATGCCATTGAGGGATTCTTCAGCCAGAGAATCACATTTGATTATACTTTATAAAGATGACTTCTACCACTCAATAAATAACAAATTGTGAGAGAGTAAGAGTACAAACATGGTGTTCAGCTAGGAGGCTCTTCAGGAACACAGGCAAGAGATGCTGAATGTTGGAAGGAGTAGTACCAGGCGAGCTGGAAGGGGGAGAAGGCAGGATATATTTTGGAAGTAGCATCAATAAGACTTGCTGACAAATTAGGTAATAGAAGGTGAGGTGAAGAAAGGCATCAAAGATTACTCCTAGGTTTTTGGTATGAGCAGCTGTGGAGCCATTTTACCAAGATGCAAAGAACACGGGAGGAAGTGGAATTTTGAACAGGGGGATGCAGATAGAAAGTTTTTTGATTATGTAAAGTATGAAATACCTTTAAGATCTCCAAAAGGAAATGTCAAGTAGGCAGTTGGATGAATGAATCTGGAACCTGGCGCAGAGATGTCAGAGCTGAGACCTAAATGTGGGAGCCTTTGACAAATAGATGGTATTTGAAGTCATGGGAATGAATATGATCATCCAACAAGTGAATGTAGGCATAGCAGAGGACAGGAGGGCTGAGGATGGAGTCCTGGATTACGCTAATATTTAGAGGTCAGGTAGGACAGAAGCTGGCAGACTAGTTACAGTGAGGAAGCAGAGACCAGGAGAATGTAGCGTCACTGAAGCCCAGAGAAGAGTTGGCTTCACTAGAGAGTCATCAGTGCTCCTGAGAGGTTAAGCAAATGGAGGGCAAAAAAGGAATGCTAGGTAGTTTGTCAATGACCTTGACAAGAGCAGTTTTGGATTAAAAGTAGTCCTGTCTTTGAAAGTGAGTTCTTCAAATTTTCCTAATATACTTTACTTGTATTATTCTTTAAGTTTACAAATGGTTGTATTAACACTGCTATGGTCCTTTATAATAGCTAATAACAGTCACTGTTAATGAAAGCTTCTTAGAATAGTGCGTGCAAAAGCACAGATATCTAGAAAATGGTCTGACCTTTTAGAAGCTGGGATTAGTTGAATATGGCTGGAGTTTATAGTATGTGAGGGAGAAAGAGCGAAAGTGAAGTTGGGACAGGTAGACAGGACAGATTAAATACAGTAATGTTTTATAGTTTTGTAGTTTTTCGGAGTTTTGTCATTTTCCTCATATAGATCTTAACATATTTTGTTAGATTTATACCCAAGTATTTCATCTTTGGGGGTGTTAATATAAATGATATTATGCTTTATTTCAAAGTCCACTTGTTCATTGTTGGTATATAGAAAAGTGATTGACTTTTGAATAGTAACCTTGTATTCTGCAACCTTGTTATAATTTCTTCTATGAATTTTCTATAAGGAGGTTTGATTTGTTGATTCTTTAGGATTTTTCTACACAGATGGGTCATGTCATCTGCAAATGAAGGCAGTTTTATTTCTCCCTTCCCAGTCTGTATGCCTTAATTTCCTTTTCTCATTGCATTACCAAGACTTCCATTACAGTGTTGGAAAGCAGTGGTGAGAGGGGAAATCTTTGTCTTGCTCCTTATCTTAGTAGAAAAGCTTACAGTTTCTCACCATTAAGTATAATGTTATCCATAAGTTTTTTGTTTAATTTTTTAAAAGTGAAGTTGAGGAGGTTTCCCTCTATTCCTAGCTTACCAAGGGTTTTTATAATGAATGGGTGATGGTTTGTTTAAAACGTTTTTTTCTGGGGTGCTGGGTGGCTCAGTCAGTTAAGCCTCCTACTCTTGATCTTGGCTCAGTTCATGACCTCAGGGTCCTGAGATTGAACCCTGTGTCTGGCTCTGCTCTGGATGGAATCTGTTTGAGATTCTCTCTTCCTCTTCCTCTGCCCCCAAACGCCTACCCCAGTGTACACATGTATGCTCTCTCTCACAAATAAATAAAAAAATCTTTAAAAAAAAGTTTTTTTCTGCATCTGTAGATAAGATCCTGTGATTTTTCTTTTTTCACCTATTGGTGTGATGGATCCCATTTACTTCTTTAACTTTTAATATTCACCCTTAATGTTATTTTTTGAATGTTGAACCTACCTGGGATAAATCACACTTAGTTATGGTATATAAATCTTTCTTATATGTTGTTGGATTTCATTTATTAATATTTTGTTGAGTATTTTTATATCTACATTCATGAGAAATACTGGTCTGTAATTTTCTTATGTCTTTGGTTTTATGGTATTATGGTAATGCTGGCCTCATAGAATGGGTTAGAAAGCGTTTTCTCTGCTTCTATCTTCTGAAAGAGATTGTAGAGAATTGGCATAATTTTTTCCTTACATGTTTAGCAGAATTCACCAGTGAACCTCTCTGGGCCTGGTGCTTTCTGTTTTGTAAGGTTATCAATTATTTCTTGAAAAGATACAGGCAGTCAGCTTGTTTATTTCCTCTTGTGTGAGTTTTGGTGGATTGTGTCTTTCAAGGAATGGTCGGTCCACTTCTAGGCTAACAAATTTGGGGGCATAGAGTTGATAGCATTCTTTTATTATCCTTTTAATCTCCATAGGATCTATAGTGATGTCCCCTCTTTTATTTCTGATATTAATTTGTGTTTTCTTTTTATCTTAGCCAGGCCTAGAAGTTTATCAACTTTATTAGTTTTTTAAAAAATGGCTTTTGGGTTTTTAAATTTTCTTTAGTTCCTGTGTTCAATGATTTCTGCTTGAATTATTTCTTCTGCTTACTTTGGAATTAATTTTCTCTTTCTGTAGTTTTCTAAGGCAGAAGCTTAGATGATTGATTTTTAGATCTTCTTTTCTAATGTATACATTCAATGCTATAAAGTTCCAAGTATGGCTTTTGCTGCATCACACACATCTTAAGTTGGGTTTGCATTTTCATTTAGTTCAAAATATTTAAAAATTTCTCTTGAGATTCCTTCTTCCACCCATGTGTTGTTTAGAAGTGTGTTGTTTAATTTTCATATATTTCAGGATTTTTCAGTTATCTTTGTTATTGATTTCTAGTTTAATTCCACTGTGGTATGAGAGTAGACATTGTGTGATTTCTATTGTTTTACATTTGTTACGGTATGTATTATGGCCTACAGTATGTTCTATCTTGGTGAATATTCCATGTCAACTTGAAGAATGTGTATTCTGCTATTTGATGAAATAGTCTATAAGTGTTTATTATCTTCAGTTGATTGATGTTGCGTTCAGCTATTTTTTATTTTTCTCCCTGCTGGATATGTCCCTTTCCAATAGGGAGGTATTAAAGTCTCCAACTATAATAAACTCACCTTGCTGTTCTATCAGTTTTTGCCACACGTATTTTGATGCTTTGTTGTTAGGCACATACGTGTGAAAAATTATTACATTTTCTTAGAGAACTGACCTCTTTGTCATTATGTAATGCCCCTCTTTATCCCTGGTAACTTTCCTTGCTCTGAAGTCTGCTCTGTCTGAAATTAATATAGCTACGCCTGCTTTCTTTTGGTGTTAGCATGGTATATTTTTCTTCATCCCTTTACTTTTAATATATAAGAAACTTTATCTTTAAAGTGCCTTTCTTGTGTGCTTGGCTGGCTGTCAGTAGAGCATGAGACTCTTGATCTCAAGGTTGTAAGTTTGAGCCCCATGTTGGGTGAAGAGTTTACTTAAAAATAAAATCTTTGAAGTGGGTTTCTTGTAAGTCAAATCACTATGCTGTACATATTAAATTTCTACAGTGCAATATAGCAATTATATTCCAATACAACAAAGGAAAAAAAAAACCCTAAAGATAACAAGTGTTGAGGATAAGGAGAAAAGGGAACCCTTGTACAGTGTTGGTCAGAATGTAAATTCTGGAGTGCCTGGGTAGCTCAGTGGGTTAAGCAGTTGACTCTTGAATTTGGCTGAGGACATGATCTTGGGGTTATGGGGTCAAGCCCTGAGTTAGGCTCCACACACAGCGTGGAGTCTGCTTGTCCCTCTCCCTCTGCTCCTCCTCCCCCCAACCCCCATCATGCACTTGCTCTCAGATAAATAAATAAATAGAATGTAAATTGGTACAGCCACTGTGGGAAAACTGTGTGGAGGTTTCTACAAAAATTAAAAATAAAACTACCTTGTGACCCAGCAGTCCCATATATAGGTATATATCCAAAGGAACAAAAATCACTACCTCAAAGAGGGGGTTAAATGGTAAAGTGAATTTCTTGTAGACAACCTATAGAATATTTAATTATTGCTATAACTTTGTCTTTAACAAATTTAAG
This sequence comes from Eumetopias jubatus, assembly GCF_037043125.1. Lineage (NCBI taxonomy): Eukaryota > Metazoa > Chordata > Mammalia > Carnivora > Otariidae > Eumetopias > Eumetopias jubatus. The sequence continues at coordinate 50,797,484 of NW_028274809.1, forward strand.
TCTTATATGGTATTAAAGCATGTAGTAGGTACTTAATAAGTATTTGAGTTAATGAATGATATGTAATTGTCATTGACATTTTTGAATGTCATTTTTAATGAGTGTATTACTGAATGAGAATTATTAATGAATGACAAATGTCATTTAAAAATACTGGTTTTTTTTGTTGCTAACTAAAAAAAATTAGTATTGTGGTTTATGTTAATAAAAATGAATCCTTACATGAAATACATGTCGAAATATAGTTGATTCATTATTTGTGGATTCATATTTATGAATTTGCCTACTCACTAAAATGTATTTAGAACCCTAACATCAATACTCATGTTGGTTCCATGGTCATTCCCAGACATGTGCAGAGCAGCATAAAATTTGAGTGGCCTGATGCACACATTTACACCTTTGGTTGAGCAATGTGGCTCTCTGCCTTCTACTCTTAGTTCTCATACCATAAAGAAGTGTTCTTATGGTCTATTTAGTGCCATGTTTTTCACATTGGGTGCTTTGTTATTTTGCTATTTTTTTTAAAATGGCCTCCAAACATAGTGTTAAAGTGCTGTCTAGTGTTTCTAAGTACAAGGAGGCTGTCATGTACCTTATAGAGAAAACACTCATAAAGTAAGGCTATATATTCACCAGTTGTCAAAAATGTGACCAGAGTCTTACAGGAACCTAATTCTATATTCCCCTAGAAACAGTGGTTCAGTATTTGCTAATACAATGTTTGTGATGAATTTGTAGAAAAAAGAAAAAACTACACAGAAAAGTGAGAATTGACTGTATTAACTGAGGTGACTAGGGGTTGCTTAAAATAATTCAGGAAGTGCAGGAAATTGTGTTGGGGCATAGACGAAACACACAGGCAATGGGCACATGAGGGCTCATTAGACTATTTTCTCTCTTTTGGTATATGTTTGGCATTTTCAATGATAAAAAGTTATCTTTAAATCCTATTATAAGTATTTGAAGGCTTGAATTACAAATATTTTCATGAACATTTGATGCTTCTGATCAATTTCAGTACTTGACTCAAAATTTTCATAATTCTTTTAACCTTCTGTTTCCTCCAGCTCTACCCCTTTCTACTGTCGTAAGAGAAAATGAAAGGAAGTTAGAATACAATCTGAGGGCTTTGAAAATAGTTTAATTAAATTGCACAGACCCAGAACAATTATGTCTTGTGGGGTTCTGTCTGGCTCTCTAGAATAGCCGACACATTAAACAAGTAAGGTGCTGCCAGGGCTTTTATTTACATAGCTCTCTCGCCTACCTCAAGGACTCCGTGACATCCTGTGCTCTTTTGCTTTTCTGAGAATAAAGATTCTCTAAGGGAACCCTCCTACCAAGCATTAACCCTTACACACTGGGTCCAGCAGTGATTGACTGAGAGAGTTTGTTTCCCTTAAACTACAGAACATTTTCTTCTTAGTTTCGTGTTGACCTTGACCCTAAAGACAATCTCTGGACCGCCCTTGATAGATGAAGAATTTATAAACTGACCTGTGAGGTTGGCTCACAGAGAGGGAGGGATAGGCCACAAGGTCTGTTTGTTTGTCTTAATAATTAAAAAAAAAAAACAAAACACAAAACACCCAGAACTGAAAGAAACGAGAGAAATACAGGGCGGTGGGGAAAAACATAATTGTACCTTGTGCTTTCCTAATGTTTCTTGCCTGTGGGGCTCAAAATACTCTCTAAACATTAACTCAAACATCAGTAGCTCCAAGGTACAGACAGGGCAAACATTATTACCTTCCTCTGAAAGACGAGGTTAGACAGGGCAGGGAAACGACAGAGCCAAGATTAGGACTCAGAATTGGAATGCTGTTCAGCAACCAGCTAAGTTAACTCCAGGACCCCTACTCTCCCTTCACTGGGCGGGTCTTCGTTCCTCTCCTTAGTTATAATTCCACCCCTCACCACAGGCCTCTTGTGATCTCCATTCTCTTCTCAGTGAGGCCTTCCCCAACCACCCTATCGAAGTAGTATTCCTCCATCCCTCATGGCCTCCTCACTCTCTCTCCTTCTCTAGCTTTATGATTTCTTTTTGCCCTTATCATCTGGCACCTTGTCTATTCCTGGTTTCCCTTCATCGGTATGCTCCATAAGGGAATATGCACTGGTCTATCTCCAATGCCTGCTGACCCCAAAGTAGGGGCTGAGTAAATATTTATTAACTCCCTTTTAGTAAAACCTGCTTTTAGTTAAAATCCAATAGTTATCTCAAGGTGCTTGAGAAGGCTTAATATAAGACATCTTCTGGGGGGTTGCTTTCATTGTAATCGGAGAAAGCTTGCTGTGAGTTAGCCAAAGGAACAAGCTCTAATTTGTAGCAACTAATAGTTTCAAGAAAGTATTTTTGCACAGAAAGGGATCCTTTTGATGATTTCTGAGCTAAGCCCAAGGCTCGCCTTCCCAAGAGCTATCATCAGAGACAGAGTGAGAGAAAAAAAGTGGATGAGAAATATACTTTGCATACTGTACATCAGTAGTGCTGAGAAATCAGAGGGAGGCTGCTTTTAGAGCCCAGACCCGCAATCATGGATAAAGCAGAGAAATCCCTTTCCTACTGGCCTGTCTACTGATGAAGAGTTTCATGTAGTTTCCTAGTGCCAGTCTTTGAACAGTTAGGTGATATAAAGGGTGAGCCTTTTCTTACAGAAACTCATCAGGACAAATTGTAATTAGGAGCAAATCAGAACATGCATACTTCTAGTGGCTTCTGAAAGGTGCAAGTACCAGGGTAAAGTCTATTTAGATGATAATCCATATTATGGTTGTTGTGTAAGTTTACTATTTATTTTTATTTTTAAAGAGTGTGTGCACATACACGTGCGAGTGGCAGTGGGGAGGGGCAGAGGGAGAGGTAGAGAGAGAGAATCTTAAGCAGGCTCCACACCCAGTGCAGAGCCCAACACGGGGCTGTATATCATGAGCCTGAGATCACGACCTGAGCTGAAATCAAGAGGTGGATGCTTAGGGCGCCTGGGTGGCTCTGTCAGTTAAGCGTCTGCCTTCGGCTCAGGTCATGATCCCAGGACCCGATCCCAGGATCGGGTCCCCAGTCGGGCTCCCTGCTCAGCAGGGCATCTGCTTCTTCCCCTGCCCTTCCCCCCTGCTTGTGCTCTCGCTCTCAAAAATAAATAAATAAAATCTTTGGAAAAGAAAAAAGAGTCGGATGCTTAACCAGTTGAGCCACCCAGATATTCCTGTGTAAGTTTATTTTTATAAAAGTTAATATTTTCACATTGATAACTTCTAGTTGATTCTTAATTGCTGCATATATTTTGGCATTTTTTTGTGTTCTTTTGCTTTTGTTTACACCCAGCTTTGTCCAAGGAAGCATTTAAGAAAGCTTACATACAATAAAAATTAAAAATTGGTGAAAGGAAGTCGATATGAAGGAAAAGTGACTAGGACAGGTGAGAAAAGAAGAATAATGCCTAAATACTGCCCACGGGCTGAATGGGAGGAACTTTTCTGAGCACTTTGCATATGCGAATTCACTTAATCCTGACAACAACCCCACAAGATTGGTACTATTATTCTCTCCATTTTACAGATGAAGTGACCGAGGCACTGAAAAGTGATGGAGACTATAAGTAATAAGTGGTAGAGCTCTGGAGCTCAAACTTGGGCATTCTGGCTCCATAATGCTTTACTGATTTAACAATGAAGCTGCAAATAGGATAATGCACAAAGTAGAGATTGTAAGATCCTGCGGTCCTGCTAGAGACCGACCACAAATTTACCTCTAAGATTTTTGGCAGACAAAATCGAGAAGGAAAAACGATCAGTTACATGATTCACAGTGTTCAGGAGATAAAAACAAGCTAGTTGCTCAAGAGCAGCATAATTATTTCTGGATGGGAGACTAGGAAGAAAATTCTCTTATAAATTCTCACAAAGAAGTCACTATGTAATGAAGTGGACACTATTCTCCAGTAAAGCTGTCAGATTTTCATAGGGCTGCTTCTTACAACATCCTTCACTGTGTCATAATGTATAACTAATGTCAAAGCCAAATTCAGTAAAAAGCAATTCTACAGGGGTGTGGATTTCAGAAGATGTGGTCAGGTTTGTGGATCTCTGCTGGTCTGGCTTAATTTAGGAGAACATTTTAGGCTATTTAGGGGGAAGAATGGACTGTAGATTCCATAGGCCACTGTCCATAATCATTATGTCTCTCAATTGAGCTTTTGTAAAATTTTGAGTGGTAGTGAGTCTGAGGTTATTTCCTGACCAGCACCTGGAGTGCAGCTCTTCTATGCTGCTGGTTAGTATGGAGCTGTTGCAGCCAACTCAATCAGGCGAGGAAATGCAAGGATGGGGTTTGAATAAAGGGCCACCCAGTTTGCACAGGACCACATTCAAAGGCATGGAATCTGGGGCCGTGACCGCCCCCAAAATACATAGAGCCAAAGTGACTTTGTGGAAATCCAAAAGTTCCTCCTAGAGAATTTTGACCTAGAATTCTTAAAAATGTTTTTTTAATTCAAGAATAATTGACATAAATATTGGATTAGTTTTGGGTGTACAACCTAGTGATTTGATACTTATATACATTATGCAATGGTCACCACAGTAAATCTAGTTACCGTTTGTCATCACATTACAATAATTGTTATATTATTGACTGTATTGCTGACTATATTCCCTTGCTGTATATTATACCCCCAAGTCTTACTTACTTCATAACTGGAAGATTACATCTCCTAATCCTCTTCACTTATTTTCTCCATTCCCCCGCCTCCTCCTCTGGCAACCATCACTTTGTTCTCTGTATCTCTGAGTCTGTTTGTTTTGTCTTTTTTTGTTTTTCAGACTCCACATGTAAGTGAAATCGTATGGTATTTGTCTTTCTCTATCTGACTTAACTCACTTAGCATAATACCCTCTAGGTCCATCCATGTTGTCAAAATGACAAATCTCACTCTCTTTTATGGCCGAGTAATAGTCTATTGTATGTATACACCACATCTTCTTTATCAATTCATCTGTCGGTGGGCATTTAGGTTGCTTCCATATCTTGGCTATTGTCAATAATGTTACAACGAACATGGGGGTGCATATACATTTTTGAATTAGTGTTTCCATTTTCTTTGGATGAATACCTAGAAGTAGAATCGCTGGGTCGTATGGCAGTTCTATTTTCCATTTTTAGAGGAACCTCCACACTGTTTTCCACAGTGGCTGCACCAGTTTACATTCCCACCAACAGTGCATGAGGGTTTCCTATTCTCCACGTCCTTGTCAACACTTGTTATTTCTTGTCTTTTTGATACTCATCATTCTGACAGGTATGAGGTGATAACTCATTGTGGTTTTGATTTGCATTCCCCTGATGATTAGTGATGTTGAACACCTTTTCATGTGTCTATTGGCCATCTGTACATCTTTGAAAAAATGTCTGTTGAGGTCCTCTGCCATTTTTTAAAGTTAAAATTTTTTTCAATGCTGAGTTTTAGGAGTTCTTTATATATTTTGGATGTTAACCCTTCATCAGATATATCATTTGCAGGGCCGCCTGGGTGGCTCAGTCATTAAGTGTCTGCCTTCGGCTCAGGTGATGATCCCAGGGTCCTGGATCGAGCCCCGCATCGGGCTCCCTGCTCCACGGTAAGCCTGCTTCTCCCTCTCCCACTCCCCCTGCTTGTGTTCCCTCTCTCTCTCTGTGTCTTTCTCTATCAAATAAATAAATAAAATCTTAAAAAAAAAGATCTCATTTGCAAATACCTTTTCCCATTCAGTAAGTTGCCCTTTGACTTTTTAAAAAAAGATTTAATTTTAGAGAGCGAGAGAGAGAGAGAGCATGTGTGCATGTGAGTTGGGTGGGAGGGGCAGAGGAAGAGGGAGAGAGAATCCTCAAGCAGACTCCCAGCTGAGTATGGAGTCTGACACGGGGCTTGATCCCCGGACCCTGAGATCATGACCTAAGCTGAAATCAAGAGTTACGGCCCAAGTGACTGAGCCACTCAGGGCCTCAGGTTGCCTTTTGATTTTTTTTTAAGATTTTATTTATTTATTTGACAGAGACACAGAGAGAGAGGGAACACAAGCAGTGGGAGTGGGAGAGGGAGAAGCAGGCTTCCTGCTGAGCAGGGAGCCTGATGCGGGACTCGATCCAGGGACTCCAGGATCATGACCTGAGCTGAAGGCAGTCGCTTAACCAACTAAGCCACCCAGGTGCCCCGTCTTTAAACCATTTTGAGTTTATTTTTGTGTATGGTGTAAAAAAGTGGTCCAGTTTCATTCTTTTGCATATTGCTGTCCAGCTTTTTCAACACCATGTATTAAAGAGTCTGTCTTTTACCCATTGTATATTCTTGCCTCTTTTGTTGTAGATTAATTGACCATACACACATGGGTTTATTTCTGGGTTCTCTATTTTTTTTCCATTGATTTATGTGTCTGTTTTTGAGCCAGTATACCATACTGGTTTTATTACAGTAGCTTTGTAGTATAGTTTGAAATCTGGGAGCATGATACCTTTAGCTTTGTTCTTTCTCAAAACTGCTTTGGCTCTTCAGGGTCTTTTGTGGTTCCATACAAATTTTAGGATTATTTGTTCTACTATTGTGAAATATGCCATTGGTATTTTGTTAGGGATTGCAATGAATTTGTAGATTGCTTTGGGTAGTATAGACAGGTTAACAATATTAATTCTAGTATATGACAAGGTATTCCATTTATTTGTGTCTTTTCATCAGTCTCACATAGTTTCCTGAGTACAGGTCTTTCACTTTCTTCGTTAAATTTATTCTAGGTATATTTACTCTTTTTGATGCAATTGTAAATGGGATTATTTTCTGAATTTCTCTTGATAGTTTGTTATTAGTATCTAGAAATCTGTTCTATACATTGATTTTTTTTTAAATTTTTTATTGTTATGTTAATCACCATATATTACATCATTAGTTTTTGGTGCAGTGTTCCATGATTCATTGTTTGTTCATAACACCCAGTGCTCCATGCAGAACGTGCCCTCCTCAATACCCATCACCAGGCTAACCCATCCCCCTACCCCCCTCCCCTCTAGAACCCTCAGTTTGTTTTTCAGAGTCCATCATCTCTCATGGTTCGTCTCCCCCTCTGACATACTCCCCTTTTCTTCCTCTCCTGTTATCTTCTTCTTTTTCTTTTTTCTTAAAATATGTTGCGTTATTTGTTTCAGAAGTACAGAACTGTGATTCAACAGTCTTGCACAATTCACAGCGCTCACCGTAGCACATACCCTCCCCAATGTCTATCACCCAGCCACCCCATCCCTTATACATTGATTTTATATCCTGCAACTTTTACAACAATTTTACTGAATTCACCTATTCTAATAGTTTTGGGTGGAGGCTTTAGAGTTTCTTATATATAGTATGTTATCTGTGAATGGTGACACTTTTACTTCTTTTCCAATTTGGATGCTTTTTATTGCTATTTCTTGCTTAATTGATATGTCTAGGACTTAAGGTACTATGTTCAGTAAAAATGGTAAGAATGGGCATCCTTGTCTTATTCCTGATCTTAGAGGAAAAGCTTTCAGCTTTTCACTGTTGAGTATGTTACCTATGGGTTTGTCACTCATGGCCTTTACTATGGTGAGGTACATTCTATACTCATTTTGTTGAGAGTTTATCATGAATGGATGTTGTACTTTGTCAAATGCTTTTTCTACATCTACTGAGATGATCATGTAATTTATATCTTTGTTTTATTAATGTGGTGTATCACATTGATTGAATTCCACATATTAAACCATCCTTTTATCCCTGGAATAAATCCCATTTGATCATGGTTTATGATTTTTTTTAATGTATTGTTGAGGATTTTTACATCTATGTTAATTAAGTATACTGGACTCTAATTTCCTTTTCTTGTTGGGTTTTTGTCTAGTTTAGGTATCAGGGTAATTCTGGCCTCAGAATGAATTCAGAAACATTTGTTCTTCATGAATATTGTGAAGTAGTTTGATACGGGTAGGTATTAACTATTCTTTAAATGTTTGGTAGAACTGGCCTGTGAAGCCATTTGGTGCTGGAGCCATCTGGTCCTGGACTTCTGTTTCTTGGGAATATTTTGATTACTGATTCAATTTCGTTACTAGTGATTGGTCTCTTTACTTTTTCTATTTCTACCAGATTCATTCTTGGAAGATTGTATGTTTCTAGTAATTTATCAATTTCTTCAAGATTTTTCAATTTTTTTGGCATGTAACTGTTTGTAGTAGTCTTTTATGATCCTTTGTATTTCTGTGGTTTCATTTGTAACTTCCCCTCCTCAATAGCTGAGTTTATTTATTTGGGGACTTTTTTTTCCCTTGGTAGTCTTGCTAAAGATTTATCAATTTTATCTTTTGAAAGATTTAGCTTTAATTTCATTGATCTCTATTTCATTTATTTCTACTCTGATCTTTATTATTTTCTTATACTAACTTTGCACTTTGTTTTCTTTTCCTATTTCCTTCAGGTGTAAGTTTAGATTGAGATTTTTCTTCCCTTTTGAGGTGGGCCTCTATAGCTAGAAACTTCCCTCTTAGAACTGCTTTTACTGCATCCCATAGATTTTGGAGGATTGTGTCTTCATTTTCGTTTGTCTCAAGGTACTTTATTTGTTTCTTCTTTGATTTCTTCATTGACCCAATCGTTGTTCAGTAACATGTTGTTTAGTCTGCATGTGTTCATCTTTTTATTTTCCAGCTTTCTTTTTATAAACTGATTTCTAGTTTCCTACTGTTGTGGTCAGAAAAGATGCTCGATATGATTTCAATCTTATTAAATTAGTTAATACTTGTTTTGTGCCCTAACATGTGATTTGTCCTGGAGAATGTTTCATGTGCACTTGAGAAGAATGTGTATTCTGCTGTTTTCATATAGAATGTTCTCTATATATCTTTTAAGTCCATTCATTTAATGTGTCATTAAGGCCAATGCTTTCTTATTCATTTTCTGCCTGGATAATTTATCCATTGATGTAAGTGGGGTGTTAAAGTCCCCTGTTATTGTATTACTATCAGTTTCTCCCTTTGCATCTGTTAATATTTGCTTTATATATTTAGGTGCTCCTATGTTGGGTACATAAATATTTATAAGTTTTATCTTCTTGCTGGACTGATCCTTTTATCATTATGTAATTTTCTTCTTGGTCTCTTGTTATAGTCTTTGTTTTAAAGTCTATTTTGTATGATATAAGCATTACTACCCCAGTTTTCTTTTTGATTCTATTTTTATGGAATATCTTTTTCCATCCCTCCACTTTCAGTCTATGTGTATCTTTAGATAAAAGGAGAGTCTCTTGCAGGCAATATAGATGGACCTTTTTTTAAAAAAAAAAGATTTATTTATTTGAGAATGTGTGTGTGGAAGTGGGGGAGGGGCAGAGGGAGAGAAACATCAAGCAGACTACCCACTGAGCATGGAGCCCAACATATAGCTCATTCCCACAACCCATGAGATCGCGATCTGAGCCAAAATCAAGAGTCGGATGCTCAACTGACTGAGCCACCCAGGCATCCCATCGTCCACTTTTTAAAATCCATCTCAGCCATTCTCTATATTTTCTTTCAAGAATTTTGTCCGTATACATTTAAGTAATTATTGATAGATATGTATTTATTGTCATTTTGTTAACTGTGTCCTAACTTTGGTAGTTTTTCTCTTTTCTTTTGCTCTCTTCCCTTGTAATTTGATGACTTTCTTTAGTGTTATGTTGGATTCTTTCTGTTTTTTTTTTTTTTGTGTGTGTGTGTGTATCTACTACAGGTTTTTGGTTATGGTTACTGTGAAGTTCATATATAATAGCTTTTATATATAAAAGTGTATTTTAAGTTGGTGGCTATCTAGTTTGGAAGCATTTTAAAAGCACTTTTTTTTTAACCCTCATACTACCCTTATAAGGGTTATCCATTACTTTTTCAGTATGTTTGCCTTTACTAATGAGATTCTTTTTCTTTCATATATTTTCTTATTTTTAGTTGTGATATTTTCTTTCCATTTGAAGAAGTCCCTTTAATATTTTTTGTAAGGCTGGTGATAAACTCGTTTAGCTTTTGTTTGTCTGAGAAACTCTTTATCTCTCCTTTAATTCTTAATAATAACCTCACCAGGTATTATATTCTTAGTTGTAAGTTTTTCCTTTCAGCGCTTTAAATATATCATGTCACTCTCTTCTGGTCTGCAAAACTTCTCCTGAAAAATCAGCTTATAGTCATATGGGGGAATCCCTTATATGTAACAAATTGCTTTGCTCTTCTTGCAGCTTTCAAAATTCTCTATCTCTAATTTTTGACATTTAAATTATAATGTGTCTTGGTTTGGATCTCTCTGGGTGCATCTTGTTTTGGACTTGCTGTGCTTCTTAGAGCTGGAAAATTTTTTTCTTCCCCAGATTAGGGAAGTTTTCAGCTATTATTTCTTGAAACAAATTTTCTGCCCCTTTCTCTCACTTCTCTTTCTGAGATCCTTATAATGTTAACGTAAGTATGCTTGATGTTGTCCCGGAGGTCCCTTATATTAATGTTATTTTAAAAATTCTTTTTTCTTTTGGCTGTTCTGTTTAGGTGATTTCCATTACCCTGTTTCCCAGATTTCTAATCCATTCTTCTGTATTATTTAATTCATTGTGTATTCCCTCCAGTGTATTTTTCATTCCTGTTGCTATATTCTTCAGCTCTTGCTGGTACCTTGTTACATTTTCCATCTCTTTGTTAAAGTTCTTTTTCATCCATTCTTCTCCTGAGTTCAGTAAACCTCTTTATGACCATTTCTTTGAACTGCTACCTCTACCCTCCTGTTGTGGCTGGGAGTGAGTGCTGGGGCATGGTGGTGGGTTGGGCTGGCCCCAGCCTGGCTGGCTGCAGGCCCAGCCAGGACTCTTGTGGCATCCTGGTGGGTGGCGTTATTGTCCTGCTGGCTGTGAGGGCCAGCCAAGGCACAGCGTTATGTGGACCTTTTGGCAGAGCAGACCCCATAGTGTTAGCCTAAGAGGAGGATTCTAAAATGGTGTTCTTTAGTGCTGGGATCAGGCAGAATGAGAAACAAAAATGGCTGCCACCAGGGTCTCAATCCCATGGAGAAGCCCAGCTGCCTCCTTCTCCAGCCAGCATTCAAGATTAGTGAATTTCCTTCATCTATGGTCTAGGAGCTTTTCAACCTGGTGTTTTTGCACGGGTTTCTGGCTTATGCACATCCTTTAAGAGTGGGTTTTCCTTTTCCTACAATTCTATAGTTTTCCTGTAACCCTGTTAGTTTTCAAAGCCAGGTGTTTTGGGGCTCATTTCCCCTGTAAGGATCTAATGGTTGGAATGCCTGGCATAGAGCTCAAATCTCTTGCTCCACAGGAAAATGTCCTTTCCTGACTGTGGAATGCTGCATGTAGGGTGTGACTTTTTCCTTAGTAAGACTACATCTGTGCCTCTTCTATCTTGGTGCTGTCCCTTGTAGAAGCTCTGCTCTTTGAGTTTCTAGGTCCCCTTCAGAGGGAACTATTCCATATGTAGTTGTAAATTTGTTGTGTCTGTTGGAGGTGGTGAGCTCAGGATCTTCCCATGACACCACCCTGAATGGGAATCCCTCAATCTGGAATTCTTAAAGCAGATGCAATCAAATATTTGACATAGTGATAAAAAATCTCAACAAAGGACTCTTAAAAAATTAAAATTAATAAGACCAGCTTTCTTAAGCCATTGTGGAACTTCCTGAAACCACTCTGCTCATTGCCAGGACCTCAATGTATAGCTAGACTCCTGGAGAGAAGGCAGGCAAACAACCCCGAGGCAGACAGCATGGAAACAGTGACTGGAAAATGTCTGGAATACATGGGGGACGAGGGGAGCAGCAAGCAAGGAGACCCCTCTCCAGGGACAAAGGAGTGGCTGGTGCCATTTCCCTCCCTTGCCCGTCAGCATAAACACACAGCCACCTACCTGTAGTAAACAGCACAGCACCAACACTAGCTGCCCAACCTGCTTACACCAGGTTCCAACCATTGTGCTCTGTCACTACTGTCCTTCCTGGTCAAGTTTGCCTCAGTCCCAGCATGCAGGGCCCCTTTCCCAGAACACCAGTGGAAGCTTCTGCCCACACCACATCTCCTGACCAGAGAGTTCTGCAAGGCTTCAGTTCTAGGGGAAGTAGTATCATGTCTCATTTAACAAGCAGACCAGAGCATACCTAGTTAAAACTTGCCACAGTCTGGCCAAGGACCAAACACTGCCAGTGCAGGCAAGGAGAGTCTCTGCCGATGACTGGCCTGAGGGATAGAGCAGCCAGAACACAACAGCAGAGTACACACAGCACACACCAGAGACACTCTCTGAAGTGCTTGGCCCTGGACACTACCTGACCTCTTCTTCATAAAGCCATTATCTCAGGGGCAGGAAACATAACAGGCTTTTCTAACTCAGAGAAGAAGACAGAGACTTTGACGAAATGCCAAGGTGGAAGAATTAATCCCAAATGAAACAAAAAGATAAATTCACTGTTACAGATCTAAGCAAAAACAGATATAAGTAACATACCTGATGGAGAATTTAAAGCAACAATCATAAGGATACTCACTGGGCTTGAGAAGAGAATGGAAGACTTCAAGGAGGTCCTTAATGCAGAGATAAAAGAGTTAAAAAAATCAGAAATGAAAAATCCAATAACAGATTCAAAACAGACTGGATTCAATGAACACAAGGATGGAAGAAGCAGAAGAACAAATAAATGATACAGAAGATAAAATAATGGAAAATAATGAAGCTGAACAAAAGAGAATGAAGAATTATGGAACATGAGAATAGACTTAGGGAACTCAGGGACTCATTCAAATGTAATAACATTTATATTATAGGAGTCCCAGAAGAAGAGAGAGGAAAGGGGGCAGAAAACTTACTTGAGGCAATACTGCCGAAAACTTTTCTAATCTGGGGAAAGAAACAGACCTCCAGATCTAGGAGGCACAGAGAACTCCCATGAAAATCAACAAAAGCAGGCTAACACCCAGACATAAAATTAAATTTGCTAACTATAACAATAAAGAAAAAATCCCAAAAGTAGCAAGACAAAAGATGTCCCTAATTTACAAGGGAATACCCATAAGGCTAGCTGTGGATCTCTCCCAGAAACTTGGCAAGCCAAAGGGGGTGGCATGATATATTCAATGTGCTGAATGGGAAAAGTCTGCAGCCAAGAATACTCTATCAAGCAAGGCTATCATTCAGAAAAGGAGTGACAAAGAGTTTCCTCAGACAAACAAAAACTAAAGGAATTTGTGACCACTAAACCAGCCCTGCAAGAAATATTAAAGGGGGCGGTGTCTTTGAGTGGAAAAGAAGGTCAAAAAGTGACAAGGACAAGAAAGGAACAGAGAAAAATCTCCAGAAACAATGACAAAACAAGTAATAAAATGGCACTAAATACATATCTATGAATAAATACTCTGAATGTAAATGGATTAAATGCTCTACCCAAAAGACATAAGGTATCAGAATGGATAATAAAAACAAGACCCATCTATATGCTGCCTACGAGAGACTCATGTTAGATCAAAAGACACTTCCAGATTGAGAGTGAGGGGAGAATCATTTACCATGCAAATGGACATCAAAAGAAAGCTGGAGTAGCCATACTTATATCAGACTAGATTTTTAAACCAAAGACTGTAACAAGAGATGGAGAAGGGCACCATACCTTAAAAAGGGGACTATCCAACAAGAAGATCTAACAATTGTAAATATTTATGCCCCTAACATGGGAGCAGCTTTTGCTTATTATATAAACCAATTATATAAACCAATTAATAACAAATATAAAGGGACTCATTGATAACAAAAAAATAGGGGGCTTTAACACCCCACTTAAAGTGATGGACAGATCATCTCAGCAGAAAATCCAAAGGAAAAAATGGCTTTGGATGACACACTGGACCAGATGGACTTAACAGATATATTCAGAACATTTCATCCTAAGGCAGCAGAATATACATTCTTTTCAGTTACACACACACTAGGTCGCAAATCAGGCCTCAACAAGTACAAAAAGACTGAGATCATACCATGAGTATTTTTCTGACCACAACACTATGAAAGTCAACCACAAGAAAAAATTTGGAAAGACCACAAATACATGGAGGTTAAATAACATGCTGCTAAAAAATGAATGGGTCAACCAGGAAATCAAAGAAAAAATAAAAAAATACATAGGAACAAATGAAAATGAAAAACACAATGGTCCAAAACCTTTGAGATGCAGCAAAAGCAGTCTTAAGAGGGAAGTTTATAGCACTATAGGCCTACCTCAAAAAACAAGAAAAATCTCAAGAAAACAACCTAACCTTGTACCTAAACAAGCTAGAAAAAGAACAAACAAAGCCTAAAGCCAGAAGAAGGGAAATAATAAAGATTAAAGCAGAAATAAATGATATAGAAACAAACAAACAAACCCCAGTAGAACAGATCAATGAAAGCAGGAGCTAGTTCTTTGAAAAAGTTAATAAAATTGATAAACCCCTAGCCAGATTTACAAAAAGAAAAGAGAAAGGATCCAAATAAATCACAAATGAGAGAGAAAAAATAACAACTAACACTACAGAAATACAATTATAACAGAATATTATGAAAAGCTATATGCCAACAAATTGTACAACTTGGAAGAAATGGATAAATTCCTCAAAACATAAACTACCAAAACTGAAATAAATAGAAGACTTGAACAGACCAATAACCAGCAAAAAAATTGAATCAGTAATCAAAAATTTCCCAACAAACAAAAGTCCAGGGCCAGATGGCATCACAAGTGAATTCTAGCAAACATTTAAAGAAGAGTTAATACTCACTGTTCTCCAACTATTCCAAAAAATAGAAGTGGAAGGAAAATTTCCAAATTCATTCTATGAGGCCAGCATTACCCTGATACCAAAACCAGACATATACTCCACTAAAAGAGAGAACTACAGGTCAATATCTCTGATGAACATGGATGAAAAAAATCTCAATAAAATACTAGCAAATCAAATCCAACAGTACATTAAAAGAATCGTTCACCATGATGCAGTGGGATTTATTCCTGGGCTGTAAGGGGGGTTCAATATTTGCAAAATCAATCAATGTGATATACAACATTAATAAAGGGTAAGAATCTTATCCTTTTTTGAAATAAAGATTTATTTGAGAGAGAGAGAGAGAGAGACAGACAGAAATATGAGCAGGGGGTGGGGAGAGGGAGAAGCAGGCTCCCCACTGAGCAGTGAGCCCAATGCAGGCTCGATTCCAGGACCCTGGGATCATGACTTGAACTGAAGGCAGATGCTTTACCAGCTGAGCCACCCAGGTGCCCCCATATGATCCTTTCAATATTTGCAGAAAAAGTACTTGACAAAGTACAACATCCATTCATGATAAAAATCCTAAACAAAGTAGGGCTAGAGGGAACATATCTCAACGTCATAAAGGCCATATATGAAAAACGCACAGCTAATATCATCTTTGATGGGGAAAAACTGAGAGCTCTTCCTCTGCAGTCAGGAACAAGACAGGGATGTCCAATCTCACTGCTACTATTTAACACAGTACTGGAAGTCCTAGCCTCAGCGATCAAACAACAAAAAGAGATAAAAAGCATCCAAATCAGCAAGGAAGAAGTATCACTTTCACTATTCACAGATCACATGATACTCTGTGTTGAAAACCCAAAGGACCCCACCAAAAAATTGCTAGAACTGATACACAAATTCAGTGAAGTCACAGGATACAAAATCAATGTACAGAAATCTGTTGCATTTCTATAAATCAATAATGAAGCAGCAGAAAGAAAAAGCAAAGAATTGATAACATTTACAGTTGTACCCAAAACCCTAAGATACCTAGGAATAAACCTAACCAAAGATGTCAAAGATCTGTACTCTGCTAACTATAAAACACTGATGAAAGAAATGACATAAGGAAATGGAAAAACATTCCACGCTTATGGATTAGAAGAACAAATATTGTTAAAATGTCTATGCTACCTAAAGCAATCTATGCATTTAATGCAATCCCTATCAAAATACCACCAGCATTTTTCAGAGCTAGAACAAACAATACTAAAATTTGGATGGAACCACAAAAGGCCCCCAAATAACCAAAGCAATCTTGAAAAAGAGAAGCAAACCTGGAGGCATCATGATTCCAGACTTCAAGTTATATTACAAAGCTGTAGTCATCAAGACGGTATGGTACTGGCACAAAATCAGACACAGAGATCAATGGAGCAGGATAGAAAACCCAGAAATGAAGCCACAACTATATGGTCAATTAATACTCAAGAAAGCAGGAAAGAATATGCAATGGGAAAAAGTCTTTTCAACAAATGGTGCTGGGAAAAATGGACAGCAACATGCAAAAGAAAGAAACTGGACCCTTTTATTGCACCATACACAAAAATAAATTAAAAATGGGTGAAAGAACTAAATCCAAAACAGGAAACCATCAAAATCCTAGAGAACACAGCCAGTAACCTCTTTGACATCAGCTGTAGCAGCTTCTTACTAGATATGTCTCTGGAGGCAAGGGAAACAAAAGCCAAAATGAACTATTGGGACTTCATCAAGATAAAAAGCTTCTGCATAGCAAAGGAAATAATCATCAAAAGTAAGACAACCTACAGAGCAGGAGAAGATCTTTGCAAATGACATCTCTGATAAAGGGTTAGTATCCAAAATCTGTAAAGTACTTATCAAACTCAACACCCAAAAAACCAAATAATCCGGTTAAAAAAATGGGCAGAAGATAGGAATAGACATTTTTCCAAAGGAGACATACAGATGGCTAACACACATGAAAAGATGCTCAACATCACTCATCATCAGGGAAATACAAATCAAAACTACAACAAGATATCACCTCACACCCATCAGAACGGCTAAAATTAACAAGACAGGAAACAGGTGTTGGTGGGGATGCAGAGAAAGGAGAACTCTTTTGCACTGTTGGTGGGAATGCAAACTGGTGCAGGCACTCTGGAAAACAGTATGGAGATTCCTCAAAAAGTTAAAAATAGAACTACCCTATGACCTAGAAATTGTACTACTAGGTATTTGCCCAAAGGATACAAAAATAGTAATTTGAAGGGACATGTGCACCCTGATGTTTATAGCAGCATAATCAACAATAACCAAATTGTGGAAAGAACCCAAATGCCCAACGATGGATGAATGGATAAAGAAGAAGTGGTATATATACATACAATGGACTATTATTCAGCCATAAAAAAGAATGAAATCTTGCCATTTACAATGACTTGGATGGAGCTGGAGAGTATTATGCTAAGCAAAATAAGTCAGTGAGAGTAAGACAAATACCATATGAGTTCTTATGTGGAATTCAAGAAACAAAACAAATGACCATGGTGGGGGGTTGGAAGAGAGGCAAACCAAGAAACAGACTTTTAACTATAGAGAACAAACTGATGGTTACCAGAGGGGAGGTGTGTGGGACTGGGCTAAATGGGTGATGGGGATGAAGGAGGGCCCTGGTTGTGAAGAGCGTCTGCTGGTGTATGGAAGTGTTGCATCATTAAATTGTACACCTGAAACTAATATTACACTGTATGTTAACTGGAATTTAAATAAAAGCTTAACTAAAAAAATGTATAGCTAAACGTAACAATCCATTAAGATAACAGGATTGCAAATCCAGAAATTTTCAATGCGTGAATCTTCTTCATATAGAAATTTTAAAAATTTATAAAATTAAATAAAAACAAGACCGAAGTAATAACTGTATAAGCATTTAAAAAATAAAATTGTATAAAGAAGCTTAACCAGAAAAATAGGAATCCTTTCCCCCGGTCCTTTCCTCTTCTGTCTCACTTACCAGGAACTGCCATTTCATTTTTTTTTTTTTTTTTTTTTTTACGTTTTCTTTAGATGCATCAATCTTTCATATTTTGCTACATTTTCTTTATCATTTTTCTCCCTTTTTGTACATATATAGAGATTGAAAAAGATAGAAATGAATTTTTGAACTATTTGAGTGTAGTTGGCATACATCCCCTTAAATACTTCAGTGTGTGTATTCTAAATGCAAGTTGAATATCCTTTTACATCATCACAGTACACATAGCCAATTCACTGGTTCAGTATTTTAATTTATAGTTTATATTCCAGTTTCATCAATTGTCCCAACAAGGTCCCTTAGAGCATTTGTTCTCTTTTAGTGCAAGATTAGGTTTAGGGTCAAGGATAACTTGAACACTACTCCTACATTTATGAGTTCGCATTCTACTGTAAGTAAGAGCCAGCTAGATCGCTCTCTCCCTCCCCCTCCCCATCTCCTCCTCCCCCATCTCCTCCTCCCCCGCCTCCTCTTCTCCATCTCATTCTTTCCCTTCCTCCCTCTCTTGTGTGCACATCCTCCCTCGCCTTTCTATCTATCATTGGTTTTGGCTCATGGATTTCTAATGTGTTCAGTGAATTATAATTCATTACTCTTCTTATATCGATGCCACAGATTTGGACAGAGTGTGACCCTTCAAGATACCTTATGTGTCCTTATGAGGAAAGATCCTCAACATTTTTGAGAATGTCCTTACTTTCTGTCACAGAAAGATGTTCTAAGCTCACCTTGCACCTTTCCTATTGCAGCCCTGAAATTAGTCATTTTTCTAAGTGGGGAATGATATTTAAAAACTAAGACCTGAACATTATGTGTGCTTATTTTCACTGGAGTATAATTGCTTGTAGGCCTTTTAAACAGATAGAGCTAGGAAACCTATTTCTCTATCATTTATTAGCGAACTGGAGAAATTTAACAGCTCACTCATGGGGGAGAGACAGGGAGGGGTGGAAAGCCCTGATCTTTAGTATTTGCCAGTTTCCAAGGTGTAAGCATTCCCACTGGGGATGGTTTCAAGCTACCATTATGAAATCCCTAAACGTGTCTCTGGAAAGAAATGTACAATTGGCTCTCATAAGTCAGTAGGAGTGAACTCCAGTACGCCACCCTAGCTAACGAGGCTAATCTATCCATCTGCCTATCTATCCACCCATCTACCTAATTCCAGTCCAACCCCACAGGGTTTTTTCTTGACTTCACTCATTCCATATTTTAACTTCCCTTCTTCCACAGTGAGAATCCTGTCTCTCAACAACATTAACATGGTAATTCATTTGCTCACTCCTACAAAATACAAAGAATTGTTTAAGAACGGCTACATCCATATCACTACCCAAAACAAACCAGTTAAACATAGTTCAAGATTGGGCGTCTGCGTGGCTCAGATGGTTAAGCGTCTGCCTTCGGCTCAGGTCATGATCCCAGGGTCCTGGGATCGAGTCCCACATCGGGTTCCCTGCTCCTTGGGAGCCTGCTTCTCCCTCTGCCTCTCTCTCTCTCTCTCTCTCTCTCTCTCTCTCTCTCTCTGTCTCTCATGAATAAATAAATAAAATCTTTAAAAAAAATAGTTCAAGATTTATCTGCATTTGCCTAGACTGCAGGCATATAGTTGAATCAGTTTTTAAAAGTTCCTAGGATTTGTCCTCCCTTCTCCTTCAGCTTGGTTATGTAGTTTATTTGAAATATAGTTGGATTCATTTATATTTGTTTACATTAATTTGGAGGGGTTTTCATTTCAACTTTGACAATTCTATTTTTTTAATATGTAGAACATTAGCATGATTCCAAAAGTGCAGAAATGTGTGTTTCAGAAGTTTTCTTCTCCCCTCTATCTATCCCTTCTACCCCATTCTACCACACCCCATGTAGCCTTCTCATTTATCATTCTTGTGTTTCTTTTTGCAAAAATAAATAAACATGTATATTCTTATTTCCTTGTCTTTCTTAGACAAAGGTACCATACTACAGATATTCTTTTGAGCTTTGCATTGTTCTCTTTTTAATATATCTTAGAAATCACTCCCATATCAGTTTGTACAGATCTTCCTCTTAAAAAAAAAGAAAAACTTAAATGACTTTCCCAGCTACCTAGTGCTCTGAGTATAAACTATAGCTTATAAACTATAGTTTATAAAGTCAGTCTCTGAGATGTGAGCATTTAGGTAGTTTATAGTATTTTGAAATTACAAATAATGCTGCAGTGAAAAACTTCGTGCATATGTATTTTCATATTGTTGAGGTGTATCTTCAGTGTCGATTTTCTAGAAGTAGGGTTGCTGGGCAGAAGATAAATGCAGAAGTAATTTTGGTATATGTTGTGACACCTTTTTTATTCTTTTTAGTTCTTCCTCAGGGATTTAGCATGCTTATAGTGCTTTAAAATACATTAATTTCGACCTTGGCATTTGATTTCCCATCATGATAGGTGAGGATTTAGCACACTTAATGCCTTTTCTCTTCCTTCTCCTTTCTCCTGCAATCTTACCACCGCTCTCTAGACTTGGCAACTAGGAGCGGCTGGGGGAAAAGGAATGTTAGCTTCCATGATTTCCCCTAGACCCTGCCCCCCCCCACCCTGCCCTGAAATAAACACAAATAGTATACTTGCAATGTCATTGCAGCTTTAAGGCAGATCACCTAGCGTGATTTCAGTAGATGGCCCTCCAGTGTCCTAAAGCTGTGGCTGTCGCTGGCTCAGCTTCTCCTCTGGTCAAGGAAGTACCTTCAAACACCTGTTTTTGCTTTCTGCTGTAGCAATGTCACAAACTCGAGACCCAGGCTGGATCTGCACTTTTTGACCTTTATAATATTTTTCAAAGTTTTAAAGTAGTTGACAACATTTGAAATATTTTTTTAAATGTCTTGAGCTGCTTTATTCATAGTTGCCAAAAAAAAAAATGGAAATAGCCCATATGCATTTCAGTTGGTAAATGGATAAACAAATCCATTTACTTGCTTTTCACGAAATACTACTCAACAGTAAAAAGGAAAGAACTACTGATACACACCAATAGGAATGACTCTCAAATGCATTATTCTCAGTGAAAAAAAGATAGACTCAAAAGGTTATACTTGTAATTCCATTTATGATGTTAAGTATTATATGTATCATACACCACAATTATATAGGGGTGAGTAAATAGATCAGTGGTTGCCAGGAGCTAGGGTTTGGGGATGGGATACCTATAAGGGGCATCAGGGAATATTGGCAGACGATGAAATGGTTCTGTATCTTGATTGTGGTGGAGGTTATATGGCAGCATGTATTTATCAAAACTCAGAACTATACATCAAAAATAATGAATTTTGCTATATACTTAAGATATACTACAATTTTAAAAATTAAAAGGGGAATAAAAAGTAATTTAAATGATAAAGTAATTCAATAAAGAAAAAGACGTGTATGACCAAAATTGTGAAGGTGACATCTAGTGCCAGAAATTGAGAGACTTCACCAAGGCACCAAGGTCCATTTTTCATAAGAATCTGGATTCTGGCCTTACTTGGTAAATGGGAACATCTGGGTCTCTGTTTCTTCATGACCACAGTCTTTTGGAGCTGAGAAACTGCTGCCCCATTTAGATAGAGCAGGTGCTAACTGCCCTCATTTATTTTGCCTATTTAGCTACCTGACTTTGCAATCCCTGAACTACAAATTCTCTTCTCTCTCTGAAAGATAAGGATATTAGTGCTCGTACCCTTCTCTTTATCTGGGTCAGTGTATATTTTATATTGTTAAGCTGAAAAATCAATGACAGTATTTGTATTTTTATGAGAAATCTGTTTTATAAAGAACATAGCCCACTGAAAAGCCAAGTTGTTGACTGGTCACTCAAAGAAGAGTCTGAATGCATCCTTCAGTTCTATACTCCACATTTGTTTCCTATGTACTCAAGTTTTTCTCAAGCCCAGAGATATAGATGTGCCCCAGCACTTCCTCCTTCCTCCTAAGAGACTTCTTTCCCAGGTCTTCTCTTTGTAGCTCCAATTTGACCTGGATCATTTTTAGTCTTCTTGCTCAGCTATTGTCTTGTGATTTTGCTTCATTGCTCTGTTGGGTTGGAGCCATTGTTTCCTGGATTTTATGTATTTTTTGTTTATGTCTTCATTTAGTGGAGGTATACTGTCCACTAACCACCTAAGGAAAAATATCTTCATTGTCTGCTTGCTATTTGTGCCCGGTAGGTGTGTGTAGAATTTTAGAATTTTATTTTTTCCTCAGAACTTGGAAGGCTTCCTTCCACAGTCTTCCAACATATCCAGAGTTCTTATTACAGTCTGAATCTTGTTCTCCTGTAACTGTGTGTGTGTGTGTGTGTGTGTGTGTGTGTGTGTGTGTGTGTGTGTGTGTGTGTTTCTTCTCCAGAAAGTTTTAGGATCTTCTCTTTGGTTCTAAAATTTGACAGTTTCACTTTGAGTAAAAGTGAAAGTGCTTACAATGATCCACAAAGCCCTCTATGATCTGGCTTCTTATTCTGTTTCTCCTCAACCTCTATCACTCTCCCACTAGGTTACTCCTCCACTCTGGCCATAGTAGCCTCTACTCTTCCTTGAACTTGTCAAGCATGCATTGGAGCCTCTGCTCTAGCTATCCTCACTATGAATATGTTCTACCAGCAGATATCCTTGTGGCTATGTTTTTCACCTCCATCAACGTCATCTTCTCCATGAGACCTACCCTGCCTACGCTATTTAATACTGCAACTCTCCTGCTGTTGCCACCGCTCTCTTGATTCCTCTTATCCTAATCCGCGTTTTCCTCTATAACATATCTCTTTCTAACATAGTGTAATATTTACCTTTGTTAGGAGTTTATTTTCTATCTTTCCCTGCTAAAATCAAATCCTCACGAGGTCAAGAACTCTAATTTACTACCTTAAATGCATAGAACAAAGCCTAGTACCTTTTAAGTGCTCAATGAATTTTTGTTGAACAATAGGGGTTTATGTTGAACTCATGTGGCTAGATCATATGATTTCTATTCAGGCAGACCGAAGGAAAGATGACAAAAAGGATCACAGTGTTCCCTTAGGGGAAGAGTTGAACATAACATCTACGCATTTTGAAATTACAGGCATGCAATTTATCAAGAAAGAAACTGGGATGCATTTTAAACGGACCACTACAAGCCAATAGGTCTATAATTTGTGGGATGCAATGAGTTGTTCTTTCAAAAAATGAGATAGATTGAGACAATAAATCCATTGGATGGGACTTCTTTGAATATTAACTTGAAGGACCAAACAGGAAACTACCAATCAATTCTACCAGGGTTGGTAACAGCTCTAATGAAAAGTTTTTTGGGAAAAAAGATTGAATAGGTCCTTTCCGTTATTTTTGGACTTCAAAATATTATCCTGTTCCACACTCCCGAACTCCCTTACAAAGATAACCAAGCACACTACTGTAATTTTAGTTAGTTCAGTAAAAAATATATTTCAGTTGCTGCATGTAATTCTAAGGAAAACTGTGAAAGATTACAGCAGAATTTAAAGAACAATTTTTCATTGATGATTTATATACATTTGTGAAGATTGCTTATAAATGGACTTCTACATCTATTTTTCTTTTATTCATTTATTCTCCAAATAAATATTGAATGCTGAGCTCATGTGATCAAAAGTGAACAAGATACAGTTCTGGGGCAGGGAAACAGACAAACAGGCCTAAACATACAAGGTAAATGTTTGAATCCAATTTTCTGACTCTTTAGAATATCATTTAAGAGTTTAATTAAAAATTCAGATCTTTAACACTTTGCAAGTGCAAAATATAATTTAAAACCACTTTAAACATTCACTGTTGAAATGCACTTTTGGCTTTTAAATATCTATTTTATACCCATGTTGCAATCAATTAAAATGTGATATTAAAAATTCTAACTAGAAATCTTATTGCATATTATAATGATTAAATTCCTGTTTTTAAATTGTCCTGTATGTATTACATTGGAGTGTCTTGAAACACTGTGTACAGTTTGTATGTCTGTATGCTAATTTATTAAGCAGAAAAGAAATGAGAGGAAGAGCAAAATATAGTTGATTCTTGAACAACATGGGTTTGAACTGCATGGGTCCACTTACATGTGGGGTTTTTTTTTTTCAATAAATAAAGTACAGCACTGTAAATATATTTTCCTTTTGATTTTCTTAATAACATTTTCTTTTCTCTAGCTTACTTTATTGTAAGAATACAGTATATTAATACACATAATAGACAAAATCTGTTAACCGACTGTTTATCTAGTCAACAGTAGGCTATTAGTAGTTAAGTTTTGGGGGGAGCCAAAAGTTATTCATAGGTTTTTCTGACTGTAGGGGGGGGCGGTGGTTGGTGTCTGTAGGCCTCTTCATTGTTTAAGAGTCAACTGTAGACATTATTGGTGCCAGGTTTTCCTTGTCAAGAAAAATTTCCTTGAGGAGGCCAGCTTGAAGAATGTCTTGAATACAAGACATGGAGTTAAAGCAGGTTTGGCCAGTATTCTGCTAACAGGTATGGACATATGGACAAATCTGTTTTCCCCAGCTTAGTGTCAGGACACATATTAGCTTCTAGCTGGGCTGAACATTCAGGATGTGCATGTGTTTTTAAAATTTCACTGGATTGCAACCCATTTGATACTAACTTGGTCAAAATAGTATTGAAAAATATTGTGTATAAATGGCCACCTGAACACATTTCTCCCTGAAATTCTATCTCTGGAGGCTGGGTGAGGAGTTTTTATGTTAAGGCTTATTCACACCATGGCATGCCAGCTTTTGTTGCCAAAAAGTTATGATTCAGAAGGACTGAAAACTAGTCTCTGGAGTTTCTTTAATCGGAGAATTACTGCTTGGATTCAGTTTTTATGGCTTGATCCCATAACGGATGAATGGGCCTACTTCTGAGAGAACACATTTCATGGAGGGTAGATCTGTGTGTGGGTATTTATCCACTGGATTTATACAGTGTATATTTTATCCCAAAGAATGCTAAAAATATTTACTTGTTTAAATACTAGAATAATGAACAAAGGTAGAAAGAGACAGGAGGAGAGAAATATGGTTACTTGGAAAAAGTAAGATAGAAAATAAGCAAAGGCAATGTCAACAAACAAATCATATTAGCAGACAGTGTAACTGATATATTAAGCAACTAAGGTTATTTGATATTTGGTGCTGGAAAGTGTGATTATTACTATCGTAATTTAAGAAAAGGGAAAATTGTTTCATTAGATAATGGTTTTACTTTTGGCATTTTATATAGCAGATTTAAATACATCGAAATATTGCTCAGTTGTGTAAGTCCAAAATATTTACTTTGCAAATTTCTCATATTTCACATGCAGAAAGTTATGCAAACTAAGTAAATAAGCTACCAAGTATTTAGCACCCTAAAGTATTTCAGTGGCTCTTGAAGGTTATAAGTACAAAACAAATTTCTTTCGCTCTTGAAGACCTAGCAATCTACTTTGGAAGACAACATATAGGATAATTGGAGACTAATACAGGGCTGGATAAAAGCTAATGCTTTCTTATAAACAAATACAAAGTTATGTGGTAGAGAGTGAGATATTTTTAGAAATTCAGAAATTGATAGGGAATAAAGACATCAGTAAAGACTTCACAAAGGAAGATGGAGTTTGGATTTAAAGGATGAGGTGAAGGATGAAAAACTCATCCAAGCGGAACAATACCATGAAGAAGGTGTGAACATATAAATGAGGCAACTTCCCGTAAAATATATTGATATGGAAAAAGTAATAATTAAAAAACTGTAAATGTGCAAATCAAAACTACAGGGTATCACCTCACACTCATTAAGGTAGCTACTATGAAACAGAAAATAGCAAAGGTAGGTGAGGATTTACAGAAATTGGAATGCTTGTGGTGGGAATGTAAAATCATGCAGCTACTGTGGAAAACATTATGGGATTCCTCAAAAAATTAAAACCAGAATTACCATATGATCCAGCAATTCCAACTCTAGGTATATATCCAAAAAAATCGAAAGCAGGGTGTCAGAGATATTTGTACGGCCATGTTTATAGCAGCATTATTGACAATAGCCAAAAGGTAGAAGCAATCCGAGTGTCCCTTAATGGATAAAAGGAAAAACAAAATGAGGTATATACACACAATTGAATATTATTTAGCCTTAAAAAGGAAGAAAACTCTGACACATGCTGCAATATGGATGAACCTTGAGGATATCATGCTAAGTAAAATGAGCTAGTTACAAAAACACAAATCCTGTATTATTCCATTTATATGAGACACTAATGTGGCAAGTTTATAGACACGAAAGTAACATGGTGGTTGTCAGGGGCTTGGGGCAGGGGAAAATGGGGAGTTGTTGTTTAATGGGTATAGAGTTTTGGTTTTGCAAGATGAAAAAGTTCTGGAGATTGGTTACACAACCATGTGAATACACTTGACACTACTGATATGTACACTTAAGAATAATCAAGATAGTAAATTTTATGTTATGTGTATTTTGTCACTGTTTTAAAAAACTAAAAGGAATCAAGAGTTCTAAGGAAGACACTTTATAAACTTGAAACCTCCCTCCCTCCTTCCAAGTTAAAACCTAGATACACTTGATATTCTCGCAGAGAATCCAGAGATACTTCTCTAAGTCTGAAATAGTTGACTGTAGTTCTCATCTCTGGGTACAGTGAGAAAAATAATCACTAACTGTAAGAGATCATAAAGTCCCACAACTTGAAAGCCCATTCTGGAAGACTTCTAAATAGTCTACCGTTCATTGTCCCAGGAAGGAAGTTACCTGGCTTTCCCCTGAGATAAATAGAGGTCCCTGGTGCGTGGGGGCAGCTTGCTGAGTTTTGTTCTCCTCTAAGACTAAAGAACACAGATAAGACCAATACTTATGGGAGGACTTATTACTACTATTCATTGCTAACATTTCTCATTCTGAGACAGTATTTCAAGTCTCCATCCTTACTTTCTAGATATTTTTCAACTTTTAATACTTCTTAGTTATCCATTCTTATTTTTAGTTTTCTTTTTTCTCAAATAGTTACTCTTTAAAAAATTTGTTACTTATTTCTGAGATTATATTGAAATTGTATATCTTAGTTTTCTACTAATCATTACTTCAATTTGGAGGCATCTAATTTCCAAAACATTGTTTGCCTGTTAAATATATTATATGACTACATCTTTATTCCTATACCTATTTTGACTAAATTAATTTTTTTTTCCAGTTGAAGTTGTAACTGCTCATGACTACGCATGTAAGCCTTCAGTAGTGGTCTTGCATAGAAAGGCCTAGACCTAGTCTATGGCTTTGCTAGCACATTTTTGTCCTGACTCATGGACTGTTCAGTAGTAGTAGTTTATAAGTTTTCTGAACTTCTTGAACAGCAGAACTTGTACACTATTCAGAAGTCAAACACCACGTAAATTGTAGATAAAGTATGCCTACACGATTTCCTTGCACAATTTCTAGAGCCCTTAAGAAGCAGAGACCCCAGTGACTACTGGGTGATGGGGTCCCTTGCTGAAGCTTGACTTAATATGAAAAGTGGTGGTAACACCCATAACTATGAATCATCCCCTCTAGTGTTCATGTGGCCGGTGGGGATGTGACTGATTTAGAAGGATTCCCAGTTGTAGAAATACTGAGGGGTTAGGCTAAGGCTGGTGCTTAGGTGAATATATTCTCTAGCTGGTCACAGCCAATATTTTTTCAATGAATAAGAGATTTTTTTTAAGATAATTCTCTTTTGACTTGAACTTTACCATGTGCATTGGCTACCATCCCAGTTTATATTTTGTATTGCAAAATGAGACAGGTGATCATTATCAAATTACCACTATTACTAATTCCTCCAAACCACTAGTCCTATTGCAGAGTGACTACTCATTCTGACACTTTCATTCCTATTTCCATTGGAGCTCTCATTTCCTGATTTGAGTGGCTCTTTCTCTTCATTGTTTCTAAAAATAATTATTCATAGACTGTTGTGAAATCTGAAAACAATATTACAGCAAACATTTAGGTGTTTGAATCCTTCTCAATTTTCTCCTCTCAGAACAGAGAAGTTTCTTCCTTGATAGCTGTTAAACTTACTAGGACTGAGTTTGTGCCTCCAACTTGGGGCACTGTGGCTTACCTAAGATTGTTTCTGGGCCCAGTGTGTATAGGTGCATCTGTACCTCATGGTGGGATATGAAAGAAATCTTGAGAGTTGCGTCTAGTTTCTTGGAGGACTGAATTCAGGTATCAAGAGGAATGATAGGCTCTACTCAATAACACAGGGAGAGGGTAAGGAAGACGGTGCACTCCAAGGACTATGGAAGCACATTTGAAGCCAGAAGAAAGTCTGTGCTCTGCCTTAGAACACAGAAGGAAGGAGTTAAAGGGGCAAGGGCATGTATATTCCAGACTAGAATCTACGTCAGTCCATTTCACTCATTAATTACCCAACTATATACTGTAGTATCTATAGTGTCTTAGATAGACCATTTTTCTTTTTTTTTGGGGGGGGGGTCAAATTTTTATTTTTTATTTTTTAAATTTTTATTTTTTATTATTAACATAAAATGTATTATTTGTTTCAGGAGTACAGGTCTGTGACTCATCAGTCTTACACAATACACAGTGTTCACCACAACACATACCCTCCCCAATGTCCATCACCCAGCCACCTCATTCCCCCCACCCTCCTCTGCTCCAGCAACCCTCAGTTTGTTTCCTGAGATTAAGAGACTCTTTCTGTTTTTCTGCCTCTCTGGTATGTCTTCTGATATACCATGTTTCTTAAATGAGCAATATTGTTCAAATGAATCATCTGAGATGATGTACAATGCACAAAACTCTCTTAAAGAGCTATTTTAAAGGAAAGTCCCGTTTCTTAGGAATACAAGTTTTTAAATAAGAGCAGTACTTCACTAGTAACACTGAACTGATGAGCTGTAGAGATGATCCAGGACAGGAAACAGTGATTTAGGTCAGGAAAAGTTACCCCTAGAAGGAGCAACCACTGATGGTTGGCTCTTTGAAGTTGTGGTATATCTATCAAGGACAAGGGGTAGGTGCTGCCAGCCAAAGGAATGTCCTTTGGGAACAGGAGGAAAGGTGGTTTTAGGAAGATGGTGTATCTGCCCTATCAGGCAGATTCAGTTAGATCTCCCTTGCAGAAAATGGTGAACCTCTGTGTATAAAGAGGCTTCAGTTCTGTTAGTCTGGGCTGACCAGACAATCTCTAGTTAATTCTGTTTGAGAATTCAGTCTTATGCCCTGAGTAGGAAACAGGATCATAATTTTCAGGCATTCTGATAGCTTGAGCCAATTACATAGGCTCTAAATAGTGAAGTGGCTCTCAGGTTCCAAGTTGGGAGGGAGAAATGAAAAGAAAATGAATTGCACCTATTCTCTTCCAAAGTAGTCCTACTTAGTGCCAACCATTTTTATCCTGTAATTTTGCTACCTCTCCTAACACACTGATTTATCTGGCAAACAGATGATTATAAATTTGTCATTTGGAGTTCTGCATGAAATTTCAATAATATTTTAGTTATAAAGACAACATTTTGCCTTTTGAAAAACTAAACCTAGTTCTTAAATTTTATAATGGAAATTTTCAAATGGAAAAAGTAGTATTGTATAGCCAACCTCTATTTATCCATTATTCAGCTCCAGGAAGATACAGTCAATCTCGTTTCATTTAACAACCACCTCCAGCCCCTGGATTATTGTATTTTCCCTCCTCCTACCCCACCTTCCCCCAACATCTTGGTCAGGGATTATTTTAAAGCAAATTCCAGACATTGCTATTTTGTAAATATTATTAGCACACCTGAACACCATTATTCCCCCTCCCCAAATAATACTTGGTCAATATCAGATATCAGTCAGTGTTCTAAATATGCTCAAATATTCAATAAATTTTTTGCAGGGTCTGTTTCTTCAAGTCAAAATCCACATAAAGTCCACACAATCTTTTTTAAAGATTTTATTTATTTATTTGATAGAGAGATCCACAGCGAGAGAGGGAACACAAGCAGGGGGAGTGGGAGAGGGAGAAGCAGGCTTCCCGCTGAGCAGAGAGCCTGATGCGGGGCTCCATCCCAGGACCCTGGGATCATGACCTGAGCCAAAGGCAGACGCTTAACGACTGAGCCACCCAGGCACCCCTTATTTTTCTTTTAATCTATAAGTTACCCTTTCCTCTTCTTTATTCTTGCCATTTTTTTTCATTAAGAAACCATGTCATTTGTCCTGCAAAATCCTGACATTCTTGATTTTTGTTGCTTGCGTATGTATGTTTTTCTTAAAAAACACATTATCTCATTTTATCTACAGGACTACCTGATGAAGCAGGTGGAAGAGATGTTTTTGCCATTTAGTATATGAGTTGATCAGGATACAGAGAGATGAAGTAATGGACATTGCTGCTATGAACATTGGGGTGCAGGTGCCCCTTCGAATCACTATGTTTATCTCCCTTGGATACATACCTGGTAGTGCAATTGCTGGGTCATAGGGTGGCTCTATTTTTAACTTTTGGAGGAATCTCCATACTATTTTTCAGAGTGGCTGTACCAGTTTGCATTCCCACCAATAGTGTAAGAGGGTTCCTCTTTCTCCACATCCATGCTAACACCTGTTGTTTCCTGACTTGTTAATTTTAGCCATTCTGACTTGTGTGAGGTGGAATCTCATTGTTGTTTTGATTTATATTTCCCTGGTGCCAAGTGATGTGGAGCATTTTTTTATGTGTCTGTTGGTATTTGGATGTCTTCTTTGGAGAAATGAGGTACAGATGTCCCCATGTCTTCTGCTCATTTCTTGACCAGATTATTTGTCTTTGAGTGTTGAGATTGATAAATTCTTTATAGATTTTGGATATTAGCCCTTTATCTGGCAAGACATTTGCAAATATCTTTTCCCATTCCGTAGGTTGTCTTTTAGTTTTGTCGACCGTTTCCTTCGCTGTGCAAAAGCTTTTTGTCTTAATGAAGTCCCAATAGTTCATTTTTGCTTTTGTTTCCCTTGTCTTTGGAGACATGTCTAGCAAGAAGTTGCTGCGGCAGAGGTCACAGAGGTTGCTGCCTGTGTTCTTTTCTAGGATTTTGATGGATTCCTGTCTCACATGTAGGTCTTACATCCATTTGGAGTTTATCTTTGTGTATGGTGTAAAAAAATGGTCCAGTTTCATTCTTCTGCATGTGGCTGTTCAATTTTCTCAATACCATTTGTTGAAGAGACTGTCTTTTTTCCATTGGATATTCTTTCCTGCTTTGTTGAAGATGAGTTGACCATAGAGGTAAGGGTACATTTCTGGGTTCTCTATTCTGTTCCACTGATCTATGTGTCTGTTTTTGTGCCAGTACCATACTGTCTTGATGATTACAACTTTGTAATACACCTTGAAATCCGGAATTGTGATGCCACCAGCTTTGGTTTTCTTTTTCAACATTCCTCTGGCTATTCGGGGTCTTTTCTGGTTCCATACAAGTTTTAGGATTATTTGTTCCATTTCTTTGAAAAAAGTGGTTGGTATTTTGATAGGGATTGCACTGAATGTGTAGATAGCTTTGGGTAGCATAGACATTTTAACAATATTTGTTCTTCCGATCCATGAACATGGAATGTTTTTCCATTTCTTTGTGTCTACCTCAATTTCTTTCATAAGTGTTCTATAGTATTCAGAGTATAGATCCTTTACCTCTTTGGTTAGGTTTACTCTTAGGTATCTTATGGTTTTTGGTGCCATTGTAAACGGAATTTCTCTTTCTTCTGTCTTGCGGTTAGTGTATAGCAATACAACTGACTTCTGTGCATTGATTTTATATCCTGCCATGTTGCTGAATTCCTGTATGAATTCTAGCAATTTTTGGGTGGAGTCTTTGGGTTTCAACATAGAGTATCATGTTATCCGTGAAGAACGAAAGTTTGACTTCTTCGCTGATTTCGATGCCTTTTATTTCTTTTTGTTGTCTGATTGTTGAGGCTAGGACCTCCAGTACTATGTTGAATGATAGTGGTGAGAGTGGACATCCCTATCATGTTCCTGACTTTAGGGGAGAGGCTCTCAGTTTTTCCCCATCAAGGATGATATTTGCCATGAGTTTTTCACATATGGCTTTTATGATATTGAGGTATCTTCCCTCTATCCCTACACTGTGCAGAGTTTTAATCAAGAAAGGATGCTGTACTTTGTCAAATGCTTTTTCTGCATCTATTGAGAGGATCATATGGTTCTTGTCCTTTCTTTTATTAATGTGGTGTATCACATTGATCGATTTGCAGATGTTGAACCACCCTTGCAGCCTAAGAATAAATCCCACTCGGTCATGGTGAATAATCCTTTTAATGTACTGTTGGATCCTATTGGCTAGTATCTTGGTGAGAATTTTGCCATCCATGTTCATCAGGGATGTTGGTTTGTAATTCTCCTTTTTTGGTGGGGTCTTTGTCTGGTTTTGGGAACAAGGTAATGGCCTCATAGAATGAGTTTGGAAGTTTTCCTTGCATTTCTCTTTTTTGAAACAGCTTCAGAAGAATAGGTATTAATTCTTTAAATGTTTGGTAGAATTCCACTGGGAAGCCATCTGGTCCTGGAGTCTTGTTTGTTGGGAGATTGATTACTGCTTCAATTCCCTTGCTGGTTATGGGTCTGTTCAGGTTTTCTATTTCTTCCTGTTTCAGTTTTGATAGTTTACATGTTTCTGGAAATGCATCCATTTCTTCCAGATTGCCTAATTTGCTGGCATCTAGTTGCTCATAATATGTTCTTATAATTGTTTGTATTTCTTCAGTGTTGGTTGTGATCCCTTCTCTTTCATTTATGATTTTATTTATTTGGGTCCTTTCTCTTTTCTTTTTGATAAGTCTGGCCAGGGGTTTATCAATCTTATTCTTTCAAAGAACCAGCTCCTGGTTTTGTTGATCTGTTCTACTGTTCTTTTGGTTTCTATTTCATTGATTTCTGTTCTAATCTTTATTATTTCTCTTCTCCTGCTGGATTTAGGCTTTATTTGCCCTTCTTTCTCCAGCTCCTTTAAGTGTAAGGTTGTATATTTGAGACTTTTCTTGAGAAAGGCCTGTATTGCTATATACTTCCCTCTTAGGACTGCCTTTGCTGCATCCAAAGGTTCTGAATTGTTACGTTTTCATTTCCATTTGTTTCCATGAATTTTTAAAATTCTTCTTTAATTTCCTGTTTGGCCCATTCATTCTTTAATAGGATGCTCTTTAACCTCCATGTATTTGTGTTCCTTTCAAATTTTCTTGTGTGATTGAGTTCAAGTTTTTAAAACCCTGTGGTCTAAAAATATGCAGGGAAAACCCCAGGCTTTTGGTACCAGTTGAGACCTGATTTGTGGCCCAGTATGTGATCTATTCTGGAGAATGTTCCATGTGCGCTCAAGAAGAATGTGTATTCTGTTGCTTTAGGATGAAATGCTCTGAATATATCAGTGAAGTCCACCTGGTCCAGTGTGTCATTCAAAGCTCTTGTTTCCTTGTTGATCTTCTGCTTAGATGATCTGTCCATTGCTGTGAGTGGGGTGTTAAAGTCCCGTACTATTATTGTATTATTATCAAAGTGTTTAATTTTGTTATTAATTGGTTTATATAATTGGCTGCTCGCATGTTAGGGGCACAAATATTTGCAATTGTTAGAGCTTCTTGTTGGATAGACCCTTTTATTAGGATATAGTGTCCTTCTTCGTCTCTT
Organism: Eumetopias jubatus; assembly: GCF_037043125.1. Lineage (NCBI taxonomy): Eukaryota > Metazoa > Chordata > Mammalia > Carnivora > Otariidae > Eumetopias > Eumetopias jubatus. Next base: position 50,831,017 of record NW_028274809.1, read on the forward strand.
ATTACGGTCTTTGGTTTAAAATATAGTTTGTCAGATATAAGGATTGTTACCCCAGTTTTCTTTTGATGTCTATTAGCATGATAAATGGCTCCCCGCCCACTTTCAATCTGGTGGTGTCTTTGGGTCTAATGACTCTCTTGCAGATAGCAAGGGTCTTGTTTTTTTTTTTTTTGTCCAATCTGATACCCTGTGTCTTTTCATTGGAGTACTTAGTCCATTTACATTCAGAGTAATTATTGAAAGATATTAATTTAATGCCATTGTATTACCTGTAAAGTCACTGTTTCTGTATACTGTCTCTGTTCCTTTCTGGTCTTTGTTACTTTTGGGCTCTCTCTTCTCTCAAAGGATCCCCTTTAATATTTCTTGCAGGGCTGGTTTAGTGATCACCAATTCTTTATTTTCTGTTTGTCCTGGAACCTTTTTAATTCTCCTTCTATTCTGAATGACAGCCTTGCTGGATAAAGTATTCTTGGCTACATATTTTTCTCATTTAGCACATTGAATATATCATGCCAGTCCTTTGTAGCCTGCCAGATTTCTGTGGACAGGTCTGCTGCCAGCCTTATGTTTCTACCCTTGTAGGTTAAGGACCCCTTATTCTGAGCTGCTTTCAGGATTTTCTCTTTGTCTCTGAGATTTGCAAGTTTCACTATTATATGTCAAAGTGTTGACCTATTTTTATTGATTTTGAGGGCTTTCTCTGAACCTCCTCGACTTGAATGCCTGTTTCCTTCCCCAGATTAGGGAAGTTCTCCACTACAATTTGTTCAAATATGCCTTCTGTTCCTCCCCCCATTACTCTGGGACCCCTATTATTCTAATATTATTTCACTTTATGTTATCGCTGATTTCTCAAATCCTCCCTTTGTGATCCAGTAGTTTTTCTCTTTTTCTCAGCTTCCTTATTATCCATCATTTTTGTCTTCTATATCACTGATTCTCTCTTCTGCCTCATTTATCCTCGTAGTTAGAGCCTCCATTTTTTGACTGCATCTCAGTAATAGCCTTTTTTATTTCAGCCTGATTAGATTTTATTTCTTTTATTTCTACAGTAAGGGATTCTCTAGGTCTCCTATGCTTTTTCCAAGCCCAGCTAGTATCTTTATAATCGTTGTTTTGAATTCTAGTCACAACATCTTATATCCATATTGATTAAATCCCTGGCAGTGAGTGACTGCCTCCTGCTCTTTCTTTTGGGGTGAGTTTCTCAGTCTCATCATTATGTCCAGAAAAGAATAGATGAAAGAGAGAGAAAATACAAAAATAGCAACAACACCAGAAATATACAAACAAAACAAATCAGAAGAAAACAGAAATAAAAAGAGAGAGAGAGAGAGAAAAAAAACACAAGTAGAACAGAACAATAAACGATCCTGGGTGTATTTTGGTCTATTAGAAGAAACTAGATCCTAAAATAAGAAAGAAAAACTTGTATGTGTGTGTGTGTGTGTATATATATACATATTTTTATTGATATATATAATATATATTGATATATATTTTATTGATATAGTGATATATATAATATATATATTATATATATTATATATATAATATACATATTTTGTATATATATACATATACAAAATAAAATTGAATACAGCGAAAGGAAGCAAAAAAATGTAAATATATATAAATGTAAAGTAAATGTAAAAATAAAAATTAAAAAAGACTTAAAAGTAGAATTGATAGAATAAGAAAATAGCTGAAAAGAAAAAAAAACCTGAAAGACTAAAGAATAAAAAAAACAACGAATGCTGTAAACTCTCCAAGAGCTGAAGTTTTGCAGTTCTCTATGATCAGTAAACTTGGTATTAGCCGGATATTCCTGCTGGTCTTCTGGGGGAGGGACCTGTTGTGCTGATTCTCAGGTGTCTTAGCCCTGGGTGGAATTGTACCCCCCGCCCCTTGCCAGGGGGCCAGGCTCAGTGTAAGCTGCTCCAGATTGCACTATGTGGCACTGTTTTGCTCCCTGAAAGATTTCAGCACTGATGGGGAGGATGAAAATGGTGATGCCCCAATCTCTAGCCCTGGAGCTGAAAGTTTTTGTCCCCCACTCTTCAGTGTGCCCTCATAGAAAAGTAATCATTCTTGTCTCCCTGGTTTCTGTCTGCACTCTGTGTTCACCCAGCCTATGACCAAGCATTTTTTTTTTTAAGATTTTATTTATTTATTTGAGAGAGAGAGAAAAACAGCATGAGAGGGGAGAAGGTCAGAGGGAGAAGCAGGCTCCCCGCTGAGCTGGGAGCCTGATGTGGGACTTGATCCCAGGACTCCGGGATCATGACCTGAGCCAAAGACAGTCGCTTAACCAACTGAGCCACCCAGGTGCCCTAACGAAGCATTTTTATCTCAGGCATGTGACGCCATTTTGAGTCTCCAAACTTTACAGACTCCTCTGGTGTGGACCCACGCTGTTCCTCCCATAGGAGGGAGGGGGGTCTCATCATGCTTCTGTCTTTTGCTGGGCCCCTGCTTGGAGGGTGGTTGCCATACTGTGCAGCTGTTTGGGGTTTATAGCAACACCAAGCAGGAAGCTGACACCTAGACAGGCTGTTTGCAGTCACCTTTCCTGCTCTGGTCCTTGGGAACTCTGCCATACTCAGACACCCTCATTCTTTTTGTGACCCCAGGGATCCTAAGACCATGCCGTCTCACCTGGGATTCTGCCTGGCTTCACCACTGAGCACTTTTCGGGCAGGGACATCCCTCACCAGAGCCAACTTCTAAAGTTCCAATTTTGCACTTTGCTGCTTACATCACCTTCCAGTAGCTGGCTTATGGAGGCTCTCTTCCCTCACAGTTTGTCTTCCAATATATCACCTTAAATTCACTTCTCCTCACCTCCTACCTTGCAAAGTGGTCACTTTTCTATTTGTAGCATTGTAGCAATTCTTTTCTCAGATCTCAGGTTGATTTCACAGGTGTTGAGAATGATTTTGATAACTATTTAACTGAATTCCAGGGACCAGACAAAATTAGTGTCCCCTACTCCTCTGCCATCTTAACTCCCCCTGCCAAGACTTTCTTGAATTTATCCTTTCATATCATTCACTCATTTGATTATTTCTTTGTCTCATTTGCTATACTAGATTATAAACTTTGGAATTCAAAATCCTGTGTTAGTTTATTTGCAGTTTCTTACAGTCAAATGTATGTGACTGATATTCAGGATCTTTATAGTGTGAAACAAAGGCAAATGAGGCTGTGTAAATTCTCACTCACTACTGAGGAAGAAACAGCATTTTCTAGGAGTAATGAAATATCTTCTATGTCTCTGCTTATTTTTCACTGCCATCTACTGGTGCCTGATTTTTTCACTAAAATCCTTTAAGGAAATTTATCATAAGGACTTCTACACACAAAAAAATTATGAAGTCATAAAAATTATTAGAGAAAGTTCCTTTTGAAGGAATAACTGCTTTCTCGGCAGGTAAAACTACCTTAAATATACAATAAAAATCACCAACTTCTAAAAAGAAAGTTTCCATTATATCTACTACAATATCCCCTAAGCATCATAAGGGCTGATAAACTTAACAGACCATCACCTACAACTTTTAAGGCATAAAATAATTTTAATTTCTAGCCAACAATTCTTATCACAGTTGAATTACTGGCAAACTAATTTTAAACAAATTTAACAACATAGTACAATACTTCTGGTTGTTAATTAGAGTATACACTTTATATGTGTGTGTTAGGTTCTGAAAACAGGAAGACATAAGAAAGCCATGGCTTATCTTCATGGAATAAAATTGTAAAATATGGAGGGGAGGAGGTGGAAGAAATTTCTTATCATTTAGATTTTTCTAAGCTTATACAAAACACATCAACAAGATAAATTCAAAATTTCCTTAATCTCTATAATAAAATAGGTATTTTTTGCATTTTGCATTTATTATAGTTCATACAGATTGAATTAACTTCCCAAGGCCTTAATAGGATTTAGACCTTTTGATATATCTTATTACTGAGTCTGTGTTCTTTTGTGACTATTTCAGAGAGAATAAATTGCTGAAGTATTTTTAAAAATCACAATATGGTTGACATGGTAATATTCTCAGGTTTTTTAGTAAACTATATGAGATGTTGCTGTTCCAAATCTGGACATTTTATTATATAAATACACATATCACTTTTATAAATCATTAAAAAATTTTCACCCCTATAACAAAATATCAAATATAGGATTTTTAAAACATAGAACTAAGGAAAGCAAGTTTGTTGGCATTTAGTTTTCCATAATGCTTATTGTTTGTATTTCTGTGGTGTTCTCTCCTCTCTCATTCGTGATTTTATTTGGGCTTTTTTTTTTTCCTTGATAAGTCTGGCTAGAGGTTTTTCAATTTTACTGATTTTTCCTCCCCATCCCCCCCTGCCCCGAAAACTATCTCCTGGTTTCATTGATCTGTTCTATTGGTTTTTTAGTTTCTATAGCATTTATTTCTGCTCTGTTCCTTATTATTTACTTCCTTCTGCTGGTTTTAGGTTTTATTTGTTGTTCTTTTTCTAACTTCTTTAGGCATTAGGGTTAGGTTGTTTGAGATTTTTCTTGCTTTTCAAGGTAGACCTATATTGCTTTAAAATTTCCTCTTAGAACTGCTTCTGCTGTCTTAAAGGTTTTGAACCATTGTTTTCTTTTTTATTTGTTTCCATGTATTTTTTATTTCTTCTTTGATTTCCTGGTTGACACATTCATTATTTTGTAGCACTTTAACCTCCATGTGTTTGTGATCTTTCCAGATTTTTTCTTGTGGTAGTGTTATGGTCAGAAAAGATGCATGGTAGGACTTTGATCTTTCAGAATTTGTTGAGGCTTGTTTTTGTGGCCCAATATGTGATCTATTCTGGAGAATGTTCCATGTGCACTTGAAAATAATGTGTATTCTGCTGTTTTAAGATAGCATTTTCAATCTGTATTAACCATAATAAATGCAATTTTTTTTTTTTTTTTTAAGGTAGGCTCCACGTCCAGCATGGAGCCCAATGCGGGGCTTGCACTCACAACCCTGAGATCAAGACCTGAGCTGAAACCAAGAGTCAGATGCTTAACCAACTAAGCCACCCAGGCACCCATAGGATAGAATGTTCTGAATATATCTGTTAGATCCATCTGGTCCAGTGTGTCATTCAAAGCCATTGTTTCCTTATTGATTTTTCTGTTTAGATGGATCTGGCAATTGATGTAAGTGGGGTGTTAAAGTCTCCTACTAGTGTATTATTATTGATTAGTTCCCTTATGTTTGTTATTAACTGATATATTTGGGTGCTCCCTTTTTGGGTGCATAAATATTTACAATTGTTATGTCTTGTTGGACTGTCCCCTTTATTATAATGTCCTTCTTTGTTCTAAAGTCTATTTTGTCTAAGATTTGCTACTCTGGCTTTCTTTTGACATCAATTTGCATGATAGGTATTTCTCCATCCCCTCAATCTGCAGGTGTCTTTAGGTCTAAAACGAGTCTCTTGTAGGCAGCATACAGATGGATCTTTTTTTCTTGTTTTAAATCCATTCTGTCACTCTGTCTTTTGATTATAGCATTTAGTCCATTTATATTCAAAGTAATTATTGATAGATATGTATTTATTGACATTTTATTACTTGTTTTGTGGTTGTTTCTGAAGAGTTTCTCTGATCCTTTCTTGTTTTTTATGGTTTGCTGGTTTTCTTTAATGTTTGGATTTCTTTCACTTTATTCTTTGCATACTTAATGTTTTTTTTTTATTATTATATGTTAATCACCATACATTACATCATTCGTTTTTGATGTAGTGTTCCATTATTCATTATTTGCGTATAACACCCAGTGCTCCATGCGGAACGTGCCCTTTATAATACCCAACACCAGGCTAACCCATCCTCCCACCCCCTCCCCTCTAGAACCCTCAGTTTGTTTCTCAGAGTCCATCGTCTCTCATGGTTCATCTCTCCCTCTGATTCCCACCCCCTTCATTCTTCCCCTCCTGCTATCTTCTTCTTCTTCTTTTTTAACATATAATGTATTATTTGATTCAGAGGTACAGATCTGTGATTCAACAGTCTTACACAATTCACAGTGCTCACCATAGCACATACCCTCCCCAATGTCCATCACCCAGCCACCCCATCCCTCCCACCCCCCCCACCAGTCCAGCAACTCTGTTTGTTTCCTGAGATTAAGAATTCCTCCTATCAGTGAGGTCATATGATACACGTCTTTCTCTGATTGACTTATTTTGCTCAGCATAACATTCTCCAGTTCCATCCACATTGCTGCAAATGGCAAGATTTCATTCCTTTTGATGGCTGAATGATATTCCATTGTATATATATACCACATCTTTATCCATTCATCTGTCGATGGACATCTTGGCTCTTTCCACAGTTTGGCTATTGTGGACATTGCTGCTATAAACATCAGGGTGCATGTACCCCTTTGGATCCCTACATTTTTATCTTTGGGGTAAATACCCAGTAGTGCAATTGCTGGATCGTATGGTAGCTCGATTATCAACTTTTTGAAGAACCTCCATACTGTTTTCCAGAGTGGCTGCACCAGCTTGCATTCCCAACAACAGTGTACGAGGGTTCCCCTTTCTCTGCAACCCCACCAACATCTGTTGTTTCCTGACTTGTTAATTTTAGCCATCCTGACTGGTGTGAGGTGATATCTCATTGAGGCTTTGACTTGGATTTCCCTGATGCCAAGCAATGTTGAGCACTTTTTCATGTGTCTGTTGGCCATTTGGATGTCTTTGGAAAAAAGTCTGTTCATGTCTTCTGCCCATTTCTTGATTGGATCATTTCTTCTTTGGATGTTAAGTTTAAGAAGTTCTTTATAGGGGCGCCTGGGTGGCTCAGTCGGTTAAGCGACTGCCTTCGGCTCAGGTCATGATCCTGGAGTCCCGGGATCGAGTCCCGCATCGGGCTCCCTGCTCAGCAGGGAGTCTGCTTCTCCCTCTGACCCTCCCCCCTCTCATGTGCTTTCTCTCCGTCTCTCATTTTCGCTCTCTCAAATAAATAAATAAATAAATAAAATCTTTAAAAAAAAAGTTCTTTATAGATTTTGGATACTAGCCCTTTATCTGATATGTCATTTGCAAATATCTTCTCCCATTCTGTCGGTTGTCTTTTGGTTTTGTGGACTGTTTCTTTTGCTGTGCAAAAGCATTTTATCTTAATGAGGTCCCAATAGTTCATTTTTGCCCTTGCTTCTCTTGCCTTTGGCGATGTTTCTAGGAAAAAGTTGCTGTGGCTGAGGTCAAAGAGGTTGCTGCCTGTGTTCTCCTTTAGGACTTTGATGGACTCCTGTCTCACGTTTAGGTCTTTCAACAATTTTGAGTCTATTTTTGTGTGTGGTGTAAGGAAATGGTCCAGTTTCATTCTTCTGCATGTGGCTGTCCAATTTTCCCAACACCATTTGTTGAAGAGACTTTTTTCCATTGGACATTCTTTCCTGCTTTGTCGAAGATTAGTTGACCATAGAGTTGAGGGTCCATTTCTGGGCTCTCTATTCTGTTCCATTGATCTATGTGTCTGTTTTTGTGCCAGTACCATACTGTCTTGATGATGACAGCTTTGTAATAGAGCTTGAAATCAGGAATTGTGATGCCACCAGCTTTGCTTTTCTTTTTCAACATTCCTCTGGCTATTCGGGGTCTTTTCTGGTTCCATACAAATTTTAGGATTATTTGTTCCATTTCTTTGAAAAAAGTGGATGGTATTTTGATGGGGGATTGCATTGAATGTGTAGATTGCTCTAGGTAGCATTGACATCTTCACAATATTTGTTCTTCCAATCCATGAGCATGGAATGTTTTTCCATTTCTTTGTGTCTTCCTCAATTTCTTTCATGACTTTTATAGTTTTCTGAATGCAGATACTTTGCCTCTTTGGTTAGATTTATTCCTAGGTATCTTATGGTTTTGTGTGCAGTTGTAAATGGGATCGACTCTTTAATTTCCCTTTCTTCTGTCTTGTTAGTGTATAGGAATGCCACTGATTTCTGTGCATTGATTTTATATCCTGCCACTTTCCTGAATTCCTGTATGAGTTCTAGCAGTTTTGGGGTGGAGTCTTTTGGGTTTTCCACATAAAGTATCAGATCATCTGCAAAGAGTGAGAGAATGAGTTTGACTTCTTCTTTGCTGATTTGGATGTCTTTCATTTTTTTTGTTGTCTGATTGCTGTGGCTAGGACTTCTAATACTATGTTGAATAGCAGTGGTGATAGTGGACATCCCTGCCATGTTCCTGACCTTAGGGGGGAAAGCTCTCAGTTTTTCCACATTGAGAATGATATTCACTGTGGGTTTTTCATAGATGGCTTTTATGATATTGAGCTATGTACCCTCTATCCCTATGCTCTGAAGAGTTTTGATCAAGAAAGGATGTTGTACTTTGTCAAATGCTTTTTCTGCATCCATATGAGAGGATCATATGGTTCTTGTTCTTTCTTTTATTAATGTATTGTATCACATTGATTGATTTGCAGATGCTGAACCAACCTTGCAGCCAGGGACAAATCCCACTTGGTCATGGTGAATAATCCTTTTAATGTACTGTTGGATCCTATTGGCTAGTATTTTGGTGAGAATTTTTGCATCCATGTTCATCAAGGATATTGGTCTGTAATTCTTTTTGATGGGGTCTTTGTCTGGTTTGGGGATCAAGGTAATGGTGGTCTCATAAAACGAGTTTGGAAGTTATCCTTCCATTTCTATTTTTTGGACCAGTTTCAGAAGAATAGGTATTAATTCTTCTTTAAATGTTGGTAGAATTTCCCTGGGAAGCCATCTGGCCCTGGACCTTGTTTGTTGGGAGATTTTTGATGACTGCTTCAATTTCCTTAGTGATTATAGGTCTGTTCAGGTTTTCTATTTCTTCCTAGTTCAGTTTTGGTAGTTTATACATCTCTAGGAATGCCTCCATTTCTTCCAGATTATCTAATTTGCTGGCATAGAGTTGCTCATAATGTGTTCTTATAGTTGTTTGTATTTCTTTGGTGTTGGTTGTGACCTCTCCTCTTTCATTCATGATTTTGCTTATTTGGGTCATTTGTCTTTTTGGTAAGTCTGGCCAGGGGTTTATCAATCTTGTTAATTCTTTCAAAGAACCAGCTCCAGGTTTCACTGATCCGTTCAACTGTTGTTTTGGTTTCTATTTCATTGATTTCTGCTCTGACCTTTATTATTTCTCTTCTCACTTTCAATCTGGGGGTGTCTTTGGGTCTAAAATGAGTCTCTTGCAGACAGCATATCGATGGGTCTTGTTTTCTAATCCAATCTGATAGCCTGTGTCTTTTGATTGGGGCATTTAGCCCATTTACATTCAGGGTAACTATTGAAAGATATGAATTTTGTGCTGTTGTATTACCTGTAAGGTGACTGTTACTCTATGTTGTCTGTGTTCCTTTCTGGTCTATGTTGCTTTTAGGCTCTCTCTTTGCTTAGAGGACCCCTTTCAGTATTTCTTGTAGGGCTGGTTTTGTGTTTGCAAATTCCTTTAGTTTTTGTTTGTCCTGGAAGCTTTTTATCTCTCCTATTTTCAATGACAGCCTAGCTGGATATAGTATTCTTGGCTGCATATTTTTCTCATTTAGTGCTCTGAATATATATCATGCCAGTCCTTTCTGGCCTGCCAGGTCTCTGTGGATAGGTCTGTTGCCAATCTAATGTTTCTACCATTGTAGGTTACAGATCTCTTCTCCCGAGCTGCTTTCAGGATTTTCTCTTTGTTTCTGAGACTCGTAAGTTTTACTATTAGATGTCGGGGTGTTGACCTATTTTTATTGATTTTGAGAGGGGTTCTCTGTGCCTCCTGGATTTTGATGCCTGTTTCCTTCCCCAAGTTAGGGAAGTTCTCTGCTATAATTTGCTCCAATATACCTTCTGCCCCTCTCTTTTTCTTCCTCTTCTGGGATCCCAATTATTCTAATGTTATTTCGTCTTATGGTATCACTTATCTCTCGAATTCTGCCCTCGTGATCCAGTAGTTGTTTATCTCTCTTTTTCTCAGCTTCTTTATTTTCCATCATTTGGTCTTCTATATCACTAATTCTCTCTTCTGCCTCATTTATCCTAGCAGTTAGAGCCTCCATTTTTAATTGCATCTCATTAATAGTCTTTTTGATTTCGACGTGGTTAGATTTTAGTTCTTTTATTTCTCCAGAAAGGGTTTCTCTAATAATTTCCATACTTTTTTCAAGCCCAGCTAGTATGTTTAAAATCATCATTCTGAACTCTAGTTCCAAGATCGTACTAATGTCCATATCGATTAGGTCCCTGGCAGTTGGTACTGCCTCTTGTTCTTTTTGTTGAGGTGATTTCTTCCGTCTTGTCATTTTGTCCAGAGGAGAATATATGAATGAGAGAACAAAATGCTAACACCCCCAGAAAATATACACTAAACAAATCAGAAAAGACCTGAAACTGGGGGGAAAGAAAGGGAAAGAAAGAAAGAAAAAAAAAAAAAGAAGAAAAGAAAAAGAAGATAAAAAAACAAAGCAAAAAAACCAGAATATAATCAAATATGATCAGGATGGTGCATAGATCAGTGGCACACACTAGATTTTGCGCATATTTTGGTCTGTTAAAGTGTCTCCCAAAATTTTAAGGAACGAAAAACATGTATGTACAGAAATAAGGGTTAATACAATGAAGGGATGGAATATGGCTGTAAAGATGAAAATTATAAAAGATTTTATAAAAGGAATTGATAAGTTGGCTGAAAGAAGAAACAAGAGGATTGAAAAAAAGAAGGGAGAGAATGTGATCAGGCAGGAGACTAGAAAAAGCCATACACTAGAGATTCAGGGTATATTTTGATGTGTTAGAAGAAACTGTATCTCAAAATTTTAAAGAGAGAACTTATACACACACACACACACACACACACACACACACACACACACACACCCCAAAAATAAGGGTAGCTACTATGAAGGGATAGACTATGACTCTAAAAATAAAAAAAAAAGATTTTTTAAAAAAGGGATTAAGATGTTGGTTGAAAAAGGGAAAAAGAAAAATTAAAAAAAAAAAGTTAAAAAAAATTAACTTTGAAAGACTAAAGAATCATGGTAAAGAAGCCATGAATTCTATGTGCAGTATTCCTCTCTCGCTGGAGTTCTGCCGTTGTCATTGAGCAGTAAACTTGGTCTTGCCTGGCTGTTCTTGCTGATCTTCTGGGGGAGGGGCCTGTTGCCGTGGTTCCCAAATGTCTTTGCCCGAGGTGGAATTGCCCCGCCCTTGCCGGGTCCGGGTTAAGTAATCTGTTTGGGTTTGCTCTCGGGAGCTTTTGTTCCCTGCAAGCTTTCTGTACAGCTTTGGAGGACGAGAGTGAAAATGGTGGCCTCCCAATCTCCGTCCTGGAGGAGCCGAGAACTCGGGGCCCTGCTCCTCAGTGCGCCCCCAAAGAAAAGCAGTCACTCCCATCTCCCTGGTCTCTGGCCGCACTCCGTACTCACCCAGCCTGTGAACGAGCGTTTCTATCTCTGGCACCCGACTCGGTGTGGAGTCTCCAAACCCAGCAGATCCCTGCGGCCGCTCCTCCTGGGGGAGGAAGGGGAGTCTTCCCAGATCTGCCACTTGTTGGGTCCCTGCTGGAAGAGCAGTGGCCTGTGCCGCGGATCACAGTTTATGGCAACCGTGAGCTGAGAGCCCGCGCCTCGGCTCCATCTCTGCAGCCGGCTTCCCTGCTCTGATCCCTGGGAGCTCTGTGCACTCAGGCACCCCCAGTCTTTCTGTGACCCCGAGGGTCCTGAGACCACACTGTCCCAGCGAGGGTTCCACCGCCCCGCTTAGCCACTGGAGCACCATCCCTCAGCAGAGCAGACTTCTAAAAGTTCCGATTTTGTGCTGAGCTGCTCTAACACTTGCCAGAAGCGGCCAACGGAGGCCTCCTCCTCTGCCGTCTATCCTCCCAAATATTGCCTTGGATTCACTTCTCCGCACGCCCTACCTTCCAGAAAGTGGTCACTTTTGTGTTCAGAGTTGTTGCTATTCTTTTCTTCGATCTCCTGTTGAGTTTGTAGGTGTTCAGAATAGTTTGATCCCTATCCAGCTGAATTCCTGGGACCAGATGAAATCCAGGTCTCCTACTCCTCTGCCCTCTTGCTCTGCCCATCTACTTAATGGTTTTTGATATATAGTTACCAAAGGTTTATATAAAACCTCTTCTGCATAGAGCAGTCTGTATTAAGTTGATGGTTGTTTAAATTGGAACCCATTCTTTACTCTTCTCCTCCCCACGGTTTAGGTATATGGTGTATTTTACATCCTTTTGAGTTCCTTGACTGATTTTTTACAGAAATATTTTTACTCTTTTGTGTTTCCTACCTTCATGCTGTGATTTTTGGTCTGCTCTTTCCACTCAAAGAGTTCCCTTTAATATTCCAGGACTGGTTTAGTGGCCACAAACTCCTTTTTGTTTGGGAATCTCTTAACAATAGCCTTGCTGGAATAAGTATTCTTGGCTGCAGGTTTTCCTCAATCAGCACTTTGAATATACCATGCCACTCCCTTCTGGCTTGCAAAGTTTCTGCTGAAAAATCTGGTGATAGCCTTATGGGGTTTCCTTTGTATGTAACGGTGTCCCTTTGTCTTGCTGACTTCAGTATTTTTATCACTATATTTTGCCATTTTAATTACAATATGTCTTGGTGTGGCTCTACTTTTGTTTATTTTGTTGGGGGTTCTCTGTGCCTCTTGGATCTGGATATCTATTTCCTTCCACAGATTAGGTAAGTTTTCAGCTATTATTTCTTCAAATAAATTATCTGCCCCCTTTTCTCTCCTTCTGGAATTCCTACAACCCTACATTTGATGGAGTCAGAGTTCCCTCTGTATATTCTTGTTTTGCATAATTTTCCTCTCTGGTTCAGCTTAATTACTTTCCATTACTTTGTCTTCTAGGTCATTAATTCATTCTTCTGCTTCTTCCAGCCTGTTCTTTCCACTAAACATATGTCTCATTTTGTTTATTGAGCCCTTTATCTCTGTTCTATTATTCCTTATCTCTTGTGTGTTAATGGTCTCACTCATGTTCTCCACTCTTTTACCAAATCTGGATATTATCTTTATGATCATTGCTTTAAATTTTCCATCAGGTACATTACTTGTATCTGTTTCATTTAGATCTCCAGGCTGTTCTTTCATTTGGGAAAAATTCCTGTGTGTTCTCATTTTGTCTAAGTCTCTGTGCCTGTTTATCTGTGTAATGTAAGTCAGCCATGTCTCCTGTTCTTGAGGATAATGTCTTTATGAAGAATAGGTCCTGTAGTGTCATGCAGTGTAGAGTCCTTTGTTCTCCAGGTTCTGCTTTTGGGATTATCTCCAGGGTATGCTCTATGTGCTTTGCTGTTGTTCCCTGGCCACTTTATCCTTCAGGTCAGTCATCTGCAGAGGCTCTCTTTGCCTGTCACAGGTGGTGTTTGGTCCTTGGCCTGAATGTCGTGCATTTTAACTAGGTGTGCTCGTCTGTTCATGAAACGAGACCTGTCACCACCAACCACTCAATCCAAGGCCTCAGAAAACTTCTGGGTCAGGAATTGTAGTGTTCGGAGGGGTTTGGGCCATTCTTCTGGGTAGTTCCTTTGCTGCTTCTGGCAAGTGTTAGAGCAGCTGAGCACAAAATTGGAACTTTTAGAAATCTGCTCACAACCCGAGCTGAAGGTAGATGCTTAACTGAGCCACCCAGGCGCCCCAACTCTCTTTAACTTTTGTGCATCTACTATAAGTTTTGCTGTGTGGTTACCATGAGTCTTACATAGAACATCTTTAAATCTATCAGTCGATTTATGCTAACAATTTAACTTTACTCTCCTATAAAACCTTCACCGCTTTACTCTCCTTTTGTGTATCTGATATGACATTTAAATCTTTAGTATAGATTTATAAATGATGGACCCACCAGCATCACATTTAAGTATATATTTACTTTGGCCAGTGAGATTGATACTTTCATATTTTTGTATTTACTAATTAATGCCCTTTCATTTCAGCTTGAAGAAGTCCCTTTAAAATCCCTTGTTAAGTCTTGTCTAGTGGTGATAAATTCCTTTAGCTTTTGCTAATCTTTTTAATTCTGAAGGACAATTTTGCTGCATATTCTTGGCTGGCAGTTGTGAGTTCCCTCGTTGTGGCATTGTGCTGGGGGATGGGGTGTATGAGGAGATCGTGTCATAGCTTCTGCCCACTCTAATGTGGGTTTTTCTCTCATTAACCTGATGGCTAGGAGTCACTTGGCTAGTGTCTGGATTTCTTTTAGAAAGAATTGTTTTGTACACAGCTGTGGATTCAGTGTGTCCATGGGAGGAGCTAAGTTCAGGAGCCTCTTTTCTCACCATCTTCTACTGGAACCAATTCCTTTTTTTTAATTTGAGGATGTAAAATATTAAAATGTTTAGAATAGCAGTTATTTAATAAAGAGTTCTCTATCAGTAATTAGTATGGAACACTTTTTTGTGCACCTTAGCACAGATCTTTTTGAATAGGTTTTGACCTGCATCTTTTTTAACAGGACAGCAGGTACTAAGGAATGCATTCAAGTGACCAGTGTAACCAACTGATCAAGATATCATATTGGTTAGTCTGGCATTAGCCTGCAGCCATAATTTGGGTTAGTCACCTCTCACAAAATAGATCCAACTGCTAACAAGGGGATTGGGTGACAGTATAAGAATCTAAGCGCAAATTTAGTATTAAATATAAAAAAGACTCAAGTGGTGAGTCACTAAATTTGGCTGTACAGCCAGTAATACATTTCTACTTAGCCTGGTGGCTAACCTAAATTGTCATTACTCTTACTGACAATAAGCTATTCATCAGAGGAATTTAGGTGTATTTAAAAGTTTTAGTTTATGTGTAAAGTAGCATACTACTAGAAAGATTATTCTCTTCTCATCCTCAGGATCAATTATACGAATCATTTCAGGAAATTTAAAATACATTTTGTTAACTTTGTACTAATAGTCACAGTGGACTGAATATGTCTAATTTAAGACATTTATCTGAGTTTGGTAGACCTATGGCCTAATTATACAAAAAAATCTGTCTTAAAGGGCTGAAAAATATTGCCTCATTAAAGCTTTTCATATTCTAAGTATCTTTGTAAATGTGTCCCATAGGCAACAACACAGCAATTCTGATAACTGTACTTAAGAAAATTCCTGCTTTGAATACTGTTAGAAAACAAAGCACAAATTTAAAGAAAACTTTTACAATATAAAAATAATTTCATTATCCTTTATCTTAATCATATACCTTAAGTAAAAAAGATATAAAAAATCTTAAATAAAATTTGGGAAAATGGAATAGGGTAAGCATCATTAATATCAAAAACACAAACTCCAAATTGTTTTATATAGCCACATATTTAAATATCTAATTTTCAAATACAGTTGCCTGATAGAATACTCTCTGGTCTGCTAGAAATGGTGCTCTGTTCCCCAAGGGCAGTTGCACACAAAAATGGTGTTGCTGAGAGAAATGGCACGTTTTATCTGGCACTCTTCAGAGGTGCTCTACTGCACTTACATGGCTGTTAAACCCTTTAATTCTGCCCGCTGCTCTTGAGATACTCAATGACACTGTCATTTTTGCAGAAAATAGCCTCCGGCTGGGTACTGCAGGATAAATATATTATTTAATAGAACTCCCACTAGCCCTGGCTTTAGAGCCAATTCCACAGGCACATACTTAGACCAAGTTACGGGATATATAATGTTTACTCTTTTTTTTTTACTGCCTTAAGTGTTTCTCAATAGGTTTGGAATTGTATTTCTAGGTAGTAGTACAGGCAGGTACCTATAAACATATTTATGGGTTCAGTGTCAGAACTGTGAATTACAGACACTTGGGAGACAGGAACCATTCCTTGGATTCCTTCTACATATGCTTCAGTGTCCAGCACAGTGGTATTTGCATAATTGGTACATTAATTCAATAAACAGTTACCAAGACTTCTTTAGATCTTCCATCTTGGAATTATTGTGGAAAGCCAATTTTGAGATTTCTAGGCCGTGAAAATTTAACACATGAAAGGCACTTGCCATTACTAATCGTATTTCAAAAAGGTGGTATTAAAGTTAGAAATGGCAATTGGTCTGTAACCGCCCACATAAGTGAACTGGAATCCAAGGGTAGTAGGACTGAAAGGATTCAACTGAAGCAAAATGGGAGAATATGAATTAAGGTTAGACTTGAAAATAAAATTTGTCTTTGTAGATACTGCAGTGATAAAATGAGTAAATATTGGGAAGGACATAAAGTTACATTAAAAAAATAAAACTTCCAGTATAATAAAGCATAATCCTAGTAAGTTTTTGGGAAAACTTTTCTTTTTAATTTGCTGACCTCTTTTGATCAATTGGAGTTTTTAACCATTCCATACACTCTGAACTGTAACTAAACAACTGCACGTTGACATGTTTAGATGCAAGGAAAATTTTGGATTCTTTTAGTCTGAACAACTTAGAAATGAAAAGATCCCATCCTTAGATTTATATACTTGATTTTCTTATAAAAAGTTCAGTTATGCCAGTATTTGTCTGAAAATGGAATTCAACAGCAAACTAATGGAATAACTGCAGTGTCATTATGAGCTATAGTGAAACAAAACTGCAAAGTTACTTTTCCTATTTGAATAATGAAGAAATCAGACTAGTGAAAAACCACAGCTATGGGGGGTGGGGGGTGGGGGGTGGGGGGGAAGGGAGAAGGCAAATGTAAATAAAGGATCTGTATCAAAACAAAGTCCAGAAGGCAAAACCATAAATATTAGAACAGTACTTCAAAAGTCAATTACGATCACAGGGTAAAACTTTAAAAAAAGCAATTCAGAAAATAAATGAACACATATGTTTAAAATACAGAACTCTAAATACTTGATATATTTGGGATACTCTACAGTGCCCAGTTAATAGCTACAAATATTGTTTTCCTCAGGTATTTCTAGATGCTGTAGAAATCTACTGGGTTTATTTATTGTTACAAAAATTTTTCTCAATTGTGAAAAATTAAAATCAGTTCAACCTTTAGAAAGAAAATGAAAAATCGCTTCACTATAATACAGCATGAAGATAGGGTATGTTTGCCACAACTTGAGTGTGTTTTTTAAATGAAACAGAATCCATTTCATCCAATATTTCGAACAGGTGACTAAAACCAAGTTATTTCTTTTCAGGCCAGCCACAAAACTTTAAGGAATAGAGTCCAGTTTTGTACAACTTAGACATGTACCTAATAGAGCAGGATCATGTTTGAGCCAGCCAGTCTTAACAAGATCATTTCCAGGGGTCAGTAATCTATGGCCCAGGAATTGAATGTGGCTTGTGGCCTGTTTGTGTATGGCCCTGAGCTAAGAATGGTTTCTGCATTTTTTAAAGGGTTGTAAACAAAACAAAAACAGAATATGTGACAACTGTTTATGGTCTACAAAGCCTAAAATCTTTACGATCTGGCCTTTTACAGAAAAAGCTTGCAGACCCTTCATTTATACCAGTGTTGTACAGAATTCAGACAGTGCAATTACAAGTCCAAGATAATGTTCATTTACTCCCACCAAGAACGTAGTAACATCCTAAAAAGATGTCTTCTGATGTCATTTGTTAGAATTCCTTTTCTCCATCTTCAACCATCATTAAAGTTCATCCTACAATAATGTAAAAGTGATTGAAAAAGTATGAATTTTTATTAAAATGTTGATTACAGTATTTTACCTTTTAAAAAGTAATTAATGGATCACCATTAATATGAAATATACCTTGCCTAACTGTAACAATGGAAAGGAAAAGGCTATCTTTTAGTTCTTACCTGTCCATGCAGATACTACTAATTACATTTAGTCACATTGGTATGTTTTTTACCTTAATTTCAATTATGATATTCTGGTTTATGACTAATAACATTTTCTACCTCAAATGTTTAACTTGAGGTAAGAGACACACTTTAAAACCTCTTGAGGAAGCTAACATAGTCAAAACATCAGAAAAAATATTTTTGTAAACCCAAGAAAATAGAGATTTATAACTCTCACTACAGGATGTAAGGATTCTATATTGGAGTCTACAGTTCTAATATGGTTCTATAAAGCCAGACAGCTCTAGCGCTTTCCAGAAACTGTGTTCTTTTTTGCCCTTCTTTCGTTATAGGGAAAGAATCCAAAAAACCTCATATGTGGTTTTATTAAATTCCACTCAGAAAGCACTCCAGTACTCTTTGGTCTGTTGGTAAGTCCTAGAATGACAATGATTTAAAAAAGGGGGAAAAAAACAGTTCTTTCACAGAATAGCAAAGGGGTTGCACTGCCTCTTGAGAAATAAAAATTCAAGGAGGGGCAAGGATGAATATGGTTCCAATATATCCTGACTCTACCAGAAGAGAATTTGCTATACAAAATATTTTATGAGGCTCCAGTATATTTGTTCCCAACAAGTCAATGCTTTATTTATACTTGAACAAAATTTAAATAATTTATGGCCATAGTTTACAATTTTGAGCTAAATGGTTTTACTTGTCCAAATATCTAAGCTTATCAGTGTATACAGGCTATACTCGGATTGTCCTATTTTCCAAATTAAGAAACTTCAACTTTGCTATTCTTTGGAGCTTCCATTGTACCTGTTTATTGACAGATATAATGTACGGTAAGAATAGATAATATAAATATAAATCTAGAGCCAAAGTCAGCTCTAGATTTAGTCCTTACCTTATCTCTCTTTCCATGATTTTGGAGATTTTTCAATTTTTCATATATTAAGGTAGCAATCTCTTTTGCATCTCTGGCATCTATTTGCTCTCCCCAAATACTTCTCTAAAATTAAAAACAATCCTCTTATAATCTTTAGGTATCTAATCAAAACATGACATTTCTATATAAGAAATTTGATTATTCCTTAAAAGTTCTAAATGTTTGAAACTCAAATTTTTTCAAGGAAATAGCAAAAGCAGTGAACTCATAATTTACTTAAATACAATATTGTTATGGGACATGTAAAACAATTCCTTGGAAAAAATGTATTGCTAACTCCAGTTGCCTTAAAATAACTAAATTGTAAAGAAAAGGACCCAAGTTGTTCTAATCTAATACAAATCACAGGCACAGTTGAAATCTTGATCAACAACAACACTGGAAAGTAACGTATGTCTCCTGGTTCTCATCTGCTCACAGCAGGAAGGTGGTTGAAAAGCAGGGAAGGGGGCAGGTCAATATATCAGGCTTGTTTATCTTGGATCGCGAGTCATTTATTTCCTTCTTCCTGGTGGGAACTCCACACTATATGTTAGGATCTTGTTTTTGTGTGTTACTGCCCACCTGATTTGTACTTGTACTGCTGTTTACCACAATCATTGTTCTGCTTTGGTTTTCAAATCTGGCCTGGTCTTCTACCCCTGTCTCTTGGTTTGGGCAGGGATATTTGGAGTCCTAATGTCTTCTGGGCTTCTCTAAACACATGGTAACATCATCTTTTCAAACAGCTCCTTTTATGGCCTGATTAATTCTGTGACTGCTCATTATACTGATACTTACCTAACATCATTCTGAGTGAAGACCCCTATCTATGTCACCCATTTCTCAGCTGTTCTAAGAATCAAAGTAGAGTCAATGATTCCAAAGGAATGAAGATTCAGGTACTGGTATATAAGCTCCTTTTATGAGTTCTGCTTACCCCAGGCTGTTCTTAAGACAGAATTAACCTCTTTGACAAATCAAAATCCTTCACTGAAAAATCTAGATGACAATACTAGACTTCTGAAATTCATCATCCAATTTCATTATTTAACTCCAAAATATAATTTCTAATAAATAACGAGATCTTAAGCTGATGTTCTTTCTCAAAAAGTATAAAAATATTTGAAATGACTTATTTCAAATGTTTACCAGAAAACATGAATACATGGCAAATCCTTATTTAATTAGTTCTATTGTCAACAATGTCATGCTTTTACTCAGGAAGATAGCAGAAGTCATGAGTACTTTCAGTTAGCAATTATATTGGTTGAAAGATACACGCATTTATATAAATGACCATAGGGGTTATCACCTGAATTTTAAAACCCATCAGTAGATGTCTAGTTTTCTTTTGGGGGGGGAAAAACACAGTGGCCTAGAGAAGGGAGTTATAACCAAACCAAGGAACACTTTCATTTTGTAGTCTAAATTACTAATAAATATTTCTCAAGATAAATGTTCTGGTACTGGTCTATTTCAAAACTATTACGATAGTATTTTAATTTTTTTTCTTTCCTGGAAAAAATTAAAAAGGTAATATAAGTTATTTTTCTAAAAGTAGGAAATACAGAACTTCATAGAAAATAATTACCTTAAATTCTCCACTCACAGAAAACTACTAATATTCTGGTATGTCTCCTTCAGTAGTTTCTGTAATTCAGGAGTATAAAAATTTTAAGGCAGTGGATCATATAAACTCTGAGAGAGAAAAACCCTTTAAAATCACTTGATGCATATTATTGAAGTTTTTACATACAGAAATAAAATAAAAAATGACAAAGGGAGAAAAAGCTAATAAAAACATTCAGACTAATAACCTTTTCAACTTGGTCTGCTAAAGGAAAGTCACACATAGGAAGGCCTTGTACGTACCTTTGCTCTTTCGTAGGGAAAAAATTTAACAGTTGGGTAGGCTCTGATACCAGCTTTCTGGCATGTTTGAGCATAAGCCTGACAGTCTACTTTTCCAGCTTTCACTTTTCCTTTAATCATCTGAAAAGAAAGAAATATGGTTTGCCATTCTCTGTGGCATAAACTATTTTGGCAACCACAAAGCAACATGATACAAATATTTTCAAATCTTTATAATTTTAAAGACTTAAGCTTTCATCTTTTCCATCCTAATAAGATCGCTTCCAACTTTTTACTGGCTCTTTATAACACCTATTTACGCAGAACCACCTCTCCAAGAGCAAATAAACTCTTCATCTTATCAAAAAAAACTCCTTCTTGGTACCCACACCTTGTCTCTCACACCACAAACACCTCAGATTCTGTCCTCACCCACCTTCTTCCTTTCTCTGGCTCACAGGCTGAGGTAGCAACCATTCTTCTTCGTTTTGTGGAAGGCTGACAACTACACCTATAGCCTCCAGTCCCTCTCTATCAGACCCCGGACTTGCTCTTCAGGGTATGATCTTTTTGATATTGAGTAACTTTCTGCTATATTCAAGATATGGCTGCATTACAAAATAAGCTAAATACAAAGGGAGTAAAAACATTTTGTTAGAATTACTAGAGAAGAAGGAAGCATAAGAGAAGAAGATCTAGTAAGTGGAAAATGAATAACCTTTTACTTGAAGGACAATCCAGTAATTAAAATAATCTTTTATGACTCCAGGGAGCTCTGAAATCCCTTTGCTAAAGAAATCTCGATGGCTTGGGATTTTAGCTTTTGTTTTAGGCTGGTGAAACTGGAGCTTTCTCATTCTAATGAGTGTTTTATAGCCCATGGCAAAGCTCCTTGAAGCAAGGGAAGCTAACAATCTGGATTAGCTAATGAGCAGGATGATGGTGACAGAAACAACAAAAACTCAGATTGCATTCAGTTTATGCATTCAGTTAAGTTTTATAAGCATTTACTGAGTTGGACAAGACCTGTAAAACTTGCCCTCAAGAAGTTCAGTCTTATGAAGGAGACAGGTAACTAAATAAATATTTAACATCCATCGTATAAGTACACCAATGGAGTACAAGATATCAAAGTGAACTGAATGAGAAGGACAGTGAACACAGAAGTGCCAACTGAAGCTGGGTTTTGTAGGATAAGGAGAAAAAGATCCAGATGCCCAAGGTAAGGAAACGGCATTTTAGAGAGAGGGAACAGCACATACTTGTTCAACAAACCTGGAGTACTTTGTCGTGCCTGAATGGTAAGGTGTGGGGTGGGGACAGAGAGAAAGCTGAAGAGGTATGAAGGGTCCCATCCCAGACCTGCAACCAAGGATGCAAGTCCAGAAACTTGTTCACAGGAAGCCTGAGAAAGGAGTATTTCAGAAAGATGATCAGGGCAGAACTGAAGAAGGCAGACTGGCAACATGAGACTAGTTCAAAGGCACACATGTCTAGATGAGATGATGAGGGCTTGAACAGAGAGGCTAGCAGAGCAGATGGAGAGGAGATGACAGACTGGAAAGGCATGTAGGAGACAGAACTGATAGGATTGCCGCTTGCCAGGCCATCAGATGAGTAAAGGAAAGAAAAAAGGAACAAGCAGAAGAAGTGAGGTGTCTGGCTGTTCTGGTTAGGTAGATGAGTCCTCAATCAAGACAGAGATTTCAGCTAACAGCATTAATAAAGAAGGAAGAAATGTGCAAGGACTATAGTCATAGAAATGAAATGGAGTTTTAAAAAATTCACAGAAAACTTTTAAGAGAATTATATTTAAAATATAATTATATCTAATCATTTTATCTAATTTTGAAATAACTTATTTTTTTAAAGATTTTATTTCTTTCTTTGACACAGAGAGAGAGTACAAGCAGGGGGGGTGGCAGGCAGAGGGAGA
Source organism: Eumetopias jubatus (assembly GCF_037043125.1). Lineage (NCBI taxonomy): Eukaryota > Metazoa > Chordata > Mammalia > Carnivora > Otariidae > Eumetopias > Eumetopias jubatus. Next base: position 50,853,521 of record NW_028274809.1, read on the forward strand.
GGGAGAAACAGGTTTCCCATTGAGCAGAGAACCGGACATGGGGCTCAATCCTAGGACCCAGGAATCATGACCTGAGCCAAAGGCAGATGCTCAATTGACTGAGCCACCCAGGTGCCCTAAATAACTGTTATTTTATCTAATTATTAAAACATGCATATGACTACAACTTATCTAAGTAGACAGACAAGACTTACCCTAGCCAAGAGCTCAAACTCTGGAGCAAAATTTTGGCAAGGTCCACACCAAGGAGCATAGAAATCAACCACCCAATGATTCTTCCCTTGTACAACTTTTTCATTGAAAGTCTGAGGTGTTAGATCTATGGATGCTTGAGGTAAAAATCTGTGGCAAGGAATCAAAATTATTTTTCATTATATGAAACCAAAGCAAACATCTAAAATATAATATTGAAGTTTCTAGGTTAAAAATGACTGAATTCAGAGTTATCTTGGTAAATTGTAATTCTTTACTAAGTAATTTAAAATGCTATAGTCTGTAACTACAGACATAAGAGGAAGGTAAATAGCACTGAATCTATTTTATACAATGATGCATATTTTGATTACTCACCCTAGACCCCAAATTCTCAGGGAATAAGCATCTCTATTCCAACCATTGTAACTACTGAAATAAGAAAAAAATAAGTAAGTTTTAAGTACTATTTTCTATTATTGGATATGTTCAGAAAACCATCTCTCTACAGCAATTGAAAGTTTAACTTATTGACTACATACCATTTCCCTTCTCAGATACACCTAGCTATAAATGCTGCTTATATGGCTTCCCAAATATATTTTTCTCTAGTCTCGATGTTTTTTTTGTGTGTGCTCAAGACAGCCCTGAATGTCTAGCTGCCCGCTGGACATCTCCTATAGACGCATGGGAATGGTAACAATCCAAATGTCTAAGACTTCAGTTTCAGAACCTTTACTCTGGTCATTATGTCCGTCAAATTCCTAAGTACTTTTTAAGACGCATTTCAAAAGCCACCTCATAAACGCAGTCTTTCATGATTTCCTCTCATAGCTGTAATCCTTTCCTCCTTTGCAATCCATGGCTCAGTTTTATCTTTTAAATAATATTCCTTATATTCTGCCTTGCACTTGAGTTTATTACCTCAAATGCCGTGTGGTGTTACAGAAACAGGATGGGCAGTGACACAGACTGGGCTGAATCCTCAATTACAAACCTTAGCAGCTGTGTGACGTAAGGTCTGTTAATCAGTTTACTTATCTGTATAGGAGGAAGGGCAATAATTCTTATTTCTCAGGGTGTATGTGAGGACTAGTGCAAATAACATGAGCAAAGGATCTAGTAGAGTACCTGAAACCAAATACTGACTTACTAAATGTACTTCCTCTGTTTCTCTTCTATACTAGCATGCCAGCTTCATGAATATTGGGATCATTCTTTTTTCATCTTCAGAGGTTCTCATTAGCACATGATCTTAAAACATGGTGGGCTCCCAAAAAATATTTGTTGGGTTAACTTTTATTTAGTTAAGATAACTTTTTAAGACAAGCTTATGTATTTATTTAAGTAATCTCTACAGCCAACGTGGGGCTCACACTCATGACCCTAAGATCAAGAGTCACATGCTCTTCTGACTGAACCAGCCAGGAACCCCTAAGATAACTTTTAAATTTTAACTGTTTAAATAAATGGTTATAATAAATGTCTTTAAATTTCAGGCAACACTTACTGATACTGGTAAGCTTTATTTGATTTTGGGGGGAAAAATCTTATCTCAGGGTATCTCCGAACATTTTCTTGGGCACAAAAAGAATGATACTGTTGGCAGTCTATACTGCCCACATTGATCAGTCCAGTTAATGTCTATAAAAGAGAAAAAGAGGAGATAAATAGATCAAAGTGATTAGAATAAAATTACCTCCATAACTATTTATGTTTACAATAGAGAAATTATCACTGTGAGATGCTTTTTATCAGTGATTTTCACCAAATTAAGGGTTTAAAAACATAATAGAACACTTATAGTAATGAACTGAAATTGTAGTTGGAGTTAAGACCTTACTACAATTATTACAGATTGAACAACAGCTTTCATTCATGTTCTATGTGGGGGGAAAATTAGGTTATCTCTAAAATTTAGTGTTAGAAACAAGGAACTAATGAAGGTCTCTGCAATGGTATTTCAAAGTTATTTTTCAAATAGAGACCTGCAGTGCAGCACATTGAATCATGCCTAAATTTTAAAATTTTACTGAAAAGGACACAAAATTGCATTATCTTAAATGTTAAGGTACTAGAAATCACTTTTAACTCTTTGGTTTGTTCACTTTTTCTTAGAAATATAAAACAGTGATTTCATTTTCCATTCTCTACGTAACTTTTTTCCAATCTTTCATAATTTATAACACTATTTGTATAGAAAATAAAGGGATTTTTGGGTTGACTTGGGCAGAAATTTGGTCAGATATGTACCAAGCAAGTGACACAGGAAAAAAAAAAAAAGGAGATTATCTATACCATTCACCCAACCAGACAGAAACAGAGTTGAAATCTAACTGGTATAATGAGAACTGTTATAAGTGATAATCTAGAGGTGGGTTCATCTCAGTTTCAAAATAGTTCTGTTAAACACAATCATGCTACATTTTAAGATTTAAAAGAAACTACTATACCCGGGCCATTTTTTTCCATTCTGGCATTAGGACTTGACATGGATGACACCACGGAGAATAGAAATCAACCATCCAGACTTCGTGATGTTTTCTCTGTTTAACTAGTTCATTGAAAGTGGTGGGTGTCAGGGAGATCACTGAAGGATTCATAAGATCCTAAAGAGAATATAACTTTCATTATAACAGGTATAAGAAGTTGTTCCTATAGTCTGGGCAAATTGTTGTCGCTTAGAAAAGTTCCTATTTCTGAATAATCAAAAGATACTTATGGATGTTTAAAAGATAATCTGTAGTGAATTACTTTAAAAAGGAAGAAATTATTCCTTGTTAATTTGGGCTTTGCCCATCAACCTTCTTAAATCAAGGTATATTCTTTTAAATCTATGTATCATTAAAATCATCTTAGGTAGGGAACAGAAGCAACTTTATTTAAGGTGACAGTAGATGGGACAAAAAGTTCTAAGAGGTGTCCAGATGTCTACACAGGCCATATAGTTCTGTTCCAGAATCAATGATTGGTTTGGAAATGATCCTTTAATTATTAATGGAAAGCCTATTATTCTATTTTCCTGACAGTCTGATTGGAGATACTGCTCAACCTCCCTAAAAGCTCACTTGCTCCAAATGCTGTTTTAATAAAGCTTCAGTCTACCATGACAGGGTAATACTAACAAAAAATTTCACTGGGGAAATAATAAAAAATAAGATAAAACCAAAAACCCTTTAAAAATAATTTACCTCTGTAATTTACAATACTATAAATTAATTTAAAATACCTCTATGAATTCCAAGATCTGTTCAGCAGAGTGATGTCCTTCATATTCATGAACATTGGACTGGTTGAAAACCACTGTTGTTGGATAAGCCTGAATGTTATACTGTTAGGAATGAGAATACAAATTAAAGATTTTATGCATTTTACCTATTGGTTTCAAATTTATAACCAGCTTGCTTTTAAGTAACAACAATAACACTTAAAAAACCCACTGCTAAACTGCTGGTGACTGAAAAATTTTAGCCTGGCCAAATTTGGCAAAGAAAATGGATTCACAGTTGCACTGATAAATGACCTTTTTTTATAGCTAGTCCATTAGCCATAAAATCCATGGGCAATGAAACACTGAGAAGTGTGCATAGCCATAATATGGCTAATAATGAGCATGGGCCCTTTTGACTCTGCTGAAATAAGACGGATAAGGCTGTAAAGAGCAGGCTAATCTCTTGGCTTGAATCTTTTTGAAACCACAATAATGCTCCAATTTGTCTAGCAGTAGAAGAAAAAGGAAACAAAATAGCAAGAATAAAGAAATAAATTAATAATGTGTATACAATCATATTTTAACTTAAGGAATTATGACTCATGTCCTAAGAATATGGTCGCCTTTTATTCTTCATTCAAGATAGCGTTTATGGTACAAATACTGTAATTTCCTCCTCAGAATTAACATGAACATTGGCCCAGGAAGCATTTCTTTGAAGTTTTAATTTTTATTTTTCTAAAAGTTATATCTATGTGAATTTACTGTAGCTGATCTTTGCATCCTTAAAGTTGACAAGCACTCAACAGCAAATCAGAATCTTTGATTAGGATTCAAAAATAATTTTTGCAAAAACAATGGAAATCTTTATCAAACTTTTGTAAAATGAGTGTAAATCCAAATAACTCATTAGGTATGACTGTTGTTTTGTTAATCTACTTAGTGTTTAGCATGTGTTGGGCATCTTTTTAGCACTTAAACATGTAGTTTCTTTTCCTAAAGATTTTATTTATTTGAGAGAGAAGGAGAGAGAATCTGAAGCAGATTCCATGCCAAGCGCAGAGCCTGACATTGGGCTCAATCCCATGACCATGAGATCACCTGTGTGGAAACCAAGAATCTTGACACTTAATCGACTGAGCCACCCAGGAGCCCCTTAAACATGTAGTTTCTAATCTAATCTCTACAACAACTCTATTCAGAAGCTAAAATTACCATGTCAACTTTACAGATGAGAAAACGAGGTATTGAGAGGCTATGTGACTTGGTCAAGGTCCACCAATTAGTGAGTAATGACTCCTGGCCTCTATTCCAGGTGAAGTGGACACCAGTTTTAAATCCTTATATTTTACTCAATTATCTAAAGGATATTTAATAGTTTAGATTAAAAAGCAGAAAAACTAGAAGAATTCAAATTAAGATAATCACTGTTTCACATTGTTTGTATCTTGCTTAGCTTCAATGTCACATACAAGACATTCAAAACCAAAGATTTTATTTCAGTTTTTAGTTAAATGAAATTTCAAACAGAATGAAGAGAGAAATCATCTAACAAATACCCACATATCCCTTCTCGATATTTAAGGAAGTTTAACTTCTTTTGTCACATTGGCAGACTGCTTAAGTTCTTTTTCTTGATCCCATTTCCTTTCCTCCCTGAAAGTAGGAGCAATTAATATCCTCAAATAAGTATATATCTAATCCACTAATGTCTTTATACTTTTGTGACATGCATATATATCCCTGGGCAGTAGAATGAAATGTTGGAGCATTAAAAAATTTTCTGTAATTCTATCATACTCTGTAAGCTATTCTGCAGCTTGCTTCTGTCATCTTACAATGTATTTTTGAGACTTACCCGTGCTGGTAAAGATAGATCTAATTTTAAATGCTCTATGGTATTCCATTATGTGACTGGATAATCTATCCATACTTGCTATTGTCAGATTTCTAAATTTTTGTTCATTTGATGATGGATTAATTTGATAGATTGTTGTAATTTGTACTTTCTTGATGGCTAGCTAGTTTTTGTTTGTTGGATTTCTTTTTCTAAAAAAAAAGTTTCAACTTTCTCATTTTATCTATACAAAAAAACTGACCTGTAGTCAAATATTCTGGCAGTAAGGTTTTCTGTCAGTTACATGTGCTGTAAATAGTCTGTTGTCTTAACTTCACAGTGTCTTTTTCTTTGGCAATAGTTTTATCATTTAATATAGTCAAAATCATTCACATTAATTTTTACCTTGTGTGTGTGGACTGAGAAATTCTTCCTCACACAGATGCCATAAAGATTTCACTCTACATTTACTTGTTTTTAAAACCTATCATTTTCTTTTTCTTCTCCCCCATTTTTCTTTTTCTTTTTAAAAATGTTTGCTTTTATAAAATATTTAAAATACACACAAAAGCAGACAGCAATAAACTTGCATGTACTCTCGTAGCTGTAATAATCATCCACTCATGGGCACACTTACTTTATTTATACTACCTCCTAACTCTACTCCTACACCAAAATTATTTTAAAGCAAATTCCAGATGATTTATCATTTCACCCATATTTCTGTATTTTTAAAATTCAAGGATTTTCCCCCAAGTGTAACTACACTGTCATTTTTACACTTAAAAATGAACAATTCCTGATAATTATCAGATACCCTGTCACTATTCAAATGTCAATTATCGCTTGCTCACTTTTTTGCAGTTGGTTTGGCATCCAAACAAGACCTAAACATTGCATTTGAATATGTCTTTTGAGTCTCTTTCATCTCTTTTCCCACCTTTCAGTGTATCTGAATACCAATAAATTAGGTATTTGTCTTGTAAGATCCTCTATATACTGGGACTTGCAGATTTCATGCCCATGGTGTCACTTAACATGTTCCTCTGATTCCCTACATACGGACAGATCTCAAGGTGTGATATCTGATTTAGGTTTCAGAGACTTGTTCCAAGAATATTTTATAGGTGGTATTATATACTTTCATGACAAGACATAGAATTTCTAGTTATTCCTGGAACTGAAGAATGAATATTTTATGAATTACCCTAATATTTTTATGTAAACAAAGGTTGAAAAAAACTTGTTCATTTTTAAAATTTCCATCTACTAACTATACTTGGAAGACAATTATGAGGAAATCCTGAGAATCAAACTACAGACTGCCAAAAGCCAATACTGAGTCAAAAATTATGAAGATTTTAAATAATGGAAAAATCATGTATTTTATCAAGTAAACAAAATATTTTCCCCAGTTTGATAAGTAAGACCATGTCTACATTCAACTATTTATGTTGTCTATTCATGTTTTAATCCAATCATAATTTTATATCATTTTTTGAAATATTTGTTGAAATTATTTGATTAAATAATTTACTACTCTAAACGCAGACGAGCATCTGAAATAGAGACCTTTGGCAGTATAACTTAAAAACTATTTTACAGAAGTGTTAATTAGAACAAGTATTTTATACATACCATGTTACATAGTCCCTCGTGAACTGTACAATCTAGTGTACCAAACTTAAGCTGACCGTAAAGATGTTTTGATGCTTTTCGTAACTCTGGCAATAAAGCTCGACACGGTGGGCACCACTATGAAAGAAAAAATATTCACAAGCACTGAACTAAATGAAACAAAAAAACCCCACCATTTCTGCAACAAGCAACATATACTAAGTAAGATTAAACCATACTTAGTGACAAATCTTATGCGTATGTGTGTGTGTCTATTTAATTCTTGGAGGGGCAAGTACATCCCTGCTCTCCTAGAAGGAATATGTGATAGGGGCCAAAACTCAGTAACACAATTTTGGTACTCATGGATCAAGACTATCTAGAAAATGTCTTTTTGCTATGATAAGAGAAAATGTGACAACACTGAAATTTGACAGATAAAAACAACTTACTGGGGCAAAAAAATCAACAAGCCACGGTTCCTTGTCATTGGCAGGAAAATTTTGAGGTCCAAGTGTGGTAACATGAGAATTAACACTTTCTTTGGCAAAGGCAAGTATATCATATAGAATCTTCCTTCCTTTGAAATTGAATAAAAGAAAAATTAAAATCCACATTCTGCCTTTCTATCCATAGAAACATTTCAAAGTTTTTATACTTCATATATTAAAGAAATGAAGATAAACTTATTGAACACACTGATTTTGGTGAGGGTCTAGTGTTCTGTATACTATACATAAATAGGTTTGCTTTGCCAGGAGCACCTTTCTTTGCAATGCTCCTTCATCCTCAGAGGCAGAGTAACCACTTTTTTGCAGTATTTGTGTTCTTTATACTTGAACTACTACTGCGGAACTACTAAATCTATTTCTTCAAACTTGACTTCCCTTATGAATTCAAAACCTGTATTACCAACTGCCCAGTGAAAATACTCACATGGATGTCATACAAACATTTCAAATATATTAAAATTGAAGTTGAGCTATTTCCCCCTGAACTTGCTTTTCTCACCTTCCCTATCTTGGCAATGGCATAGTCACCCACTAGGTGGATGAACATAGTGAGAACTTAAAGAATTAAGGAATAAAGAAATAAAATATCTAAAAAATGAGTCAGAGCCAAAGAATACAATAACTGACACTAAAAACACATTAGAGGGAATCAACAGCAGATTATAAGCAGCATAATGGACCAGATGGATCTGGAAGCCAGAGTTGAGGAAATCCCCCAGGCGGAACAGCAAAAAGAAAAGAGAATAAAAAATGAGCATAGGTTAGGTTAAAGGGCCTCTAGGACAGCATCAAGTGTCCTAATATTGACATTACAGAGGGTTCAGAAGGAGAAGAAAGAGAATAAAAGACAGAGAACTTCTTTGAGGAAATCAGAGGTGAAAACCTTCCCTACCGGGGGAAGGAAGCAGACACACAGATTTAGGAAGCACAGAGAAGACCAAATAAGAACTCAAGTAAATTCACACCCAGACACATTTTTAAAATGTCAGAATTAAAGAGAAAAGAGAAAATCTGAAAAAGCAAGAGCTGTGCCAACTAGTTACACACAAGGGTACCCCCATACGATTATAAGCTGGTTTTTCAGCAGAAACGTAGCAGGCCAGAAGAGGGTGGCAGGATATATTCAAAGTGCTGAAAGGAAAAAGTCTACAACCAAGAATACCCCACCCAACACAGTTCTCATTCAGAATTGAAGGAGAGATGGTTTCCCAGGCAAACAAAAGTTAAAGGAGTTCATCACCACTAAACCAGCCTTAAAAGAAATGTTACACAGACTTCTTTAAGCAGAAAAGGCCATAGTTAGAAGAAAGTTATGAAAGAAAAAAAAAAATCACTGGTAATGGCAAACATTGGTAAACATGTAGAAAATGTAGTGGATCAATCACTTATAAGGCTAGTATGAAGGTTAAAGAGAAAAGTAGTAAAATCTGTATCTACAATAATTAGTTATGGGATACACAAAAAGATATAAAATAGGAAGCCAAAAAAAGTCAGCAGGAGAGTAAAACACAGTGCTTTTTAAGATGCATTCAAACCTAAGTGACACTAACATAAGTTGTTATATATGAACCTAATGATAACCAAAAACCTGTAACAGATGCACAAAAAATGAAGAAATCCAAATATAATACTAAACAAAGTCGTCAAATCACAAGAGAAGAAAGAAACAGAGAGGAACTACAAGAAAATGGCAATACATACCTACCATCAGTAAGTACTTTAAGTGTAAATGGACCAACTGTTCCAAACAAAAGACACAGGGTAGCTGAAAGGATAACAAAAGCCAACAAAACAAAACCCCCTCTCTAGGCTACCTGTATCACTTCAGATGTAAGGACACACACTGACTGAAAGTGAAGGGATGACAAAAGATATCTCATGCAAATGGAAACAAAAGGAAAAATAGACTAGCAATACTCAAACAGACGTTACAAGAAAGACTGTAATAAGAGACAAAGAAGGACATTACATAATGATAAAGGGATCAATTCAACAAGAGGAAATAATTATAAAAATTTATAAATGTCAACACAGGAGCACCTAATACGTAGAGCAAATACTAACTGACGTAATGGGAGAAAGTGACAGTAATACAATAACACCTCACATACATCAATGAACGACAGGTCATCCAGACAGAAAATCAACAAGAAAACAGTAACCTTCAAGGACATATTAGACCAGTTTGACTTAATAGATATATACAGAACATTCTTTTCAAAAACAGAATACATGTTCTTTTCAGGGGCACATGGAACACTCTCCAAGATAATCATGTTAGGCCACAAAACAGGTCTCAATAAATTTAAGAAGACTGAAATCATACCAAGCATTTTTTCTGACCCAAGGGTATAAAACTAGAAACAAACAAAACTGGAAAAAAACACAAACACATCGAAGCTAAACATGTTCCTAACAACCGAGTTGATGAAGAAATGAAAGAAGAAAACAAAAACAATGCCTTATGACAAATAAAAATCAAACACAATGTTCCAAAATCTATGGGACCCACCAAAAGCAGTTTTAAGAGTCAAGTTTAGGGGCGCCTGGGTGGCTCAGTGGGTTAAGTGTCTGCCTTCAGCTCAGGTCATCACCCCAGGGTCTTGAATGGAGTTCAGCATCTGGCTCCCTGCTCAGCGGGGAGTCTGCTTCTCACTCTGCCTCTGACCCCACTCGTGTTCTCTTTCTCTTGCTCCCTCACTCTCTCAAATAAATAAATAAATAAATAAAATCTTAAAAAAAAAAAAAAGAGGCAAGTTTATAGAGATACAGGCCTACCTCAGGAAACAAGAAAAATCTCAATCTAACCTTACATCTTAAAGGAACTAGAAAAAGAAGAAATAAAGTCCCAAGTTAATAGAAGGAAAAAATAAAAGAGCAGAAATAAATGACCCTCTACTCAAAAACTAATAGAACAAATCAACTCAGTAAAGTAACAGGATACAAAATTAATATACCGAAATCTGTTTTTTTTTTTTTTTTTTTTGAGGGCAGGGAGGGACAGAGAAAAAGGGAGAGGGAGAATCTTAAGCAGGCTCCACACCCAGCGTTGAGCGCGATGTGGGGCTCAATCTCACGACCCTGAGATCATGACCTGAGCTGAAATCAGAAGTCCGATGCTTAACCGACTGAGCCACCCAGGCACCCCAAGAGTTGGACACTAAACTGACTGAGTCACCCAGGTTCCTCAATCTGTGCTATTTCTATAATATCAAACTATCAGAGAAATTATGAAAACAATCCCATTTAGAATTGCATCCAAAAGGATAAAATACTTAGGAATAAATGTAACCAAGGAGATAAAAGACCTGTACTCCAAAAACTACATTGTTGAAGAAATTGAAGAGGACACAAATAAATAGAAAGATATACAGTCTTCATAGATTGGAAGGATTGTTATTAAAATGTCTATATGATCTCTAAAAATCTACATATTCAATGCAATCCCTATCAAAACATCAATGGCATTTTTTACAGAGTTAGAACAAATTATCTTAAAATTTGTATGGAACCACAAAAGACCATGAAGAATCAAAGCAATCATGAAAAAAGAGAACAAAGCCAGAGGTATCGTGCTCCCTGATTTCAAGATACACTATAAAGCCATAATAATCAAAACATATGGTATTGGCACAAAAAGAGACACACAGATCAATGGAACAGAATAGAGAGAAATAAACCCATACTTATATGGTCAATCTGTGACAAAGGAGATAAGAACATACAATGGGGAAAAGACAGGCTCTTCAATAAATGGTACTGGGAAAACTAGAGCTACATGCAAAAGAATGAAACTGGACCACTTTCTTAACCATATACAAATATCAATTTAAAATATATTACAGACCTAAATATAAGACCTGAAACCATGACTCCTAAAAGAAAACACAGGCAGAAAACTCTTGGACATCTGTCTTACCAATATCTAAAAAACAAAATGAATGAAGAAGCAAAACAAAACAGAACAGACTCATAAATATAGAGAACAAACTGGTGATTGCCAGAGGAGAGGGAGGTGGGAGGAAGGGTCAAACAGTTAAGGGGATTAAGAGGTACAAACTTCCAGTAACAAATAAACAAGTCACAGGGGTGTAAAGTAGAGCACAGGGAATGGAGTTACTAATGATGTAATGTATGTAATGATGTAACAACTTGATATGATGACAGATGGTAACTAAACATCATGGTGATCATTCTGTAGTGTATATATAAAAGGGAATTATTATATAATACACCCGAAACTAATACTGTATTCCAATTATACTTCAATGAAAAAAAATTTAAAAATAGGACAGTCAAGGCAGAAAAGTGACACGAGACTGTCAATTTTACCACAGGATGATAATAGAGTAAATGAAGGAGATGATGAACTAGAAATAAAGCAGCAAACACAGAAGGGAGGGGAATCAGAATTATTTCAGAGATAAAAAAGAACAGAACTCCATTATTAAAACGTGGTAATTTTTAGCACTTTCAGGAGACAGTACAGTTTAGTGCTGTTGTAATCCTAGGCTTTGGAGTCAGACCTATTTGGATACAAAATCCACCTTGACTAGTTACTAGGTGTTGATCATAGGCAAATAATTATCCCGAGCCACTGTTTTCTCCCTTGGTGGGCTGTTGTGAAGATAAAAACATAAAGGGAAACGTACGTGAAGCCTTTAGAAAAACATCTGACTTGTAGAAAGTACTAAATAAACAGGAGTTACTGTTAGGTTCATCTTGCCAAGACTTTGCTCACATAGTTCCTTCAGCTTAGCCTCCCTTCTTGCTTTTCTCTATTTGCTTTGAGAAACTGAGCATTCAAATGTTATCTAATTCAAACATCATCTCTGGATCTATACTACACATAAGTCTCTTTATTTGATCTTATAATTTATACATACTGGCCATTACAATGTTTTTCATATTGTCTTATGATCTCCTTCTATCAACCCCACCAGATGATATTTAAAAAAATTTTTTTAAAGATTTTATTTATTTATTCATGAGAGACTGAGAGAGAGAGGCAGAGGGAGAAGCAGACTCCCCGCTGAGCAGGGAGCCCGATGAGGGACTTGATCCCAGGATCCCGGGATCACGACCCGAGCTGAAGGCAGACACTTAACCAACTGAGCCACCCAGGCACCCTGATATTTTAAATGTCTTGAGAGAACTTTGCATTCCTAAGCACATAACATCAGTCAATATCTGTTATTCACTTAGCTGTGTTATAGTTAGTAGTTTGTGTGTTTCTTTTGCTACATTTGACCTTTTTCAGGACAGGGACTATGAGGTATCCCAAATCCTCATAATTGCAACTGTACTTACATGAATGCAGAGCTGAAGTCCCATTATAAGCTGAAATGTAAAAATGTAATTATAAATTCAGGAGAGATAAAAGTAGCCATAGAAATATTTAATAGTCTAGGGGCACCTGGGTGGCTCAGTCATTAAGTGTCTGCCTTTGGCTCAGGTCATGATCCCAAGGTCCTGGGATTGAGCCCCACATCGGGCTACCTGCCAGGCGGGAAGCCTGATTCTTCCCTCTCCCACTCCCCCTGCTTGTGTTCCCTCTCTAGCTGTGTCTTTGTCAAATAAATAAATAAAATGTTAAAAAAAAATTTAGTCTAGTGGAGGAAAAATCTGGAAAATGCCCATGGCTGAGATGCTACTTTGGTACACTGGAAATGGAAACTATAGATGTTGCTTACTTTTATGAATAAGACCCCTAAATTTTGCACTAACCTGACATGTCACCAGCATTCTTGCTGAAACACTAATCAAAATAGCAGAAAAAAGTTATCTTAAAAAGAAAAGAGAATAAAATAACTAAATATAATTCAAAAAATCTTTCTCCAAAAGAAACCTATTTACTAATAGAAGCAAAGTTATTTACAGTAAGTATATTTATATAAAACAAAGTAAAAAGAACCACAAAAGACCCCAAATAGCCAAAGTGCTCTTGAAAAAGAACAAATCTAGATAGCATGCTCCCTGACTTCAAGATATAGGACAAAGCTATAGTAAACACGACAGCATGGTATGGCATAAAAACAGACACTTAGGTCAACGGGACTATAGAACAGAGACCCCAGAAATAAACCCATGCTTACATAGTCAATTAATCTTTGACAAAGGAGGCAAGATTATACAATGCGGAAAAGAGTCTCAGTAAATGGCACTAGGAAAACCAGTCAGCTACATGCAAAAGAATGAAATTCAACCACTTTCTTACACCATACACAAAAATAGACTCAAAAGGTATCAAAGACCTAAACGTGAAACCTGAAACCAAAGAAGTCCTGTAAGAAAATATAGGCAGTAATCTCTGACATTGGCGTTAGTAACAATTTTTCTAGACCTGTCTCCTCAGGCAAGGGAAACAAAAGCAAAAATAAACTATCAGGACTACATCAAAATAAAAAAATTTTGCACAGTGAAGGAAACAATCAACAAAAGGAAAAGGCAACCTACTGAATGGGAGAAGTGATTTTCAAATGATACATTATTTTTTTTAACTTTATATATAAGGATAGAGAGAGTGCACTCGAGATGGGGGGTTAGGGGCTGAGGGAAAGAGTATCTTTTTTTTTTTTTTTAGATTTTATTTATTTTAAAGATTTTTATTTATTTATTTGTCAGAGAGAGAGAGAGTGCTCAAGCAGGGGAGGGGGGCAGGCAGAGGGAGAAACAGGCTACCTGTCCATCAAGGAGCCTGATGCGGAACTTGATCCCAGGACTCTGGGATCATGACCTGAGCCGAAGGCAGACACTCAACCAACTGAGCCACCCAGGAGTCCCAGATTTATTTATTTTAGAGAGAGACGGAGAGAGTGTGTGAGCGCTGAGCAAGCAGGGGGAGGGGCAGAGGGAGAAAATCTTCAAGCAGACTCCCCGCTGACCAAGGAGCCCAACGAGGGACTCAATCTCACAACCTATGAGATCATGACCTAAGCCAAAACCAGGAGTCAGACGCCCAACCAACTGAGCCACCTAGGTGCCCCAAGAGGGAGAGAGAATTTTAAGCAGGCTCCACGCTCAGCGCAGAGCCCAACCCGGGGCTTGATTTCACAACCCTGAGATCACGATCGGAGTTGAAATTAAGAGTCGGACACTTAAGTTACTGAGACACGCAGGTACCCCTCAAATGATATATCTAATATCATCAGGGAAAAGCAAATCGAAACGACAATGAGATATCACCTTATACCCATCAGAACACCTAATAACAAAAAGACAAATAGCCAGAGTTGGCAACGATGTAGAAAAAAAGAACCCTCATGTACTGTTGATGGGAATACAAATTGGTGCAGCCACTGTGGAAAACAGTAGAGAGGTTCCTCAAAAAATTAAAAATGCCATACAATCCAGTAATTCCACTATTGAGTATGTACCCAAAGAAAACAAAAACACTAATTTGAAAAGATATATGCACCCCTGTGTTTATTTCAGCATTAATTTACAACAGCCAAGATATGGAAGCAACACAAGTGTCCACTGACAGATGGATAAAGAAGATGTGTATATGTACACAGACATACACATACACACAGATGGAGTATTGTTAGCCATGAAATAGAGTAAGATCTTGCCATTTGCGACAATATGGATAGACCTAGAATATATGCTAAGTGAAATAAGTCTGAGAAGACAAATATATGATTTCACTTACATGTGGAATCCAAAAAACAAAACAAAGTAGAAACAGACTCATAAATACAGAGAACTGGTGGTTACTCAGGGGAGAGCGATGGCAGGATGGGCAAAATGGATGAAATGGCATGGGAGTTACAGGCTTCCGGCTATGGAATGAATAAGGCATAGAGATGAAAGGTAGAGCATAGGAATATAGTAAATGGTACTGTGATTGATGCTAACTACACCTGTATGAGCACAGCATAACGTACAGAGTTGGGGAATCACTGCTTTACACCTGAAACTAATATAACACAGTGTGTCAACTACATGTCAATTAAAGAATTTTAAAAAAACAAGGTAAAAAGTACAATTAAAAAATTGCTATTTGAAAATAAATATACATTTTTATCATTTTCTCCCTTCTTACCATGATGGATTTCATATTCTTTGGTTCCTTGTCCTTTAAATACTGCTAAACATGGCTGAAACACATACAGATTACTACAGATGTCTGGGGCAGAGGAACAGTCAAACTTACCAACCTAAAGTAGAAAATTTAAATTGATGAAAACAAAATCATACGCATTCATTTTTTTAAATATTCATAAAGGAATGACATTGCTCTAACAATAGTTTCTAAACAGAAATTAACTGGCCATGAAAATAAAAGATAGAAATAATTCACATTTAACACTGAAACTCAATTTTAGTTAAGGGCAAAAAAAAAGCCTTTTAGAGTTCAAAAGCCTGAGAAAATTTTCCAGAAAATAGGAAGTTGTTTAAGAAATCCACCCTTTCGGGCGCCTAGGTGGCTCAGTTAAGCGTCTGCCTTCAGCTCAGGTCATGATTCCAAGGTCTTGGGATCAAGCCCCTCATTGGGCTCCCTGCTCCACAGGGGGACTGCTGCTCCCCCTGCTGTGGTCTCTCTCAAACAAATAAATAAAATCTTAAAAAAAAAGTTCAAGAAATCCACTCTTCTAAAAATATAGGGAGTATTTATATAAGCTTGGAATGGGGGAGAGAGAAAACGTTTTCATACCCTAAAAGCAGAAATAATAAAGCAAAGCCTGACAATTTCATACACTGTAAGGGAAACAGCATAAAGAATACTAAGAGGGAAATGATAAACCAAGAAAAAATATCTGAGGATTTCAGAGGATCCACTAAGAAGTAAAAGACAAATATCCTATCAGAAGAAAGAAAATGGGCCAGAGACAGAAAACAGAGAAAAATCATGATTTGTTAATAATCACAAAAAAACTTTTTCAACCCCACTAGGAAGCAAATAAGTGAAAATGAATATTATTAACATATCACTTTTGGCTTATCAGAATGGTTATTAAAAAAATGATAATACCATGGCTGGCACAGGTGCGGAGAAATGGTTACTGACATGTTATAAGAATATAAAATGATATAAACATTCTGGAGGACAACTGGTAATGAGGACAATTTAAGAAAAAACAACCTTGGTTAAAAAAATTCTTCATACTGCATTTTTAGAGTATGTATTCTTAATATAAAAAAATAATGAAATGATGTTAGTAAAAGAGGATTTGTTAAACAACTATGGTGTAACCATATAGTGAAATACTACCTAGACTTTAGGGAGGATGGTCTCTCTAGGATGATAAATATCTACATATGTGTTTAGTAGTGTATTTAATATATTTATATATATGTATATATTTATCATCTCTGAAGATCAGGTAGTGCTTCATACACATATATATACATCTACATATATACATATTCATATACACACAAACACACATATATATACATACACAAACTAGCATATAAGAAAATATACAACATTGTCAAATGGATAATTCTACACAAGAGAATATAGCAGTTCCCCCCTTATCAGTGGTTTCACTTTCCACAGTTTTGGTTCCCACTGGTCCAACTGTAATCCAGAAGTATATGATTCTCTTTCTCGGGTATTCTCAGGTCAGTAGTAGCTAAACACCACGTCACAGTGCCTACGTCATTCACCTCACTTCATCTCATCATGCAGGCATTTTATCATCTCATATCAGTTTACAAGGGTGAGTACAGTGCAGTACAGTAAGAGACCATTCTCACATAACTTTCGTTATAGTATATTATTGCAATTGTCCATTTTATTATTATTGTTAATCTTTTACTGGGCCTAATTTATGAATTAAACTCTATTATGGATATGTATGTATAGAAAAAAACAAGTATATATAGGGTTTGGTACTATCTGTGGTTTCAGGCATCCACTGGAGGCCTTGGAACATATCCCCTGCAGAAAAGAGGGACTACTGTATAGTGAATCCATTTTTTGGGGTTTTTCTTTTTGTTTTTAAAGACTGATTTATTTTAGGGGGAGAGAGAGAGAGAGATAGAGAGAGAGAGCGTGGAAGAGAGGGGAGAGGGGCAGAGGGAAAGGGCAAGAGCAACTCAGACTTTACACTAAGGGCAGAGCCAGACGTAGGGCTCAATCTCATGACCCTGAAATCAAGACCTGAGCCGAAACCAAGTCGGACACTTAACCAATTGCACCACCCAGGTGCCCCTACAGTGAATCCATTTTTATTAAAAAAGTTCATAAATAAAGTTACAGGTATGTCTGTTATAATAGCCATTATAATATACATTTATGTACACACATATCCTTATGCCCACATACTAAAACATATGCAGAAAAAGTTTGAAAATTACAAAGTTTATAGTAGGGCTATTAACAGTGGTGAAAATATTAAATATTTTAATTCATTTTTGTGCTTATTTATATTATCCTAATTTTTAAACTATGAGTACAAATTATTTACATAAATAAGAATTTTAAGAAGGGAAAGATATTTTTCTATGGTATGTCATTCCAGAGAACTGTCTGATACAGATATATCAAATGGCAGCTACTAAAGAGAAATGAAAGTTAACTGTTTTCAGATATCACTGTAGATTTTTAATAGAAAAACAAAATCACAACAGAAGAACAAAAGCACTTAGGGTTTTCTTAACCTAGAATTTCAAATAAGCATTTTTATGTTACCTAAAATATAATTTTATATATACTAAATTAATAAGAAAGCACACTAGCAAAGGCAGAATGCATTTTTCTTACTTGAATATGTTCATTTTTAAGTAGAGTTTTTAGTTTCTTCAACTCAGGATCATTTGAATTTTCATGTTTTCCAAAATTAAAAAATATGAGCCACCGATGATGAGCCAACCGATCCTTAGAAGTGATAAAAATGTCAGAATCAAGAAATTCTAAGGGTTCTGTTTTTTATTTCTTTGACTTAAAGTTAATTTTAGGCACCATACCCATTACTTCAAAATACTGTCTAAAATTCAGACCCATTTATGCTTATACTTTGTATTTCTCTGGAATAATGCTATGTAAATCAATTCTATATTAAAGGCTAAAAATCACTAAATTATAAAATCTAAAAGCAGACAACTGTGCCAAAAAAAAATACATAGTATTAATGATACATAGCTAAAAAGTTGGGGGTAGAGAAGTAAGCTTTTTCAGGTTTAGCAGAGTTGGGTAGGGATACAGACTTAGCTCTGGGGTCACTGAGTAGGAAAAAAACGCTTTTACTACAAACTGAGTATTTCTAAAGCTGCTTCTTAGTTCTCAGTGAACAATATAAATAGTTCTGTAAGCAAGAACATATAAAATTCCACATCAGATCAAAAGCTGCTTTGTGATCAAAATCTTGGCTTTTTTGACACTCCCACTGAGGCCCCCATTCAGAACTGGTTATGTTGTATTGAACTCCAGACCCACCCTAAAGTTGCAACTCCAGCAATTAGAGTTTAACCTAGAATAGCTAACATATATACATTAATATATAAAATCCTTGAAACTGCTTTCTAGTGATGAATAAAACAAATGCTGATTTTAAAATGTTAAGACTTGAAATGTTACCAACATTTACTACCATTTATTATTATTAACAGAAATATTACCTCTAGTGTGTTTGCCGAAAGTAGTTCAAAATCTGGAAGATTATGCATTATTTCCAAATATATTTCTTTAGCATCCAATGAATTAAGGAACTAAAATAAGAGAATCATATTGTAATCTTTTAATCAACATCCATTTATTTTAGTGTCTTTTTTCCACAGAACTCTCTTAAGAAAAAAAAAATCACAAAAGTTAAAAACAGTTTTTGAGCTATTTATTCTAAATGTTTTTTAAAAAGTATATTTTGGCAATTAATAAAAAATTGTGTAACTGGGCTGTTTCTTAAAAATACTGATGTAAAATTAAAATTCCATTATCTGGAATTTTCTTTTAATTGTGGTGTGCATTCTATAATAATCCTCACAATAACCTGGAGTAACCTCTGAATTATTGGGGAAAAAACTGTATTACGTTCAGAGCAATTTTAATGCTCATCATGTTTTGCAGAATGCCAAAGCTTTACAAACTTTTAAAAGAATTATTAATTAAAACACTAGACTATTTGATGACCCAAGACACTGCATACCCTAACCAATAACTAGTAGGAATTCAGAACTTATAACTGGAAAATTGGAATACTCTTTATTATAGAGGTTTTCAGAAATAAAGTCGAAAAACCTAACCACCTAGGGGTTTGGCAGAGTTAAACATCCTGATAAAGACCTTATCTTAAAGGTTTAAAATACAAACAAGTGAAAAAGGCCCATCTCCTTTCTAACAAATTTCCTTTATTTCTGTCCATATTTTATCCTTAGCATATTTTTCTCAACACTCTCCCTGCTCATGTAATTCTTAAAGAAGCAGCTGTTAACAATGGTCACATCAGGAAAATGTATTTGGGGGTTGACAAAACAGAGTTTAATTATGAACCACCTCTGCCTGATCATTCAGTATTACTTGAAAGGCCTGAAACTCCATTAAAAACTTAATAGCAACTTCCATGGTATTCAGAGCTTAACTGTGCCCAACATGAGAATAACCATATGGAGAGAAACAATGGGTGTAACGTAGGAATAGGAAACGGTCTTTCCTAAGTTTCTATTCTTAAAACTTATTTTTGTTCTTTTTTCTTAAATCTTTAGCATACTGTTAAAGATCTATATGAAATATTTTCTGTTACCAAAGGGCTTAAAAGGCCCAAAGTACTACATGCCATAGTACTACAGGTCATTGACATCGGTCACATTTATTAGAAAGATTTTATTAAATACTCCTGATTATTCCACTAGAACCTCATTATAAACCTGTTTGTCATATAGTAAAACTTGGTAGTTACACTTACAAAGGATACTGTATAACCTCTGAATTTCTCCCTTCCTCCCTCCCTTCCTTTTATTCATTATATACAGACATGTCCTCTATAAAACGTACATGTAAATCACTTTTAAAAGGTGTAATGTGGTGAACATTTCTCAATTACAGAACATACTAAATCAGTTGGGACAATAACTCTCTGCCTCAAAATAACCTAATTATAGCACCCAGAGTTTTCTTTATACCTAATGCAAAGTTACATACCTTTTTTGGAGATTACTTCCCAATATGTGTTTGGGGAGACAGAGTTTTAACAATTTAATATAACTTCACTATATTACAGTCACTTCACAATAAGTCAGTTTATTACAGATTGAAATTTTTTTCCTTATCAGTGGAATGCAAAAAAAAAAAAAACACTGGGTACTTTTTTTTTGGGGGGGGGGCAGATAACCACAAAATTACCCTTGATAGTATACTGGGTTTTAGAATAACATTAGGATATGAATGGTGTAAAATGCTGTTGTAAATAATACATCCCAAAACAACGAGGCCACACTGTAATGATTCACTACACTATGTGGACTTTTATCTATTTTTCTTCCCAATTACCCAGTACAATTCTGTCCACAGTAAGGGCTTGGTAAATAAATGTTTGCTGAATATACTGACTAGGAAAGAGGGAAGAGATGGATCTTCTCAAATGGATGTCAAGTATTACAACTGGAATTTATGTGGGAAAGAGAGCGTTTAAGGAAGACATAAACTACATATGACATACAAATAAATGAACTCACATTCCAACAAAACAAACCATTAAGCAGAAAAAACTGTCACTGGAATAAACAAGGCAAGATTTGCCAACAGCAAAAATGGAACTGACTTTGAGAGATAACCAAGATGTTTATATTAGACCGTACTTTTTCTCACCCAATTCAGTTTGAGGAGACCAACAGATGTCTTACTTTTCTAAAAACTTGAATGCTTTTAGAAGTGACAAGGACCATTTAATTCATCACTCCCTGTAGTTACACTTCCAGTATTACTCATTTATGTCTCCTAAGATTGCATCTGAGTTTGCAGTTTTATATCAAAAAGCAGAAAGATCTCACTAAAATATGAGACTGTAGTACTGAAAAACTTCTATTAAGGGACTAGGAATGCTCATGAACTGTGGGACAATATAAACAGAAATTTTCTATAGGGGCAATCTGGCAAAGCAAAATGAAATTAAAACTGCCATGGCTATTTCATCTAAACAGGTAACTAAAGAAGTACACAAAGATGAACAAACAACATTGTTCATTACAACATTACTTATAACCATGAAAAAGTAGGTGAGTTAAATATCGAGAGGACTGATTAAATTAAGTAACTAAGCATGTCACATTTAGCGAATGGATTGTTACTTAGGGATTGTTGATTTACCTATTTATGTGTATGTTTAGCTCTAGCAGATAGTATGTAACATACATAGGCACTATATATAGTGTCCACTTGTGTGCCAGATAATCTTCTAGGGATTTGAGATATAACAGTAAAAAAAAATTCAAACTTAAAAATGTATTGTGGGAGAAAAATAAAAATACAAAGCTAATATATTAGTGTATATTATAAGGTGATAAATGCTCTAGTTGCAGTGGAAGTGGATTTTAGAAAGATTTTAATGACAGAGCCACAGATTCTCCCAATGTAAGTTACAGAATATAAGAAAAAGAAGAGTCAACAATGACTCTAAGGTATCTGACCTGAATGATAAAGGATGGATTTTTTTATCAACTGAGATAGAGAAAACTGTGGGCAGAGCAGATTTATGGGAGAATATCAGTGGTATAGTTACGGATATCTAAGTTTGAAAAATCAGTTAACATCCCAGGGGAGATGTTGAATAGGCAGTAGAATACGTATGTCTGGAGTGGAGGTCAGAGGTCTGGGCCACAGACAGAAGTGGAGAGTTGTCAGCATGAAGTTATAATTGCACATATATGTAAGCAGAGATCTGGAAGAGTATTTATCAAGGTTTGATGGTGCTTATCTGTGGGTGATTTGGATTTACAAGAATTTTGCAACTGTCTTTATACATTTCTATACCCATACATGAATTTCTGTAATGAGTATGTGTTATCTTTGTCAACATCAAGAAAGCAGAATTAAAATACAGAAATAAAAACTAATTAAAGTTTCTCTTTTATTATTTTCTTTTGAGGTTTCCTAGGAACCTATTCAATATCCCATTATTTATCTTAGCTCCTTGATAACTAGCTTGAACCTCAGTCTTCTCATTCACAAAATTAGGGAGATGAACCATACAGATTTCCAAACTGAGTTTATAACCAGAATCTAACAGGGTGGTTTAAAAAAACAAATATTGAGTCCCAGCCAAATGTACTAATGATCTACTTTTTAGCATTAGAAAATATACACATAAATGGAAACCAATAAAAATTCATATAACCTAAGACTGTTTCCCATACTTCTGGGTTGTAAAGAGTAATGGTTTCTACCATTATAAAATAATCCTTATAGCAGATCTTAACATTAAACAGAATCCCAGAAATTACTTATTCTAAATAATGAAATGTTTATTGTAAATGGATTCATTTCCTTGTTCACTGTTTATAAAATGATGTCTTATGTTTGAATGCATGTATTCACATATATATAAAGAAATTAGTAACTCATACCAAAACACTGCTTTTCTCTTTGTTACTTAAGGTGGCTCCAGGAGGAAAATAGGCAGTTGTACTTGTTGTAATATCCAAACTTTTACAAAGGTTGTCCTGGGTGGCACAGTCCATCCATCCTACCTTAACAAGACCATCCTACAGTGGAAAGAAACAAAAAAACAGGTCACGTGTTGAGTAAAAGAGAAAGTTAAAGGAATTTAGATTTAAAAACCCCCAACTTTTCTACTGTAAATTTAAAATGTTTTTTAAAAAGTTTACACAAAAAACAAATGATGCAGATAAAATTGGTCTGATACAAAAATTCTACCTAACATATGCAGAAAACATATTTTTGAGCACACATAGATTTTTCACGATTTTCATAACTGATAAACTCCCAGGCAGCAAAGGGAGCTCCAATGAGTATTAAAGTATCAACAACATACAGATTATATTCCCCAACTTTAGTATGATGAGAGCTAAATATACAACAAAATAACAACAAAACAAAAAAAGTAAGAAATAAAGTTTGGAGGTGACACCAACACTAATATGTACCTCTTTGATTAAAGAAGAATTCATAATTATATTACAGGATATTTAGAAGTGAACAATGAAAGCACATCTCAAAACTCTAATTAGTTAGGAAGAAAAGTTTTATAGCTATGAATACATTATCAAAAAAAACCTTACAAATAAGTGAGTTAAGGAACTACAAAGAAATATTTAGAATCAATTCTTAAATGTCTTTCTTAACATGGCCATATGGTTTTACAAAATAATTGATGCTTACCAACATGCCACTGAGCCTGAGTCGTGTCTGTGAAGTCAAACAATCTAGAGGGGAAAAAAAATTATGACGTAACTTTAGCTTAAGTTTGTACTTTCGTTTGCCTTCCCCCGCAAACTACCATGTTGACTCTAAGGTAACTGACTGGACTGCACTGGTAAATAGTGACACATACACTAGGTAGATACTGAGGCCAAAGTCTCATTCCACACACGCAAACACACACGTACACACGCATGCATGCACACATTTTACCATTTTCTCGCTAGTTTCCCAGGATTTCTAGCTAAAGGGAATCTCTTTAGGATCTTCCTCTCAAATCTCTGCTCCTATCAACAATCCCCTTGATCCAAGAGACCTCATGATTTTGGAGAAATAAAATGGAATGGCTCTATTTGATAAAAGTATATAAAGAATCTTTAAAATACAAGTCTTTTACTTAATTTTAACTCCAGTAGTTAACATACAGTGTTAGTTTCAGGTGTACAATACAGGGATTCAATAATTCTATACATTATAGTGCTCATCATGGCAAGTGTACTCTTTAATCTCCATTACTTTTTTCACCCATCCCCCACCCACCACTCTGGTAACCATTAGTGTGTTCTCTCTACTTAAGAGTCTATGTCTTGGTTTGTCTCTTTTTTCCTATTTCTTAAATTCCATGTGTGAAATCATATGGTATGCTTTTTCTGACTTATTTCACTCAGGATTATAGTTTTTAGATCCATTCATATTGTTGCCAACGGCAAGATTTCATTCTTTTTTTATGGCTGAATATTCCATTATATACATATATGCCACTTCTTTATCCATTCATCTATTGATGGATATTTGGGCTGCTTCCATAATCTGGATATTATAAATAATGCTGCAATAAACACAGACGGATACAGATCTTTTTGAACTAGTGTTTTCATATTCTTTGGGTAATTACCCAGTAGAGGAATTACTGGATTATATGGTAATTCTATTTTCAACTTTTTGAGGAACCTCCATATTGCCACAGTGGCTTCACCAGTTTGCATTCCCACCAACAGTGTATGAGGGTTCCTTTTTCTCCACATCCTCACCCACAGTTGTTTCTTGTGTTTTTGATTTTAGTCATTCTGATAGGTGTCAGGTGTGAGATGCTCAACATAACTCATCATCTTCATGTGTGTTGGTCATCTGTGTGTCTTCTTTGGTGAGATGTCTATTCATGTCTCCTCCCCATTTGCAAATTGGATCGTTTTTTGTGTGTTGAGTTGTGTAAGTTCTTTATATATTTCCCATTCCATACGTTGTCTTTTAGTTTTGTTGTTTCCTTTGCTGTGCAGTTTTATTTTGATGTAGTCCCAATAGTTTACTTTTGCTTTTGTTTTCCTTGCCTCAGGAGACATATCTAGAAAAATGCTGCTATGGCTGTTGTCAGAGAAATTACTGCCTGTGCTCTCTTCTAGATTTTTATGGTTTCAGGTCTCACTTTTAGATCCTTACTTCATTTTTGTGTATGGTGTGAGAAAGTGGTCCAGTTTCCCCAACACTATTTGTTGAAGGGACTGTCTTTTTCCCACTGCATATTCTTCCTCCTTTGTTGTAGATTAATTGACCATATAGGCATGACTTTATTTATGGGCTCTCTAACCTGTTCTATTGATCTGTGTGTCTATTTTTGTGCCAGTACCATACTGTTTTACTACAGCTTTGTAGTATATCTTGAAATCTGGGATTGTAATACCTCCAATTTTGTTCTTTTTCAAGGTTGCTTTGGCTATTTGGGGTTTTTGTGGTTCTGTACAAATTTTAGGATTATTTGTTCTATTTCTGTGAAAAATGCTATTGGTATTTTGATAGGGATTGTAGTAAATCTATAGATTGATTTGGATAGCATGGAGATTTTAACAATATTTGTTCTTCCAATCCATGAGCATGGAATATCTTTCCATTTGTATCATCTTGTTTCTTTCATGTTTTATGGTTTTCAGAGTACAGGTTTTTCACCTCTTTGGTTAAGTTTATTCTTAAGTATTTCACTATTCTTGGTGTAATTCTAAATGGGATTATTTTCTTAATTTCTCTTTCTGCTGCTTCATTATTAGGGTATAGACATGCAACAGGTTTCTGTATATTGATTTTGTATCCTGCAACTTTACTGAATTCATTTATCAGTGCTAGTAGTTTTTGGTAGAGTCTTCAGGGTTTTCTTTACTAAGTATCATGTCATTTGCAAATACTGAAAGTTTTACTTCTTTCTTATTGATCTGGATGCCTTTTGTTTCTTTTTCCTGTCTGACTGCTGTGGCTAGGACTTCTAGTACTACATTGAATAAAAGTGGTAAGAGTGGACATTCTTGTCTTGGCCCTGATCTTAGGAGAAAAGCCCTTAATTTGTCACCATTGAGTATGATGTTAGCTGTAGGTTAGTAGATGGCCTTTATTATGTTGAGGTATGTTCCTTCTAAACCTATTTTTGTTCATGAATGAATGTTGTACTTTGTCAAATGCTTTTTCTGCATCTACTGAAATGATCATACGGTTTTTATCTTTTCTTTTGCTGATATAAAGTATCACATTGATTGGTTTGCTAATGTTGAATCACCCTTGCATCCCAGAATTAAATCCCACTTGATCATGGTGAATGATTTTTTTAATGTATTGTTGAAGATTTTTGCATCTATGCATCTATATTCATCAGATATTGGCCTACAGTTCTCTTTTTTTTTGTGGTGTCTTCTGGTTTTGGTATCAGGATAATGCTGTCCTCATAGAATGAATATGGAAGCTTTCCTTCCCAAGATACAATACAATCTTAAAATAACTTCTTCACCATTTTCGTGAAAATCCTTAAATAGGAATGCTAGGATACAATGAGACAGATTTACAAGCAAGGGAACTGTAGTACCACAGAGCCTATAAAGAGAGGTAAAAATCAATCTACCTGGGGTGAAAGGCAAAAGAATGTCAGAAAGTTAAAAAGTTTTTCTTAATGTGTGGAATGAACAGAAATCTGTGCATTAGGCCAAAATGAAACAAAATCCCTTAACGATAGACTAATTTAACGGTTATTTTTGCTTGAAGGCAATACTTTCCTAAGATGGGCCTTATGGGATAGGGTGAGTGGTCGATTTTAGCTGTAAGGCAATTCGTTCTCAATTCAGCAGCATGAAGTTGATAGGTAAAGTCTGGGTTAAAGACCCATGTTGGGATTAAACATATGAAATGTGTTAATGAATTGGGGGTATTCTGTAATAAGGGGGCTGATTTTTAACTAATCTCATTGTTTGAACAGAGTTTAATAGTTTGTGGTTTGGTCCCATAGAGTATTGAATTTTCAAATTAATTTACTGGTGGAAAGGTTCCTAGAAATGGAAAAATTGTCATCTTCAAATATTTTAAAAGGCAACATGTATACATTTTTGATATGTTAAGTATGAGACAAAGTCCATAATACCAAAAAAATTATTATTTTGGGAGGGTTACATGTCAACAACTATTTTTGCAAACTGCCAAATATATCTGTCTGTGGTTACCTGAAGGTATTAATTATAATGAAAATAATTACAGTGAAAAACTTGTCCGCCAAAGTCATAAATGAATTTTTAACAAATTAATAATTTTATAAATTATGTGTAAACTAATAAAAATGTAAGTATTCATTAAATAAAAAATAATTGGATACAAATTGTAGCATGAAGTACTGAATGATCAATTATAGTGGCATACTTAAGACTAACAGCTAGTCAAAGGGTACAAACTTCCTGTTATAAGCTTAACAAGTTCTTGGAATGTGATGTACAGCATGGTGATAATAACCAATAATACTAGATCATACACTTGAAAACTGCTGAGAGAGTAGATTTTAAATGTTCTCACCATGAAAAAGAAAAGGTATTTATGTGACAGGATGGAGGTGTTAGCTGATGCTATGGAGGTAATCATTTTGCAATATGTAAGTGTATCCCCAACAGGTTGTATACCCTGAAATTACATAATGTTATTTCAATAAGAAAATATCTCAATAAAAAAAATAAGAAGACTGGCACCTAAAATTTAAATATCTTGGTTTGTTCATCATAACAAAATTACCTCCTCCTTTGGAACAAAAAGTGATCAGCCAGCCAACACCAGCAGCAAAAGCAGTTTGTATGGAGTTAACAAAATTTCCTTAAAAGAAAATAAAGCAAATTTCTGATTATCTATTATTGGAATTCAGGAATTCATAAAAATCCTCTTGAAGTATATCAAATTCCTACATTGATTTTCCATTGTTTTCATCATCTAAAATCAATTATTTCATTAAGAAAGAAATTGGTGACTAAATTTGGTAACTAAGGCCCCTGTGATCTGAGCTTTGTCTACTCATTCAGTTAGCCATGTTTTTCCCCTGTTTTTTTCCACTGTACCCCACTGCCCATCTTTTTGTTAGATTCATGGCGAAGTACTGCTAGTTTACACATCACATCACAGTGATCTTTGAAGGCTTCCTCTTCATTTTCATGACAGATTGGGTCTGACTTCATTCAAGAAGTATTTTCTAATCCTTCCACTTTTCCCCATCTGAGTTCTTTTATATTCTTCATATTTCCCTAAGATTGCCTCTATCATAATAGTTACTACACTGCATTAATGGTTTACTAATGCCTTCCTTGCTAAAATAATGAGGCCCTTGAAAAAGGGATTATATATTTTATTACTGCAGCCCTAACATTTAACACAGTTTCACAGACATAACTTATATTCAGTGAATGATGAGAACATCTTACTAGATGTGAATACTATCATTTCATGGGTATCACAGTATCAGAGTATAACCTAAAGTCATTTGATCAATCAGAAGTCTAAGATTAGAGGAAAGAGTTTTTAAACTTCAAAATTACACTAGATAGGCAGGAATTGACTGCCATACAGTACAGTTATGAAAGCAATAAAACACTTGGTTAACTAAACATTCAATCGCACTTTGAAAGCTGCCATTACACCTAGCATCACATTGTATTCATTTCCCACATC
Organism: Eumetopias jubatus; assembly: GCF_037043125.1. Classification (NCBI taxonomy): domain Eukaryota; kingdom Metazoa; phylum Chordata; class Mammalia; order Carnivora; family Otariidae; genus Eumetopias; species Eumetopias jubatus. The sequence goes on from NW_028274809.1 coordinate 50,882,161, forward strand.
TTAACTGTTTTAGTTTCTATGCAAATATGATTCATTTGTTATAAATACCAACTATTTAGCAGAGGTCAGAAAAAATGACAAAATTCCCTTCTAAAAAGATACTTTAAAAATTTCAATATTATGACCAATATATTAACACTATTACTGAAAAAAAAAATTAAAATACCAAATTCAAAGTATCCTTGAAAATCAAACAAATGAAGAAAATAAAATTACCTGTCCATAATTCTGTCACAGTGCTTCTAACATGCTGCATGGCGAAACTCACTAAACTTTCCTTTGATCTGTCACCATGATATTTCACTGCAGCCTATTATTTTTTTATAAAAAGAGAAATATCTTTTATTATTCTTCTAAAAACTCAGTAAAAATAATACCAGATACTTTTAATTTTACATTATTTTGAATACAATAAGATTTATCTCTCAATAGTACAGTGTATTTCCAAATGATATGAAGATCTCAATTGTACAGATTCCACAAAAGACATTTTAATAACACTATTTATAATAGTTTTCTAGTTTCAGTTTTATCACTAGAAAAAAAAGGGGCTATGAGAACTTTATATTCAATGAGATAATGCAGGTAAAATATTTTGTGAACTATAAAGTAAAATATGCATAATGGTTCAGTTAAGACAGAAACCAATAGTAAACATTTAATTTGGAAATAAAGAAAGGTCAAAGTAATGGCATTTAAAGTATAAGACTAGGCTCTAGTCAGATGGCGCCTAAAATCAGATTTAAAAATCAAAACAATCTACAAAATCATGTATTGTGTTTTCTCTAGTATCTTCCTTGCCATAAAGTTCCAAATTAAAAAAATGCCAACTTTACCCCTTACCATTCCAGACCTAAAAATGAAGAGGCTGGGATAACTGTTGACTCCTTTCATTCGGCAAAGCATTCTATCATCACCGCAGTTAACAGCACCAATTCGAAGTAATCCATCCACTTCTTTAGCAAAGTCTCTCCACTATGAGGAAAAAAGCACAGGTATTTCCCTGATAAGATAATTTTTCTTCCCTTGAACACTCTTCAAGCTATACATTCTTAAAGGAGGATATTTTTATCAAATAAAACCATACGTATATGAAAGTATTTGATAATTGATAGTTATCATTACTATTAATAGGAAAAAATCCTAATACATTAAAAAAAGATTAGAATAAAACTTTAGCAATCAGAATGTAAAAAATACATACTGTGGGAGCTAAATCATGGCAGTGTGAACATCCTGGGGAGTAAAAGTTCACAAACCACAGTTCTCCAGAATTAACAGCAGCATCTAAAGCATATAAAACCGAAACAACTTAGAATTATTTACTAAAGGTTTGTGCATATTTTAGTTAAAATTTTGTTGTAGTCATATATCTTTCATGCTACCTTTGTCATTTTCTGTACAGGTTTTTCTATAAAAAGAGAACATACTACAGTTGACCCTTGAACAACATGGGCTCGGATTTTTTTTTTTTTATACAGTAATGTATTTTCTCTTATGATTTTAATAATTTTTCTCCAGTTTATTTTACTGTAAGAATAACAGTATATAACATATATATAAAATATGTGTTAATCAACTGTTACATTACTGCAAGGCTTCTAGTCAACAGAAGGCTATTAGTTATATTTGGGAGAGTCAAAAGTTATATTTGGATTTTCAACTACGCGCAGGGGTCAGTGCCCCTAACCCATGCATTGTTCAAGGGTCAACTGTGTATCAACTGTCAAACTAAAAATATCTTTAAAAAAATTCCTCTGGGCACATACTTGAATAAAGAGCAACCCTGAGCTGCAAGACACTTGTCACCATGAAGCTGTGAGAAGTGGCACAAGGAATCAGCAGCCAAACCTCATACAGGAGTTTGGTGGATAAGAGAAATGAAGAAAAGAAACAGTGAGAGAGATGGAAATTTAAGTTCATCTACTATCTGAGGCACAGGTTAAATACCTGGGTCAATCAGTTCTGACAGCTACTTCAAATTCTGAAAGAATGAAATAAGAGAACTACACAATATAGTAAGGACTGTGGAGATTATATTTAATCTTTGCCCTTAAATAAGTCATTTACCTTGGAAAACTCTATTATTAGAAAAACATTAGATCAAGGTTTTTAACAGTTTAAAACACAAATACATATTTGCTAATATAATGATCTGAATACCACATGATATCCAGCCAATAACCTATTATGCATTATAATCTATAAAATGACTTGATGTAAACTCTAAGAAGAGAACATAGGCAGTAATTTCTCTGACCCTGGCTGTAGCAACATTGTTTTAGATCTGTCTCCTAAGGCAAGGGAAACAAAAGCAAAAATAAACTATTGGGACTACATCAGAATAAAAAGCTTTTGCACAAAGAAAACCATCAACAAAGAAAGCAACCTCCTAAATCGGAGGAGGTATTTACAAATGATATCTGATAAGGGGTTAATATCCAAAATACATAAGTTTATGCAACCCAACACCAAAAAAACCACATAATCTGATTAAAAATGTGCAGGGGATCTGAATATTTTTCCAAAGAAGATATACAGATGGCCATTAGACATATGAAAAGATGCTTAACATCACTCATCAGCAGAGAAAAGCAAATTGTAACCACTATGAGATATCACTTTACATCTGTCAGAACAGCTAGAATCAAGAAGAAATAACAAGTGTTGGCAAGGATGTGAAGAAAAAGGAACACTTTGTGCACTGTGGATGAGAATGTAAATTGTTATGGGGAGGCTCCTCAAAAAACTGAAAATAGAAATACCATATGATACAATAATTTCACTGGGTATTTACCTAGAGAAAACAAAAATACTAATTTGAAAGATAACATGCACCTTTTTGTTCACTGCAGCATTATTTATAATAGCCAAGATATGGAAGCAGCCCAAGTGTCCACTGATAGATTAACAGATTAAAAATGTGGTATATATACAATGGAATATTAGCCATAAAAAGGAAGAGATCCTGCCATTTGTGACAATACAGATGGACCTACAAGGTATTTTGCTAAGTGAAATAAATCAGAGAAAAACACCATATGATTTCACTTATATGTGATATCTAAAAAACAGAACAGATGAATGAACAAAAAGTAGAATCAGGCATGTAAGTACAAAATGATGGTTCCCAGCGGGGAGGAATGTGTGTGTAAAGGGTAAATGGGAAGGGAAGTGGGAGTTACCAGCTCCCAGTTATGGAATAAATAAGTCATGGGAATAAAAGATATAGTATAGACAATACAGTCTATGGTATTGTAACAGCACTGCATGGTGACAGATGGCAGCTACACCTGGGATGAGCACAGCATATCTACAGGGCTATTGAATCACTAAGCTGTACACCTGAAACTAATGTAACATTTTGTGTCAACTATACTCAAAAAAACAAAAAAAAAAAGTTTTTTTTTTAACTCTGTCAGGATGCACTCTAACATCTAAGACAAAAAAGTGAAGATAATTTGCTTTTGGTTGAAGTGTTTCTGTATAATTCCATATCAAAATCAGTTAATAGGAATTTATAAATAAAAGTTTCATAAATTATGTAAGTAATTTATTGTAAGATATTAAACCAAACATACTATTTTAAATATGTATAACTAATTCACGTTAAATAGAAACATGTACAAGACTCAATATCCACTTTCAACTACAAGACACACAGATCTGTGGAAAAAAGTTAATCTGTACATTACTGGTAAAGTGTGTAACTTAGGATTTTATCAGCTGTTCCCTGGCAATGTTTAGAAAGTCTGACCAACAGATCACTCTAAGTGGCTGAAATAATTGCCACATTGACTTAGACCACTAACTGGTAATAATTTAGGTAAAATTTTAATGAATTTAGTGAAGACTAACAGAAATGGGGTTATTTCATTAGCTATAAATAAGTATGAGATGGGTATTTACATATAAAAAGATAAAAGCAATGATTAGACAAAATAGGACTGATTATAAGTCTTAAATAAAAGTATGATATACAACAAATCTGAATGGCACTTAAATTGACACAAAACTTCACAGTGAAAAAAATCTCTATTTGGTATTTTGTTTTCATACAGCACTTCTAACGTATTTACACAGTTCCCACTGCTGTTGAGTAAAATTAAAAATATTCCTAATGCTGTGTTATTGAAGCTCAATGTTTTTATAAAACCCAGCAATGCAGAATAAAACAAGTATATTTCAGAACGTAGCTTTCAGCTTCTAAATTCTACAATTACAGTAATGTCCATTAATATCCACACAACTACAGCTAATAACTTGTTAGCCTAGAAAAATGTAAAAATAGGATGAGGTCACAAAGACATGAGGTAACAGAGATCGAAGAGTTAAGAGCATGAATTAATAAAAGAAAACTAAATGTACAAGTAGAGGGTATACAGTCAATAAGACAATTGATAAATAACTCTAATGCTAGTGGGTTTATTTAAGAAAAAAAGAGCAGCACAAGCATGGGCTTTAAGATGAACTTGGGTTGAGCGTATGTCCTGTCTCTGGTACTGTGTCGGTCAGGAAAGGTTATGCTATAGTAAAGAAATGATTCCGACTATATCATGGGCTGTCAAAGAGGTTTACTGCTACCATCTATTACATGTCTATACTGATTTGGCTGCAACTCTCCTCCGTATCACTTCACCACTCTCTATTTTCAACAATGCTATTTCTCCTGACAGAGCAAAATGGTGAACCAAATGTTGGCTCTTAAAGTTTTTGCCCAGAAGTGACATACATTACTTCTGTTCACATTTCACTGGCCAAACAAGTCATGAGATCAAGCCTGAGCTCTACAGAGTTGGGTGTCTAATTCTCCATCACAGAGAAACACATGAAGGAGAAACAATCAACACGGATGAGTATAGTAAAATATACTACAAATACTATTAGCTGAACTTAGGAATGTAATTTTTTTTTCTGAAATGCAGTTTGTAATTTGTGGAAAAAAAACACTAATATCAATACTGATGTTTATTGTGAAGATTAAATATGATAAATATTAATTGCCTGGAATAGGAACTGACGCTCACAAATTATAGCAATGTTTTATTATTCTCTTCCACTTACCTACAAAACATTCTTATAATATGACCACATATTATGTGACAACTTGGTTATAATAACTCACAAAGAGGCAGCACGGGACTCGCAGGCAGACAGCAGGGTTGTGAAATCAACAAAAGCTCCATGAAATTGCACATTAAAAAAAAAATTCTGCCACAATTTTTGTCCCTCAGAATGAAGCCTTTTAAGAGGAGGTTTATTTATTCATTGATTCATTTCAGTTATTGAGAAATAATTCACTCCCTGATGTGAATATTATGGAAAAAAATTAGGAAATTTAGGATATTAGTTAAAGGAAGTTTGTGTCATTATTCGCAATGGTAGAATTTCATCTTTCTTAGCCCAAGGAAAAGGGTTTCAAAAAACTCAATCAACGGAAAGCAATCCAGTATAGCCCATGTTCCTGAGAGTCCCCTAAACCTTAACTAAGGATCCAGTTATTGCACACACTCCCGCAAACATGGCCCAGAATGTTCAGAAGTTCACCCTATGTGGGCTGTGCTTTGCATCATTTCAGCACTGAATGGGAAGTTTTGTTAGATGTCCTTATGTCTTGTATTAACTAGGTAAGTATGTCTGGTTCACAATAACAAGACCCTGAAATTAACAATAACTACTCTCCAAAGAAGAGTTTCCTGACAAAGTCTAATTGAACAAAATCCTAGATTTCATTTTGTTAAGAGATGATGGAGATTAAAAAAAGAAAAGAAAAAGAGGCAGAGGTGCTGTGAGCTCCTTTGTAATTTCTTGAGCTTGTCTTCAAAAGGATGCCTGTATTATGCAGGTACTATTCAGAATGACTAGTGAAAGTGAGAGATGTCCTCGGTTTTGCAGATACCGTCTAGAATTTGCTTATAATGACCAGTAGCATACTTTCCTGTGACATATAAAAAGACAGTATGCACCATGTTTAACCAGAAGGACGAGAACATTAAGTGGAGTTTACTAATCACATTTTCTCTTCTGTACTATAAACTTTCTAGAGTTCACTCTTGATAAAAGTGAACTATGTAATTTGGACTAACTCTCCCACTACGACCCCAAAATTGGACAAAATATAAGTCTTCTGTTGAAAGCATCAGACAATTAACAACACAGTGAAGAATTAGGGGGCCAAAGCATGGGAGGAGGTGGAAATCAGAGAGCCAGCGTTTTCGAGAAAAGGTAGTTGATTGGCAAGAAACTGAGCAGAGCTTTCAATATATTCATGAGGCTAAAGGGATAAAAATGGAATATACGGCACATTTAAGAAAGGGTCCTCTAAACAAAGATGAACTGGAAAGTGACCAGTCCTCTCAAAGTCCAAAGCTCAGCTTTGGAATCATTTCAGTCTCTATTTGGATAAAACTGATCTGAGGTTGTTAGTGACCCCAGCCAGAAGAAAGCATAATTCCTCTCTGGTGAAAAAGAACATATATAACTTTAAAATATCTTTGTAATTATATGTGTAATTAGTTATACAAAAACAGAACTAAGTCACCCAAACCAACAGAAAGAACTGGTAATAGAAAGAGACCCACAACCAAGTAGGCTAATGTGATATTTAAAACAATTGACTGATACTATCTTGCCTCAGTTTCTTCAATTAAAACATCAGGATCAGCGTGTTTCAGCCCAGTAACAGAGTATCGTCAGAGATCAGATGCCATGCTGGCAACTATGCACTAAACCTATCAGTATTAGTTTATTATTTCTGAAAAATTCTCTCTCAGGTTTTGTGGCTTTATTTTTAACTACTCTTTGGGATTGTACATGAACTACTAGCAGTTCTTAACTGTTCCATAGTGACACATCTGAGAAAGTTTGAACCCATATGCAATATAACCATCAGGAAAATCTCTCATTTTGGGTCAAGTCATTAATTTGTCAGCTTACAAGTTTTGTTCAGTTCCTCCAATTCTCTGCCCTGCTGGTCCCAAAACACTCACTGGCAGACTAGCAGATGAGAGATAATAATAGCCATACAGGAAAGCTATAGGTTTATATAACTACATGCAGTGAAGTTATGATTCTGCCAGCTTGTGTACGAGTAGTTGTTCAAGTGTTCATGTATAAGACTACTGATAGAGGGATGCACCGAATATTGACTCTGTAGGCCTAAGCTCACCAACAGGATGTAGAGAACAAGAATAAATGCAATTCTTGGTCAGAAGAAACTGTTCAAAATCAAGTGACTAGAACACATCTTTGATAATGATAATATGTGAGAAACACTATATGCATTATTTTTTGCAGCTAGTATGCGATTTTTGTTTTCTAAATTAAATGAGATTGTAATAGAAAATAAAATTGAGATTTGAGGTAAAATATATTGATTTGAAATAGAAAAGAAAGAATAAACCCATTATACCTGTACAACCTTTGAAAGTATAAGAATCTAATCCAATAGTTAAAATTTTCTAAAATGCAATGGAAAATTATAATAGAATTGTTATTTTTATATCCACTTTCACGTAAGTCAAAATAAATCTGCTTCCAAAATAACCAGTTACCTGAAACTCTGAAATCCAAAAGCTCCAAAACTGGGAGTTTATGTGCAAGTTTGCAGCAAGCTCCCGTGGCATCCAAACCTGTCCTGAACTGATCTATTGGCTACATATTATTTTTACTCTTTTTTTTTTTTTTTGGTGTACTTACACATTTCTCTGCAGAAATATTAATGTTTTAGAAAAAAGTATACAGCCCCACGTTCTGCGAAGAACATTATTTAATCCATAGTGTATACTATTAAAATTAATAAAAGGAAATTTCACTAGAGTTGAAGGCTGGAACGAGGAGCCATACACCTCTCAGGATCAGTTACAGTAAGAACTGTCAATTACAAACCCCAACAGAATCATCAACAGAAAAGATGATCAATTACAGACTGCAGATCAATTAGAAACTGTCATCACCCTGAACTCTTGCTTTCCTCCAATGGATTTTCATTCAGAACAATCCTTCCCAATTTCCTCCTCCTTCCCCATTAAAATAACATTCCTCTCCACTGTTTCTTGAACTTGCCTATGTTTTTGCCCTAGCTTGCATGTCCCAAACTGTAATTCCCTGCTATTATTGAATAAATCTATTCTTCTGCTGGTAAAATATTTTATTTATTCTTTTATTTATTCTATTTTTTTCTTTTTGCTTTAGGAAAAAACCTCTAAGAAATGGGGTACGAGTCATCAAAATGCTTTAAGGGCATCTCCACTTCTAGGACCTCAGCCAGTTTTATGTTTAAAAACTATGGTCCTTCCTCATGCATATTTCTAACTAAATGGACCCATTTACCTAAATGTAATTTTAGAACTTCAGTGACTATTATGGTGAACTTTCGATCTCCCCAAACTTACTTTCCTCAAAACTGAACTGGACAGACATGGCTCTACAGTTGTCGAAACTGAATGGGATGCCAATATTGCTTGGTATTTTGAAGCAACCAACTGCTACCAGGAACCTAAACTTTGCCTCTGCAAAATACAATTTTTCACTAAATGAGGCAAACAATTAAAAAAAGACAAAAAGGCTTCCAAGGGCTCCTTTCCCCGTCCCTGATCTTGCCTCAGGACGCATGCAGCCCCTCATACGCAGGACCCACCACCTCCACTGCCATCATCCTCCTTCCCTTCTGCACAAGCTCCACCTCCTCTGTGCCCTTGGTTTCCTCATTTGAATTTTCTCACTGAACTTCTCTGTTCCTTAGAAACTCTCCCTGCTCCCACCTCTCCTGAACCTACTAAAACCTGCCCCTTTAGAGACTTCCGAGGATCCAAATAAACCCCAAATTTCTTAGGTTCCCTGGACTAAGACTGAATTACAAGCCATAGTTAAAAGAGTTTCCTAAAGTGAGTGAGGACCCCCATAGGTCTGCTGAAGATTTTAGCAGAGTGATTCAAACGTGCCAACCTGGTTTCTCAGATATTTATCATTTAGTCTACATGCTTGTTCACGAGGGCCAAATGCTGGATGAAATCAGCCCAGAGGAACATCCTGAAAGTGATTCTGAGAAACAGACCCCTAACTTTTGGCAAGATGTTAGAACACTCAGCTGGAAACCTCCACTGAGCAATTATAGTAGCCTTTCCTAAGCCTGTTGACTGGAACAAAATTCAGGCTTGCACACAAAAGCCTGATGAGCTGTTCATGATTATTACAATCAACTTCAAATTATCTTTAAAGAAAATTCTGATCTTGCTGTGCATGTTGAATCCACACAGGTAGCATTTAACTTTATGTTTATTAGCAGGCTGAACTGGGGTCTCTCTCTTAAAAGAACCAAGACAAAATGGGAAACCATGTCCACTCCAGATTAAATCTGGCAAACCAGCTTGCTCACACCCTAGATGAGTCACCTGAAAGACAAACCACTACAATTCTTAATTTTCAACTCCAGCAAATGAAAGCCCCTAAGCAAAGCCAAAACCTCCTAGTTTCTGCTGTTGTTGCAAAGAGTCAGGACATTGAATAAAAGATTGTTACTCTCTTAAGTGCTTCAGATGTCTTCAGCCTTCTAGCCACCTTTCCAATGCCCTCCTAATTCCCAGTAATGGGGCTGCAAGGAACTCCCAGGGATCTTCCCAATCTTCCCACTTAATCAGCTTGGAGAAACCACTCTCCAGATTGGAAATGAGTTTTTCCCTGTCCTTGACACCAGAGCTACAGTCTTGGTGCTCAACCTCACTGCTATAAAGTAAACTTGCCTCAGAGTACTAAAACAGTTCAAATAGTGGGGGTCTCTAATCAACTTCAACAGGTCCCTATCTCTGACCTATTCCCTTTTGTCTAGGCCCTTTAAGAAATATGCACCTTTCTCTCCTTAGTTCTGCCACCCCATTCATTTACCAGGTCGAGATTTCTTAGAAAAATATGCCAGAATTCCTTTCACCCAAAAGGGGGAAATAATTTTACAAGTTGACAGTGATAATTAAAATAGCCAACCAGGTGAATTAAATGACCCTTTGACATCTTTTATTTGCTCTGACAGTACCATAGCTGAGTCTGGGGATGATGATCATTTGTCCCTATTGGATCAGCTACTGTCCTCTTTTTGGGCAAGATCTTCAACTGATACTGGCAGAATCCATGGTGCATCTCCCATCAAGATTCAAACAGATCCCTCAAAAGCTCTCCCCAGAATTAATGAATACCCTACAAATAAAGAAGCCCTTCAGGGCCTCATTATTCCCTGCACTAGTGCCTATAACACACTTATTTTACCTGTAAGAAAACCTAAATAACCGAGGATGGAGGTTTGCTCAGGACCAACAAGCAATAAATAACATTGTTACCACTTGGCACCCTGTTGTTCCTAACCCCCATATGCTACTGATCTCCATTCCCACAAAAACAAATTTTTCACTATAACTTACCTATGTAGTACACGTTTCATATTCTGGTTGATAAGGCCAGCCAATTTATTTTTGCTTTCACTCTCAAAGGACAGAAATACACCTGAACAGTAATGCTCTAGGGTATCACAGAGAGTCCTTCTTACTTTTTCCAAACCTTAAAAGCTGATTTGAATGATGAAAAGTTTTCTGCAGGCTCTACTTTGTTACAGTAGATTATTTGCTTCTCTGCTGCCCTTCTTGAACCTCTTCACAGGAAGACATCTACCCCTTAAAACTTTTGGATTTAGAGGAATGTAAAGTCTCCAAAGAAAAATTGCAGTTTGCGCAAATTCAGGTTCTATAACTGATCTCAGAACAAGGGCTACATTTGGATTCAGGTAGGCTTCATTGCATCCCGAACTCCTCCCCGCCCCCCCCCAATCTAAAACTAATCTCTAATTACAAGGTTTTCTTGGACTGACCGGACACTATTGAGAGTGGATTCCAAACTTCTTTCTTCTAGCTCAACCTCTATATGCTTTACTAAAAAAGGACAAACCTGACCCTATTATTTGGAAAGAGTGGGTAGACACAGCTTTTGGTACTTTAAAGAAAAACCTAATAAAGCCCCTTGCTTTTAGACAACCAACTTCCCTTTTTCCTCTTTGTATGTGAGAGAAGGGAAGGCTTTGTCTGCATTTCCCAAACATTTGCAACAGGGGGAAACCTCTTCTTTTGATTATGGCCTTTTGGAAATAGCCTCATCATGATCCTGTGACCAAATTAATTATTTACTTGTTTTTTTCTGAAGGTTTAGAAGGTTCAGAATTCACAAGTCTTTCTTTCATCTGATGTATTATCTGACTCTGAACTCTTATCCAAATTCATGGTCTCTGAATTTGCAACCTGACAGGCTGTAGTGTTAGATAACATTTGTTTCCAAAACAGTTCTTTTGACATAACAATACTGTTTTAATACATCTTTGAGGATTTGCTATTTTTTGCAACAAATTCATTGGCTATTGCTTCATGTTTATACTTGCACTGTATGGTCCCAAATGCACTTGGTTAATTTAGTGTGCCCTTGAAATATTCACTGCTTTGCTTTCATGGCCACTTTAAACGGGGACTTCCAAGAGGCATCCATAACTCTGGGTTTGTTTCTGTTGGGAGAATTTTCTCCCCTAAGTTGGAGTGAGTACCAATAAATATTTTCAGTTAGTTACTTTCTGATCTAGGGTCTTGGTTTAGAACCATCATAAAATTTGGGAGTTAGGTTACTTCTTCTGTTTTTGCATAATATATTTTAAGTTTTGTATTTTGTTGCCTGTCAAACTTTTGTAAAAATCACGTACCCAGTAAGGAGATGATCTCCAATGCTTACAGCCTTGACAAATATGAACTACACATGAGAAGTGCCTCACCTTCCTTGTTATTCAAATGTGGCCCTAAGTGGTTTCTGATATGTACTTTCCTCGAAGTAGGATGTGAGGACCAGAAAAGGTCCTTCCTGGCATTAAGGAACAAAAGCATTAAATATGGAAAACCTGACTCTTGATCAGAGGTGCTTTCAGAAAAAGATCTTGACCAAAAGGGGGAAATGTGAAAATTAATAAAGGAAAACCTCATTAGACTAGGGAAGCTGAAAGGGGGAGCCACACCAATCAAAGTCAATTACAGGAAGAACTGTCAAATGAAGACCCTAACAGAAGAATCATCAACAGGAAAAAATGATCAATTACAGGCCCCAACAGAAAAAGACGTACATTGAATCTTCTACCAGAAACTCACTACCCCTGCAAATCAGCTAATGAGAAACTGTTACCTCTTTGAATTCTTGCTTTTCTCTAATGACTCTCATTCAAAACAACCCCTCCCAACTTCCTTCTCCATAAAATAAAGTTCCTTTTATTTGCTGGACTTCCCTGTGGTTTTACCATAGCTTGAATGTCCTGAATTACAATTTTCTGCTATTCCTGAATACACCCATTTTTGCTGGTAAAATAACTATTTTATTTTAAAAGTTAAAAATACTACATTACCATGTTAAAATCCAAAAAAATTTCTAAATTCCAAATACATCTGTCCTTAAGAGTTTTAGGTAAAAGAGTGGTCTTGGACTAGTTTTAGAAAATCATATCATCATAAACTTACCAAATTCTCTTCTATCCAATGTTATGATTTCAGGATCATCATCATAAATACCTAATTTAAAAGTAAAAATTATAAATCAACGGTTCACCATAAAAACAAATTAAAATATAAAAATAGGTTACTCTTGTTTTATCATCAAAAATCAGAGTACTGTACTAAATCTCAAAGTTGAAGAATGTGCAACAAACTAACAAAACCCGAGAGTAAATAATACCACTAGTGATGCATCTAAACAGTGATAAAAAACAAAAAATTCTGTTTCCTGATAGGGACTGTCATAGTTGTGTATAGGAGTTCCTAATATTCCCATATCTCCACAGAAAACTTCTATTATTTTTTAATTGTTTATTTTGCACTAATTATAGACTCACAGGAAGTTGTAAAAATAGCAGACTTCTATGTACCCTTCACTCAGCTTCCCCTAATGGGTGACTTATGTAGCTTTAATAAAATATCAAAACTAGGAAACTGACACTGATACGTTACTATTAACTAGACTACAGACCTCACTTCCTTCTTAAATGGTTTTTTAAATAAATTGTATCACTAAAATATTTTTTTAAGTCTTAGAAGATTTACAGAAGTAGAGACCAACTTATTTAGTAAATATAAATTGTATCATAATTAAAACCAATGTGAGATTTGTTACTATATAAAATATCAAAATACTACTACTGATGGATATAGACCAGGTGTTAGCAAACTTTTTCTGCAGAGGCCAGTTAAATAGGCCTTGTGGGACATATGGTTTTTGCCATAACTATTCAACTCTGCCCCTGAAGTGAAAGAAGCCAAAGACAATATGTAAATAAATGAGCCTAATTTTACTCTCGTAATTATCATGGTCTCATAATTCTATGATTAATAAAGCTCTATTTATAAAAAGAGGTGGCAGGCCAGATTTAGCCTGTGAAACATACATTGCTGACACCTGATACACGCTATTGCATTGCAGTGAATATAACTGAAAATGCTATTTTGAAAAAAAAAAAAGTCAGTCTTGAGAAATAAATACTCCAATATTAATTTAAAGTTATTTTATGTGGTCACTACAAAAGCATACCTCAATTCTTAGCTTGCATTTCAGGGTAACTAAAGACGAAGAGAAATCCTGGGTAAGTGAATGCTCCCTCTTGCCTTGATACCTGTGTTTATTTTACCTCCCCCCCTTCCGAATTCTGCTCCAATGTTATATTAAAAAAAAAAAAAAGAGTCAAGGTGATACATATTAACTACATAAGCTTAGTAGTGAAACAAAATTAATTTTCTAAATTTACTCAAATAAAAAACAGTATTTCATAGAGTATCGTATCATCTTACCAAAATCATAACGATAATAATTCCAGCTTTCATACTGGCCTCCTTCTTGATTATCTGCAAGTCCCTTTTCTCCATATTTGTCATACTTTTTCCGCAGATCTTCATCTTTGAGTACTTCATATGCTCTATTTATTTTTAAAAAATCACTATGTGCGTTTGGGTTATTCTATTAAAAATATTAGATATAACATTTGTTTTAGGTTCATGATCAAGTCTCTTCAAAGCCTATATGAAGATTTAATCTTGAGATTTCTGGGAGAATAGATACCAAAGTAAGGAGGAGTACGATAATGAAATGGGTTATCACGGGTTAAAATAAAGTATTTCTAAAGAACCATAATCTTCCAAAAAAAAAAGGAATAAGGAAAGTAACATAGAAATGAGAATTGATGCCTCCAAAGGCTGACAGATATGGGCTTACAGTATGTCATTCCTTCTAAGATGTGCAACTGGGAGAAACTAACAAAACCTTAGAAACATTTAATTTTGTAAATATTATACTACCCCTAAAACAATTACAAAGAAATTTTAGGTTATTTTTCCATTTGAGGCAAAACCAATATATTAACTAAAAACAATAACCCCAAAACAAAAAACAAAAGGTACATGCCCCAATCCATCAGATAATTAAACGAGACTAATATCAGAGTAAAACTCAAAACTGGATTAGAAATGTTCCTCATTTGTTACTGTTTCACAGAACTGGTTTTTGAAGAATGCTTTCATCTAGATAATAATTAGCTATAAAAGGACTACCATCTCTCTCATATGGAAACTTAAAAAATCATATTCTGAAATTTTAAAGAAAAATATGAAAAATAAAAATTCTAAATAGAGTGCAGATTCCAGGAAAATAACCACCTAATAAGAGTTCTACTGCTGAGCTTTATGCAACAAATAAATAACTCTATTTAAAAAATTCTACACAGAAAACAGAAAATTTTAACCCATACCTTTCTTCTTGATGAGTCAACTCTCGTTAAAAAGTTACATAAATTATTAAAAATACGATAGTATTAAAACATTTAGTTTTGAAAAATTACATTGAATATATAATCAAATATTTATGACCGGAATTAACTGGATTTGGCCGCTCTTAAGTTTTAATTTCTAATAATTTCTGACTCTGGTCTGGGATTTGTACGTGGGAGAAAACAGTGAAAGTTGAAGCACGCTATTATTAGCTATTACTGCCATTTTTACCAAGTTCTAAGGAAATAATTTTTGTTACAAAGTAGTTGATCCTAACTTACTTTTTTTTTTTTTAAGATTTTATTTATTTATTTGTTAGACTGAGAGAGCGCACAAGCAGGCAGAACGGCAGCCAGAGGGAAGGAGCCCGATACGGAACTCGATTCCAGGACCCTGGGATCTTGATGTGAGCTGAGGTCAGACGCTTAACTGACTGAGCCCACTCAGGTGTCCCTGATCTAACTTACTTTATTAAAAAAACTACTTAAACTACTCCACAACATTACTGTCGGCTTTGGAATTAACACCTGTAATGGAACTTGTTGTAAATCAGTTTTCAAATTAAGAGGGAATTGAATTTTAGTATCAACATTCCTTCACACTGTTCTCAACTAGACTATTTTGCTGATTCTTAGTACAAAAACTGAATTGTGATTTTTGCCATGTGATTTTTCTTAACCATTCTGAGCACTTATTTAAAATTTAAATATGTAGCAAAACTTTACTAAAATACATTAGAGATATTTAAAAAAAATTTACCTACCGGGTTTTTATCAGGATGTAGCTTCAATGCCAATTTCTTGAAAGCTTGTCTTATTTCTCTACTGCTTGCAGTTTTGGATACTCCAAGTAAACTGTAAAAATCCTGATCTGTGCCCACTAAAATGGCCATATACACTACTAGAAAACAGAGAATGACCCTTTTCAAGTCTCTGACATAGTCATTTTTATTTAACCAGACTCCCATTCTTTTTCTTATACAAGTTCTGATTTAAGTGAACATTTACACCGCTGGTTCCAGTTGATATAATATGCAAGTTTGAGAACTTCTGTTCACATTACTCCAAGAGTGAATCAAGCATCATGAAATTGTCTCCCAAAATGTCAATCTAAAGAGAGGAAACCAGATGGTTAAAAATACATTAAAAAAAAATAGCACTAACACTATTAAATAACATGGCCAGTAATACAGTCTCCATTCAATGGCAAATCACGGTGAGTGCCCAGGCTCTATTCTTTGGGAGCCCCGTCACTGCTTCCATACCCAATTTGTGAAACCACTCAAGACAGGAGATAAAAGGTAAAAGGTAGTAGGTAGTTGTAGCTAGCTGGAACACTTTAAAAACAAACAAATTCAACTATTTGCTCTGATCAGCACCAGAACACAAAGTTGGGAAAAAGCTGTTTCCTTACCTTTCCTATCTAGTTTAAGAACTGCTCTTTTGTAATACCATTTCCTTTTTGACTTTTTTTTTTTTTTGGCCACTTAAGGCTACACCGTTATCATTTTAATCAAGTTTTCACTTATAGGAAATATCCTTTGGAGGGACTAGAAGGAAGTACAGGGTCCTTTCAAAGGATATTGTTCATATAACTCTTCCAAGAATGGCATGAATTTATATTGTTATAAGAGACAACATACTTGGTATGGCCATTTTTTCCTGAGTTTTCTCAATAGTTGCTTACACTATATATAAAGACTACTTTATATAAATAGCAGAAAACTGCAAGTTAAGAGTGTAATTTTATTGCAAAGTTTACATTTGAGATCAATACAAATAGGAAAAAAAGAGAAAAGGAGGAATCAGTTATTTTGACATGCTCACCTGTATAGGGTAAATAATCTCCACTTCATCAGATCACAAAAGATCTCAAACTGCTTTGAAAAATTTAACCTTCTTAGCACTGTTTCTCTTTTCTTCATTTAATTCTAAATGTCTATTTCTAAATTTTTCTCCTTACCTGCGAATGGTCTTTGGCTCATTTCTAACTCCTCCTTTTCATGCAACTGAAACATACCTTTGTAAAGTATAGTAATGGAGAGTAACTGATCTCCAGACTAGAAAACAAGATTAGAGAGAAATAGAGAACATATTCTTAAACAGCACTTTGGGACAAGTGGTGTTCCCTGCCTAGCGGTCGTTCTCAGCGTGGGTGTGGCTGACTTGATCGCGCCGAGCTTCGGGGACAGGTGGAAGCTGCAGGTAAATCCAGTACGAAGCCTTTCTGGCTGCCATCACTCCAGAATGGGATGCGAGAGAGGGGAAAGATGGGAGACCTTGCGTGAAAGAGACTATTAAGCGTTGTTGGTGTGTGAAGTCTCCGGCGGGACATGGGAGAGAGGAGCCTGAGGAACTGAGGCTTAAGCGAGAAATTGGGAGTTTGCAGAAGCAGAGAACCGAGGTCGGAAGAAGGGTGACGATGTAGGTAATTGGAAAAAGATGGGGAGCGAGAACAAAATAAACCGGCCGCAGGGGCGGAGGGGAGGGGAGACTGAGGTGCACAGGCATTTCTCTCTCCCTTCCTGGAGAGCCCCGGCCGCCGCCGGCTCCAGCAGAGCCCCGGGCCCCGGCCCATGCCCACCTCAGTGTAGCTGGGTCGCCTCTCGCAGCTACTCTCCCATCCTCAATTCCGGGCGGCGGACCCCACCCGACCGAGCGCAAGCTGTGCGCGCGCGAACGAAGCACGCCGTCCCCGACCGCCGGGCCGCCGCGCTCGGGATGGGGGAGGTCGAGCCGCACCGGCAGCAACGAGCGTAGCGGCTCCAGTCGGCTCCTCGCGCCCCGGTCCCCACGGTGAACCGGGGCGGGGCCTGGCGCGGGGCACTGTGGGAAAGGCGTGGAGGACGCGGCCTGGGAGGACCTGCGGCAGGCTCAGCGAGCGCGGCGGCAGCAGGGTGGAGAGGGCGGTGTAGGTTTAGGTTGACGTGGCCGTCCGCGCGGAATCCGGCTCCGGCTCCGGCTCCAAGCCCGAGCCCAGAATCCTGCTCAACCCTAGACGCCTGCGCCCCGGCGCTAAAGCGACTGGCGCACGCGGCGAGCTAGACGTAGGGGCGTCCGCCCCTTCCTGCTCCAGTTGCTATGGTGACGGGGAAACCCGGAGGGCACGTTTGGGCGTTCAATTTCCGTGTGGCCCTGTTCTTAAAGGGAAGGCAGAGTTATGGAGCATTCTCCGCTTGGTGGGTGGGTGTGGCAGAGAGGGGAAATTTTGTGGAAAAAGGGTAACTTGGCCAAAGTGACACTGATTACAGGCTGAAGAGGAAACTTGGGAGAAATAAGAATATTTGTGTGTGTGTGTGAGAACAAACATTTGAGCATTCTACAGTATTGTCTGGTTTCCTAGTCGTCCAAGCTGGAAACTAGGGAGTTATCCATACTTCTCTCTCTCTCACCTTAAATTTAAATGATATGGTACAAAAACTGCATTTTTGATCCCCAACAACATAGAACAGTTGACCAACAAAATCGTTAGAGTAAGGTGGAAAGCAAAACAAAACTGGAGAATCAAGCAGGGACCAGATCATAGTGGGTTTTACGCTATGATGAAAACACAGACTTTATCTTTTTCGTGATGAAAAAGCTACTTAAAGCTTTTAAGTAAGGGACTGAGATTGTATTTGAAGCTATTGGAAAGTGAATCCAAAGGAAACCAGAAGAGAAAGGAAGAGCTTTAAGGAGAATGCTAGAGAAAGTAAATTTGGTAGGAAATGGTGATTGGCTGGATATGGGAAATAAAGGAGAGGAAGGATCTAAGGTTACTTCTGGTTTAGGTAACTGAGTACATCCCCTAAATGAGAATCTCAGGGAAAAACAAAGCGTTCTCATTTGGATATATCTATTTCAAAATTCCTACATTATGTCCAAAATAAATACATCTAGCCTAAAACTCATGGAAAGTGTCTAGACTGAAGAAAGAAAAAGGGAATTATCAACTAATCTGTGGTAGTCGGAGCCATGAGTATAAATAAGATTACCCAGAGAAAGTAGCAGAATAAAAGCTGTGAGCCAAGGATAAAATCTTGGGGAATTCTAATATCAGGAATGTTGCACGGCAAAGGAAACCATCAACAAAATGAAAAGACAGCCTATGGCATAGGAGAAAATATTTGCAGATCATATATCTAATAAAGGGTTAATATCCAAAATATATAAAGAGCTTATACAACTCAATAGCAAAAAAACCCCAAACAATTCAATTAAAAAATGGGCAGATGATCTGAATAGACACTTTTTCAGAGAAGACATACAGGTGGTCAACAAGCATATGAAAAGGTGCTCAGCGTCATTAATCATCAAGGAAATGCAAATCAAAACCACAATGGGATATCACCTCACACCAGTCAGATATTAGTCATAATATCAAAAAGCAAAAAAATAAGTGTTGGCAAGGATGTGGGGGAAAGGGAACCCTCATACTGTTGGTGGGAATGCAAACTGGTGCAGCCACTATGGAAAACAGTATGGAGGTTCCTCAAAAAATTAAAAATAGAACTACCATATGATCCAGCAATTCTACTTCTGGGTGTTTATCCTAAGAAAGTGAAAACACTAATTAGAAAAGATATATGCACCCTCATGTTTATCACAGCATTATTCACAATAGCCAAGATATGGAAACAACCTAACTATTGAATGACAGATGAACAGCTGAAGAAAATGTGGTATATATGTAAAATGGAATATTATGCAGCCATAAAAAAGAATGAAATCTTGTCATTTGTGACAACATGGATGGGTTTTGAGGGCATTATGCTAAGTGAAAAAGGACATACAGAAAAAGACAAATACTGTATGATCTTATATACAGAATCTAAAACACACACACACACACACACACACACACACACACACACACACCACACACCACACCACCAAACCTATAGAGGACAGATTGTTGGTTGCCAGAGACTGGAAGTGGGGGGTGGGTGAGATGGATGGAGAAAGCCAAAAGGTACAGTTTTCCAGTTATAAAATATATGAGTGCTGGGGATATAATGTACAGCACAGTGACTATAGTTAATAATACTGTATTGCATATTTGAAAGTTACTAAGAGAGTAGATGCTGAAACTTCTCATCACAAGAAAAAATTGTATAACTATTTATGGGAGAGATGTTAATTAGAATTATTGTGGTGATCATTTCACCATATAGACAAATATCAAATCATTATATTGTATATCTGAAACCAATATAATGTCAATTATACCTTAATAAAAATTTACAAATTAAAAAAAAGAATGTTAGCTCTATGAAGACAGGAATTTTTGTTTGTTTGAATTACTGTTGTATCCCTAGTTGCTCCTGGCACATGGTGGGTACTAAATAAATATTTCTTAAGTGAAACAAATTAATTTGAGAGCTGGACTGAAAAAGAAGAGCTCATAAAGGAGTCAAAAAAGAGTTGATCAGCCATGTACAAAAAGAACTAAACGTCAAGGAAGTTATTAAGAGTGATTCAGGTGAGACAGAATAGGAGAAGATACTTGCAAATGACATCAGATAAAGGGCTAGTATCCAAAATCTATAAAGAACTTACCAAACTCAACACCCGAAGAACAAATAATCCAATCAAGAAATGGCAGAAGACATGAACAGACATTTTTCCAAAGAAGACATCCAAATGGCCATGAACAGACACATGAAGAAGTGCTCAACATCGCTCGGCATCAGGAAAATCCAAATCAAAACCTCAATGAGATACCACCTCACACCAGTCAGAATGGCTAAAATTAACAAGTCAGGAAATGACAGATGTTGGTGGGGATGTGGAGAAAGGGGAACCCTCTTACACTGTTGGTGGGAATGCAAGCTGGTGCAGCCACTCTGGAAAACAGTATGGAGGTACCTCAAAAAGTTGAAAATAGAGCTACCCTATGATCCAGCAATTGCACTACTGGGTATTTACCCCAAAGATAAAAATGTAGTGATCCGAAGGGGTACGTGCACCTCAATGTTTATAGCAGCAATGTCCACAATAGCCAAACTATGGAAAGAGCCAAGCTGTCCATCAACAGGTGAATGGATAAAGAAGGCATGGTATAATATAATGGAATATTATGCAGCCATCAAAAGGAATGAAATCTTGCCATTTGCGACAACGTGGATGGAACTGGAGGGTATTATGCTGAGTAAAATAAGTCAATCAGAGAAAGACATGTATTATATGACCTCACTGATATGAGGAATTCTTAATCTCAGGAAACAAACTGAGGGTTGCTGGAGTGGTGGGGGGGTGGGAGGGATGGGGTGACTGGGTGACAGACACTGGGAAGGGTTTGTGCTATGGTGAGCGCTGTGAACTGTGTAAGACTGTTGAATCACAGACCTGTACCTCTGAAACAAATAATACATTATATGTTTTAAAAAAAGACGATAGTAGGAAGGGTAAAACGAAGGGGGTAAACTGGAGGGGGAGATGAACCATGAGAGACTATGGACTCTGAGAAACAAACTGAGGGTTCTAGAGGGGAGGGGGGTGGGGAATGGGTTAGCCTGCTGATGGGTATTAAAGAGGGCACGTACTGCATGGAGCACTGGGTGTTATACGCAAACAACGAATCATGGAACACTACATCAAAAACTAATGTAATGTATGGTGACTACCATAACATAATAAAATTTTTTAAAAAAGTGATTCAGGTGAGACACTAAAACTTGTTAACTGGGCCTGGCAGTTAGGTTATAACTACCACAGAAAGCACAAATTTGGTGGATGGTATGGGTGGAAGTCAAGTTGCAGTGGACTGAAGATCAAATGGGAATTGGGGAGCTGGAAAGAGAAAGTATATAGGACTCATTTGAAAGTTTGGATGAGAAGAGAAGCAGGGAAATTGTACTACAACTTGAGGGGGATGTGGTTTCAAGAGATGAAATGCTTTAGGCCTGGAAATGCTTGAATATGTTTAAATGCTGATTAGAAGCCAAGAGAGAGGGAGAGGGAGAAAGAGAGATGGAGGAAGAAGGGAAGGAGGGAGGGAGGGTGGGAGAGAATGGCTACAGATAAAGGAGAGGGGGACAGAGTCAGAGACAGAGGTGGATGGATTAAACAGTTCATTTATTCAATAAATTGTTTATTGTCCACTGGGCCAGATCCCTGGCATATTATGGTGAGCAAAGACATCGCTCTGTCCTGAAGAAGCAGTATAATGGGGGGGGCACATCAATCAGTTATAAAGACAAATCTATAATTATGAAGGGAAAATACTTCAGTGCTGTGAGAATGAATAATGGGGAATTGATACTTTCATACTGGCTTCTGTGTCCTTTTGACAATCCCCATCACTTTTTTTTTTAAAGATTTATTTATTTATTTATTTGACAGAGAGAGAGAGAGAGAGAGAGAGAGAGAGACAGCTAGAGAGGGAACACAAGCAGGGGGAGTGGGAGAGGGAGAAGCAGGCTTCCTGCAGAGCAGGGAGCCCGATGCGGGGCTCGATCCCGGGATCCTGGGATCATGACTTGAGCCGAAGGCAGACACTTAACTGAGCCACCCAGTCACCCCAGCCCTATCACTTTTTGACTGTGCTTATTTTACTGCACAATAAGATGTTCCAGACTCATTCAGTACTTTTCCTGCCTCAATCCTGATATCAACCATTTCTATGATTCCGTTTCTTCTGAAGAATGATATTTAGATAGGAAGATTTAGGTGCTAGATCTGTTCCAAGCTTTTGGGATTCTGTTACTCCCAGGCCTTCTTAGTGGACAGAAGTAAGGAATACATGTACATACACACACACACATGTTCACATTTACATATATATATATATATATATATATATATAAAACTATGAGTTCAGACTAATACCTCCAATGCCAATGCAATGTTACAGGAATCATTCCAGTTGTTCTAGTTTTCTCTTTTTCATGCGAGTAACTCTATTCCCTGAAAATGAGAAACATGGTTCCCATTATCCTTGATATATATGTACTTAATATGTATTTTTCTCCTGTATGTAAGCAATCCCCCATTGCTGATGTTGGCCCCTGTCCTGTGCATTTGCCCTCCTCATTGTGCTTGGGTTCCCACACAGTATATTGGGCCACTCTAGGTGCCCTGTTTCTTCACTCAGGTTCCAGCCTGTGCCAGCTGCCCTCCCTACAGGACACCCTGAAAGGGCTCCATTATGCAGGAACTCACACCCCCACCTCACTACCCCCACCCAATATGGACACTCTCCTCACCTTGCTTTGGCGCTGACATTGTGCCTGTCTGACCTGATGGCTTTTGGTTTGAATTCAGGGTGGGAAAGGGCCATGATTGTTTTTAATAACCATTTTAGCTACAGTTTGAAGGATGTATTCTAGGAGGACAATAGTAAGTATAGGAAAACTGGCTAGGAGACATTGCAGTGGCCCAGGTGATAGATGATGGCTTGGACTATGGTGGAGTTAGTGCAAGTGTAGAGGAATGAATAGATTGAAGAAAAAAGTAAGAGGTAATATATAGAGAGAATTTGGTGATAAACTGGTCATGGTGGGGAAGAGAAAGATACGTGGAGACACGTTTCTACTTCATATCATTGACATCAGGGATGTCCACTTGCTTCATGGAAACCAAAGCCTTACCAGCCTCAGTATAATAAATTAAAACTTGATACAATAGTTCTATCATGCATGAAATATGTTATAACAAGGACTATTTTGTGTTTTTTTTTATTCCCTCTGGGGCATTGCTACTCATCCAAGATCAGCTCATGTTTCTTCTGAAAAATAATTTTCTGTGAGCCGTTCAAGCATATTTGAGCATTTCATCCTTTATTATTGCATTTATTATATCATATAGTATTAAGTTTCATTGGTTGGTCTACTATAATGAATTCTTTGAGATCAGGAATCAGATTTTATTTACTTTTTTCCTCAGTGTCTAGCTAGAACAGTGCCTGGCACCTATTCAGGACATGCATTATGATGGAGTGAAGAATCAATATTTATCATGTGCAAAGAGGAAAGAATGGCCCTTTGTTCCTAAAGTCATTATTACCTGGCCTGGGGGGAGGAACATGAAGAACACATATTCCCATGTAGAAACATAATAAAATAAATGTCAAATGAGTGGTAAAACAATATGTTCCATAAGGAATCAATGGGCTCAAGCGCTCAGAATAGAATCAGAGTGCAATAGGGGGGTTTCTGAATTTCAAAAGACAATGCCTAATAAGTTTCGAATTTCAGAACCAGGTAAAATCTTTGAGGTCATGGAGTTCATTCTTTAAATTCATAGAGGAGGAAACTGAGGCCCAAGAAAGTTGATGAGTGACTTGCTGAAAGACACTGAAATGTAAATGGATGAAATGAGAATATAACCTATGTCTCCTATTTTCCTAGCCAGTACGAAATGATAATGATAATCATAATAACTAAAACTTAGATGTGCTTTATATGTCCCAGGCACTCTATCAAGCACTTTACTTGTATTAACACATTTAATTGTCATAACCACTCTGTGAGTCAAGTGCAATTATCATATTATTTTTACAGATGGAAAAACTGAAGCTAAATACTTAACAACGTTACACAGTTAGGAAGTGGTAGAATTTGGATTCCAGCCTGGGCAGTCTAGATCTGGAACCTACAAGGAACACCTCAATCAAGTAATTGAAGTATTTCTGATAGCACTGATTTAAGCTAAATAAGGTGTTATTTTCATATAATTTTTCATAACAACATAATCACCTGTCACAAGTGCCTGATTTGGGGGGGTAAATTTTAATAGCTTATTAGATCAGATCAAATTTGTAAGGACAAAATAGTTGATGTCTTAAAATCACTTACAGCATCTACTAACGGAATTGGTATTTGATATATGTGTTGAATTTAGTTGACTTTGTGGTTGCTTATATCTCTGTGATGATTATAATTTCATATTTCATCTCCAATAAACAGGTCAACTTTTAGCTGTAGCTGACCTATCTTTTATGCTTATTTCCCTATAACCCAATTATTTTGACACTACAGTTTGTAGTGTTAAAAAAAGTTATGTGGAAAATACCCAATAGTGCAATTGCTGGGTCTGCAGCCATCAAAAAAGTGAAATCTTGCCATTTGCAATGTGGATGGAATTAGAGGGTATTATACTAAGCGAAATAAGTCAATCAGAGAAAGACAATTATCATATGATCTCACTGATATGAGGAATTTGAGAAACAAGACAGAGGATCACAGGGAAAGGGAGGGAAACGTGAAACAAGGCGAAACCGGGGAGGGAGACAAAACAATAAGAGACTCTTAATCTCAGGAAACAAACTGAGGGTTGCTGGAGTGGTGGGGGGTGGGAGGGATGGGCTGGCTGGGTGATGGACATTGGGGAGGGTATGTGCTATGGTGAGCACTGTGAATAGTGTAAGACTGATGAATCACAGACCTGTACCCCTGAAACAAATAATACATTAAAAGTTAATTAAAAAAATAGTAATGTGGTAAGGGGCGCCTGGGTGGCGCAGTTGGTTAAGCATCTAACTCTTGGTTTTGGCTCAGGTTGTGATCTCACCGTGGGATCGAGCCCCACGTTGGGCTCCACTCTCAGTGCAAACTGCTGGAGTTTCTCTCTCCTTCTCCCTCTGCCCTTCCCCCCTCACTCTTTCCCTCTCTCTCAAACAAATAATCTTTAAAAGGAAAAAAGTAATGTGGTAATTAAACCTTTAAGCTAATAAAAGTCAAAATAAAGCAGACATAGGAATGTACACACACATATACATATGTATATATACACATATGTATATATATTTTGTAAATATTGGTTTTTCTTTGTACTATTTCCTACATAAATACTTACTAAATTGAATTGAAAGCAAATAAAAAGCAAATATGGATTGACAGTCCTAGTGAAATATTTTCTTCTTTCCATTTTACTCGATAAACAATAGGGGACCAAGAGATCAGATTATAAATTGATAAAATGTGCCTGCCAGCCTATTACATCCCAAATCTTTGCAGATGATAGAGAAATTTATTTAAAGAAAAATCCACCTCATTGTTGCAGAACATGTACCCTTCTCAGTGGACCAGAAACTTTGAGGAATCCCTAAAATGTGGAAGACAAAAGGTATTGAATGGACAAAAGAAATCACTGAACAAAGCACAAAGAAGAATGCTGTAAAATGTGAGAATGGCTTTGGATGTTTGTAAGTAAAGAAGAAAATGACATGACATTGAAGGAACTTGTAGATGTCTGTTGGTTGAGGCACTATAGTTAAGAGTAGCTATGCAGGCTGGCCCCTATGTTGGATGTCCCCAAGACTATCCCCAGGTTCGATGATTCACTAGAATGATCCATTGGAATAAGAATATAATTGTACTCATGGCTAAGATTTATTACAGGGAAAGGAAACAAAACAGAATCAGTAAAGAGAGAAGGTGCATGGGCAGAGTCCGGAGGAAACCAGGGGGAGTCACACAGGACACACAACTCCAGCAACAAGTTGTGGCAACATGTGCAAAGTGTTGTGACCACATGTCACAAGGGAAGTTCAGTAGTGACTATGCGACCAAAGTTTTTACTGGGAGCTGGACATCTAGGCATCCTTGGCTTAGCATGCAACAAAATTCTAGACCCCAGATGGAAAATAGATGTTCAGCACAAACCATATTGTTTTTAGAGTTCAGACACAGTGAGCCATGCTTGTTATTTAAGGAAAGATTTTTTACAGGAAGTTGTATATTAGCCAAGTTCCCAGACACGAGGCAAGGACCAACCTTCCAGGCAGGACTTTCCAAGAATAGCAGTCTCAGGTTTGCTGTGTCAACTCTTTCCTGGGTAGCCTCCTCTAATCACTCTGCTCCAACCAATCAGGTAGTACAGAGTGGAGGCATCTTCCGCCAGACAGGTACAGTGAGGATATGAGCATTTTCAAGGTGTCAAGGAAAGGCCCTGGTTTGCTAGGAGTAAGAAGAAGATGTCATATTCAGAAAATTAATGATTGGCACAATTCTCCCACCCACATGCTTTCCCTTCCTTTGTAAACACAAAGGAGGTCCTATAGTGCATAGGAATAGCGAGAGCAGTTAAAGAATGTACACAGAGTGGGCTGTGTGCATCCTCGGTGGTACACCATTGATTGTCTGGGGGTGGGGGCAGGGAGAAAATTTTTTAACTCTTTATTTTTAATAAAAAATAATTTAAAAATTTTAACTTGTGTTATTAGAATATCAGCTACTTGGAGTCAGGGATCCAGAACACTGATCATGACAGAGAGGGGCTAGTGTTTTCCCAATCAAAATCCCCACAGCATTAAGACCAGGATGCTTTTTCTGAATCTGATGTCTGGCTTTCTAAATGCCTGGGTCCTAGCCCAGAATGTGAAAAGCAATGGAAGACCTGTACAACAACTACTTCTTTCTCAGAAGTTTTATCACAGTCCTGGTGTGTTCGATGTCTCATCATTTGACACTGTTCACTCAACAGTTGGCGCAAAAAATTAGGGCATCTGAGCTAGCATTCCAAGGTCTGCAGATCAAAGACCTACTCTAGAAATGAGAAAAGCCAAATAGGGCAGTATAACTAGCTTCAAGGACTGAGAAGGATAATTACTAACGTTACAAGAATAGTCCTTTGAAGTTTCTTAAACAATAAATTTGCTGAGAATGTCAAGACCTGGGGAGATAGACAGCCAATATTCTATGGCTGTTATTAAGGCCTTCAGGGGAGCTGCATAAGACCTGAAGCAGAAGGATAAGGGTGAACTGGAACTGCAGGTGAAACTACTAGTTGAATATTCTGGTGGGTGCAATGTGCAAAGAAGTTTAGATAAAGTGAGGCCAAATAAATGGATCATTTCCCTAATCCACGTTCTATAACTAGAGCAATGTAGGTTGTCATGTAACCAGGGTATACACTATGTAGTACGAAATAGAGCATGTTATTAGGGTACTATGTAGAGTAAGAGGGGGAAGCATAAAGTGTGTGGTACTCATTATCATCCCCTCTGCTCCCTGCTTCCATGAAAGTGATAACCTTAAAGCAGACTAAGTGAACGAACAGAATTACTGGGTGGGCCTCCACAATGAGGTGACCTCTTTTCAGAAGGCTATGTAGTTATGGCATTTAAATAAAGGAGCCAAATGGTAGCTGCTAACCAATCCCACCCACCATGATCCCAGAGTCGTCTGATGATTCATACATTAAAGCAGAGGCATTGGCTGTCCAACTGCGGATGCTCGCATACACAGTTAAAGCATTGAGAGTATGGTACTGTTTACTTTGGGGCTGTCCAGAGACACTCCAATCAGACATGGATTACACTTTATGGCCCAGAGAATAATAAGCTAGGCCTTCTAGCATAGGATCGTATGACTATTCCATATACATATCATCTGCAGAGTGTATGGCAATAAAGTGCTGGGACAGGTGCCTGAAAAAGACAAATTTCAATAGTCTGCTGCTCAGCATGCCATTGTAGACTGGCTGGACCTCCTGCCTAATACTCTATCTGCCCTGGGTACATCTCCTCAAAGGTTCATCTGTTCTTAGCTATCTTTTAGCAATTGAGAAAATTGGGCACATGAAAGTATCTGGAGTGGAACAAATACAGCACAGGACCCAAGCCTAGATGACTTCCCACAATCTCTCCTTTTGTTTCCTACCCTGACTTGATCAATGAGTTAGGAAGCCCAGACTGCATCCTGTGCCAGTGGTGGGTGGACACTAACCTAGACACACTGTTCTCTCCTGACTCAGTGTAGTGGCCACCCTCTCTACCTTGTCCCTTGTAATACTGCACTTCTAGATGCAGACACTGCACTTGTGCACTTATGCAGACACTCTATTGTGTGGACACTGCACTTACCATGCTTATGATACATGCACTCATTCTTATCTCTATGAAAGGTGGGAGAGTGTGGTGACAACAGCGAAGTCCTAGATCCCAGAGAAATTGATTTATGGTTTGGTGGATTAGATAATAGTTTATGATTCAGTATGAATTGCATAATCACTTGGTAGCCCCTGCTCAGGCATTCATTATCTGCCAGGGTCTAGGAGAAAGCTGAGAACTACTTTTGTGTTTAAAATAATTGTTATAAAAGGATACCATTGCCGTATAACAAAACCCTAAAGGCCTAGGCTGTGATTTTCCTAGTGGGGCATATCAGAAGCACCTTATAGTATTTCAGTCTGCCAAAGGCACTTTCAGTATCATTGGATCTGTTGGTCATAATGTCCAAGAGATGGGACCATTACATCACAGCTTAGATATACTTATTTCAGACTCTTTCATAATTCAGGTCCACCTAAAACTGGCCAGGCTCCTGAATTACTTGGTATATGAGTTGGAGTAATACATCTATATATTGTAGATACACTCTCCAAAATTTAAGAAGCCACCAAATGTTGAACCTCTTTCTTTATGATAGATGTAGCAACTCATCCCATTATGCCATTTATGCCACTTATACCATTTTACCTTTTATCAACTCGTACACCACTTTAAAAGAGATATTCCAACATGTCCTGGACCATTGGGCCTCTAGGAACTTTACCCAACATGGCAGGGTCCTGAAGTTTATGTCCTATTTTCTGGCATATGTATGCCTTAGTAAGCCTTGGTACATTCTGCTTATCTGTACCAAGTCAATATAATGGATCAGTATGATGGTCTTTAGGATATCAGAATGATCAGAGTCCCTTTAAACCATGTTATGACAGTAAGGGGTTTGACACAGTCCTGGAATAAAGATGAGCTATACCTGTTGGTGCCAGGTACATACAAATTGCTTCTGTTTTCTCTTATATAAGTAAAAAAACCTAGCATTTAACAGGTTAGTTACTAACTGCATATCAGGTGCCAAAGACTGTGCTAGATTTTTTTCAGCTAAGAAAATATATTTGAAAATGTAACTTTCTTTAGCATTACCATTTTATTCTCTAAGAACCAATGACTTTTGTCCTAGCCAAAAAGGCAAGTTAAATGAGTATATGTTAAAAATCACCAGCCCTGGGGCGCCTGGGTGGCTCAGTCGTTAGGTGTCTGCCTTCGGCTCAGGTCATGGTCCCAGGGTCCTGGGATCGAGCCCCCTGTCAGGCTCCCAGCTCAGCGGGAAGACTGCTTCTCCCTCTCCCGCTCCCCCTGCTTGTGTTCCTGCTCTTGCTCTCTCTCTCTCTCTCTCTGTCAAATAAATAAATAAAATCTTAAAAAAAAAAAAAAAGAATCACCAGCCCTGCATGTCTCAGGCCTTTAACTGTGATATTATGTCTGATATTCACCTCGAGATGTAATTTTGCTTCTGGTTTACTTTTTTTGTGTCTGTGGGAACAGTTCAGATGCTTCCATTTGGCCCTTTCTAGCATAAAATCCTCCCCTCAAGGAACCAATGCTGGGATTCTGCCGGTTACTGAGCATATCTATTTAAAGTATATATTCTAGGACAGGGAAAATAACCATTGGATGGGTTCTCATCCTCTTGGGCCTACTATGAGACTCAGGCTACACTCGATGAGCTCTACTCTG
The DNA here is from genome assembly GCF_037043125.1 of Eumetopias jubatus. Lineage (NCBI taxonomy): Eukaryota > Metazoa > Chordata > Mammalia > Carnivora > Otariidae > Eumetopias > Eumetopias jubatus. The sequence continues at coordinate 50,912,421 of NW_028274809.1, forward strand.
CTTAGCAGATTAGGGTGGCATTTTGGGTTTCTAGGGATCAATACAAACCCAGAATTACTGTCTAAAAATTCCCAGAAGGTTTGGTTCCTTTCCTTTCCCAGTGTCAGTTGGGACAAGGGCCCTGGTTCCCCTGAGGCAAGCTCCAGGGGAAAACTCATAGTATATTCCTGTTCTCATGTTGCAAGTCTCTCTCTCTCACTTGAGGTCTGGGGATTGGTTCTATCTGGGAGCTAAGTAAGTCTGTGCGTCTCTTCTACGATAATTTATTTTTCTGTCCAGCATACCTAGAAGTTTTCTTTCTATATATGTCACACAGTACCTTAATAGCTGCCTATCATTTGTATTTCTTGGGACCCTATAGTCAATTAGCCATTGCTACAGATCACTGCAGGTCAAAATACTTGATTTTCATTCCATCTCTAATAATTGCACCCTCCTATCCTTGTTAATTTAATCCTAACATCTGGCCCCTACAATTTTGGGATCTTATTGTTCTCAGTGAGATCAGCAACTCATTTCTACTGCAATATTCTCCACAGCATTTCTGGCCATTTGTGTTTTTCAAGGATGTTCCTGCCCTTCTCCCAATGCATTTATTAATACTTTCGTGAAGTTAGTGTTCTTTTGTTCCTCCTGAGGGGATGATTTGGGAGAGGCAGAGCAGGTTGATATCATAGATCCATTCCAACTTATCCTTTTTTCCTGAGCCTTTAGACTTCTTCTTCTATAGTATTTGAGGGAAGTTCCGACATTTTGACCTCATTAACCATTAACCATCATTTAATCTAGGCTTCATTTAGCTAACCTAACAGATTATTAATAGGTGCTAATGCCAAAGTATTAAACATGATATCCTTAACTTATGTCAGTGAATTTGGCCCTACCGAGTTGAATATTCTAGACCTCTTGGTCTAAATATTTGGCCCTCCTGAGTTGAAATTTCCAGACCTCTTGGTCTAAATATTTATAGAACTCATTCTTCTACATTCTTCCCAGGCTTTGGTCAGTATGAATTGGAAGTTCTATTATTTTTTAAATTTTTACATTTTTCTTTAAAGTTAAAAAATTGGAATAATTTTGATTTATAGAAAGATACAAAAGTAGTACAGAGAGTTCTTGTATATTACTCACCTAGTTTTCCCAAATATTTATACCTTACATAATCATGGGGCACTTGTGAAACTAATGTCTTAACATTGGTTTAACTATACTATTAACTCTACTACAGACTTTATTTGGATTTTGCTAGTTTTTCCACTAATAATTGGCAATTCTTCTACCTCATTTTGTGTGTACATTATTTCTTGGGGAAGCAGGTCTTGTAGTGCTCCATCTGGACTATGTTGGGCCTTGAATGAATAAGGCACAGAATGTTATGGGCCTAGAATGAATGAGAAGTAGGAGGGGTGAGTTCTGGGAGTATCATTATGAGGAACCCAAAACATCTAATATATAAGGATGGAAAAAGAAAAAGATTGCTTCAATAAAAATTCACATTTGAAAAAATGTATAATGGGAAACACATGCAGACAAACACATATATCAAAATTCTTTTTTTAAAGATTTTATGTATTTATTTGACAGAGAGAGACACAGCGAGAGAGGGTGCACAAGCAGGGGGAGTGGGAGAGGGAGAAGCAGGCTTCCCACTGAGCAGGGAGCACAATGCGGGGCTCGATCCCAGGACCCTGGGACCATGACCCAAGCTGAAGGCAGATGCTTAATGACTGGGCCACCCAGGCGTCCCAACACATATATCAAAATTCTGAGGACATATCATAACCTGTTGGGTGTGAAAAGCAAAGCAGAAAAAGTCAGTCCTATGGTTAGCCAGTATGACAGCTCTCTGAGGTGATCACCTTTTTACCTTATTCTCCATGGTTTCTCTACTTTCTAGGAAATGCTCCTTTCCTATTATGCTCTATAGTCACATCTGAGGGCCCACTGGGAAGGAAAGGTAAAAGGAATGAATTTATTAAGGATGTAGTGAGAAAAAAAGAAATTGAAAACCAGGAAATAGCTAACAAAGATGAGGGGATAACTCTAATCCAGGCTCTGTTCTAAGTACTTTTCACACCATAATCCATTTAATATTTACAAAGTCCTCTGAGGTAGATATGATTGTTCCAGTTTTACAAAGGGAGAATGAGGCACCAAGAAGTCATTAACTTGCCCAAGGTTGGACGGCTAGTGGGGACAGAACTGGAATTTGAACCTGGGTAGCCTGGCTCTAGAGTTTGCACTTTTGAGATAGGGGTAATGCTGGCCTCATAAAATGAGTTGGGAAGTCTATTCTTTTCCTTTACTTTTACAGACACATTGATTTTATTTTTTCTGTTACTATGTGATAGAAATCACTATACATTCACCTGGACTTGGAGTTTTTCTTGAGAGAAAGTTTTTATACAATTTTTAATTTATATATATATATATTTTTTATTGGATATAAGGCTATTCAGATTTTGTATTTCTTCTTGAGTCAGTGTTGATAGTTTGTGTTTTTCAGGTAATTTGTCTATTTCATCTAAGTTGCAAAATTTATTGATATAAAGTTGTTCATATTATTCCCTTACTATCTTTTTTTAAATATTTTATTTATTTGACAGAGAGTGCAGGAGAGCACAAACAGTGGGAGCAGCAGAGGGAGAGGGAGAAGCAGGTTTCCCACTGAGCAGGGAGCCCAATGCGGGGCTCAATCCCAGGACCCCGGGATCATGACCTGAGCCAAAGGCAGCCGCTCAACCAACTGAGCCACCCAGGCGCCCCCCCTTCTTATCTTTTAGTGTCTGGGGAATATGTAGTGATATTCCTATTTCATTTCTGACACTGGTCAATTGTGTCTTTTTTTCCCCCCCCTCATTTTTCTTGATCAAGCTACTGACCAATTTTTTAAAAATGTTTTTGAAGATTTTTAATCTTTTGATTTAATTGATTTTTATTGTTCTGTTATTTTATTTTATTTTTTCTTATCTTTATTTTCTTCTTTCTGCTTTTATTGGGTTTAATTGATCTTGAAAATTTTTACTTCTCAAACTTAAAATGGAAGTCTAAATTATTGATTTGAGACATTTCTTCTTTTTCTAGAATAAACATTTAAAGCTAGAATTTTCCTTTCCTTTCCACTTTTTGAGATATAATTGACAATACTGTAATATATTTGTTGATATACATATACATTATGAAAGGATTCCCACCACTGAATTAATTAACATATCTATTACCTAACATATTTACCAGTTTTTTTTGTGGGAATACTTAGGTTCTATTCTCTTAGCAAATTTCAGTTATGCAATGCAGTATTATCAATTATAGTCACCATGTTATACATTAGATCGTCACTTACCCATCTTATAGATGAAAGTATGTATCTTTCAGTCTCTCAATTCTCTCCATTCCCCAGTTCTGGCAACTGTCATTCTACTCTCTGTATCTATGAGTTCAACTTCTTCTTTTTTTAATATTCTATTTAGAGGTGATATAATGCAGTATTTGTTTTTCTGGGTCTGGCTTATTTCACTTAGCATAATGCTCTCTAGGTTTATCCATATTGTTGCAAGTGGCAGGATTTCCGTCTTTTTAAAGGCTGAATAATATCCCATTGTGTGTGCGTGTACGTGTGTGTGCGTGTGTGTGTGCGTGCGTGTGCATGCGCGTGTGTGTGTGCATGTGTGTGTGTGTGTATCATATTTTCTTTATCCATTCATCCATTGACAGACACTCAGGATGTTTCCATACCTTGGCTATTGTGAATAATGCTGAAATGAACATGGGAGTATATCTTTTGGAAAAAATTATTTCCTTTGTATATATATCCAGAAGTGGGATTGCTAAATCATGTTGGTTCTATTTTTAATTTTTTTCAGGAGCCTCCATACTGTTTTCCATAGAGGCTCTACCAGTGATAGCTGTGGTGGGTGATAGCTGTGGTGAGTGTTCATGCACCTTTTAAGAACTGCTTCTTTGGGGGCACCTGAGTGGCTCAGTTGGTTAAGTGTCTGCCTTTGGCTCAGGTCATGATCCCAGGGTCCTGGGATTGAGATTGAGCCCTGCTTCGGCCTCTCTGTTCAGGGGGGAGCCTGCTTCTCCCTCTCCTTCCATTGCTCCCCCTGTTTGTCCTCTCTCTTTTTCTCTCTCTCTCTGTCAAATAAATAAAATCTTAAAAAAAAAAAGAACTGCTTCTTTGTTTGCCTTAGTCCCATGAATCTTATGGGTGCATGCCCCATTGGCCCTCAAGAGCCAGGTGCCTTGGAATCCTATCCCTTGGATGGGAGTCTTAGAGTTAGGGTGCTAGATACATGACTTAAACTCCTCACTTCTCAGGGAGAAGCTGGAAGCTGGGTGTTCCTTCCTGATTGTTTGGTGCTGTGCTAGGGTGGGGTTTGTGGCAAGAATGTGTCTCAGCTTTTCTTACCCATCTTGATGTTGGTACGCTCTCATTTGCCCAGTGTGCAGGAGTCAATCAGTAGTTTCTGGATTTCTTTCACAGGGAATTTCTCTTGAGTGTAGCTGTACATTTGGTGCATTTATGGGAGTAGGAAAGTTCGGGAGCCTCTTGTGTTGCCATCTTGGTCCACGTCTTTCAGTTTCTTTCTAAGTACCATTTTAAATCCCATAAATTTTGATATCTTGTGTTTTTATTCTCATTCAGCTCAAAATATTTTCTAATGTCTCTCGTAATTTTTCTTTGACCTATGGGTCATTTAGATGTAACAAGGAGAATAAACTAGTGCTGATGTCAAAGAATTGTGAAGAAGTAAACGGACCATTATAGAAGTGATGTGTTTAGGGACAGTGTCTGACACGTACTAATTGTTAAGCATCAGCTTTTGTTTTCTCCTCCAAATTTATCTTTGGGTTTTCTCATTCTGCTTTAAGGAGGAATCTAAATTGTCTCTTACCTTTGCTACTATAAACCCTGCTTACTCTTTCATACTCCTTTTTACTGCCAGTGTGAAATAGGAACACTTTCTGAGCCCAGGCTTTCTTACACTCCTAACATATAATTGGTCTCTTTAATTAACCAGACTCTGTGGATAAGAGGAAACACAGTTTGGTTTTTGTTACTTTTGCTTGCTTTAGCAGCCATGTGCCCTTTAAAATTCTGTGACCAGAACAGAACAAGAAAAGAACACAGGTGTGAGTTTTGTTTGTTTGTTTGTTTTTTAACCTTATTGCTTTTTTGATTGTCTTTTTCAGACAGAAAAGCTTACTTTGGCCACCTTGGAATATATTACTCATAACCAGTTTCAAGTTAAATGGCTCTCTTCTTCTCAATGTATTTATTTTATACCTAAAAGAATTTTTTTTAACTAAATGCTGTTTCCAGGGGTTATTCCTTTTCTCTTAACATTTTAAAACATCAAACAGAACTGAATGTGCCTCTTGCCCAAATTAATATATTCCAAGCTAAGATTACATAAAAATGTTAAAACCTCATCTGCACACTAATATGCAAAAAACCATCCTCCATGTTGAATAAAGATGCTAAATGAATAGAACAGATTTCTCTATCCCTAAATGAGGGAATAGGATTTCAGGGAAGGAAGTGGACACTGAAAGGCTCTTTCAGATTTTTAAACACTGAACCACTGTTCCTGTTCATCTACATACAAATGCCTGACCTGGTGATGACATCTTTTGGACTTTTCATACCTAAAAGCCAGCCTCTCACATTTTGATATAGGTTTCTGTTCTGTACTCCATGGAAAAGTTTTAATTTCTAGAATAGGCTTTTCAACAAGAACTTAGTATTAGATTGAACAATTCTGTTGGTATAACTGAGCACAAAAACCTGGTGTGTTCCCTCTCAATAGCAGTGGATACTTTAATGCAGTTCATTCCATTTATAAGAAAGTTTTATAACATAATGATGAAATCAGCAATAATTCTGCAGTAAAATATAACTGTTTAATTCTACTGTCATATATTTTTCATTTGAAGACTTGATCCTCATCAAGATTAATTTATATCCCAAAGACCTAATCTACTCCTTGTAAAAATGTCCTCTTTGATGACTTTTTTTTTATTAATTAACATTAATTAGTTGAATAACTTTTTTTTAAATTTACAAAGCTAAGGGGCAGATTGTCATCAAGTCATTGGTAGCAAACATACTCTCACTATGCCTATCCTCCTGTCTCCATTATTATTGTTTTTGTTCAATTTGTAAAAATGTGACTGAGCCAGCAAAAAGTGCCACCCACTAATAATTAGGCAAAATGAGCTGCCAAAGTATACTGGGGAAAAAAGTATCTTTCCAGTGAGCAAGACTTTACTTCATAGAATTTTTGTTTGAAAAATTACCATACATGATATTTGGTCCTAAAGATAACAGGAGATTTTGAAATTTTTTCTATATTCTTAAAGGTAAACACTAAAACTTTGATTTGATTTGATTTCTGCTTCATCAATTTGACAGTTGCAAAAGCAAGAAAATGTCAAGCTGTAGTTTGCCACATTCTCTAGGACATATCTGAGAAAAAAATCTTTAACTACTTCAATTAATCATTATAACATGAAATAAGATCTAAGAACTCTTGGGAACCTCAAACTCTTTCCAGGTATCTAAGAGATCAAATCCATTTCCATCATAACAGCGACATGTTAATTATTTATAAACTGTTTTTGTAATAATGGCAAGACATAAATTGTCTATAAATGATTTTCATAATAGTGAGATATTAATTATGCTTTGCTTACTCTCATTCTGTTACAAGTGTCCAGTAAAGTTTTCCAAAAGCTACATTATCACAGTAGACTGAATGTAGAAACAGGTATGAAAATCTAGCCCTCATTTATAAGGGCCTGACATTAGAGACTTATAGAAATGTAAAGTACTGTCATCTTCCTCATTAATTTTTTAGGGAAAATTTTCATAAACATGTTAATATGTAATAGATTTATTATTTTTAAAATGAATTAATAAATATTTAAAAATTTTCAGTTTAATTTCTAATGTGGTAAATATCAGTAGACATCATGGACACAAAAATAGCTCTTTGAAGTCCTCAATAATTTTAAGCATGTAAAAGGATCTTGAGACAAGAGTTTGAGAACCACTAATTAATCCAATTGCCAAGAAGACTTCCTGTCATCATTCTATCCTGAGAACTGTGCACTTGAATTTTTACCTAACATACTTACTCATTTTTAATGAACTCAACTCTATTTCTAGTTTATGTAGCCTATACCTCCTTCCTGCTGCCCCCTCCCCATCTACCGTTCTAGATTCACTGCTAAATCAATTATCTTGGATCCTGAATTTTAGAGTCCTGAATACCTGCAGCAATTTGGTGACTTCAGAGGCAAAATTCCTTGCTAAGGTATGAAGAGATAAGAGTACAAAGAGTGCTCTTCAAAGAACTGAGGTTTTATAACTGGTAACATTTCTCCTATACCTCCTACATTCATGTAACCGATGCAACAAGAACTTACCAGAGCTAGAACCTTACCATCTATGGATGGTCTATAACACATCAGACATTCTATTAGCTACTTTGTCTTTTGTTTGTCATCCTTACAGTTTGGAGCTATGCAGAACTGACTAATCTCAGGGGTGAGGACACCTAGGTTTGGAAATGATTTGTTCAAGACAATGCAGCTAGTTTGTAGAGTCAGGATTCCCAGCCCAGTCTCATTGGCTCACAGGCCAGGTAAGCAAAAGGTGGCTTTCAATCCTTTTTGTGATATTTCTTCCTTAGATTTTACACTGAGGGAGGTCTGGACCATAATAGACATTTAATAGATTTTTCTAGACTGGAGGCATAAATTTGACCCAACCTAAAGAGTTAAGTTCTACTTAGTAGGTTAGGAATCTTTCTCTTTTCTTTCAGATCATTTCAGCTCTCTGATCAGAATCAGAAATTCTGTTCCTCTGCTCATAAAAGCATTGTAATCAGAGATCTTTTAGCATGGAGAGTCACTGACTTTTCGAGGGCTGAAAAAATTAATGAGTAATGACAGGACTGTTTCTTCTAGAATGTAAATTGGAGTTAGTCTAAGAGGAACTTAAAAAATAAATTGCCACTGGGATCTAAAGAGCTATTAGAAATAAAGACCAATCTCAAGTAGGATTTTTTACATAACATGAAATATATATATCTTGAAATATTTCCCCACACCCTCTCCTGCAAAGAAATTCTATCTTTCTTTCACTGTTTAGAACAATTTGGTTGGTTCAGTTCTGCTTTAACAGTTGGCTTAAAGTACATGAAGAGTTTCATGTCATTAACTTTCATCTCTATTTGCCATTATAACTTGAAATCTTAAAAAGTAATGGTTATCCTTCAAGAAAGTCCTTTGACTTTCCTACATCTGAAAGATCACAAGAAAGAGAATGAATAATTCACACAAATCCAAACTGATATATTTTAACTATTTACTCATTTTATTTTGAACAGGAAAAGACTTTAATTAAAACCAGTTACATCAATAGTAGCAGGTGAGTAACACCAGCCATGTTGCTATTAAAGAATTTAGACTGATTCAAAGTAAAAATTTTTAAGAAGAGGGCACGAACTGAATGGAGCACTGGGTGTTATATGCAAACAATGAATCACAGAACACTACATCAAAAACTAATGTTGTAATGTATGGTGATTAACATAACATAATAAAATAAAATTCACTTAGTGAGAAAAAAAAGATGGCATGTGAAAATAAGTTAAGAGAAATCTAAATAATTAAGAAAATTGCTTTTAAAAGTATTGCTCTGATTTAATATCAATTCCTTATATATTTCCTTATTCAGAAATATTTTTATAGGGGTGCCTGGGTGGCTCAGTCGTTGGGCATCTGCCTTGGGCTCAGGTCATGATTCCAGGGTCTTGGGATAGAGCCCCGTATCCGGGCTCTCTGCTCAGCGGGAAACCTGCTTCTCCCTCTCCCACTCCCCCTGCTTGTGTTCCCTCTCTCGCTGTGTGTCTCTCTGTCAAATAAATAAATAAAATCTTAAAAAAACAAATGTTTTTATAGCTTTTATAATTATGAAAAATAAGATGAGTATTTTCTCTGACTTCATCTTTAATTCGTTGCACATACTTTATGACGTGCATCGCATTTAACCTCCTGTACACATTTCTCCTCTCTCTCACTACAGGGCAAGCTTGTAACGCCAGAGAACCTACTGTTCATCTTTACATCCCTCACTAAAAGCAGTACAGTGCTTTGCATATTGTATATGTCCAATAAATATTCATATGAATAAATTATTACTCATCACACATGCTAATGTTTCTCTCACATTTTTAATTTAATTTAATTTTTTTAAAGATTTTATTTATTTATTTATTTGAGAGAGCAAGAATGAGAGACGGAGAGAGAGCACATGAGAGGGGGTAAGGTCAGAGGGAGAAGCAGACTCCCTGCTGAGCACGGAGCCCGACGCGGGACTCGATCCCTGGACTCCAGGATCATAACCCAAGCCTAAGGCAGTCACTTAACCAACTGAGCCACCCAGGCGCCCCTCACACTTTTGATTTTAATTCTATATTGGTTTCTTTAGAGAAACCTACTCTAGAGTCCCAAATTTAATCAAGTCTTCCTTAGATTTCGTTTACTTGTATTCTTTAAATGAGTGTAAACATAAAATGCAGGAATCTCCTAAACAATAATTAAAATTGATATTATTAGAATTGTCTCAGTCAGTTACTTTTACTGGAATAAAAGTTCTGTTCTTTGATCCCACCCTGGAGATTGCATCTCCTTTGTCATATCTTTGAAGGTGGTCTAGAATCACAAGAGAGTGAAAGTGAACACGTAATTTCAGAGAAATCCAGTACTCTTTGTCATTTGGACACAAGTTTAAAAGATAAACACATCTTAACTTTTAGGATGAAATAAAATATAACTAAAACTGGGCAGAAAGTAAACACGGTATTCATGTCAGGAAAGACCTATTTCCTTAATGAAAACTAATGAGGGTATGTATTCCATGGATTACTTTTTTTTAATGGGAAAATTTCCCAGAACTAATTTGCCATATGTTGTATTGTCATGAGAGTGAGGTATCCCCACAGTGCAGCCAACCTGAGTAAGCTACTGATTTTTATTCTCAGGAAATGTGACCTACTATAAAGGTACCTGTGCTGTCAAGAAGAGTGATAGGACGGTGGCAAAGAAAAGTAGTTTTCCTCATGAGAAGAGAAAGGTGGAGAATAAAGTCTTGTCTGTCTGTTTGTTTGTTTGTTTTTTCAGGAGAAACACAGAGACAGATGACCAGCAGCCTGAGAACCATGATCAAAGAGCAAGGTCACAGGAGAATGAGACAGATTGGATTTGAATCCTAGCTGTGCCATTTTAGCCCTGGACAAATCAGTTAACCCCTCTCCTCCTTATCTGTAAAATAGTCATAATGATGCTTTCATAGATTGTTTTAAGAATGATAAAAGACCATGTTTTTTAAAAAGCATGGTACATAATAAACATTCACAAATGTTAATGAAGGAAAAAACAAAGTTGTTCCTTCTACAGAAACATTCTTAACAGCAGGGAATGGTATTTCATCACGTTATTTTAGCTTAGTGGAAATATCTCTTAAGAGCCTGCTACTGTCATCAAAAAGTACTCTACTCTAAGTAACCTTCTATGTTCTATTACTTTTTTGAAGATGAATTAACTCGTCGGATAAAAAATATCATGCACTGTAAAATCATACATCGGTATTCTTTTTTTTTCTTTTAAAGATTTATTTATTTATTTATTTGAGAGAGAGAGAGAGAGAGAGAGAGAGAGAGAGGACAGTGAGCAAGAACACGAGTAGGGGGAGAGGGTCAGAGGGAGAAGGAGAAGAAGCAGGCTCCCCGCTGAGTAGGGAGCCCGATGCGGGGCTTGATCCCAGACACTAGGACCCTGGGATCATGACCTGAGCCCAAGGCAGACGCTTAACCCACTGAGTGACCCAGGTGCCCCCATAAGTGTGTATTCTTGATTTTAAAACAGTTTCTTGCAAAATATGTCATATGCATCAAAAGCACCAGTGCTTTATTATCCCCTCAGGGAATTGATAAAATCCATTTTCAGAAACTAAAAAGTAAGAACAGTTCAGTCCTGAAATTTGTTTTATTTACCAAAATGGGTAATGGGAGCCTGAAACAATCAGCAAATCATACCCATTTCCTTACTGGGAAAAGAAAGAGTGAATTGCCACCTGAGTGTGGATGGTGGGGAGTACAGGGTTCTGTCTAGAAGCATTAGTTATCCTGACGAATACAATTCCTAGCCTGGTTTCCTTTGTGAAGATTCAGGGTAAGGGCTGGAGCCTGAATTTTACCACTTACCCTTTCTCCTCGAGTTACAACTAAAAAAGAATAATCGCAGACATTGACTCAAACAGGGATCAAGACACCAACATTATTACTGAAACAGGGCTATGTCAGGGATAGACATACAGTCTTTAATACTTAAGAATAACTGAAATCTATAACTGCCTGATCCTCCTATTAGTTGGTAAGTATTGCCAAGTGTCTGAAGAGGTTCCTTGGGAACTAGAGGTCTCAGGGCCAAAAACACTGTGTTCTCATGTTCTCCCACATGAGTATATTTAGAGATGAAATCAGCTTGAAATGAACGGTAAGAACAGTCTTAAAGGGGAGATGAAGTCATAGCCCAGCAGTTTTATCTCTTTGCTTTGGTGATGGGGTATGTTATGTGCTCACTGTGCGCAAATGTCTCTGGGCTCTAAAAGGAAATATATTTTTTTCAGGATAAGCATAGGCAGAAAAAGGAGTAGAAAAAGAAAAATTTCTCATATACCCCCCACCCCATACGATGATACTTTTCTGTGTATCATTTAGTTTTTACAAATCTATAAAAATATTGAAAAAATATTTTATTCTAATCTTTCTACTTAAGAATCATAATATAAATATTTTTAGTGTTATATCATAATCTTTGTAAACATATTTAATGATAGTGTAGTATATAATATTTCACCAAATGGATTCAGCATAAATTATTTAACTAGTCACTGTATGGTTATTTTCAGTTATTAAATTTGTTTCCAGATTTCCCTTTGGTAATATAAATAATGCTGATCTATCATTCTGCATAAAACCATTGCTAGATTTTTTACGTTAAGATAGATTCTCAAGAATTGAATTTTAGGGTCCAAGGTATATTTAGAGTCTAGGATTTAGTCCCACATGACATTTTCAGTATGGGGAAAAGAACTACTTTCTCCTAATAAAAACCCAATCAGATCTCTAAAATCTGGTGCCTGAAGGTTGTCCTGAGAGGCTTTATTTTAGGAATGGTGGCAGGACATATGAGACCTATATATGGGAACTGCATTCTGTCACTGATAATAACCACTTAGCAGCACTGTTTCAAGGAGAAAATGCTGAGCTTTGCCACTCTTCTGATGCATGAGAGTTTAATAGAAAACAAGATATTTTTAACTTGATAAATTCTTTAAGTAGAAAAAGAGAAACTAGCATTTCTTGAGTGCGTACCTGGCTCCAAGCACAATGTTTCCATTTTCATATTTATTATTGTTGGAGTTACATAGTAGGGTTTGTCTTCTCAATTGTACCCCTCATCTTTTTTCCCCTCCATGGTTCTGATCAATAGAATATGGCATCAAAGATCTGAGTGTAACAGGGCTCAAGATTTCAGCCATGTTACTGGTAAAGCTGGATTAAAAGGTGTGAAACACCCCCAATTTCCTCTAAACCTAAACTTTGGAATCCCTAGGTCTGTCATTTATTTACTTGCTTACAGGCGAGAAGCTGGAGTTGAGAAAGCAGGCCCTCTTGGTCTGTTTATTACGTAAAGATTGAAAATACAGGTGCCCACTGTATAAGAGAGCAGAAGGACCCTGGAGGACAGGAGGCAGTCTCCTGTCCACATGGCAATGTATTGTCTTACCTTTTGGTTATAACTGACCAATGGAGAACTGCCTTCCTGTAAACCAATCAGATCACCCACTCCTCCTGTCCTGAAGAAGGAGGGGTATAAAAAAGATGTGCCCTTGTGGAAACATGACAAAGGGGATAGGATCTGGATCCCTTATTTTCCCAAATTATCACAAATAGTCTTCAAAAGAATATTATAAAGATTAGAATCCTATTTGTAGGTAAGGAGCCTGAAGTTCAGCTATGTTAAGCAATTCCTAAGTTCACACAGCTACATGGCAAGTGAGTCAACATTCAAACCCAGATGTGTCAGACCCCAAGGCCCATGTCCTTTTCATTGTGCTGATGAGCACTATTGCCTTCATGAGCTTCACCAACACCTCTCCATTCTTATTTTAATAGAGAATTTTTAGAGACATGATATCTTGTAGTGTAGGAGTTAACTTTCATGGTGGGAATTTCAGGCATCTTGGTAGTCCAGAGGGATTGAGGTTTGGGGCAGTTTGGCCTTTGACATTTCTCAAATGATGAATCGCTGTGTAACTTTTGGAATAGCCGTAGCAACCACAACTCTATGGAAGACCCCCCCCATCAAGAGAGGTCTCTCGTCTTTTGGACCCAAACTGTAAGACCCTGATTCCTCTTTCGCTTGGGCCATTTGCCAGGATTGTTTACATCTAATATGTGTGGGGATGAGATACACTCTCCCCGGGACAAAGAGCAGGCTTGCTCACTGCTTTCTGTAAAAGCCGTGTGTTCCCCAAACTAAGTCTTTCTCAGGTATAACACAATCCCACTGTGTGCACAGCATCCATTTGAGCCCACTGTATCATTAAGATTGTGTAATACTGATATAAAATAAAAATAGACATATATATCAATGTAGTAGAATTGAGAGTCCAGAAATAAACCCACACATTTATGGTCAGTTGGTTTTCAATGAAGGTGCCACAACAATTCAATAGGAAAGGAGTAGTCTTTTCAACAAGTGGGGCTGGGATGGCTAGATATCCACATGCAGTAGAATGAAGTTGGACTCCTAATTACACCATATGCAAAAATGAACTCAGAATGGATCAAAGTCCTAAATGTAAGAGCTAAGTTACATATATAAATCTTAGAAGAAACTTCAGGTATAAATCTTTGTGCGTTTGGATTAGGAAATGGCCCCTTAGATATTTAGATATAATACCAAAAACAGAGGGAACACAATAAAAAAATAGATAAATTTAACTTCATAAAAATTGAAATTTTGGTGTTTATCAAGAAGATGAACAGGCATGCCATGGACCCTGTCCCTGGCGTGAGGTGCTGGAGGATGCCTCCTTAAGTCAGAGCTTGGAATAGACTTCCTGATAGCAAAGTGAGTTCAATGGCTGAGATGATGTACCCTGCCTGGGGACCTCATAACCCAACTTAGACTACTCCTCTCTGTAAAAAAAAATGAGTAAATAAGTAAGAAAGAAAGAAGAAAATGAATAGGCAATATAGAGAATGGGAGAAACTATTTGAAAAGTTATATCTGATAAGGGTCTAGTATCTGGAATATATAAAGAACTCCTACAACTCAACAATGAAATGGCAAATAACCTTATTAAAAAATGGGCAAAGATATTTCTCTAAAGAAGATATACAAGTGGCCTGTAAGCACATAAAAAATGCACATTATTAGTCATCAGGGCAATGCAAATAAAGTCAGAGATACCACTTCACATCCACTTTAATAGCTAGAACAAAAAAGGTAGTAACGAGTGTTGACAAGGATGTAGAGAAATCAGAACACTCATACATTGCTGGTGGGAATGTAAAATGATGCAGCGACTTTGTTCCCAAAAGAGTTACCATATAATCTCATAATTCCACTCTTAGATATACACTTCCAAATAATGAAAACATATGTAAATGCAAACACTTATACATAAATGTTCATAGCAGCATTAATCATAGTAGTGCAAAAGTGGAGACAACCTAAAAGTTTATCAACTGATGAAAGGATAACAAAATGTGGTATATTTGCACAACGGAATCTTTTTTGGCCATACAAAGAAATGAAGTTCTGATACATACTATAACATGGATAAACCTTGAAAATATTATGCCTAGTGAAAAGAAGTCAGATACAAAAGGACACATATCTTTTTTTTTTTTTTTTACATGTCATAGGATTCCATTTATATGAAATGCTTACTATAGGCAAATCCTTAGAAACAGAAGTAAGTTAGGAGCTGCCAGGGGGTCGTGGGGGAGCAACTTTTAATGAGTATGGAGTTTCATTTTGGGCTGATGAAAATGTTCTGGAATTACATAATGGTGATGGCTGCATAACTGTGAATTTACTAAAAATCACAGAATTGTACAATTTAAAAGGATGAATTTTATGGTATGTGAATTTTATCTCTATTGAGAAACAACAACAACAGCAACAATAAAAGCACTGCTAAGCCATAGTCTGGAAACAGATGAGTTGGATAAATGGCAATTACCTGACAAGATTTTATTCTTTCCCCCTAGGAAAGGAATTTTGAAACAGAGCTGGAAAACGGATTTATAAAAAAACTAATAAATTAGGTAATCTCTGATTAGGTAAGATATAATCATAGATACCTAGAAAAATATAAATTATCTGAAATGACCCAAGAGGAGGTAGACATGTTTGTAGTGATTATTGTGTAGGAAATCCAAAAGGTTTTTAGAGCTAACCATAAAAAGTCACCAGGTCCAGATTGTTTTATACCTGAATTCAATCTAACTTTCAAAGTTAGATAGTTATTAATAGTTATTAACTATTTCAGACCACAGGTTTTTTTTTAATTTTTATTTTTTTAATTAACATATAGTGTATTATCTGTTTCAGGGGTACAGGTCTGTGATTCATCAGTCTTTCACAATTCACAGCGCTCACCATAGTACATACCCTCCCCAGTGTCTATCACCCAGCCACCGCATCCCTCCCACTTCCACTCCAGCAACCCTGAGTTTGTTTCCTGAGATCGAGTGTCTTATGGTTTGTCTCCCTCTCTGGTTTTGTCTTGTTTCATTTTTTTCCTCTCTTCCCCTATGATCCTCTGCCTTGCTTCTCAAATTCCACATATCAGTGAGATCATATGATATTTGTCTTTCTCTGATTGACTTATTTCACTTAACAGAATACCCTCTAGTTCCATCCACGTCATTGCAAATGGCAAGATTTCATTTTTGATGGCTGCATAATATTCCTTTACACACACACATACACACACACACACACACACACACACCACATCTTGATGAATGTGTATATATATATATATATACACAACAGAATGAATGTCCATTCGTCTGTTGATGGACATCTGGGCTCTTTCCATAGTTTAGCTATTATGGACATTGCTGCTATAAACACTGGGGTGCAGGTGCACTACACCTTTGGATCACTACATTTTTATCTTTGGATCACTACATTTTTATCTTTGGGGTAAATACCCAGTAGTGCAATTGCTAAGTTGTAGGGTAGCTCTATTTTCAACTTTCTGAGGAACCTCCAAACGGTTTTCCAGAGTGGCTGCACCAGCTTGCATTCCCATCAACAGTGTAGGAGGGTTCCCCTTTCTCTGCATCCTTGCCAACATCTGTTGTTTCCTGACTTGTTAATTTTAGCCATTCTGACTGGTGTGAGGTGGTATCTCATTGAGGCTTTGATTTGTATTTCCCTAATGCCGAATGATGTTGAGCAGCTTTTCATGTGTCTGTTGGCCTTTTGGACGTCTTCTTTACAGAAATGTCAGACCACAGAGTTTTAAAAACTGGCTCATGTGTGTATGCAAAATAGCCACAATTTGTTTTTCAAAGTCAACCTTGATACTGAATACTAGTAAGAATAATTCAAACAAAAATATACATGAATACAGTTATGAACATCATAACATAGTAGTATAGTAGATTCAGGAATGTATTAAAGATTAATAAACCATGACCAAGTGATTTTTTTTTTTTTTTGGTTTTCAGCATTTAAGATAGTTTAACATTAGGAAATCTGTTAACATAAATCATTACCTTAGCAGATTAAAGAAGAAACAGCATGTAATTATATTAATTGATGTTTTTCTTTTTTTGGTATTGCTGACATATTTGGAGGGTATATTTTAGGTCAGTTCTCACCCCACTTCGCAGACAGCTTCTGGGGTGCTCAGAGAATTTTCCAGTCCGTAAACTTGTATAGAGAAGAGCAAGGAAAGAAAGAGTATGGAGAATCTTTCATAGTTTTTCTAGAAAATCAGGTCGCTAAGACCAGCTAAATCAAGTTCAAATTGGTTCAAATCAAGCTCATTATCTAGTACAGAATCATTATATGATATGTGATGATTAAGATTGCTCTAATGACTAATGGAATACATTTTGTTTCTTATTAAAATGCAAATTATCTTGGCAGGGGTAATATATTCAGCTTCATTTGCCAATTACAAGAGAGGAGACTGTTAGGGAAGTGGAGAGGAGGAAGAATATATTGGATACTCAAGCTGGGGGGAGAAAAGTGTGCCATCAAGAAGGCACAAGTACTTCAGGACATCAATTTTACTGATCTCATACTTTGGCTTCGTTGAGTCCTGAAAGTGTATGCTCTAATCACAGAGACATCAATGAGAAAGGGAAGGGTAGATTCAGAGGATGGGCAGACAGGAGAGGAGATTAGCATTAAGAAGTGTCTTCCATGGTCCCAGCTTTTGACAGGAATTTTAATAATAGCAAGCACTATGACTGTTCACAATTTGTAGATGAGGAGACTGAATTTCAGGGAGGTTATCATGCCCAAGGTGACTCAGCTCTTAAAATGCTAAGCCAAATTTTAATTCCAAATTTGTCTCTAAAGTCAGTACTGTTTCCACTGAAATAATTAAGGGAAAGAGTAGTCAATGAAGTAATTTTCTTCAATAATGAGAATATGAGATGAGTATTACATAAGCATATTACACAAAGCATACAAATATTTCCTTAACTAATTTAAAAACTTTAGTGAAATTCAGAAGCAGAAAAATGTACTTCTGGTCAAACACAAAGAAAAAATAGCCAGTAGAGATTATTTTATTTCTCTAATATATAAGTTTCATTAAGCACTGAAACCAGGCCAACCGTCTTTCTCTCTTTGATAGCCAAGGTTTTACAAAGTTAGTTTCTGGATATATATTCTCTCTCTCTCTCTTTCTTTCTCTCTCTGAGTTTTATGAGAATATAGAGGACACAGATATATCCTCTCTGATATATCATTTAACAAATCATGATTTTAATATTTAACTGGATGATAAAAACTACATGGTTTGCATTTAAAAAAATTATAAATATCCCTTCTTCAGGAAAACTGACCTGGAAGTCCTTGAGGTGATTACTTATATGAGAGTTTTCAGGCTGGGTTTGCAGTCTACTTTAAAGCAGAATAAAAAATAAACTAGTGAGTTTTTCTTAGAATTGTTTAGCTTAAATGTCTAGGTGGTTTATTTTTCTTATATAGTTAATTAGCAGTCTATATTGATCAGAAAATAAAATATATAATATTTTTAAAAGATTTTATTTATTTATTTGACAGAGAGAGAGAGAGAGAGACTGTGAGAGCACAAGCAGGCGGAGCGGCAGGCAGAGGGAGAGGGAGAAGCAGGCTCCCAGCTGAGCAGGGAGCCCAATGCAGGGCTTGAACCCAGGACCCCAGGATCATGACCCGAGCTGAAGGCAGACGCTTAACCAACTGAGCCACCCATATGCCCCAAAATATGTAATATTGAATAGGTTATATATATAATACATTTATTTTTCTTGTTCTTCAGGTCTTTATCAGAGGCTAGATCCCAAGACCCTGAGATCACGACCTGAGCTGAAGTCAGATGCTTAACCGACTGAGCCACCTAGGCGCCCTTTGAAATGTTGCTTTTATCTTTAAATTTCTATATGTACCTTTTATATTTCTGGACATTTCAATTTTTTTAAAGATTTTTATTTATTTATTTGAGAGAGAGAGAGAGCAGAATGAGAGAGAGAGTGCACAAGCTGGGGGGAGGAGCAGAGGGAGAAGAAGACTCCCTCCAAGCAGGGAGCCCAAACTTTGGCTGGATCCAGGACCCCAGGGACCATAACCTGAGCGGAAGGTAGACGCTCAATTGACTGAGTCACCCAGGCCCCCCTGCACATTCAATTTTGTTTCATGGTCAGTCTGAATACTCATATGCCAATGCCATGTTATTTTAATTTTTGAAGCTTGATAATTTAATATCTAGTAGAGCTAGATAATGTTCATCCTCCTGCCCACCTGCCCAGCCATACTTCCTATATTTTAGGGTTTTCCAGTCCTATTTTTGCTTGCTTATTTTTTCTTTTCTTCTTTTTAAAGATATTATTTATTTATTTGAGAGAGAAAGAGAGCATGAATGGGGGGGAGGGGCAGAGGGAGAAGGAGAAGAAGACTCCCCGCTGAGTAGGGAGCCCAGTGCGGGGCTCAATCCCAGGACCCTGAGATCATGACCTGAGCAAAAGGTAGACACTTAACCAACTGAGCCACCTAGGATCCCCGCGCTTGCTTATTTTTTCATATGCACTTTTGAATGAATTTCATGAGCTCTAGGAAGAAAGGTGTTGATAATTTAAACAGAATTACATTAAATTTAAAAATCAGCACAGACAGAATTGACATCTCTCTGATACTGAGTCTTCCACTTCATGAAATACCTCCAGAAAATGCCTTCTGTTTACTCAAGTCTGTATTTTTCTATTTCAGAAATGTTTTGATAATTTTTCTTATAGAGGTTTTTATATTTCTTAAGTATATTTCTACTATTTTATATATTTTGTTGCTGTGCTAAATGGGATTTTACTTTCCATTATGTCATTTAAATGGTTGTTGTTTTAATAAAGCACATTGATTTCTGTGCAGTAATTATATATTCTGCTACCTTACTAAGATATCTTACTGTTTGTGGTTGTTTTTCCATTGATTTTCTTGGGATTTTCAGGTATATATATCATAACATTATATAATTTTTATGTTATTAAGCAAGAGAAAGCACTGAGAGAATTTTCCAATTCACATGCCTAAATGTCTTTTCTTTTTTAATGTAATTAAAACTAATACTTCAATACACTGTGAAATAGTAGTGAGTGTTTATCCTGGTCTCATTCTTGCCTTTTAAAGGAATGGTCCTAGTATTTTCCCATTGTATGAGTTCCTGGCTTTTGGGCTGAGATAGACTGAGGAAGTTTCTCTCTAGTACCATTTTAATGAGTGTTTTTGTTTTTGTTTTTGTTTTTTTTGGAAGGAGAAGAGAATTCCTGGGCCTAACTGAGCATCGTTTGATAGAATAGGCTGTCAAGAACATACAGAAGTAACACAGTAAGTAGCAAGCAGGCTTCTTGAGTTTTTAATAAGTAGTTGTGAAAATACTTCTTTGAGTATATGTCTTTAAATCTACCACTGAATTTGTTTCATGTTTCACTATGATGAAAAGTGGCAGTTCTGAATAGATTATGGACAAGTTTGTATGTTGGACTGGGGTGGATGGCAGATATATGTGTTTATGAATGAAACTTTGTGATTAATAAATGTGATTAAATCCAGAATCACATGTCAAATTTTATTTTGCCTTAGGCTCTGCATCCTAAAATTTCATATTGATAGAGATAATATTGGCTTTTTACTTGCAAATTTTATACCCACAGCTACCAGATTATTCTAAATTAAGGTAAGAGCATAGATTAAAGTAATAAGAGTTTCAAAGGGATAATTAGCGGATAGTTTACAGGGGGCTAGTACCCTGCGTTCACTGTGTTTGTCTATAGTGCTTTGTGGCAGACACTGTGACACTTGCTAAATATTTGTGCAAAGAAAGAGATGAATTTTGGGGCAAATTTGGAAACAATACAACTACATTTGTATTGCATAGTGGTGTAGTGTATACATAGTGTTTTAATACATAGCTTTTGGTGGCAGACTTTGTGGGTTTAATTCCTGGCTATACGACTTACTAAGTCCGTGATTATGGTCAAATTCTATACATTTTCTGTGCCTTAGCTTTCTCATCTGTAAATACAAGATAATAGTGCCTACTTCACTGTTGGTAGGTTTAAATCAGTTTATATATATGAGAACTCAAAATATTACCTAGCACATAATAAGTACTCTATAAACATTAGCGTTTTTATTGGATGGCAAGTTCTGCCAGGTTTATGGCTAAATGTTCCTATTTGTGACTACTTTTTAGGGTGACAAGTCTAGAAAATACAGGTGATTTGTTTTCTTAAGCAAGGAATTAGGATGTTTTTCTTATAGGATATTTTTCTTATAGTTAAGATTTCTTATTATAACATTCTCAGTTTTTATTATATCAGAGAATGTGTCCTAGGAATTTGAGTTGAATAAGCAACGTATTTAAAGAAATGATATATAAAGAAGTCTGTGATTAATTGTCATGTATAAAACATAGTGCATAAAACAAAATTAAAAACTAAATCTCAAATAGAGTTAAATTTCAATATATTTACAAATTATTTATTTGAAACATTTAATAATACTATATTGAAATGCTGCCCCATTGTACTATTAAGATAAAATAGATAATTCCTAAAGACAAAATATTTTTTTAAGTGATACATTTACTGAAAAATGATTCTCATGATATTTTGTTTAACTTTTCTTTACATGCTATAGTCTAGATCTAGATCTAGAGAAGGTACACTATGGTAAAAAAAAAGGTGAGGTCATGTTATGTCTTTGGGCTTCATTACCTTTTCCTAAAAGTAGAAATTTATATTAGGTAATATCATATTCCACCCAATTCTAAAATTTCATATGAAGGAAATCTTTACCTTTAAAGTAAATGGATACAGAAATGAAATTTATTGATCATTTTAAGGTAGGCTATATAAGCAAATAATGTGATTGATATAAAATGTTCCCCTGAATACTCCCATAACTATGAAAATGTTTTTATTAGGTATTAAGTTTTCGATTATATGGAAACCATACATCTTTCTGCCCTTAGTTTTGACAATTAAACTTTGCTATTAAAATACTTTATTGCGGGGGGCTGGCGGGATACCTGGGTGGCACAGCTGGTTAAGTTGTGGACTCTTGGTTTCTGCTCAGGTCATGAACTTGGGGTTGTGGGATTGAGCCCCATGTGGGGCTCCACGCTCAGTAGAGAGACTGCTTGAGATTCTCTCTTCCTCTCTTTCTGCCCCTCCCGCTCATGCTCACATGTGTGTGCACCCTCTCTCTAAAATAAATAAATAAATCTTTTTAAAAAAAGTACTTTTTTTTTTAAAGATTTTATTTATTTATTCATGAGAGACAGAGAGAGAGAAGCAGAGGGAGAAGCAGGCTCCCAAGGAGCAGGGAGCCTGATGTGGGACTCGATCCCAGGACCCTGGGATCATGACCTGAGCTGAAGGCAGACGCTTAACCATCTGAGCCACCCAGGCACCCTTAAAAATAGTACTTTAAGGAAACCCTGCTTTAGGGGTGCCTGGGTGGCTCAGTTGTTAAGCGTCTGCCTTCAGCTCAGGTCATGACCCCAGAGTCCTGGGATCGAGCCCAGCATCGGGCTCCCTGCTCAGCGGGAAGCCTGCTTCTCCCTCTCTCACTCCCCCTGCTTGTGTTCCCTCTCTCACTGTGTCTCTCTCTGTCAAATAAATAAATAAAATTTAAAAGAAAAAGGAAAAGACTGCTTTCATTACAATGACATATTTGGTAGCAGCTGGTGGTATGACTCCCACTCTAGAAAAACGTAAATGATTCATTGTAACCTGTCAGCAATCAACATAGCAACTTCAGCAGACTATTTCTTATTCTCAAGAAATTTTAAGGATTTGAAATTTTGCCCTATTTATAGGTTAACAATTTAGTCTCATGGATGCTATCAGAAAATACAAGACTTCTAGATTAGAGATAAAGGACAATTTATTAATCACAGCAATAGTGGTAGCCAGAATATTGGCATTTTTGTATAGGTTCTTTGAGCCTCTATTCCCACAGTATTATGTGACTAGGACTAGGTAATATCTGTTTACGTTGTAGGCTGTTTTATAGGGGAGAAACTCTGAACTTAAATAAATCACAATCTTTTATAATGGACCATAAAGATACCTTTTGCAGGTGAGACATTATCTCTGTTTACCAAAGCTGTTCACTCTACAAATATCCCTGTAAAGAAAGTCTAGAAGGATAGATATTCAGTGCTTCTGCTCATAAGATGTGCAGAAATATGAGAGACCCGTAGAGAATTATCTCTCAATACTTATGCCTCTTGATAATAACTTTTATATATTATGATTAGTTTTTAAATAATTCTTACATGTTCAGATGAAGACTTGTCAAAACTTGAAATTTTAAGCTCAAACACATTTTCAAAGTCACAGTTTGGAATAATCAGAGTTATAGAGTTTCCATATTGGGTTAGACAATGATGTGTCTAAAATGGCATGGCTAATTATAAAATGATATATTTTCATTAATATTTGGCAGCAACTGAATTCTGATAATATATGCATCATTATAATTCTTTTCTGTCCTATTGTCATTCTTTTCATTCTGTGGAAATTACTCTGATATTTTCTAAAAGTCAATCTTGGAGTCATGTGAGTAGCAGAATAACAACTCTATAAGTCAATTGACAACTACTGGAGATACACATAAGAATGTGAAATAGATGGTGCTTTAGAATGGGGCTCCCAATCTGGGACAGCAAGACTTTAGGAGCCTTACAGTCACTATTTCAAATCAGAATGAAGATCTAAAATTTCCTTATAGAATTGAGAAATTTCTGAGGGGGCAAATGGTACAAGTTTAGTTTAACTAAAGTGGATATATTTTTTAAAGATTTTATTTATTTATTTATGTGTTTATTTATTTAGAAAGCACAATTTGGGGGAGGGGCAGAGGCAGAGGGAGAGAGAGAATCCCAAGCAGACACTGAGCCAAGCATGGAACCCGCTGCAGGGCTTGATCTCATGACTCTGAGATCAGGACCTGAGCTGAAATCAAGAATTTGAGACTCAACCAGTTGAGCCACCCTGATGCCCCTAAAGTGGATAGGTTAACAGGACTCTGGAAGACATCACAGAGACAATCTGTCATGAATATTGCTCAGCTAAACTCCTAAGGTCTCTCAGAGAATCCAGAAGTCATTAAAATAGTTTTTACTAATGACTAATCAACCTGTTCCAGGCAGGCCCTCGATATCTGATTGAGTTTCTCATCTTCCACCACCCCTCAGGTGATGTCTGATCACCACAGCCTGCCTTCAACAAAAATCCTGTTACGTGGTTTAGCCAGAATCTTTCTTTAGCCCTAATGTTTCCTTTCAGAAATTTTCCATCCACTGACCCCTACCCTACTCTTTAACTATAAATCCCACTTGCCCATGCTGTATATGGAGTTGAGCCCAATCTCTCTCCCCCATTGCAATATTCCATCTTATGTCCCTATATGGACTTTGAATAAAATTTTCCTTACCATGCTTTAACACGTGTCCTAGAGTATTATTTTTTCTTTAACATTACTCAAAAGGGTGACCCATAGACCAGCAGCATAGCCATGACCTGAAAGTATATTAGAAATACAGAATCTCAGGCCCCACACCAGACCCTGGATTAAACCTGAATTTTTAGATTTCTCATGTGATTCATGTGCATATTACAAATGGAGACACATTGCTATGTGATTGGTTTCCAATGTTTGTCACTAAACCAGGACCATTTTGGCTAGATAAGAATGCATGGGAACCTTTTTTAAAATAGAAATTCTCAGCGCCCTCCACCAGAGATTCTAAGTCAGTAGATCTGAAGTTCAGGAACAAGCTCCCCCAGCCTGTTTGATTGTGATATACCATTGCCCTAGGCCTAGGACAGTGTCTCCCAACTTTGGCTTGATCTAGTCCCAGATTAATGATTCTCAACCTTGACTGCACAATAGAATCACTTGAGAGCTCTTAAAAAAGATTGAAAACTGAGCCCTCCTCTGAGAGTCTTCATTTACCTGTGGTATTGTGGGACTGAGGAATCCCTATGTTTTTAAAGCTCCTCAGGTGATTTTAATGTGTGAACCAGAATTGAGAAATACTAGTTCTTATAATTTAGTTAAGATCCATTGATCATTCTAGAGTATGTTGCTTAATTTCCATATAAGTGTAAATTTTTCAATTTTCCTTCTGTTATTGATTTCTAGTTTCATACCATTGTGGTCAGAAAAGATATTTGGTATGATTTCCAAAGATTTGCTTTGTGGCCCTACATATAATCTATGTGGAAAATGTTCTACATGTAATTGAGAAGGATGTGTAGTCTGCTGCTGTTGATGGGATGTTCTGTATATGTTTCTTTAATCCATCTTGTGTATAGTGTTATTACTGTCTGCTGTGTCCTTATTGATTTCATGTCTGGATGATTTGGAACCAAGCTCAGGATTCACAATCAGATCAAGGTTGGTGGATCTGCTTTTGAGGGTACAAATGGGTATATCTCCCATTGGGCCCCTATCTGGGAAGTATTGCTCCTGAACCATGGCATGAGGGGCCGGAGCCAGGTCATGGCCTGTTTTCAAAGTCCACAGCTCTGGCTGAGGTTGGTGGGCCTGTTACCTAAGGCATGAAACAGCGTGACTTTTCCCAGATTCCTTGGCAGATGGTGTTAGTGGCAGGATCAAGACCAAATAAGGCTGAGTCCACAGAAGGTGGAGCCGTTTCTGGGTCTGTAATCAGGACCACAGTGAGTGCCACCGGTGTGTGGGCTTGCTTTCGTAAATTGGCCTTTTTGGTCTTGGGCTCCACTGGAGTTTTGCAAACTCCTACCTGGATCCTAAAGCTCCCACAAACGCACTTTTTGGCAATGGCTGTCAAATTGTTGTTGCTATGGAGGGATTCTGCCATCTGACTCTGTTCATTTTTTTTAAATGTAGTAATCTTTATTTCATTAAGTCAGATTTAAGGGTGCTGATTTATATAAACATGTAGCTTTTTAAAAAAGATTTTATTTATTTATTTGACAGAGAGAGAGAGTACAAACAGGGGGACCATCAGGCAAAGTGAGAGGGAGAAACAGGCTTCCCGGCAAGCAAGGAGCCCCAAGCAGGGCTTGATCCTAGGACCCTGGGATCATGACCTGAGCCAAAGGAAGACACTTAACCGACTGAGCTACCCAGATGCCCCCAGCTTGTAGATTTTTTATGGCAAGAAAATTTAAACCTCTGAGCCATAAAATAATAATGATGACGATGATGATGTTAATTATGAAAAAATAAGTTAAAGTGAAAATGGCAAAATCTAGTTTATTGTAATAGTCTATCAAATTTCCTGGATGTTTGAAATTTTTCATAATAAATAAATTGGGAAAAGAAAAAATTTGATTTGATTAAAATTTGTCAAGAAAACACTTTATAAACTTCAAAAGATGTCTTCTAAGGAACAACTAACCTTACTTGTAACTATTTTGTATTTTGAGTTTACCCTTTCTTAGAAAAACTGTAGCGCTACAAGCCATTATCAAGGATTTTGTGGACCTAAAATATGCATTGTCTTAACCTGAAAATGAAAAAGAAATGCAACCCACTGATTTATGTATCTCATTAGAATAATGTCAAATCAGTAAATTCACTCTGTATAGTACCTCTTGACATTATGAAGCATGCAATATTGATTCAGAAGTTCCACTGATCCAAATGCATGAATTAATTAGAACTAATTTTAAGGTAGAGTTCTTTCTTTTTGGCAGACTAAGATATTTGGATAGGCAGTGGTGTCCGTCTCTTAAATGTTTTGAATTCAATCACATGTCATCCTCCTTTGCTCTAAAATCAAAAGATACATTTTTTTGTATGTGATGTTTATAATTTCAATGCATGTCTTTGTATTTTAACTATACTTGTATTCATCCCTAAACAATATACTGATGTTTCCAAACTATATAAATATTAGACTTCAGCTATCCTATTTTTCCATTTCAATACATGTAGTTCTGTCATTCATTTTATAGCCATGTGTTTTTCTTTATGTACTTGGTATACTAATCCATTGCCATGTATAAGAGTTGCAGACAAACAAATTTTCTCAGTCTATGTCTGGTCTTTTCATTTTTTAAAAATGGAAACTTTTAATACTCAAAAGTTTTGACATTTAATGAATCACTTCCTTTATCGTTTATCTTATTTTAGGGAAATCTTGCTTAAGAAGTTTTAAATTTTCTTGAGTTCTTCTGTATTTTCTTCTAAAAAAGTTTAAAGTTTGATTTTGATATGTGTGCTTTCAATTAGCTTGAATTTATTTTTCTACTATTCCAGCATTGGTTTCTTTTGGCTGCTCCAACCTTTCTTCACTGTGAATGTTTTTTCTCAATACATAATCTGTTCCTCAGTTCTTTGTTCTGCTCTGTTTATCTACTTCTGAGGTCATGTCACACCATCTAAAACTATATAATATGTCTTGATATTACGTAGGGTAAGCCCTCCCCATATTTTTCATTTTGTTTTTCAAAAATGGTCTTGGCTATTTGTGGCTCTTTGGTTGTTCATATCAATTCTTTTTAGAATCAGATTATCAAATTCATATACTGTTTTGATTTTTGGTTAGAATTGCATCAGTTTTACAGATTAAATTGGGAGAAGTCTCTGTCCTTATATTACTTAGTTTTCTTTAATGTCTTTTCATAAAGTTTGTAAATGTCTTACGTATTTTTTGCTAGATTTATTCCTAGATACCTTATGTTTTTATTGCAACATTACAAAAAATATCTCTTAAAATGCTAGGTTTCAGTTATTTATTGATTGTGTATAGAAATGTA
Organism: Eumetopias jubatus; assembly: GCF_037043125.1. Classification (NCBI taxonomy): domain Eukaryota; kingdom Metazoa; phylum Chordata; class Mammalia; order Carnivora; family Otariidae; genus Eumetopias; species Eumetopias jubatus. Next base: position 50,940,056 of record NW_028274809.1, read on the forward strand.
TTTGATACCTTATATCCAATTTATTGTAATAATTTATCAGTATTTTCTTTTTTTAAAAGATTTATTTATTTATTTATTTGAGAAAGAGAAAGAGTGTGTGCACACACAAGCTGGGGGAAGGGCAGAGGGAGAGAGAGAGAAGGGGAAGCAGACTCCCTGCTAGGTGTGGAGCCACACTGATGACCCTGAGATCATGACCTGAGCGGAAATCAAGAATTGGACACTTAACTGACTGAGCTACCCAGGTGCCCCATCAGTAGTTTCTTATAGGACTTTTATGTAGACAGTAATATTGTCTAATAGTAATAATGTTCAGTTGCCTCCTCTTTTCCCCAATACTTCCATCTTTTTTGTTTCTTGTTGTCTTTCTTCAGAGGTAAGGACAAACTCTGGTAGTATATCAAATAATATAGTAATAGCCAGTATCCTTGTATCTGATTTTAGTGGCAATGCTTCTAACAATTCACCATTAACCATGAAGTCCCTGAATTCATGTTTGTGAACAATGGTTAGGAAAGACTTTAATCCTAGCATCTAGCATTGCTTCTGGTACACAGTAGATACTTCTCTACTTACTAATAAGTAGATACTTATTATTAATTGTGGAATTAAATTTCATTATGCTTCCTACTATATGGACATATATTATGTAAGAAGATTTCTGTCAGGCATAAAAATCCTAGAAAATTATATACTTAAGTATAAAGTGATTACAGCTTGCAATCTGGTAACATCTTAAATTATCTAGAGTAGGTGTCAACTTGAATATTTAAGAATCTTTCTAATCTCTGTGATAAACAAGAGGAAATCACTCTGTGACTGGGCAGAATTGATTTATGACAAAACTGCTGTTTTTAAATATCTGTTATTACCAACTTACTAGGCATAAACATTCAAATGTTAAAGATGTCATTCAGAAGCTATGTTTTTGTGCTTGCTTTCTTTATAAACCAATAGTAAAGCATTAGGAGAGGGAAAGCAAGTTCTGCTGTTCTGCTACTGAATGAGTTCCTATTGCTTTGTAACAAATTATCAGAAATTTAGCAACTTAAAACAACATTAATTTGTTATCTCAGGTTTCTGTGGGTCAGGACTTTGGGCACAGATTAACTGGATTCTCTCCTCAGATCTCACAGGGCTGCAATCAAGATGCCAGCTATGCTACAGTTTTCTTCTAGGTTTGGGTCTTCTCGCAAGCTCCTTTAGGTTATTGGCAGAAATTTGGGTCCTTGCAGTTTTAGGACTGAGGTCCTTGTGTTCATGCTAGTTGTTGGATGGGGACCACTCTAAGCAACTAAAAGCCAATTCTGTAAGCAGCTCACAATATGGCTATTTGCTTTTTTTTCCCCCCCAAGTCAACCAGAGAAAATTTATGTGCTCACCTGATTAGGTCAGAACCACCCAAGGTAATCTCTATTTTGATTTACTCAAAGTCAACTGATTTGGGACCTTAATTACATCTGCAAAACTCTTTTTGCCATGTAATACAATATAATCACTGGGGTGATATCTCATCATTTTCATTGGTTCTACCCACACTCAAGGGGAGAGGATTATATAAGGATGAGGGTCAATGGGGATCATTTTAGGATTCTGACTACCACAGCTATTATATACTCATGTAGAATGTCACTTTCCTTCTTCCATTCTCTCAGAGAAACATTTTCTTTCTTATTTCATGGCATCATTGCATGAAAGTCTCAACAAATCTTTCTCTTTTTCAAACATTTCCACATGCCTTAAACTGCCATATGCCTTAAATTGATAGTTTGGTGTTAGCCTTATTTTTAAAAAATTTTTTATTGTTATGTTAATCACCATACATTACATGATTAGTTTTTGATGTAGTGTTCCAATTTTCATTGTTTGTGTATAACACCCAGTGCTCCATGCAGTACGTGCCCTCCTTAATACCCACCACCAGGCTAACCCATCCTCCCACCCTCCTCCCCTAGCCTTATTTTCTAGGTAAGTCTGGGGACACTTCATGTGACATTTAATAGTTGGATAATAGGTAGATTTTAATTTGACAGCTTCTACATTTCATTGGTTTTAAGCTGCTATTTCAGGTACATTCAAAGCCACATGGACACACACAAACATACATGCATACATGAGCGCCATATTTACAATATTTCTGGTGATTTACCCAGAATTTTAATATTGTATTGATATTAGTCAGTAATAGACACTGGTATAATTTTATTCTCTTCCAGCTTGAATATAGAATGTCTAAAAAATTATGAGGGCATTAGAGAATCCTAAAATGACAGAAAAAAAAACATTTTCATGGCATTTTGTTCACTTTTAGGAGATGTGCACTTTATTAGCAGTACCTACATTTTAGTAACATTTTATAGTTTACAAAATGTCATACCACATTTTATGTTATTATGCCTAGCAGCACTGTTATAGGGAGGAAAGTAAAGCCTACAGTGATGACTTCCCAAATTACACATGCAGGATTGGGTAGAACAGGGAATTCAACCAAGGACTTTTGACTTCAGGTATAAACCTTTTTCATACATCTGCCTCATTACTACATTGAGTAGAAAGAGTTTATAATATACCCCTTATATTTGCATTAAATAATGGAGACAGAATTTTCTAGAATTAAAGGGGTATTCTTTTGTATAGTCTTATTTTGTGCAACTCTGAACTGGTTTTGAGGGATGAATCTTTCCTTTTTCTGTAATTGATGTGCAATTCTTTTTGAATTGGTTTTATTTTACATTATGCTCTATCATTTATAATTTGGCATATATTTCTTGTCTGCTTCATGCTCTCCTTGTATTTTTATGAGGCTGTATATCTTCCTCTTTAAAGGAGAGAACAAATGGAAAACATAACTGTTAGATTTATTCAATGATCTCACAGCCCTTCATACTTACACTATTCCTTATCATCCACATTTGATTACCTGGTGGCATATTTTCTACCAAAGAAAGATAATAATATACAGAATGGAACTATTCATGAGGTTTGGAGATTTATGAGGAATCTACAATGAAAGTGGCTTTTGTTAAGTAGATGGAGCTTACAAATACGATGAAAGATGGTATAAACCCATAGATACTGGTGACTTTTTAAATTAAATTATTTTGCATGTAATACAGATACATGATAAATGCAAATAGATTAAAAGATTTTATGGTGAGAAGTGAATTTTTCTCCTGATTCCGTGTTCGTCTCTGTTAGTAGTTTGGTGACTTGCAGGGAGTCTCTGATTAATACTTCTTCAAAATGGGAAAAAAGATTTGCTAATGTTTAAAAGTATAGCAGAATTTAAGAATGAGTAGAAAATGGCAGTAAAATCATTTGCATGTGTAAGGGAGAAAACTTCCAGGTATGCAATTTCCAAAAGGATATTGTTCTTAAACTGAAACAGAGTTGAATGATGGAGAGAACATGCCACTATTTGTGCATGCTTGCTGTATTCATTTATTTAGCTGCTTCTACCATTTTCTTGCTAAGCTTGTTAATAGGATCCATTCCTTGAGTTATCTTCTCTTGGACTAATCTCTCAGTTATGGTATGGAAGAAAGTGATGTCATTATAGAATCAAGAGATGCTGTGGTGAATTGTGTACCTCAAAAAGATATGTTGAAGTCCTAACCTGTGGTACCTGTCGATATGGCATCATTTGGAAATAAAGTCTTTGCAGATATAATCAGGTTAAGATGTGGTTACATTGGATTGGGGTAGGCTCTAAATTCAATAACACATGTCTTTATTAGAAAGCCATGAGAAGATGCAGACACACACATGGAGAATACCACATGATGGTGGAAGCAGAGATTAGAGTAATGGGTGGCAAGCTAAGGGATGGGAAGGTTTGCTGGTATCACCAGAATCTAGGAGAGAAGCATGGAATAGGTTCTCCTTCAGAATCTCCAGAAGTAACTAACCTTGCTGACATGTTGATTTTGGACTTCTAGCCTCTGGATGTTAAGAGAATAAATTTTTGTTGTTTTAAGATGCCCGACTTGTGGTACTTTTTAATGGCAACTCTGTGAAACTAACAAAGGAGGGGAGGCAGAAAGAACTTTTTCTTTACTGAGAAACTACTTACATGCTAATACCATTGCAATACACACATTATCTCATTACTCTTCTTCTTATAACAGCATTGCAAGGTAGATATTCTCTTCATTTTACAGATGCAAAGACTCAGGCTTAGAAGTCTTAAATAACTTTCCAAGTCACACAGCAAATGGTCTCTGTCTGATAAAGAAGTCATTACAACACACTCTTACTGATGATCACCCGTTTATAAAGAGACAGCTAAACTTAGAAATGGTTTTATCCTTCTGGGGCTGCCTCACATGGTCTGATTATAGGAGCATTAGAAGCAAAAATTACATCTCTTACTGATGCCTGAAATTTCACTATTTTTAATAATTAATATTCTTTTTAAAATGTAAATATATCAGAAAGATTAACATGCCAATGAAAATATAAATATGTCAGAGAGGTTTTTTTCTTTCTTGATATCATAGAAGATCTATCAGCTTAAGAATATTGTTTGCTGGAAGTTGGAATATGGTAACAGAGTAGGAGGATCATAGGCTCACCTTATCCCATTAATACAACTACATAACTATCAAATCATCCTAAATACCCAGAAAATGACCTGAAGATTGACAGAACAAACTCCGCAACTAAAGGTAGAGAAGAGGACACATTGAAGAAGGTAGGAAGTGCAGAGATGCAGTTGGGAGAGAAACAGATCTTAACCACAGTAGGGAGGAGAGAAGAGCTCTGGTCACGCAAAAGGGTGAGAGACAGACTAGCACACAGGTGAGTGCACTGTGTGGGGAAAATGAATCCCCATAGCAACTGGTTTGGAAAGTAAGAGGGCCTGAATTTTGTGAGTTCTTTCAGCCAGTGGGGCTTAAAGCCTGGAGCATTAAAGGTCAGTAGACTTGGCTGGGATAGAGACCAGATGATATTGTGCTGCTCTTGGAAAAAAATTTTTGTGGGAAAACCACCTGTGACATACAACTTGGAAACAGTGATCTGAAGAGCACCTGGGGTACACAGTGGGAGATTATTGGAGAATGTGCCAGATAGTATTCACAGAGAGACCCTTCTGAGAACAAAGGAACTGGCAGAGCCACTTTACTCCCCCGCCCCTCAGCATAAGCACAGGGCCACCTGCAGGAACCAGCATTGTGCCAACATTGGTTACCTAACTTGCTTACACCAAGGCCCAGCCCCCAAAGCTCCAGTGTAACTGCTTTTCCCAGTCATACTTGACTCAGTCCCAGAGTGGTGGGTCCCTTCCCCCAGAAGACCAGCCCAAACCCCTGCTCACACCGTCTCTCCCCATGTGAGTTTTCTGGAGCCTTGGTTCCTGTGGCATTAATAACAGGTCTCATTTCACAAGCAGACCAGAGCACACCTAGTTAAAACACACCACATTCAGGCGAGGGACCAAACACTGCTCACAAAAAGAAAGAAAGCCTCTGAAGATGACTTACCTGAAGAATAAAGCAGCCAGAACACAACAGCAGAACACAACAGCAGAACACACACAACATACATTGGAGACACTCCAGAAGTGCCAGGCCATAGGGAACAGGGGACACTACACAGCAGGGCACTACAGGACTTCTCCTTCTTTAGGCCATTACCCTCAAGAACGGGAGACGTAGCTGACTTTTCTAACACACAGAAACGGGCACAGAGACTTAGACAAAATAAGAAGAGAGAGAAATTTATCCCAAATGAAAGAACAGGACAAGGCGATGGCCAGAGATCTGAGCAAAACAGATATAAGTAACATGCCTGATAGAGAATTTAAAGTGATGATCATAAGGATACTACATGGACTTGCTAAAAGAGTGAAAAGAGTTAAGTATCCTTAACACAGAGATAAGGAATAACATAGGCAGAGATAAAAGCCTCTATAATTGGAATGAGAAACACCTGATGGAATGAACAGCAGGCTGGAGGAAGCAGGGGAATGAATTAGTGGCCTAAACGACAGACAAATAGAATGCAATCAAACTGATCAAAAGAGAGAAAAAAGAATAATGCAAAATTAGAATAGACTTAGGGAACTCAATGACTCCAACAAATGTAGTAACATTCATATTATAGGAGTCCCAGAAGGAGAGAGAGAAAGGGGGGCAGAACAATTATTTGAAGAAATAATAGCTGAAAACTTCCCTAATCTGGGGAAGGAAACAGATATCCAGACCCAAAAGGCACAGAGAACACCCCCAAAAAATAACAAAAGCAGATCCACACAAGACATTTGTAATTAAAATGGCAAAATATAATGATAAAAAAAATCTTAAAAGCAGCAAGGCAAAAGAAGATAGTAACTTATAAGGCAAACCCATAAGCCTAGCAAGGGATTTCTCAGCAGAAACTTTCCAATCCAGAAGGGAGTGGCATGATATATTCAAAGTGCTGAATGGGAAAAATCTGCAGCCAAGAATACTCTATCCAGCAAAACTATCTTTATGAATAGAAGGAGAGATAAGAGTTTCCCAGACAAACAAAAATTAAAGCAGCTCATGACCACTAAACCAGTTCTGTAACAAATATTAAAGAGGACTCTTTGAGTGGAAAGGAGAGACCAAAAGTGACAGTATAAATGTAGGACACACACGAGCAGTAAAAATGAATATTTCTCTAAAAAAATCAGTCAAGAAACTCACAAAATAAAAGGATGTAAAATATAAAAACATACACTTAAAACATGGGTAGTAGAGGAGTAAAGAATGGGTTCAAACTTAAATGATCATAAACTTACTACAGACTGCTATATGCTGAAGAAGCTGTATACAAACCTAATGGTGACACACACACAAAAATCACTAATATGCAAAGAATAAAGAGAAATAAATAAATCCAAATATATCACTAAAGAAAATCAGCAAAATCATGAAAAAGAGAAGGATCAGAGAATCTTCAGAAACAACCACAAAACAAGTAACAAATGGCAATAAATACATATCTACCAATAATTACTTTGGATGTGAATGAACCAAACAATCTAAAGACAGGGTGACAGAATGGATAAAAAAACGAGACTCATCTGTATGCTGCCTACAAAGGACTCATTTCAGACAAAAAGACACCTGCAGATTGGAAGTAAGGGGATAGAGGAAATAGCTATCATGCAAATGGATGTCAAAACAAAGCCAAAGTAGCAATACTTATATTGGACAAAGTAGATTTTGAAACAGAGTGTAACAAAAGACAAGGAAGGACACTATATAATAATAAGAGGGCAATCCAACAAGAAGATATAACAATTATAAAGATATGCATCCAACATAAGAGCACCCAGATAAATAAAACAGTTAAAAACAAACATAAAGAACTAATTGATAATAATAATAATACTATAATATATATAAAAATATAATAATAGTAGGGGACTGTAATACTCCACTCACATCAATGGACAGATGATCAAAACAGAACATAAAAAAAGAAAAGATGGCTTTGAATGACACACTGGAACAGATGTATTTAAGAGATATATTCAGAATATTCCATCCCAAAATAGCAGAATACACATTCTTTTCAAGTGCATGTGGAAATTTATCCAGAAGTAGATCACATATTAGGTCATAAAACAGATCTCAACAAATACAAAAAGACTGATGTCATACTGTACAACTTTTCTGACCACAAAGGCATGAAACTAGAAGTTAACCACAAGAAAAAATCTGGAAAGACCACAAATACGTTGAGGTTAAATAACATTGTACTAAACAAAGAATGGGTCAACAAGGAAATAAAAGAAGAAATAAAAAACTACATGGAAACAAATGAAAATGAAAACACAATGGCCAAAACCTTTGGGATGCAACAAAAGCAGTTCTATGAGGGAAGTTTATAGAAATACAGGCCTTCCTCAAGAAGCAAGAAAAATCTCAAATAAACAACCTAACATTCCACCTATAGAACCTAGACAAATAACAACAAACAAAACTAAAACCAGCAGGAGGAAGGAAATAATAAAGATTAGAGCAGAAATAAATGATATAGAAACTAAAAAACTAATAGAACAGATCAATGAAACCAGGAACTGATTCTTTGAAAAAAATTAATACAATTGATAAACCTCCAGCCAGACATATCAGGAAAAAAGAGAAAGGACTCTGATACATAAAATCAGAACTGAGAGAGGAGAAATAACAACCAACACCATAAAAATACAAACAATTATAGAAGAGTATTATGAAAAATAATATGCCAATAAATTGGGCAACCTAGAAGAAATGGATAAATTCTTAGAAACATATAAACTATTGAAACTGAAATAGGAAGAAATAGAAAATTTGAACAGACTGATAACCAGCAAAAAAATTGAAAGAGTAATCAAAAAACTTTCAACAAACAAAAATCCAGGGCCAGATGGCTTCACAGGCAAATTCTACCAAACACTTAAAGAAGAGTTAATACCTATTCTCCAACTCTCCCAAAAATTAGGAAAGGAAGAAAAACTTCCAAATGCATTTTATGAGACCAGCATTACGCTGATACCAAAACCAGATAAAGACACCAACAGCAGGCCAATATCTCTGATGAACATAGATGCTAAAATTCTCAACAAAATACTAGCAAACTGAATCTAGTAATACGTTTAAAAAAATCATTCACCATGTTCAAGTGGGATTAATTCTTGGGTTGCAAGGGTAGTTCAATATTCACAAATCAATCAATGTGATACATCACATCAATAAGAGAAAGGAGAAGAACTGTTAGATCATCTAAATAGATGCAGAAAAAGCATTTGAGAAAGTACAACTTCCATTCATGATAAAAACCCTTGACAAAGTAGGTTTAGAGGGAACATACCTCAACATAATAAAAACCATATATGAGAAACCCACAGAAAACAAACATCATCCTCAATTGGGAAAAACTGAGAGCCCTTCCCCTAAGGTCAGGAACAAGACAGGATGTCCACTCTTAACACTTTTATTCAACGTAGTCCTGGAAGTCCTAGCCACAGCAATCAGGCAACAAAAAGAAATAAAAGGCATCCAAATTGGTAAGGAAGTAGTAAAACTTTCACTATTTGAAGATGATACTATTTGCAGATGCAGATGATACTCTACATAGAAAACCCCTAAAGACTCCACTAAAAAACTGGTAAATGAATTCAATAAAGTCACAGGATACAAAATCAATATACAGAAATCTTTTGTATTTCTATATACCAATAATGAAGAAACAGAAAGAGAAATTAAGAAAACAATCTCATTTACAATTGTACCAAAAATAATTAGATACCTAGAAATAAACCTAACCAAAGAGGTGAAGGACCTGTACTCTGAAAACCACAAAACACTGATGAAAGAAATTGGAAGACGACACAAAGAAATGGAAAGATATTCCATGCTCATGGATTGGAAGAACAAATATTGTTAAAATCTCCATGCTACCCAGATCAATCCACAGATTTATTGCAATCTCATCAAAATACCAACAGCATTTTTCACAGAACTAGAACAAACAATCCTAAAATTTGTATGGAGCCACAAAAGACCTTCAATAGTCAAAGCAATCTTGAAAAAGAAAAACAAACCTGGAGGCATCACTATTCTGGACTTCAAGTTATATTACAAAGTGGTAGTAATCAAAACAGTACAGTGCTGACACAAAAATAGACACATAGATCAATGGAATAGAATAGAAAACCCAGAAATGAAGATACAACTATATGGTCAATTAGTCTTCAAAAAAAAAAAAAAAAAAAACCAGGAAAGAATATTCAATGGAAAAAAGACAATCTCATCAATAAAATGGTGTTGGGAATTCTGGACAGCAACATGCAGAGGAATGAAACTGGACCACTTTCTTACGCCATACACGAAAGAAACTCAAAATGGATTAAGGACCTAACTTTGGGATATGAAACTATAAAAATTCTAGAAGACAACACAGGCAGTACCTTTTATGACATTAGCCATAGTAACTTTTTTCTAGATATGTCTCCTGAGGCAAGGGAAACAAAAGCAAATATAAACTATTGGAATTAACATCAGAATAAAAAAACTTCTGTACAGTGAAGGAAAAGTCAACCAAACTCAAGGCAACCTTCAGAATGGGAGAAAATATTTGCCAATGACATATATGATAAAGGGTTGTTATCTAAAATAAATAATTTATCAAGCTCAACACCCAAAAATAAATAATCTAATTAAAATGGGCAGAAGACACAAACAGATAGTTCTCCAAAGAAGACATCCAGATGGCCAACAGACATATGCTCAACATTACTCATCGTCAGGGAAAGGCAAATCAAAACTATGAGATATCACTGTGCACCTGTCAGAATAGCTAAAACCAAAACCCCAAGAATCAACAGGTGTTGGCAAGGATGTGGAGAAAAAGAAACTTTTGTGCACTGTTGGTGGGAATGCAAACTGATGCAGCTACTGTGGAAAACGGTATGGAGTTTCCTCAAAAAGTTAAAAATAGAACTACCCTATGATCCAGCAATCACACTACTGGGTGTTTGCCCAAAAAATACAAAAACACTAATTGAGAGAGATATATGCACCCCTATGTTTATAGTAGCATTATTTATAATAGCCAAGATAAGGAAACAGCCCAAGTGTCCATTGATTGAAGAATGGATAAAGAAGGTGTGGTGTATATATATATATATCTGTATATATAATGGGATATTACTCAGCCATAAAAAGAATGAAATCTTGTCATTTGCAAAGATAAGGATGGAGCTAGAGAGTATAATGTTAAGTGAAATAAGTCAGAGAAAGACAGATACCATATGATTTCACTCATATGTGCAATTTAAGAAACAAAACAAATGAACAAAAGGAGGGAGGGAAGGAGAGAGAGAGAAACCAAGCATCACACTCTTAATTATAGAGAATAAACTGATGGTTACTAGAGAGGAGATGGGTGGGGGATGGGTGAAATAGCTGATGGGCATTAACCAGTGCACTTGTTGTGAGGAGCACTAAGCGATGTATGGAATTGTTGGATCACTATATTGTACACCTGAAATTAATATAACAGTGTATATTAACTAACTGGAATTTAAAACTTAGAAAAAGTAATTAGAAAAAGTTTTATGGTCAAATAAAAAGAATATTGTTTGCGTGGTGATAAAGATGAGTGGCATAGTGAAAAGAGTACAGAAGGAGGAAACAGAAGAGCAGCATAAATACATCTGTTCACTTCAGGATTTTGCAGAATTCTGGCAAATTTTCTGACATATTTTTTGTCCTTCGTTTTTTTTGTTAGGGATGAAACTGTTTTCGCCAGAGATTTATATTTGTAAAAGTGTGAAGTATGAGGACTAAGTGGGAATATTTGGCCAGTGTAGGATAGCAGAATACATTTGACACATTACCTGTCTCAAGCAACTGTTTGACATCCTAAATCTAATTGCAAAATTTTCATGTAATATAACTTTGTTTACTACATAGAATACATTTTCGTTGTGAAAAAATTAAAAAAAACATATACAAGAGGAAAGAAGTTAATGACAATGAGCCATAAACATACCATCCTAAGTCTCACAATGTTATATTTTGCTATATTTCCAGTGCTTAATTGTATAAATATTTTAAAAATTACATGGGTTGATACTAATGTATATTTGAACTGTTTGCAAATTTTTTAATAGAATAAGAATATTTAATTTAGGAATAGATGTAGAAAACTATATTTAGGATGCCTAATATAGTCAAAAGACTATTTGAATTTCTACTAATAGACTAAGTAAAAAGACAATTTAAAGATTCATTTTCATTTTCCACAGAAGTTAAAATCTCAGCCTAGGACACAGAGAAGAAAAAAGCATGACTCACTTCATTTGCTGTAAATTTATAACCTTGAGAAAAGCTGTACCCAGAATGGATAAATAATGATTTCATTGTGTTTTTCCCAGCTCAGTTCCATAAAAATAGTTTCAAAGTGAAATTGTCATAGAATGTGCATTATAGATAAACCACAAGCTGGTTTGCCTAACAAAAGTAAGAGAAAGTCAAATTATTTGAAATTATTTGAATTATATGAAAATAGATTTTCAGAGGTTTTGATTGTACTGAATGTTGTTTTGCTATGTAAGTATCATTTCTAACTTTGTACTGTGTCTCAGAGGTTTCTTATTTGTTTGTTTGTTTGTTTAGAAGAAAAGTAATGTAGTTAAGTAGAATGATAACTTCTGGGGTGATGTGTGTTTTGATGGCTAAGACCATCATTACCTGTGGTGGATGTGAGATGCAAGAGCTAAGGTGAGATAATGGGTAGTTCCACTAATTGAATGATGTGGGGGAAAGAAGGACTGTATACTTCTCTGGCCTGCTTTGGAAGCCTTGAAGAAGAACCATAGGCTTGGATCAGCCAATTATCAACTCAGGATACAAGGAAAGCCAGAAGGCAGTGTTTAAAGTGTCTCTTATCTCTTGCAATCAGAGACTGGACTGGGACTGGAATTGAATTGTGAGGGTGGTCCAGCAGCAAAAAGGAGATGGAGAGAGTAGCCTTGACATGTCTCCTAAGTTCGTGTCAGGGCCCTTATAGTGGAAACTTGATTAAGTAGGATGAGGAAATTGGGTGGATGTGCCAGAGAAGTTTGAACTCTTAATTCTCCTGGGCTGGCAGAGGTGACCCCCACCTACATGCTAGAGAAGAGCAGCCTCTCCTTGCCTGATGAAAGACCTTGCATGAAAGACCTCAACAGAGCCAAATGCCTTGTAAAACGATGCTTGACTTCCTTAAGACATCCTCCTTCCTTCATTACCTATAAAGTAGAAATAAAGCAACATAGCTTGAGGGGGAAAGCCTATTGGGGGATGAGGGGGGACTGCTTACTTTCCAAAGAAATGCAGGAGCTGAATAAGGTGTACCAGCTGGGACTTGGGAATGTGTGTGGGAGTACATCTTGACCCCATTGGCCTGGGGCTTGTGCAGAAAGCAAGTCTGGAAAGTGGAGAGTTTACAGACTTGGGTTTCTTTGCCCAGGGTTCAAGATTTAATGTGCTAGAAAGGACATCTGGAGCCCATTTTAATACCCTGCTCACTAAATAATACCTCTTTGAAGATAGGAGAAACCAGAACTTCCTCGACAGAATATTGAGGAATGGAGTTAGAAGCTCAGGAGGTGGGCATGTTAGAATGGATTTTTAATGTGAGACTATCACTAAAGCAATAAGGAATGCACTATTGAGGGAGATACTGGCATCTTTGAGAAGCTCTGTAGTAGCTGTCCTCTATAGGCTACAGCACAGCTGGAGATTGCCATCTGTGGTTGCCTAGAGAAAATGGGAATGACAGGATTCCAGAATAACTGAGGCCAAATGGTTGTACAGACCATTCTGTTGGACAGAATTACTATAATGGGCAACAAGGCCAGAGTGGCAACCAGGAAGCCTTGGCCACTAGGATATGTGCCAAGGGTTCATACATCGTGCTGCTCAGAAGAAGAGAGATGGAAAGCCCATCAGTGCGTACCTTGTTAACTTCAATATATGGAAAAATGAATTGTGAAGAGAAGACTGATATTAGAGGGAACAATGGAAAATAGATTCCAGATCTGAGCTAGTTATCAGAGTAATCAGAACTAGTTCACAGATACAGAGGCCATTGATTGAAGGGAAGCCTTGGTTCTTTTGAGAAAGGACCTTGAGTGGCTACTTCAAGTATATGCAATAACTATTTCTTCAATCCTTACCCAAAAGGACTTATAGCCACTTATCAGATAGTGATACATTGGGTAAAGACCTTTTAAGGGGTTTTGGATAAATAATCTGAGCTGGTACTTATGAAAGGGGATCAGAAGTGTTATCATGGGCCTTGGTCAAGGTGAGACTTTAGGAGAGCTGGTGCTAAGCAGAGTCCTGGCATAAATCTATCCTTTTTTTTCCTTAAGATTTTATTTATTTATTTGAGAGAGAGAGCACACGCACAAGCTGGGGGAGGCACAGAGGGACAGGGAGAAGCAGACTCCCCACTGAGCAGGGAGCCCGATGCAGGACTCCATTCCAGGACCCTGAGATCATGACCTGAGCTGAAGGCAGATGCTTAACTGACTGAGTCACCCAGGGGACCCTTAAATCTGTCTTATAGTGTGTCGAACTCCCAGCACCAAGAAAAAAATTCATAAGTAAAATTGAAAACTAGGAGAAGCTACAGAGGTTAGTGTCACCCTCTAAGGCTTAAAGGACACAGGTTTATTTCCCACATATTTCCTTTCAATTCACCTCTTTGACTCATGTAACAGCCATGGGGATTTTGGTAGATGACAGTAGACTACCACATACTTAACCAAATAGTGGGCCCAATCACAGCTGTGCCAAATATTTTATCTCCACTAGAACAAATCAGTATAACTTCTGGTACTTGATATTGATCTAGCAAATGAATTCTTTTCGATCTCTGTGAACCAAGAATGTTTCAAAGACAATTTACCTTTATGTTAGATGGACAGTGGTACACGCTATCTTGTCCCAGGACATTATTAATGCCATTTCTCTCTATAAAAATAAATTCTGCAGGACTTTGATTATCTCAACATTTAACAGATCATTACACTGTTCCACTATATTGATTCTGCCTTGTTAACTGGATCTAATGTGTAAGAAGAAATTACCCTAGTTGCCCATTCATGTCAGATGGTGGGAAAAAACTCTTTAAGTTTCAGAGAGCTGCTTTATTGTCAATGTTTTTAGAGGTTCAATGACCTTAGACATTCTAGGACATTCTCTCCATGGTAAAGGGCAAGTTATTATATCTTATACCCAGTACAACTAAGAAAACAGGCAGAGTGCTAAGTGGGCCCTCTTTGGATTATGAAGGCAGCATACATTGCAATTAAAAATACTGCTTTGACTCATTTATGGAGTGACTTTGATTGTTGCCAGTCTCAAGTTGGGCCCATAGCAAAAGAAGACTGTGCAGCAGGTCCAGGCTGTAGGGCAAGCTGCCCTGTATCTCAGGTGGATCCAATTACACAAGAACCAGATAAGGACTCCATATGGAGTATCTGGAAGCCCCAACAAGAAAATTGCAGCATCTAGGGTTTTAATGCAAGACTATGTCTTCCACAGAAGAGAATTACCAGATGCACTGCTGGTGTGCTGCTGAGCACTAGTAGAGACTGAATATCTGCCCATTAGCTAGCTACCTACCACAACCCAGGTAGATCACAGAATTGAAAAGTTTGGATAAGCATGGTGATAATTCATTATAATATGGTGCTATGGTCTGAGTGTTTGTGCCCCCCCCAATTATATGTTGAAATATAACTCCCAAGGTGAGAGTACTAGGAGATGGGATATTTGGGAAGTGTTTAGGTGATGAGGGCAGAGCTTTCATGAATGGAATTAGTGCCCTTACAAAAGTGGTCCAAAAAACTCCCTTGCCCCTTCTGCCATGTGAGGTCAAAAAGATAGCCATCTCTGAGGAAATGGATTCTCACCAGACACCAAATCTGCTAGCACCATGATCTTGGACTTCCCAGCCATCAGAATTACAGGAAATAAATGTCTGTTGCTTGTAAGCCACCCAGTTTATGGTATTTTTGTTATACAATCCAAATGGACTAAGATAAATGGAAATCGTACTTTTGGGACCAGGTCCAAGTAGGTCACAAAGACAAATAAATTATGTTAACAGGTGATCTAAATTCTGTTTTACCTATCACTGTTTTACTAACAGAGTTTATCTGCCTTACCTCACACATAAGGACTAGTTCACAGACAGGTTGACTCCATATGTGGAACCAAATGTGAGCTGCTACCTCACTCTAGTGCTACGCAGGGGTGACCCTAAAGGACAGTTGGGAAGGATGAAGTATTCCCAGTGAGCAGAGATGTGAGCATTACACGTAGTTGTTTACTTTGTATGAAGGACAAGTAGCCTGAGGTAAAGATATATCTCCCAAGAAGGTAGTGAATGACTTGGCTTGGTCAGGGACTGGAATGGGCAAGAATAGAAGATTACGGACAAAAAGGTCTGAGTTAGAGACATAAACTGGACATAGGAGTGTGTGTGTGTGTGTGTGTGTGTGTGTGTGTGTGTGTGTCTTCCTCTTTGATGATACTATCCACTGGAACACATCCAACACACAAGAAAGACCAAACAGCTAGATGGACAGAATGGCCCTTCTGGTGGATGTTGGTCAGCTTCTGCCTTGAGTCACCTCAATATTTGCACAATGGGCTCATAAACACAGTAGCACTGGTGGCAGAGATGGAGACTGTACCTGGGCTCAATAGCATGGAGTCCTTGCCATGGCTGATCCAGCAGCTGCTGCTACTCAATGCTGGAGCTACTAGAAGGAGAGTTCAGTGATAAGCTCCTAATATATCATCATCCCTCAAGGAAATCAACCACTTACTTGATGGCAAGTTGATTACGCCAACCCCTTTCCACCCTGAAGATGACAGTGATTCTTCCTTACTTGAATTGATACCTTCTCTAAATATGGATTTCCTTACCAGCTAACGGTGCTCTGCAACACCAGAAGCACTCACACAATGTGTGATTTACTAAGGCAACATTATATAACATTCTCTCAGATCAAGGGACTCATTTCATAGAGAAAGAGGTGTAAAAGTGGGTACACAGCCAACAGGTCCTCTGGTCCTACCACATACCACAATCACCTAAAAACAATCAGATGATTAAAATTACAGAGTAGTTCAGCCAATGCCCTTCAAGACTGCCTTGAATCACTGGCTAATATAGAATGAGGTGTCCTCATGGCTAAAATACACAGGTCCAGGAACTAGGACATGGAAATTGAAGTGGTCCTTCTCAACATCACATCCTGTGGTCCACTTGCTGAATTTGCAGTTCCCCTTCTTGATAATTCAGCTCTGCTAGATTAGGGAAACATTTTCACTCAGTAATACAATGTGTCCACTAAACCTGAGGTTCTGACTACTTCAAGAGTGAAAAGTAACTCCTGTTTATTATGGGCTCCTCATGGCAGTGGGCCAGCAGGTAAGAAAGGACTTATTATATTCATGGGGGAAATGAGCCTCAAGATCATGAAGAGCTCAGACGGCTACTAAAAAATGGAACTCAGAATAGGCACCAGGGTTTCTATGTTTGGTAATAATGATGAACCAGCAATTGCAGTGATGATAGCATGATAAGAAAAAAGCAAGTAAGAGCTCAGACTCTCAGGTTGAAGAGCTGTGTCACTCTACTAGATAAGCAACTTAAATGAGTGGAGGATGGACTGGTCAACCAGGCAGACAGAAGGAAGAAGAAAATAAATAAAGAATGACAGACAAGTGAGATGATGAACATGAATTTTGTTTGGGTTTCAGTTGCAGCATCTGTAGTTTGTGTCTCTAATCCTTGTGTATTAAGCTTTGTGAAGAGCCCAACACCTTGAACACTCAGTAATAGATGGCATTTAATGTAGGGCACAGGTGAATAGTACCGGGGGTAGACAATATCAGGGTGCCTCTGGTGCCCTCACAGCCTTTTGGGTAATTTCTCCGAGTCCAGCCGTGACTGAGGAGGGCCATTCTAAGCATGTTTTGGTGTATTTTGCACTGACAGCATCTTATCTCAAACGTGTATGTCTTTGCTTTCAGCCTTAGGGCTTCCCTGATGCTATAGATGAAGGAGGCATAAAATAGGCAACTGGAATATAGATCTAGATGTTAGGAGGGAGATCTGTAGAGGTAAATTTAAGTGTTTCCAGGCTGTAGGAAGAGATTCCCTAGGAAGAATTTCAAGGGAAAAAGAAAGTTCATGGGGAAAAGTCGCAAAGAATATGTAAAATATTTACATGTGAGGAACAGTTAATATATGTGCAAAGAGGGAAAACTGGCAAAAAAAAAAAAATCTTGAAGAGTGGCCAGGGGTAATACCAGAATGCTTAACGTCTTTCTTCTTTTTTTTTTTTTAAAGATTTTATTTATTTATTTGAGAGAGCGAGAATGAGAGAGAGAGAGAGAGAGAGAGAGAGAGCACATGAGAGGGGGGAGGGTCAGAGGGAGAAGCAGACTCCCTGCTGAGCAGGGAGCCCGATGCGGGACTCGATCCCGGGACTCCAGGATCATGACCTGAGCCGAAGGCAGTCGCTTAACCAACTGAGCCACCCAGGCGCCCTAACGTCTTTCTTTAAGGTGACCTCATTTAACCAAACTTAACTGATCTTCTCAATTTTATAGATAATACAGAAATAAGACCACACATACACAAGCACATACACTTTTTAAAATAAAGCCCTTCTATAAGTTTTCACGTTTGATACATAAAAAATGATAAGCTCAGCTGTGAAGATTATCCCTGCTCTACAGATAAAGAAATTGGATCCTTCACTTTACTGGTAAAGAGCTGATAGCTGGACGTTAAAGCAAAGCCCATCTTTTGTTAAACTGTAAGAAGTAACTGTTCATCTTCCTAGACTTTGAATTTTAGTTTCTGATTCAAGGATGGAGCTTCAGGCTTCACAATTTTTTAAAGATTTTTTTTTTTATTTATTTGATAGAGAGAAACACAGCAAGAGAGGGAACATAAGCAGGGGGGAGTGGGAAAGAGAGAAGCAGGCTTCCCGCTGAGCAGGGAGCCCGATGTGGGACTCGATCCCAAGACCCTGGGATCATGACCCGAGCCGAAGGCAGACGCTTAACGACTGAGCCACCCAGGCGCTCCAGGCTTCACATATTATATATAAACCTGTTCCTATTATGTGTATTGTTACAGCCTCGTCCTAATCTATGTGTCTGTAATACGGCAAATACATTTCTAGTTATGCCTCTATTTTAATCACTGTATCTTGATTTATCTATTTGTAAAAGCATTTATTAGTCACCCTCATGCATGGTCTCAGTTTAAGGTAGGAGCCTCCCATGTTAGATGAAAAAATATTGTTTCTCCTTTTGGGAAATTATAGACTGAGATGAATGCAAAATATAAACAAATAACATGTATACATAAAAGATGAAAGTAGCCCTACTGGCATTAGATTTGTTTCAAATATATCTGTACATGTAGGCCATAGAAAGAAAGTAAAATAAAAATGTAATACATATTAAAAAAAATCTAGTTTTTTCGGTTCTGTGTAGATAACTAATGATCAAAGATATTTCTCTTGGGGGAACAAAATTATACTAAATTTTAAAGATACATATATTTTTGTAGCAGCAATAAACAAATTTACCACATTTCTAAATTTTAATGAGCATAGCCAGAAATGATTAAAATGAGATTATCCCCTCAATTTGGCATTAAAAATACATGTAAGACTCTAGAGGGCACTCTATTCCTGTTGTTTTTCAAGAGATGGTGAAATTCTTTTAGATGCAGCAGTGAATGCAGATATTTAAAATTCATCACGAGTACTTACAGAAGGTTAGAGTTCTTAGGCAAGATCTTGAAATCAGTATGGATTAATGGGACTTTTGTGTTTTGTGTTACATGGCTTCACTTAGGATAGTTTATGTTCTTTAATGCCTGGGGTGGTAATTAAATTCTCAAGAGAATATACCTACATTTATAAGGTTAAACGTTCTAATATGTATAGGTCTAATTCTTTTCTCTGCCTTGCTTAATTATGTTTTACTCTATTTCTTTACTTGATTGCTATTGTTAGCAACAACATCATTATTATTACTGTTACTGTTAAAATCCGTTAGGCAGAGTTTGAGATGTTTTCTGGGAGTGGGATCATCATAATACTTTGATTTTCCCCCTAATTACATGCACAGTAGATATATATGGGAAGGCCTCATCTGGTGCCTGAATTACAGTAGGTGTTAACTGAACGTTCCTCCGGTCTGAATCCAAAGATTAAGAAAATTTACAATATTAATCAATACATCACATTATCTGTATCTGTGCCCTCTTTCCTGCTTCTTGACTACATGATGGTAAGAACCTGGTCAGTTGGTGTTTGATTTAGCTGAGAGATTATTTTTGTTTGTCAGTAGGTCTTAGAAAATCTGAATTGGGATGCATTTAAGCTATTGCATTCTAAATTCTAACAATGCTCACATTCCCTATTGTGGTACTTCATCTGCCTACTGCATAAAAAGCTATGTGCATTTAAAATCTCTGGATACACCCAAGATTTCTTGCTGGTAGCAGATGTCTCTCTTGAACTCCATTTTGTGGTTGAATAATCATTGTCTCATTAATGTGGTTTATTGGTTCTCCTGTAAAAAACTCTTTAGTTTCCTGAATCTCCCCATTCTTTACAGCTAGGATTTTATTTCCATTTGTAGGCTCAACTTTGCCAGACTGGACCAAGGGGAATTGAAGTCTTAGGAATAGCTCACTTCTGCTTTTTCTGTTCTGATTTTGCTTTCAATACTAATAACTTGTGTTATACAAAGCTCACATCATGTGCCCCATTTCCAGGGAGTGGGCACTGAGTTTTCTTCCATACGTCTGAACTGTATATTGGTAACTTTCCAGCTACCCAGTTCCTCCCCAAGTAACTTGAACCCTGTTTTACTTTCCAGGTCTGGAGATGGCAGCTGCAGGCCACTAGAGGGGGCTATGTTTTCTGCTGCCATTTAGCCACATCCTATATAGTCCCACTAGTTTCCTACACCTTGTTGGACTCTCCTGACACCAGCAGTTGCCCTCATATGCTTCACCTGGTAGTCATAATTCATTTATGACTTTATATTAATTACATTACTTAACTTACTTATAGCAGCTCTGATAATAAGCATTTATAAATTGGGTATCATCATTTCTTTTGTATAGATAGCAGAAATGTGGCAGAAAAAGTCAGGATTTGCAGCCATGCTTCATATTGCAGATATCCGTGTGCTTTTTGTTTGTTTCTCTAAAGTAACTGCAACTGGTAATATGCTTGAACTGCCTTGCCTGGACTTCTTGTTATGACTGAGTCTGCTGAAGCTCTCATCCCACATTGTGAGGTCTTGAGATTTTCGTTCTGCTCATTTGAATTTGAGCTTCTATTCTGACTCTGTCAAGTGGATTATCATCTTTTTAGGAATGAAACTCACTATTCCCAAGGCTCAGAATACCACAATAAGCACACACAGGTATCTTCTCAGTGAACAAGTTGACATTCTCTTTTCAAACAGTGCATTGCAAACTTACCTGAGAAGAATCACTCCTTGTTACAAGCACAGATCGCCAGGTACCAGGTTTTACCCCGGGGCAGGCACACTGTGGTTTAGTAGGCCTGGGCTGAGGTCTGAGAGTTTTTGAAAAAGGGTTGTAGACTGTTCTTATCTTCAAGCAAATTTGAAAATCAGCTTCCTAGAGCACAGTCTCTTAGAATGGTGTGAAATTAACCTGCTCACGCTCATTTCCTTTTCTACATCTTTTTCTCAACAGATGAATGGAGCATTCTTCTTTCCTTTTGCCCTCTTCCACTGCCAATCTCCTCCTGTCAATGACAGATTTCATTTTGATAGGTTATCAGCCCATTGTGTAATTTGGGTTTGGAAAGCCATTTGATCTACAGATGCTCCTTGTTTGGAACTGAATTGGAGAAAATGATTCTGAAATTATACCCACCCAAGATGATTTATGCCATACTAGTTCTAAAGGCCACAGGTTAATGAAAGAGTTTTGAACCAGATGGTGTTGGACCTTAAATCCTTTTCTTATCTTTTCAGAAGAAGGTGACATGTCTTTTCCTAAATGACCCCATTCTATTCCTGCAAAAGTAGCCAGATCACCTCATTGACTCTTAAGTTAAATTCTAGAAGGCCCTCGGCACACTAAAAATACAAAGCATACATATAAATATCCTACAAGAAAAATGACAAATTATGGAGTGGTTATTTGTGTCAAGAAATAAGATGTTCTGGAAAGGCATGCAATCTAATGTAACCATCTGCCATTGGAAAGAGATTGGAAGTAAATACTCATCTTGAAAACTGCTAAGCCACCCATTAATGATTCTGTATAATCATGTTCTCACATAACTCTAGCAAAGCACATGGAAAGTTGGAAGGCCAGGAATGAAATCATATAGTTACTGTAACCCAGAGAAGAGGCCTCCTGGAGTGGAGGTACTTTGGAGGATTTGTTGTGGTCCTTAGCTGGATAGGTTTAAAATCCTAATTCAGTCAGTTCCAGAGTGTTCAATTTATGAAAAGCAAAAACTCTTAAATCTAATGTTTAAAATCAGAGTGACAATTTATTACTTTGTCATTACATCTGTGATAAAAACTGGAATCCTCCTATCAACGTGGCCAGAATCTGCTTTTTCTCCATGTAAAGCTACATGGAAATGAATTTTATTATCAGAAAAATTGATGGCTAATTTTCCTATTTTTTTCTTGATACAATCTGAATAGGCACGGCAATGTTTGAAAAACACTGTCCTATGATTTTGTAGCTGATCAGTCTATCTTTCTGACTAATACATATTTTCTTCAGTTATATCACAACTTTTAATTGGGTTACACTTATATTTAAATGACTTGGGAATTATACTTTTTAAGGTGACTTTGTTTAAATATTACTGTAATTATTCATGACCAATTTGACCTATATTCTTATCAAACCAGTTGCACAGAGGAGTAGGCTGAAGGTTTTTTTTTTTTTAACACTATCCTCTTTCATTTATATATCTTTTATATCCTTAAGTAGTCGACTTTGGTTTCAACTGAAATATGACATTTTATTCTCCAAATAGGGAGGATATGAATCACTAATTTGGCATATTTAAAAAGAGAGAAAATTCATTTTAGGCAAATGCTTTACTTCTGGATGACAGTATTATTATTTTTTTTAAAGATTTTATTTATTTATTTGACAGAGATAGAGAGAGAGAGCACAAGTAGTCAGAGAAGCAGGCAGAGGGAGAGGGAGAAGCAGGCTTTCTGCTGAGCAGGGAGCCCGACGCGGGACTCGATCCCAGGACCCTGGGACCATGACCTGAGCCAAAGGCAGCCGCTTAACCAACTGAGCCACCCAGGAGCCCTCTGGATGACATTATGATGAACAGTAATTTACCTTGTTAGGAGAATGATAATATTTGAAACATGGATTTCTCTTAACTATGGAACAAGAAGCTAACATAATGTTAACGGTTTTACTCTGTCACATTACCAATTCTGATTACACTGTACTTGGATTTAGCATATTTTGTTCAGTACTGGCCACATATTAATTTTTTTCTTTTCATTAGGAATTAAAGACTTAAATAGGGTAATCTCAAAAAATTTTCATGTTTTACTTTAGATTCCGTGGTTTTTGCCTTTTTTTTCCCTCCCTGAGCATAATGATTTTGATAAACATTGTTCCACTATTATTTGAATCTCTGACAACCTCTCCATTTATATTCCAAAGAGCACAACAGTTGACTTTAGCTTGACAGAAAAAAACTAAGTGTACCCTGGCCTCCAACGTTACTGATGTGTTTTGAATAAGAAATGCCAACCATGTTTGTGTGGCTTTATAAAGATGTAGAAAATGTGAAAAGAAATAAATTGGCAGTGATGATTTTATGATAAGTGGCAATTTTATTAGAAAGCACACCCCAAAGAAATAATACTTCATGAGGCAAAATGAATATTTACATTAAAACAACAATCCATAATAGGAAGTATTTGCGTAAATGTAGCAGATGTGGGCATGCCTGAAGATGTAGGAAATTATTTAGGCTATTTCAAATTACTATACTTCTGAAATTTGAAATAATTTAATACTATTATTTATCTTATTTATCTTTCAAATTTATGTGTTCATATAAATTTTCTTTCTTTTTTTTAAAGATTTTATTTATTTATTTGAGAAGGAGTGAGAGAACACGAGCCGAGGGGAGAGGCAGAGAGAGAGGGAGAGGGTGTCCCGGGATCATGACCCAAGCCAAAGGCAGACGCTTAACCAACTGAGCCACCCAGGCGCCCCCTATAATTTTTCTCGTTTTAGAATCCATCTAAATTCAAACATTTTGATGAGTTTCACTGGCCTTGCTTATATCTTAAATAGAATTGGGAAAGAAGAGGAAACCATGTACTAGTCACTCTGCCACTTATGCTCCCTCCCTTGTCACAGTTAATCCTCACCCCAATCCTCTGAAGCAGGTTATATCCTTCCCACGCAGAGACTTGAAAATGAGGCTCAGAGAGATTAAGTCATGCTGAAGATCACAGACGTAGTAATTCCAGCAAAATTCACATTAGAACCTCAATCTTTTGATTCGGTAACTCATTCCACAGTATGTGGTACACTTTGTACATTATAAAACAACATGTACTTGTAAGAGTTATAATTATTACTTAATATTGTAGAGTTTTGCAAGAGTCTTTTACTGTACAGAAAGGCACTGCATTTGATTTCAAGTCAGATGAATGTTTGAACTCAGTTTGTTTTAGTTTTTGTGTTTTACTGAGTACATCAATGGGTGTGCCAAGTGCTTTCTGTGCATTATCTTGTCAAACCCTCACAACATCCCATTGTAGTAAATAATGTTATCTTCATGTTACAAATGAGAAAACAGGCTCAATGAGTTTAAGTAGCTTGCTTAAAGGTTAGCGTGAAGCCTATTTCCTTTCCTTTGAACCATGTCCTGTTTGTACATTATATGGCCCATTGTCAGCCAGTGGTATGAATTTCTTATAAAGAATTACCCATGCAAGTTTACACAGAGTCCAACTCTTATTTATGTAATTGTGATTTAGGCTTTCCTACAATCCATTACTCAATTAGTATTTGATCCATTAGTTCTGGAAACCACCACCCAAACTCCATGGTTTGGATCTAATAACAGCTTCAGGTTTGAGAGAGAGAGAGATATTTAAGGTGACATAATAGGAGATATTTAAGGAGAGATCTGTATATAAGGATATATGTAAGGGTATATGTATAAAGACATACATATATCCTTATCACTCTAACTTTCAGAAATTAGGAGGAAAGTCCCACATGTAAGTATGGTTATTTGGTGGTTAGTGATTCCTCAGGTACGGAAGCTGGTTAAGAGATTTTTTTTGTGTATAATCACTGATTAGAGAGAAGGTATCTCTGACTTAACATAAATTAAATATGACCAGTAGGTTTTTGAAGAGCATTGACTTACTCTAGGCAAACTATAGGCTTTGGAGGAGTCAGATGAAAGGGAAAATTGTAACATATCAGTCATCAGCATTTTTAAATTGTCCATTATAAGTTAAAGAGGGAATTTCTGGTAGTATACGTCAACAGGGGTTGGCTGAATTCCCAGTCTGATTTAACAAGCAATCAACATAAGCAGCTTAAACATATTGTAGATAAATTGAAATATTGTATTTTCTTATCTTTCTCAGATGTGCCAAAGCAAGTACCCTGCATATCAACTCTCTTTTTTTAACTGACACATAGTGTCTCATTGCTTTTTACAGTAGTAACCCCTTGAACTGTAGCCATTGCTTCTAGGCTGCCATTTTCAAGCCTTTTCTTTCCCTCTATGAGGATGAGGAGGAATGCTGATGGTTCTGATGAGAGATCTGTCCCTCTTTCATTAATCCTCTTTTCCACTTCCACATTAATTACTTAAAAAAAAAAAACCCAAACAAAAAAACTTTACTACCAAAATAGTACTGTTTGCTTTAGAGCAAAAGTATTGGGAAGAGAGTTATGCAATGTATGAGGGTTGAAGAAGAATCTATGTTATAGGGGGAAAAGCACAAGACCGAGGCAGACGACCTGGCTCAAAACTTTCTTGTGTCAGTCTGGGCAGTTAATTAATTAATATGTCTGAGCAACAGTTTTTAATCTCTATGAGAATTCTACCCACTTCAGTGTGGATAGAATGTGCTGTAACTGCAATTACATGTGAAATCTTTAAAAGGAGCTGGAGGGGCAGCAACAAATAGCCAGGAATTGAGAATTGAAGAGGAGTTAGGCTCCTGGAGGGCCAGGACCCAGCAGTAGTAGGTTGCTTACAGCTACAACAAAGAATGAGACTGTGTGGCCCTGAGGGCCGCAGTGAAAGGGTGTATTCTACAAAAGGAGGGTGTGGGCAGAGAGAAATCTCAGAAATCATCCCTCTTGAAACTTTTTGACCTTCCATGCTTGAGCATGTGCTTGTCCCTGAGACTTGGTTTAAGTTTTGCCAATTTGTATCATTCATTTCTGCCTATAGAAGTGGAAAGCATTGCCTGAGCCCATGAGAGGGAGTAATGGATACCACTATGACGTCTAAAGTGCCACTGTTAAGAACCACTTCCAGGGATTGAAATCAGATGATGTTCCCCTAAATAGCCCAGGGCTCTAACATTTGAATATGAAAGGCTTCAAAGAAACCCTCTCAGCACTTCATAAAATATCCCTGCGCTTGATATTTTAGCATCAGATTAAGTAAAAAGAAAAATATATAGATACACATCTTCAGCACTCTCTTTTAGGGAGCCACACCTTCTCCCGTTTCCTAAAGATTAGGTAGCCCCGGCCAGGTCATATGTTGCCCAGTTCCCCTTCGCTTACGGTCAAGGTCAGGCCTGACCAATCAGAGCGCTGCATCTCCCTGACTTCAGTGGTTGCCGTGGGGCTGGCCAAGTAACTCGCACTGGGCGATTCGGAACGCTCCAGGTTTCTGACGTCTGTAATCCAAATGGTTTTCAGGATACTTGCAGCCATTTTGCTGCCACACAGATAAATCCTGTCTGATTTGAAGCAAAGCAGAAAGAAGCAAAACCAAAGTCAAGTAGGCAAGAAACAGTGCTAATGACGTTGTTTAAACTGCTGGATTCAGCAAGAGGTGTACTTTTTGGCTTTCTTACATTTTTCTGTCATTTGATCTTGAAAAGTGCACTGGCTTTGTACAGTTCCATAGTGTTAAGATACAAATATTTCTCATAATGTTATATAACTTATAATTTAGCCAAGCAAAAATAAAAGAAATATGTTTTGGCTAATAATGGTTTAATACAGTAGGATTTCTTATCATATGTAGGCCCTGATGAATTGTTTGCTATTGTTTTAGAAATAACAGATAAGTTAGCCCCATAAAGCTTATTAATATGAAAACTTTTCTCATATAGGTCTTTGTCTTTCTCTGATTAATTAGATTAAATACAATTGCTTAAGAAAGAAGTAGTTTCTATAGTGACTTCAAACAATTGATCTCAGATGGTCTTAGGAAGTATGTCATAGTAAATTAGGAATATTCTTTCCCGAATTCATCATTTGACAGTAGAAGATTGTTTAAAATATCAACTGTGAAGACATATATTGTCTCATGTACCCTGAATAACAGCTACGCTGAAGTGCTAAAATTTCCAGATGATTATATCTAAGAAGAGTAACAATAAAAATGTTACTTGAAAACAATAAAATTGTTTTCTTACCTCAGAAAAACTTTGCAAAGGTCTTTAGTCAGAGTTATAGAATTATGTCATTATATGAGGATATGAAAGAAGACTAGTGGTGTTCTCAGAATATAAAATTATAATAAATTATAAGTTATAAATTCATATCTTCTCCTTATTCATCATAATGATGAACTTTTAATGTCTAGGATGAATAAGCCCAATTAACTCATTTTGATTAGGGGTTTGCTCTTGGTTAAAATATTTCAATTCATATCTCCTTTCTTGGGAAAATGTTGAAATACCCAAAGTTTGGGGAAATATCTAATAAATAATCATAAATTTTGTATCATTTATAAAATATTGGGAATAGCTTAACTATGACATGACAATAGGGAGAAAAAGGGCCTCATTTTTAATGATTGACTATACTTTATACATTATTTTTATATCATTTTTGATTAGGTAAACTTAAATTAATTTTCTAAATTAAATTAATTAAATTTCTAAAAATACAGTAGAAAGTCTATACCATCCTGTTGCCCCACATACCCAATATACCATATATTATTCCTACCACCCCTCCCCTCACATAGACAACCACCTCTCCTAGTTTCTTATATATCCTTCCAGAGTTTCTTTATGCATATACAAGAAAACAAGTATATTAGGAATCTCAATGTTCCCCCATTTATTACACATGTTTGAAAACTTTTACTATGTTGTCTGTTATTTTTGCTTTTTAAAAATGTCTTCTGGACAATTAAAAATGTTTTCGCCCCCTCGTGACTGCCTTTATGAATATAACTATATATTATACCATTAGCCCTACAGTATGAATCCTACTAAGAGAAATGATGAAATAAGCATGTTTTCTCTTTCTTCCTTTTGTTGCCTTCTATTTCTTCCACCATCTGATATTAGTGAATAAAAATATTTCTTAGTATTTACTCTCACACTGTTAAAAATGCATTAATTGATTTGTCAGCTTCAAATAATGTTTTTGACTCCCATCTATTAGAGACAAGATGATCATTACTCTCTACCTTTTTGTTTTATGCTCTCCATGTTTTTATTAGTTTATCATTTGTACATTTTCAGAGCATATAATATTTATATTCTGATTGTTCACCCTTATCCTCACTTAGATTCAGTGTCAGTTCTACAGTTGAATGAATTTCACCATTTCCAGTCTGATTTGGTGTTTAATTAATATTCCTTCTTTCTTCCAAAATTTTATCCAGCATTCCACATTACATTTAGTTTTATTTCTCCTGCATTTCCTCCAGTCTGTGATAGTTATTTGATCCTTTCTTTTCTTTTATAATCTTGACATTTCAGAAGAATACCGATTATTTTGTAGAATGCTTTCAGTTTTATTTGTCCAATGTTTACTTATGGCTAGAAGGAGGTCATATATCTTTGGCAAGAAAATTCAGTCTCTTACGCTAAAATTCCACTTTTTTATATTTGGCATTTTTATATATTAGCCACTGCTACGAGGATGCCTTTTTCTTGATTAAATTGGTTCTTCTTCAAGTTTCCATTTTATTAGCTTTTTTTTAAAGATTTTATTTATTTATTTGAGAGAAGAGAGAGAGCATGAGAGGGGAGAGGGTCAGAGGGAGAAGCAGACTCCCTGCTGAGCCAGGAGCCCAATGCAGGACTCGACCCTGGGACACTAGGATTATGACCTGAGCCGAAGGCAGTTGTTTAACCAACTGAGCCACCCAGGTGCCCCCATTTTATTAGCTTTTTTTAAAAAAGATTTTATTTATTTATTTGAGAGAGAGAGAGTGAGAGAGAGCACAAGAGTGGGTGAGGGGCAAAGAGAGAAGCAGACTCCCCACTGAGCAAGGAGCCTGATGCAGGGCTTGATCCTGGGACTCCGGGATTATGACCTGAGCTAAAGGCAGATGCTTAACCAACTGAGCCACCCAGGTGCCCCCATTTTATTAGCTTTTTATTTTAAAAAGATTTTATTTATTTATTTGAGAGAGAGAGAGTGAGAGAGAGCACAAGAGTGGGTGAGGGGCAAAGAGAGAAGCAGACTCCCCACTGAGCAAGGAGCCTGATGTAGGGCTTGATCCTGGGACTCCGGGATCATGACCTGAGCTAAAGGCAGACGCTTAACCAACTGAGCCACCCAGGTGCACCAGCTTTTTTTTTTTTTGAGAATTTGAGGAATATTTGAAAATTCAGACTCTTATGCTAAGATTCTAACCTTCATCATATTTGGCATTTGTATGTATGAGTCACTAATCAAATTGGTTCTTCAAATTTTAGTTTTATCAACTTGTTTCAAATGTGGGTTTTCTAGTCTGCCAAATTATATTACCTAATCAAAAGAATGGTGTCTTTGGTGGAATTTATCTTGCTGTGTCTCAAATGAAGGTAAATGCTGGACATATTTATAGGATGTCTTGGAAGAATAAAATCTCTTTGAAATTTCCATGCCCTAATACCAGATCTAAGAATATGCTATATTCATGACAAAAGGAACTTCGCAGATGTGATTAAGGTTACTGACCTTAAAATTGGGAGATCATCATTGTAGATTCATGTGATTAGATTGAGCAGTTCTTATGACCTATAGCTCTCACCAAGTATCATGTAGTTGTTGATATCTTGGACTCCAATGGCCTGAGCTAAGATATTATGCCCCTCAGGACCCAGAGTCACAAAACACTCCCACACCTGACACCCTCCAATGGTGAAGATCTTTCTTTACTGAAGTCAGTTGATAAAGTATGGAAATGGGTGACTACTTCTTCAAATATGCAGACACCTATGTGAGGCTGAAAGGATCATGAAGAATAAGGGAAATATGACATCACCAAAGGAAAACAATAAACTTCTAGTAAATGATGCTAAAGAAATGGAGGTACATAGAGTGATAAAGAATTCAAAATAGTTGTTCAAAAGATGCCCAGAGAACTACAAGGAAATACAGATAAAAAATTTAATGACTTCAGGAAAACAATACAAGAACAAAATCATAATTTCAACAAAAAAATAGAAAACATAAAAAAGAACCAAGGGGAAATTTGGGAGCAGAAGAATACCATGACTAAAATGAAGAATTCAACAGAGAATGTCAATAGGAGACTTGACCAAGTAGAAGAAAGAGTGTGAACTCAAACACAGATAATTTGAAATTATTCAGTCAGTGGAGCAAAAAGAAAAAAAGAATAAAAAGGAATGAAGAAATCCTATGGGGCTTCTAGGATACCCTTAAGAAAAACAATTTACACATTGTTGAGTCCCAAAAGGAGAAGAGAGAAAGGGAAAGACAGATATTTAAAAAATTATAGCTGAGAACTTCCTAAATCTAGGGAGAGATTTTGTTTTCTGTTTTTTAATTTTTCTAAAAGGCTAGTCAAGTGAAGCCGTGGGAGTGCAGATGGAACAAAAAGAATCTGTAACTGGCTGTGATCAATTAATTGTAAATACCACTACACTTGGACTAGCCACTGGGGAGAGATTTGGACATCCATGTTCATAAAGCTCATAGGTCCCTGAACAAAGTCAACTCAGAGAGATCTTCTCCCAGACACATTATAATAAAGCTTCAGAAATCAAGGACAAAGAGAGAAAATGAAAACAAGCAAGAGAAAAGCTTTATCACTTTCAAAGGAACTCCCATAAGACTTTTAGCAGATTTCTCAGCAAAAACTTTATAGGCCAGGAGAGAGTGGGATGATGTATTCAAAGGGTAAAAGGAAAGAAAAACCTGCCAACCAAAAATACTTTATCCAGAAAAGTTGTACTCAATAAGTGAAGGATGGATAAGGACTTTCCCAGATATACAAGGGAGTTCATCACTATTTGCCTTATAAGAAATGCTAAAAGGAGTTCTAGAAGCTGAAATAAAAGGACACTAATTAGTAACATGAAAATATAAAAGCCTGGAAAAAGTCAGTATATAGTCAGATTCAGAATTCTCCAACATTGTAATATGGTTATGTTAAACACCCACCTCTAGTATAAAGGTTAAAGAACAGAAGTTTTATAATAGCAATGGCTACAGTAATTTGTTAGTGGATACACAATATAAAAAGATAAAAATTGTGACATCAAAAACAAAATGTGGGGGCAGGGAGAAATAAAAGGGTAGAATTTTTGTATGTAATCAAAGTTAAGATGTTATCAGCTTAAAATAGACTGTTACAAGATCTTTATGTAAGCATCAGGTTAACCACAGAACAAAAACCTCAAGTAGATTCACACAAGATAAAGAGAAAGGAATCAAAGTATACAACTATGGAAAATCATTAAATCACAAGGAAGACAGCAAGAGAGGAAGAAAACAACAAAGGAACAGGAAAATAGCCAGAAAAAATAAGATGTCATTAATAAGTCCTGATCTACCAATAATTACATTAAATATAAATGGTTTAAATTTTCTAATCAAAAGGCATAGAGTGGCTAGACAGATAAAAAAAACAAAAAAACAAAAACAAAAAAACCCCAAAAAACAAAACCCAATTATATGCTGCCTACAAGAGACTCATTTCAACTTTAAGGGCACACCTGGGCTCAAAGTGAAAGGACGGAAAAAGACATTTCATGCAAATGGAAACCAGAAGTGAACAGGGTTAGCTATACTTACATCAAACAAAATACACTTTAAGTCAAAAACTGTAAGGAGAGAAAAAGAAGGACATTTTATAATGAAAAAGGGGTCAATTTATTAAGAAAAGATAACAACTGTAAATATATATGCACCTAACATACACCTAAACATATTAAGCAATATATTAAGCATATACTAAAAGATGTGAAGGGAGAAATAGACAACAATGCAATTATAATAGGGGACTTTAATACCCAACCTACAACAATGGATGGATGATCCAGACAGAAAATCAATAAGCACACATTGAACTTGAACTATACTTTAGATCAAATGGATCTAACATATACAGAACATCCTATCCAACAGGAGCAGAATACACATTTTTCTCAAGTGCACATGGAACATCCTCCAAGATAGAGAATATCTAGTATTCTAATAGTAACAAGGCAAGCCTTAGCAAATGTAAGAAGTCTGAAATCACACTATGTCTCTTTTCTGACCACAATGATATGAAACTAGAAATTACAGGAGGAAACTGGAGATA
Source organism: Eumetopias jubatus (assembly GCF_037043125.1). NCBI lineage: Eukaryota > Metazoa > Chordata > Mammalia > Carnivora > Otariidae > Eumetopias > Eumetopias jubatus. The sequence continues at coordinate 50,972,379 of NW_028274809.1, forward strand.
TTCACAAATATGTGGAAACTGAACAACATGTACCTGAAAAATCAATGCGACAAAGAAGAAATCAAAAGGGAAATAAAAAAAGAAACAAGAGGCATCCAAATGGGAAAGGAAGAAATAAAATTATCTGTATTTGCAGATGACATAATATTATATATAGAAAACTCTAACAACGTCACCAAAATAATAACAACTCCACCAGAACTAATAAATTCTGTAAAGTTGCAGAATACAAAATTGACATATGAAAATTAATTGTGTTTCTATACACTAACAATGAACTGTCTGAAAACAAAATAAAGAAAACAATCACTTTTACAACAGCATAAAAAAAAAAAACTACTTAGGAATAAATGTAACCAGCGAGTGAAAGATCTAAACTCTGAAAAGTATAAGAAATTGATAAAAAAAAAAAAAAACTGAAGAAGATACAAGGTGTTTTATGTTCCTGGATCAGAAAAATTAATATTGTTAAAATGTCCACACTACACACAGTGATCTACAGATTCATTGCAATCCCTACCAGAATTGCAACGGCATTTTAACAGTAATAAAAAAAAAAATCCTAAAATTGTATGGAACTACAAAAGACTCCAAATAGCCAGAGCCATGCTGGGAAAGAATAAAGCCAGAGGTATCACACTTCCAGAATTTAAGCTATATCACAAAGCTAAAGTGATAAAACGGAATGGTACTGGCATAAAAACAGACATATAGACCAATGGCTTAGAACTGAGAGTACAGAAACAAACCTACACATATATGATGAACTAATATTTTACAAGAGAGCCAAGAATTTACAATGGGGAAGGGATAGTCACTTCAAATAATTGTGTTGGGAAACTGGATATTCATATATAAGACTATGAAATTGAACCCTTATCTTATACCACTCACAAAAACTGATCTGACATGGATTAAGGACTTAAACATAAGACTTAAAACAATTAACTCCTAGGAGAAAACATAGGAGAAAAAATTCCTTGGCACTGGTCTCAGCAATGATTTTTTTTTTTTTTTGATATAACACCACAAATACAAGCAACAAAAGCAAAAATCAACAACTGGGATTACATCAAACTAGTCTCTACACATCAAAGGAAACAAACAACAAAAAGGAAAGGCAAGGTAATATTTGCAAACCATCTCTCTGATAAGGAGTTAACATATAAAATATACAAGGAATTCATACAACTCAATAAAAAAATAAAATGATCTGATTAAAAAATAAGCAAAGGAAGAACCAGTATTATTAAAATGCCCATACTTTCCAAAGCAATCTATAGATTTATTGCAATCTCTATCAAAATACCAACAGCACTTTTAATAGAACTAGAACAAATAATACTAAAATTTGTATGGAACCACAAAAGACCCCCAAAAGCCACAGCAATCTTGAGAAAGAAAAACAAAGCCGGAGGTATCACAATTCCAGATTTCAAGCTATACTACAAAGCTGTGATAGTCAAAGTACTATGGTACTGGCACAAAAATAGACACATAGTATCAATGAAACAGAATAGAGAGCCCAGAAATAAATCCATTCTTATATGACAAAGAAGGCAAGAACATACAATGGAGAAAATACAGTCTTTTCAACAAATGGTACTGGGAAACCACTTTTTATACCATACACAAAAATAAACTTGACATGGGTTAAAGACCTAAATGTGAGACCTGAAACCATAAAACTCCCAGAAGAGAACATAGGCAGGAATTTCTTTGACATTGGCCTTAGCAGCATTTTTAAAGATATGTCTCTTCAGGCAAGGAAAACAAAAGCAAAAATAAACTATTAGGACTAGACCAAAATAAAAAGCTTTCTCACAGCAAAGGAAGCCATCAACAAAATGAAAAGGCAACCTACTGAACGGGAGAAGATATTTTCAAATGATATATCTGATAAGGGGTTAATATCCAAAATATATGAGGAACTTATGCTACTCAAAACCAAAAAAATAAATAAATAATCTGATTAAAAATGGGCAGAGAACCTGAATAGACATTGCTCCAAAGAAGACATTACAGATGGCCAACAGGCACATGACAAGATGCTCAACATCGCTAGTTGTCAGGGAAAAGCAAATAAAATCACAATGAGATATCACCTCACACCTGTCAGAATAGCTAGAATAAAAAAGATAAGAAATAACAAGTGCTGGTGAAGATGAGGAGAAAAAGGAACCATTGTGCACTGTTGGTAGGAATGCAAACTGGTGAGCCACTGTGGAAAATAGTATGGATGTTCCTCAAAAAATTGAAATTAGAATTATCTCATGACCCAGTAGCTCCAGTACTATTTACCCAAAGAAAAGAAAAACTAATTCAAAAAAATGTATGCACCCCGATGTTTATAGCAGCATTGTTTACAATAGCCAAGATATGGAAGCAACTTAAGTGTCCACTGATAGATGAATGGATAAAGAAGACGTGGCATATATATACAATGAAATATTCCTCAGCCATTAAAAAAAAAAAAAGATTTTGCCATTTGAAACAACATGGATGGACCTAAAAGGTACAAAGCTAAGTGAAGTAAGTCAGAGTAAGGCAAATATGGTGTGATCTTACTTATGTGTGGAATCTAAAAAAATGCACTCATAGTAACAAAGAGGAGAGTGGTGGTTGCCAGGGAATAGGGGTTGGAAAACAAGGAGATTTTGGTCAAAGGATTTTGGACAAACGTCCAGTTATAAGATGAATAATTTGGGGGGATCTAACATACAGTATGGTGACTATAGTTAACAATACTGTATTGTATACTCTAAAGTGGCTAGGAGACTAGCTCTTAAATGTCTCACCATAACAACAACAACAATAGCAACAAAATGGCAATTGGGTGAGGTGAAAGATGTATTAACTAACCTTATTGTGGTAAATATTTCACAATACATATGTATATCATACCCTCACACTCTACACCTTACATTTACACAATGCTTTATGTCAATTATATCTTCATTAAGCTGGAAAGAAAATGAACTGGCACCACATCAATTTAAATGACTATATGACTGAAGAAAGAAAAGGTCACTAAAACTAGCACACAAAACTCTGTAAAAAACATTAATACAGGGTGCCTGGGTGGCTCAGTTGGTTAAGCGACTGCCTTCGGCTCAGGTCATGATCCTGGAGTCCTGGGATCGAGTCCCACATCGGGCTTCCTGCTCGACGGGGAGTCTGCTTCTCCCTCTGACCCTCTTCCCTCTCGTGCTTTCTATCTCTCATTCTCTCTCTCTCTCAAATAAATAAATAAAATCTTTAAAAAACAAAACAAAAAAAAAACATTAATACAGATCAGATGAAAACGGAGAAAAAAATTCTGCCATGAATTTGAAAACAAAAGCTTAGTAAGGCAACAACTTCTTTAAAGGAAAACCAAAAAGCAGAAACAAAAAAGTAAGGAAGATAGCAAGGTAAAAATAAGTTTTGAAGTTTTGGCTAGAAGAACTTAGGAAAAAGTAGAAATAAAAAACAAAGCCATCACAGAAATGTAAAGAACAAGAACAAGGGAAAATAGACATATGGTTTAGGGACATAAAAGTTAGAAATAACAAAAGTGATCTAAAGGATTAGAGAAAGATGGTAAATACTGAAGTTAGGCAAATAAAAATGTAACATTGTATAATTAGGGTCCCTAAAGAATAAAGATATAACTCAAGAAAATCTTGGTGAAATAAAATATTTGAATTATATAATGAAAGGAAACACCATGTCCCAGGGGAAATTAACCCAGAATGGTCAATACCGAAATATCACTTCATGAAAGTATGGGACTTATGGATAAAGAATGAATCCTTTGGACATCTAGTCAAAATGGTTAAGTTACACACATAAGGGAGAAAAATCAGGTTGACCTCAGATTTCTCAAGTAAATTCAACTTTAGAAGATAGTAGAACAAACCTTGCAAGATCCTCAAATAATGTGTGACCCAATAATTTTCTAACCAGCCAAACTCTTCTTTAAGATTAAAGGCTAGAAAGAACTGTTTTGAACATGAAAGAATTCAGGGAATACTTTGCTATCTACTCTCCATCAGTTAACTACTAGGGAACACATAAAAACATTGTTTGAAGACAATATGATTGTATAAAAAATACTATCAATTGAAAACCTACCACATAAAAGAACATTCAGTAAAGTAGTGGGACACAGAATTAACACAGAGAAATCAACAGTTTTTATTATACAAGAAACAACTATGATATAATAGAACAAATGATTCCAGGTATTATTTTAATACCTAGGAATAAATGCAATAAGACATATAAAACCTATATTTAGAAAACTTTAGAATACCCCTGAAGGATATAAAAGAAGAACTGAAAGAATGGGAAGACATACCAAGGTTTTGATAGGAAAATCCAAAATCATAAAGTTATCAATTCTTCATAAATTATAAAGTAATCCAATATAAATTTCTTCAATTCTTCATGATGTAAATTTAAAGTGATCCATTAAGAATACCAAGTGTTTTTAAACTAGAAAAACTGATTATGAGGTTTATATAGAAAAAATATACAAACAGGAAAATTGAGAAAAACTTTGACAAAAGGAGCAATAGGGGTAGGGGCTAGATTTCCTGGAAGTAAAACATTTTATGTCTCAATAATTCAACAAAGAATATGTATATCACTAAGTAAACAGCCAGAAATAAATGATACTAAAATCTAGTATATTACAAAAGGCTATCTCAAAAGAGGGTAAAAGTGGATTATTTAACAAATGGTCTTAGGACAACAGGTTGCTTTCTGGAGAAAATAAAATTGGATCCATTTGTACATTATATACTATGATAAATTCCAAATGCTTCCAGAATTTACATATAAAAAAGAAGCCCTTAAATTCCAGATACAAATTCATTTTTCAGTGGGAAGGCTTTTCTAAGTAGGAATCAAAATCGAGAATCTGCAATAAAAAGATTAGTTAATTTGGAAATATAAAAAGAAAACAAAATTCTTCATGACATAGCACCACATGGTAAATCAAAAGACATATTGCAAACTTGGAAAAATTCTGCAATCTATTTCACGAGCAAAGAGTTAATCTCACCATTATACAGAAAGCTCCTAAAGCTCACCAAAAGACTGCTAATCCAAAATATAAGAACGCAAAAAATATGAACAGCTCACAATTAACAAAATACAGATAATTTAAAAACATATAAAAAAGTAGTAACCTCTGAGAGACGTGTATATGAAAACTGCACTGGTGCTGTTTCTTCTGTCATACTGGCAAAGTTTTGAGTATTATAATGTATCTATTGGTAACAGGAAACAAGCACTCCTATTCATTTCTCACAGGGATGGAAATAAAATGTTTATTTATAAAGGGCAATTTAACATTTGTCAAAACTACAAATGTACATTTCACTTTTTAACCAGTAACTTTATTTCTCATAGATAAATTCTTACACACGTGAAATGATAGATGTACAAATTTATAGGGTATATTGGTTAAATAAATTGTGGTACATTAATACAATGGAATATTTTTCATTTGTTAAAAACAAACAAGAAAGTGCTCTATATAGTGACTTAGAAAGTTTTTAAAGATATAGTGTTAAATGAAAAAGTAAGGTACGGAAAAGTATAAGTTGCCATTTGTGTAAATTGAGAAAATGAATATATATATTCATTATATAAAACAGTTGTTACTGGGAAGGAAACAACAGGGACCTGGGCAGATGGAGATAATCTTGGAAGGAGTCTTCACTGTATATCTTTTTAAACTTTGTAACTTTTTTTGATCATGTGAATTATCTGTCATATAGTTAAAAGTCTGAGTTAAAAGCAACATTGATATAAAATTCTTTTCTTAAAACCCACAACATCGTTTTATCCAATCTGAAATCGTGCAGAAATGGCAAATTTTTCACTAAGGTAGAAAGCAAAAGCAAAGACCATAGCTTCATTTCTTGTGAAAACCTATCTCTGTCATCTCAAACTTCAACCATATTTCCCATCCTAAACCATTCTTTCTTAGCTCTTTCACATCTAAGCTGAAAGCAGCCTCTTTTGCCAAGCCATGGGAAGTACTAAGAATGGAGCTAGGAAGGCACATAGTCTCAACTGGAGCTAAGAATCAGTGAGGAAATATTTAAAATGTCTAGAAATACATGTGCTGAGAATTTTCAGTGAGAAGTTGGTGCAAAAGGAGGATGTGTTTAGTTGGTTTTGTTGGTTCAATGATATTTGGTTTGGGAAGGGATGTACACACATGGTGCTAAGTAACATCGAGTCCCATGGTGAGAAGCTTGTGTTGAAGACCCTTTTCAGGTCTCTTTTAATTTCAGTTACATCAGTGAGAAAGTCATGGTTTGGTGTTAATGCATCCCTTATATATTAACCTTATATCTTGTAATTTTCTATAATTGTTTAGTCATTCCTGTATAAGGAATGACTTTTTTTTGATTCTTTGGGATTTTCTACATAAACAATCATGCCATCTGTGAAAAAAGATAGTTTTCTTCTTTCTTTCTTTCTTTCTTTCTTTCTTTCTTTCTTTCTTTCTTTCTTTCTTTCTTTCTTTCTTTCTTCTTTCTTTCTTTCTTTCTTTCTTTCTTTCTTTCTTTCTTTCTTTCTTTCTTTCTTTCTTTCTTTCTCTTTCTTTCCTTCTTTCTTTCTTTCTTTCTCCTTTCTTTCTTTCTTTCTTTCTTTCTTTCTTTCTTTCTTTCTTTCTTTCTTTCTTTCTTTCTTTCTTTCTTTCTTCTTTCTTTCTTTCTTTCCTTTCTCTCTCTCTCTCTCTCTCTTCCTAATCTGTATACATTTCACCGCCTTTTCTTGCCTCATTGCTTTAGCTAGGACTTCCAGCACAATGTTGAGCAGGAGTAGTGAGACGGGACATCTTGGCTTGTTTCTGACCTCAGGGTAGAAACTTCTAGTTTCTCACAATTATGTATGATGTCAGCTGAAGGTTTTTTGTAGATGTTCTTTATCAAGTTAAGGACGTTCCATTGTAGTTCCCACTATATTCCTAGTTTGCTGAGAGTGTGTGCATGTGTGTGGTATTAACCATGAATTGGTGTTGGATTTTGTCAGATGCTTTTTGTGCATCTATTACTATGATCATATGATTTTTATTCTTGTTGATGTGATAGGTTCAGTAATTGATTTTTGAATATTCACATGCCTTGCAAACCTGGGATAAATTCTACTTGGTTATGGTATATAAGATAAAAAATTCTAAAAATCTTCTAAAGGAATTTACTACTGATGAAATAAAAAGTCTTTTTTTCATTCAAAATATAGCTATGTACCCTATTCTCTCCTCCTCACAATCAGAATATGAGAACATGTTTTCATAATGGAGTGTATCTAATTGATTTACTCTTCTAAATTTTAAAATTCAGATTATGCTATTGACATCCTTGAAGTTGCTTGGTGCTACTTATAATAATTGTAACTGCGGCTTATTTTCACATGGAGTGACATTTTATTCTTTTATTTTGCACCTGTTTCAAATATTTCTGGAACAGGTTCAAATCATTAAGATGAATGTAGTAATTAAGGGTCTGCTAAAGATGAATCATCATCCATATATGCTACATGAATTTTGATCACTCTAATATGCCACTGCTGTTAAAATAATTCATTCTCATTTCATCAAGTATTTTGTAGACTTTTATTTTCTTTTAGTCCTCACATTAGAAAGTTGGTTTTTTTCCTCTGAGTACCACAAAACGTTACCCATGTGAAATGAGGATTTTGCATTATAATACCGACACCTGCAATCCTTAGTATCACAGAAAATGGTAACAGGATCAGTTTCATGGCTACGAAAATGACAGTTAAAAACCTCTTTCAGCAAAGCAAGACTCTTCTGTTACTGCTTGATTTGTTTCAGTTGTTTGTGTTCTTCAGTCTACTCTGTTCTTGGAGTCATTTTCATTTCCTCCAATATTTATTATCTTGGTATTATGAACATATTGGAGATGGTCATAGTGCATCCTCTGTTTTTGACCTCTTCTGCAGAGAAAGTCTTCTGAGAGAACTCTGTGGGATAACTGGATTTTCCTATGTCTGGCTCAAGCTTTATTGGAGTTATGTTGGTCTATGACATCACACTGTACCCAAGTAGAGGCTCTGTGCTTCAGTTTATCTTCCATTTATCTAACTTGCCAGTTAAACTGGTACTCGACATTCCCTCTGCAAAATATAACCATGCCCAGAGCAAGCTGAATGTGGATAGTTGAGGATTGTTTTGTCATGTTCTGCTCCTTCTTCGATAGTCAAATACTTAACATTAAGTCAGGGAGTTTGTCTCCACACTTAATTTATGCCAACTTTTTGGGTAATCACAAGAACATAATTTTAATTAATTATCCCGTAAAGCTGACAAGAGTGAAAAGAAACTGATGTCTCCATGATAACTATACTGAATGTTTTGGAAAGAGTTAAAAAGGTCAGTCAAAAATCTTGTCAGGTTAAGTATTGGCAAGACAACAGTAAAAGCATTAGAAATTAATATAAAATAATTTCATATTCAGATTATTCTGAAAGATCGCATTTCTGAGATTTCTCTTCATATCAAAAAATGAAAATTGGAAATCCTAGACTGTTAGGAGTGTGATTCATGCAGGACATCATGCAAAACTCCAGTCACTGGAGTGCCATGTGGTGGATTTAGAGTTACAGAAGTTTGGACTCTACATGAAAAAACTGGAACATGAATTGTATGCCTATATATTCTAAATTCAGGTAAAATGTTTATAGTATGTACATAATACTTTTTGATGATTCAATCTTTACACCAACTGGTTTTGATTAACTGACCAGATACAAATGCTGACATGTCAGATAAGATTTCTACTGAAGTTGAACTTGAATGGCTGTCTTTTTAATCCTTCCATGTGGGCCTAAGTTTTTTGAGATAGGTAAAAGTGTGTTTTTGGAATAAATGTTTTAAGATTCAGGCAAACTGATTAGAAAGATTTAAGAGATATCTGCAATAAGGGCAGTATGGCATAGGAGCTGGAGCCAAGTGAGAAAACTGTGGATCTAGAAGTCATGTTCTTCCTATTCCCTCTGGAAGAAATCCATGACTCAAATCACAAGTTAACACTTCTCCTCTTTCCTCCATGGTTTCCTTTAATAAGGGATAAAGACTTTCATGTTAATATTAAGGGTATTCCAAATGGAAGTACTAGACGTATCACCAGACGTTTTTATTTTACTATGACTGAGGTTTTAGGCTTTGTATAAATGACTGACATTGGTGGGGGTCCTGGAAGATAATGTGGGTAAGAAACAGGAAGAAAAGCACAAACACCAGGCTTCTTAATCCAGTATTAGATGAAGAAAATTTCTTTGACTACATGGATAACGCTATTATTTTCAAAACTGTCCATGTAATCAATTGCATATTGTTGACCTAAGCAATTAAAATCTTATTAATGCTGTAATATCTACCCATTTCATACCGACCTGTTATCATACTGACATTTTAGTCTTAACTATGTTTGAGTAAGTCTATTCATCATGCCATTTTAATTTTAATTTTTTTGGTTGTAGCAAATGGAGCCAACATGACATTCGTCTTTATCTGTAACCTAGCATAACTGGAAAGAAAGTCTGTGAGACCAAAATGGATATATTATAACTGGAACACTACTAAGTCACATGGTTTGATTTTACCATGATGTCATAAAATCATTTTCCTTTTTTTTCAGTTTCTGGAAAAAATATGCCTTTTATTTAATGAAGTAAGAAATTCAGAGAGCAACAAAGCAGTTTTGGCACTATAAAGTCATAATTTGAGATAGTCCGTTATCATAAAATTGATCCTTTTACTTAAAATTTAGGGGACCTATGTAAACCTGTGTGTTTATAAGAGTAATAATCTTTTAAAATTAAATTTGAGTTGCTGTAAACAATTCTTTGTTGTATTCCATTTGCTTTCAGTTATAGAGATACTTGAAAAAATTATCTCTTAACTTTGCAAAACTGGGAAATTACTTAGTCAGTCTAGAACCCCGTTGGGCAAAGGAGCTGTGAAAGAAAGAAGGCATATTTTTTCAAGGTAAAAGAATATTGCTTTTTGTGATGTCTAACAGAGCTATCCTATAGCTAAGGAGAGAAAAAAGGCAACTAGAGCAGCAGGGGCATAATTACAAATAAAAAGGGAATTATAATTAGTTGATCTTTGAATTTAGTGTCAAATATTTAAGATGGAAGCTTTAAGCTTGCAGTTATTGTTCTATTTATTCAGGTGAATGATAAATTTTGCAAAGTTGATAGCAAAAATCTCAGATTTTGTCTATTTGGTCTCTAGGATAAAAGTGGTCTGGTTAAAATATACTGACAATTTAAAATTTTATTTTCAGTAGTGGTAGAGTTAAAGAAAGCCTACTGTGTTTTTGTTTGACTTTAAATCTGATGAAATATTTATCTGGAAAAAATATATCTGATTGTGTGTATGTGTGTGCATGTGTGTGTGCATGCATTTATGTGTTATTATCCTAAAGGCTTTCTTCCTTTTCCATCCATCTTACAACCCAAACCAACGCTCTCTCACATCTTATATACTTCAGTCTGGCAATGAATAAAACCCTCTGAAAGTTGTTTACAATTAGCATAAAAAAAAGAAAAAGAAAGTAACAACTATAATTTAGTATCAACGTATCTGATCCCACTGATTTGACTGATAATGTTTCCTATTTATGGGAATTACAAAAGCAAATTGTAATTATTGTCATTTCCCTTGCACTCTTGAGTTCAACTTATATATATGTGTGTGTGTGTGTGTGTGTCTTTTTTAAGATTTATTTATTTACCTCAGAGACAGAGAGAGAGAGCGTGAGCAGGGGGTGGGGAGGGGCAGAGGGAGAGGGAGAGAGAATCTTAAGCAGACTCAGCGCTAAGCTGAGAGCTGGATGTGGGGCTTGATCTCATGACCCCGAGATCATGACCTGAGCTGAAACCAAGAGTTGGACACTTAACCAACTCCACCACCCAGGTGCTCCTCAACTTATATTTTTAAGAACAGCAAATGTTGCAAATTTTGACAATTTCCTGACATTATACCTGATAAAAATGTAGAGAAACATTTCTATGTGAAAACCTTGCCGGAGTGGAAGAAAAGTGGATTATACAAAAGCTTTTATTTGCCTTTAGGTAAAATTTGCTTTTACTAAATTAACTTCTGTTAAAGCAAATCCCCAAATACATGGTACCTAATCATGTTTAAGTGTTTTGCAATTGTAGAGACCCAAATTCTCATTAAATGAATAAACATCAAAAAGAAAAGGTGGAAGGAGAAAAGGAGAAAATTTGCTGAGCTTATGATGTCTATGTCCTAGTGAGTCCCTGGATCCTGGGAGAGTCACAAGGAGAGAACTGGTGCTAGATTCATCCTTATGTTGAAAACTACAGATTTGTATGGAAGAACATAACATGAATAAAGGGCTGGAATACATTTTTTAGATGAAAAGAACTAATAACATTAAAATGTGAATCTTCTAAATGTTAATATAAAAATGAAACATTTTTTTAATTAGAACTCCCAAAAATTCTTTTTAATCTGATGGAGTGTTTTAAAATTTTTTATGAAGGAATAAATGCTTAAGATAAGGTAAGATATTTTTAAAAGAGGACTAGAGAAGGAGAACTTGCCTTACTAGATGAGAACATGATATAATTTACTGTATTTAAATCAATATGGCATTGGCATCAGACCAGACCAGTGGAAAAGAATCAAAAATCTGAAAATAGATCCTGGTGGGGATGAGAATTTAACATATGGCCAAGGTGATATTTTTACTGTTTGGGAAAATGATGGTTTTTGCACCATATGGTGCTAGCCCAACTGGCTACCCAACAGAAAATAAATAAGATTGTACCAGTACCTCACACCATATAGACAAATTTTGACATGGACAAATAGAAAAATTTTGGATGGATTAAAAATTAAATTTGACAAAAACATAATAATAAACACCTACAAGAAAATCTGGAAGAACATGGGTATAAACTGGGGAGGGGGGGAGGAGAGTTTTTTTTTTTAATTAAATAGAAAAAACAATATATTTGGAAAATATATTCACATGAAGAACACAGAAGACTAATATCTATAATACACAAAGAGTTCTTACAAATGTACGATAAGATAATCCAAGAGAATGTGCAAAGGCTAAAACTAGGCAAATATAGAAGATCTAATAACAGATTCAAACTCCTCATAGGCAGGCAAAAGTAAATTAAATTTACACCTGTGTATCTCTTAGACTAGCCAAAATTAAAAAGAAGGAATATACCACTTTCTGCCCAGGAATGGAGAGGTGAGTGTATTTTCAGATTTTACTAACAAAAATGTAAATTATTGCATCCTTTTTGGAAAGCAATGTAGTACTGTCTATTAAAAGAAACAAATGCATAGTTGACTTTGATCTAGCAGTCTCTCTCTTAGGAATCTGGCCAGTAGAAATAATAGCACCCATGAAGATTGTATACAGAATATTGGTTGTAACATTATTCATAGTGGCAAAGAATTGGAAACAAAGTGAATGCCCATCATAACACATTTATACCATGGACTATTTTGTAGCCATTAAAAAGACTGTATAGTCCCATACTAGGAAACTTGGAAGGATTTCCATGAGGTATTGTTAAGTGAGAAAAGCAATGTGCTGATGATGCTGCATAGTATCCAAGTTTTGAAATATAAGTGAGATTCCCCACACTGTAAATATATGTGTATTTTGTAAATACTTAAAATTTTATAATCTAAGAGTCTTTGTCACCTGGGTTACCTAGGTGGTGATGGTGGCAGTGATGCTATGGGTAGACAGAAGAAAGAAAAGAGAAGGGTAATGTATTAGGTTTTTTTGTTGTGTAACAAGTTAACACAATTTTAGAAGCTTAAATCAATATACACCTATTTTCTCATAGTTTTTATGGGTCAGGAGTCAGACCTGCCTAGCTGAAACCCCTGCTAAGCATCTAGTAAGGCTGCAGTTATGGTGTTAACAGGACTGAATTCCCTTCTGAAGCTCATGATGCATTTCCAAGCTCACATGACTGTTGGTGGTATTCATTTCCTTGTGACTGTATGGCTGAGAGACTTGTCTTCTCACTGGTTGTTGGCTCCAGGTCACCGTAATGTCCTAGAGCCCACCTGCAGTTTCTTGTCACATGTCTCTTTCCATAGGCTGTTCACAACATGGCTGTTTGCTTTTTCAAGGCCAGCAGGAGAGTCTTCTATTGCTAAATCAGCTAAGATGGAGTCTTACAAAAAGGAAAGTAACCAGAAGAGTGACATCCCATCCCATCACCTTTGCCATATTCTATTGGTTAAGAGAAAGGTCCCACCAACACCCAAAGGCAGGGGATTATTACAAGGATATGGATCACTGGAGGGGGTCAAAATTAGAGTGTGTCCATCACAGAGAGCCAAACAATGAAAATAAATAATATTTCAAAAAGACCAAAAGCTAATAGAAAACAAACTATTAATACAATCATACTATATAAAATTATACATGTGTATTAAATAATTCTGAAAAATAAAGGTATAAAAAAAAGAAAATGACTGCCATGTCTCATATCATTAGTATTATGCATTCCCGTGGGTTTTTCATAGACCATTAATATGATATGTGGTACCATGTTACTTCTTTGTGTTCTTCATGAAGAATGTGCCTGTTGTTTTCCTCCATATTTCACCCATTCTAACATGCCCTCAATTGTCAGAGGCCCGTTATTTTGTGTTCCACAATGAAAGAAAATAGAATGCTAGTTAAACTAGGCTTTCCTCGCACCATTTATTAAGAGATATATGCCAATTTAAAAGATATGAATATCTTAGGGTTGATAAAAATTACTTGGAGGCATTTTCTCCTTGGGAAAGCTCTCTTTAGCTTCCTGCTGGAGGACCTTAGAGCCCAGTGGGTTACCTCCTTCCTCTGACTTTGCTTGCTGAGAGCTACTGCTTGCCTCAAATCCTTCTATTTTCTCAAAATGTAAATTAGGACTAACAATAATTAGATTTAGGCCAGACAAGGATAAGTAAGATACTTCGTAAGTACGATTCCTCTGAAGTCATTCAATGATTCTAGGGCACTAGGATTCTATTTCTAGGCAACAAATACAGACTCTCTGAATGCATATTTTTCTTTTGTTTTCTTTTTCATTTTTTTTGTAGAAAGAAGTACTGTTAAGGTGAAAATAGTATAAGAAAAAAGTTTAATTAATTTTTAATCATCAGCCACAGATGTCTGGAAAATCTTTTAGCTTAGCATGGCAAATTGATGTAATTATAATATTGTGTATGAACAATGTTTTTCCTTAGATAAAATGAATGCTAATCAAACCTGAAAAGTAATTTAAATGAACTATATCTTAAAGCAATTTCAAATGCACTGAAAGTGACTTGATTTACTTGAAAGAGATTATAATTTTTAAAACGAAGGAGATTTGCTCTTTGGCCATTTCTTTGTTTCAAGTCTCCTGTATATTAAAAAACATTGCTGCTAAATTGTATATGATATCTATAGCATCCTCCAGAATGACTTCTATCATGCTTTTTCTGTACCAGTACAAGGATTAATATTACAAGCTCTAAAATTAGTTTAATATATTTAAGAAGTCTTTGAAATGATTAGAATTTTCAAAAGGAACAGCCTAGATTGCTACCTTTAAAAAATTACAGATAGCATTATATTTATATTCTTAGGCTTTAGAAAACTTCAAGTGTCCTTTGCTTCCATTAAATATTTTGCAGATCTCAAAGCTTTTCTCTAACCTTCTTCTGAAATTGAATTTCATGGTGCTATTCTAGTTTTCATCAATAAATCTTTAACTAGAATGCCAGGAATTTATTTATATTTCCTGTTTCATAGTGACCTGAAGCTATCTGCTGTTCAAGTTTGCTTTTTGTTTCAGAAATCAGTGACAGCATATCAAATAGAGCTTCAAGCTGGAGTCTCATTTTCAGTCATCCTACATATCTCCCATATGCAGATAGCCTACAGATTTCAAAGGCAATGGTGAGCAGCAGGTGAGCAGGATCAGCTCCCCCATTCATGCTTTGTCAGTATTACCATCTACCATTGTAAGAAGTAACTTTTCTTTCTGCCTTTATCTCTGATCTCAGTCATTGCTTGAATTTTATCTTTGTACGTCTTCCTAATTCCCTGTCTTCCCTTTTGTTTTTCTCACAATAGATGCCAGCACTATGGCACATGTTACTATATATGAGGAAGGATGTGTTTATTAGTAAACATAAATGCTTGGGTTTCTTTTCTTTTGAGCTAGAAGTACATGATAGCTTGACTTTCTAGCCCTGGGTCCTTCAAAAATATATCTTGTGTTTATGATATTGTGTGGTATTGACAAGTTAAAAGCAATGTAAACTGGTTTCACATTTTCATGTTTTTCTCTTATTCAGTGTTCTCACATGAAAGCTGGAAGACTTAGACTCTCCTAGAACTGGTGAGGCGGTCCAGTTTGCCAGCCAAGAGTTATTTCCCAAACCCAGTGTAAATTGGTTTCATCTAAATTCTGCTCCCTAAAACAGAGAGATCTCTTTTCATGGTGGTATTCCCACATTTAGGCAGGTGCCTCAAACTCAACCTCACCTGTTAAAAGTCCAGAGGAGGTAGCAGATATTTGGAAGAAATAGTAAAAGAGAGTCAAGCTAACTACCGAAATCTCTAATCTCTATACCTGTATCCAGTCAGAGCACCAGAACATGTACCCCCGAAGAGCTACTTCACCTTGCCGTCATTCCATGGTATTTCTAAGATTTTGTCTTAGCTCCAGTTGCTCTAATACCATAGATTGAATGGCTTAAACAACAGAAGTTTATTTCTCACAGTTCTGGAGGCTGGAAGTCTGAGATCAGAGTACTAGTATGATTGGGTTCTGGAGAGGACCCTCTTTCTGGCTTGCTGATGGGTACCTTCTGCTGTATCCTTTCATGGTGGAGAGAGGGAGCTCTCATGTCTTTTCTCACAAGGGCACTAATGCCATCATGGAGGATCTACCCTCATGACCTCATGTAAAACTAATTACCTCCCAGAGGCCCCATCTCCCAATATGAGGGAGAAACAATGGATTATCTTTTTTTTTTTTTAAAGATTTTCTTTATTTATTTGAGATAGAAAGAGCAAAAACATGAGTGGGGGTGGGGAGCAGAGGGAGAGGGAGAAGCAGGGAGCCCGATACAGGGCTCTCTCCCAGGATCCTGAGATCATGACCTGAGCCAAAGTCAGACACTTAACTAACTGGGCCACCCGGGCGCCCAACAATGGATTATTTGTAAAATGATAATCAAAGATTAAAAGAAAAGTTATCTTAAATGGTTGAAATATTTGATGGGTTTAGAAAATAATATGTTTGTTTATTTATTTATTTATTTATTTATTTATTTATTTATTTAAAAGATTTTATTTGTCAGAGGGAGAGAGAGAGAGCACAAGCAGGGGGGCGCTGCAGGCAGAGGGAGAAGCAGGCTTCCCGCTGACCAAGGAGCCAGATGTGGGACTTGACCCCAGGACCCTGGGATCATGACCTGAGCAGAAGGCAGACACTTAACTGACTGAGCCACCCAGGTGTTCGAGAAATAACAATATCATTTAAAAAAATTGATGTTTCCTCCCGATATTTCCCCTTAGGAGAGTGTGTTAGGTTGTAAAGTAAAAAAAAAACCAAAAACCCGAAACTGGAGTCTCTGGCTTTTGTGTTTCCAAAAGGCACAGCCACACTGTGGAGATTACATTAGGTGCTCTTTGAAGCAAAAACATCTGATAGAGAAAGAAAAGATTCTTCTACTCTCAAAACAAGATTAAGGATGGAAGTTTCCAGCGGAGATAGCCAAATATTCTCCCAGGCTTGAAGGAGCTTGTGGTTTTTGGTCACAGAGAGGGGGATGTATACCCCTGCTTCTGAGACAGAATCTTCAATTTTCAAACTTAGAGTTTTGGGATGTGGCAAAACTTCAAAGAGGGAATGATTGTTTGATGCAACTGGGCAGAAAGAACAGAGAGAGCCCTCATAGAGACGATTCCTGGTCCCTAAGTGCTATGGACTGAATGTTTATACTCCCCCTCCTTCCAATTCATATGCTGAGACTTAATCCACAAAATGATGGCATTTGGAGGTGCGGCCTTTGAGTGCTAGTTAAATCATAAGGGTGGAGCCCTTATGAATGAGGGGGGGGCGGGCTAGTGCCTTTATAAAAGAGCCCCAGAGATACTCACCATATGAGGTCCCTTCCATCTTTTGAGGACCCAGTGAAAAGTCAGCAACCTACAATCTGGAAGGGGACCTCACCAGAACTTGACCATGCTGGCACTCTGATCTCAGACTTTCAGCTTCCAGAACTGTGAGAAATAACTTTCTGTAGTTTATAAAGCCACCCAGTCTATGGTATTTTTGTTAGAGCAGCCCTGAAGTACAAAACCACTAAGATTAATATAGAAGCAATGGAGAGAACCTCTGTACCTGAATCCAAGCAGGAATGAAGATTGTCCTAAGAGTGTCATGTGTGGGCTGATGATTGGATAAGATGATGGATATCCTAGGGAATGTCTACAGAATCCTATCAATTGATGTCCAAATGTGTTCTACCCCATCCTCTGGCAGTATGTAAACACCTAGGATTTAGAGCCCCGGAAAAGTAAAAACTGGGAGCTCAAATTAGCTAAGATTAAGGTTTTTCATCCTGATGAGATCGATGTTCAAAATAGAAATTGAGTTTCAGGCAAGTAAAGAAAGTTATAGTTTTTTATATATGTCTGTGAAATTAAATTCTTAAGGAATGTGAAAAAGATGAGTGCTTATTACCATTCACATTCTTTTAATGGCATTAATAAACAATCTTGTAACTGTAAAAGGCTTCAATTTCATAGTATGCTAGCCTCTATTTCCTGTTTTAGGAGCTTTGTAAAATTTATTAATTAAATAATTTTTAAATCCTTGGTCTATTTATTCTAGTATAGGGGATAACAATGGAAAATAACTTTGCCACAAGAGAAAGGTACAATCTTACAATATTTTTGACAGAGTAATTTACCATATACATCTTAATAAATTTATGGATGCTGTGACTAAAATAAAAAAATTGTGTGAAAATGGATTTCAATTAGGATTATTAGACTGAATAACTATTTGAAAAATCATCAAAAATAAAATAATTAAAATTAATATTAATATAAAAATGCATTAAGAGACTCAAATAGACTCATCTGATTACTACTGAATAAAGAAATACATTAAAAAATTACATTTTTTGGGACCCTGCACTTGGCTTAATTGCCACTAAAAATACCAGCAAATCTTCTCTGAGAGCCCAGGGGCATGAAAATCTCCTGAACTTACATGTGTGATAACTCTAATACATTCTCAAGGAAAATTTGATAAAAGGAACAAAAATATTTCTCATAACAAGGTATTTACAGTGATGTAAAATCTTACAATATCAGTGTTTCACAAAGGCTATTTCCCAATATCAAAATCCTCTCTGAAGATTTTTTTCATGCAGGATCATGTAGCCACTCTGTGTGTGGCTCTGACAAAGTCCGCAGCATTTCCCTCTGTTGCTGTGGTTTGCTCACATGACTGCTCTTCTGGTCACTGGGGAGTATAACTAGCTGCACATTTCTCTGCTTGTTTTGGTCACACGGTGTCTTCCCAGAGCTTATTCTTTTTTTTTTTTTTAAGATTTTATTTATTTGATGCAGAGAGAGAGAGAAAGAGCGAGCACAAGCAGGGGCCGTGGCAGGCAGATTGAGAAGCAGACTACCTGCTGAGCAAGGAGCCCGATGCAGGCTCAATCCCAGGACCCTGGGATCATTACCTGAGCCGAAGGCAGACATCTAACAACTGAGCCACCCAGGAGCCCCTTCTCAGAGCTTATTCGTTCTCACTTTCTGAGGCATCTATAATACTTTCTGAACATGGTTAGACTTTTGAACTTCACACATCAGTAGTATTTCCCCTCAATTTTTGAGAATTATCATAGTGGGATTTTTCTATTTGGCCAAGTATGTTAATAAAATGAACCAATTACTACCCATTTTTATTATAGTGGATAAATGAATGTTTTTGTAAGGGAAATAGGGAAAACATAATGGCAGAAATTAAGAATGTGGAATTGATTTAGCTTTAGGTTAAACTTATTATAGTATCTTTTTTTTTTTCCCCCAGAGAAATCAATGACAACTTAATCACTGACTGGTGCTGGACCAAGGCCTGGAATGTGGGAGTCATTGCCCTAGATAATTCCCCCTTGTTGTGGACAATTTCAGTGGCACCCATAATTCTAACATGGTGTCAGAACAGGGGTTGTCTTTCTCTAAGGTTTATCTTCTCTTTGTAGGGCATTCATTTATTTAACAAACACAATCCAGGTCTGTGCTTTGTGCCAGGGACATAGAGATAAAAGTCCCTCCTACTGAAACTCACAGTCTGTTAACAGATATTTTTTTAGTTGAATCCTGTTACTGACTCACGTTCCTGGAAATAGCCATGTATACTGAAAATACATAAAAGAGAAATATAATACATGTCATCTTTTAAAGTAGTAAACCTATTGCCAATATGCAGAAAAAAACCTTTCAATTCTTTCTATCTTTATTAAATTCTCATTTACATCTACTCATATTTTTGTAAATGATCTTCATTTTTATTATGATTCTTACTATAAATTCTTTGGCCCCATCACTTTTTGACTATTATTGTATTGTTTTCCTTATTCATCAAACTCTTTCACTGCCTCTGCTTTCACTTGGAACTAGTAAGATATTTTGCAGTCTTTTCATTTTTTTCTTTTCTAATTCCTTCTCTTGGTTGTACTTATTTTTATTTTTCCAGCAATTTCTCACAAATAAAAAGCTCAAGCATAATAACACAATGTCCATGACTTTGAGACATTGAGCAGGGAGCACTGCAGAAATGAGAAAGAGAGTAAGATGGGTATGAATACTGAAGTTCTTCTGATGTTAAAATTAGAGCTTGGTCAAAGTTCTATCAAGGATATATGAACTTGGAAGAAAACAAAAACACCAAACTTCAGACATATGTGTTATAATTTGATAAGTATATGCTAGATGTACGTGAAAGGCTAATATGTAATCTAGATGGGTTGTGGAGGTTTCTGGAAGCAAGTGACACTTGAGACAATTTATGACAAATGAAGAGGAGTGAGTCTGTGATGAAAATGAGTGAAGCCGTTCTCACAAAGGGAAAAGCTGACACAAAGGCATGAAATGTGAGAGGATGCTGCTGCAACTCAAAGGGGGAATTACACAGTATGTGTTGTTGGGGTCTTCACAGAGATCATCTGAGTTGGGTGAACTAGATAGGCCACACACAAAGTACCGGAAATTCACAAGACCACCCTCGTTTCTGACGTCAGCTGCAACTTTGAGAGTTCCCAAGACCATCCTCAGGTTCAGTAACTCACTAGAAGGACTCATAGAACTCAGCAAAACCATTATACTCATGGTGACAGTTCATTACCACACAGGTTATGGATTAAAACAAAACAAGGGCAGATGTGCATGGCATAGGATCCAGTAGGTTTCTAGGCACAAGCTCCCAGGTATCCCTTCCCAGGGGAATTTTAAGGACAGCACTAACTATTCCCAGCAACACTGTGTGACAACATTGACAGAGTATTGGCAAGCAGGAAAGTTTACTTGGTGCCCAGAGCTTTTATTGGGGCTTGGTCACATAAATATGTTTGACACCCACATGGCTGATCTCAGTCTCTAGCTCCTCCAGAGGTCGAGCTGACACTCTGTGGCTCAAGACTCCTCCAACATAAGGACATTGTTAGCACAGACTTTCTGACATGGCCCATTGTTCCCAAGAAAACAAAGAAATACTCTTAATAGGCAAGACATTCCAAGGGCACAACCTGAGAGGTTAGCTCTCAGGACCTGAGGGCAAAGGCAAATTTCTCTTTGGGCAAGGTTAATATTTTATTATTTTTTTAAGATTTTATTTATTTATTTGAGAGAGAGTGCGCGAATGTGTGCCTGGGTGCGTGGGGAGGGGCAGAAGAGAAGGGAAAGGGACAAGCAGACTCTGCATGCTGAGCAGGGAGCTGGACATGGGGCTCAATCTCACGACCCTGAGATCATGACCTTGGCTAAAACCAAGAGTCAGCTGCTTAACTGACTGAGCCATCCAGGCATCCCATGGGCAAGGTTAATACTTTATTGCACATCAGAAAAATCTGAAATTCCAGCCATATTTCCTTCAGAGGAAGTCTTATATAAGAAATCCCTCAATGGACCAGGGGTCAGTTCCTGACCCAAAGGCATTCATTGAGGTCCAGTGAATCTCAGCCCTAGCTGCACATTGGGTTTACTTAGAGGCACTTAATATTGCTGATTTAAGTTTGCATCCCCTGACCCCAGAGATTCTGATTCAATTTGTCTGGGCCAGATCCAGGATTGGTATGTTTTAAGTTCTCCAGGTAATTTTAATTTATGGGAACAACTACATGAAATAGCTGGGAGAATTCTGCCTAGTAAAGATATTCTCAGGAGCATGATGCTCTCTATCATAATTCTGGCAGTGGATGTACACAAAGATGCAGCTTTGGGAGAAGAAGCATAAGCAAAGAAGCTGAGTCAAGAGAATGGTTTTCAACTGGAATCGCTGAGGTATCCAGAGAGACATGCCAGTTCTCATGAGGTCTTACTCTACTACTGCTCAGTTGGTTTCTTGTATGTAACTTATCCTTAGAGTGGACATCTATCATCAGCAGTAACTTGTCTTTGTGCTGTGCAATCTGAATTAATTTACGTAATACTCTGCCTGCTGCCCCTCATCTATTGGGGCAGGTTAGTTAATCTTTTGAGTCCCAGCTACCTCACTGATAAAAAGGAGACAATAGTAGATACCCTGTGAATTGTCCTAGGATTAAATGATGGAAACCTTATTCTAGCCACAGTGCCAAATTGTTTAGTTTAACCCATAACTTAACACATAAAGTAATTCATTTAATTTTTATAACAGCCCGTGAAATAAATGCCATTATAATATTCTTTTGATAGCTGAGAAACTAGGACTTATTAAAGTTAAATAATATGTTCATGGCTTTTTCTTTAATAACACTACCAGCTCATATTTTTTTGCATCCCTTACTGCTCTTGGAGCATGAGGGGAATTGATCCTGTCATTTTAGAGGGAAAAAAATTGATACCTAGGGATATCAAATGATTTAAAGTCACTTGTTGAAATGGGACTAGAACCTGAATCTATTGGCTATTGTTCAGGAGGCTTTCACTGGACCTTACTTCTGTGGAAATGGGAAAAGAAATTTATTTAATAATTTCACACATCCTCAAATTATTTGTCATAGCCACCTCGTTATAGGAAATAGTGAAAATGGCATGAATCTGAACTCAATTACAAATCTATTTTCAGGAAAATAGAGTATTCTAGTTAATCAAGTATTCCGGTTAACCAAGACTTTCTATACATGTCATATAGGATTTGTCTATTTTAAAAATCCCCTCAATATTAAAACTCTATAGGAGATACTGTACTTTATGTTTGCTAATTTGTAAAACAGTTTCTTGCTATGGCTTAGAATCAGAATACCATCTCCTCAGGCATAACTGAATAAACTAGATTATTTTAAATATTATATATTAAAGTGGTAGTTTCATAAAGTTTTCACATAATAGTATTGCGAAAATGAAAACTCAGTTAATCATTCAGGAGATTGCAGAATGAAAATTTGTAGAGTTTCTCTGGTTGTTCCTTTAGACGCTTTTACATAAATCATAAACTCTAACTTTCACAAATAAAGTTGGTTTTATATTCATTTTACAGATAAAGAAAATACACCTCAGAGGGATTAATTCAGAGGTTCTTAAACGTTTTCAGTTCGCAGTATCCTTTGTGTCTTAGTAATTTTTCATGACATCACTCTGCCAAAAGACATACCTAAAAGTTTCCTTTATTAAGTTGTTGGTCCCAACTTAGGTTCTAAC
Organism: Eumetopias jubatus; assembly: GCF_037043125.1. Classification (NCBI taxonomy): domain Eukaryota; kingdom Metazoa; phylum Chordata; class Mammalia; order Carnivora; family Otariidae; genus Eumetopias; species Eumetopias jubatus. Next base: position 50,995,328 of record NW_028274809.1, read on the forward strand.
AATTTAGCACCCATTTGAAAATAGAATATACATAAATTAAAATCAAAATTAATATTTTTACTTCATTCTTAAATACCCACAATTACTAGTAGGATGTGTGTGCCTGCTGGGCCCTGAACAACTTTGCAAACAGCACAGATTGCATGTTATCACTTTCATTTCCTGTTCTACATTGACTTTCAAGTGATACTAGCTTTTTATTACACCAATTGCTGAAAACCCAGCTTTGCAAAGACACGACATCATTGAAAGACATGTAGCATGATCCAATGTTGATAATGTAAACTAGCTTGAGCTAGTAGTTTGCACTATGTTGAAAAGATGTCAAGTCATCATGTTTCCCTTGAAAATGTAAACTATCCTATGGTGCCTGGGAATTACGTCATCACACCAGTTTGGGATACTCAGGGTTCAGTTATTTCTCAAAATGAGATAGCTAGTAAGTGTTGAAAATAGAACTTGAACCTATGGTATGTTTGTACATTCAAAATATCTTAATAACTGATAATATTTTATTTTTGTATTGACTAAGCCTTTATCAGCAGGTCATTCAAGGGAATTCTATTTAAAAACTAAGTAAATTTAAAATATTATTTGATGATGTCATTTGAAGTCGTGTAGAAGAAATGAATGAGTCATTGATAATTCTTTGTCAACAATATAATTTTAAAAACACATTAAAACAACTATCAAAAATAGTATCATGGATGTGATTTATCTCGTTTGAATCTCTTACATTTCATTTAAACCAGGATTATTTAAACTAGGATATTAAATTTATTGTGAATTTTTCAAGTTGAATTCTCATGTGAAAATTTATAACCATAAAATTATGCATTTCAAAATAGATTTTTCTTGCAGATTTGCTGTGAGAATAAAAGCTCATGATCATAAAACTCATAAAAATGATTGTGAAACTTCAGAAATGAAAAATATTGGTGCTTTATAAAGGAAACTGATTCCACAAATGATTTTTCCCTTCTCTCCTGTTGGAGCTACACAATTTGTGCTAGAAGAAAATTTTATAAAATAATATAGTCTGTATTCATTTACTTTTTTTTTTTAGAGAGCCCCGACATGGGGCTCGATCTCACAACCCTGAGATCATGACCTGAGCCAAAATCAAGAGTCTGACGCTTAACTGACTGAGGCACCCAGGTGCCCCTTCATTTAATTTTTATGCAAATATTTTAGATTGGTCTTACTTTTTTTTTGTTCAAATTAATTGACATCTTGACATGTAGAAATAGGAAATATAATAAGCCTACTTTTTTGCTCCTTTAAGAATTTGCAGAGTCATCAATGAAAAGAAAAATTGTGTACAGTGAGAACCATTTTTAATTCTTGGCTTACAACTAATTTATATAAAAATCGAATAAAATATTTGAAAACCTTTATATTGTGTTTTTTTTTTTCTCTTTCCACACTTGGATATGATTTCACTGAAGATGTGCTGGTTCCAGTTACATAGCCGAGGGTGCTCAAAGTCTAAATAAATTCCCGTGGATGCATTTGTGTATGGAAGCATGAATATGTGGGATTTATAAGAGGTAAGTATTAGAGCTTGTTCTCATTTTTTACCTCAACCCTGTTTCTGAACAATAGCCTATAAAAAGTTATTTCAATCCATAAAATTCCTTCTTTCTAATATTCTCCTGTTCTGAATACCTAGGAAATTGATGTTTTGTCTAAGCCACCTGATAACACAATTCACAAGGACTAAATTATTAAATATTAACCATATTCATTAAGAATATAGAATTCCTATATGTGAGATTATTTAGATATTAATTTATAGCTTGTGCTGAACATTAAAATACTGTACATATTTCTTTTGGGTGAAATTAGTACTGGGCTGCAGTCTTCATGAAGCAAAGTATTTTGAGTTGACTCTGTCATCTCATTATGAGCAACTGGAGAATATGGAGCTGTTGGTTTGACACAGAGGTCAGTGTTGAGGTTGAGATTTTTGTCAGCAGGACATGGAAAGTGTCTGAGCAGCAGGCCCAGCTATTTCTTGTTTTGGAGTGGTTGGCAAATATCATCATTCATTTATATTTAACTTTGTTACTTGAAGTCAATCATCAGTTTTAAATATAATTCCTAATATTTGGTTATTTTTGTACCTTGCAATTCTTTTGCTTTCAAATAGACCTGATTCTGCCCCCCCCATTCTTTTCCTAATATATATTTCTTGACAGTGTAAATTGTTAAATTTAAAAGTAATTACGAAGGGAAGCTATAAAATCACCATCTTTGGAAATCTTTAATAGTATGGTAGATTTTTCTGGGGTTCTTTAGGTTGTAGTTTAAGGCCGGTGAATAAATCTACTAGTCTTATGGTTCTGGAATCCACTGCTATTTCAAGCAAAATGGAAAATGAATTGAAATTTAAATTTGCTGACGGTTGATACTGGTTGAGAAGACTAGACTGATGAAAAGTATAACAAAGGAATACTGTGCTTGGGATTACTTTGTTTATGTCAAATCTATCTTTTGGCATATATATTTGAAACATATTTTTTTGGGGGAAGGCGTTTCTTCTCTTTGAAGTCACTTTTATCTAGTGTTATCTTGAAGCTTATTTTTCTAGTTTCTTCCCACTTCTCAGCCCTCTCCCCCACACCCACATTGTAGGTGGTGAATAGTTTGGAATTTTAGGTGTTGAGTAATTCTATGTTATACAGCACCTCAAATTGGTAGTACATGGAATTGGCAGTGGCCTGAATCAGTTAATTGTGCACTTCAAGTATGGAAGTCAGGAAATTGGAGGTCCAGGGAGACATAGAGGAAACTGGGCATTATAAGGGTAGAGCCACGTTTACTGCTTAAATGTCAGGTGTGCCCTGGATGGAGGAGTGAGGAAAGGAGGGACAGATGTGACAAAGATCATCTCCAAAGGCTCTGATAACCTCAGATTTTGCTTCTAATCTAAAGACTTTACTTGGAAATCTTTTCAAAGAGATTTGTATCTTCTGATGACAAATAAGTGGTCAAAAAACCAAAAAATTGACATTGTCTGCACTGAGCTTGCATTTGCTTTCCTTAGTTCTGGTATATGAAATGCTTTGGAACAACTTTTATATATTTTATTCTCTTAGTGTTTATAGCATTAATAGCTTATATTGTTAAATAAGAGTATCTTTGCCTTCTATCTTCTTGTTTTTAAGATACTTCATTTTACTTTCACTTTTCAATTTATCTTTTTGCTCTTTTTTTAAGTAAGAATTTTATGACTTTCTTATAATTTAGTTTTACCTAATGATATTCAATTTTGAGCCGTTGGTTTTGTCTTAACATTTTTAAAAAATTAGGACAATTTTAAAAAGTAGTTTTAGGTTCACAGGAAAATTCCTGTACAGAAGACAGGCAGATAGCCTGGGGGCAGAAGGCATGATCTGAGGATCTCCTGGGATGCACTGGGAAAATGGTTCCCCCTTCTAGGAGCACATCTGAGAGAGGTGGCATTGCCTCTCTGGGGACAAAGGAGAGGGTGGGTGCCATTTCCCTCCTCTGCCCCTCAGCATAGGCACAGAGACACCTGCTGAGGGTTCCTAACCTGGACACTGGATCTTTACTGTGCTTTACACCAAATCCCATGCTTCTGTGGTTTTTTTGGCCATTCTGGGTCAAACCTTCATCAATCCCAGTGCCACAAGACCCTCCCCCAGAAGATGGGCACAGGTCCCTGCCACACCAGGTTACTAAAGTTTGTAGTTTCAAAACTCAGCCGGCCTGACTGGTATAGAGCCCAAAGTGCACTGCTTTGCTCCAGGCAGGCAAGCAACCTGGACACAGTGTGAAGGCGGTGATCTGAAGGACACCTGGGATGCATGAAGGAAACTGTTCACTCTTTTGTGTTTCCCTGAAAGCAGCAGGCGTGAACTCCCCTCTCTGGGGATGAAGGGGCCGACTGGTCCCATTTCCCTCCTCTGTCCCTCAGCATAAACTAACTTCAGTAAATAGCACAGTGCCAACACTGGTGGGCTAAACTGTTTACACCAAGCCCTGCCATCCTGCACTCTGCTGGTACTGCATTTCTTGGGCAAGTGTGCCTGAGAACCAAAGCAGCAGGCCTTTCCCCCAGAAGACCAGTACGAAGCCCTGCTTGAACCACATCTACTGACCATAGAGTTCTTCAAAGCTTCAGCTCTAGTGGAAATAACATCAGGTCTCTTTTAACAAGCAGACCAGAGCACACCTAGTTTAAACTCACCAAACTCTGGCCTGGATCCAAATATTTCCCACTGCAGGCAAGGAGAAACTCTGCAGAGGACTGACCTGAGGGACAGAGCCAAAACACAGCAGTAGAGTGTATGCAGCATAAACCAGAGGTATTTCCTGAAGCCCTGGAAGGTATATGACTTTTACTTCATATAGCCATTACTCTCAGGAGCAGGAAACATAACAAGTTTTCCTAAAACACAGAAGAAAACAGAGATATAGACAAAAAGCCAAGATGGAGGAATTCATTTCAAAAGAAAGAACAAGAAAAGTTCATGGCCACAGATCTAATTGAAACAGATATAAGTAATATGCCTGATCCAGAATTTAAAGCAATAATCATAAGGATACTAGCTGGGCTTGAGAAAAACATAGAAGACACCAGGGAGTTTCCCACTGCAGAGATAAAGGAGCTAAGAACTATTCAGGGCAAAATGAAAAATGCAGTAACTGAGATTTGAAACCAATTGGATGTAATGACCATAAAGATGGAAGAAGCAGAGAAACAAATAAGTGATATAGGATAAATTACGGAAAATAGTGAAGCTGTACAAAAGAGGGAAAGAAAATCTTGGATCATGAAAGTAGACTTAGAGAAGTCAGTGAGTCCATAAAGCATAATAACATTCATATTATAGGAGTCCCAGAAGAGGAGAGAGAAAAGGGGGCAGAGGGTTTACTAAAGGAAATTATAGTTGAAAACTTCCCTAATCTGTGGAAGGAAACAGACATCCAAATCCAGGAGATACAGAGAGCCATCAAAATCAACAAAAACAGGCTAATACCAAGACATAGCGTAGTTAAATTTGCAAAAAATAGAGATTAAAAATGAAGGGGCGGAAATCGGAGGGGGATTTGAATCATGAGAGACTGTGGACTCTGAGAAACAAACTGATGGTTCTAGAGGGGTGGGGGTGGGGGAATGGGTTAGCCTGGTGTTGGGTGTTAAAGAGGGCATGTATTGAATGGAGCACTGGGTGTTATATGTAAACAACGAATCATGGAACACTACATAAAAAAAAAAAATCCTAAAAGCAACAAGACAAATGAAGTCCCTAATCTACAAGGGAAGTCAAATGAGGGTAACAGCAGATCTCTCCACAGAAACTTCATTGGCAAGAAGAAAGTGGCATGATATATTGAATGTGCTGAATGGGAAAAATATGCAGCCAAGAATACTCTATCCAGCCAGGCTATCATTCAGAATAGAAAGAGAGATAAAGTGTTCCCCAGGCAAACAAAAACTAAAGGAGCTTGGGACCACTAAGCCAGACCTGCAAGAAATATTAAAGGGGACTGTTTGAATGGAAAGGAAACACCCAAAGCAACAAAGCCTAAAAAGGAACAGAGAGAATCTCCAGAAAGGACAAAACAATTAATAAAATGGCACTAAAATCATATCAATAATTACTCTGAATGTAAATGGACTAATGGCTCCAGTCAAAAGACATAAGGGGCCAGAATAGATAAAAAACAAGACTCATCTATAAGTTGCCTACAAGAGACTCATTTTAGACCTAAAGTCATCTGCAGACTGAAAGTGAGGGATGGAGAAATATTTACCATGCAAATGGACATCAAAAGAAAGTGAGTAGCCATACTTATTTCAGACAAACTAGATTTTAAACCAAAGACTGTAACAAGAGATGAAGAAGGGCACTACATCATAACAAAGGGGTCTATCCAACAATAAGATATAACAATTGTAAATACTTATGCTCCCAACTTGGGAGCACCCAAATATATAAAACAATTAATAACAAACATAAAGGAACTCATTGATAATAATACAATAATAGTAGGGGACTTCAGCACCCCACTTACAGCAATGGACAGATCATCTAAGCAGAAAATTAACAAGGAAACAATGTCTTTGAATGACACACTCAACCAGATGGACTTAGCAGATATATTCAGAACCTTTCAGCCTAAAGCAGCAGAATACTTAATTCTTTTCCAGTGCACATGGGACATTCTCCAGAATAGATCACATACTAGGTCACAAATGAGGCCTCAACAAGTACAAAAAGATTGAGATCATAACCATGCGTGTTTTCTGACCACAACACTATGAAACTTGAAGTCAACCATAAGAAAAAATTTGGAAAGCAAAAATACATGGAGGATAAAGAATATCCTACTAAAGAATGAATGAACCAACTAGGAAATTAAAGAAGAAACAAAAATACATGGAAACAAATGAAAATGAAAACATGATGGTCCAAAACCTTTGGGATGCAGCAAACACAGTCATAAGAGGGAATTATATACAATAAAGGCCTACCTCAAGAAGAGAGAAAAATCTCAATTATACAACCTAACATTACACGTAAAGGAGCTAAAAAAAGGAACAGCAAACAAAGCCTAAAGCCAGCAGAAGAAGGGAAATAATACAGATTAAAGCAGAAATAAATGATACAGAAACAACAACAACAAGAAAACCCCAGTAGAACAGATCAATGAAAACAGGAGCTGGTTCTTTGAAAAAAATTAATAAAATTGATAACCCCCTAGCCAGACTTATCAAAAAGAAAAGAGAAAGGACCCAAGTAAATAAAATCACAAATGAGAGGGGAGAAATCACAACCAACACCACAGAAATACCAACAATTATAAGAGAATATTATGAAAATTATATGTCAACAAATTGAGCAATCTGGAAGAAATGGATAAATTCCTAGAAACAAATAAACTACCAAAACTGAAACAGAAAGAAATAGAACACTTAAACAGACCAATAACCGGAAAAGAAATTGAATCAGTAATAAAAAATTTCTCAACAAGCAAAAGTCCAGGGCCAGATGGCTTCACAGGTGAATTCTACCAAACATTTAAAGAAGAGTTAATACTCACTGTTCTCCAACTATTCAAAAAAATAGAAATGGAAGGAAAACTTCCAAATTCATTCTATGAGGCCAGCACTACCCTGATACCAAAACCAGACAAAGACTCCACTATAAAAGAAAACTACAAGCCAATATCCTGATGGACATGGATGCAAAAATTCTCAAGAAAATACTAGCAAATCGAATCCAACAGCACATTAAAAGAATCATTCACCAGAATCAAGTGGGATTTATTCCTGGGCTGCAAGAGTGTTTCAATATTTGCAAATTAATCAATGTGATAAACTACATTAACAAAAGAAAGGATAAGAACCATATGATCCTTTCAATAGGTACAGAAAAAGCATTTGACAAAATACAACATCCTTTCTTGATAAAAACCCTCAACAAAGTAGATACAAAGGGAACATTCCTCAACACCAGAAAGGCCATATACAAAAAACCCACAGCTAATATCATCCTAAATTGGGAAAAACTGAGAGCTTTTCCCCTACAGTCAGGAACAAGACAAGGATGTCTGCTCTCACCACTTATTTAACATAGTACTGGAAGTCCTAGCCTCAGCCATCAGACAATAAAAAGAAATAAATAAAAGCTTCCAAATCAGCAAGGAGGAAGTTAAATTTTCACTATGTGCAGATGACATGACACTCTATGTAGAAAACCCAAAATACTCAGCCAAAAAATTGCTAGAACTGATACATGAATTTAGTAAAGTTGCAGGATACGAAATCAATGTACAGAAATCTGTTGCATTTCTATATATCAATAATGAAGCAGTCAAAAGAGAAATCAAGAAGTTGACCCCATTTAAAATTGCACCAAAACCCATAAGATACCTAGGAATAAACCTAACCAAAGAAAAAATCTGTACTCTGAAAACTATAAAACACTTATGAAAGAAATTGAAGATGAGACAAAGAAGTGGAAAAACATTCCAGGCTCATGGATTGGAAGAAAAAATATTGTTAAAATGTTTGTACTACCCAAAGCAATCTACACATTTAATGCAATCCTTATCAAAATACCACCAGCATTTTTCACAGACCTAGAATAAACAATCTTAAAATTTGTATGGAACCATGAAGACCCTGAATAGCCAAAGCAATCCTGCAAAGGCGAAGGAAAGCAAAGCTGGAGGCATCACAATTCTGGACTTCAAGTTATATTACAAAGCTGTAGTCACCAAGACAGTATGGTACTGGCACAAAACCAGGCACATAGATCAATGGAACAGAATAGAAAATGCAGAAATGGACCCACAACTATATGGTTAACTAATCTTTGACAAAGCAGGAAAGAATATCCAATGGAAAAAAGACAGTCTCTTCAATAAGTGGTGTTGGGAAAACTGGACAGCAACATGCAAAAGAAAGAAACTGGGCTACTTTCTTATACCATACACAAAAATAAACTCAAAATGGATTAAGGACCTAAATGTGGGACCTGAAACCATAAAAATCCTGGAAGAGAACACAGGCAGGAACTTCACTGGCATTAGCTGTAACAACATCTTTCTAGATATGTCTCCTGAGGCAAGGGAAACAAAAATAAACTATTGGGACTTCATCAAGATAAAAAGCTTCTGCATGGTGAAGGAAATAATCAACAAAACTAAAAGGCAACTTCAGAATGGGAGAAGGTATTGCAAATGACATCTCTGATAAAGGGTTAGTATCCAAAATATATAAAGAACTTATCAAACTCAACACCCAAAAACCAAATAATCCAGTTAAAAAATGGGCAGAAGACATGAATAGACATTTTTCCAAAGAAGACATCCTGATGGCTAACACACATGAAAAGATGCTCAATATCACTCATCATCAGGGAAATACAAATCAAAACCACAATGAGATATCACCTCACACCAGTCAGAATGACTAAAATTAACAACACATGAAACAACAGGTGTTGGTGAGGATGTGGAGAAAGGGGAACTTTCTTACATTGTTGGTGGGAATGTACACTGGTGCAGCCATTCTGGAAAACAGTATGGAGGTTCCTCAAAAAGTTAAAAATAGAACTACCTTATGATCCAGCAATTGCACTATTAGGTATTTACCCAAAGGATACAAAAATACTGATTTGAAGGGATACATGCATCCTGATATTTGTAGCAGCATTATCAATAATAGCCCAATTATGGAAAGAGCCCAAATGTCCATCGGTGGATGAATGGAGAAAGATGTGGTATGTATACACAATGGAATATTACTTAGCCATAAAAAATAATGAAATCTTGTCATTTGCAGCAATGTGGATAGAGCTAGAGGGTATTATGCTAAGCGAAATAAGTCAGTCAGAGAAAGACAAATACCATATGATTTCACTCATATGTGGGATTTAAGAAACCAAACAGATGAACATAGGAGAAAAAAAAAGAGGGAGGCAAACCAAGAAACAGACTCTTAACTCTAGAGAACAAACAGGCTTTGCTGAGGAGGTGGGGGAGGATGGGTTAAATGGGTGATGGGGATTAAGGAGGGCACTTGGATGAGCACTGGGAGTTGTATGGAAGTGACGAATCACTAAATTCTACACCTGAAACTAATATTCCACTGTATGTTAACTAACTGTAATTCAAATAAAAACTTGAAACTACAAAAAAAGAATTGATAGGCTGGGATTCATTAAAATTAAAAATTTCTGCTCTGTGAAAGTAAATATCAAGGGAATGAAGAGACAAGCTACAGGCTGCATGGAAATATTTGCAAAAGACTTATCTGATAAAAGACTGCTAGTCAAAATATACAAAGAACACTTAAGACTCAACAATAAGAAAACAAGCAATCATATTAAAAAATAGGCTAAAGACTTTAACAAACACCTCACCAAAGAAGATATACAGATGGTGAATAAGCATATGAAAATATGGTCCACATCATATGTCATCAGGAAAATGCAAATCAAAACAACAAGATGCCATTACACACCTATTAGAATGTCCAGAATCCAGAATGCTGGCAACAATAAATGCTACTGACGATGTGGAAAAACAGGAACTCTCCTATATTGCTAGTGAGAATGCAAAATGGTACAGACACTTTGGAGGACAGTTTGGTGGTTTCTTACAAAATTAAACAAACTTTTGCCATATGATCCAGCAATCCCACTCTTTGGTATTTATCCAAGGGAGTTGAAAAATTATGTTCACACAAAAACTATACATGGATGTTTATAGCAACTTTATTCATAATTGCTAAAACTTGGAAGCAACCAAGATGTCCTTCAGTAGGTGAATGGATAAATAACTGTGATACATCCAGACTTGGGAATATTATTCAGTTCTCCAAGCAATTGAGCTATAAAGCTATGAAGACACATGGAGGAAACTTACATGCATATTACTAAGTGCAAGAAACCAGTCTGAAAAAGCTGCATACTATATGATTGCAACTATATGATATTCTGGAAAAAGCAAAACTATGGAGACAATAAAAAGACCAGTGGTTGCCAGGTGTTAAGGGAGTGGAAGGGATGAATAGGTAGAGCACAGAGGATTTCTAGGGCAGTGAAAATTCTCAGTATGATACTCTAATGTTGGATGCATGTCGTTATACATTTGTCCAAATCCACAGAATGTACAACACCATGTGTGAATCCTAATGTAAACTATGGGCTCTGGGTGAGAATGATATTCAGTGTAGATCCATCAAATGTAACAAACATAGCACTCTGATAGGGGTTGTTGATAATAGGGAAGGCTATGCATGTGTGGGAACAAGTGGTAAATAGGAAATTTCTGTATCTTCCCCCCGCCAGTCTTCTGTGAACCTAAAGCTGCTCTAAAAAATTAAGTTGAAAAAACTTGGTTTTTGAAGACCTACACCTTCTCTCATTGATTCTTTCTTCCTTAACGTCCTCCTGTGTTCTCCATATTCTTGAGTTGAGCAAATGATTACTTTTGTCATTTTAGGTGGTTCCTCATAGGAAATGCCTTTTTTCTTTTCACTGAATATAACTTTGTCTTCTCTGATAATTATAATGATTGACAGCATGTTTAAAATAAAAATCATTCAGTTAGTATTCTGGGAAACTTTCAAGAATTAGCAAATTTCCTCTTGAAATTTCTTGGGTAATATCTTAAATTTGCTATTGCTAGTTTAGTAATGGCTCGAAAAGCTGATAACACTTTGAAATAATTAGACCAGTTATCCAAACACTGCTACGTGTAAGTGGGATATCTATTTTAATGCATTGACACCATAGGTTAACCAAAAAGTATTCCAAATAAAAAATTAAGATAAAATTTGCTTATATTTCATTATAATTTTCAAATATGAATTTTAAATTTTTATTCTGTAGTATTCTTGCAAATTCTCCACAATTTATAGGCACTTTATGTATAGTTCTGGTCATGTATTATTTAGGAAAAATGTATAAAATATTTTATTTATGAAAACTATATTTTTAGGAATAATATGTAATTTATATTAGAATATATCTATTTATAAAACTTTATAAAACTGGTTTACTTTTTTTTTTTAGAAACTGTTTATTTTCTATCAACCTTATTTCCATTTTGTTTGCTTTGTGGAAGAGCAGCTTAAGACTACTCAGTGGTTGTTCCTGCCCACTCAGTGGCCTGAGCAGTGGGAGCTGCAGACCAGTCTTCAGTGGCCGGCTGGGCACTCCAGTCTTCAGTAGGGAACTGCTGAATAGGCACTGAGGGCACCTGTACGCCTTCAGACCAGTCTGCAACTTCAGGTTGAGAAGCAGTGAATTCAGGAGCTGGAGCAGTCCATTCACCCTGAAATTCCTCCTTGGTCACAGCCTGTTCAGCAGAGACCTGCTCTTCCTTTTCAAGCTCTTTAGGATCTCTATAGAAGTAGAGATCAGGCATGACCTCCCATGCGTGTTCATGGGAAATGGTGCCAGGTATGTGCAGAACTTCCCTGGCCAGCCTCCACCACATCAGACCCACTGAGTGAGCTCCCTTGTTGTTGAAAGGGATGGCAGTGTCCACATAGTGCAGAGGAGAGTCGGTGTTAGACAGAGCAATGGTAGGCAGGTTAACATAAGATGTCTCTGTAAGAGCCTGGTGGTCAGCCCTGGGATCAGTAACCACCAAAAGTCTCAGCTCTTGGAAGGCTGCCTGGATCTGGTTAGTGAAGGTTCTAAGAGTGAAGCAGCCAGCAATGGCAGTGGCCCCAGCAGCAGCACCAAACTTCAGTATTCCCAGACGATATGACACTGACATCAGCTGGGTTTTCAATGGCAACCATAGCAGGAGCCGCCAGCAGAAGCTTCTCCCAAGTTCTCTTCAGATTTATGATGTGGATACCATCACTTTTCCTTTTGTAGATGTACTGTTTCATTTGGAAGTCAAGGTTGGTGCCACCTAAGTGGGTTCCTGCTGCAAGGAATTTGAGGACATCTTCCTCCTTCATGCAGGACATCAAGGGCTCCAGACATTGTGAAAATTTCCCTTTATGCTATGATGGGAACGCAAAACAATGCCACATGGACCCTTCCCTGGGTAGCATGGAAAGGGAAAACTGGTTTACTTTTAACTCAATGAATATTATGTGTTTTCAAATATTTCAGAATGAAATGGGGATGTAGATATCACTCTGTAAAATTATAGAGGTTTAAATTTCTGTAGTTTTATTTTTTAATTTATTTTTTAAAAAGATTTTATTTATTTACTTAAGAGAGGGAGAGAGAGAGCAGGATAACATAGGAGCAGGGGGAGGGGCAGAGGGAGAAGCAGACTCCCCACTGAGCAGGGAGATCCATGCGGGGCTTGATCCCAAGACCCAGAGATCTTGACCTGAACCAAAGGCAGATGCTTAATCGACTGAGCCACCCCGGTACCTCTAAATTGCTGCAGTTTAAAATATTATTAATATTCTGTCTCTTTCTTGGTATAGAATTTACATTTTTGGATAATGTTAACCTGAGTTTTGTCTTTAAAACTGAAGGCCGCATCTTGTTGAACAAAATAAACCTTCAGCGACTTGCTTCATACAGACAATTAACCTTCTATTTTGCTACTCTTGCAGTCTGCATTTTACTTGAGTCCCTTACCTGCATTCGATAACTATTAATAAACGTCAACTCACCCTTCCTATCCTACCTTCCTCTGGTTACCAGTGTGGTCATAGTTAATACCATTTTCATGGGGTGAGTATCAGCCAACACAATGATAAATTCTTAAACAAATACTGACAGGAAAGGTAAAAGAACTTCTAGAAGCAAGAAAAGACACGGTATACCTCAGTTACAGCCATGGGTATGGTTAATCTTTTAGCCTCCCCATCATGTCTTTTTTTTTTTTTTTTTTTTAGCATAACATCATGTCAGCATCTTCAATAGGTCTAATGGGTTATCTTGTATTCTTTATCAATTTCTTGACAAAATTGGCTCCAACTTCTAATCCAGTGTCCTTTTTTATAGCTTCAGTTTCATGAAAGCCAGTTACTACTGGCTTGAGTCCTAGATGTTATTTTATCCTCTTTGTCTATTGTACTATTTATCTTCTGCCTATATTAATTCTTTTCCCATATTATGTTGTCCAATTATTCTGTCTCTCAATTACCACCATTGCCCAATTTTATTCTGCTTCCAAATTATCATCAACATGGTCTCTAGAAATTTTTTATTGGATATTTAGGACAAAAAAGTTTATATCACGGGACAGCATACCATTTAAAATCAGATTATAGATATTTACATCTGTTAGATTATCCTCCATGACAAATCACCTCACTGCTTTAAGGCAACAATCATTTTATGATTGCTCCTGAGTCTATGGGTTGACCATGTAGTTCTACAACCACCTGTGGGTTGGGTGTTCTAGGATAGCCTTTCTCATCTATTGGGCAGTTGATGTTGGCTATTGGCTGTGGTAATGGGGATGATTGGACCATGTGTCTTTTATCATCCAGCAGACTAACCTTGGCTTTTAACATGATAGCAGCAACAGAATTCTGAAAAGTAGCAAGACATAAGCCTTTAATAAACACTTTCCAAATTTCTGCTTATGTCAGATTTGCCATTGACCAAAGCAAGACACATGGCCAAGCCCAGAATCAGTGTGGGAGGGGAATACTCAAAGGCAAGGAAACAGAAAGGACGATTATTAAGCCAATTTCTAAACAACCTATGAAACATTGTTTAATTTCTATATCTTTTTTTAATTGGTCATCTTTCCTCATAGGGCACATGTATTCCATTGCATTGCTGGGCTAACTTCTCTTTCTATGACCTCTTCTCTTTCCACCCTGTCTCAGCAACTCAATCTTGCCCATTCCCTGTTTCTTTATATTATGCAAGGTGCTTTATCTCTTTTTAAACTCTTCCTATGTCATCTATTTTAATTATTTTATTTTATTTTAATTCCAGTAGAGTTAACATACAATATTATATTAGCTTCAGGTGCACAATATAGTGATCTTTCTATGTCATCTAAATCTGACTTCCAAAGAACCTAATTTTTGTAAACAAACTTACTGATGACATATGTTTATTAATAATGATAATAAATGATAAGAGTTCAGTAGACACTCAAATCTTTTTCTCACAGCTAAGCAAATATGAAGATGAAAATGTGAATTCTCACAAAATAGTCATTGTATGACTTTTATGTACTCAGTGTTTAAATAGGGCTTAAAATTTATGAACTTATACTAATTCTGGAGGCCCACTAAGGGTTCTCTATTGATGAAAATTTTATAGCACGTTTGGAAAAAAATCTTACAGAAAATGGATATTCCAAAACAGAAGAAAAACAACTGTTTGATGACGATACGAGAAAGCATGAACATTTTGAAATAGTGTTAATTATTATTATTTTTAAAACAAACTCTATAAAAGTGTCCAATTTTATTTTAAAAACTTAAGAGAACGCTGCTGCAGAGTTTTCAAATCTAATTTCCAGTGATGGCAACTCTAAAATCTGAAAAATTTTACTTAATGACTTATTTTATTTGTAGATGTGAAGAAGGGTTGTATACCCAGATCAGGCTCTAAGGGACTTCCCTGCCATACTGAAGTAGCAACCTGAAGATCTGGGTGTAGAATATGAGGTTTCACTTTATGATTCCTATACAGGGAGTAGAGTCTAGTGATCTGATATATGTAGCTATTCAGCAATATAATCAGATAAAAATATTTGTATCAATAACAAGTACAACTGAACCTCTCTGATACCCATAGCACTGAGATATGCTTTAGTAGGATTATCTGATAAAATAAGGGACTATCCATTTTAATTTGAATTTCAGATAAACAACAAATCATTTTTTAGTCTAAATATGTCCTAAATATTGGGTTGGAGATATCTATCTTTCTATGCTAAAAAATTATTCATCTGAAATTCAAATTTAGGGGGATTCCTTGTATTTTTTTTAAAGATTTATCTATTTGAGAGACAGTGAGAGAGTGCACACTCGAGTGGTGGGAAAGGCAGAGGGAGAGAATCTTTAAGCAGCCTCTTCGCTGAGTGGGGACCCCATTGTGGGGTTCAATCTCACAACCCATGGACCCATGAGATCACAGCCTGAGCTGAAACCAAGAGTCAGAGGCTCAACCAACTGAGCCACTTAGGCTCCCTGGGGAATTCCATATTTTTACTTGTTATTTCTGTCAACCCTATCAGCTTAGAACAATATGAAGCTGAAAAGCCAGGAAATAGACATAAAAAGTAATAACGTAAGGAAACATATTGTAGCAGTTTAAAAACATATATCCACCAATTATTTGGCGCTCCGCTGAGAGGGGGAGTGTATGTCCCTTCCCTTGAATCTGATTAGATTTCGGATTTGCTCATAACCAAGAGAATGCAGAGGAAATGCTGCTGTATACCTACAGAAGCTGGGACATGAAATTCACCGTAGTTTCTGCCTTGCTTACTATTAAAGCAGGGAGCCTCCAGACAGAAGACCACTGCTACCCTTAGGCCATCATATTGTGAGGAAGCCCAGCCCACATGGAGAGGCTCAAATAGGTGCTTCAGTTGACAGCCCCTGCTTAAGTCCCACTAAGGTAGCAACTTAGAGCCAGTAGCAACCATCAGACATGTGAGTGAAATCACCTCCAGATGATTGTAACCCCCAGCCATTAAGAAACTCCCTGCTGAAAGGCTGACGTTGTAGAACGGAGATAAGCCATTCCCACTGTGTGGTATCTGAATTCTTGACTTTCATAGTCCTAGACCATAATAAAGTGGTTGTTTTAAGCCACTAAGTTTTGGAGTAATTTTTTTGTTGTTGTGTAGTAATAGTAAGTATAATACACATATTAAGAACAAAGTGAGTGTTTAACATAATGTGTGCTATAGGAGTTTAGAGGAGGAAGCAGTCACCAAAAGTTTGGATAGGGTGGGGCTCTCCTTCCTGGCCCCTCCCCCCCACTTTAAAGGCAGAGCCTGACAGGCAATAAAGGACATGGACAATGAGAAAGGAAAAGTGTGAAAGCAGAGTTAATGGCAAAGATCCTTGTTCTTTTTTCTTTAAAATTCTTTTCTTAGAATAATTGCAATTAAAAATAAACCAGCTTACAAAGCCCTGGAAAAACAGAGTAAGAGCTGAATGGAGAAGAAATAAATTAAACTCCCATCTTAATTTCTGGGCTATGCTTCTGGGCATTTAAAGATGAAGCTATTGTGGTTGTTCATACATAGTACTTAATGGTCTTTAGGGAGACTGATAAACTGAGAAACAGCTGCAATAATTTTGGATTGGTGATCCACCAGGATAACTTAGTTACTTAAATTTCATATTTCTTTAAAATTCTGAAACAAGGGCATTCTAAAATGTTTTCTTAAAAGAACAGAAAAGTTTCCAGGGAGAACAAAGCAATTTGGTGAAAGGAGACTTTTCTTTATGCCTTAATGCTTTTGGAGAGGTCTACAAACTGCCAAACAACCAAAGATAAAAACAAAAGAGAATATTTGGCCTTTATTTTGTGAAAGGATTTTTTGAGAGGAGCCATGCGTGGGTATTGTAGGGAAAGACATTGATGGTTGAGTCTTTTTCCTTGAGGACTTCACAATGGCAGCAGATGTTTACACTGTAAAGGATGTTTGTACATTACTCAAAATAAAGCTAAAACCTAGACTATCTATTTACATATACAACACTAGAGTCTTTATTTTAGAAGGGGTTGCAGAAACAGCTTCCCTCCTCTCCTTCCTGTATTCTTTCCTCTCTTCCCTTCCCTTGCACCTCTCTGGACCTTCCCAGGACCTTTCAGTACCTGCAGTGAAAACACCCATGCCCAAAGCCAGGTGTTCACTTTCTTTGAACTTCCATAGCTGCCAAATCCCAAGGTGGGAAAGAATGCAGATGACTTGATTAGACTTTTGTCTTAGAGAGTTAAGTAACACCCCTTACATATTGTCAGTAAGAAGACTAAATGTTTAAGAAGATGAATGTTCAGTATGATATGCGTTCTTGTATATAAATACACAAGAAGTGATCCTATAAAAAATGTAAGTTTTTTTTTTAGAAATTAATTTTGGAAATCTGTTTGGGGTCCATTTAATATCTGGTTTATATATGACTAAGAAAAGTCATGCCATGTAGAAACCAAATCTTAGATTAGTCAAAAAGAATTTGAGGAATGCTTTAATAGAGCTTTAGTTTGCAACTAGGACGGTTCTTAAAATATACTGAAAGAAGGAAGCCAGCTGCTAACACAAAGGAGTACTACTCAATAGTCACTGTGTAGGAGTTGTTATGAGGGCTAGAAAGGAGACAGTACAGATATTCAACAATTGCTTAAATCTTTACCAAGAAATACTCTGGGGAACGTGCCATACTTAAACTCTATCTAGAGGTGATCCACATTTTAGGTTTAGAGAGTTATAAACTGATGGTATTCTCTGAATAATTTGGTAACCTAGGAATGAATAAATTATTTGGGTCAGATTTAATGTACATAAGTATTGAAAGTAAATGAAAAATGAATTTAAGACTAGGTTTTTAAAGAAATATAAGCTCACTTTGGAAATATAGCATAACCTTTGAAAAGAATAACCTCCCTTACTATTTTCCAAGATACTTTTTTTTAAAGATTTTATTTATTTTTGACAGAGAGAGAGTGTGTACAAGCAGAGGAAGCAGCAGGCGGAGCTTGATCCCAGGACCCTGGGAACATGACCTGAGCAGAAGGCAGACGCTTAACCATCTGAGCCACCCAGGTGCCCCTATTTTCACAGATACTTTTATTTGTAAGCTGAGAAGACTCTATGGTTACACTATATTCATAGATTCAATGATGCTTTGATAAGTTTAATTTTTTGAAGATTTTATTTATTTATTTAGAGGGCATACACATGCAGGGGGAGAGGGAGAGAGAGAATCTCAAGCAGACTCTGCACCGAGCACAGAATCTGATACAAGGCTCTATCTCATGATCTGAAACCATGACCTGAGCCGAAATCAAGAGTTGGATGCTTAACTGACTGAGGCACCCAGGCGCCCCAAGCTTAACTTTTAATAAACAGATAAAAATAAGCAACAAAGGGGACAAGAGAAGGGTAGTTTTGGGTAGAAAAAGCAATTCTCATGCAGTTTCATTTGAAGTTACACAAACACCTGAAAGCACACAGGGAAATACTCAAATTTGCAGATGCCACTAGCTTTTCTGAGTAAAGACTCATCTACCTATTCAGCTCTCAAAAAACTTTTATTGGGTACTTAACATATTCCAGGGATTGTATTAGATAACAGAGATGAAAGGATGAAGGTGATGCAGCCCTTGTCTCAAAGGGCACAATCCAAATGGTGGAGACAAATTAGGTAAATATATAACCCCATCTAATATAACATCCAAGAGATCTGCAAAAATGAATTAGTCACTCTATATAATTATATATCTTTTTAGTATAAGATGCTGCTTGGCAGAAACTCTAAAGTAGTTTTCAAACCCAACACGGATTCTCTCCCACGAGTCTGACTCATCAGGAGAGATTATTCTGTCCTGTGTTAAGTGGAACCACATCATGCTATCTTGGAGCCCAAATTCCTTGAGTACATAGTTAATAAAACAGTGCCACAATGGGCATTCTATTTGATCTCTGCCAATCCTTCCCATTTTTCTGGTCTTGCTATAATGCTCTTCTGTTCACATTCCTGAGACGAGTAATATCTGCTTTCTGATCTTTTAGTAATGAAAGGAGTTTAACCATAACTGGATTCGAGTGCACACTTGGCCAGTTTAATCCCTAGGTTTGATTCCAAGTTCCACCAGCCGGTGGTAGGGGAGTCAAACAGAGTTAACCTGTTGATGATTGTTTTGGGTTGAGACAGCTAGCATTGTGATACTTCTGAGTAAATAACACCTTCTATGTTTATAACAACACCTGTAGATATTGTTCCCACTTACTTTATTTTACTTGTAAAATCTGTGTATTTTTTTGAGTCACATTTTTAGTTTCCTAGAATTTTAAGCATTAGCTTTATTATTATTATTTAAAGATTTTATTTATTTATTTGACAGAGAGATAGAAAGCACAAGTAGGCAGAGAGGCAGGCAGAGGGAGAGGGAGACCGATCAGGCTGGGAGCCCGATGCGGACTCGATCCCAGGACCCTGGGATCATGACCTGAGCCGAAGGCAGACACTTAACCAACTGAGCCACCCAGGCACCCCTAGAGTTATTATTATTCTTAAAAAATACTGTTTGTGAATGTGTACATGTGTGATTTGCCTTACTTAAAGCTTACCTAAAGTAAATACAGTCTTTATATCCAAGAAGAGTATAACTCAAAGGACTGAAAGCACAATTCATGTGTGCTAATATTAATATCCAGGAAGATCTTTTTCTAGAATAAACAAATCTGAGAATGTTAGTTATCCATTTCCTATTTCATTTCTTATTCTGCAAATGAACCAAAAGGGACAGGGATTTATTGACCATTGTGATCTGCACATCCTTGGAGACATTCAACTGCTTTTGGCCTCCATCACCCCAGGATCCCTTTAGCATCCTCTTTGACACGGAAACAAGTGAACAAACATCAAACACCTATGTGTTTTTTTTTTTCCCGTCCTTTTTTTATACAACTCCCTGCATGTACAAGTTTAAGAGTAAAGAAAACAAAGGTTAATTAGAAGTAGAATATCAAGCTAATTTCCCTTAACTGGCAAACCTTCTGCATGTGTATGGGCCTGTAACTACATTTGTTTTTAAAAGATTGATTTATTTATTTGAGGGACATCCAGTGAGAGAGAGCACGAATGGGGGTTGGGGGGCTGGGGGGGGGAGAAGCATTGGGCTCCCTACTTAGTGGGCAGTCTGTTTCTCCCTCTCCTTCTGCCTCTGCCCCCACTTACGCTTGCTTGCTCTCTCTCTCATATAAACAAATAAAATTAAAAAAATAAAAATTTAATGTTAGGAAATAAAGTTAGCTTGCCTTTACTTATTGCAATCAGTCTATTTGATACATGGACTATTTGGCATTAGGCATGTAGTGTTAACTTGAAGTCTGAAAAAATATTTCCCTTTTGAACTCTAATGATGTGTCATCATAAATTATATTGTTGAAAAATCATTTGACAGAAAGATAGAGATGGCTTTTGGATCTTCCCAAACCCCCACATAGAAATAACCCAGCAACTAGACGGCAAAACCAAAAATATTCATGGCAACATTTATAATAAAACTAGGTGGGATGATAGTCTCTTGAATTCCAAAAGTAGAAGTAGGTACAAACCACCAAGAGCAACCGTACAAAAGATACTGTCTTATGTTCAGGAGAAAGCAGAGAAAAACAACGGTGAGTCTGAAGGACCTGAGAACAGGAGATCCTAAAATAACCAATTAATATCCACTGGAAAATATAGCAGCAGCAATCTCAGAACCACAGATGATACTGGGACTGGGTTTTGCCCACTGTCAAGAGTGCTGGGGGGATGCCTGGGTGGCTCAGTCAGTTAAGTGTCTGCCTTCTGCTCAGGTCATGATCCCAGGGTCCTGGATCGAGTCCTGCATCGGCTTCTTGCTTGGTGGGGAGCCTGCTTCTCCCCTTGCCTGTGGATCCCCCTGCTTGTGCTCATTCTCTCTCTCTTTCTCTGACAAATAAATAAATAAAATCTTAAAAAACAAACAAAAAGAGTGCTGGGGCCTTCACAGTAAGGCCTAAAAGCATTAGAAAGGCGTAGGGCCTTTAGACTCTTAAAAGTGACCAGCTAGAATTCCCTTTCAAGACAAGATCCCACACCAAGGAGAAACTGTTTAGAGTGGATTAAAAGCTGGCCAACAGAGAGACAACCAGAGGACCAAAGGGCAATGTTTAGATAAGATTTGGGGAAGAGACAGAGACAGGAAATCTCAGCAAACTGCCTTATTATTTAACAGTATACAAACAACAGAACATGGAACTCTAAAAGCATAGCTGAATTCTAAAAATTCATGAAAACCAATTTTACACAAAATACCCAGAAACTATTGAGGTTAAGTCTTAAAAAGTTGTTACAAAAATAAAAGAAAATAAAAAGAATAGCATTTTTACAGACAATATAAGCCTGCTAAAAAGATATGTCCATAAAAGAGGTGAAAGTCATAACCTACTGATTAAAAATAAGTTAATAGACATTAAGAAAAGGATACAAGTTATTAAAAATAATGTAAGTAAGAATTAGAAATTGTAAGAAGGGAAGTGACAGAATATAAGAATTGGAAATTGAAGAAAAATCATTTTAAAAATGAAGATTAAATTCAAGGAATACAAGACTAAATAAACATAACAAATAATGCTGTAAGAGAAATATAAGGCAAAAAAGAGAAAAAATTTTTAAAGCAAAAAGAACTTTAAAATAAAAGATTTGAGAGAAAGTAACAGATATTGAAGATAGACAAAGAAAATCTAATATAGGGATAATAGCAGTCCATTAAGAAGAAAAATCAAAGCAAGGAAAGAATAAATACCAGAATATGAAATTTAAGAAAAATTTCCTAAAATTACAAAGTATGTATCTGAAAGTAAATTTTGAAAGAGGTTATCAGGTACCTGAGAATATTGTCCCAAATGACTGCCACTAAGACACACTCTACTGAAATTACTAAAAGAAGAGGAAATCCTGTATTTCCTAATTGAGCATTAAAGGCTTAGAAATTATATATTTTTGTTTGATTGATCAAACTTACATTTGATTAAATAGAAATATGTAAAAGTGGTGAATGTGACAAACTTGTTCCGAAAACTGAATCCAAAAAAGAATTGTTCCATTTATCTATTGTTGCATAGCAAACCACACCAAAACTTAGTGGGTAAAAAACATCAACTACATCTATTTTGCTCAAGGATCTGCAATTTTGTTGGGCCTTGATTGGGTTGGCTCACCTTTGTTCTACTTAGTGTCATCTGGGACAGCTCAAAGGCAAAGGAATTGGAATCATTGAAGACTTAACTTGTTCAATCATATGTCTGGCAGTTGATGCTGGCTGATTTTTCAAACAACAATAAATCATCTTTTCACATGGCCTGGACTTCCTTACAACATGGTAGTTGGGTTCCAAGGGTAGCATTCCAAAAGGGAGAGATCCAGGTGGAAGCCCATGGTCTATTATGATCTAGCCTTGGGTGTCATGTGGCATTATTTCCACTACATTTGTATTTACAGAGGCGCTCACAAAGGGAGTTCACCCACGTTGGGAGAGGAGAAACTGACTCTCCATCTTTTGATGGGGGAGTGTCAAAGTGCTGGATATTTTTGTGTTCCTAACAAATATTTTTGAGCTTTGTTTTACATGCAGTAAAGTTACTTGAAAACAGTTTGATTCTTTCAAATCTTACTTTTAAGATATGTTAGCAGTTCTTAGTCTAAGGCTACTCATTCTCCAATACTGAGGGAAGATCTTTTTGTGTACTCTACCCGATGTCCTGTGAAACACGAAGCCTTCCACTCTGGCTGGTGGGAGCCATTGATATTTCTGGGCCTGTGTGAATTCTGGACATATGCACAACTAATCCCCTTGGTAATTCTTTTCTTGGCCTCAGGTAGTTTTCTTACATTAATGGTTGGTTAGTACTCAGGCAAATACTTGACAGGGACCCTCCGCTGTTTTCTGAAGTTGTTTCTCTGTACAATTCTTTTCCCAATGGAGCTCTGTCCTTCAAAGCTGCCTTGGTCACCTAGGAGTCTGAGTTCTGTCCTCTCAAGTCAGGGAGCCAACTGGGCTTTTCCCGGATGCCCCCTCCTATGCTGCAGCCTGAAAACCCTCTCAAGGCAGTAAGCGGGAGCAACAGTGTAGGGAATACTTAATTTGTTTCCCAACTCTTGGCATCCCTACCCTGAACCTTCATTGTCTAATATTCAGTGTCTTGAAGACCAGTATTTCAGATATTTTGTCCATTTTTTGGATGTTTTAGGCAAAAGGATAAATTATATCCCTGTCTCCATCTTGACTGGAAATGGAACTTCTGCTTGGCTGCCTATGCCTTAGTTTATCTGTGCCTCCTGCAAAGACTTTTAAATCCATAAATATTTAGAGAATGTTCCCAAAACACAGTAAATACCTGTGTGCCTACCTAACGTCTCCCTGATATTAAACCATTCATGCTTTGTGTGCTTTTCACTGATCTTGTCAAATCACTAAATTGTCTCTTTTACTTTTTATTTCTGTCCCAATCTTTAAGGAATGTTAGATTATTTTTCTACTGCTGCTGTAATAAATTACCACAAACTCTGCAGCTTAAAACAACCCAAATTTACTCTCGCAGTCTGTAGGCCAAAGGTCTGGTCCCAGAGTGGTTTGGCTGTTTCCTTTGCTGTAGGTCTCACAGGGCTGAAATCAAAGTGTCAGCAGGCCTGTGTTCCCACCTGGAGACTCTGTGGGTAGAATCTGTTCCCAGGCTTATTTGCATTGTTGGCAGAATTCAATTCCATGCTGTTGTAGGACTGAGATCCCTATTTCCTTCCAGTTGTAAGCTGAAAGCTGTCCTCATCTCCTCGAGGCCTCCTTCCAGTCCTTGCTCATAGCCTCTACATCTCAGAACCAGCGATGGTGCCTTGAATCCTTTTCATGCTGCCATGATTCCATGATTCTGCTCTGTCTTTCCTGCCACATCTTTCTGACAGACTCTTTTGCCTTCCTATTCTAATTTTAAGGGTTGGGCCAATCTGGATATTCCAGGAAAAAATCTCCCTATTTTAAGGTTCATAATCTTAATAATATCTTCAAAGTCCCTTTTGCCATATAGCATAATATAGTCACAGGTTCTGGGGAGTAAGGCATGGATATCTTAGAAGATGGACATTATTCTGCTACCACAGAAATTAAGTTGTAATTGTTTTTATTATAGGTTCTATTTCTCTGATGTTTTAAAAAGAAGTCACTCTGCATATTTTGGGATCTGGATTTCCCTTGGGGGCCAGTTTGCTGAGGACTTGGGTCTTTTCCTTTGCCAGACTCTTAAGACTCAGTCACACTGTCTGATCTGGTAATAACTAAACACCTTCTCCTTTACATATCCTCTCTTTAAGAGCAACTAGACCTGGGTCCATTCCTTTTCCCATTTATATACATTCAGTATGGTTTCCAAAATCTCACCCTTTTCTCCTAGGTCAATCTCTTGCTTGCTTCTTGCCTTCCTTCATTGTTTTTTCATTATCATGCTTCTGTCTAAGTATATTTTGCACAGCTAATTCAATCTCTTCTTTTTCTGAGCAAATATGATTTCCAGAGACAGATTGTTCCAGGAACAGTTTTTTTTTTTTAAATTGCCTACATAGCTGTTGTATTCCCAATAATTTTCCTGAGTTATTTATATATATCAACTGAAGAAGATGGAACATTTCCTATATAATAAGGTCTCACAGTCATGGATTATAAAGTTAATAAATGAGATCCAATTTAAAACTATTATATCGTATGGGTGCATGTGTATGTACATGTGTGCTTGTGTGTGTGTGTGTGTATGGTGACTTCTAGTCTGTTGATAAACTTAATGAACATAAAATTTAGCCTGGGTGGCTCAGTCGGTTAAGCGCCTGCCTTTGGCTCAGGGCATGATTCCAGGGTCCTGGAATCGAGTCCTGTGTCGGGCTCCTTGCTCAGTGGGAGCCTGCTTCTCCCTCTGCCTGCTGCTCCACCTATTTGTGTTCTCTCTCTCTGACAAACAAATAAATAAAACCTAAAGAAAAAAAAAAGAATTTAGCCTTTCATCTGCGGGTAAAGCTACAATAAGCTGCTGGGAACTACAGTGTCAGAATCCCACTTAACTCTTTCAAACTATTAAACTTTAGAGCCACCTAACCTGATCACACCAGAAACCTCAATATTGAAGTGTTGTTTTTGGTCTTCCTATGATAGTCCTTTTTTCTATTTCTCAAAGTTTCTTGTGTTTTATTCTATTAATGATTTGGCAAATATTTACTATTCTATTATCTTTCTGAATCCAGAGCTAACTGAGACATAGACATGGGAGCAGACAGAAATGAAGATATCTGCTTCATAACAGGTGAAAGCTGGGTTGAAGGTTGTAGTGTAGATGTACTGCCATAATAGTTTCTTAACACATCACTCCTGACTTAACCATTCAGCAAGTGATGCATCTAGACGATGGTAATTTAGCACTATGGGTTTCCCATAGGATTGAGAGCATCCCAGAGTGTTTTCTCTCTATTGGTAGGAAGGTTCAAAGGAGAAAAACCAAACATGTTAAGTCAAGCAAACTTATTTCTTTTCCCAGATGCATTAATTAGTTAAGTCATTCCTCTTTTTATGGGGAGAAGGAGTGAGTAATGAGGGAGTTGAGAGACTCAGGAAAATATGAGATGAGAAGAATAAGGTTTCCTCCCTCTCCTCACCAATTTATAGGAGTGTGTTTATTATATCCCACCCCCCAAACATGTATGTCAGTACAAGTCAATATAATGTCTTGTGTAGATAAGTCTATCTATTAGGTAGATTTTGCTCCTATTTCTCTTAAGATGTTCCACTAGATCTCTTTCCAGGTGGGTGCTGTCCTTTGTGTTTATAGACTATTATATTCTCAGAGACAAGGCCTCTGGGTCACCTAGATCTTTAATGTTTTTAGTTCTTCCCTGGGTGGATCAGCAGGCCGAGGTGCACTGTTCAGAGATGAACAGTGTATGTGAAAGGGATATGTGCCTTGACAAATGTATCAATTGCCCTCTTTTCCTTCTCTGACTCATTTTCTGATTCCCTCTTTCTTTTCTCAATGGGTCAGGCATAAAATCTCTACTACCCTGCCCAGGGGCATAATTTATCTTAAAATACCTCCATTGGGCTGTGATTATTTAATTGGACTCACTTGATTTGACCTGCCCTATTTTTGCCTGTATTTTGTACACCGAAAAGTGGGGACTATCTGTCTTTTGTCAGCATCATCATCATTTTATAACAAAACCCAAAATTAAAATAATCTAAAACTACAATACCTCTCAAATTTGATTCATGGAACATGATGGTGTAAAGAAAGGCATCCTATATACAGATATCCTTCACTATTCAGATCTCATTATCCAAACATTTGCTCTATATTCTTGTAAAAAATTTTACCCATACTTCATTCTTTGAACTGAAAATCTGCTATAATGAATATGTTTGTGCACCAGCAAAATCATTTTAATTGGGCAGGACTCAGGGAGAGAAGATGTAAAACATGCTACATCTAGCTGTTCTCCCAACAGGATTATAGCACGTGTACTTGTGTTGTTCAATGTGTTTGCACTATTGCTATCAACTTTATTACTTTTTCCCTGAGAGTTCAGCCTTTATGTTTTCCAGTGGTTGCCTCTGTAAAGTGCCTCTGAGTACTACCAACATGGGGTCTAAATTAGATACCAAGTGTTAATTTTATTTGAAGTCAGAGGGATGGTTAGTTAGCATTTGAAATACTCTAATCAGGCATACACTCAGACAAGCGGTTAGTTAGCATTTGAAAGAATCTAATCAGGAGAACATTCTCCAGAGGCACCTGCTACTAGAACTCGCCCGATCCAGATCTTGATCAGTACCAGTAGGTGTCCTAATTATAACACATGGAACGTTGAAATGAGTTTTCATTGGTGAAATCAGAGTGTTCAAGATATACGGGTTGGTTCGAAATATTGCATAGGTACCTGTGACGTACATAAAGAGAGACAGAATGTCCAGTGAACCAAGCAGACTAGACCAGTGGTTCTTGATTAGGGGGCATTTTATGTCAACATTTTTGGTTTTCTCAACCGGGAAAAGGGGCTGCTACTGACATCTAGTGGGTAGATGCTAGGGATGTTGCTGAAAATTCTACAATGCACAGAAACTTCCCACTCTTTAGCTCTCCCTCCCCCCGCAACAAAGAATTATTGGCCCAAAATATTAGTAATGTCAACATTAGAAACCATGGCCTATACTCTTCAGAGTGGTGCCCTGGGTCTAGGATTCTCTTTGTTTCTATGCGTAACCATTAACTGAGGAGTCTGTCTTCTGCTTCTGACTAGAAATTTAGTTGACACCTGTTACTAAATATTGATGCAATTCTCTCCAGTAAACCTTTCATGGAAGGTTCCTATGATGTCAGAGAACTGGAACTTGACTATTTCTGTGCCTCCTTGGTAATATATGTTTGAATGTGTGGTAGAATTCAGTCTGAGACTTACTCTCATTGTAATAGAACACCTGATGTATTGAGAAATCTTCAGAGCATAGGCCGGTAGTTTTTGCCTACCCCTCATTATTAGATATTATTTATATTTATTAAAATAGCCTAATAATTGTGCATAACTAATTTTGCTTAGATTAGTTCCACAAGGGCAAGGTATAGCTTCAACCTTCTGTGGCATTTACTACCTAGGATCTTGAGCTTTTAATATGCTTAAATATTTGTGCATACATTGAATAGGTTATATTGAACATCTTATATGTACCAGGCATTGTTATAGTTCCTATGTTATATTGAACTTATTATATGTGCCAGGCATTGTTACAGTTCCTATAGATGTAATGGTAAACAAAACATAGTGTTTGCTTTCCTGTGGATTATATTAGAAATATGTCTGAGTTCCAATTGGGAACACAGATAAGTTCTTTTGCTAGTAGGCAGGTTATTTCCAAAGCAAATTGATGGATACAAATAAATGTGAGAGTAAGGGTCACATGTTATTGTCAGTTTTTCCAACATAAATTTTACCCCCAGAAAAAGGTTTTCCCTAAATTTTAGTGAAAATCTTTGCATACAAAATATCTGAGAGGGAGACCATGAGAGAATCTGGACCCTGGGAACCAAACTAAGGGTTACAGAAGCAAGGGGGGTGGGGGGATGGGGTAACCGGGGGATGGGTATTAGGGAGGGCACATGTGGTGATGAGCACTGGGTGTTATATGCAACTAATGAATCGTTGAACACTACATTAAAAACTAATGATGTATTGGGGCACCTGGGTGGCTCAGTCGTTAAGCGTCTGCCTTCGGCTCAGGTCATGATACCAGGGTTCTGGGATCGAGCCCCGCATCCGGCTCCCTGCTCCATGGGAAACCTGCTTTCCATCTCCCACTCCCCCTGCTTGTGTTCCCTCTCTCGCTGTCTCTCTCTCTGTCAAATAAATAAATAAAATCTTTAAAAAAAACCTAATGATGTATTATATGCTGGCTAATTGAACATATAATAATAAAAATAAATTAAATAAATAAATAAATAAATAAATAAATATCTGGGCATAAGTTGGAGAATCTCTAAGTACAAGAACTGCAAATCATTGGTACATGAGGTAGAAAATGCAACAGAATATTTGATAAAGTCTTTGGTTCTCCACTTGCTTCAATTTCACTTCAACAACCACCATTGTAGTGTTTTCATAGTCTACCACATTAATGCACATTTCTGTCTCCCCTGCTAGGTTGTGAACTGTTTCAAGGTGGGAATGGCCCATTTCCAGTACTTACAAAAGAATCTGGCACAAAGAGGGAGTTATGTTTAAAAGATGAATGAATAAACTGATATCATCACTTATTCCTGCATCCAGAAAGGGCACATATTATTTGTATTTATGGTTTCTCCAGACTGCTTAATGTTCAGAAGAAATGGGTGAGTGTTAGATGTAGAAATTTCAAATGAAAAGAGCAAATAGACAATATAATGGTCAAGGTGTCCACTTGAGAAAGACTAGCTGATTGTTGGCCAAGAGGACTCACAGGTGGCATTTATTATTTTGATAAGTATGTAATCCTAAATCTTGTATAGTTAACTCTGAAAGTGGATGGGCTAGCCACTGGTGTGATGAATTTCCATTAACCAGAATCATGAGATTGATGTATAGCATATAATTGTTAGCATAACAATATTCACAAGTATTGGCGTGACCGGAGTATTGACCTATAGGCACATCCATTTGGAATTGGAATCAGAGCAGTGAGATTTAGATAGAAATTTCTTTAGTCTCATGTATCCATCTCCCTGAAAGGGGGAGCATTTTTCATAGGATTGTAGTACTATAAGTGTAATTGGTTAGCATGCTTTCTTCCTTGGATGAAGCTTGGCTGGGCAACCTCAGTTTTTGCTCTTTCAATTTTCACTTTTAAGAATTTCATGACAGAACACTCCTGCTTTTCCATATCCTCCACCAATTTATGATGGAAACTTTCTTTCTTTAAGGATTATTATATTCACTCAGATTGAATTTTATTTTTCTGGCCAGGAATCTCTGCATTCATGCATTATTCATTGACTCTAAGTCTCAGTGGAGATTGTCAACCTGTAGCTTCTACGAATTGCAACAAAAACTGTATTACCCTCCCTTTTTCTCTCCCTTCTTCATCCTTCCTCCTCCCCTCCTTCTTTTCTTCCTTCTTTCCCTCCTCTCTTCCTTCTTACTCTTGTATTATTTCTTCATTTTTCTCTTTTTTAAAATCAAGTCCAATCTTGCTAAATTAAAAACAATTATAATTGTGACAAAATATCGTTTAAATTTAGTATTTTAAATTGTAACTTAACTTTTGTTGAATACTGTTGAAAATTTAAATAATGTTAGGAACAAAGAATTAAGTTCCAATCTTCCTCTGGTAGGTTTTATAATCTTAACTAGATATTTAGATATAACCACTTAGAAAGGATGTGATCCTTTCTAAAACCTAGACAACAGATAATATCATAAAAGGGTCATACAGTTGTTCATTTTTAAGGACTCTGCTGTGATATTTAAATTCATTTCTTAATGGGGCGCCTGGGTGGCTCCATTTGGTTAAGTGACTGCCTTTGGCTCAGGTCATGATCCTGGAGTTGCGGGATCGAGTCCTGCATCAGGCTTCCTGCTCAGCAGGGGGTCTGCTTCTCCCTCTGACCCTCCCCCTTCTCATGTGCTCTCTCTCTCTCTCTCTCATTCTCTCTCTCTCAAATAAATAAATACAATTTTTTTAAAAAATAATTTCATTTCTTAAAAGAAAACTAGACAGAAATAAGAGTTTCAGGGAAGGAAGTTCAGGTTTCCAGCACTTGAAAGGCTTTCTAAACATTTAGAATTAAAAATGTAAGAGAAAGAATTTATGGGAAATTACAATTCCAGTAACTTTCTTTTACCTGGGAGAGAAAAATCAATTGACAAGAATTGCTTTGAAGTGTGGTAAGGTTCAAAGGTAGAGATCGCTGACCGACTTCTCTAGAAGTAAACGTGGCTCCTTACAGAACTGGAGGGAAAGTTCATCCCTGCTGTATTTTTCCCAGAGCTTTCTTTCCCCTCTTTTATGCTGTAGTGAACAGATGATAAGGAGGAAATGAATTCAAACTTATTTACTTGCAAATAGACATATTCTACAAAGCTTTGAGTAAGAATACTAAATAGCAAAGCAACCCTACCATTTTTCATCCTTCAAATTCCAAACTGATTCTATCAAAAACAGATTCTGTTAAAACACAGTCACTGCTTGAAAAAAAAAAATAAATAAATTCTCCCAATATGTTGAGCATTCATTTGACTTTCTTTATGTGACTCAGATATTACTCAAAGTCACATCAAGTTGTTTTCTCATGCTAAATGTCTTTAGTTGTGTGGTATATTGAACAATCATCACCTGCCTATTTAATGTTTTTAATTCACACAAAGAACCAAATCTAGTGCTTATGTAATAAACATATTAGGCACTTAATTTAAAAAAAAAGTCTTTATAATTCAGGAATTCCCAACTGAATTCTAGACCATCTAACACATCAAGTCTTGGAGAGGGGGAAGTCAGCAGGCTTTGTCCAAACCTGATATGCCACTGATTTGCTTTGTGCTTAGTTTTGTATATAGATGGCAAGTTAACTTGCTTTATCTTTATGCACTTGCTTTATCTTCTTAAAGAACTTTTTTTGAACGTTAATTTAATTAGTACACAGAAAACTTGATACTCTGGTTACAACCACATGCAGTATCTTTAGAATTTAGAGTTATTTGGGGGTGCTTGGGTGGCTCAGTCGATTAAGTTTCTGTGTTTGGCTCAGGTCATGGTCCCACGGAGCCCCTTGTCAGGCTCCCTGCTTCTCCCTTTCCCCCATGCTCATGCTCCCTCTCTCTCTTGTTCTCTCTCTCTCTCAAATAAATAAAATCTATTAAAAAAAAGGAATTTAGAATTATTTTTATAATAGTGAAAAATTTAGGATAGCTTTAGCTTTAATTACAGAGATAATTTCACATATGTTAATGGATAGACTGGGAAGATTGATCGTTTGTTTTGTTCCTGGTAAAAGAGAGAAATTGGAGAAGTTTTGGGCTGGTGTACATGTATTCAACACTGACTTACATTGGAAAGACTAATCTGAAGTTACAAAAGTCAGCTAATCACAGTTACTGTACCGAAGAGCAAGAGCATAGCTCACCACTATCCTTAAGATAAGGTCAAAACTCCTTAATAAGAAACATAAGACTTGGTCCTTGCTTACAGTTCTCAGTGCCTCAGTAATGTTGACCTGCTTTCTCACCTACAGGCTTTCACTTAATTGTTCTCTTTGCCCGGAACACTCTGTCCCTTTTTTATTTTTCACTGAACTCATTTCCACTTATCTTTTTGGTGTCAGCTTAAGTGCCTCTTCCTCTGTGAAATCTGGACTTCCCTCCCCTCCCCCCCCGTCCCTCCCTCCGGCCAACTTGGTTAGGTGCCTTAGTAATATTTTGCTCTTTATGCTCCAGTAGCACTTTGTTCCTACCTCTGTGATAATATTTTATATATTAAATTGTAATTGACAGTTTACTTGTCCACACTTATAACTAGACTTCAGGATAGGAGAGGGCAAACACTACACCTTTCTTAATTGTTGTAGTCCGGTACTTGACATAAAACATGCATCTGATAGACTTTTATTGAATGGATCAATGCATAAATAAATAAATGTCATGGTGAACCAGTGGTTTTCAAATGGGGGTGATTGACTTTGCCTACCAGTGAATATTTGGCAATGTCTGGAGACATTTTGATTGACAAGATTTGGGACGAGTGGTGTTATGGTATCTAGTGGGTACAGGTCAGAGATGCTGCTAAAAATTGTACAGTGCACAGCGTCAGCGCCCCCATAACAAAGCGCTATGTGGTCCAAAATGTCAATAGTGTCAAGACTGAGAAACTCTGGTGTAAATAATACCGTGTTTATTGTAACAGGTTATACAAAAGTATCCTCAGGGGAAAGTAGTGGAAAAAAAATGTGTAGCAAATCTACATAACTGGGATATTTGGAAGCAGTTCAAAGTGAGGTACAAGGAGAGTGGTGCAGAACCGAGGTTATGGAGAGCAATGGGAGCCAATCATCCTGTGTTAGTGGTGTGTGGTATGTGGTGGCTGAGTAAAGGAGTTCAAAAGGTTCAGTCTTAGATGTGGTCTCCAGTGTATTTATCATTCTCTTCTTACTCCTAACTTCTTTTTACTGTCCATAAAATAATTGTCACTCGATTGTGGAGTTTAAAAATATGTAGTTTTTAAACATTCTAGATTTTATGCTGAGGAGGAAAACTGAAAATGAATAGGCCATAATTTGTAGGAGGAAGATGGCACAGAGAACCTAAAGTGATTCTAGCAGGGATAGAAAAAACATTGTATTTCTGCCTGTCTTCTTAGAAACAGGGACACATTATTTCATATAATCTGTATAACATCCTTCTCTGATCACATTTTATCTATTGTCAAGCATAGTAAGACCATTGTTTATCTGAAATGCATCTAAATTTAAATCAAACTGGCTTTTAAAATCATATACAGTATAAAAAATGGAACCAATTAGTAAATAAGAAAATGTTTGGAGTATTAAGGACAGATGATATTTAACTGGCTTTGTAATTTATGGTCTATCATTCTGATTAATAATCAGATGTACTGTATCTATGGAAACGAAGAGGAAAATTATTTCTGCTTCCAACAAATGTACAAAGATGAGAAATATTGTGCTTCTCTGAATAATCAGCACAGATGTTGCCCCCTTTGTTAACCTTGTGTTATTATCTATTTTACCATGAGAAAAGCAAAGTCACGTGGGTGGAAATCAAAAGGTGTAAGGTTAAGAAAATGGATGGATGTTGCCTTAAAGAAAGTTACATGCTATCAATTAATTTGGAATTCTGAATTGCTTTTTGAATTAGGAAATAAAAATGTTCAAACTTAAATGCTTTCTAAGTAAATTCTGCAATTTGACTCATGAATATGACCACTTTCTCTAAGCTTTATAGGCAAATTTTAATGGAAAATCTCTAAGATTAAGAACATTGAAGAATAAAAATTAACCAGGGGCGCCTGGGTGGCTCAGTTGGTTAAGTATCTGACTCTTGATTTTGGCTCAGGTCGTGGTCTCAGGGTCGTGAGATCAAGTCCTTCATTGGGCTCAGCCCTGGGCATGGAGCCTGCTTAAGATTCTCTTTCTCCCTCTGCCTCTTCCCCCTCCCCCCTCACTCTCTTGCTTTTTCTCTCTCTCTCTTAAAAAAAAAAAAAGAATAAAAATTAACCAAACAGGGAAGAGACTCCTAAAACATATTTCATAAATATAACACACCATTAATTTTAAATGGGATGTCTTATGGGCCATGTTGATATGAATCTGGTGTTCATCTGGATAGCTTATAGCTGTGTAGCTTGATGAGATTTCTTGGAAGATACCATTACTTTCCAGGTGATTTTCACAAGCTATTAAGGACTAAATGGGATTTATATGAGAGTTAGGGCTGAAATGCAATTCCTATCACCCTCATATCCAACTCTTTAGCCCTCTCATGAAGTTAAAAGATTGTTGTGTTCCTCTGTGTAGGTTTAAAAGTTTTAGAATCTATTTTATATAGGTTTTCAAAAAATTAAGTTGAAGAAACCTATCTGTTTACATCAGGTTTTTTTGTTTGATTTTATGTGTTTTTGTATTTTTGTAGAACTAACTAAAGGCTTTCTCATTTCACCATTCCAAGTAGATTGAATCTGTTCTGTTTGTGTAGTTAATGATTGGGCTAGGCTCTCTTCCTGTGCTCATGACGGTTAGAAGCACGCGTTATCCTGGGTGAAGAGAGACAAGAGCCAGTACTTGGTGCAGCTAGACATGTGCCCCAACCTGGCTCCCTGCTGAAAAGGTGAACCTCAACTGCAACCACCAACAGGACGCTGGGACAAGACTCCCATCCCTCTAGGTGGGCAGGGAGGTGCTGAGGGATGAGTTCACTCTGGAGAAGTCTGACTCTGCCCTGCCACACCCTGTTGATGCCCTTTTAGATGGTAAGCATTGCACAGCCACCTGCGACATCAGTGGCTTGAGAAGGGTAAAAGCCACCATTTGTCTCTCTAATACACATTTTCTCACACACAACTCACAATTCCCCATCTAAGGGAGTATTCTTAACTTCTTTTTTAAAGACAAGGAAGCAATTTACCCAAAGTCACACAGATCATCAGTGGTGAAGCTACAATTCAAACTGAAGTCTCCCCAACTCCAAGACTGCTCCATTCTCTCTGGCAACTCCTTGTGGCTCCTTGCAAGTTCTGTGAAGGTGCCTTTCTAACTAAAAGAGGAAGTAGCAACAATCAGCTTTCCATGTTGGATCACTTAGTACCTTTGTTTTCTAATCAGGCAATCAGAGGTTACAGGATTTAATAATACTCTAGGATCTCTTACTTGGAGTCTTGACCCAATTCTATTGTTAACTGTGAATTCTAAGCTTTAAGGAATTTCAATTTTGGCTTTTTCTGTAGAAAAAAATCATCACCATAATCTGTTATCTTATATAGGCATTCTGTGGAATACTTGATGGGTGATTTTTAAATGTCTGCTTTGAAACACTGCATGATGAAGGCAAATACCCATCACTGATCGGGAGCATAGTAAAGCAGGAATACACATCAATAGTTTTTGATGTTGTTAATCTCAAATTAAAATTGCAAGTTAAATAGGCAAAGAAGACTTTTCCTCAAGACTGTGTCAATAAGGAAGAGAGTTTGAATTCAACTTTAATGTAACAAAGGCTAGAGAATTTGTAAGAACTGGGATGGGGAGGAAATCATAGACCCTCTGTATCTGTTAATTGGCCTAACCCAAAGAAAAAGTAAACTTTCTCATATCTTCAAGATGGGAGGAAGTTTTACAACTTGGAGCAAGGCATCCACTGAAGGTAGGCTCCAATTTTTCCACAGAGACTGGGAGATAGGGATGCTATCTTCCTTGATGAATACATCTACATTATTGCACAAGTTATTCCTCTGCCAAGATGGCATCCTCCCATCTCTTTTGTCCATGTATTGGACTCATTCTTGATATTTCCTTAGTGCTCCACACCCCTGCAAAGTTGATTCCTTTCCTGTTTCTATAGAACTTTTAATATGATTTTAAAAATTAATTTTTACTATGTTATTATTTGGTTCTATATCTATCCCCTTTGTTAGACATGAGTTCTCTGGAGGCAGGTACTTTGTCTTAAAGACCAACTATATCTCACATAGTAAAAAGCATGTAGCAGGCACTCAGTAGCTTTTCTTTAAATGATATTGACTAATTTTCATGTCCTTTTGAAGAGGATACTCACATTTTCATGCCTACTGACAAAACTTTGAAGATTCTTGCCTAGTTCCTTGCTTTATATTTTTGACTCTGTAAAAAAGTCCATCTAACTGGACATTTGGATCCTTGCCACTAGGAAAGCCTATAAAGTGAAATCTTGGGGTGTGAATTTTGGGTTTGAGTGGCAGGGACAATCAGGTAATTTGCTTTATTTTAATATTAGGCTAAACATCTTAAAACTATTACATAAAAAAACTATTTGCTTTGATACATAATTCAATATTTCCTCATTGTCATTTCTGGTTTTAGCTGGAGCAGTTGAAGAGCTTGCTTTAATATTGTAGTTAGAAAAGCAATAGAATTAACATTTTTCTTAGTATCTCAAATCAGATAATGAAACTTTGATCCTGCCTCTCCCAGGTGATCTAAAATGGGATGTAACATGGAAGGCATCCTGAACTGGATTCAAGAGGCCTCGCTACAGCTATGACTTAGTCTCTAGCTAGACCTGTAACCTCTAGCCCTGTTATTTCACTGCCCTGGGCCTCTAGTTCCTCATCTGGTTCTTTACAGATGAAACAATCTAAGGTTCTCTAAGTACAGATTTATCTTTCTAGATGTCCTATACTGACTTGGTTCTGATTTCTCCATCTGGCATTTTTAACAGCTTCTGCATAACTGAAAATATTGAGACCTCACTAACATGAGATACAGAGTATTGTAAGATAGAAGTATAGATAGGGTGAAGAAATGTTGATCACTACTTTAGGTAAAAAGAAAAGAGTTTGCTGGAGTTGTTCATACATAATGGAATTCCTATACAAAGGCTCTTCAGTTGTGCAACATGTTTGCTTAGCTAGTGCTGTCTACCTTTTGAACCCTTTGAATCCCCAGAACCCTTTTGTGTACTGACTGTATCTGTAGACCCTTTCCTTGGGAAGAGAGTCTCCATGAAGCCATTTGAGATTTTTATCCCGTTCTGTTCTTATCTGAGTCTACTATCTAGTAACTAAACCTATGAAAATACTCTAACAATCCTTATTTTTCCTTTACCAGGTCTTTCTGGGGAAGATAGAATGATCTTCACTCACTGTGTAACAACTATTAAAGTAAGTATTTTGCTCAGGGACTAAAATTTGCTTCAATATAATTAAAGCCATCTAGTGGGTACAGCTTTAAGTTACTGCATTTTCTCTAATAATTTCTTTTTATTGTCATAAGACTCAATTTGTGAAGGAAAATATGACTGCAAGTGTGGTCAGTAGACATGGTTATCTTATGGATAGTATGATATTGTAAGCAATACTGAAAACAGTAGGAACAGTAAGACCCTAAACTGGGAGAGTAAGATTGATAAAATATAGAAAAGACATAAAAATTTTATAATTGTGGGATCATTTTTGCAAGGCATAAAATTTACACGGAACAATGGGGAAAAAGACAAGTTTAAATACTCTCTGAATAAATTCAGGGAATGTTTAATTATTCCAAAAAAAGATAAACAGTGAAGTTATATAAGACTAAGGCTTTTGTTAAGCAGGTGTCAGGCAAAGGATGTTTATAAAGGCTGCTAAAAAGAAGTTTGCCTTTGTTAAAGATCTCTTGGCTTCTAGTAATACTTTTATTAAAAATCTCACTATACAGTATTCCTAGTAGTTACAATGGCCCTAAGTACACTGAAAATGAGTTGGTTGACCCTGCAGTCTTTCATTAAGGTTACAGTAGAATCTTGTTTTCGATCTTGTTATGGGCTGAATTGTGTCTCTCTACGTCCCCCCAAGCATATTAATATGTTAAAGTCCTAACACCCAGTACCATAGCATTTGACTGTATTTGTGAGAGGGTCTTTAAATAAGTAATTAAGTTACATGAAGTAATTATAATGGGCCCTAATCCAATAAGACTGGCATCCTCATAAGAGGAAATCTGAACTTAGACAGGCACAGAGGGAAGACCACATGAAGACAGGGAAAAGATGGCCATCTACAAGCTAAGGAGAAACAAACCAAACCTCGGAAGAAACTAACCCCATCAACACCTTGATCTCAGATTTCTTGCTTCCAGAATTTTGAGAAAATACATTTTATTGTTTAAGCCATCCACCCAGCCTGTGATATTTTGTCATGGCAGCCCTAGCAAACTATATGGTCCTTGAGGCTAGAATTCAGTAGCCTCTGAATGATGGATCTTGTTTTGACTTTGTGATAGGAAAGAGTTTATTAAAATTTTTGTGTCCTTTATAAAAAATAAAGATTTCACATCAAGTTTAAAATTAGAGGATCCTAAGCATTGTCGGTACACTGCAAGTCAGTTGGCCTGGTAAAGAGTTATATCCATAATGAAAGAGCAATGCGTATTTGTTTCCGAGGTTTGCTGTAACAAGTAACAAACTGGGAAATTTCTGCTGACACCAGAAATTTATCATCTCACAGTTCTGGAGGCTGCAAGTCCAAAATTAAGGTGTCAGCAGGGCCATTCTATCTCTGAAATCAATAGGGAAATCCTTCCTTGCCTCTTTCTAGCTTCTGATGGTTGGCTGGGAATCTCTGGTTCCTTGGCTTGTAGCAGCTGCATAACTCCCTCATCACGTGGTGTTCTCCCTGTGTCTGTGTCTCTCCTCCTCTCCTAAAGACACCACATATATTGGATTAAGGGTTGATCCTACTCAAATACGACCCTATTTTTAACTTAATCAATTACATGTGCTATAACTCTATTTCTAAGTAAGGCCACATTTTGAGGTCCTGGGGGTTAGGATGTCAACATACCTTTTTGGGTAACAATTTAACCTGTAAGGGATTCTTTGAGCTATAGTGAATGCCTTGTCATAAGGGGCAAATTTAGGAAATTCGAATGGTTAATATGTTTGTTTATTGTTAGAAATCAAGGGAGTGGTTATAGCTGGTTGGTTTCACAAATGTTGTTAGCCAGAATGAACTACAAATAGGGCCTGGATATTAATCTGCATTTAATAAAATCATATTGCTTATAGTCAGTCATTAATGAAATAAAGTGCTGATGGAATCGGTAGGAATAAAAACGTTTGCCAGATATTTTCTCATTACTTGCTCTTCTCATCGAATTAATGCCCAAAGTCATCTTCTTTTTATCCAAATCGTACCAGTTATATCAATTTATTATAAAAATTTATATGAGAGCAATTAAAAACTCTTTCCAACCTTTAAAAAATTTTATTTGAATTCCAGTCGAGTTAACATTACAGTGTTATACTACTTTCAGGTGTACAATATAGTGATTCAACAATTTTATACATTACTCAGGGCTTGTCATGAAAAGTATACTCTTAATTCCCTTTATCTTTTCCACCCATCCCCCCAACCACCTCCCCTCTGGTAACCACTAGTTTGTTCTCTATAGTTAAGTCTTGTTTTTTGGTTTGCCTCTTTTTTCTTGGTTCATTTGTTTTGTTTCTTAAATTCCACATGAGTGAAATCATATTGTATTTGTCTTTTTCTAATTAACTTATTTCACTTAGCTTTATACCATCTAGATTTATCCGTGTTGTTGTAAATGGCAAGATTTCATTTTTTATGGCTGAGTAATATTCCATTGAATATATACCACTTCTTTACCCATTCATCTATTAATGGACATTTGGATTACTTCCATAATTTGGCTCTTGTAAATAATGCTGCTATAAATACAGGGGTGCATATATCCTTTCAAATTAGCGTTTTGTATTCTTTGGTAAATACCCAATAGTGTGATTACTGGATCATATAGAAATTCTATTTTTAATTTTTTGAGGAACCTCCCTACTGTTTTCCACAGTGTCTGTACCAGTTTGCGTTCCCACTAATAGAGCATTTTTCTCCACATCCTC
Organism: Eumetopias jubatus; assembly: GCF_037043125.1. Classification (NCBI taxonomy): domain Eukaryota; kingdom Metazoa; phylum Chordata; class Mammalia; order Carnivora; family Otariidae; genus Eumetopias; species Eumetopias jubatus. The sequence goes on from NW_028274809.1 coordinate 51,035,127, forward strand.
ACCAACACTTGTTTCTTGTGTTTTTGATTTTAGCCATTCTGACAGATGTGAGGTGCTATCTCATTGTGGTTTTGATTTGCATTTCCCTGATGATGAGTAATTTTTTTTTTAAATTACTGATGTAATTGAAATGTTCAAGTCCCCTACTATTAGTGTATTACTATCAGTTACTTCTGTTATGTTTGCTAATAGCTGCTTTATATATTTGGGTGCTCCCGTATTAGGTGCATAAATATTTACAATTGTTGTATCTTCTTGTTGGATTGTTCCCTTTATGAATATGTAGTATCCTTTTTTGTCTCATTATAGTCTTTGTTTTAAAGTCTATTTTGTCTGATATAAGTATTGCTCTCCTAGCTTTCTTTTCACTTCTGTTTGCATGATAAATATTTTTCCATCTCTTCACTTTCAATCTGCATGTGTCTTTAGGTCTGAATCTTTTATAGGTGGCATATAGATGCGTCTTGCTTTTTTATCCATTCTGTCATTCTATGTCATTTGATTGGAGCATTTAGTCCATTTACATTCAAAGTAATTATTGGTAGGTATGTATTTATTGCCATTTTGTTACTTGTCTTGTGGTTGTTTTTGAGTTCTTCTCTATTCCTTACTTCTTTTGCTCTCTTCCCTCACAGTTTGCTGGCTTTCTTTAGTGATATACTTGGATTCCTTTTGTTTATCAGCTAATATCCTTATGGGGTTTCCCTTGTATGTAACTATTTCCTCTTGCTGCTTTTAAAATTCTCTATCACTACTTCTTGCCATTTTAATTACTGTTATGTCTCGGTATGGACCTCCTTGGGTTGATTTTGTTGGGTGCTCTCTGTGCCTTCTGGATCTGGATTTCTGTTTCCATCCCCAGATTCAGGAAATTTTCAGCTATTATTTATTTTCAAATAAATGTTCTGCCCACTTTTCTCTCTCTTCTGCTTCTGGGATCCCTATAATGCAAATGTTATCATGCTTGATGGTGTTACTGGAGTTCCTTTAATCTATATTCATTTATTGTTATTTTTTCTCTTTCCTGTTCAGCTTGATTACTTTCCATTATTTTGTCTTCCAGGTTGCTAATCCATTCTTCTGCTTCCTTTAGTCTACAATTTATTTCCTCTAGTGTATTATTAACTTCAATTATTGAGTTCTTCATCTGTGATTAATTCTTTTTTTTTATGTTTTATGTCTCTTTGTTAAGGGTCTCATTGAGGTCTTTCATAGCTCTCTTGCTGTGATTTTGTCCTGTTATTTCATTTGGGACATATTCCTCTGCCTTCTCATTTTGTCTAACTCTTTGTAACTGTTTCTGCTTAGCAGGGAGTCTGCTTCTCCCTCTCCTCCCCACTCATGATCTCTGTCTCTTTCTCTCTCAAATAAATAAATAAAATCTAAAAAAAAAGAAAAAGAAAAAAGAAAGTCAGCTATGTCTCCTGCTCTAAAAGCACTGGCCTTATGAGGAAGAGGTCCTGTAGTGCCCGGCAATAGAATGTTCCCTCTTCACCAGAAGTTGGTGCTTTATGAGTGCTTCCCATATGTATTGTGGCTCAGATGCTTTTGCCTTCAGTCCAGTTGTCTGCAACTGGCTCTCTTTGTTTGTTGTGGGGAGGGTTTGGTTAGTGGGCCAGTCTGGTACTGCTTTGGGATTGAGTTGGGTCAGACCAAGCATTTGCCATAGATGCAGTAGCACCAAACTGTAGGGTACTTTCCTGGTGGTGTCCCCTGAGAAGCTTTCGTTGGTGGGCAAGGCCCACAGTCAGACCAAATGTCTGCTCCAGCCCACACTTGAGTCTGCAATCAGACTGGTATATGTGCTTATCTTCCCCTCTCCCTGGGGCAGGAGTCACTTTGGAGTGATGCTGGCCCCTGTTGACACTGCCAGGCTTGTGGCACTGTTTTGGATTGGCTTCAGCTAAGGGCATATCAAAGGGGGCAGGCATGTGGTACCAGCAATATTCACACTGGTCTGCTGCAAGAGGGGACATGCAGCCACCTGAAAAAACTCTAGGTGAGGCCTGCTGGGTTGAAGGGAGCAGGTCCATAGAAGAATGTGGGGGTAGGGCACACAATTAGCAAGCTAGGTAGAGAGTGTTGGTACTGCACTTGTTTCTGCAGGTGTCTGGGTATCTAGGCTGGGAAGCAGGGACAGGAAATAGCACCTACTAGCTCTTTTGTTCTTGGAGAAGTCTCCCAACTAATCCTGTCCCTCCAGCACATTCTCTGAGATTAGTAAATAAATCTCCATCCCGTATACCCCAGGTATTTTTCAAATTGCTGCTTCTATGCTGTATCTCAGTGGGGCTATTTGTTATGCTGCCTCTTTAAGGGCAGGGACTTGGTTTTCTCTCACCCTCCCGGCTGTCCCAGAGCTGAGTCTGCTGATTTTTAAAGTTTTAGGTGTCTATCCCCACTGACTATAAAAACTAGCCAAGTTAGGCCTTTCTGGTTTTCAAAGCCAAATGTTACGGGGATTCATCTTCTCCATGCCTGGGGTGCCTGGTTTAGGGGGCTGTTCCTTTCCCCTCTTTGTGCCCACCATGTTCTTCCTTCCTGTGGACAGTTCTGTGCATCAGTTTGGCTCCAGACCATGTCTCCACCCTTCCTACCCTCTTCAATGTGACTCTTCTCTACATATAGCTGTGGAGAGTCTGTTCTGCCTGTTTTGGGGTCATTTTCTGGGTTATTTACACTGATGTGGATGTTATCTAGTGGTATCAATGGGACAAGGTGAGCTTAGGATCTTTCTACTCTGTCATCTTCCCAAGAAGTCTCTCATTTCAACTTCTTTGAATATACCATATGCTTGCTTCCAGGTATGAAAGAAAACAGTCATCTTTTTCTTCTCAAATTTGCTCTCCTTTCGGGTTTATGCCAGCAATGACATTCTAAGTAACTATATACACTGACAGTCCTTACCTGATCTCCAAGCTGCTACAGATCATGTCACTTGAGGGACAATTAAAAATGTTTGTGATCATTTGCAGAGGAATCATCATTAGCTAAGATACTTGTTAATTTTTAGAAGTTTGTCTCCCTGCTTCACTAAGATTTTCTTGAGGGCAGTAACTGAATCCGATAGCAGGGTGCCTAACTCACTTACTGAAAATTCATTATGTGCCTGGCACTATTCTAAGGGAATTCTATCTCATTTTACAGATGAGCCAACCAAAAAGCATTTATTAAATCCATAGTAGGATGTTTATTTTAATATACATTAGGCTCACTGTTTCCCTCTTATACTCAATCAAGTTAGAATTAAGTGTCCATGATCTCACAAAATGGTTTTAGGTTATTTAGTTTATTCAAAGTAAGAGAAATTTTTCCCTTTTATGTGATTAACTAACTAAATGCCTTTTAGGAAAAGGAAAGGTAATTAATTCCATTGCCTAGAATTTGATTTTAGGAATTGATTTTTTAAAAAATTTTCATTAAAAATTTTTTATTAACATATAATGTATTATTTGTTTCAGGGGTACAGGTCTGTGATTCATCAGTCTTACACAATTCACAGCACTCACTATAGCACATACCCTCCCCAATGTCCATCACCCAGAGGAATTGTATTTTTGAGGCCTGAGCAGAATTTTATATTCTTTTTTTTTTTACTATATACAAAATTACAAAGTAGTACTTAGTTGTTGTAAAAAATGGCAATATGAGATTTAAAAACACTGATCATATCTCCTTCAACTCTTCCTCTAGTCCTAAAGTAACCCATGTTAACATGCCACTGTCTACCCTTCCTTTCTGGGCTCACAGTAGGGTTAAAATATATACATTTCTATAATTTGCTGTTTCATTGAAAAGAAATATCATTTCTTTAATTACATACATAAAGATCTAATTTATTTTTTAAAATAGCAGCATAATTTTCCATTGTATAAATGCACAGATCAAGTGTTCCTTTATTGATGAGCATTAAGATTGTTTACAACCCCTCCGTCCCACCCTCTTTGCTGTTAAATAATAAGCTTATGAAAAGTAGGTCTGCTGGTCAAAGTACATGTATATTTTAAAATAGATTTTGCCAGATTCCTATACCCACACTATACTCATTTAAACCTGTAAATGTAGACTTTTCTTTTTGAAATCAGACAGTGCTCTCTTTTTGATATGCTGGAAGGGTTTGAGTCTCCATTGAAATATTTTCATTGTCTCCTATAATCAGAATAAAATTCATAAGAAACTCAGATGGTAAACTTGATAGATATGTAGATATAAAAGAGGATCCTTAAACTTGCTTTCTCTTTCATTCCAAAGAATAGAAAGGAGTTCAGAAGAAAATAGATCCAGGTTATGCTTTGTTATAAGGGATTCACGGTTTAGGTTAGCTTATGAACTTAGGCTCCTTCTACAAGATCAGTGCTCTAACCCCTGAGCTATGGAGCCTTTTCCTTGACCTTAGGCTCCTTCTAGATTAAAGCTCATGGTTCAGAAAATTGGGCAAAAAAGTTTTCTTTATGGTCCCTGTGCAGATACTTTGTATTTTAGGTAAATTATTCCTCACTCTTATCTACTTAGAAGGTGAACATCAAACTCTTCTTTAGCAATTCTATAGATTGTTGAGTGTAATTTTTGAGACTATCTCATGCAATGGACCTGTTGTCACATTCAGACAATCCCTATTATAATGTTTGACCCCTTCAAGTCTTGTCTTAGTTATTCCAAAAAAATGACAGTCTGCCAGAAGTCTTGTGTTACTATTTAACTTTTTTTTGATTCTAAGTACTTCCCATGTCAAAGAAGATAATATATGAGACATTTGGCTGTCCAAGCTCTGCCATCTGGGGAAGAGTTTCTCTTAATTTAACCAGACTCTATGTTTGCAGAACTGACAAATCTGCACATTCAGGATGGGACAGAAAGTTTATTCTAATTAATTCTTAATTTTGTAACAATATAAATATTGAAACCAGTACTGCAGAAGGGTGACATAGAGAACTGGATTTGAAACTCAGCTTCACCTTGTAGGAGTTGGTAGACTTGGCCAAGTTAATTGTTCCTCCCAAGCTTTAGTTTATTCATGTATAAAATGTGGCTATACTACCAATCTCTCAGAGTGATATGAAAAACAAATCAGGTTGCAAAAAAAGAAAAAATTAGATAAATTAAACTATCAAAATTAAAAACTTCTGTGCATAAAACTGCACAGTCTATAGTGGGAAAAAGCAACTCATGGATTAGAGAAAATATTTGCAATATACCTGATACTGCAAAAATATTTGCAATATACCTGATAGAGGGTTAATAACCAGAATACATAAAGAACTCTTATAACTCAACAACAATAAGACAAACAACTCAATGAAAAATGAGCAAAGTACTTGAATAGACATTTCTTCAAAGAAGATATACAAATTACTAATAGACACATGAAAAGGTGCTCAACATCACTAATCATTACATTTTACATACAAATTCAAACTAAAACCACAAAACCACTGATGCCATCTCATACTCATTAGGGTGCCTAGTATGAAAAAAAAAAAAAACAAACCCCAGAGAATAAGAGATGTTGGTAAGAATATGGAAAAATTGGAACCCTTGTGCATTGTTTGTGGGAATGTAAAATGGTGCATCTGCTATGAAAAAAAGTATGATAGTTCCTCAAAAAATGTAAATTAGACTACCATATGATTCAGCAATTACACTCCTGGATATATACCCAAAAGCAGGATCTTGAAGAGATAATTTGTACACCCATATTTATAGTAACATTATTCATAATAGCCAAAAGGTGAAAATAACGCATGTATCCATCAATGGATGAATAGATAAATAAAATTTGGGATACACACACACACACACACACACACACACACACAATGGAATATTATTCAGCCTTAAAAAGGAAATTTTGACCCATGTTATAACATGGATGAATCTTGAGGATATTTTGCTAAGTGAAATAAGTTGGTCACAAAAAGACAAATACTATATGATTCCACTTTATGAGGTACCTAGAGTAGTCAAATTCATACAAAAAGTAGAACAGTGACTGTCAGGGGCTTGGGGAAGGGGAAAGGAAGAAATTCTCATTTAGTGGTACAGAGTTTCAGTTTTGCAAAATGAAAAGAATTCTGTAGATGGATGGTGGTAATGGCTGCACAACAATGTGAATGTACTCAATGCCACTGAACTGTACACATAAAATGGTTAAGATGGTAAATTTTATGTTATGTATATTTTACCATAATTAATAAAACACTTTTAGAAAAGTATTTTACCACAATTTTTAAAAAATGAATAATGTATGTATAGCACCTAGTGCGGTTTCTAGTTACAGAGGTGACTATTTTTTTAGTCACTATTTATTTTTTTTTCCCATAAATAGTTATTACTAACAACAATGTTTAATCTCACTGGGTTTCTACTTTTCTCTGGGGGTTTCTACTTTTCTTGGCTTCTTTTTTTTTAAGATTTTATTTATTTATTTGACAGAGTGAGAGAGCACAAGCAGGGGAGTGGCAGGTAGAGGGAGAGAGAGAGGCAGACTCCCCACTGAGCAGGGAGCCTGACGGGGGGCTTGATCCCAGGACCCTGGGATCATGACCTGAGCAGAAGGCAGATGCTTAACTGACTGAGCCACCCAGGTGTGCCTCTCTGGCTTCTTTTATATTTACTTTATAAAAAACCCTTTATGTATGTCAGCTTTCAGACATATAGAAAAGGTGAAATAGCACAAGAGAAACCTGTATATCCTTAACCAGGATTCAGGGAAGTTAACATTTTGCTATATTTGATATATGTGATATATGTGTGTGTATACACATTGTTTGAACATTACAAAATGGGAATGTGTTCCACTCAAATAATACTATGCTAAACCCGTCTTACAAGAAGCTTTTTAGAAACATAAGAAATGTTCTTAAGCACTTCATTGTATTACAGAATTGGTGTGTCTTCTACTAAATGAAATAACATTGTGCTGAATGCAAATTTCAATTATCTTATTAGAATCATCTTGTAAGATGTGTTCTTAAGCACTTCATCATTATATGTATTACAGATGTATATATCTCCCACTCACTATAATAGCACTATGTATGTATATTTGTATACATGTTTTTGTAGCTATTTGATTTATGTATTAGAATTTATATACTAAACAAAATATATTTTTACTGAACCATTTAAAATAAATTGCAGAAATCATCACACTTAAATATTCTAACATGCATTCCTTTTTTTTTTAAGACTTTATTTATTTATTTGACAGACAGAGAGATCACAAGTAGGCAGACAGGCAGGCAGAGAGGGAGAAGCAGGCTCCCCGCTGAGCAGGGAGCCTGATGCGGAGCTCTATCCCAGGACACTGGGATCATGACCTGAGCCGAAGGAGACACTTAACCGACTGAGCCACCCAGGTGCCCCTCTAGCATGCATTTCTCAAAAATAAGAACAAACTTCACATAATTACAATACCATTATAAATAACTAAGAAAACTAATAACTATGCCTAATGTCATATATTATTTATTCATATACAAGTGTCTCAAGGGGGTCTCCAAAATATCTTTAATAGATGATTTTCAAACCAGGATACACTTAAGACTCATGCATTGAATTTGGTTGTTATGTCTCTTTAGAATCTATTCTAGTTTAGTCACAACCCCCCATGTTTGTTTTGCCCCATGACTTTGGTTTTTTGAAGAGAAAACACTCTGTTTTGAGGAATAGCATACATTCTGGATTTAAAAGAAAAAACGACTTCCTTATGACACAATTCAGTTTGTTCTTCTCTGTCCTCTATTTCTGTAACACTGGAAGTTAGGTCTAAAGTCTTGATGAGATTCAGATGAGGGTTTAAAAATAACTTTATTGAGATATCTTTGACATATAAAGATTATATATTTAACATGTACAATTTTATGTTTTGATATATGTATACACTGTGGAAAGATCATCATAATCAAGCTAAACAACATCCATCACCTCTACATAGTTACCACAGTGTGTGTGTGTGTGTGTGTGTGTGTGTGTGTGTGTGTGTGTGTGATGAGAAAATTTAATTTAAGATCTATCCTCTCAGTAAATTTCAAGTATATAAGATGAAACATTTTTGGCAGAATACTCACCAGTGTTGACTTTATATTAGCTCTCACAAGGCACATAAGGCAGGTTGTCCTTCCAAGAGTTTGCTCAGAAAACCCAGTCAAATGTTTGTGCTGTAAAGGATATAATGTAATTGCCAAGCAAACTATGGAATAACATGGGGGGCAGAGCCTGCTCCTGACCAGCCTTACCCCAGATGGCTTTAACATTATTTGATCTTTGATTAAATCAGTATTTCCCTGGGAATTTAAAAATGGCCATGAATTAGACTTTCTCCAAAAAGGCAAGTTAGATATTGAATTCTTTTTTTTAATTATAAATTTTTAGAGTGAAGATTGGTTGTAGTTGTCTCCTCCAGTGGTGACATGTGAGATTTGTTATTCACTTCTAAAATACCATATAGCCTATATAAATGTTTAGCAATGATTTTATAATGAAGTAAACAATTTCTTAGCAGGTCCAGGTTTAATATCTTGCTATATTTTTCTACATTGGGTTACAGTGATTATGCTTTAAGGTAACAAACTCTAAACCCTGAAGAGAAGGAGGCTGGCAGTTTAAACTAATAGAGGTTTAAAGAACCTTCTTCTTTTGTCCTTCTCCCTTACCAGATCCCTCCAGACCTACATTACTCAAGTATTCTCTTTGGCTGAGAGAAGAGGAAAGATTATTGTGTGAATCTCTCCCTCACTCTCTGCCTGTATAAAAAGGGCTTCTTATAAGCACCTAAATATGCCTGGGAAGACATCTTGCTGACTTACATTCTTTATTTTTTTAATATTTTTTTTTATTTGTCAGAGAGAGAGAGAGAGAGAGAGAGAGAGGGAGAGAGAGAGAACACAAGCCGGGGGAGCGGCAGGCAGAGCGAGAAGCAGGGCTCCCTGCTGAGCAAGGAGCCCGATGAGGGACTCGATCCTAGGATGCTGGGATCATGATCTGAGCCAAAGGCAGACACTTAACTGACTGAGCCACCAAGGCGTCCCTGACTTACATCCTTTCAACAATAAAGAATTACTGAACAGTTGCTGAACGTCAGACACAGTGTCAGTTCCTGAATCCACAGAGAAATAAAAACCACTGTCTCTGCCTTTCAGGATCTTATGGTGCATTCTGAAATTATCTTTCCAATAGGAGTCAGATGACACCTCAGGTATAAGAGAAATGATGATCTGTGAACGATCATGAGGTCTTACAAAGATGACAATGAGCTTTTCTTAGGAAGTGAACATAGAAAAAGGTCAATTTTATAAAGGACCTTTTCTGGATAATGAGATAAGGTTGAGCTGTTGCTAGGTTGTGGATTTAGAATGCTGCTGGCATAATGGGACCTGATTCCCTTCCCAATAAATTGCTATTATATTGGAGACCTGAGAATTGCTCAAGCTTTGTTGCTACTCTCAGAAATCAATTTTACTGGAATTTAAAACATTTTCTATGATGATATTATTTTAAAAATACATATTTAAAATATATATCTCATATATTGTTTTTAAATATAAATTTATTGTATAACTCAGTAGTTAGTACATTCTTTTGCTGTAACGTAACAGGGAAGTATCACTGTATATTACCTTTGATCCACTAATAAGCAGTTCTTGCATTTTACTAGGATTTTCATTTTAACGATGACATAGATGTTATAACTTATGACATTTGCCTTCACAGTTCCACATTCACTTTAGATAAAGAAATTTAAATAATAGGCTAAACGAGTCTCCAATATCTCAAAGTTCATAATGACGATATGCCATTTTCTTAAGCTTTTCTTTGTCTTGTCATACCATCTCTTCTATGATTTGGTTTGTTGAATAATATTGGAGATATTTGCATTTTTGTTTTCCATTCTCTCTCACTTGGTAAGACTACAGTGACCCAAATTTCAAAAGAAAACACGAACCTAAAATTGTGAATTACAAAGTAAAAGTTTCATCCATGTTAATAGCTTTTGCCATTGTCTTTGTAATCAGGAAGAACTGAATGAATGAGTTGTGGGCACCCATTGAAATGAAAACCCTGGTCCACCTTCTCTTTTTATATAAGCATTTCAACATTACTATCTACTTAAAATGAATAAGCAACCACTTTTATAGCAATTACCACATACCAGCTCTTGTTCTAACAACCTTATTAATACTACTGTTATAATGCTCACATCAACTCAATGAAATAGGCACTGTTATTATTCTCATTTTAGAGATAAATGGAAGCAAAGAGAACATAAGTAACTTACCCAGTGTTCTACAGTCAGAGCCTGCGTGCTTTTATCTTGTGCTATTTCCCCACACAGCTTCACATGTCAAATACATGGCTGTCTATACCCTTAAACTCTCCACCATCTGGCCTAACTCAGAAATGAGGTTAAGAGAGAGTTAGGTATTAATGACAGTTTGAAGGATATGCATTGCTTTAATTATTTTATTGCTCTGATTATTTTTATTCTTACCGTATTTCAAACAATAAGAAAAGGACTGAATCTTGACTCTCTTTAAAATAACCTTCACTATTGTGTTTGATATCATGCCTTTTGCTGATGGGCACTGCAAGAAACAGCCTCATAAATCCATTACTGTCTTTGACATGTGAATGCTACTAGAGACATTCTCTACTATATTTCTTAGTCCTGCATTATAAAACCTGGAATGAAAAATTTCTTTTAAAATTTAGTGATAGGAAAGGGATTTGCTTCCACTGACAAATTATCCCCCTTTCAACAGTAATTTACAATTGGCCATATTTCCCTTTTCATTCACTTTGGTTACCGGGAATAGCATACGTGTCTTAGTCAAGCATGTATCTTAGAGTCAAGTACGTAGCTCAATATTAAAAAAATTTAAAAATAAATTCTTACAATCTGTATTTTCCTACTTTATATTTTGTATTTCTCTCCTCTCCTATTTCAGTTTATACTTTCCGTGCTCCAAATTTTTATTGACATTTTATCACCCTTTTATCAATGTTTTATGTAAGCTACCTCAAATCTCTCATGGAATAAGACAGATATAATCTTATATCCTCCAAGCCCCAGGGATGCAAAGCAATAAAGGGCATGGTCTCTGATCTCACGAAGCTCAGACGTGGTTGGGAATGTAGTACATACACAGAAACAAATTAGTAATGAGATTGAGTACACTGTGAGTTCCAAGTAGGTGGTATAAATTTAAAACAAAATACTATCTGAGTTTTGAATGAGGTCTGGGGAAGTTGGAAAAAACAGGAAGAAATACAAACAAAATTGGCCATTGAAGAAGGGCTAGAACTTCTCTAAGAGTGCTATGGGAAGGGAATAAGACTCTTTAGGAAAGGCTAGTTTCCTGAACCAAGATATAGAAATGGAAATCTGGTTTATTCAAATGACAGTGGATATATAAACATGGCAGAGATTGTTAGCTGCCTGCTCCAACATCCATTTTCCTGCTCCATCTCAATTGCTGAACTTAATTTGATACCAGAGCAACTATATAACCAGATGAAAACTGTTTTCTGTCTCCACTCTGAAACCAGATTCATCTAAGTAATAAGTTGTTGGCAGTGAAATGCAAGCAGAAGCGTTCTGTCACTGCACAGGACTTTTGGAAAGTCTCAGAGAGAGGGAGTATGCCTTTCCTACTGCCTGGAAGGTCAAAGGACAGTTGAAGCTCAAGTGAGGATCTTAGACCCTGAGGATAAAGACCACACACAGGAATAGTGGAGCAGAGAGCTGGAAGTAGCCTGGGTCCCTGATGCTTTCCTGCAGCTACCAGACAGCCCTAGACTGACCATCTCCAGATCCTTTTATGTGAGAGACTAAAGCCTGGTGAATTTAAGGGCTATTTTCCAGGTTGCTCTGACTCATAGCTAAAAGCAGTTCCTCCTAAATAAAACCGTTTGGCTCAAGTAGAGAATTTATATAAAACATAATGAAAAACCGTGGGTCAGAGCTAATGTCCAGCAAACAAACATAGGCTTCATTTTATTAACTGAATGAAATAACTTTGATTGTATATGAACTTTCAAGCAAAAATTTCTAAGCTCTTATATTTAGTTAAACTTGTATGAACTAATTTTCTGAGTGAAATTACGTTTTATACCAGTGACAAATATAGAAATATATACCTAGTCTGTGTTTACTGTTACTATAAAAACACTTTTGAAAGGACAGAAGGAACATTTAGAATAATTATTAAATGTATGCAGTTTTGGGCACCTGGGTGGCTCAGTCGGTTAGGTGGTCGACTCCTGATTTTCGCTCAGGTCATGATTTCAGGGTCCTGGGATCAAGCCCTGTGTCAGGCTCTGAGCTCAGTGGGGAGTCTGCTTGAGGTTTCTCTCTCTCTCTTCCCTCTCCCTTTGCCCCTCCCCCTGCTTGTGTGCATGCTCTCTCTCTCTCTCAAATAAATACATCTTTTTTAAGAAATGTGTTCAGTTTTAGTATCAGCTAAAGAAATCAGAAATATGAGTTCAAAAAAAAAAGATTTCTTTAAATTTATAAATATAACTTCGGTTTAATAACTATTAAATGGCAGAATAAAAATAGTATTAGATCCTGGGGCACTTGGGTGGCTTAGTTGGTTAAACATCTGACTTGGGCTCAGATCAAGATCTCAGGGTCCTGGGACTGAGCCCCAAGTTGGGCTCCCTGCTCAGCATGGAGTCTTCTTCTCCCTTTCCCTCTGCCCCCCCGCCCCACTCATGCTCTCTCTCTCAAATAAATGAATAAAATCTTTTAAAAAATAGTATTTAATCTTAAATTGAAAATCTAACTAAAGGTAATTATATATTGCTGTACGAAAAGCTGTTTACAAAACATAAGCATTACAATAATTTGTTTTATATAAAGTACTGAAAACTTATAAGAAAAATTAAATTTTCTTTTAAACCAAGAATGTGAACTACACCTAGATAAATATTGTTTTTTCATTTTCCAAATTTGCAAGCTGAGATTTATAATTAGTGTCTTAAAACATTTTTTCTGGTCTCTGCATGCTTCAAACCTGTGTAAATTAAAGGATCACTCTATTTGCTTTAGGAATCGTATTAAAACAATCTTATTTACTGTGAAATGCAGGGAAGATAAGAAGATATATGCTTTTGAAATCTCCCAGTTTGGTAGTGTTTCATGTTTAAATGAGTAAAGATTTTATGTTTCACAACTATTTGACCCTTAGTTTGAGAGGCAAGTGTATCACATTCCCGGTTTCATATGCAGGCACCACAGAAGTAAATGGATAGTGCTCCTGCTGTAAAATTCCTTCTCCTTCTGGAAAATTACCTTAGAGCATCAGGTCACCAGCTGGCAGAGATATCAAGAACAAATATGTATTGGTTGTTAAGAAAATGAAATTTCTTAGTCATCCGATTGGATGATACCAGTTGGAACTAAATCTTTTGTAGTAACCAGGTAATTTTCTAATTTCCTAATTTTTTTTTTTTTTTTTTGAGAAAGAGAGTAAGCATAAATGTGAGCAAGCAGGGTAGGGACAGAGGGCAAGGGAAAGAGAGAATCTCAAGCAGGCTCCACACCCAGTGCAGAGTCTGACCTGGGGCTCAGTCTCACCATCCTGAGATCATGACCTGAGCCAAAATCAAGAGTTGGATGCTTAACTGACTGAGCCACCCAGGCGCCCCTCTCATTTCCTAAATCCTCCACTTCTTGTGGTAATGTTGCAGCAAATTGTTATGAAGTGGCATCAGTGGGAGTGATTCAGAATATCATGTAGCTAAATTTGGTTATGGCAGAAAAGAATGTTTCTGCACTTAAGAGAATAATTACTAATTAATTAATTAACAAAGCTAGACTCTTCTGGGGCTTTTAGCACTTCAAAATATTCATTCCAAACTATGATTATATGAGAAACAAAATTTATAAGGTTATTATGGATTATCTGTACATTGCAAAGCAAAAATAAATGCTGAGTCAGATCTAGGTGCTCACAAAAATAAATACAAAAATTTGACTGTTTGAACTTGTTATGCAAAGGTTAAGTTTATAAAATGTATTTACATAGCAGTGTTGCTATTTAGTGAAGATGAGAAGCAAAGTCATAACTAGTAGATGGTCTCAGACTGTCAGAAAGGAAAGATTTGGCACATTTACTATAAATCACTAATATCAGCTTCCCAGATTCATAGACGTTTCTGTTCAGGTATAAACTTCAGAACTGAAACTGCTTAAAAGCATAAAGTTAAACAAAAATAAAAATGGCTGCACTAATGCTTGAGGGAACCTCGATTTTTAAAGTAACTTCTTTTTCTCTCTTCTGCAAACCTCCCCCCCTCCCCTTCTTAACCATTTGTTTCAGGTTACCACCTGAAGAAATAAGGTACCACCCTAAAGAAATGAGGACGAAGGCTGGCAGCACATACTTAATTCCTGTCAAAACTGGCTAGATCCTGTATTTCCCCAGAACTTCCTCCCTACCCTGCAGCCCCTTCCTCAGGGCAAGCTTAGACCATAGACTTAAGACTTAGACTTAAGTCTTAGACTTAAGACCATAGCCTGTTGCAGCCTCCTTTGCCCTGCAAGGCAATAAAGTAAGCTGTTGTTCCTCTTTATCCCAAACTCCGCCTTTGTGTTATATTTTGGTTCCAAAGTACAGAGGTCGGACAATAGAACTTTAAAGACATATTATCAAGATAAAGACCTAGCATTTAGTCAGTTCCACACTGGAACTTAAGCTTTATCCAGTTCCATACTAGAAATCATACCTTGAGGAACTGGAAAGAAAAATTTAAAATTTAATGCCCACAATTCACCTCTTATTTCCTATATCATAGCATTTACACATAGCATATACAACACATAGCATATATTATTATACAGAACAATATATATTTAGAATGTAGAATAAAGTCTTTCTTGTCCTTTCTCCCTCCATTATTTCTTGTTTCCTTCTTTTCTTTTTAATCTTAAGGTGTTTAGAAATATGATGACGAAGAAGTTTCCCCATTTTACATGAAATATAACTTTAAAAATTACATTATTAGAAGGTGTAGGGACAAAGCTGTGGCAGACATAACACTATGGGAAATGAATTGATATAAAACAGGAGAAATTTAACAAAAAGTTCTGACCACGATTTGCCACGGTTCAATAAAGAGAAAATGTAGGAATGGGATATGAAGGAAAGCTTGGGGCTGGGAAACAATAAATGACTTGCCTGAAAACAACTCAGAGTTTTTAAACTTCAAGAATGTCCACAGAAGATCTGGAAGCTACCTTGAACTATCCTTATAATGCTGTTGCAGCTCACTCAAATCACTGAACTCGCAATTCCACATTTTGTGCGTCCTGCCTTTGCAGGGCTGACCCAACTTCCTCCTACTGTCTTCCTCTTAGAGTAACATTTACCAATGAGAGCCTTTCAGAGAGCAGTCTGGGACACAGCTACTACAAACTGTGGATCTAGGTGCTGAGTTGTTTCACCAGGAGAAAGGAAGACTAAGGGGAAAACAAGTTAGCTGTTTTCAGCTAACATACTTAACCCATAGAAGAGCTTTTACTAAACTCAAGTGGATTGTTCCACGTTGTTTCAAAGAGAATAACAAGTCAGATTTTGACTATTATAAATAACATGTGAACCATTAGATTTTTTTTTTTCAACAAAAGAACAGTCTTCTTTATAAATTGTGAGTTTTTCATCTCCAGGAGTGGTTAAACCAGACATACAGAAAGCAAATTGTACTAAGGCAGATGGCTACTAAGTATGAGTCCTTGATGCTGTGCTTTTTATGAACATATCACCAGTCAATACAAGAATCTCTTAACATTTCTTCACCATTTCTCTTTGCCACCAAGCTGTGGTCTCAGTGCTAACGTATTAACTACTTTTCTCCCCTGACATGTTACCTTCCAGTCACTGGCCACCCCCGACCAGCAGCAAAAGTAACCACTATTCTGTCCTATAAAAATATAGCTTAGATTCACCTGTTTTTACATCTAAATGGAATTATTCAATATGTATTCTTTGGTGTCTGGCTTTTGCCCAATGATATCTGTGAGATTCATTCATATTGTTTTGTATAGTTGTAGATTACTCTAATTGCTACATAGGGTTTTGTTGTATGAATGTTCTACACTTTATCCCTTATACTGTTGATGGGAATTTGGGTAGTTTCCAGTTTGAGGCTATGTGAATAATGCTATAATGATTATTCTATTACATATTGTTTTGTTGAACATATGTACGCATTTCTGTTGGAAATATACCTAGGAGTGGCTTGCTGGACCGTGGAGTATAGATGTGTTCAACTTAGCAGACACTATAAAATATTGTTCCAAAGTGCTCATACTCACCTTACCTTCCCCCCAGCAGTGTCTGAGAATTCTAGTTGTTTCATATCTTTGCCAACATTTACTATTGTCAGTACTTGTAATTTTAACTGAGCTAATGGTTGTTTTATAGTCAGAGTGACCTTTTAAAAACTATAAATAAGATTACATCTCTTCCTTCTTAAACACTCCAATGGCTTAATGTCATCTAAAATAAAATCCAAACTTCTTATCATGCCCTACAGACCTCTGCATGTTCTAGCCCAGCCTATCTCGATTTCATTTTCTATCACAATCTTCCCTATTCTCTAGGTTCTAGCTCCATAGTCTTTATTTCTGTCTTTTGAAAATTACAAACTCTTTCTCACTTTAGAACTTTTATACTAGGTTTTTATCTCAGATCTTTACTTATTCAGCTTATTGATATTTTAATTCTAATAGGATGTTTTTGTAAAAAGCTGATCATTTAGGTAGAAATAGGAGACCAGACATGATTTGAAAGCTCATCTTGATTGGGGTAAGTATCAAAGTTTGGGAACAGTAAGACTTTTAAAATCACTATTTTGTTTTCCCTCTGGATTTAGGTTTAGGCTTTGCTGTCAGCAAAAATCACTCAGAATGTGTTGCCCAAGCAAGAAGAGAAAACTCTCTTCAGTAGACTTTCAGAGTCACTGGGGTCGAAGAAGTGTTGACATTGACTCAAGCCCAATTTCTGATCTGCAGAAATGTCTTTTCCAAATCAGACTTGGGAGGAAGAGTGCATTTTTCTTTGTGGAAGATGCATAGTTTGAGCACTAACAGTTTAAATACTGTACATTGTGATTTATTGAGAAATGAAAAGCACATTTATCATTTTTGGAAATCCTTTCTCTTCAGCATGGCTTTTATAAATCATTCTTGTCATGCACTATGAAGGAACAACTGGCTGTTTCACTTTTACTATTTGTCAGTGTTATAAGATTTTAATTGATTATATATTTGTTGACAGGAAAAGATTAACATATCTAGTACTTTTCATTTCTTATAACAGTCCTGGTTTTACATGGATTCAGGACAATTATGACTGCAGTTATTATTTCTTATGTTAGAAGTATAATAATTAAGGATGATTATAAAAGTTTTAACTTTTGTTATTTTGTATCCTTAAGAATTGGTAAAGAGTTAAATAGAAAAATAGAGTGGCAGTCCATATAAACATCAAATAGCATATTAGGTAGACAAATTTGAAAAGACCAATAAATTCTTTTTGAGGCAACAAATATTAGTAAAATCTAAATCATAAAACAATAATACATATTAGATTATATCATAATTCTAATATTTTTAGATTCATTTGCTTTATGAAAAAAAATAGTTGTTAAACTGTGTCATGTTTCTTAGGAAATTCCTCCCATCTGGTGAGAATGGATTAATAGAAAGATGCCCACCTTGTCCCTTTGAAATTTACAAGGAAGAAAAATCCTACAAAATGGTATAAACACCTATGATAAATGATTTTCAACTCAAACATAAAAAAGAACATAAAAATATATTGAAAAGAAGAGTGTTACAGAAAAATAAGGCATCCAAAGCACATTTTGTATTCACTAATCAAACTTCAAAACAACAGATTTTATAACACTAATTCGAAAAAGAAAATCTCCTGACATTTTGTGGCTATGGCAGTTAAGAATTTCAATAGAAATCTTGTTGAAGTCATTTCTACAGACTGCTAGGCATTTTCAGTACTCAATAATGAGGGCTTTTTAAGATTAGCTTAAGCTATGGATGTTAGTATAAAATTCTCACTAGGAAATATGCCGCCAGAAAACTGTTTCCAGAATTATGTTCTTCAATGCATAGAAAAGTTTAGACACTTTATTCAGAGGACCAGTTAAAATAAGAATTTATGTCTAGTGACTGCAGAACAATCTAGACATGACAGTGCTGAGAAATTATTATTCTCAGACAATAATACAAAAACTTAGAGAGGTAATGACTAGAATTTTTAATAATCTGAAGTAATAAGTGCTTTTGATAAAATTTTGTTTATTCTTATATACCAGATGTTCTTTCCATGATGGTGATATTTGGCTTTGAGTGAATACTAATTCTAATGCTCAGCTCAGTGAAAATGTATATTTACTGCACCACCAGTATTTATTTATTCATTAGTATACGCATTTACCAATAGGCCTAGCATTTTAAATATAAGGCCAACTATATTAAGTACCTAGTAAATTAAGTCCATTACAAAACGAACAGAGAAATGGAAATTGAAAAAGGCTGAGATAAAGATGGTATAAACGATATTTTAAAATGTCAGCTTGTTAATTACCATGACTTCCTAAAATCATTAGATAATATTTTAAGAAGTAAAATTAGGGCAATGCATTCATCATAAGTGGAATTTAATGTAAATCCATTTTATAAATAGTCTTATAATCTTGAATTTTTCAAAGGCGTAATTAGATTGTCCTTGTCTTTCTAGCTGTGATACTGAAGAGTACTTCCTGATGGGAGGTGTCAGCTTCCTCTATTTCTTGTTGTTTGCTTGTGCTTACATTATTATTATACTGTCTTTAATCTTTATTTACAGGAGTATTTTTAAGCCACTTGTACATTTTCTGAGGATAAATTTAGTTAACACTATATAGAATAATCTACAAATCAATTTACTCGCAAGTGAACTGAGAAGAGTCACAATATCCTGGCTGCTTGAGGCTCTTTTTCTCTTAACACCCAACAGCCAAATTCTCTTTCAGACCTCAGCCTAGAACATTGCCATGTTTTCTTTTGGCTGCGGTCTTTGGTGGGAAACTTTAATATGGTTTAAATAGATATTTCTTTCCAAAGGTTCCTCTTAGCTTCATGTTTGTAGCTACCATCGCAAACTAATTTTAATGTGGTCATTCCTGATTTCTTTTATTTAAAGGAATAATAACTTTATAGTTGGAAAGGATTTTAGAGCTCATGTATAACAATCCTCTTATTTTTACTGTTAATTTCTTTCCAATAAGTTAACTTTTTATTGTTCCTCTCTTCAACTTATCAATGCTTTTGTCTTTTAGTTGTAGACTGCCTTATTTTTAAGTCAAAACAAAGCTATAGTCAAAGAATATTAACTTAAAAAGATTCCTGATAACTAAGAATGACATATCAAACATTTTATGAGAATATATTTTGGCAAAGATTTTCTCAGTGCAAAGTATATGCATTCACAATACATGTTCTTAAATGGTGAAGAAAGGGTTAAATGACTTTTAAGACAATTTTTTTTTTCCCACTACACTATAACATAGAGGACATGATTTTCAAGAACTGGATAATTTTCATGAAAAAAGTTCATTTACATATATCAGAATTTACTAGTTATGTCAAGTGTCATCCCCATGAATTAGAAATAATTTATTTTATTGTAGTTCTTGAAATTTTGATTCTATTATCTTACTTCTATTATCAAACACTGCAAACATCTCGACAAAAACATTCATCAGCAATATGTTTGAAAGATGTAATGAACTCATGAAAACGCATGAAAATTTGTTTTCTGTGAATTTAAGAGAAGCTTCACAGAAACCTTCTTTCGGGAAGGTTCTGTTTATTGTCTGGAGTACCTTAGGTCAACTGAAAGCTCTGAAATGATTACTGTGAGTGCTACTGAAATTAAATTTGCCATATGAGTCACTGCCCAGCTGTGATGTCAGGTAACAGATTATGCTTGTTCACATCTCTTCACTTTATATGAGTGTTATGAACCAGATAGCATTGACAAGGCTTTAAAGATTTAATACTTCATTTCTCTGTTTATACTTCTTGAAATCTTAACAGGGTATCATGAGATTATGCACACTTTTTACAAAGAATGTCTTTCAAATTTTATGATGAATTATGGCTAATGGAATACTGAATTTATTTTGCCAAATTATATTCTGAAACGAGATTTTTCATGTGCCACAAAGCAGCACAAAGAAGAAAATTCTAAGATAGTTATCCAACATTAAAAGGTGATGCCTTGGGAAGTAATAATAATAATGGCTTAACAAAAATAATTATAGTATTATTAAAATTTTTTGAGGGCTTATTATATATTGGGCATTGTGCTGAGTGAGGCCCATGTATTGTTTCATTTGTATAACTCTGAGTTAGGTAGTAATATTATCTCTATTTTACAGATGAAGATTCTGAAGTTCTGAGGAAAGTTAACTGAGAGAAGTTCCACACAAGTGGAAATGTGGAATAGGAATTCAAATCTAGGTCTGCTTAATTCTAGAGCCCACGTTCTTAACCACCTTACTAGATACATCATCCATGGAGATGTTCAAGCCTAGTTCAGAAGATGGTTTGGCAAGAATATATAAGAAAGTTTTCCAAAATCAGCTGGATGGTTGAACCAAGTGAATTAAAACTTTCAAACCCCGAGAATCTGTGATTCTATGTTTATATCAGTAAGAGATGTATTTTTATGTACCTTTAGACTTCAGAAGGAGAATCGTGACTAGAGTTTCATCAAAGATGGATTTAAAATCAGTTTTAATTTAAAACACTAAAAAGGAATATGAAATAGTTTAGAAAATTTGGTTCCAAAACAAATGTTCTATTCATATTGTGGGTTAAATTTAGTCAAAGAAAATGGTGCAACTTCTTTGAGCGATGCCTTGCTTCAGGCCCTTGTATCTCATCTAAATATCGAAAACCCTCCTCCACTGGTCTGCCTGCCTGAGACTCATCTGAATCTGCCATTTGTCCTTGTTCTTGTCAGTCACCACACAAAGCCCCAGGTTTCCTGGCAACTCCATCTTCATTGAAATCCCAATATCCTTGACCTCTTGAATGGTCCCTTTACCTTCTTGCTCTTGTGGAAACTGGCCTTCCCCCATGAGGTCATCCCTTCTCTGCAGCCTTCTCAGGTGGTGGCTGCTTTTTATTCTATAGCTTTCTTACAGCTAGACCCGAAGATGGGGGCAGACATTCTCTTGTCCCTCACTGCTGCTTTCAGGTAATTCATTTTCTATCCTCTCTAAAACCCTGAATTCCATGCCAAATTTCCCTCTGCTTCTCTTTATTGCTATTATCAACTAACTCAGGGGACATCCTCAACCCCCTATTTCTCTATGATTTTAGTTCCTGGCTCACTATCACTTTCTCTAACATGGTGCTATTATTTGTAAAGATGAAGCCTTCAATAACTGGCCTCCAATTTTTTAGATCTTCTCTTCTACAATGATCTATTTTCCACTCTACCTCAGTCACCTACAGCCATTGTCAAAAGACCCTTCTTCCTCTTACCCTGCTCTGCAATTTCTTTCCCCTTCCCCAACATCTCCAGCTATAACTGTTATCACCTTATAATAGACTGTATAACTTAGAATTTATTATGCTTGTTTTTTTTAAAGATTTTATTTATTTATTTGACAGAGAGAGAGTGAGAGAGGGAACACAAGCAGGGGGAGTGGGAGAGGGAGAAGCAGGCTCCCCGCGGAGCAGGGAGCCCGATGTGGGGCTCGATCCCAGGACCCTGGGATCATGACCTGAGCCGAAGGCAGACGCTCAATGACTGAGTCACCCAGGCACCCTTATTATGCTTGTTTCAAATTGTGTGTTTCCTCCAGATTAAATACAAATTCCTCAAGGTCAGAGAACTTTTTTTCTGTTTGTTTACTGGTTATAGGAGATATTGGCTAGTTACTTTCCAAAACTGTTTCATTCTTCCGGGGCACACAGGTGTCCTATATTTCTCAGCTACCCTTGCTGTTTGGTATATCCTTGTGACTTCTTTCTGGCCAGTGGAATGTGATGAAGTGACCTGCGCCATTTTGAGGCCTGGCTTCCATCTTCTTTTTCTTCCCCCTTCTGCTGTTTGGACACAGAGGATCCAACAATTGGCTGATGCTCTCTATAGGAATATGGAGCCACAAGACAGAAACAACTTGGGTTCCTGAATCACCTCCTGATAGCTGCTCACCAAACATACTTGTTAATCTCTTAACTGACACAGAAGTAGAATTCTGTTGTGTTAAGCCTCGAAAATTGTTAGAGCAGTTAGCCCATCCTAAACCATATAAAGATGTATTTTTTAATTATATCTTTCTTTTTTTTTAAAGATTTTATTTATTTATTTGAGAGAGAGAATGAGAGAGAGAGAGAGAGCATGAGAGGGGAGAGGGTCAGAGGGAGAAGCAGACTCCCTGCCGAGCAGGGAGCTCGATGCGGGACTCGATCCCGGGACTCCAGGATCATGACCTGAGCCGAAGGCAGTCGCTTAACCAACTGGGCCACCCAGGCGCCCTATAAAGATGTATCTTAAGCTCTTGAATTGTGGCTAGAACATGATAATTGCTCATTAACAGATGTATTTTTCCTTTTCTTTTCAGTATGATAGAATTAAAGACTTCAAAATCACTAGTACCTGCTTAACCTGTATTCCAATGCTAGTAATAGATTAAAGCTAACAGAAAATATGTCCTGGTTTGAATTTCGCTGATTTCTTATGATCTATGTCAAAAAAGTAGTTGCTCAGAGCATGATTTCTCTGGAGAACAGGGTCCTACTCTAGCTATAACAACAGAATAGAAAGGCTAATGAAATACTCTGTGAATTGATCTATTCCAGATTTAAGATTGCAAAGTAGTTTGTTATTTATGTCATGATGTTTAAAACCTTTGTTTACAACTCAGGAAATCTGGGACACTGAACTGGATATTTATCATTCTCACATTTCTTTAGTTATAGAAAGAGTTCTATAGTAGACTAGACAGAGTTAAAGCCCTTATTTTAATATTTTTTATATTTTTATATTTAATATTTTTAGTATTTTAATACTTACGATTATCTTGGATATTTGAGGTCAGAAATTTTTTTCTTGGGATCTTCCAAGATTTACCAAACATTTATCAAAAATATTTATTTTGGGGGGCATCTGGGTGGCTCAGGGAGTTAAGCGTCCGCCTTCAGCTCAGATCATGAATATAGGGGCTTGGGATTGGGCCCCACATCGAGCTCCCTGCTCAGCAGGGAGCCTGCTTCTCCCTCTCCCTTTGCCATCCCCCCCACTAAATAAACATTTAAAAAATGTTTATTTTTCTTCATAGATGGATAAAAAAGTCTGATGACTTTGAATGACTATGAATGTACGAATAACAAATTTCCCTGGAAAAGCTAAGTAAGATATAAAGATAATACCTACATTCAGAATAATCAGGCTTTCTGCTTGATTTCATGTGTATATTAATTTTCCTTAATCAAATGTTACTATTTGCACAAATGAAATTATGTAAAATAGCACAAACTACTTAATGATTCTGTATATAAGTAGTATGAACACACATACAAATATGACAAGATGGGGTGCCTGGGTGGCTCAGATGGTTAAGCGTCTGCCTTAGGCTCAGGTCATGATCCCAGGGTCCTGGGATCAAGTCCCGCATTGGGCTCCCTGCTGAGAGGGGAGCTTCTCCCTCTGCCTCTCTCTGTCTCTCAGGAATAAATAAATAAAATCTTAAAAAAAAATATGACAAGAAACAGGATCTCATTGAAAGAACCCTAATAAGTTGGTGAAGGAAGGAAAATACTATATGCTAGGAACACTATTGTTGCTTCTCTTTTCTGTATTTTATGTCTATTTAAATTGGAACAGAATTTTTCAGTTTTGCACTTACCTACAGTGAGTGATTTGTAGCAATAATATAATCTAGCCTAAAAAAGGCATTTGTTTTTCTATTTAAGTAGACAATTCGATCGCATTTAGAGACATTTGCCAGAGATCTGCAAATCATATTTTGATTTCCTAATTCACTCTTTTCTTCTGCCATATGCTGTACATTCTATGTATAATACATGTTGTGATTACATTACCATTGTAACATGGTATTGTAATTATATTACCATTAATTCCTGATTTATGTGTAATACATGACTTTTCAATGTCCTGTGTTCTTTCAGAATTAATTAGCTTTGTGTCTTTTTGGATTATTAGTAATATTTGTAATTCTAAAGAGGCAAAATCTGAACTAAGAGAAACATAGTTGTGGCGTGCAAATTAAAGTAGAAGATTATCCTCTGAAAAGCTTCAACAAGAATTGTTTTGTGTTTGTTACATTTTTAAAAAGACTTCTTGAACAGGCTATTTAAATATACTTCTAACAGACTTTTTGAAATACTTTTTCCATAAGAATAGCTTTTTCAAAGTATTCTGAAACCTTGATGATTTAAAGATTCAATGCTTCTATAATCCAAAGTGTACTATATTTGAGAACTTCAAAGTAGTTTATAAATATTAATTTCTTTTATAATGTATCCTAGTATACAGGTATCTTCACTCTATGTTATAAGCTGTATAAATTGGTTTTAAAATCTTAAACACATCTCTGCTTCCTGTTAGTCTTGTAAATTGTGATTTTAGGAAATGTTTAGTTGCTTATCCACATGGAACATTCTTCCAGGAGTTGTCAGCAAACATTCAGAGACTTGGTACTGGTCAGTTTTTCCATCATAAGGGTTGCTGTTTGACCTTCGCGTGACCTGAGGGAATCCAGAATCACAAATGAAATCTGGTTCCAAGTGGGGAAAATATATTAGTGTTGCACGATCGAGGGAAGTACCAAAAAGGTCTAACCTACCCCTGATGGAAGTTTAGTCACTGGGAGAAAGAACATCATCCACATAGGAAGCGGGAAATCCTTAATTTCAGGGAAATATTCTAGCACCCTTTAAAAAAAATTTTTTTTTCCTAAAAGTCCAAGAAGCAGCAGCCTCTGCCTCCTTGGTCTGTGTGTGTGTTTGAATAAACCCCCACGTGTATCTTTGGCCTCAGCAGTTTGTTGAGAGCAGTTGGCAGGCACAGATTTGGGCCCGCATCCCCCCGATCTGCCTTCCAAATTCCTTCTCGCATTTTGCTTAGTTGTATCCTGTGTTTCCACTTGGCATTTCAGCATTTGTCACTGATCCTATTTTAAAAATCAGGCTTGCCGTTGTTCTGGCTCAGGTAGTTTAAAAACAAAAGTTAAAAAGCAAAGAACTATTCAGGAGGTCTCGGGAAAGAAGGCAATGCCAGCCGTCTCTGTTAGTAAGAGTTGAATCCCGAATACGGGTTTCTTCAGCTCTGGTCTTGACTTCTGTGCACTACTCCTCTTCTGGTGTTGGAGCAAATAAATACACATCAACTGACTTAAGATGAGAATAAAAGCAAATTCTCTTTCCGAATTTCAGGGAAGTTCTTTGGGAAAAACACAAAGCTGGGAATGGAGATCTTTTATTTTACATGAACTTGTGATAGTAAGGAAATGGTGCAGAGAAATTGTGGCAATTGTTTTAGGGCAAGCCATTCCCATTTCTACATTCCTCTCCTAGTTCCTACTTCCCTGACTCTCAGACTGCTGCAATGAGCATTGTCATTTAACTTTCTTGAAGATCCCTCTTCTTCAAAACTTACTTGTCCTATGTACTAATCTCTCAGAGAGCTAGAACTAATTAGTTGATTTACTATGTCATGTGAAGGTGTTGAAGAATAACAAGTGTATTAGATTTTAAATTTAATTGTCATTTAAATGCCTTTATTCCAATCACAGAAATTTCTGGTTTTGTGATAGGACATTTCTGAGGGTTTTTTGGGTCACACTGGGCCTTCCAGTAGCTGCCAAGGCACATTACATAGGCAACAGCTTAATCTACTTACACGCAAATCAATGTAGGCTTTTATTTTCCCCCAGGATGTTTCTCTATGTAACTTCCCGTGTAATCTGAAGAGTATGCCAAATGTCAGTATGGTATGGATTATGCATTTTAATTAGCATTTACTGGGTATTGTTGGTTAAATAGGCCTGATTGATAAAAAACAGTTTATGTGAAAAAAAATTCTGATGTGCTTAATTAGTTCTTGCCTGGAGTCCTTTCAGTAAGCAGATGTCCTATGCTCATCATTAAAGGCAGGAAGGCATAAGATCTAGGGTTAAATCATATCAACTTCAGTCGGTTCCCTGTGGCTTTGCTTTTCTCCCCTTTTTTCTAGAGGAGAGATTCATTTGCTTTTGTTGTTGTTTTTGTTTATAATGTGAGTTCATCTACAGAAGAAGCCCCAGATACAGTTAGTTGAAGTCAGCTATCTGAGAAGGATAGAATCATAAAAATGATTTGAAAGTAACTATATTGGTGAAATTTCAGCTTGGGGGTAAAAACATGAAATGGATAAAATTTTCAGTACTTCTACTACTCCTTCAGTAGCAGTTCTTTGAAGTTACCCATCTTTCCTGCTCGGTAGTGGGCTTCCTTAATAACATATCCGTTAAATTACATAGTATTTCATCATTTATAGTAAAAAAAAAAAACCATTTCATTTTGGTCACGGACACTCCTTTCTTCTCCACACTTGTTCCTGTGGTCTTGGTTTGGCAAGGAGGGAAAGGAAAAATATTTTTCCTGCCCCTTCTCTATACTCTAGCTGTATCAGGGGTTTTGTTTACCAGGTGCTCAGCACTTTCAGGTAAGAGGATTATTAGTTCTTGCTTTAGTAGCAAGGGGTGACAGTTTGGACACTCCTTTCTTGTTGGAAGGATGGAGCCAAAGGACCAATTCAAATGATTTTCCTCAGCCACAGGAAAATAGAGGGGAGGAATGGTTGTTTTCTACCAACTCTGTAGTGCTCCAGAATGTCTCTCCTTATTTGCTGCCAGCTCTTCTCTTATATCTCTCTATGGTTAAAGTCACCAAACCAATTTGGCTTCTGTTACTCACTAATTACTTTATGTAATGACACAAACAACTGGCATAAACAAGGTCTTGGAATAAATACAACCAACTCCTGGTAAGAACATATATCAGAGTGTAGGGAGAGAAGTATAGACTCCTGGAAGGAGGACTACCAGCTGGAAGCTTTCCCTGTGACATGGACGTTAGTATGTTTCACAAAGAAATGGAGAGTTCTTATGAATCTGACAAGTCTATTATTGGAGGTGAGTTAGAGAGTTTTCACTGTAAACTATGATATTTGAGCCATAAAGCAATTTTATGAACCTAAGGTTGAAAGACCCTTACCCAAACTTTCCAGCTAATTAGTCATACTTCGGACATGAAATCCGGTCTGATTTCATTTGTAGGGCTATTCCCACTATACTATTTATATCCATCAGGATTCAGTTAGGAAAACAGAAACTATTCTACATATTTCAAGGGGAGTGGATATATTAGAGAGAACTGGTTACATTAGTCATGGACGAGTCCTGCCAGTGTACACGAAGAGTGAAACCACCCAGAAGATACCAACTGCAGGGAGCTGCTACCACTCCTGGGGCTCAGTGTGTTACTGGAGCCCACAAGGTGGGGGCTGATCCCAGAGCAGGGGCTGCTCAGCAGAAATTGTGAGCGCAGAGAGTGGGGTTTTCTGGTAACAGGAAGAAATATCTGTCTTCTTCTTCACCCTGTGCCTTTGTTTTCCCTCCAGAACTTATACACATCTTACAATTCGAAGTGTGTACCCTTTGGTACATTCTTCTACCTGTGCCTTTCCTCTCTTTCCAATTCTTGCTTTGGCGGAATAGATATGTAGCAATCCTAATAATATTACTTAGGGAAATATGTAGCTATGGACTAGGAAAAAACATGGCATGTCTAATAACTTAGCTCAAAAGGAGCATATTTGAAGAGTAAAAAGAAGCAATCTCCCAATAAGATGGGTACTTAATTATTAAAAAGATAATAAACATTACATTATCCACAAGAGCCATGACATGGAAACAACCTAATTCTCAAAGGATGAATGGATAATGTGGTGTGTATGTGTACATATATATACACATGTACATACATATATAAATATATATATACAATGTGTATAAATATACACATATTTATACACACACACACACAATGGAATATCATTCAACCGTAAAAGGAAGAAAATCCCTCCATTTGTGACAAGGATAGACCTTGAGGATATTATGCTAAGTGAGATAAGTCAGACGGAGAAAGACAAATATGGTATGGTATTACTTATATGGGGAATCTAAAAAAGCTGAACTCCTAGAAACAGAGACTAGAACAGTGGTTGACAGGAGCTGGGGAGTGAGGGAAATAAGGAGATGTTTGCCAAAGGATACAAATTTCCAATTGTAAAATATATATGAGTTTTGGTGGAAAAACAAATATTACACAAATAGCAAATGATAAAATTAAACATAGCCATTGTATCACTTATTCCTATCTTCATCATACCTTTTACTGTAGTTACACCTCTTTGTCTTTTCCCTCTTCCCACAGGAAGACAAGAGAGACAAAGAAGAAGAACCAGAACGAGGAGGAGGTGGGGATCATCAGAGCTACAAAATGTGGAAAGAATCAAAAGAATCAAGAACTGCAATTATAATTAAAATGTTGAGACAATACTATGTATTCAGAATTTTAATGGACGTTCTCCTCATTTAAGTAAGGGGAAGGAGGAAGCATTAGGAACGTGAATAGGAAAGATTATATCAAACAAATTCTCCTCCTACTGCATTATTTTCCCTTAGGCTGATTTTGATTCCTTGCCACCAGAACAGGTACCACAGATATTTAATCCTCTGAATTGGTGGTATGTCCACAATCTCATGTTTTTATAATTATTTTTAACTTTTTTCTTACAATTTAAGTGCATCTAGACTCAAGGCTTTAAGTGTAGACAGCAGAAGGAAGCATAAACAGAAAAAGAATCATCTATTTTCTTATAGAAGAGAATATACTTAAAACTTGCCCCTAAACAAGGGAGAGAAACCAGACAACTGTGTTGTGCTTCAGTTCTCTCTCTCATGCTCTTTTTTTCCCCTTTCTTTGTTACCAGTACCTGTCAGTGCTAGTCCAGCTGCTGCTCTGAGTAATTCACTGCGCTTTAGTTTTGTCAATGTCTGTTCATCCCCTAGCCCTGGTCTCTAATTGTGGCTAGATAATTGCCTGTCACCTCTTATCCCCATTTGTAAAAGTTCATACATTGAAAGTCTTGTAACTTGAAAGAGGTCACTGATTTTTAACAAAGTTAGGGTTCTTTTTACTTTCTTCTTTTCATGATTAAAAGACATTCATTGAGAATCACAGAAACTACCAAGTAAGTAATTTATATCAAAGGCACCCAGTGTCATGACAGAATCCAGGATGTGCTGGGAGACTGGCAGGTGGGGAAGGAAAGACAGAGAGGAATAGTTGGCAGGACCCATGTGTATCATTTTCTCAGTTTAGAAGCACATATGGTGCTTCATAATGCTCTGCTCAATTGCTATACAGTTTTAGTCTACATCCTATTAAAAATAAACTCTATTAAGAAGAACATTTCAGAAAAGTCATGAATCTCATACTATAATTCACAGACTTTTTCAGGAGGAGTGTTTTGAGTTTAATATAGACTGACCCTGAAAGATAAATTGAGACATCTACTTTTTTAATGAAAAAATAAACTTATTTCTAAAAGATGTTTTCACTCTTTAAAAATTACTAATGAAAAATTACAAATTACATGTGTTCGACTGAAGTAAAATTTTAATGTTGTGAACAACAGAAAACAAAACAAAATATGACAAGCATCCCTCCACCCTGGTCCCACCCTCCCAAAGCCACGTATCAGCTGTAATGAAGTCATACCCTCTTTCTTTTGTAGCTTGATGTATAAAGGTGTAAGTCCTAATTCTAAATCCTGAGGAGAAATCACAGGCCCTGACCTTCAGAACCTTGTAATCTGACTTATATGGTGAGATGTAGCTACAAGAGCAAGTTGTAGTGACTCACTACAATGTTCAGTGATGTATTAGGGACTAATCTTACAGTTAGAGTAGTGTGCCATTGGGAATTAATCATATAAGTTCTATTTCGTTTTCAGGATGATTTTTTGAAAACGTAAACAAATGAAAGGGAACCAGACTTTATTTTCTATAATCTTATCGATATATTAATACCTGAGCTATGTACACTCTCAACATTTCATATATAGTTTTGTTACAAAGCATGATCGAAGTAGTCTTCAATATTTACACTGTCAGTGTAAGGGGGCCACTGCCTTCTGATGGCTATCCTCCCTAATGCCCACAGCTTCCTGCTTCTTTAACTTAAGAGAAAGACAGCGGCTGCCTTGAACAGACTCACTCAGAGCACACTCAACAAAAAGAGACTCCTACAAAGGGCAAAGGGAAAAAGAGATAGGGAAGCAATGCACATCAGTGATAATTCTCACAAATGTACTTGCCCTCTGATTTCTTTTATCATTGCCCTGTAAGTTCTGGCTTTTGGATTAGGAGACATATGATTATTTTCATTAACATGATTTCCCCTAAAAGATAAATATATGACTTTGGAAGAGAATTCAAAACAAATGTGAAAATTGAGAAACATCCAAGTTATTATCTTGACAATTGGCTTTTATACACTAGTTAGACATCCTCAAGAACCAAAGATTTATCATCCATTGACGTAAATCCATGGTGTGGAAAGTCTAAAGATATGCCATGAAACCAAGAGGTTTCTATTCCCAAAATAGGTATTAGTATTTTCTTGCCTAGTAGAATGATAGAACATGCTATATAGGATAAAAATGAGATTCATAAAAACCTTACATACTAAAAAATTCAAATAACAAAATAATGGAGACAGCATTTAGAATATATCAGATATATATGTAATTAAGTTCATTCTGTTCGAGCAAAATGACAGAATGAAGCTCTGACAAACCAAATATTCTAGTTAATAGATAGTAACAATGTACACATTATCTTAGCAGTCTTTTAATGACTACTACTATAAAACAAGTTACAAAATTTGAAAAAACTGGCATATAATAAATAAACTATATTTAGTTTTTCTTTTCTGACTCCAGAGTTATGTCAGTGTTATTATTTGGACCACAAATTAGTTTCATCCAGCAACTAACTAGCATGGCCCTCAGTAAACGTGTATTAAAAACAAATATGTGGAAACACATGCTAATATGATTCTGGTTGACAGAGTAAATGGCTAACATCACATAATATATGTAACATCTACAATGATCTTACAAAAAAGTTTAACTCATACAGAATGTTAGATATTTTCATATATTTCTAATGATTTTTTTTAACCCCCAATTTACTTGGTTCAGAAAATTTGGCATTTTCTTCAGTGTTACACACATAGATACATCTGTCAAATAAAGGACCAAAAAGTATCTATTTTTTGGTTAAACAGAGCACAGTTTAAAAAAAAAACACAGAATATATGTTAACATATTTTGAAATATTTAAGGTTGGGTTTTTACTTAAACTACATATTTTTCCTGAAATTACATAGG
The DNA here is from genome assembly GCF_037043125.1 of Eumetopias jubatus. Taxonomy (NCBI): domain Eukaryota; kingdom Metazoa; phylum Chordata; class Mammalia; order Carnivora; family Otariidae; genus Eumetopias; species Eumetopias jubatus. Next base: position 51,066,674 of record NW_028274809.1, read on the forward strand.
TTTAGATGTTATAAAATGATAAACTAATTTAAAAAGACATGCTTGATTTAAAAAATAATCGAATAAAAGCAATATATTGTATAATTACACAAAATTATTAAACTAAGTTAAGATATTTTTGGCAAATGTTTCTAAATTCCTAACATAAAACTCTCAAATTTATTTTATATTTTTTGTGTTTTGGACTTGTAATTGATAGGTTTATTAGTTGGAAAAGGAATTTTAATATCTAGGCATAGCCTTAAGCCAGTCATTTCCTGCTCTAGTCACATAAAGCTTCATTTCCAATTGTTGATTTGGGATTCTAAAACTCAATTAATATTTCCTTTTCTAATATGTGCAGGTAATTAAATCAGAAGCAGAGTTGCCTATCAATATTCATGACTAAGTAGCAAAACACTGCAATTTTCTTCTGTGTTCATTGCATTAACACTCCATTATCAGTTAAATTAATTAAATATGTACAAATGTAGATCTAATGGTGACCCTGGAATGGTTTTAAAAACAATTTAGATGTGTAATAGTTCTTTTTTTTCAAGATTTTATTTATTTATTCATGAGAGACAGAGGGGGAGAGAGAGAGAGAGAGAGAGAAGCAGGCTCCCAAGGAGCAGGGAGCCCGATGCCGGACTCGATCCCAGGACCCTGGGATCATGACCTGAGCCGAAGGCAGACGCTTAACCATCTGAGCCACCCAGGCGCCCTAGATATGTAATAGTTCTTAATAAACATTACTAGAGGTTGAACCCCACAAAAAACAGTCTAGGTTGGAAGGGCCTCTTTTCTTATATTCCTTCAGTAGTGTAATGATCGCTCCCATTTATCAAATGTGTCTTTCAACCAAGGATCCTGGTGACTAAGTTACATGCATTCTCTCTGAAACTTCATGACAACCAGTGAAGTAAGTTCTATGATTAGTGATACTTTATGGCTGAGGAATCTAGAAATACTAAGTAGTTTCCCCAAGGTCACTGAGTTGGTAAGTGGTGAGGCTGGGAGTAGATCCAGGCTTATCTTTCCCTCTTTTGTCGTCTTCTGTTCAGATGAAGAAACTGAAATAGAGAAAGCTTGTGTTTAAGATCACTAGCAAGAAGTAGAGCCAGAAGCTGAACCAGTTACTGTGAATACAAATCTAGCACGCCTTCTACTCTACCACCACGCTTTGCCAATTTCCTGTCGTCTTTATAAAACTAATTTGTCCATTTAAATCATGTAGTTCTAGATTAGAGGTTGTTATATATATTTTGAACTGTATTTATCCTCTTAGATATAAATATATCTTATTTCTGTGATTTCTACTATTACAGTCAATTGGCCTTCTTTCTTTCTGCTTTCCTTCCTTTTTCTTTTTATCAATTAGATGATTGTTATAATTATATCAGACGTTTTGGGTAATGGTAATAAGGAAAACAATCGAGTTTTCTTGCACGGACTAAGCATACATATATAATTAGGTAATGAATATTCAGTATATATTAACATAGTACTGTTAAGTATGTAGTCATATTTTTTCTTGTTGTGAATTAAGATATATATGCACATTCATTGTATGTGTTGAAATTATTTAAGTGGATAAAGAATCCTATACTTTGACAAAATCTGTGCACATGTGAAAAAATATAAAACTGCAAGATCCCATTTCATTATTTTTGAATATGAAGACTATGAACTTTTTTGATTTTAAAAATATACTTTTTTCATTTCAAAAACATAGAGAATATGGTTAGCCCAGAGACTACTTTTTAAAAATATTTATTATACATCAATGTGGCCAATTTGATAATTTGGCAAGGTTTTAAAGTAAATTAGTCCTTCCTTTTCTGAATTCTTCATCTCCTTCTTTGTGTACCAAAGCCCTCATGCTCTCTTCTCTTTGGCTTTTTAAGAAATGATTTGATGTCAGTAATTTACGTCTTTGTGGAATTTTAGGTCAATGTTTTACTTCTCCAAGAGTTATTTGCATGTTAATATTTTAAAGTAATGCCACAATAAAAGCTTTCTTCTCAACATAATTTTAGGAATTATCTAGAATGTGGAGTGACATATTTAGAGGAAGGGACATGACTTATTGAACATAGCTGAGGGACCTTCTATTCCACATCTACATAAAACTGATGATGAAACCAACAGATCATTTGATAGACGTTTTCACATGTGTTTATTAAAAATGCATTTCATTGTCACTAAATGTCCACTGTATTGAAACTATAGTTAGGCTACTGATGCTACACTACGATAAACTTGACACTTTAGGTCAAGGTATTCAATACTGTGTCTATAATGTGTTCAGTAAGGAGTAACACAGTGTTTTTATTTTTCCTAGCTAACAAATAATGAATCAAATATTCTCATAGATAGCTTTATGTTAAGTGGAAAAATTACTTGTTTTCATTTTATTGCTTTGAAAGCTAGCAGAATTATGCTAAAAATGTTTCTTTTGGGGTAGAACCTCTCAGAACTTTCGTATGAAACTCTTAGAGTGCCCCCCCCTAAGATTACTGCTCTGGGGACTCAAAACAAAACTAATGCAAGTCTACTGTTTAGCCTAACAGTTTGCAGGAGGAGAGAGAAAATCTTGAAAGCTCCCAAATATTTGTGATGGCTCTGGAGCTTCTACTGCTTGTGTTCTGTTATGGTATGTATTTTATACATTTTAAATTTGATCCAGATAACTCAGTAATTCACCATGAGTAAAATAGACCGCTTTTGTGCAACCTACTTCTGTTCAGTGATCTTGCTAATGAGATTCTATAAAAATGGTGTGGATACTCTGGCCATTTCTAATACTATAGATTGATTTCAACATCATCTTAGGTATAGAATTAGAGTAGAGATGACTGGAGACATGAATGTTGGGTCTAGCCATGACCTATTACTACTGCAGGCTTAAATCTTAGCTTATATAATGTTGATGTTTGATTTCACTGAATTACTTTTTACCACTTAAAAGTAGTTTTTTAAAAATCAATCCCACATAAACTTGATTCATCCAGCTTTAACAAACTTTGTAAAGCATAGTAGAGGAGTATTAGACCCAAAATACTCTCAGAGGATATTTAGATTGCAAAATTTCTATTCACACTTACTGAAATTTTTCTCTTGTCTGGATCACTATTGGATTAACTATGAATGAAAGCAAAACACCGTGGGGTATCTGGGTTGCTCAGTCGGTTGAGTGTCTGATGATTTCAGCTCAGGTCATGATTTCAGGGTCAAGTGATCCAGCTCTGTGGATCTGGATCAGGCTCTGCACTCAGTGGGGAGTCTGCTTGAGATTCTCTCTCCCTCTCCCTCCCCCCCGCCACACTTGCTCAAGTGCTTTCTCTAAAATAAATAAATAAATCTTTTATAAAAAATAAACTATAAAAGCAAACACCTCAAAGGAACCAAATATCTGAAGATATTTTGCTTATATTGCATGAAATAAATAAGAATAGAGATGGAGTTTAGTTAAAAAGAAGTGAAAATGTTGGGGAAGAAAAAAATCTAAAATTTTCCAAATTAACAATTCATGATGAACAAACTGCATGCCAATATCTTTTCATACATTGTATATCTTATTCTTCACAATATCTATAGAAGATATGGTTGTTCACACATTTATTTAACAAATATTGGTGGAGCACTTATTTTATTCCAAGCACTATTCTAGGTGCTGTGGACATATCAGTAAGCAAGAGTGACATGGTCCCTGTTTTCAGGGGGCTTACATTTGAGAAGGAGCAACATACCATATACAGATAAGTATGGGGTGATATGATTAGAAGTGTCACTTGAATTAGACTGGTATTTTTGGTTGGATGGACAGACCAAGATCCTGGCAGCCGCACACATTGAAGATATGAAGAGAAGGTGCTGGAGGAGGGAAGAGGAATCTCAAAGGTCCTAAGTCAGGAAAGAACTTTGTACATTTAAGGAATAGAAAAAAAAAAAAGTGTGGTTAGAGCAAAATCAATGAGAGAGAATGTGAGGGGAAAAAGTAAATCAGAGCCCATCACTCTTGTTCAAAATCCTCCGAGAGCTTCTCATTACACATAGAATAAAATCCCCAAACTTGTCAGGGGCCTCCAAGTTTCTACACAGATATGACTTCTGCCATCTATCCAACCACTTGTCCTCTGGTTTACTTCCACCAGCAACACTTGCTCACTGGCCAGTATGCTAAGCATCCCCAACCTCAGGATGCTTTTATTTGTTGTTTCCACTGTTCGGAATTCTCGTTCTGTAGATATGTGCATCACTTCCCCATTTTTTAAAATTCATTTTATTTTCATTCTCTGTTCAAATGTTACAATTTTAGAGAAGCCTTCTCCGAATGTCAACGTAAAATCTCATCTCCTCCTATCCCTTTCTTTTCCTTTACCTTGTGTTCTTCTAGTTGCTATGGCTGCATAAAAAATTACATCAAAACTTAGCTCCTTAAAACAAAAATCATTTATTATCTCTCATCATTTCTGTGGGTCAGGAATTTGAGAGTGGTTCAGCTGGGCATTTCTGGCTTGGAGTCTTTTATGAGGTTGCAGTCAGACAGTGGGCTGTGACAGGTGTCATCTCTCAGCCTTCATTCACATATCTGGCACCTGGTCTAGGAAGATTCAAAGAGCCGGGGACTAGAACAGTTAGGGCTCCTCAATCACTTTTCTCTTTCTCTATAGGGTTTCTCCAGCATGGCGGCTTCATGGTAGTAAGAATTCTTACATGTGGCTCAAGGATCCAAAGGCAAATGTCTTAAGAGAGAAAGAGCCAGGCAGAAGCCCTATCACCATTTATGATCTAGCCTTGGAAAGTCAGGCAATGTTGAGGCAATTGCAAAAGTTTACCCAGCTTCAAGGGAGAAGGGGAGATGTAGGCATTGCCTCTTGAAGGAGAAATGCTGATATAACATTATAAGAACATGTGGGATGGTATATATATATATTATATATATATAAATAATATATAATATAATAATATCTAATTATTTATTATATTTTATAATATTAATGTATTAATATATAACGAATATATATAAATATATAATATAATATATAATAATATATATATAATAAATAATATATATATTCTCCAATATTTGGGAACTAAAATTGTCACATTGCTTGATTCTTTCTCCAAAGCAGTTTTTACTCTAATTATTGCCTGTCTCCTTCACTAAAATATAAGCCCTATAAAGGTAGGACTCTTGTCTGTCTGCTTTGCGGCTGGTCAATCTTCTCTACTATCCAAATAAATGATTAGCATAGAGTAAGCACTCAACATTTTCTGTTCTTAAATGAATAAACATTTCCTGAATCAGTGATCTATAAAGCAATGGAAGTATTATGAAAACTAGCACTTTAGAGATGGAAGAAAATTTTATAGTATTCTATAAATGGTACCAGAAATGTAACAGGGTAAAAGAACAAACTAAAATTATCTTAAAAGTGAGTTGTTTTTCACAATGTGTGCCTCAATAGAAAAAGAAAAAAAATGCTTCTGTTATAATATTTTGGAAAAACTATGACTCTTTTTATGATATTATATTTACTAAGTTCTCAATGCTATAAATTGCAACAGATGAGGAGTGGCAAGTTGAGATTGTAATCTGCTCTCGTATATGGATTATAACTTTGCAAATAGCATATCACTCTTGTAGTCACAGCTACACAAATGCAGTCATTCAGCTCATAATAATATTAATGAAGATGAGCTGTATGGTACAGCTTACTTTACCATTTTCAATGGGCCTAAATTTCTGCTTCTTTTAAGTTGGATTCTGGACATACAGAAGGAAACTACTGCTTGGATCTTTACTGTAGCCAAGAAATATTCATTTGAAACTCATTCTCCATAACCCTAAGTGTCGTGGTTTGTGACACATACATGGGAATGAGCCTTAAAGTTGTCCTCTTAATAACAAGTCTCAAGGGCATAAGAATCATTGCATCAACAGACAAAATGGGTGATTTTTCATGTGAATTGAAAACAACCTAAATGCTCACAAAGAACTGTTGAGAAATTAATTACATACCACCAGCTGAGCTTTGCGCAGTGGCAGTATCGTAGCCAATGAGGTTTATCCGAGGCGCGATTATTGCTAATTGAAACATACCACCAGCTGATGTACAAGCATTTAAAAAGATGCTGCAAAAGAGAAGGCAAAAAATAGTTTTTCATAGCTAATAGGAATACCTAACTAAAACTCCAAGATAATTAACTAAAAAATTAGGATATAAAATTCAACAAGTTATCTGGATAGAACATTATAAAAATACCAATAGTTTTCATATAAAAAGCTATGATTAGAAGACCCAATGGTAAAACAAGAAAGCGTAATACCAACAAAATATAAAACACTTAGGATTGGTGACAAGATATGAAGGAAGCACTAAATTGAGAGGCAATGCAGTAAAGGATTTAAGGAGTGTGGTCCCAACTGGCTGCTGCGACATCTCAGCAGGGCTGCAGAATGGGTCTGCAAATTTTAAGTAACAAAGTTGTCACTGGTGACACAAGTACAGAAAACTGTGGCTTCTGTTTTCACCACTAGAACTTACCAGAGGATCATCAGTTCTTCATCTGTCGCAGAAGGAAATTGTGTCACCCAAGAACATAGCCAAAGATGTGAAGGTGGTTTTTCAGTCACTTCTGTGGGATCCTCCGAGGCACAGGATTTTAACTCCTAGCATGAACGGCAAACTTGAGGCTTGTTTTGCTCTGGGTGACACCGTTGGCTTAGAAAACTCTCCCCAAATCTGGATCCAGGAAGACAATCAACAGTTCACCAAGGAACTGGACGCCAAAATGACCAATGGAATTCTCCAGAAACAAGCAGTGGCTCATGCCAACCCCCCTCTGGGGGACGTGAAACCAGCCTTTGAAGAGAGGTGTTGCAGCGAGCCTGGCTTGGCTTTCTTGGTTGGCCTGGATTCCTCAAGCTCTCCCAAGACTCTGGGAAGTCTTGAAAACCAAAGGGCATCTCTAGGACAAACGTCTGGTTCATATTCCTTAGATACTCCTTAAATAAATGTGTTACATTCACTTCTGAAATCCTAGAAGACCCTTCAGGGATGGCGTCCCAAGACGGGGAGGATCCTCAGAGGCTACAGTAGGAAAAGGGCCCCTCCCAGACTTCTGGCTGGCCTTGACCTGCCCCGTGCACCTGGGCACTACCTACTCCCTTCCCCAGTCGCCCCTTTCAGGTCCTGAGAGCACTGCCCTGGACAGCCCTTGAAGGCTGGAAGGGCCATGTCCCCAAGTCCTCAGAAGTAAAGGCCATTGGCCAAATAAGGCTAGAATTTAACTTCTCTGATGATGCCACCAGCAAAAGGCCATCCCTACCAAGAAAGCTGGGAGAAAGAACTGGCCTCAAACCTTTCTTGCAGAGACCAGGGTCGAGACAGGAAAATGCCCTGAGGAGGCGCACCAGGGTCCTGTTCCCCCTCCCTGGGGGGGGGGTCCCTAGGGGGGTCCCTACAATGTGGGTGACCCAAAGTTTCACCCATTTGTAGGTGGTGGGGAGGCTCGGCCCCCAGAACGCCCCTGGAGCCGGCGGGCGGCCGGTGGAGCCGGCCTGCCTTCAGACTCAGTGACTGACGCACCTTTGGTGCAGGCCGGGGCGCAGGCGCCCGCCGCGGAGGGACCCGCCAGCTCTTCTGGCGCGTGGGTTCCCACCAGCAGTCCAACAGCGAGCCCACGGCCTCGCCTGCTGACTCAGTGCCTCTGACTCTCTTGCAGGGGCCAGAGTCCGCCTTGGACCCCAATGAAGAGCACAGACCCTGCTACTGCTGAAGCACCAGAGCAGGGGCTGATTATCTGAAGCAGACTGGAACGTCCTCATTTAAGGAGATGGCCTTGAGGAAATAGTCCTTATACCTCAAGTTCTACCTACTCCTGAAAAACAAGCCTCAGAGACCAGCGCCCCTGGCGGCTGAAACCAGCGGCGCAGCCAATGCAGACGTAACTTCCTCAGGGAGCCCACGGGCGGCCAAGCTGGTAGAACTTGATTCCTTCCGAGCTCCGGGTGTTCCAGAGCCAGATCAGTCCATGTGTCCTCAGGCCAGCAGGTCCGTGGTGCCCGTGGTGCCCATCATGGACGTGCCGCAGCACAACCAGAAGGACCCGGACGCAGCAGGGGAAGGAAACAAAAGGAGAGGCTGTTGGTGAAGAACAGCTGTGCGGAGCTCTACGCAAAGCACCTGGAGATGGGGAAGATCATGGATGGGTTTGAGGGGACAGGGTACCAGGGGGATGGTGGAGGCTCAGAAACAGAACTTGCCAAAGCCCAAATCCAGAAGGTTCTGAAAGGAAAAGGCCAACTTACTGCACACCTGAACTACATGGAAAACTATTTTTCTGACCTCTTCAAGAAGGTGATTGAAGGCTACTGCACGAATGAAGATTCGCTGAAGTATGTTGAAGATAACACAAGAACTGAAAAGGAAGGCCAGAGATACCAAGCACTGAAGACCCACGCAGAAGAGAAACTCAAGCTGCTAAACGAGATCACCCAGGTCTGGAGCAAGGCCCAAGTGGAGGCCTTGACCATCCACGTGAGCTTGAGGAAGGAGCAGATGTGCATCTAGTTGCTGGAGAAGGCCATTGAGCAGAAGACTAAAGTAAATGATGAACTCATCAGAATCCGTGACTTTATTTCCAAGATAGAAAAGATCTGACATGGAAATATGGGATCAGTGTCTGTCTCCCTTGTCTGTCTTTCAAAAGATGTCATGTTCTTTCTTGTCTCTTATTGTTTTTATACTGGATTGCTTTAACAAGAAGTCTAAATAGTTTCCCTTTAGTCAATGATGAGGAGGAAGAGGAGGGGGAGGGAGGGGGGAATAATTATTCAAGAGTTGAGACTTTGGAATTACACAAATCTAGGTTTAAATCCTGACTCTGTCATGTACTAGCTCGTAGGCTTAATCTCTTAATTACCTTATCTATAAAATGGTTGCAATAATTGAAATATTGATGTGAGATTGACAATTTATGCCTGGAAAAAGCACTTGAAAATAACATCTACTAAATATAATTTAAAATGCATCAAAATATTATTAGTAAAACTGTGGGACTTACATAATAGACAGATGGAGCAATAAGATAGCACAGATGCTTCAGGGACAAATACTAGTATATAAAAATATACTGTTTGATAAAGGCCACAATACAAATCAATGAGGGCAGAAGAAAAATTTCAATAAATGGTTCTAAGCTGTGGGTGAAATCTTTGGAAAAAATAGCTAGATGTGTACTTTTCACATAAATAAATTCCATAGATAGCACAGATGCTTCAGGGAAGTTAGAGCACTAAATAAACAAAATGAAACTATGTCAATTAGAATAAAATCAAAGTGAGTAAGAATTGGATATTGACATAGAGAATAAAATTCAAAGGCAAAAGAGCAGTAGCAGAACCACAGAGAAGAGATGGACAGATTTGACTACATAGAAAATTAGGTCTGGGGGTGCCTGGGTGGCTCAGTCAGTGGAGCATCCAACTCTTGATCTCAGGGTGGTGAGTTCAAGCCCCATGATGGGTGTAGAGATTACTTAAAATTAAAAAAAAAATCTTTAAAAAAGGTCCAAATGACACCAAAAATGTAATTAAGTATTTGTATCATTTATGATAGGACGAATGTTAGTATAAATATCTAAAGAACATTTACAAATCAATAATAAAAATTGTAAACCCTATTAGAGAAAAGTGAACAAAAGGTGAGGCAAGTTATTTAAGTGGTAAAAAGACCCCCAAAAGTTAATACAAGAAATCCCAACAACAAACTTAAATTCACTTTTTTTTGCTTATCATATTGGTAAATAATTTTAAAGAGAAACATATAATATACATTATTAGTTAGTGTCCCCTGAGATTGGAACATTCATGTATTGCAGAAAGAGAATAAATCAGGGTAAATGTTAAGGAAATTATACTAGATTTATAATCCTTGACACAATATTTCTCCTATACAAATTTGTTCATAAGAACTAGAGATGCAATCACTAATGTGCAAAAATATATTTATTAGAGGATTATTCATCATAAGGCAAAATTGGAAAAAAATTAGGGATGGACAAATAATGGTAAAATCAGATGATAGTATACTATGCAGTAGTTAGATGAACAATTTTAAAGAAAAGTTAAGGGAATGGGAAAATGTTCATAGTAAAATTCTAAAAGGAAAAGGAGTATGCAATTTTATAAACCTCTATATCATAATCTAATTTTTAGTCGTTGCTTTCTCTCAGGGGTTATGGGTAACTTTCATTTTTTACTTTACATTTTTCAGTATTATTTCAAATTCTCCATAATAATTATATGTATTTTAATATTCAGGAAATGTGCAAAATGCTGGTCTTCATATCGTATTAAGTAAGCAAAACATTAAAATGCATATGCAGATGGCTTCAACTATGTAAGTAAAAGTATTTATTTTTACATCATTTTAATATTAAAAAAAACCTGCAAAGGAGTTTTATGTCTATTTGGCAAGCAGTGGACAACCTGAGAAAGTTCATGGACAGGGCACCATGTGATCAGAGCAGCAGTTAAGATGGATCGCCTGGGAGGGTGCTAACAGCTGATGGGGAAAGGTGACTCAGATCAGGCTGTGGTAGACACAAGGACAAGAAGGGGTTGATTTTGAGTTATTATCAGGAGCATAACTGAAAGTACTTGGAGTACTTGAAGACTGGGAGTGGGACATGAAAGACAAGTAGGAGCCAAGAACTTAAAAAATTTCCTGAATTTAAAAAATCCATACAATTATTGTAAAAAATTTGAAATAATAAAGGAAAATACAAGATAAAGCAAAATAAAAATAAAGGTGCCGGTTTACAGAAACATGGAAATTTGGAGGAAAAGCTGGTTTGAAAGAGATAAGTTAATTTTTAAACCTGCGTTGTTTGTGGCTAGTAAGAAGATACTAAAGACATATTTAAATATCTCTCTTAGTTTTTATTATGCAATATATAAAGAGTAAAAAAAATCAAACAGGAGAGAAAAGTGCACATTAATATCAAATCTCCTACTGAATTTCCTACAACTACTGGAAGTCCTATTCTTTGCTAGTAACCACTTTCAATTATTTTCATTTTTATTTCCTCTGGTGATCAATTCCAAATCTGCTCAAACCTCGATATCTTAATCTATCAACATCAAACATTACTTGATCAATGTCTCCATACTGTGAAAGATGAGGAACTTATTCTCTGTTCCTAACTTTTTAAAGTTAAATTACTATTTTGGGATCCTTTTGGTAACAATTGTAACCACTTACACTCTTGTAAGAAGTTTATACTTAAACTTTTATATCTTGACCAATCAACTGCAAACAGTATCATTGAATTCCCCACAATATAAATGGAGAATATCAGTGATTATAAACTTCCTTCCACCTCTCATCCCCCTGTTTTTCTCCAAATATGTGGCAGCTATACGATCACTTTTATTAAAGTTCAGAATGTTTGTATTTTTTCTGTAACTATAATAAAATAACTCATATTTTGTCTAGTGGTCGAATTCTAAAAACTGAAAAGTGATACACAACATTTGATAATGTAATTATGTAAATACTATTGACGTAGAACAGACGGCATATTTGGGGACCTGCTTGAGAAAGAAATACAATTATTTTTTTCTTTGCTTTTTAAACAACTTTATAGAAGTATAATTTATACACCATACAATTCATCCCTTTTAAGTATACAATTCCAAGATTTTTAGCAAACTTACCACGTGGTACAATCTTCACCCTAATCCAACTGTAGAACATTCCATCACTCCAATAAAATACCTCATGTCCATTTACAGTCTGTTCCCTTTCGGGAGGAAAGGCTACCCCAGCCCCGGGTAGCCACTAATCTACTTTCTGACTCTACAAATTAGCCTTTTCTGGTTTCTTCCACTTAGAAAAACCATTTTAAGATTTATATATCCTGTAGCATGTGTCAGGATTTCATTCCTCTATAGGGTTCCACTGTTTTGATTTACATCTTGTTAGTCATTCATCAGTTGATGGGCATTTGAGTTGTTTCCACTTTTTGGCTATTATAAATAATTCTGCTATGGACATTTGTGTGCAGATATTTGTGTGGACTTAAGTTTTTTATTTCTCTTGAGTAGATACCTAGGAAATTTAATTCTATATTTTACTAACTAGTCTATTCAAAGAAAAATGTCCCAATTATCAAGAACCTCTGGAGTTTATTTTTCTTAGATTCATCCATTACTTTAAACCATTCCATATTTTAGTTTGGTTTATAATCTAACCATGGCTTTTATGTTCATATTTTTCCCTCTAGAAATTTAAAACAATTTTTAAATTAAATATTTCATAAATATTAAAAGGTATAAAGATATTACCTGTCAAACTATATATTTACACCCTGTTTAAGAAATAAACACTTCTAGGGGCACCTGGGTGGCTCAGTCAGTTAAGGGTCTGCCTTCCACTCGAGTCATGATCTCAGGGTCATGGGATCGAGTCCCCTAATTGGGCTCCCTGCTCAGCGGGGAGTCTGTTTCTCCCTCTTCCTCTGCCCCTTCCTGCCTCTGCTCGAGCTCTGTCTCTCAAATAAATAAATAAAAAATCTTAAAAAAAAAAAGAAACAAAACACTTCTAAAACAGCTGAAGAAGCTTATGGATTTCACTTCAAAGCATCCTTCTCTCTCTTTTCAGAGATTAGCATTATCTAGAGTTTAGTGTTTATCATTCCTATGCATTTTTTTAAACATTTACTATGTATGTATTTCCTAATTAGCAAAAAAAAAATATACCATCTAAATTCTTACTGGACTTGGTTTTTGTACTCAACATTATTTTCATGAGATTTATTCTTGTGTATAGTTTTTTACTCCAAGATATACATTTTCACAACCATATTATATTCCATTTTGTGAATATGCCAACATTTATACATTTTTCCAGTTAACGGGAAGTTAACTGGTCAAAAAAATTTTTTTCGGTGCTATAAACATTCTTGCATACGTCTCCTGCAATGGATTGATGTTTGAGTCCCCCAAACTTCATATGTTGAAACCTAATCCCCAATGTAATGGTATTAGGAAGTGGGGCATTTAAGAGGGTGTTTAGGTCATGATGGTGGAACCCTCATGAATGGGATTAGTGCTTTTATAAAAGAGACTCCAGAGAGTTCCCATGACCTTTCTGCTATGTGAGGACACAGCCGAAGATGGCTGTCAACAAACCAGGAAACAGGCTCTCAGCAGACACTGAATGTTCAAGCACCTTGATCTTGGACTCCCCAGCTTACAAAATAGTCAAATTAATTTCTGTTGTTTATAAGCCATTCAATTTCTCATATTTTGTTACAGTAGCCCGAATGGCCTAAAATGTCTCCTTTATACATGTAGGAAAGTATTTTAGAGAACATACATCTTCAACTTTTCTAGATATTGACAAATTGTTTTCCAAAATGATTTTGTCAATACTTATGCCAGCAGGAAATGAAGTTCCTATTGCTCCACATCCTTCCCAGTACCTGGTATTGTCCAGTATTTTTCCCCCAAATTACTGAGTGTGCAAAGGTATATCTAAGTAGCCACCTCTATTTCACTGAATACAGTAATTTTTAACACCTTCTATTATGCTTACTGTCCATTTATGTTTCTGCTTCAGTGACTTTCATGCTGCTATTTTTATCTATTTTTATACTAATTTGCTTGTGTTTATCTTATGGATTTCCAGAAATTATTTATGTATTTTCAGTATGAAACTTTTGTTGGTTATATTATATGCATCACAAATAATTTCTAAATCTTCTTTTGGAAATTTTAGTTCTCTCTGGAGTAAATGAGAGGTAAGTTTACTGTCCAGTTTAATAAAGATAATCATGTTTCCTTCCAGAGAAAAGGTTTGAAATGCTTACTGCCCATTGTAAAAGATCCAAACTCTCTAAGCTCAAAGTTCTTCTCTGACAATGCAAGTCACTGTGTGTGCAGGTATCATCTGGCTGTCTTCATGTCACCTTGTGGGAATCAGAGCTCAGAGAACCTGTACCAAAATGCCAAAACTATGGCTACTGCTTTTGATGTGAAGAGTAAATACAATTCTTTGCTCCTGACCCAAGGATAGGCCAGTAGGCTGATCTGATAGCTTGTATGAATGGTAAAATCTCAGGATCTTCACAGTTCTTGACATCTGTTTCTATCTATTAATAAAATAAGGCATATCAATTTTAATGATCTTTTCAAAGAGCCAACTCTTTATTTTGTTGATTATCTCTATGTTTTTCAGAGTTTTATTTCATTGATTTCTGCTCTGATATTTATTTATTTTTACCTATTTTGCTTAACCTCCTAAGATTCTTAGCGTGGGGGCACCTGGGTGGCTCAATTGGTTAAGCATCTGACTCTTGTTTATGGCTCAAGTCATGATCGCAGGGTCGTGGGATTGAGTCAGCTTGTCCCTCTCCCTCTGCTCCTCCCCCCATTCTCTGTCTCTCTCTCTCTCATTCTTAAATAAATAAATAAATGAATAAAATCTTTAAAAAAAATTCTTAGTGTGGATCCTGAAGTCATTGATACGAGATCTTTTTTCAATTCTAATATAGCTATACAGTACTATAAATTTCTCGCTAGTTCCTGTTTCAGCTATATCTCACAGATTTTGATATGTTGTGTATTTCATCTTTATTCAGTTCAAAATACTTTCGAATTTCCTTTTCAATTTCTTATTTGGCCCATGGGGTTACTTAAAAGTGTATCATTTAGTTTCCAAGTATTGGGAATTTTCCAGAGATATTTCTGTTTCTGATTTCTAATTTAATTCCACTGGGGTCAGAGAATATACTTTGTATTATTTGACTCCTTCTAAATTTATTGAGACTTGTTTTATCACCCAGAATGTGATTTCTTTTGGTAAATATTCAATGTGTGCACTTTAAAATAATGTATATTTTGCTGTTGTTGAGTGGAGTGTACTATAAATGTCAACTCGTTCAAGTCTACTGATAGTGTTGTGTGGATCTCTTATATACTTACTGGGTTTCTCTCTCTTGTTTTATCAATTTTTAAAGTGAGGAGTATAAAATATCTGACTATATGACTATAATTATGAATGTGTCTTCTTCTCCTTAGAGTTGTGTTATTTTTGCTTTCATGTATTTTGAATCTCTGTTATTATGTGCATCTTCATTTTGACACCTTCACTTTTTAGAAGCCCATCTGTGCATTCAAAAGTGTATTTATTATATTTTTTCCAATATTTGAAATGTTTTTTGGCCTAGAAAATTTTGGAATATCTAGTCTGCTATACTATTAAAACTT
This sequence comes from Eumetopias jubatus, assembly GCF_037043125.1. NCBI lineage: Eukaryota > Metazoa > Chordata > Mammalia > Carnivora > Otariidae > Eumetopias > Eumetopias jubatus. Next base: position 51,081,939 of record NW_028274809.1, read on the forward strand.
CACATATTTCCTGGGTTTTCTCTTATCAATAAGAAATAATGTGCTCTCCGAAATAAGTCAATCAGAGAAAGACATGTATCATATGACCTCACTGATATGAGAAATTCCTAATCTCAGGAAACAAACTGAGGGTTGCTGGAGTGGTGGGGGGGTGGGAGGGATGGGGTGGCTGGATGACAGACATTGGGGAAGTTATGTGCTATGGTGAGTGCTGTGAATTGTGTAAGACTGTTGAATCACAGACCTGTACCTCTGAAACAAATAATACATTATGTTAAAAAAAAAAAGAAGAAGAAAGCAGGAAGGGAAAAATGAAGGGGGGGAAATCGGAGGGGGAGATGAACTGTGAGAGACTATGGACTCTGAGAAAAAAACTGAGGGTCTAGAGGGGTAGGGGGTGGGGGGTGGATTAGCCTGGTGATGGGTATTAAAGAGGGCACGTACTGCACGGAGCACTGGGTGTTATATGCAAACAATGAATCATGGAACAGTACATCAAAAACTAATGATGTAATGTATGGTGATCAATATAACATAATAAAAAAAAGAAATAATATGCTCTCATTTAATCCATAAAATAATCTTTTTAGTTTGTTAAGATTCTTTTAAAATTTAATCCATTTTTTCTTGAAGCCATCTTTTTTGGATCCCCTTAGTTTCTTATTCTAATTTGAACTTTCTTTCTAACCCTTCTTCACAGAAGTAAATCGGGGATTTTGTTTTTAATCTCCACAGCTAGTTAGATACATGTCTCTGATTTTAGTCACTAATTACTTTTTTGTTTTTCAGGTATACTGACTCATGTAATTATTTTATTCACTTATTTTTTTTCACGTAATTATTTTAGAAGAGTATCTGAGTGGTATGCTTTCTGAATTTGGTGCTTCTGAATATGTTATCATTTATCTTTGCCATTTGCTGGGTGTGGACTTGTAAGTTTAAAACTCTTTGCCCTCCAATTTATTACATGGTGCTAGTATAACCTTAATATGAAAAACAATAAAGTTAGTGCCACAAATATTTCAAACAGCACACTAGTGAATAAGGATGTAGTTTCTAAACAAAACGAACACTAGCAATGCATAAAACTATAATGTTCTATAACAAATTATTTGGAAAATAGTTCATGATTAGTAAGCCAACTGAAATAAATAATTGCACTACAATCTAAAAGAGAAAAGTCATGCAATAATATCAATAATAAATGCTAACAATTTAATAGAGCAGTTACTATGTGCCTGATACTGTTTTAAGTTCTTTATGTATATTAACTCATTTAATCCTTACATCAACTTTATGAGAAAGATGATATTATTATGTTCCTTTGTACATGAGGAAACAGACACATAACAGTAACTTGCAAAAGATCATATAATTCTCTAAGTGAAAGAACAAGGATTCGAAATCAGGAAGCCTGGATTCACTCTATGCTGTACTTTATCTTGGCATCAATTGATGCTGAAAAACCATTCTATAAATTTTTGTCAACATTCCAATAAAATATATTAGGTAATAAGAATGAAGGAACTACTTATTATAATACAGATAATTTATCTGAACATAGAATTAAAGCAAAAGAGATAAAACATATGAGAGATAAAATTAGGTCAATTTTTATGCTATATTTAGGATTATTTTTTCAACTTCTCCCCAGAACTCATATAGAACGTTTTGTTTTGGCAAGCATATTTTAATTTCTTAGAATAATTTCTTGTTATCTTATTTCTCTGTCTCATGTCAGAATTTTTTGGTTTAGTTTAATTTTATGAATGTAACATTTCAAATTTTTTTCAACAGATTAATTAGGAAAAAAAAAGTTGAGTGTTATTCCTTAAATTCTATTCTATTCTATCCAATGTGATTTATTTTATTTTTATTCTATCAATACATCTTGTAGATGTTAGTTATAAACTATAAAAGACAAATGCTTTGAATTCCCTACATGAACAGAAATAAATTTTTGATGCTGCCTGAGGCTGAATATTATATTGGTCAAGGATTTAAATAATAAGCTGTTCTGCATAGCTTATTGTTCAAATTTTAATTTTATGAAACATTTAATGCAGTAATTAAGCATTTTTGTGTATTAAGTGTGTAATCAGTACACACTTCATAGTGTAATCAGTACACTATGAGTTCTTAAATATCAATACATGACAGAAGTGAGAGTGAAAGGGCAAATAAGTTTTAATGACAAAATTCACCCACACTTAAATAGAATAGTCCTCATTTTTTTACATTGCAATATTATTGGTAAGCTAGGCAATGTGAGGGCTTGACATATCTTGGCATAATTAGGAAATCATTTGTGACTTGAAGCCTCAAGATTATAACCTCAAGGACTATGGTGTTTGGCTCATAAAATAGTAATGGTGGAGTGCTTGCATTTTACAGAGATTTTTCACTGTGATTCATCTTTGGAGCAGAATTGAGATGTTGACTACCTCATTAAAGAAAAATCAGGTGTTTATTAAGTAAATGTATCTGGAATTGTAAATGAAGGCACAGAGAAGGTAAAATCAATACTTTCAGAGCAATGACCAACTTATTTCTGACTATTCTGGTAAATGCTCATGGGGTAACGTTGTGATTACGTAAAGCTGTCGGCTAGCTAAAGACATTACATTCACATGGAGCTCAGGAAAGTAACTTGTCGAAGAAAGGAAAACTGAAGCTTCAGTTGATTTAACTACTTCTTCTTTTTAGAAACTTTATTTTCTGCCAACCTTACTTCCATTTTCTGTTGACGAGTATGCAGAAGCGCCTGCAACCTCTTGACGGTGGTTCCTACTCCCTGCGTGGCCAAAGCGGCGGGGGCTGCAGACAGGCCCTGGGTGGGGGGCCTGGCGCTCCAGGCTTCAGGCCGGAACCTCGGAGCAAGCGCAGAGGGCACCTGTACCTTCCGCCTGGCCGCCAGCTCTGCTGAGTAGCCCCAAGTTGGAGCTGGAGCAGTCCGTTCTCGCAAAGTTCTTCCTTGCGCACAGCATCTTCAGCAGCGGCCTGCGCTCCCTTTTCAATCTCTTTAGATCTCTGTGCAAGTAGAGACCAGGCCTGACATTCTGTGGCTGCTCAGGGGGATGGTGCCACCGGCCGGCGCCCCTCCCCCACGTCAGAGCCACTGAACGAGCTCCCTTGTTGCTCGGGGGTGGCAGTGACCACATGGAGCAGACCCGGGGTGGGCGGGTTAACTAAGACACCTCTGGAGAGGCGGGGGGTCAGCCCCAGGATCAGTAACCGCGGGAAGCTGCGGCTCCCAGAAGGCTGCCTCCATCTGCTTAGATAAGGTTCCAGGGTCGCGCGGCCAGCATTAGGAGTGGCTCCAGTGGGAGCAGCAAACTTGAGCACAGCGCACTGGCCACTGCTCCTGGAGGGCATGGTACCCACGGCAGCCGGCTTTTCAACGGCAACAATGGCACGAGCTGCCTGCGGTAGCTTCTCCCAGGTCCTCTTCAGATTTATGAGGTAATGGCATCACTCTCCCTTTTGTAGGTGACGGTTTGGTTTGGAAGTCAGCGTTGGGGCCAGGTTGGTGCCAAGTAGGTTCCCGCTGCAAGGAATGTGAGGGCATCCTGCTCCTTTATCTGCAGGACATCAAGGGCTCTGACACTGTGGAAGTTTCCTGGTTTTATGGGAACCCAGAACAACACCTGTATCGACTGTGCCTCAATAGTGCAGAAAAGCTCACCTCTTCTAATTTGTCAATCAGAAGGCACTTTCTATAAAATTTTGCAAAGATGCTTTTTACATATATATATTATGATTTTGACCACTAGATGCATTCCGTGTTTAGACACTCAAAGTAACCTCATATTGGAAGACTTTGTCAGTAAAATCATAGAGCCCGTTTTAAAAGACTGGCTTTAGGGGTGCCTGGGTGGCTCAGTTGGCTGAGCCTCCCACTCTTGATTTCTGCTCAGGTCCTGATCTCAGGGTCTTTGGATCAAGCCCTGCATCGGGCTCCCCCCTCAGGGGGGAGTCAGCTTGAGATTCTCTCTCTTCCTCTCCCTCTGCCCCCCCCCACTTCTCTCTTTCTCTAATAAATAAATAAATCTTTAAAAACAAAACAAAACAAAAATGAAGGACTGGCTTTAAATCTGGGAAATATCTCTGTTTCTCAGTTTCCTCAACTGTTAAATGGGAATGTTACCTACTTCACGGGCTCTTTGTAAGAATTTTTAAAAGGTAAACCGTTAGGTACTAGTCAGTACTAACACATGGTAAGTACTCAATAAATATAAGATATTATCATCTCTCTACTACCTATGAATATCTCTATCTTAAACTTCAAGGTAACAAACAAGGTTTCTTGCAGGGAGGAATAAAACTACATGTGGGTTTCAAAACAAGCAAGAAGAGATACTGCTTTTAAGTGTATTTTTCTTAGCAGCTTGCAGATAGCAATAGCTGTTATGGAGCTCATACTCAAGGTCTGTGCTTGTTTCAAAGAAAGCTCACCATGTGTTGGGAGCTTGGCAGATGACTCAGTTCTGATTCCTTTTATGTTCATTTTCTCTCATTTTTCTTCTAAAATGCACAAGCGGCACAGCATCAATTTCTCTCCCTCGCTCCCTTTCTTCTTCCCCCCACCTTCACACACTCCCTTTCCTTAAACACACACACACAAGCATCCACACTAGTTTCATTTTATTTATCTTTTAATCCCCAAAGGATTCACGGAACAGGCTGTGTGCAGCTGCCGTGTTTTCTTCTGGTTAAATTGGCGGTTACCTACTGTGTGGAGTTGCTAGGAGAAGGTGAATAAGCATGATTACAGCATCATTGATGTACAGTCTTTCAATAACAACCTGTGGAGCTCTGTGGTCTGCCTTCTGTATGGCTCTATGTGTTATTTCCTCATTGTTGTCATTAATATTTGTTGCTTTCATTGTTAGAGCATGATATATCTTTAACTGTTGGTCCCAGATCAATTAAGAGACAAAAACCTTGGCATTTAAAACAGGCACTTTTTTCTCAGGGTGGTGCTGCTGACACTGGTTCCTACCATCTGCTTTCTTAATTACGTCCTGCCCTCCTTCCATTGGTAGAGAGGAATTCAGCTTCTTCTGGTGTGCTAAAGTCATTCACGTTTCTCTTGTGCATAATAGATCTTGTAAACTGTAGGAATTCTGATGTGCTTCAGGGCACCGAACAGTAACAGATGAGCTGCTTTTGGGGAGAGCTGGAGCGCTCAGTCGGTCAGTAGTACAGTAGCAGGCTCACATGTGAGGATTGTTCCCGTGAGGTCAGAGGATCTGTTTATACAGCTGTCTGCTTGGGGCGGGGGGGAGGGCGGGTGATGAGAGCAGTGGATATGCCTGTCAAAGTCAATAGCAATTCTGACAGAAGCTGCCCTCAGCTTTGTAAATCTGTAATATTTTGATAGACAAAAGATGCTACTGTATAACTGAGATTTGTAGGGGACTGAGGAATGCTTGTTCTAGCTGCTGAAACTGACTGTAACTATATTGCCCTAGGAGTATCATCATGGGGTCAACTGCTACAGAAATTGAAGAATTGGAAAACACCACTTTTAAGTATCTCATAGGAGAACACACTGAAAAAATGTGGCAACGCCTGAAAGGAATGTGAGTAAGCTCTTTGCTTGGTTCTGTGTTTTTATCCCCCACCCCACCCCACCCAGAATTTGACTATTAGCATGACTAATTGTTCATACTATCTGAATTTGTGGACTAGTGTTTCCTTTAGAAAGATTTTCTCTTAGAAAATGAAATGTGTCACTCTCAGCTAACAACTTGCTTGAAGGATGGGTAATCTTTTTTGCACCTGTATGTTTAACATAAAATAAGGTAACTCCCTGAGAAGTCACTTCACTGTTAATAACACATGGCTTCTTTTATACATTCTACATGTATTCTTTAGATATGTGATTTAGATATGCAGAAATATAACTAGGAAAGATGCTTCCCAGGATATTTGCAGAAATAAAATTTCCTTCGGAAAAATAGAAAGATAACTACTGGTAGTTATTTCTCTGTGATTAGATTTTTTGAAAAAGCAAGGGCAGGATTAATGTGATACTAAATATTTGTACTCCATTGTGCTTATTCTTTGTCTTAGTTGTTATTTATTTAAGAAAAAATGTGGTAAAAACACTAGTACCATTCCAAACTTCTTGGAGAATTTTAGCTTTAAATTAACCAATTCATGTCTTCTGAGAGTACAGAATAGCTCATGGTATAAAATAGACCTTGCTAAGATGGGTCAAGAGATGTGCTTATGTCAAGCATGAAATGTAAGTACCTGAGTCAAACTTTAATTGCATTGCTATTACCTTGCTATTTAAACATTTAAGTTTTTTGTTGTGTATGCTACTAAGTTCTGTTTAGTTCACCAGAACCCTATGTTTACATGCTTTATTTTAATATCATAATTTAAAAATCAGCTTTAACATTTCAATAAAAATGTGCAAAATGAATATTTACAGGCCATTGCAATTGCCTAACATATTTGCAGATCTCAAATGAAAATATATTGCTTTTCTATAATAATAGCTGAAGGAGTCCTATGCTATGCAAAATAGAGGTTTTCTAGGATTCATAGTTCTAAGGCTGCATTTACATACTATTATATACAATGCAACATCTGAGTAAATTTAATGTCACTGTTTTGATATATGATTTTTTAAAAGAAAAATTATGTCAAACTTTGTTTAGAGGAAAAATTCTTTCTACTTTCCTCCATTTGAATGCATTTAGTAATATCTAGCTATTTAAATAGCATTCTCTGTATGTTTTCTTACACTTCAAGTAATACATGGCATTACAGTACCCTGGTATAAGAGCACACTAATAATGCAAACAACATTTAACAGAGAATAACTTTTAAAAAAGGAAGCCATCTTACATCATTTGAATGAATTAGAGAAATATGTTTTTAAGATCCTTTGAAGACTTAAAATTAGAGTTTTTTGGTGACTTTGCTCTCTTAGGGAAACAAATAATCCTATAAAAGCAGATAGCAGCTTACAAAGTTAATTAGCATAGATGAAAATTAAACATTGGCAGTCACCAGATGATTTGTGTCCCAACCTAATTAGTGGATGAACATCTGTACCGGAAAAATTATAGGTCATATTACAACCTGTTTTAGATTTTCTTCCCTTTATCAGGACAGGATGTTTTTTGCTTGTTTGTTTTGTTTTATTTTCCTGTAGTTACTTAAATGTATGAATATATGTAGTTACTTAAATGTATGTATTTGTGATAGTGAATTTGTGCATATGTCTTTAAGAAATTTGGAAAAGTGACTTTCTGTTTACCTAACATTTTAGAGTGAAGTTATCTGACATTCACTTTATAAATTGATCTCAAAGATCGATCTCATTTTATTTCAGTAGAAAGTGACAGTCATTCAACAGTAGACCTTCGAGACTTGATATTCAATGTTGATGTAGGATATAATAACACATGTATGTACTAAGTAAATTTGGTGAGTGTCCACATAGAGCCACTGAATGACCATTTAGGGAAAAAAATTACTGCAACTAGTTTTTAAAAAAATAATCATTATTACTAGACTTGATTGAAATGACTGATTGCCTTTGCATCAAAGAAAGAAGGAATTTGTGTTTTGGTACTATTACTTGTACTTTGACTTAAGACATTTCCAGTATTCTAGGTTTAGAATTCAAAATAAGAAGCTCTAAATCTAAAATCTGCATGACTAATGACAACTAAATTGTTTAATTATGGTCTTTTGTGTAGTCTGCATTCACAGCAGTGATATGAAGGTCTCCTTATTCCATTGCTGGAATTGTCTTGCCTATTTAAAATGTAATATTGACTCAAACAGAGTTTTTAGCTTATCAAAATCTCTGCTGCTAGAATTTCACTTTTTAAGTGTTGGCAATTAAAATTATGCTACCCATGAAAGCTATCAAACAATTTTGCAATAATTTTCTTGGTTTGTTGAAGAAGACTCAATGAAGAACTTTAGATATTTGGAAAGTAATTTTTTTTACTTTTACTGTATCTAACTTCACGAATCCACTGATTCATTTCAATAGGACATTCTGTTTTTAAGTAGGTTTATAGTACATACATTTTTGAGGTTAAACAAAAATAAAGACAAAGGTTAAAGTAAAATAAAGTTTATTCAACTATACTTTAAATATGTAAACATGAGCTACAATAGGTAGATATTTACAGAAAACATTTTATAAGGAATATCATATAGCATAACATTTTAAATCACTTTTTTGAGTCCATACAAATAGCTTTTAAATTTTGTAACACATGTGAAAACATCGGTAAATGAAATTAAAGTATCAGTTATTCTCCACCATTTTGTTGATTTTTTTTCATTGAGTTTCTTTTAAATCTCCTTCATATAATATTTAATTGAGACACCATATTCAGTGATGTGCCAAGAAATCTCTTATTACTTTGTGGAAACAAGGGTGAAACACTTTCCTCTTCTGATTCCTGACATAGACTTGCATGCTTTATTCTGTTAACTTTATTTTACAGTTATAGCTTTATTCTTTAGCTTTCTTTAATCCATCTTCTACCACTAATTTGTCTCTCAATATGACAACTTAGATTATACACTATAACTCATCATCCATGATGGTGGAAATGTTAGCAAATGACTATGGCACCATACCCTTCGTAAACGACATTTAAAAAGAATCATATACTTGTACATAAGTTATCAATTGTTTAGGATCTGGAAAACACTTCCTAGTTCTTCTGCCATCTCAACACCTAATGAAATTTCTGGTTCAGAAGTTTTCTGTGACTCTGGGACCTATATTACTTCCTACATACTAAGGAAATTTTTCTAACTCTAATCTTTGCTAAGATTGTTAAGTTTATTGATTCCCTTGAAGAAAGTTGTATGTGTTTTCATTTATGCAGGGTTTTTTTTCCAGGTTTAGAAATAATTCTTTTTTTCTGTGTCATGGTACTGTTTTTTTTTTTTTAAATGAAAAAATTGCTCCACAGCTGTGGATTAAAAAAAAAAAAACAAAAACAAACATATTTTAAAACGTTGGTGCTGCTCTTTCCAGTCAATGCCACTGTTCTAAGAGTTTGATCTAAGGGGTGACAGCATTTCCAGAATACTGTGGTCAAGTAGAAAGTCCAGTGAACACAGCATTATAGCAAAAACTAAATCAGAGTGTTATCTTATTCAGTTGTTCAACAGAATGGAGGAAAATTTAAACTGCTCAAAACTATAAAATATAGACAAAAATCTGAGACTCACTACTTCATAGTACTTATTGCCAGTTCTTTCAATTTTTATAAATGTAGGAAATGTAGGACTAGAACCTATGAGAATTTTACTGTTGGAAACTAACTTAATATATGAGAATTAATTTTACACGTATAGATGCTTACCTGCCTCTCTCTCCATATCTAGACAAATGTCCAGATATTAAGATCTAGAATTGTGAGTGCAACAGTTGAAAGACTTAAGTTTCTTTTTTCTTTTTTCCTCTGATTGGTGGTGATGATCAGTAATGGAAGAATAAAATATAGAGAAGCAGAAAGTGAAGGAGAAAGGAAGAAATGTATAATAACCTTATAACAAATTTAAAGTAATTGTTATTGAAGAGGACAGTGTGTTGAGCAGCTCTCAGAGGCAGTACCCAAACCCTCATCACCAAGAAAATGTAGCAGAAATACATATTTAGAATAAAAATTGGCAAAAACAGGTGAAATAACAGGAGCTATTAGCACCATAGTCCCAAACTGGAATCATACTTTAGGATGAAGCAGCATTATAGATGAGCAAATCTGATCCTTCTACTGTCCTGCCTTCTAGTACCCTCCTTTCAAAGTTCAGCATCCTTCGCAGGGTGTCCCTGTACCTGCTCAACATTTGGAGCCTCCTCTCGTGCCTCTTCCTCTGTGGCCCCCTCCCAATCAGGGTCAAGGTCGCACCAAAGAAATACTGCTTACTGCCTATCTGCCTTTGCTCATTTTGTTCTCTCTTACTACGTTTCTTCTCTCTCAGCCAGGGCTGCTCTTGTTCCCTGTGATGCTTTTAGAGATGTGTGGGGATGTTTCTGGTTCTTGCAGTGCCTGAGGGTGTTTCTGTACTCAGTGGGCTGCAGGGTCCAGGCAGGATAAATGCCCTCCAGAGCCTGGGAAATTCCTTTGTCAGGAAGGAATATCCTACTCAAAATCCTAATAGGGACACTATTAAGTAATGTTCAAAGATCTCTTCTTAAATTTCACTTGCAAAGGAAATCCTTCTTGACCCTCCATACTGGGTTAGTTTCCTATATTTGGCTCATAAAGTAACTGGACTTCCCTTTTCATAACGAAATCTACCTTCACTCTGGGCCACAAGTTCCTGAGGGCAAGAATCATGTTCATTGTGTTTGCTTTTGGATCTCTAGCACCTGGTACAGTACCTGGCACATAGAGATCATGCAATAAATCCTTTACACATCAATCAATGAATGAATAAAATTCAGACTCTTATAGTGGTTCTAACTTCAAAATTAGAGAATCAGTTAGACTGCCAAAATAGGGCCTAAAGTCAGGTCAGAGGGGTGGAGATAGAGTCACAGATAGAATAGGGATGGAGAAGATGGAAAGAAGTAATATGTGCTCATCATCTACTGGTTGTCAGAACTTTCCAAATATAACATATCTGTATTCTCATTTACTTTTCCAATGATTTGTCAAAAAGTAAGTATCCTAAGTTTTTAAACAGCTAGTAGCTGCTGAAACTTACATTTAAATACAGACCTGCCTAGCTCTAAATCTCTCTCTCTCTCTCTTTTTAAAGATTTTATTCATTTATTTGAGAGAGAGAGCGCGCACACGTGGGATGGAGGCAGGGCAGAGAGAGGGTCAGGAGGCAGAGGGAGAAGCAGCCTCCCTGCTGAGTGAGGAGCTCTATGCGGGGCTCGATCCCAGGACCCTGAGATCAGGACCTGAGCCGAAGGCAGATGTTTAACCGACTGGGCCACCCGGGTGCCCCTCTAAGGCTCTTATTCATCTTACTTTCAATTCAAAAAAGAAGACATAATCAGAATGGTTACCTAGAAAGATCACAGAGAAGGATGCAGATCCTTAAAACTTTGCCCATGGGCTTTGTGGTAGGCAGACCCGTGGCCTCCCAGAAATGTCCATGTCCTCATCCCTAGAATCTGTGAAGATACTGCCTTACATGTCAAAGGGGAATTAAGGTAGCAGATGGAATTAAGGTTGCTAATCAGCTGACCTTGAAATATGGAGATTAACCTGGATTATCCAGGTGGGCCCAATGTAATCACAAAGGTTCTTAAAAAGTAGAAGAGGGAGGCAGAAGAGGTCAGAGTGCTCTGATGTGAGAAAGACTCAACTTCGTCTTTGTCCATGTTGAAAATAGAGGAAATGGGCTAGGAGGCAAGGTATGTGGGCAACCTCTAGAAGCTTGCAAAGGCAAGAAGCAGATTCTTCTCTAAACCCTCCAAAAAAGCATGCAGCTCTGCCAAAACCTTGATTTTAGTGCAGTGAAACTTGCATCAGACTTTTGACCTACAGAACTGGAGATAATTCATTTATGGTGTTTCAAGTACTAAGTTTGTGGTAAATCTGATGCAGCAGCAAGAAACTAAATACATTCCTTCCGTAACAGAGTACCAGAGTGTTTAATCAACATGACCATTTTTTTTAAAAAAGATTTTATTTACTTATTTGACAGAGAGAGAAACACAGCGAGAAGAGGGCACACCAGCAGGGGCAGAGGGAGAGGGAGAAGCAGGCTCCCCGCGGAGCAGGGAGGCCGATGCGGGGCTCGATCCCAGGACCCTGGGATCATGACCTGAGCTGAAGGCAGACGCTTAATGACTGAGCCACCCAGGTGCCTCAACATGACCATTTTTATATTCTTACCCTCTCCACCACCATTGCCCCCAACACACACATTCTCATACAGACAGGATGCCCAGAGGTGGAGTCAGTCTCAGCCACTCTGTGGAGAAGTGGAGTAGATACTCTTTATCTTTAGGCATTAAATAACTGTCTTCCATTTAACCCTGGTTTACATGCCTCAACCACCAATTTTCTTACCAAGCTCTGATATTGAGAGCTTGTAGTAGATTCATTTCAGATATCAAGGAAAATATCAATGTTCTTTTTTGGAAATTGTTGATAAATCTCAGTCTTTAGTCTCACATTGCTGATGGTTTTGATGGCTTTTCAGAAAAATAAGTCTAAAAATTGTTCTTTAGTCATAAATCTAAAGGAAGCCACCTCGCAAAATCTATTCTGGTTTATAAATATAATCTTAATATAAATTTCAGTCCTTATATAATATTATATTTATAGAATAGATATGGTTAAGGTAAAATACCTTAAAGATTAAAAACCTGAACTCTGGAATCAGTCAGGTATTTTCTCATACCATCTGTTCTTTAGCTCTGTGATCATGGAAAATCTCTTAACTTTTCTAAACTTCACTTTCCTTATTTGTAAAAATCAATTATTCTATTCATTCATTCACTCATTTAATAAATACCCACTGATTGTGTGCTATATCAGGCACAAGTTTAGGCACAGGAACTTATTTTAGTAGAGGAAACAAATACCAAAAACAATAAAAACATAAGTTAATGTAGAGTAAGAAGTGACCTAAAGAAAATGCACCAGGTGATGTGATCAAGAGTTACTTGGGAAGGTACTTTGGATAGGAATGATTTATCTTAGAAGGTGACTTTTCAGCTGAGACATAGACAAAAATTGATACCTACCTCATGAGATCTTGGGGTGGGGTGGGGTGGGGCTAATGAATGATATCTCTAATCCAAGTTTAGGAGTAAGTGAGGGATAGATTTAGGAGTCCAGCTGACGGAGATCAAAATGTTAGCTTTATTGCAGACTAAATTTCTGTTGGAGGATAAGATTTTGCAGCTAAATGAGCCAGAACACCCTTGAATTCAGTTTATCCACCCAAACGGCAAACCTCCTCAGCAGTGGCAAAATCTGCCCTCCTACGTGTGCCTCATGGCCTCTAACAGATGAGACTATGCTTTCTACATGCAGAATATCCTTTTCTCACCCTCTGAAAAGGATAATTTGCACCCCTAGGTGTAATTCTTTATCCACAATTCCCCAACCAAATGTTCCTCCTCCTCCGTTGTGAAAGAATGTGAAAAGTGGCAAAGGGTGGCCTGGAAGGCTTTTCCAGTTGAAGGTCCTTCCACTTAAAAGGGAAGGATTAGGCTCAGGGAATCTGGATATTGTCCAAATAAAGGTAGTGAAAATTGAATAAAATAATGTATATAAGAAATACAGCACAGTACCTGGCATACAGTAATCTTTTAAAACATTGTAATTATTGGAATTTCCATAATTTTATCTATTCTTATATGTATATCAACTCTGCTAGTTAACAGCTATATGATTTTCTCCAAGTTTTGATTTTTCGATACCTTAGTTTTTGTATCTGTAAACTAGGAATGTATCATTACCTAGCTCATGGGTATTGAGAAAATTAAATGAATAAATCTTATGAACTTCTTAGAACAATGTCCAGAATTCAAGAAATTCTAGCTGTTATCATTATTATTGCTACTGTTATATGAAAATGCAGAATTCTGTTTTTTTTTTTTTCCAAGTAATTTTCTTATCAGAATCAGTGGAGAGAGTTGAGTTGTCAAGATGAGAAAGGAAGACCTTCTCTTAGGTCAGTGGAAGTGCGTTCATCAAGGTTCCCAGGTTTTTCTACTCAAGGATTTACATTTCCTTGGGGCAGGAGTGAGGGGCCTGTCAGGAGAGAGAGCTGACGAAGAGAAGTGGGCTGACCCTTGACTTTTACTGATAGAAGAATTGCCTTGACGCATTCAGCACCCTTAACTCAGCATCTTGTGGTAGTCTCAGGGTGGTTTTTAGGGCTCTATAATCATGTATAACCCAGGGCTAGTCTAATTTCCTGAGTCGCTCTGGCTTGAAAATCATTCTTGAGGTCTTTCCTTATCCCAGTCTAGACCTGGTTCACAAAGGAGCTGACTTCCAAGTAATTACTGTCATGTCCCATAGTCCTTCCTTTTACTGATGCATTTTAGAAAATACCAAATTACCATTATATTATTAGATTTTGTCCCTTATTCTAACATATTTCAATCAGCTAATCAAATGTAAATATTTGAGCAAGTCTGATTCCCATCTGAAAGGTCTGTGCTGTAAGCCTTTTTGGATATGAAGGGAACTGTTCACTAACATCATTAAACAGATGATAATGTTAAAGGCTCGTGAGAATCACAGTATTCCAAATATCTGGTCTGAGCAAGTATTAGGCATGAATAACTATTTCTTGTTAAGGAAGGACATAAAAGTGGTAATAGGTCATGGGAGACATATAAATGAAACATTATGTCCCTTCTGGTTTCTCCTTTTAAGCTACACTTTCTTAAAATTGTTTGAAGAGTTTGTATTTTATTTTATATTTTATAAAATATTTTAAAACACACACTTCTATTAAATAGGCCCAGAAAATGCTCAATGCAGGTAATTTCTGCTAGGTAAAACTTTGATGTTTATAGCTACTCAAATTCGCTTATAATTAGTTGTGAAAAAAGAGTAAAGTCCTAAGTATAGTGTCCAGAGGGCAAGAAAACAGAGGTCAACCTAATTAAGCTCTGCATAAGAGTGGAAGGTCAAAGGATTCTTGGAATTTTGTACATGAATCAGGTACTTGATAACTTAGAAGAAAATAAAAATAGACTTCTTATTAGAAAAGTATTAGTATGCAGGGGCGCCTGGGTGGCTCGGTTAGTTAAATGTTTGCCTTCAGCTCAGGTCATGATCCCAGAGTCCTGGGATCAAGCGGTGCTCTGGCAGGCTCCCTGCTCAGTGAGCAATCTGCTTCTCCCTCTCCCTTCCCTGGCTCGTGCTCTTTCTCTCTCTTTCTCTCAAAAATAAATAAATACAATCTTTAAAAAAAAAGTAATAGTATGCTGACTCTGGTCTGCTTAAATGTGAACTTCCTAAGACATGTTTAAAAATAAACGGCATTTGGAGCAAGATAAAACACTGAACAACTTGTGCATCAATCATATTTTTTAGTTAGCTTAAACTCATAATTGAATCATAGTGGTAACCATATTTTATAATTTTTGTGCTTTATAATTTCTAAAAGATTTTTCTTTTGATCTGTGTGGTTCAGCACAATTATCCCATTTTTTTCTGATGTGAAAACTGAGCCTCAAAGACATTAAATGACTTGACCAATGTTTCCCAGGTAGTAAGAGGAAGGCCAGATTCCTAGGCCCATATCTTTCTTTTCCAATAAACACTGACTTAGATTATTTCATTTAATACTCACTATAAGGACTCACTATAAAACCTGACATTTTAGGAATTAAAAACTATTCTCTTGTTTTGATTTTTCCACAATCCTGCCATCTGTTTGCCTAGTTTTGCATACTCCAAGGGGAGTTATCTTTTGGCATGTGCTTTAGATGTCAGAAACTCCCTGGTTCTATTTCTTTCCTTCTCCTAGACATGCACTACTATTACCCCTTTAATCAACTTATTTTAACAAGGATCCTATCTAGTATTTTAAAGGAATTTGACTTATCCTAAATCCTCTTGCCCCTTCAGATACTACAAAATTATTTTAATTTATTTGGTCTTTGGTATCCCAAACAACAGAAAAAAAAAAAAAAAACAAAGTCCTGCACAGTAGAGACACCTGGGTGTCTGTCCCTGAAGCTTTTATTTACCAGTAAGAATAAAGCCAGGGGTTCTACTGATTAAAACTAGGTATTTAATTCCTGCTATGCTGCTTCTTTTTGTTCTAAAGAATTTTATGCATACAATAAAGCCCTTTCCTGAAGTAGAGTGAGCCGAATCTTTTCTTCTTTTATTTTAGAAATATCATCTAAATGGTGTTTATTCTGCTTTATTTCTGACAGAGAACATAAACTATGTAAAGGCACACAGCATTTTTCTCACCCATTTTTAGACTGCATTTGGAGATGGTTATTAAGGAACTCCTCTCAAATTTTTAGAGCTCTCAAAATCTCAAGTACCTCCTATTGGTACCAACTGAAAAAGTGTCTTTGGAAGTGTGACCCTCTTGATATTTCATCCTCCAGCAAATTTCTACCTTGATATCTCAGGTTTTCCAAAGAGCTTTCTATTTCCCAGAAATTCTTTCATGTTGTTGTTCACTGTTGTAAAATGGCCCAATTTGTGACTTCCAATATCCACTCTTGGGTAATCCTTCCCATATTGACTCTGAACTTGGCCATTCCACTTGCTTTGGGCAATGGGGTCTTAGCAAATGTGACACAAGTAAAGGTTTGGAAAGGGCTTATGCATTGGAGTTTATTCTCTTTTGCTACTCTTTGGAACTCTCATACCAGCATGGGAAGAAGTCTGGTCAAACCTACTGGAGGACAAGCATGTGAAGCAGATATAAACCATTCCAGCTGAGTCCCCCTTAGACCAGCCAAACCATTAACCACCAGATATGTGAGTGAAGTCATCTGGGACTATATAACTTCCTCAAAGTCATAAGGAAATAATAAATGTTTATTATTTTTGGCCACTAGTTGCAAGATGGTTTGTTGCACAAAAAGAGTCAACTGATATACACCCAAAATCAAGCTCTTAGCTTCTACATTTTTCAGATAATTCTTCTCTGGCTTTCAGAGATTTTTTTCCTACTACCACTCTGCCTTTTTTTCCCTCTCTCATCATCTCCTTTCATTTACTTCTTTGATCCAATCAAAAGATTATGAAAATAAAAAGCAATTTTCAGAAAATCAGTTCAATAAAATTATCTTCCACTTATTTCCACCAGCAACAATATCAACTGCATGTCCCTACTTACAATATTTCTTCCAATACATGCTTTCTCAGTGGGCTCTGTGTTGAAGTGTGTTGCTGTTAGGTTTCATGAACAAATATAATTTCCCACCAAATAGAAGAGAAACATAGAATAAGGCAGGGAAACTGCATGGTTGCATAAGGAAAGACGGTTCATATCCTGTTACCCTGGCAACAGGCACTGGGAAGGCCAGGATTCCCCACACATCCTGTTGCCCTGACAACAGGTCATGCAGGGCATGGGAAGGCCCAGTTTCCACTCTTCTAGGCCTCATCTTTGCAACCACAAAGAAAAAGGAGAAAGCGATTTTCCATCTTGTTCCTCCTTACCTACATATGTCTTCTATTATCTGAATCACTCCAGTATAAGTTTATCTTTTCAGATGTAGGAGAGGGTAAGAAAAACGTGACCTCAATTTTTATATTCATAAGCTCTGAAACATTTGCTAATTTTTGATTGGGTCAAAGGAGTATGTGGTAGGAAAAAAATAATAGAGGGAGGGAATCAAAGCAGTAGGGGGAATAAACTGTGGAAACCAGATAAGTACTATATGAATAATGTAGTAACCAAGAGCTGATTTGGGGTATGTATCACTTAGCTACAATGGATAGGTTTAGCTAATTTTTAGGGTGTTCATCTGAGAAAGTCACATATATGAAATGATTATTTATTTTGTTACTTTTATTTTGTGAGCAGACAACGTATAACCAAATACCATAAAATGACATTATGTAATAAAATTTTTATAAACTTAATTTGCAATTCTGTGTAAATTTCCCCTTTTTTATTTTTATTCAGCTTTTCTTTTCTTTCATTACTTATCCTTTCTTACCATATAGAGTTGATAAGGAAGCAATCTGATTCAGTTCTTTTTTTCCTTCCTTCTCTCTTTGTTCCTTAAGCAATTGTTTTGATTGTATTAAAGAAATACACTTTACATTTATTTTTGGAGCTCTATATTGCTTTGTCTTCACAATTTATGCTTTATATAAAATAGTTGTCTATTCAAAACTGACATATTCTGCTATTACCAATCTCTATCCATTTTTCTGTGATTTAAAATAAAATTTTAGCTGACTCCTTTGCTTTTAAAGATGGAATAAAAACTTTAAATTCTGTAAAACAGAAGATTTTAACTTTCATAAGCCAGAAGTCTTATTGGTGAAAAGACAATGTCTGGAAAAAATCTTCTCTTGAAAAACTGGACAAAGGGATTTGTGGAGAAAAGATTTTGAATTTAAACTGTGTGAAAAAAAGGAAGTATGGGCTGGTGAAAAGGCAGTATCTTTGTGAGACTGTAAGCATGTTGAAGTGGAATTTCTGAAAGACCAGGTGGGAAATTTGGAGCCTAATCAGAATATCATTAAAGTCAGAGAAAAAACACTCATGATTATCTGAGACTAAATTAGGTGACCCTTCTAGACACTCTATTTGCACTTCATGTGTTATTTTTACTGTCCACTTAATTGTTCTGCATTTTAGGTAGTCCTTCTCTTCCTCTTCTGGGGGTAACAAGAGCAAAGAGGTGGAATCCATCTAATTATTATTGTATCCTCAGTGCCCAGCATAGCACGTTGCAAGAAGTGAAAACTTAAAACGGTTTCAATATATATTGAAAAAACACAGTAGGCAATATGTAACAACCTTGCATTTGAAAGGTATAGCTAGTAAAACTGTAGTTGCTCAGCAGTAACATTAATTCAACCTGGAAGGTCAAGAAACTTTTTTGGAGGGTATTTAAACTGCTTCCGGAGAAAGGAAGAGAATGAGGTATCAGAACCTGACCAGTAGAGGTTGTTGGGGATGTGACTATGTCACAGACAAAATAAAAACAGCAAAAGACAGACCTTGTAATGTGGAACTTAGAATCTCAGGATTGTTGTGAGGGATAAAAATAATGCAAAGTGCTCGGACCCTGTGTCTTGCATACAAGAAGCATCTACAAATGGTAGCTGTTATTGTAAATTACTTTTGTGGTTCAACTATGTGTAAGACAACATGTTTGTTTTTGCCTATTCCTCTGCCAAATAATGAGATTAAAGTTGACTCCAGGTAACTATATGATGGGTAGGAGGCAGAGGAGATTCAAACACTGACTGTATGACTGAATGACTATTCCAAGACTATGATTTCCTAAGATCAATACCACTTAGATCCTAGTAAAACTCAAATTTCTGTTTCATTATGTAATTGAATAGCTAGGATTATGTTGGGAATATCTTTTAGTCATCAGTGAATATTCTGGCCTTATGTGATCTTGCAGCCCAGAGAATTCATGATGAGTGAAGACGGTTGTGTATTTTGTGTGAGTTATTGCCTGCTGAAGTTTCCAAACCATAGTGAGTCAGGCAGAAGGAGATAAGCGGACAAACTTGGAGGCCATCAGGCCAAATACTTTATATTAGCTTCCAGGCTCCAGTTACTTGTCCATTACTGAGTTAAAGACTAACTAATCCTCTCTTTGCACAGTCCTTACAGAGAAACTTACAAAGAAAGATAGTCTTGAAATTTCACAATGTGATTGTACAATTTGTATGGTTCTTGAGTTTTATTTTTACCAGACATTAAGTCCAAGGTGTGTGATGAAGCTTGAACTAAAGTCATAATTTTCAAACTGTCATTTAATATTTTTGTTCTGACTTCATCCTGTTATGTGAATCATATTTCAATTAGAGATAAATATTTGCAAAATATATATAAAAAAATGCCTCTGTAAAGAGAACCCATCTATCCATAATGGAGTCATGGGTTAAGGAGAGATCACATATGCTTATTGACTGAGCATGTTCCAAAATGAAATTTACTCTAATTGAACATAATAATAAAAAAGAAATAAAAAAGAAAAATAAATAAATAAAATGAAATTTACAACCAAAATATTAATATTCTTATATTCTTAAGAATAAAAATATTCTTGGCATTAGTCCCCAAATGACTTTATTATATATACTTTCCCTCGATTTTACAGAGGGCATTGTAACAGATTTTCATATTTGTTACCACAAATTCTTTTATTTTTCTAAAAAAATAACCAAAAGCAATGCTAAAATTGTTTACCTTTATTCTTATATTTCTTTGATTTCTTTTTTAAAATTTCTAATTCTATACTAAAATAGCTAATGTCTACTTCCTGTTATTAGACAACTTGGTTAATTTACTGTTAGCTAGAGCGCCTGGAGAACAAGGAATATGATGCAATGACTTTAGAGCACTTTGGAATTAGAAACATGTTACCAAGTAAACTTAAATTCCCTAGAAAGGGGAAGTGTTTAAGTTCAGAAATAAGGAAATAAAAAATACTCTCCTTGATAAACTCAGATTGTTTTGTTAAGTATATGTCTTATGAGTATAAAAGTAAACACTAATTTACACAGTGTGAGTTAAATCTTAGCCACTGATTAAAACTATCTTAAGAATGAGAGTCTTTCGGAAATAAAGTTGTAACTTAAGTTCATCAGCACAATACTGACACTTGTAAAAATATTGAGGTATTTTGGAAAGTAGGACTAATATTATTTGATTAACCCACTTCAGTTGACTTATTAATGCAATATAATTTATTTTTTCATTCAGTGAATATTCATCACTGGGTACTTAGGGAGCTCCAGGATTATTCTGGGCACCAGGGATACGATGATAAGCAGTATGGTCATGATCTCTACCTTCACAGAGTTACATTTTGATGGTGAGGATGGATAATAAACAAATAAATATGCAATGTAATTTTAATAAAAGCAAACAAGGTAAGGTGACAAAGTGTCTGGGAGGCTCAAAAGTGGCTATTTTATGAGTTGTCAGGGAAGGGCTTTCTGTGGTAGCAACTGGTAGAGAAGGATGTTAATGAAGTGAGGACTGAGCTGAACCAATGGCATCCCAGATGGGGAGGCAGGAGCACAATCCCATGAGGCAGGGTGCATGTGACATATTTGAGGAAAAACAAGACCAGGAGCGCCGGAGCACAGTGGGTGAAGGAAAGCGTGAAATGATTGAGAATGGAAAGAAAGGCAAAAGTCACATCATCTGAGACCTAACAGGTTGTGATAAGAAATTAAGATTTTATTTTCAGCCTGGTAGGAAGCCTTTGGAACTTTGGAGCAGCAGAATGGAGGATCTGACTTATTTTTTTTTTTTTTTAAAGATTTTATTTATTTACTTGAGAGAGAGAATGAGAGAGAGAGAGAGAGCATGAGAGGGGGGAGGGTCAGAGGGAGAAGCAGACTCCCCGCTGAGCAGGGAGCCCGATGCGGGACTCGATTCCGGGACTCCAGGATCATGACCCGAGCCGAAGGCAGTCGCTTAACCAACTGAGCCACCCAGGCGCCCCCTGACTTATGTTTTAACAAGACTTCTCTGAACAAAGAGTAGAATGGTGGTTACCAGGGTTTGCGGGGTGGGGGAAATGTGGAGATATTGGTCAAAGGGTACAAACTTCCAGTTATAAGATTAACAAGTTTTGGGGTCTAATGTATAGCATGGTGATTATAGCTAATAATACTGTATCGTATACTTGAATATTGCTAAGAGAGTAGATCTTAAATGTTCATACTACAAAAATGAAATGGTAACTATGTGAAGAGATGGAGGTGGTACCTAATACTATGGTGGTAATTATTTATTTACAAATAATTTAAAATTTATAATTATAAATGCATTTTATAAATGTATCAAATCAACAGGTTGTACACCTTAAAGAAAAAGAAGGCTTCTCTGCTCATTTTGTGGAAGCTAACACTAACAAGGGGGGAAGTAGGGAAGGATAAGATTGGACTATTTCCAATATATCCAAGGATATATTAGGGGGCTAAGGCAGTTGTCCATGGCAACATTGGTACTTATGGAGATGATAAGTATTCAGATTTAGAACATATTTAAAATTAAAGCTGTAGAACTCACTCATGAGTTAGATGTGGGAATGTAAGGATTAAAATGAGGTATAAAGACTTGTTTCATTGTGCGTGTGTGTGGGTGTGGGTGTGGGTGTGTGCATGAGAGAGAGATCCTGAACAAATGGGTTGTGTATGATCCCTTGTCTGAAGCCCTTGGGTTAAAATGTGACCCAAATTCATAACTTTCAGATTTCAGAAAGGTAATAAGGTGCCTATTCCAAAAATTATTCCCAGTGGGGCCTGGAGTAGCTCCCAACAGATATTTCTGCTACAAAATATAATAAAGACAATAAATGGCCTCTACCAGTGCAAGTCAGGTTTTGCGGCCAAACGAGTTCAGGTCAGATCAGGTTTTCCTGCAAAATGAAAATGTTTGCTGTTTAGAGCTTTCAGATTTTCATAGCTGTGGATAAGGGGTTATTAACCTTTACCAGTTCCTGAAATGGGGAAGATGGTGGTAAAAACAAAAAGCTCTTTTGGATCCATGAATTTTGAGAAGCCTGTTAGACATTCAAGTGGCCTTACAAATAAATAGACAGCTGGACCGATGAGAGGTCGAGGCGGAAAATATAAATTTGTGAGTCACCAATATACAAATACATTTAAAATCATGGAACTAGATGAGATCATCTAGGGAGTTAACAAGGTTGTAAATGAGAAGAGGCTCAGGGCTGAGCCCTCAGGTCCCCCAAGATTGAGAGCTTGGGAAGAGAAGTCAGGGAAGGAGAAGGAGGAGTAGCCAGTGTGCTGTGGCATCCTGGAAGCCAAAGATGACTACACGTCAAGAACAGCAAATGTTAAGTGTCAAATGTTGCTGAGACGTCATGTACATGGATTGTGCATTGACCATTGACTTTTGCATTATGGAGGTCTTTAGCAATCTTGGCAAAATACTCCCAAAGAAGTAGTGGGACAAAAATCCTCAGAGAAGTGGGTAGAAGAGAGGACTGGAGGTGAAGTGGGAGCAGTACGTACATCTAACGCTTTAAATAATTTTCTAGAAAGGAGATCATAGAGATATGGTGATAGCTCCTTTACACTTTGAGTATAAAGCAGTTTGTTAAATGTGGGGATATTATTGGAGAATTCTGATGGGAATGATGATATGAATGATTCTGTAGGAAGTAAAAAAATAATCACTGCAGAGAGAGAGAGAGGAAATCTCCATCCCCTTAAATAGGTGAGAGATAAGGTTGGCTTACGTGCAGTGATTGGATCTAGGAGCGGGATGACGCATCCATGGTAACAGGATGGAAGCAGACTATTTGGGAACATTTGCAAAGTAGTTAAGTGAAAACTTGGTGATGGTCCCCTCTGGTTACTTTAATTTTCTCAGTGAAATAAGAGGCTATTTGTAGAGAGTGAGGAGGGGAGAGAGGGAGTGGAGATTTGAGGAGAAGGTGTGAAACAGCTCAGCAAGGAGTGTGACTAAGGAAATGCAGTGGAACTGGTGGGCAGTGCTGAGCATCCACCTCAATCACATATTTCAAGTGTGATCGGTTTGCATCCCTATGTGCTTTTTTCACCCTGTTACATTCAGTTCAGCTGCTTCCATGCAGGCTCAGAGCAGATGCAGAACTGGGTTTACAGAGTTCATATATTGCCAGAAAATTCCAGTGTCATGGATGAAGGAGGGCTGAGGGCCTCTTTAAGGTTTAAGATCAGGGGAGAGGTGAGAATATGAGGGAATGATGGACATCAAAAAAGTGGATAAAGTCAATAAATTAGAGGTAGAGAAGGAGATAATGAACTGCTGGAATGAGATACTAGGGTCGGTGACCTTTTGTTCTTCTCAAAGACACAGAATGATAAAATAGACACATATTATGTGTAGACAAACTTATACAAGAAAGATAATTTGTGAAAACAATAAATGGTAGGTAATTTTATTCTTCTCCTGTTTATAGAAGTCCCCCTGTGAAATTTTTTACCTTTCGCTACTAGGCTTTCTCTTCAAAACAGAAGAGGCTGTTAGGAGTGTGGCTTTTCCTGCAAAGAAAACAAAGCGGGCAGATCTAATTTTAGGATGCTTTTCCTTGACAACAGCCTTTTTAAATATTGCCTATTCAATAATAAAAATGGGCTTCAGAAAATAATGACACTGTGTTTGGTTAAGGAAATCCAGTCACCTTTTAAACTTGAACCTTACAAGGTGTCATGAGAACCCATAATAGGGCTTTTCCTTCACCTTTCATCGGTGAGTAAAGTTTTACTGTTGTACTTTTGGCAAATTTCAGTGCATTTCATCAGTAGCAACAGGGCAAGCGTGTAACAAGGACGGCTGTGAAATATGGATTTAACCACAAGGATATGGAAAGTATTTTACTACATAAGAGTTGTTCCTCTGTTTACATTAATAGTAGCTTTAGTTGACCTAAATAATCCAGACTTTAAGTTCCTTTTTGAGAGCCAAACCATTTTGTGAGTCGGCAAACACTAAGCAAAACAATTATCCCTTTGTTTGATGAAGATTTTAATGCCAGGAGTGAAGTTTGCCTTGGCTGAAATTTTATAAAACAGTCACACACACACACACAGACACACAGACACACACACACACACAATAATGATACCTAGTCATGCACTTTGGTATAAGAGCAACTGCCATTCAGTAACTATATATAATATTGTGCTGATCAGGCATAAAGAGAAGTAAAAGTCATAGTTTCTTTTGATTTTTATCACAGTTCATTATACATAGAATTTTGTGAGTCATAATATTAAACAATTTGAAAACTTCAATGTAAAGGTCACTGGTAGATAGATTTTACATCTACTTTTTCCAGGAAATTGAACCTTCTGTTTTTGTGCAATAAACTAATTTGGGGATAATTATATATGAGTTATGTGAATATTTAAAAATTACTCTTCTGAAATATTTGTTGAATTTCTTATTTAGCATTGCATGATTGATCTTATTTGAAGTTTGGTACTATGTTGCTTACCCAAAATAATCTTTGCATCCTTAGATCCTTGGTCAGATGTTCCCTAGGTAATGCTGTGCATTTTATTGTTGGTAAATTGAATTTCCTTCTTAACTCCTAGAGATGTCTCTTGATTTCCCTCCCTTTGAGGATTGGCCTGACTATGATCTGAGACTGCATGATTCCTGTTTATTCTGCCATCAAAGATGTACTTGAATGTCTGAAACTGCCAGTCACATGCTTTGACTGGGTCTTTAAAGAAGTATAAACTTGGCTTCCTTAGTACTAATCCTATACATTGTATAACACTTTTACTTTCAAAAATTAATTCTTATTTTTATTAAAGCAATAAAATAGTACCATAAGACAATGACAACAGTTCCTCCCTCCACCACTCCTTGGCACCACCTAGGTCTGCTTCCTGAGACATCAACTTTCATCTTTTAATTCTTTCTTCCTGTAAATTATCTGCATTTCAAAATAATAATTTTGTGTAGTTGTTTCTTGATTTATCTATTTTAAGCATATCTATCTACTGCCTTCCTATAACAGTGGCTGAAAATTTAGCACTTAGACCAAGCTCTAACTATGGCCGTCGTGGGTTACTCTCCCCCATTTTCCCATGAATCAATATTTGGTGTTTAGAGTCTTACGACTGAATTGTTTTCACTTCTGAGCCAAGAAAAGAAATGTGAATGTTTCCTGTAGAGTACACTTCTCTTGTTTTTACTGGAATTAATAAATGTCTCATTTTAAGTGTTGGCTTTGATTACTGCATACCTATCACTTATTCTTTCCAAATTCAGAAAAAGAATTGTAAAACACCCTTTAATATTTTCCCCACATTTCTAAGCACATCATGTGCTTTTTCTCTCTTAATCTTTTCCTTGGAGACATTGTCCTTCCAGCATTTGTCCCCAGCTCCATCTGGGGTTCACCAAGCCTGAGGCACAGCTGAGCCTGGGATTGCCCTTTGCCTTCATTCTGGGAAATCCCTTCAACACCCTCATGGGTTGGGCCTGTTGTTTCCTGGATCCTGTGCTTTCTCAGTTTACTCTCATTTAGGGGATAAGCTTCTCTAATAACTTCCTGAAATAGGGTCCTTGAGAAATACACTCATTTATAGTACATTCATATATGAAAATATATTTATTCTATTTTGATATAGCTTGTCAGTCTCTGAAATCATAAGTTAAAATATTTTTTTCTTAGAATTTTAAAAATATTGCTTTATTGTCTTTTAACTTTAGTACTGCTATCAAGAGGTTTGATGCCAGTTAGGCCTGATCTTTTTATGTGATGTTCTTCCCAACCCTCATGAGTCAGGAATTTCTCCTTTTTCCTTTTTCCTGTGAAATTTCATAGTAACATTGGTGTGAGAATTTTGTACTGAGAAGTTGATTGGTTCTTTTAATCTAGAAATGCATGCCCTTCATTTTTTGGAAAAATCTCTCCATTTATTAATTTGGTAATTTTCTTCCTTCCATTTTTTTCCTTCCATTTTCTTCATCTATTCTTTCTGGGATTTTTATGTTGCTCCTTCTGGATTAAGTGTCAAGTTTTATTATATTTCCACTCCTCTCATTTTTGCTTTTTTAAAAAAATAAAACAACTTGGACATCTATTTATCAACCCCTCCAAAACTTCTCAAGATCTGACCTCATTCTTATTTTGTTTGATTCTTCCTTGTAGCACTCTATTCTTTTGTAGTGCACACAACACTTTTTATACCCCTAAGTCCATTTTTGTTGATTTTTTCTTCTACTTGAATAGGCTCTTTCTACTGAGTTCATGTTTTCTGTGTGTTTGTTGCAGTTTGTCTTTCCTGTTAAAGACTTTCCTCAAGGGGGCTGTCTGCTCACTTTTAAAAGAGAGACACTAAAGAGCTGATTGATACTCAGTGTGAGTGGATAGCGTTTGTTGACTTGCGGGCTTCATAATAGGGTGGGAGGTACTCAGCCATTTATTTAGGTACAAAATGCCAGCATCTAAAAGTCCTTTCTCTGGAACCATTTTTTTCTCTACTAGAAAATAATCTAACCTCTAGTCTAAGATATTAAAACCTTGTTGCCCCCATTCTGGAACTGAGTGAGGAAAGGAGTTGGGGTCATACCATTTATTATGTAGTTTTTTACATCGTTTACTTTTTTAAAATACAGCAACTCCCGTTTCTCACCTCTGTGGCTTAATTTCACCGGAAAACAAATATCTAGTTTTCCGTAATGATGTGGGAGCAGTATTTGCTGGGTACTTCTCCGTATATTGCCTTTCCAATAAAACCCTATTTTAGTTCCACTTTGATTCTCTGAATTCTGCAAAACTGGTGCCTTTAATACTGCATCTTTTCATGTTCTGCAGGGTGAAACTTCTGTTTCTAGCTGGTATTCTTTACTAAGATTTCCACTCTTCCATCTATTTTTCAAACTTCAGAAATATAATTATTCTCTTGTGTCGTTATTTTTCCAATTCAGTTTGTTCTTCTGGGGGATTTACAACATTTTATGTCTTTACTATCATGTTGGAGGAGTTTTAGAAGATAACAATGATAAATGCATGTTCAGTTAGCCATGGTTAAAAAATGATGCACTTGAGTTTTCCAATACTTTAAAAAATTAATTCAAATTTTATTTTGCCCTTTAATTTTCTTGAAAACCCTGAGAGGTAAGACCATGTACTAACTCCATTTATCATATAAGAAAACAAAATGAGATGATTTTCTTTTTTTAAAAAAGATTTATTTATTTTAGCGAGAGAGAAAGAGAGAGAGAGAGAGAGAGAGAGAGAGAGAGAGAGAGAGCCAGTGAGCACATGCAAGTGGGGGGAGGAGCAGGAGAGAGAATCCCCAAGCAAAGTCCCCTCTGAGCGTGGAGCCCATTGCGGGGCTCAATCCCAGGGCCCTGAGATCATGACCTGGCCCTAAATCAAGAGTCAATTGAATGAGCCACCCAGGTGCCCCCAAAAGAAATGATTTTCTTAAAGTAATTATATTACAGAGTTCAATGCAGAAAACAGGAACCAGGCTGCTATTTGAAACAGAAAGGGATTCAATATGGACTCAATAGATGTTTATAAAACCATAGGAATGTCTGTAGGAGCTGGAAGTCAGAGGCCACCACTAAACTAGCAAGTTAAAAGATCAGCACCACCGCTGTGATTCAGAGGCAAGAAGCAGCTGGGCTATCATCACTAGTGCTACTGGGTACCCCACTGCCAACGATACCCATCGGAGCCAGTGGCTGGATAAGCAAAGGTGAAATCCAGTCAACACAACTGTCTCATGGCCCTGTTTGTCAGCCAGAATCAGCAGTAGGAAGATGGCTTCTCTTAACTTTGCCTTCTAAATATTCCAAATACTTTAAGACTGCCTTTCATTGGCATCACCTAATTCATGTCTAGAACCTTAGCTAAAATGGTCTGGTTATAGATTTTAGCTCTCAAATCTCTCCAAATAGAATGTCTCAGTCTGAAGCATCTACTATAGTAATACAGCTGGTTTGTGACAGAGTTAAAATTGGACCCCAGTTTTTGTGACTTTCAGCATTTTCCTTTTTACTGTTTTATTTTAAAAATACAAAATAATAGAAAATAATATAAATAAACATTAATATTTAAATATTAAAGAATATAAAAATCACATTAAAATTTGTTGTCCAAATGGAATGATTATCCAAAATACACTAATAGTATAATTGACATCTTCTTCTTTAGAGACTTTTGTCCTCGACAGTATTTGATAGTATCTAAATATATAGGATAATATTTTGATTCTCATTGCACAGAGCATATGGATCTGTATTATATGCTTAACATCATACTAGACTACTTGAGGGATAAGGAAATAAAAGACAGTCTTCTTTCCTTTAACTGGGTATATAAAGCTAACTCCTATTAATTGATGGTAACAATAAAAATGGAATATATGTAGTTTTCTTTATGGGTGAGAAGAATACTTACATTTGTTGTTTGTCAAGAACTCTGTATTTGTTATCTCATTAAATCTCCATACAAACCTTATAAGTTAATATTGCCATCCTCACTTTAGAGAGTAGTAATAGACACACAGGGAGGTTAGATAACTCCACCAAATTATGCTGACATTGGACTCTAGAGCTGGTATTTAAATATTGTGTTTTTCCTTTTATACTAAGATGCCTCTTGAGCAAATATGGGATGAACCTTGATGAAGGGTAAGATTTGGATGGGGAGAGGGGTAGGACAGGTGTCTCAAACTCAAATTCTATCAGAGGCCATGGTTGATGGAGGTGGATTGGGTGGGGATGGTGGTAGCTCAGAGTATACTTGTTGCTTCTTGGGACAGCAGCCTCTTAGTCCAGCTTCTTTTTTCTTTGTTGGGGTATCAGCACGCAGTGGTCAGGTCTGATTTCAGAGGAAAGTCAAAATCCATATTTTTACATATAGTTTTTTGATTTTTAAAATGTTAGCAAACAAACCAAGCTTTAAAAATCAGTGGGTCAACACTGCTGAGACCAAGGTACACCCCTGTTCCACCCATGAAGACCAAGGACAATGCAAAAGGTGCCAGCCAAAGTCAAATACTACATGCTGGACCACCCATACAGGAAAAAGGTGTAAAAATGTAATCTCTGGTATTAGAAACAACCATTTTCTAACCTGTATTGAATGAGATATTGAAAGGGAGGATTTCAGGACTTATTTGGAGGAAGAGCTGTCAATGTGCTGCTATTCTCATCACCTCCAAAGAAAAATGTAGACGTGAGAGACTGGCTGCCTTTGTCAGCAAGGAGGAGTGTCCCTTGGGCTTTGCCAACAACATCAGGGCAAGGAAAAGTCTGTCCTCCTGCAGGCCAAGTGAACCCTTAGAAAGAAGTCGACCTGGGTCAGTTCAAAGGAGATCCTGCCTAAGATGATTGTCTGGAAGTGTAGAGCAACCCTAACAGAGAAAGCCTGTGTAGGATGGACCAGTCAAGCTAGGGATGAGGGAGGAAGTCCTTGGTCAGGGTGAGGACTAGCATGACCTGCCTTAGGAATTGTAGATAGAGAACAACAGAGAGAAGATCTCCAAAAATCCTGTGCATATGTGGATGCCACTAGAGAAAAAGTCAACGTCTAGAAGGAACCAACACAGGAAAACAATTGTATCTGCTGTATAAAACTGTACCCTTCCCCCTAATTCCCTTTCTTCTTTGACATCATAAATTACAGAGTTGGGAAGGAAGGGAACTCCAACCTGAAGCAGGTCTGAGCTTGGAGTTGGGAGGGTGAGGCTGGAAAATGCTTCACTTTGAAAGAATATGGAGTGCTAATTATTACATTGGATGTTGGCATTTTGACTTCTGAAACGAAACTCATGACTGAATGGGACCAGAAAATCTGTGGTACCTGGATTTCATCTGTAGTAGAAACAAAGAAATCTAGATGGTGGGTGTGGAAGAACAATGAGGGAAGAGAAATAAAAGATTCCTTGCTGACTATATGTATGTTCCTTAAACATAATGCCTACAAGACAGGTGTCTGTAAGCCAAAACTGTGTGTTCTCCATTTGCAGTCCCCGGGATAGGGAAAGATGGTTGGGGGTGGGGTAGTATGGGTCAGCACTGGGTGGAGGAAGCATGATCAGTATTACTAAGTAATAAAAGATATAAAACTTTCTCTACAAATAGTCTGCATTCTGTTTTGTCTTTTTATTTCTTTTCATTGTAGAATCCAAAGGCCTTTACTACACATTTAAATAAGTTAACGAAACTGACCGTGCTAATGCTTTTAGACATGTAGATGGTAAAAGGTTACCGTGGCTTAGGAAATAGTCCCATAAAGACCATTTAACTTTCTTCAAATGATAATACGTGACATGTTGATGACTCAGTCAATGATTTGGTATGCTCCTCTGAAGCCCACTGCAATTGATTTTTTTAAATGTACATTTCTCAAGGATTTAACAAAATCACCAAATTAAGGAACATTATCATTCTCTGATTACATAACTACTAATGTGCCATCATGTGGAATTTGGAATTTGTTCACATAGTGGTAAAAAATGCATTGTAAAAGATAGTCCAGAAAGTCCTCTTGCTGACTGAAAGTTTGTATAAGTTACTGGAGAATTTTGTAATATATGGCAAGGAATGCTTTGGTTAATTGTTAAGGTTTTTGTTCTCTGAGTTCCTGGTAATGTTCTGTTGTTTGGGGCTCTTGTAGCTGCTGCAATGATGAGAATGAGGTTAGCTCAGAGTAGATGTTTTACACAATAAAATACGTGTGGTTGCAAAGGCTGCTGGTCCTCTGCCCAGTTGCTGTCACCCTAATAAAACACACGGGCATTGCACTGTCTGACACTCATTGTGAGCCTGGTAATTGTTTGTCTAATTCCCACAGTGAAGTTTGTAAGTAACAAAAGCAGCACTAATAACTTTTTGGCATGTGTCTATCTCTTGTCACAGAATCTCTTTGAGGATCAGACTTTATTTGTTGCACCAGATAAATATGTTGCACCAGATAAATATGTTGCACCAGATAAAAAAATAAAAACCATTTAGCATTGTTTTGAAGTATAACAATAAGCAATAGTTTGTAGCTCACAAAAGGATGGGAAAATTGATTCTCCTTAAGCGAAACTAATTCACAAGGTGAATATTTTTCTCTTGGTCCATGGTTGATTTTAAGATCACATAGACAAAGTTTCTGATCTATGTGATGCTTTTGTAACCTTAAGCCATTTACATTAATAGGCTAGACAGTTAAACTCAGAATTCCAGGAAGTTTGATAGAATCTTGCAATTAGAAATTTTATGTGAGGTTTACATATGAAAATCAAAGAGTAGACACATCTTCATTTATCCATTCATCGTCCCTCCATCTAGTCACTCACAGTCACTCACTCAATAAAATGTACTGAATTTCTACCATGTGTAGAACTTGATGCTTGCTTTTTAGATGGATAAAAAGAATAGTTGTAAACCTTAAGAAGTGGGACACTTAAAAGCTAACAAGAGAGTTAGACACAAATAATCACATAATTAGATATATTTATATATTTGAATGTATGTTACATATATACATATGTAAACACATAAATATGTATATGTGTATATATGCCCACACCCATAATCATTGTGTGCATACACCTTGGTGTCTGACTTCTTTGTTTTATTACATTTTATTCATCGCTGCTATATTTTCTTTATATATTATGTTTTACATGGTAACATGGAGTTTACCTCACTGTTTCTATCACTGGACAATTATGTTGTTTCTACTTTATGGTGGTTATATATATAACATTAGGAAACATCTTTCCCATATTCTATATTTTTCCTGCAGACAGATTTCCAGAAGTAGGTTTGCTGGGTGAAATCTAAATTTTGAGTGACCAAATTTCCAGTCACCTTGTTTTTATTTTCGAGTCTACTCCTTCTAGCAGCTCACCTCCAAGGACTTTTTCCAACTTATGGGACCTCCAATTTATTATCCATTTACACTGTCTCTCTCATTTCCCTTTGTTTGCCTCAGGTACTCATATTCCCCAACAAGCTTCAGACACAATGGTCTATTACTATACCCCTTGCTTGTATGCTTATTAACTCCCTTGTTTCTGTCAGGTATACACTTCCAGAAAAATCCTACTCTTGGTTAAAGCATACTCTCAGATCATTTCATGCCTGCACTCATGCAGCTGAACGTGTCTGGAGAAAACCACTGCTCTTCTTATTGCCTTCACTCCTGACTGCTCTTACTTTAGAAGCATGACTAGGAACCTCATTTGCACCCTGTTGTCCCCAAACCCACTGCATTCCCTATAACCATGAATGACTACTCTAGGCCTTCTCCTATCTCCTCAAGCCTCAGATGCTTCCTTTCCCCTTGCTTCCTACTTCACTGAGCAGAGGGAGCACTAACAAGACCCATCCCCATCCATGTCTCAACCCCACAGGTTTCCCTACGCCCATACTTTGCCTTCCCTTCTGTTACAGTGAATGAATGGCCAGTGCTCCTAAGGCCACCTCCCTACTTGTATACTACAGTGTGCCACTGAAGGATATCACTCCTACAATTATGCCTGCTCTAGCTTGCATTTGACTTGTTTCTACTGTATAATTATGATCAGCATATAAGTGTATCATAATATTTCCAGGTTAAAAAAAATAAAAAAAAACTTTTAACTATTGTCATCTTCCATGTAAGTCAAATTTCCCCTTACCGTAAAACTCCTCAGAAGAGTTGTCTACACATATTGTTTCTACTTGCTCTCCTTCCATTTGTTCTTGGATCCAATAATAATTTTTTATATCTCCCTTTTCCAATGAAACCACTCTTGTTAAAAATCATCAGTGGCCTCTATATCACCAAATCAACTGTTCACTTCTCAGTCTTCAGATCTTTTGCTCTATTAGCATATATTACCATTTGGTTTAATGTTCCTATTTGAAAAACTTTCTTCACTGCTCCAAGAAAAACACTCTCTTGATGCTTTGTCTACTTCACTGACTACTTCTCAGTTTCCTTCACTGGTTTCTCCTTATTCTCCAACATTGGAATTTTGGAGTACCCTGGGATTCAGTTCTTAGGTCCTCTGTGTTCACATTCCATTGATAACATCCAGTGTCATTGTAAAATAGTCTATTACCAATTAAGGCCAAATTTATGTTCCCAAACCTGACCTCATAAGACTTTAAAATCCATATTCTATCTAATATCTCTTGTTATTCAAACTTAACATTTCCAAAAGCAAATTTGGTTCCCCACTTGTATCTCTCTATAAAACTGTCTCTTCCTGTAGACTTAATAATCTAAGTCAATGGCAAGTCCATTCTGTCATTTTCTCAAGCTATGAGCTTTAGGGTCATTCTTGACTTTATTTGCTCACAGCCACATCTGATTCATGAGACAACCCTGTAGCATCTACCTCAAAATAATATCTAAAGTGCAACCATCACTCACCACCTCTAATTAAACCTCCCTAGTCTGAGCCACTGTCATCTTGCCCCAGGAATACTCCCACCGGCCATGCCTACTCTCTCCTTGCTGCCAGTAATGCACCTCTGCCATTCTTCACAGTGTTGCAGTCTTCCTTTAGAAAGGGAAGCCAGGTCATGTCACTTTTCTGTTTAAGAACTTTCATTGGCTCTTTATCTCAGAGTGAAATCAAAAGTCCTTATCCTTTAGGATTAGCCTCCTCCTCTACCTTTAACTTCATGCCCTACTATTTTATTTCTTTTCGTATCCAGTTCCATCTACACTGGCTTCCTTGCATCTCCTAAACTTGAAGCATGCTCAGACCTTCGGTCCTTTATATCTGCCCTTTGTTCTAATTGGTACACTCTTGCCCCAGGCACACACATGGTATCCTCTCTCACTTCCTTTAGGGCTCTACTCAAATGTTATCTTCTCAGACAGACTTTCTTACAACAGTACCCCTATTACCACTCTGTAATCTCTTACTGTATTTTAGTTTTACTTATAACACCATCAAGCATATTATTTATTTGTTTCATTGTCTATCCCCCATTAGAATACAAAATTCATGAAAATAGGCACTTTTATTTTTATTTTGATCATGCTCTTTTTCCAGGGTCCAGATCATGCCTGCAACCTAGTTGACATCCACCATTTTTTGTTGAATGGATAAATGAATAGCATTTATACATTCAAGTTGTTGAATCATATCAAATTGTGTATTATGTAATTTCTATGAGGGCTAGTTTCATTGCACACTTACAGGCAGTGCATATTATTTTAAATTTTTGGTAATTTAGTAAGAAAAATACAATTAGATGTCTTTGATTACTTATATACTCTACCTTTCATTTTCTCATCTTATGTATTGATAATTTTCAGACTTGATTTGGCATATTATAGTAGACATGGATTTATTGATATTTTATTAATGGTGCAAAGTTAATACATAAATTATATGGGAGCACAGTACAATATCTAAATGGAAACAAAGCAAAAAACAAAACACCTTTTGGAATATCTGATCTGCCAAATAAGGTGGATATTTGAACCTCTATTATATTATTTCTTTTTCATGCATTGCCTCTTGGATATCATTATCTGTTTATTTGTGATCAGTTGTTTGTTTTTCCCTTGAGTTTGTATATCCAAAAAGATGCAGTTGTGAAGAAACCACTGTAGTGGATTAAATTTTGGTAAATTAAGCTTTGACATAGGAAAAGATGGAGATGTACTCCAATGCTGTAGTCATCATAACTGAACTACAAGGTTCATCATATTTTAATACTAACAGATTGTGAATGGTGAATTGCACCTTAGTTATAACTTCCTTATTTATTAAAACCGATAAATGTGATAGAACTGTTTTTTTAGCAATTTGCCGAAAAAAATAAGGGTTGATAATAACTGAAACTACTATGTGTGTTCTATTAAGTTCTACTTTATCTGCTCAATATTGTACACCACTCTGATAAGATTTACTTATGATAAATGACAAATTCAAATAGTGATGTATTCAGATCTTGACATGTGAATTGAATAATTGATATTTTTTTCTGACAATTTAGGGAAACCCCTTT
Organism: Eumetopias jubatus; assembly: GCF_037043125.1. NCBI lineage: Eukaryota > Metazoa > Chordata > Mammalia > Carnivora > Otariidae > Eumetopias > Eumetopias jubatus. The sequence goes on from NW_028274809.1 coordinate 51,117,057, forward strand.
GAGCATATTATTCATGAGCCTTTCTGATACAGAATCTTTTCATTATAAACTTTCTTGGGAAGCCAGCTTCAAATAAAAGTTTTTGGTTTAATAATGACAGCCCTGAATAGCCTTATTTAGGTATAATTTACATATCATAAATTCATCCATTTTAAGTATACCATTCAATGATTTTTTTTTTTTAGCAAATTTATAGGATTAAGCAGCCCTCCCCATGATCCAGTTCTAAAACATTTCCATTGCTTCAAAAAATTTCCTTGGTTCAGTTTGGACTAATTCTCCACTCCCATCCACTCCCCAGACCCAGGCAAAGGTTGATTTGTTTTCTCTCTATAGGTTTACCCTTTTTTTTGAAATGTCACGTAAATGGAATCATGCAATATGTAGTCTTTAATATTTTTGTAGTGGATATCAAAAGGTCATTCCTTTTTATTGCTGAATAGCATTTGATTTTATGGATATGCCACATTTTGTTTATTCATTCACCAGTTGATGGACAGGTTTGGCTATCACAAATAATGCTGCTGTAACATCCATGTATAAGACTTTGTGTGAACATGTGTTTTTGCTTCTTTTGCAACTGTTAGATCCAATGTTAAGTCTGTGTTTAATCCTTTAATAAACTGCTAGACTTCCAAAGTGGCTATATGATTTTACATTCCCACCAGCAGTGTATAAGAGTTACAGCTTCTCCATATTTTCACTAGCACCTGTATGGCAGTCTTTTTGATTAGAATCATTGTGGTGGGAGTGTAAGTGTATCTCATTGTGGTATTAATTTGCATTTCTCTAATGACTGATAATGGTGAACATCTTTTCTTGTGCTTATTAGTCATTTGTATAGCTTCTTTGATAGAATGTCTATTCAAGTCTTTTTCCTATTTTTAAAATGGTTTGTTTTTCTTATTTTAAATTGTAAGAGTTCTTTATATATTCTGGTTACAAGTCCTTTATCTGATATATGACCTACAAATATTTTTTTTCTCAGTCTAGTGCTTATCTTTCATTTTCTTAATGATATCTTTTGAAGAGCAAAAGTTTCTAATTTTATGGAAGTCTTTCCATAAAAGACTTTTTATGTTTATCATTTTAGTGTCATACCTAAGAAATCTTTGCCTAATATAAGGTCACGGGATTTTCTCATTTTCTACTAGAAGTTTTTGTAGTTTTTAATCTTCATGTTTAGGTCTATATTCTATTTAAGTAAATTTCTGTATGTGGGTTGAAGTAAGGGTCTAAGTTCATGTTTTTGCATATGGATAACCAAATGACCTGGCAACATTTATTGAAAAGTCCATCTGTTTCCAACTGGTACCTTTTTAAAAAATACATTGATAAAAAATGTAAGGATTTATTTCTGGCCTTTCAATTCTGTTCTCTTATGTCAATTTATGCTAATATTAACTATCTTGATTATGGTAGCTTTAGATAAGTTCTAAATCACATAGTGTAAATCTTCCAACTTTGATCTTTTTTAAAAAAATTGTTTTGGCTATTCTATATTCTTTATAATTCCATATCAATTTTAAAATTAACTTTCCAATTGTGACCAAAAAAGCCTGGTGGGATTTTGATAGGGATATTATTTTTTTTAAAGATTTTATTTATTTGTTTGAGAGAGAGAATGAGATCGAGAGAGAGCATGAGAGGGGGGAGGGTCAGAGGGAGAAGCAGACTCCCTGCTGAGTAGGGAACCTGATGCGGGGCTCGATCCCAGGACTCCAGGATCATGACCTGAGCCGAAGGCAGTCGCTTAACCAACTGAGCCACCCAGACGCCCAGGGATATTATTTAATCTATAGATCCATCCAAGGAATTACCATGTTAACAATAAATATCAAGTCATCAGCCCATGAACATGGAAAGTCCATTAATTTTTATCTTCTTTAATTTCTCTCTGTAATATTTTTATAATTATCATTGTATAAGTCTTCTACTCTTTTTACTAAATTTATTCCTGAGTATTTAGTTCTTTGTGATGATATTTTGAATGGAAGTTGCTTTCTATTTTATTTCAAATTGATAGTTGCTATTACAAAGAAATACAATTGAGTGCTAACTAAACTTATGCTGTAATCATTTCACAATACATGTAGGTCAAATCATTATGCTGTACGCCTTAAACTTACACAGTGCTGTATGTCGGTTATATATCAATAAAATTGGGGGAAAGCATTTATAATATAAAAGGTAGAACAATTAGAAATGGAAAGCCATAATAAAAAATAAATAAAACTTAAAAAAAGAAATACAATTGAATTTTTTCTATTTATCATATATCCCCCAAACTGGTTAAACTTCTTGCCTTCTGGCAGGTTTTGCTCTTACAGATATGTTTAGAATTTTATACATACATGAGTAGGCTGTCCACAAAGGCAGTTTTACTTCCTTTCTGTTTTATATGCCTATACTTGCTAGGTCCTCCACTATGATGATGAATAGGAATGATTTGCAGATGTCCTTGCCTAGTTCTCTTTTAGGTAGAGAACCTTCACTGTTTCTCTTAATGCCCTTTAAGTTAATGAAGTTCCTTTTTATTCTTTGTTTGTTGAATTTTTTTTAGTCATCAATATGTATTAGATTTTGTGAAAATTTTTCTGCATCTATTGGAATGATGATAAGCTTTTGTGTTTTATTTTATTATGATATACTGTATTAATTAATTTCCGTATTTTAAACTATTCTTGCATTCCTAGAGTAAGGCCAACTTGGGCATTATGTATAATCTTTTTATATATTTCTTGATTTGGTTTGCTGCTATTTTGTTAAGGGTTTTTTTTTTAAATAAGTGTTCATGAAGGATATTGTTTTGTAATTTTCTTTTCTTGTGATGGTTTGTCTGAGTTTGACTTTATGAAATGAATTGGGAAGGGTTTCTCTGGCCTCTATTTGATAAAAGAGTTTGTGTAGATTTAGTATTATTTCTTTTTACTGAAAAAGTTACAGAATTTACCAGGGTTTTTCTTTATGGGAAGATTTTTAATTACTCATGTAATTTCTTTACTTATTATAGATCTATTCAGAATTTCTATTTCTTCATTAGTCAGTTCTAGTTATTAATATCTTCCTATGAATTTGTCCATTTTATCTATGTTGTCTAATTTTTTGGCATAGAGTTGTTCAAAATATTCCTCTATAGTCCTTTGATTTCTGAAGTATTGACAGTGATGTTGATGCTTTATTTTATTGTTGATATTTTCAAAGAGTGAACTTTGGGTTTCATTGATGTTCTCTATTGTATTATGTTCTCTATATCACTGACTTCTGAATCTTTAACATTTTCTTCCTTTGCTTGCTTCGGATTTATGTTGCTTTTTCTTTTCTAGGCTGTCAAAGTAAAGTTTGGACTATTTATTTGAAATCTTTCTTTTTTTTCCAATCTAGGGATTGAAAGCTATACATTTACTTTTAAACAATGCCTTAATGTGTTGTGTTTTCATTTTTATTAAGTTCAAAATATGCTCTGATTTCTAGTGTAATTACATCTATCCATGAATTATTTAGAGCATATTATTTTCTGTATTTGTGGATTTCTCAAATTTCTTTCTGTTGCTAACTTCTAATTTAATATAGTCATGGTTGGTGGGAGACCATACTTGAATGATTCCAATCATTTTAAATTTATTGAGAATTATGGTTTAACATGTGGTCAGTTCTGGAGAATATTATTTGTGCACTTGAAAAGAATGTGTATTCTGTTGTTTTCAGGTGGAGTATTCTCTGTCAAGTCTAATTTATTGATTATGTTGTTCAAGTCTTCTATATCCCTGTATATTTTCTGTCCAGTTTTATCAGTCACTGAAAGTGCAATACTGAAATCTATAATTGCTTATTTTTCCATTTCACCTTTTAATTTGGTCATTTTTTGCTTCAAATATGTGGGACCTCTGTTAGGTATACATTTATAAAAGTTACATCTTCCAGATGTATTGACCCTTTTACCATTATGATTGTTCCTCTTTGTTTATAGTTACATTTATTATCTCAAAATTTATTTTGTATGATATTAATATGGCCACTTCAGCTCTCTTCTGATTGCATGGCTTATCTTTTTCCATCCTTTTATTTTCAAACTATTTATATCTTTGTATCTAAAATGTGTCTCTTATATACAGCATATGGTTGGATCTTGCCTTTTTGTTCAGTCTGACAATCTCTAGCTTTTGATTGGAATATTTAATCAAGTCCATTTAATGTAATTATTGATATAGTCAGATATACATCTGTCTTTTTCCTATTTGTTTTCTCTATGTCATATGCCTTCTGCCCTCTGTACTCTGCTCCAAATCAAGTTAGCTACTTCCAGCAATGAAGTTCCTGATTTTCAAGGCTAGACTCACTATGGTAAAACTACCATGTTGACCTAGCCGGGGTGGCAGATGGGGGTAGCTCCAGGTCAGAATGCCATAGATTTCCATTTTTAACTGATGTTCAGTAGTTTTTGGTGAATATATGCTTTTCAATTTGTAGTTTGTCTTCGGTTGATGTCTGGAGCCTTGAGAGCGTTTTTGACAATTTTTGTTTGGTTGTATCACTGTTTTTTGATAGAGAATATTGTTTTAAGTGTTTAAGTCCAGTTAGATAACATAGAGTGTTGAATTATTTTCAGGTGCACAATATAGTGATTCAGCAATTCCATACAGCACCCAGTCTTCATCACAAATACACTCCTTAATCCCCATCATCTATTTAACCCATCCCCTCATCCACCTCCCCTCTGGTAACCATCAGTTTGTTCTCTATAGTTAAGAGTTTGTTTCTTGGTTTGACTCTCTCTCTCTCTCTCTCTTTTTTTCCTTTTGCTGGTTGGTTCTGTTTCTTAAATTCCACATATAAGTGACGTCATATGGTATTTGTCTTCTTCTGACTGTCTTATTTCTCTTAGCACCATACTCTCTAGCTCCATCCATGTTGTTGCAAATGGCAAGATTTCATTCCTCTTTATGGCTGAGTAATATTCATTCATATACTAATACTCATATATATTATAATATTCATATATATATCACCTCTTCTTTATCTATTCATCAATCAATGGAGACTTGGGCTGCTTCCATATCTTGAATGTTGTAATTAATGCTGCTATAAACATAGGGGTGTGTATATCCCTTTGAGTTAGTGTTTTTGTAGTTTTTTGGGTAAATACCGAGTAGCATGATTGCTGGATTATAAGGTAGTTCTATTTTTCACTTTGTGAGGAAACTCCATACTGTTTTCCACAGTGGCTGCACCATGTGAAGAATATTTTTAATTTTTTTACTCCTCCATTGCCAGAATTCCCCAACATTTTGGATTTGATGAAACATTTTAGCTTTCTTTTTTTCCAACAAATGAAAATGGTAACTTAAAAAAACTTGTATTTATACTCTTTTTTTCCTTACACTTAGATTAGATTGGTAAAATTGAGATCATGTTCTTTGGAACTAAAAGCTCTCCTCAATACTGATATTACAGCAGGCTGAAGAGCAGATAATGACCTAAGGTTATATAAGTTTATAAAGTTTAAGGTTTGGTTTTTAAATCTGTACTTTTAGCTGTCTACAGTTATTAGTAGAGTGACTTTATTTTGCACTTAGTTTTTTGGTTTTGTCAGACTGTAAGTTGTAGTCAAAGGTATAGAGTGTTAATAAGAAAATGTAGTGACTGTGTGTAAATTCCACTTTCCCGTGAATAGGTAGTGAAGGCAAGCAAAAGATAGAGACTATTTCTTAGATTTTAGGAGTCCTCAGGATTGAAAGATCGTACATTTCCAGTTCTATAGCTGAGATAGGAATGCCTAATTGAGCATCTCTGTCATCCAACTTTTGCTTAAATACCTCCATTCATGAAGAGCTCACTAGCATCCTGATGGAGTCCATTTTGTTTTTGTTTTGTTTTGTTTTTAAGATTTTTATTTATTTATTTGACAGAGAGAGAGAGACAGTGAGAGAGGGAACACAAGCAGGGGGAGCGGGAGAGGGAGAAGCAGGCTTCCTGATGAGCAGGGAGCCCGATGTGGGACTCAATTCCAGGACCCTGGGATCATGACCTGAGCCGAAGGCAGACGCTTAACCAACTGAGCGACCCAGGTGCCCCAGAGTCCATTTTGTTTTTATAGCTCTAATATTTGACTCTCAAATCTAAAATGAACTAGATAAAAAAGAAACCTTCTAAATGCTGAATTGGCAGAAAAGGAAAGAAAAACACCTTCCAAATGCTGAAAATATTTCATTCTAACTATAGAAAAAGGAAAGAATTTCCACTAACTCAAAATGGTTAAAAGCTGCTTTGCTCATCATGGAGAAACACAGAGGAATTTATGGTATGGAAGTTTTCATCCTTCTGAAGGGCTTGACTCAAAGCAAGGACCACAGATTATGGGAATAGCTAGTGATTGAGGGGGATCCTGGAATGCAGGAGATGTGAGTATATGGGAGAAGTCACAGAAAACCACTCACATTGCTTATTAGTCCAATCCCTTCTCTATTTGTTTTAGATCTTACCCCTGCAGAACAGGTAGTACATGGCCCTAGTGTGTGCTCTGGTGAGTGAGGGTGGATCAGAATGAAAAAGTCTCATACTACTTGTAGGAGGCATCCATTTGGTGAGTAAGAGGATTGACTTTAGGACCAGATGGACCTGGGTGTGAATCACGCTACCTTTTCAGAGAGCTGAGTGACCAAGAAAAGATAGTTTATCCCTGATTTTAGTTTCCTCATCTAATAAGTGGGGCTAATGATAACAGTGGTTTTTACAAACAATAAATAAAACAGCATGTGACAAGCACTTAAAACACTACTTTATTTTTTTAACTTTTTTTAAAAGAGTATTTATTTATTTGAGAGAGAGAGAATGAGAGATAGAGAGCACAAGAGGGAAGAGGGTCAGAGGGAGAAGCAGACTCCCTGCTGAGCAGGGAGCCCAATGTGGGACTCGATCCCGGGACTCCAGGATCATGACCTGAGCTGACGGCAGTCACTTAACCAACTGAGCCACCCAGGTGCCCTAAAACACTACTTTAACAATTACTGAACATTTGATAAATGGTGGTTATATTTATTTATCAAGTTAATTCAATAGATATTTACTGAGTATGTACTACACGCCAGATACTGCACTAGATGCTGAGAATATAAACAGTAACACACAAAAAAATCCATTTAAAGCAGTAGACACACGAATTTTGGCTTTCATGGATCTGATATTCTAGTGGAAAAAGTCTAAATGGAATAGATGTACATATATGTATAAATGTATGAGAGGTCATAATATTATTTATTTATTATTATAATTTTAGTAATAAAGGAGCATGTATTTCTTGAGTTCTAAACAAAAAATTTTGTCCTATTATTGTCTCTGATGATATTATTAAACACCTCTTTTTCATACAAGGTAGTGGCCCCTTCACAAAATATTTCAAATATTTCACCTCAAAACCTTTCAATCACTTTGGTGATTAAATTAATATTTTTTGCTCTTTTAAGATGCGATCCTGTGTATTTAAAATTATCAGCCTTATATTCAATTTAAAACTCTTTTCATCCCTCCTTCGACTCCAAGTGCAAAAGTTAGAAGGAATGACTTTCTCTATTTAAGCAAATGCTCACCCCATCTTCTTTCCTAGCATCAGATGCTCTGGTGTTGAACCTTGGGGAAAGGACAGGACAAAGTGTCCCCAAGTTACTGTAAAGTACAGGTGATGGCTGTAGCAGGGAAGGAAAAGAAGTCATATCCTCTCCACGAATACAGCCTTCCCTAAAAAGTGACCTCCTTCTTCCCATCAATCATCTTTTTATATTAGGAGACGTGCATGTACACGAGTGTTTCTGGTTCTGCTAACTGGCTCTTTTTCAGGAAGCCCTACATGGAAGTGGACATCTCTAACAGGGATGTCCTAACTTTTGCTTTTGTTCACAGCTGTGGACTTGAATCACCATGTGCAGCTTCCAGCAGCTGGGACCATTCTGTCTTATGTATTAAATAGAATGAGTATTGCTTGACCACACACATAATAGTAGATTTTTGCCATTGTTGGGGGAGCGAATGTGATATTGGATTCTCTTTGGTGGAAAATTATTAGTTTTTTGATCAACTTTTCCCTGCCTTAGCTGTCATACATGTAAATGCTATTGATGATCAAGCTGATAAAGGTCTCTTATTATTTTCTAATTATTATTCTTCAGCATAATAATGCTGAATGTTTAATTGTAACAGTTCCTTGTAACCAAGGGGGAAAATAATTTATACCATGATTTTTAAGAAGTTATATTCTCTGCATGAAACAGATGTGGTAGAATCATTTTCACCATCTTACCAATGACAAAGGACAGAATTCATATTTAGACAATGCGCTAATTATCTATAGAAGGTTACATTGCCTTTCTTCCTATGTATATAAAGGAATCACAGGACTTCTGTGATAAAAGCCTATTACAAAGAACTCTGATAATGAAATAAGTACAAATAAGAAATAGTGATGCAAAATATTATATATATCACAATATTTCTAGCATACATGATTTATACTTTATTATGTGTGCTATAAACATTTATTAAAAATGCAAAGTATAATAAAAACTGAAATGCAACGTATGTTTATCTTTTGTTTGTACTCTCTTCAGTCTTTAGTGTTGTGCCATTCTGCACATTAACACAGTTTCATTCTTTGAGGCTAGGTCTAAATCAATCATATGTCCTGCCTGCCTTTCTACCTTCCTACCTTCCTTCCTTCCATCCATCCGTCCTTTCCCTGTTGCTCCTTTTTTGAAGAAAAGGGTAAAATTACATCTGCAAACTTGACACTAATGATTCTGTCAATTAGAGGTTGAATTAGAGCTTTCACATTTCAATATAACTTGTAAAACCCAAATTTATCTAAGAATTGTTATGATTGCTAGCGTGGTAAGCTGTCAACATAACTATCTTTTGGATGAACATTCAAGTGGGAGTAAATGTAAAGACAGAAATACTGCTTTCATGTATCCTTAAGATTGCCTGCAATTGCTAATTTTTATAAAGATGAAGTTCACTTTTCAGGCTTTGAGTTTGTCTAAGAAAATTCTAACACTTCCTATATAGACTGTCCTATAAACATGATCTGAAAGGATTATCCTTTACTAGAATTAACATTGACATCTTTTTGAGTTTGAAGTATTTAAGGTTTTCATTCTTTATCCTCATTTCTAACTAAATGGGACCAGTAGGAAATAATATATATGTGTGGATTCAGTAACTTAAAGGAAGCATCATCAATCAAATCCACTGTGTTTTGGAGTAAGATAGTGCATATTCTCTGTTATAAAATAATACAACAGGGAATGAGTCATTTATCAGATATTGTGACATTGTAATTTTAGTTTGAACAAGAAAATGTGGTAGTCAAGTTGGCAAAGGCCAGACCAGGGGCCAGTAATTTTTGAAAAGTGGTAAGCTAAATTCATGACCCCTTTATTTCTCGTTTGAGGAGAGATGTGACGTGTTCATTGCATTAGCCTCCAAAAGGGAACCAAGACACGAGAAGTTAAATAGGAAAAGGACAACTTTTCCAAACTAAGAAAAGGCCAAGGAATTACACAAATTTTTCCAAGCCGTGGGACAAATGCACTAGCAATTATATCCAGACATAATGAGTCCAGGTACCATATTTGGACCTGTGTTGTGATTTTTCCCATTTTAACTTGGTTTTGACAAAAAGGAATTTGCAGAGATAAATGACTTGGAGATAAATAAATAAACAACAGGACACATAGGAATGCCCCTGAAATGGGAGTTGTACACATGTGGCATGCACATAAACTTTCTCCTTCTCATCACATATCAGACATTATTAATCTGTCATAGCACCCTTTCCCACTGAGGCTGGACCTGATCCACACAGTTCTCCAGGCATCCACTGCCAATCTGTCATAATTAGAAAGAACTTATTTTTTTGTGAAACAGGAGTAATCAATCCAGTGCTTGACTCATAGTAGTACTCAATGGATATTTGTTTCGTAAATGAATTGAACAAGATTGTCAGAATTTATAAAATTCCATTGATGTTTTGTGAATTGTAGCAAATACAGACCAAGTAAGAAATTTCTCTTTAGCGTTGTTTGTCTATTTTCAGACTTCTAGTCAAAGGAAACAGAAATTTAGAAATGGATCATTTTTATGCTTCAACTTATATTGGTTTGAACAGGTTTTTTTTTGAGATTAATTTCAACACTGCCTGCAGACATTCTTTAGGTCTCCTCCATATTGAAGGGAAGCTGTCCTTTGTCATGGCAAGAATATGAGTCAGGCTCCATGGCTTCTGCAACAAAACCTCATCTTTTCCTTCTATGCACCTGGTACTTAGAGAAGGGAGACCCTCCAGTTCTCCACAGAGGACACCTACATTGCCCGAATGATTTTTTTGTGACTGGAGTTTGAACTATGCCATACAGCTTCTGTCAAAAGCATGGAAGGGCTTTGGATTTCCAAGTCTTGAATAAGTCTTTACTCAATTTAGAGTAAATATTCAACCTTGGGCTTTATTTGGCTTTCATTCTCTTATCTGTAAAATGGACATTACTATAATAGTGCTCTCTACTTCTAGGAGTAGTTTTGTGAAACGAAACTACATAAATGAAAATACAAATAAAGTTTTAAACAAGTGTCAGTTAATGTTCAGTCTTGTGCACTGTCTTCTAGAATGTGGTAATTACCAAATGGGGAGGCAGGATGATGTGGGGGTTGAAAGAATTGTCTTTGAAATGAAAAACATCAGGGTTCATATCTCAATTTCACTATTTACTGTGACTCAAAGTACATTCCTTGACCCCTCTAAGTCTCAATTTCTTCAACTGTCTGGAGGAAAATGGATTTTATGAGAATTAAATTATCACATATTTAAAGCAGCTGACACTGTAACTGGTGCCCAGTAGTCAATTAATGACAGCTATTATAATCAAAAAATACTAGTTGACATAATAAAAATTATAGTCAGAGAAATGCTAACCACTCTACATTTTTATCCTCAGTTATCAGCATGTGTCGGATTATCAGAAAGCTACACATATGAATTATTTTGAAGTATCCTGTGGTGCAATTACTACTACAGAACCTCAACATTCTGATTGGCTTTTTATTGATGTTCTTTTAAAGTGATGGAAATAGATGCATGCCTTTGAATTATTATGCTGTTTATTTTGTTCTTTGCTATCCTTATATAATAACTCATGTGACAAATTCCTAACAGAATTTAAATATATATCTCCTTTTATGAGATAAAATGAGTTGTGTATAATTCATAATATCTTCCTCTTTACCTCAGCTGGAGGCTCAGAGCTATGTTTTGTTCACAAAGCTTTAGCCATATTAAGAGTTGAAACTTCCCTATGTAATTACTACTTCTTGATCACTTTTATTATTGACATTCTCATGTTAAAATACTCTGGTTCTATATCTTCATTCTTTTGGTAAATTGGCCCAAGTCTCTTTTGAAATAATTAGATCACTGAAAATTAGAAAAGTATAAGCTATTCAATTCTGATGTTTGATTTCATCTTTGCTATCTTGCATTATTCTGAATTAATTTTATTAAATCAGGATTAATTTTGAAACTCAAATAAAATGCCCCTGTCAGCATAGCAATGTGCTGTATATTAATCAAAATAATGTGGGCCTTATGAATTCAGCCTTAAAATGGGTAACACTAATTGTAACAAATACAATTCATGCTAATTAGAAGTTCATCAACCTGTAAATAAATTTACACATTTATTGTCCAGTATTTTGCCTTTAAAAGACAATTTGTGGGACATCTGGGTGGCTTAGTCTATCAGGCATCTGCCTTCAGCTCAGGTCATGATCCCAGAGTCCTGAGATTGAGTCCCGCATCGGGCTTCTTGCTCAGTGGGGAGCCTGCTTCTCCCTCTGCCTGCCGCTTCCCCTACTTGTGCTTTCCCTCTCTCTCTCTCTCTGACAAATAAATAAATAAAATCTTAAAAAATAGACGATATTAAAATAGCCCTTTCAGTATTAGTGTTTCTTTTGAGCTCATGGATGAAATTTAACTTTTACTGTGTTCTTTTGATGACAAAATAAGAAAACTGTTTTTTTTATTATGTTATGTTAATGACCATACATTACATCATTAGTTTTTGATGTAGTGTTCCATGATTCATTGTTTGCGTATAACACCCACTGCTCCATTCAGTATGTGCCCTCTTTAATACCCATCACCAGCCTGGTGAAAACTGTTTTTTTTCCTGCAAACTTAAGTGTACCAAGAGGTAGAGCATTCTACCTCTTCAATACTTTTACGTGTTATCTGAAGGGTAAACTGAATTAACAGAAATATTATTATATAACATTTTAGGAAGCAAACATTTAAGGATTAAAAAAAGCCCTACTTCCATTCATAATGCTCTTTTCTAAATATATAGTCTGGTATATAAAGTGGTAACTTTATACATCCTTTTAATGTCACCAAGAGAACTAACCTAACTAAGCAACTGCTTTGTGCTTCATAATAATCTCACTGAGTTTTCATAAGATCCCTGAAAAGAGGGATGTACATTTTACAGGTAAAAAGGCCAGAATTCAGAGAGTTAAGCAGCTTGCTTAAGATCATATGGCTAATTATGAATGGAATCAAAATTCAATTCTAGTGCATTTTGTTGGATGCCAAAGTCCATGCTCTGCCATATCTAGGGCAACATTTGGCTACTTCAGCAAATTTACTCCTTAGTCCTTTAGAGAATTGAATAGGTTATCTTGCTGTGTACTTTATGTGAAACATTCCTATTGGTCCTTTCCTTTGATAGAAATATTTACAAGGACATTTTTCCCCCATTCAGAAAAGAGCCTATCCTAACCAAAGTGAAAGAATAAAATTTTCATGATAGTAAAATACCTAGATCCAAGTAAATATATATCTATATGCTTATATGCTTATCACTTCACACAAAATAGGTACACAATATAAATGCATTAATCAACTGCTTGTATTGAGGAAGCTTATAGATCTGGATACTAAAGGTAGGTTTTTATATTAAAGAAGTCTTTCTCAGTTCTTAAATAGATTTTAAGATAAGGAAGTTTGAGAAGAGTGTCTCATGAAACTCTTTATGCAATCACATTGCTAAGCCATTGACTTTCTTATTGATATTCACTAAAGAGTTGGAACACTGAACAGTGTGATAATTTCTTTCCTGTTGAAAAAAAATTCAACAAAAATAGTCTTCTTAAAAAAGAAGCAAATGGCAATCTAAAAATCCTTTTCTCAGAGTACAGTACAACCTAGTAGTGAGGAGTACATAACATCTTAATATGTATGAAGAATTAGGTTGGCATATCTTGGGGAAAAAACACTTTGGAGAGTTTCACTTTACTTGACATCCTTTACTCAAAGGCTGGTCTCATTTTAGCCCAGATTTGAAAAGTCATGATTCAGATTAAAGGGAGCTCTTTGTTTTGTTTTATTTTAATTGGGCTTCCTGTGATAACAGCCAATAATTGTACTGTGGAATTAAAAGAGTTCTGGGGACTTCTAATGGTTGTGGGACTAGATGAGGTCATTTCTGGAGGCTTGGGAAAAATTTCTTGCTCATGTCTTTTCATCTGCCTGACATGTATTACCTTTGTGGCATGTTATCTCTTTTATTCAATGAATAATTGTTGAAGTGTACTTCTTTATTATAATTTTTATAATTGTTCTAAACCACATGACTATGGATTACAGCTGGTGGTTTTAGAGAATATTTTTGCTCTGAATCTAAATGTATTGGTCTGTAAAGCAAGTTGATTTCCATGAAACCACTTAGAAAATTTAGTTCACTAAATTGTGAAGATTGTCATTTGCCTACCTTCTGTTTTTTAGATAAGTGTATATAATTTTAACTGAAATGTTATTCCACCTACATGCAGCACTCAAGAACAAAAATCACTTAGGAATCAGACAAGGTAATTCATGAAAAACAAATTGCTGTATCAAAATAGTCATAGTATCTCTGTAAAAATGTGAAGTCAAATGTCATCTCCCACTGGATTGAGCCTAATATGCCATGTACAAGACCTTTTATTCTAAGTGCTTGATAACACAGTAGAGACTCTCCTCACTCCGTGAATATATCCATTTATATTTCCTACTTGCAGTTCCGTGGACAGTGAGTGTGTACTGTCTCTTGCAGGTACCTTCTCTTCACCCAGCTGACTCCTCATCCTTAAGGTATCACTTAACATGAATCCAACTCTTTAAAGACTTTCTGGACTGCAAAGCTGGGTTTGGAGCACCTCCATTGTGGCTTCTACAGCACTGTGTATTTACCGAGATCACAGTACTTATCACATCTTTATTGAAATTTCTTATTTTTCTCTTTCACTAAACTCTAAAGCTCCCCCAAAGAAGGACTTTTTTCTTGTTAATTGTTAAACAGCTATTGCTATAATAACCCCTGACAGAGAGTAACTGTTCCATTAATATTTGGAGAATTGAGTTGAACTGAACATGGAAAATTTCATATTGAGAAAATTATTACCATGACACAGTCCTCGGATTCAGAATCTTTGAAAGAAAAAAAGGCATAAGTGTATGAGGTCTGGGAAGGGTCTTGCAAGACCCATTTAAATTGTGTAGAGAATGGGGGGGGTACCTGCATTTTTATTCCTAGTATGTATATATGGCATTTCCTTGTGGAGAAGAGAGGCCATGATTAGGGCCTGTGACACAATATAGTGATGTTTGCCTTAGTATAGACTTTTTCCTCTCTTGTTTCATTTACCTATAATAAAATCCATCAATTTTAAGTGTATAGTTTGTTTGTAATTGTCTTCAGTTATGAAATCACCATGACATAAAGATGTACAATAGTTCTCTCACTTAAAAAATTTCCTTGTGTTTGGTTGTACTTGAACAGGGCCAACAGACCTGTTCTCTCTCCACTGCTGGTCACAGGCAAAATCAGATCTGCTTTTGGTCCTTATAGTTTTGCATTTTCTAGAACCTTATATAAATGGAATTAGGCAGTACGTAGTCTCCTAGTTTGACTTATTTTACTTAGTAAATGTCTTTAAATTCATCCATGCTTTGTGTGTATTCATATTTGGTTCTTTTTTATTGCTGTGTAGTATGTCATGATTGGATATAATAAACTTTTCTTATCAAGTTGATAGACATTTAGATTGCTTCCACTTTTTAGCTATTCTGAATAATAGCTAAACGTCTATGACATTTACAGACAGCTTGTATGTGGACACATCTTTGTTTTCCTTGAGTAAGAACCTAGGAGTAAAATTACTAGGTCACATGGTTAGTATTTATTCAACTTTATAAGATACTGACATATAGCTTCCAAAGCGGCCATATTATTTTGTATTTCTACCAGCAATATATGAGAGTTCCACTTGCTCCATATTTTTACTATACTTGTTATTTTCAATCTTTTAATTTTGACCATTCTGGTGGGTATGTAGTAGTATCATATTGTGGTTTTAATTTATGCTTTCTTAATGACTAGTGATCATTCAGAATCTTTTCCTATGCTCATTAGCCATTCATATATTTTCTTTTGTGAAGTGCCTGTTTAAATATTTTGTCTGATTTTGATTTTTTTTATTATTACTGAATTGTAAGAATTCTTTATATGGTCTGGATACAAGCCCTTAGTTGGATATGTGGATTGCAGAAAAAATTTTTTGCTGTTGTGGCTAGCTTTTTTATTTATTTATTTTATTTTTATTTTTATTTATTTATTTATTTATTTATTTATAAATATTATATTTATTTTATTTTTATTTATTTTTTATTTTTATTTATTTTATTTTTATTTATGTTTTATTAACTGTCTTTCAAAGAACAGAAGTTTTTGATCTTGATGAAATCATTCTACCAATTGTTTTCTTTCTTTTTTTAAAGATTTTCTTTATTTGAAAGAGAGTACGGGGCGGCGGCGGCGGGGAGGGGGGCGACGGGGGCGGGGCGGCGCGTGTTGGAAGTGGAATGGCAGAGGAGAGGGAGAAGCAGGCTCTGCGCTGAGCAGGGAGCCCAATGCGGGGCTCCATTCCAGGACCCTGGGATCACGACCTGAGCCGAAGGCAGATGCTTAACCAACTGAGCCACCCAGGCACTCCTACCAATTGTTTTCTTTTACAGTTTGTGCTTTGGGACTCACCCAAAATCACAAAAATTTTATCTTATTTTTTAAATATAAGTTTAATAACTTTAACTCTTATATTTAGGAACAATTACGCAGAGCTGACTTTCTTGTGTATGATGTGAGGTAATGGTTGGTATTAATTTTCCCGCCATATAGTAAGTTTTTCCATCACCCTTTCTTGAAAAGACTGTCATTTTCCTATTAAATTATTGTGGTAACTTTGCCAAAGTCAATTGAGGTCTGAGTTTGTCTCTGAAGTTTCTATTCTGTTCCATTGATCTACGTATCTATCCTTTTGCCAGTATCTCAGTCTTAATTATTATAGCTTTATATTAAAATTTGAAAGCAGGTAGTCTAAATACTATAATTTTATTCTCTTTTTTTCAAGATTGCTTTAGCTATTCTAGTCCTTGGAATTTTGATATAAATGTTTAATTTATATTGTTACTTTGCTTTAAAAGTCCAAGTTAGGGTTATGATTAGGACTACATTAAATCTAGAGATTAATTTGAAGAGAATTGGGCATCTTAACAGTTTTGAGAAGAATGGTGTATCTCTCCATTTATTTATGTCTAGCTTTATTTTTTTAGTAGTGTTTTGTAATTTTTAGTGTAAAATCTTATAATGCTTTTCATTAAAAATTTTTGCTATATGTTTTTTATGCTTTTGTGAATGCAGCTTTTTCTAAATTTCATTTCACATTTTTATTCCTAAAAAGTTGAAATACACTTGATTTTTTAATAATGACCTTAGTTATTGCAAACCTGCCTGAATTCACTTATTAGTTTTCATAACTTTCTTATGAATTTCTTGGGATTTTCTACATATACTGTCATATTGCCTATAATAAAAACATTTTTACTTCTTGTCCATTCTGTATACTTTTTTTTCTTACCTTATTGCACTGGTTTGGATTTAAAGTACAATATTAAATATATTAGTGAGGGCACAAATCCTTTTCCCTGATCTTATCTAGGAAGCACTGAGCCTTTTATTACTGAGTTTAATACTAGCTGGAGTTTTTCATAGGAACTCTTAGTTGGGTTAAGGACATTCCTTTTTAGTTCTAGTTTTTTGGGAGGTTTTAATCATGAAATGGTGGTCAATTTTGTGAAATGCTTTCACTGTATGTACTAAAATAATTATATGTTTTTCTCCCTTTATTAAATTAAATGATGAATTATGCTGATTGGTTTTCAGATATTAAATCAACCTTGCGTTCTTGGGATAAACACCTCTTGGTTATTATATATTATCTTTTTTTACATAATGCTCAATTTGATTTGATAATATTTTAAAATAAAGTAATTTTTGTGTCTATGTTCATCAGAGATACTGGTCTACAGTTTTCTTTTCTTGTATTATCTTTGCTTGGTTTTAGAATCAAGGTAATTTTGGCTTAATAAAATAAATTGCGAAGTTTTTTCTCAGACGTTTGTGAAAGATAGCTACTATTTTTTCCTTAAATGTTTGATAGAACTCACCACTAATGTCATCTGGATCCAGAGTTATCTTTTGAGGGAGGTTTTTATCTACAAATTCAGTTTATTAATTAATATTAGCTGTGCAATTTAAAAAAATGTTTTTTCTTTTATTCTTTTTTTTTTTAAAGGCATTTCCCTCTTTCGCTTAGGTTGCCAAATTTATGGGCACAAAGTTGTTCACAATATCCCCCCTTATTATTTTGCAATTCCCCTATTACCTTTTTTTTTTTAAGATTTTGTTTATTTATTTGAGAGAGAGTGAGAGAGAGAGTGCACGAGAGGGAGTAGGGTCAGAGGGAGGAGCAGACTCCCCACTGAGCAGGGAGCCTGATTGGGGACTCAATCCCGGGACTCCAGGATCATGACCTGAGCCGAAGGCAGTCGCTCAACCAACTGAGCCACCCAGGCGCCCCACCCCCATTATCTTTTTAATATTTGTAGTATCTTTATTGAGATCCTCTCTTTCATCCTTGATATTGGTAACTTTCCTTCTATCCTCCCTCCATCCTTTACTTTTTCTTCCTCCCTTTATTTTCTTTCACCTCCATCCCTCCCGAGATATGAATTATGCACATGGTTTAATCTCTAGCTGCCCTTTTAGCCTGGTGAGCCTAAGAGCTCAATAGACAAACCCTGAGAACTCCTCTTCTTTTGTCGCTTCTGTCCAGCACAGAGTTAGGTTTTTTTTTTAAGGGTTCTATTCACACAAAAACCATGGTTCAAGAATAAGGATTTCCATTAGCAGAAAGAAGAAACTAGTTAGGAGGAAGAATAGTACTTCGATTTATGACAGAAAGAAAGCTATAAAACCTTCTGGAGGATCTACAACATGGAAATGAGTGGCATGATCAGCTTGATTCTAAACAATTTTGCAGATTCATAGCAGAGCTGCTAAGACCTGTGCATAGGAGGCCCAATGTAAAAACCTTTATCTAATTGTGTCTCTACCTTTTTTCTTTCTCCAATTCCATTTTGAAGTTAGATTTACAACTCTGAATAAATAATAAATAAATCACAGTACATAACTTGATTACATAACAAAATTAAATTTAAAATTTAATTGATTTACAACTCATTAATTGAGTTGATTTACAACTCTAACCAAACATTTTACCTCCTGTACCATGAACCAATTGTGTGTACTTTTCAAATGCTTTATTCAAGAACCCCTTCCTGAAAATTGAGTGATGAATATGAATAACAC
Organism: Eumetopias jubatus; assembly: GCF_037043125.1. Lineage (NCBI taxonomy): Eukaryota > Metazoa > Chordata > Mammalia > Carnivora > Otariidae > Eumetopias > Eumetopias jubatus. Next base: position 51,135,845 of record NW_028274809.1, read on the forward strand.
TTAACTCTTCCTCAAAAATATTCAGTGACTTCCTACTGTTTTATAAAACAAAGTACATAACTCTCTAACATTCCTAGCCTTCTTCTTTCTCATTTTTCCAAGTTTACAGCTTCCCATTTTGTTATATTTTCATCCTCACCTCTCACATGAATCAAGATGGTTCACTGATTATTTTACCAACACACCTGGTAGATTTCTACTTTTGTGCTTTCACTGTTGTAAGGCTGATCTGAGTTTTGATTTCTGAAGTCTAGAGAAGTGGCATAAATTATCAATGTCAAACACTTTACTTAGGAGAGAATGGAAATAAGAACTCAGATCTAGAATTTGTCTTAGTCTGAAGGATTTGGATTTTATCTGGTAAGAAATAGGGAGCCTTTTAGGTTCCTAGGAAGATAACTCTTGAGAAGAAAATATGGTCTAAGGAAGATAAACCTGACATCTTTAAGGAGAAGGGAGGAAGATGAAACTGTGACAGGTATAAAAAGTAAGAAGCTGGGGTGTCCCTGAGGAGACAGGTCAGGTCAGAGGTTGTGGAACAAACAGAAGGGTACTAATTTAAAGCTACTATGAAGAAACAGTGACAACACATTTAAAGACCATGGGAAGAAGGAATTGGCAGGATACAAAAGAAATAAGGTTTGGGCAACACCTTAAAATTCTTTCTCTAGATAACCATAAACCTTATTATATTATGTTTAGTACAATAGATATTTATGTTACTTTTATTTATTTATACAAATTATTTTTGTCATATACTTTTTCTAGGCATTGTTCTAGACACTGGAGACATAAGAATGAACCATTTATTTAATGAATGAATATGATTTCACTATCAAAATGCATATGCCAAGATTTTATTAGGGCCATTGAAAAAATGTTGATTCCACAAATTTATTTATTTATTCATTCATTCATTTATTCACTTATTTATTTATTTTTAAGTATTTTTTTTTTTTTTTTAGAGAGAGTGTGAGAGACAGGGTGGGGAGTGACAGAGGAGGAGGGAGGAGAAAATCTCAAGCAGACACCCCACTGAGCACAAAGCCTGGCACAGCTCTATCTCACAACCCTGAGATAGTGACCTGAGCCAAATCAAGAATAGTACACTTAACTGACTGAGCCACCCAGGCACCCTTGCAAATTTATTTTTTAAAAAGAATGTAATAATCTTGATTTGGGGAATAGTTAGGAATAGCTTCTGTGTTTGTCTGTGGATAACACCATTCAGTAAACATGAAACCAGAATATATGTACTTGTGTTTAATGAGGATAAAAATTATTATTTTAAATTTCATAACACTGGTTTTAAGGTTATTGTTCATGAAATAATTTAGGTGATGCTATTCCCAATCATCATACTGATAAAAGATAGAATGAAGGAAATGCTTTCTAAACTGAAGAGAATAATTTTTCAACTTTATTTTATTTTATTTTTTTGTGGGTTGATTTTAATGAACAAAATTCTCTGTATAAAAACATTTAAACTTTATTTTTTTATTTTTCAACTTTAAAAAAATACTTGTAATTCCTGTGATTTGTTAAGAATTACACAGCTTCTCAATCTATCATATAAGCTATCAAAAGTTTTTGAGACACTGCTTTAAATGTTTTAATCAAAATATACTTCACTCGAATTCTAATTCTATAGCATGTATATTTGGAAGGGAAAAATGCAAGCATTCTTAGATATAGACATTTACAGTATATTTGGCTAAATGCAAAACTGGTCACTCTGCTAGGATTTGATGAATAAACTTTAGGCTAAGTTTGAAATATCTGATGAGGCCAAATTCCTGATAATTATTATTAGTGGAATCTTTATGAACCAAAGGTATCCCTTCCTGTAGCTATCACCATTTATTCTTTATCATTGTCTCAAATTAATCCAAATAAACAAAGAAACTGAGGTCATACTAAATTAAGCAACCTAAGATAATTCTTTAAGCAAAATGAAACAAAAATAAGAGGTAGAAAAAAAGTATACACATTTACTACTTTTGTTTAGTAATCTTTCAGTCTCACTCTTTAATTAAATATTCAGTCAACACATTTTTTGAGTGTTCTTATTGTATCAGTCTTTATGCTTAGCAAGAGGAATACATAGGTGAAGCCAGAAGGGTCTATGTAAAATGGTGCCTTCTTTCCGGGTGGTGAAGATAAGTATTAAAAAGCTAGCAAGCAAGGAAGCAGGATAATTCCATAAAATGGTAAGTGACTTAAAGGAAATAAAGAATGGAATAGGAAATTCCTATGGAATAGGAAATAAGTTGGTGGGTCTGCTTTACATAACGTGGCCAAAAAGGCCCTACTGAGAGATACTACTTGAGGTGTTAAAGAATTAGAATTTAACTGATTTACAAAATTGGATGCAGGAGAATGGGCTTAGCCTTATAGCTTCCACAAAATAAATTAACCTTTTATAAAAGGCTAGGATATGAAAGCAAATAGCTTTTCCTTTACATTCAGGATGCCATTTCAGCTCTTGACTCTTCATCTACCTGTATGAAGATTCAAAAGACAATAACAAACTAGAAAAATTGAGAAGAGCTTGATATTTTTGGAGGTAATAATAAAGTTTGGTCTTTACATTATTTTCCTCTTAAGTATCATTTTTACAAATAAAAACTTGTTACACTCTGAATGTGAAGAGTGATTCTGAATATGGTATTTCTGGATCATTAAACTTTTTTGAGGTTTGGCTTTAAAAATAATTGGCTCCTTTTGCTTCATATCCTACCTAATTGTTCTGAACATTGTGCATCTTTTGAACTGAGTGGAAATTTGTTGTTTCTTTAATAACTATGACTAGAAGGAAGTCATATCAGTGGAAAATAAGAGTACTCACTTTTATAAGCATCTTTGCTATTTGATTAAAAGGGAAGTTGAGCACCCTCAAAAAGTATCCTGAAGTATATAATGGATTTACAAGATCAAGTGGCTTTACAATAACTAAATGACTTGTCACAACTCTCTTCCTACTCCCAGCTCTCTCTCTTTCTCCAGAATTTCTTAGATTCTTTCTGTTCAAAGAAGCCCCTATAAGTCTTCTAATAAATACAATCTTAAGGCTTAGAATTCTTCTTAAACTGTTTCAAGTAGAGGCTCATCCTCTTCATATTTTTTTCTTTTAAATCACTGAAAAAGAAAATGTTAAGTTCTCTAATGGTGCATTTCTAACACGAGAGACTTTCTCTGTAAAATCAAATATAAAATTTAGTTTTATAACTTTAGTTTTGGAATGACCACTCAAAGTTCAGAGAGGTGAGAATTTCTTCTGGTCTCCATGACCCCAGAAGCCTAAAGAAAACCTAACAAGTCTTGCAAATTCTGGACCGTTGGTGTTGTGTGGTGCAAGTAGACAGATCAGGATGGAGAAGAGAGCTTGGTAGAGCCAGCTGAACCATCAGCATGGCTCTGAACTCCTATTCACATACCAAACAGATAAAGTGAGAGGTTGGGCTGGCATAGAAGCAGTTCTTTCCTCGTCATCACTAGCTTGGTGTCCTTGCCAAGGGTTTCTTGCCAGGAGATAGCTCAGTTACCATGAGCTCTCTGAAGTGTTCCTTGGCAGTCCTGAGTGAATCTGAAGTGTGAATTTCATGCCTTTGCTTTTCTTGCTTTTCTTCAGCTTGTGCTTGTCTGTGATTTTGAAAATGAACTATGAATTTTTAATAGATTGTTCATATTTTGCATATTATTTGAACTCTGTAGGGACTAGGACATTATCTTTTACATATTCTTCAATAGTAACAAAACAAAATTTTTGCCTTATGAAATGTATTTTTTCTTCCTTATATATAGAGCAGTAGGTGAGTGGGAAGATTCTTGAATTGTTCCTGCTTCTCCTTGCCAGAAGAAAATAAAAGTATGTCTTCTACAACCCCTTTCTTATGGTAACCGGTGTTATTTAAGGTTGTCAAAATACCGACAGGTGGCTTCTTTTCTTGCTGAATACAACGCAACCTAAATATCCTCTTCCTTCACATAAAGGAGTTAAATCAGAGTAGATTTGCTTCTTATATCTAAAGGTTAAAGGCCAAGGGATAAAATGTGCCTAGTATTGTGTGTGTGTGTGTGTGTGTGTGTGTGTGTGTGTGTGCTGTGACTGCTATAGGATTCATAGGGATGAGATATAGGTTAGTTTTATAATAATTTGGGGTTTTTTAATGAATATTTTAAGAGATATTACGATTCTTACATTTGGGTTATTGTATTCATAGGATGCAGAAAATTAGTTACAGGAACAATATATTTAACAACTTACTTGAATCTCCTAAATATTAAGTATATTGTGGAAAAATCCTTGAATGGGTAAATAAACTGTGGTACATCCAGATAATGAAATATTATTTACCCCTAAAAAGATATGAGCTATCAAGCCATGAAAAGGCATGGAGGAATTTCATATGCATATTACTAAATGAAAGAAACCTGTCTGAAAGTCTATATACTGTATGATTCCAATTATATAGCATTCTAGAAAAGGTAAAACTATGGAAACAGTAAAAAGATCAGTGGTTGTTAGGGGCTGAGAGGGAGGGATGAGTAGGCAGAGAACAGAGGATTTTTGGGCAGTGAAAATACTCTGAGACCTTAATGATGGATATACATTATACGTTTGTCCAAATCCATAGAATGGACAACAAGAGTGAACCTTAATGTAAACTATGATTCATCAATTTTAAGAAAATGACCCACTCTGGTGGGGGATACTGATAATGGAGAAAGCTGTGTATGTGCAGGGAATATTTGGGAAATCTCTGGGCCTTCTAAATTTTACTTACATTTAAAATTGAATTTTAAATTGCTCCAAAGAATAAGGTCTTAAAGAAAAACATGATAATCTATTGTTCTTTATATTTTAAAATTTCAACAAATAAAGAAAAAATATTTTAAAGTGTAGATATTTTAATTTAAAAAAAAGCAGAGAAAAATAATCCAAAAATTTGTGCTGGGGAGGGGAAATGTTTGTCCCACTCTCCACTCCACTACTGCCTCTGCAACTCCCTGCCTGTTTTCCCTTCTCCTCCCCTCAAAGACTAGTCAGTGTCTGGGAAAATTTGGCAGAAGTACTAATCCTAAGAGGTAGGAGCTATGCCCTGCTTCCCTCCTTTCTCCTTCTCCTGCACAGAATTAGGTTAAATCTAACTGAGGGCACTTGTCAACTGTCACTCTCCACAGTCAAGCCTAAGCCTGGTAGAATGCTAAATCCCAAGACTTTGGGTTTGAGGATGCCAGTCAGAACCCAGTCTCTTTCTTTTAATAACAGACCCAAATTTCTTTTGAAAGACAGCCCTCCTCCATTATCATTGGTTGATGGAGTTGATCTTATTCCCAACATTGGACAAATAGTGGGATAAGGGGAACTCCTATTACCTTAATCCAATAAGCATAGTTTACCTTCCCAGTCCTGAGACTGGTTCACAGATGGTCACGTGACCCAGTCCGAACTATAAGATACAAGAGACTATTTTTGGAACTTCTGGGAAGAGCTAACTGGGGTCTTCCTTCTATTGAATGTGGGAGTAAGAAAACAAAGGGTCAGAGCCCTGCAGCCTTTTTGCCAGCAAAAAGGGATCCACCATTAAGATGAAACTTACTCACAGAGAAAAGCATAGCTGAGGCGCACAGAAACCAAATCTTGATGACATTGTTTCAAACTGCATCAAATCACAGCTGAAGGAAGTACTAGCACTGAATCTTCATTTTCTGGTCCTACACATTTTTCTTTAAGTCGGCTGAGCTCAATTTTGTTCCCTGGAACACACAGGGTGCCTATGACCCATGGAACCCTCATAGCTAATAAGCTAATCTTTGGTATATTCAATGCCCTCTGTTCCCACCAGTTGAACAGTATGCTTGCCAAGAATCTGCTGTGATTCTTCCCAAACTTGTTTAAGGCAGTTATAATTTTATATAGTAATTATACAAGTTAATTAAATATTAAATAAACGAATAAAATATAAGTATGAAAAGAAAGTTATTATAGATAAGTATGAAAAGAAAGTTATTATAGATACAAAAACTAAGTTTAATATTTTGAAAAGCCTCATGAAAAGTAAGTCATATAAAAAAAGGTATCTAATTTAAAATGAATAAGACAAGAACAAGAGTTTGGAAGAAAACTAAACAAAACCAGTAAGATTTTTGAGCTTAGTTTGCTTTGCGGAGGTCTTATATTCTCATTCCACTTCAAAGACACTAAAACGAAATCACAGAGACACATTTTGGTTATGGTTAATTCTAGAAAGGTGAATTGAAGCTCCTCAAATCAGCAGATTCCTATGCAAAGAAAAAAAAGCTTGGTTTCTACATCAACTGATTGGCCAATGAATGCATTTTCATAAACTTTAAGTTAAAAAGTTGTTAATTGTTGTTTAATGTTTTCATACTTTAACCAGCATTTTTGGTTAATTGACTACTACAGGTTTCAAAATTCTATGAGCTCAGAGGGCTTTTACTGTTCTTGAATGGAAGATGGGGCTGGGTGGGGATGAGGAAGCGACATTAAGAAAGTAAAGTTTAAACTGTCTCAGGAGATGAATGTGCACCTGTCACGGGAGAGGCTGTTGGGATTGTGGGAAGGAAGAGCTGTGAGTTAAAACGTGAAGGTGTGAGATATCCTCTTAGATATCCTCTTCAACACAGGCAATCCTTATAAAGTAGTCAGTAGCTATTTATGATGGATTTTAGGCAGATTTTTATTTTAGGAAATCACTCTGGTGGTAGGTGGGAAGATGGATTAGAATGAGCAGGAAAAATGTTAAAGGAAGATAGTGTCAATGGATGTGGTCATCAGCTAAATAATAAGAGTCAGGAAGAAGGACGAACAGTAGATGACTTGGCACTTGTCAGTGAATGGAGAATGAGGTGACTAAGAAATAAGCTCTTTGACCTTAAAGAGTTTAAGGTTGAATAGTGTGCTGAGACCAAGTATTTATTGAGCATGTTTTGTGCCTGATATGGTGCTAGGAACAATGGGGAAGATTATTGTTCTCTAGAAGCTCAGAGTTTTGAGAAAAAAAACATATGCTACAATAGGTATTGGCTAGGCTTTAAAAAGTTTTGATTTTTCTGCCTATATCCAACCCCTTTTGTAGAATTTCCCATAGAATGTTGGTAAAAGAGTTGTATCTCCCATTATGGAAGCCAAAGGTGGCCAGACATTTCCTCTTTCTTCTCCCTGAAAGCTATCATTTCTTTAGGGACCCAGAATGATCCAAATGGATGTTCTTGACCTACCTTAAAATTTGGAGTTTTTGATTAGGTATCGGATAGAGAGATAAGTTGTAGGGTGAGTCCAGCTACCTAAGTATATTTCCAGTAAATTCCTTTTTCTGATCAAGTTTGACCTAACAGGTATAAACACAGGCAATACAAGACAAAACACAAAATGTGATTTGGTAGAATAGGAAGGGGAGAGACCTTTAAAGCATACCATCAGTACTGAAGGAAATTTTCATCATCTATCTTCCTTCTAATGTGCTCTGGGGAGAGTCTTCTTAAGGGGGAATGATTATAGCATTCCCTTCTCTGAGAGCTTAGCTTACAGAGGATCTTTGAACTCTTTTCTTAAGAGGTTAAGGATTTAATATTGTATTAGGATTTCTGTCCTTGGTTTTGTGGTATCAAACTCTCATTAACTATATATTGAGAATTTACATAGGGAACCTCCACATGTCTGTTGGGTTTAATTTAATAGCAAATATAAGTGAAATAAGTCAGATAGCAAAAGACAAATACTGCATGGTATCACTTATTTGTAGAATTTAAAAAGAAAAAAATCGAACTCCTAGAGATTGAGTAGAAAAATGGTTTCCAGGACCTGAGGGTTGGGGGAGGAAGGAAAAATAGGGAGAGGTTGGTAAAAGGATGCGATTTTTCGGTTATATGGTGAATAAGGTCTGGGGATCTAATGTATAACATGGTGACTATAGTGAATAACACTGTATATTATAACTGAAATTTTCTAAGAGAGGACAACTTAAATGTTTTTACCACCCCCCCACCAAAAGGTAAACAATTGAGGTGATAGATGTGCTAATTGACTTGATAGGAGGAATGCTTTCATAATATATGCATGTATCAAATCATTACATTGCAAACTTTAAATATCTCACAATTTTATTTGTCAACTACACCTCAATAAAGTTGGGAAAATAATTTAATAGCAAATAATAGGTATATGTATTGTTCATTTTAGGGATGAATAAAAATTATGAAAAACCAAATGTATTAACAACAAAAGATTTCATGAGTTCAGGGAACAGTTTGCAAATATATTTATGTTTATATAAAGTGCTTTTTTTACTAGGTTGTATAAAGACAGAAAAAGAGGGAGGATATCAAGCTTAAAGAGTGATCTTTAGAATATGATCACTCAGACGTTGGACCATTACTGAATAGAAAAGTGGACTGGCCCACTTGTCCGTGCAATGAGAGCACTTAGCATCATTTTAATTAGTGCAAATTCGTGATGTTTTTACTTTCTAGTGTTTTTAAAAAGTGCTCGCCTACACTTCGGTTCTGTCTTCCCCCACATTTTGCTTTGTTAAGAAAAGCTCTTCAAACAAGCATAATTTCTCAGGATCAGAGTGAGATGGGATAATAAAATGAGTACAAGACTGAGTTGGGAATTCTAAGACTTAGTCCTGGATCTGTGACTTCCTGTTATTCTCTCTGAGCTTTAGTTTTCTCATTTTAATGTAAGACTCAAAGGAACCTTCTTTATTTGCTTCAGAGTGCCATTGTGAAGATTAAATTAGTACCAGATATAAAATACCACCCATCACTCTATCCCCTCATACTGCTTCTTTATTCTTACAATTCTTACTTTATACCTGTTGTACAATAGTATAATATAATATATGCATATACATTGTATAAAATATAATGTATAATAATAAAATTTGGTTGACTAAACAAGTGAATAAAAATATTCCTATTTTTAACTGTTGAAAGCCTTTCTTGGAAAGCTTGTCTCTGACTGGGGATTAGGGCCAAGTCTTTGATTCAGAAAAGCCTTTTCATACTTGATTGATGATCTTGTCTGTCTTCCACTGTACCAGTGTTACTTCACATTATCTCAAGATACGGTCAACAGCATCCTCCTGAAGTTTTCCTTCAAGCTATTTGTTGTAACTATTTTTTTAAATATAAATATCTCAAAATCATGTATTCCTAGGTTGTGTTTATTTGCTGAAATTGGTGCTTTATAGATGAGCGTTTCCTTATCAATAGAGAAATGAATGAGAATTTTGGCTTAAAACTAATGGAGGCTAAATTTTACTTTGCCCAATACAAATAATAACAAAATTTTTAAATGGAAGTGATCACATTTTTAGAATCACACTTGCTAGAAATTAAACTGGAAAATTATTTAAAAAAAAAAGAACAATTCCAAAAACATATGCAAAAGAGGCAGGAATTTAATCTTTGTTAGGGCTGAATGTGTCTGTATTGTTTACTGCTATGTAATTTGTGCCTAGCAGAGGTTCTAGCTCATGGTTGGCATTGAGTGTTGAGTGATAGGAGAAATACTTGAAGGAAAGCAGTACAGTATATAAGTAGTAAGGAAGATAATGCAAGGAAGAGGTCAGGAGAGAATAAATATTGTGCATGTGGCAAAAAAGAAAGGCAGTTTTGAGGGAACAGTGGAGACAACAGCAACCCACAACTCTGAGCATCTTCAGGTTATCCTTGATCTCTTTCCATGTTCTTTGTACCATCAAGAGTTTAAGAAACCAGAGGTTAGGCTGTACACTGAGTTCACGTTGACAGGTAACCTCAGTCCCTGATCATGGCTTGAAAGAACAAAATCCCCACTGATTGATGATTCGTTTTGTAAGGTCAGGAGTGCATAATACATTTCAGAATGATATATTTTTTTAATGGTTAAACATTTTTAAAAGGTTTAAGGAATCAAACCTCAGTTATTTAAACAATTAAGTAAGGGACAGTATTCTCTGATGGTGCCAGTTCATAACAAAAATGTATTTGGGAAGAGTGTGTATTTATGCCTTTGCACATACATATTTCTATCTATATACTAATATATTTCTACATTTAAAATATTTTTCAGAAAGAGAAAAATATCTTTCAAGCACATATTTCTATAACATTGGTCATTTGAATGTGATTAGAGACCCAGCCTTTATTAACTTCAATGGGAATTACAGAATACAGGCATAAGTTATTTGTAAATTAAATTTGTAAGAGCAAAAGCACTCACATATGGTAATTCTTATACTTTTGACATTCTCTATTGTTTTCAGAAACTGGGACATGAAACAGTACCAGCTGCAGATATCTATTTTCCCCCTTAACTATAAAGTTAAGATGAATATGTATTTACAATTGTAAGCAATTTTTATTTTTTGTGCTTTGCATTTTTTAATTCACAGTGAAAAGCTATTGGTTCACATACTGTAATGTTAACGTAACATCTCTCTAATGAATAAATTATAATTTCCAAAGCAAGGCTCCTTGGAAATTTGAAAAACAAAACAATAGCATTAAAAGGAATGAGCCTGAATTGATCTTAACCAGTTCTTGATTTAATCAAACTATAAGGGATTTTCATCTCCCTAGTACTATGTTGTTTATTTTATTTAACAAAATTTTTGAGAGCTAACTTGATGTCATTGGTATATTGTTTCCTGCCATGAGCCAATAAATTCACTTGCGTGGGTAAATGCTCTGTTTTTGGCTCCTAATAGAGACACACGAACTGAGGTGGAGTCATAAATTGGCCAGTCCTGAATTCCACTCAAGGAAGATTTCCTAGCTTGTTTCTCCAACTGGAAACTTTCTGATTCAGTTTGGCACTTTATGCCCCCATTGCTGCTCTTTTTTTCCCTTTGTCCATTCCATCATTTTCTCTAGTTACTAAATTTTTGTAAGTGCCACGGTCTTTTGAAGATATGTTTGCTTGAGGCTGCTCTTATTTCCTTTGATGGGGGGGAAAGAGAAGGCAGTTGGCAGTAGGAGTAATTAAAGGTAATGCCAATGATAGTAATGAGGGTAATAATGAAAAGGCTGGTATTTATTTAGGTCTTATTATGTGCTAGGTACTGTGCTCAGAAATTTATGTATTTATATTATCTTATTTAATCTTGACAACAGCCCTGTGAGGTAAAAATAACTTTAGTAAGGTGCTTTATTTGGGAGTTAGTATTATAAATGCTTTACATGGATTATCTAAATTAAAGCCATAAATCACTTTAGTGTGATTTAATGGCTGAAATGTAAACATTTTTAAAAAACTTAAATGCTACATATACTATAGAGATGTCAGTATCTACTATGATTCCACTTATTAGGACAATCCTCTAAAGGAGTTATTATTCTCAAGTCTATTTTATACATATGAAAACTGAAGCATAGAGATAAGAAAATTACCCAAAGTCAAATAGCTAGTAAGTGGCAAAACCAATATTCAAACGCAGGTCTTTTTCACATCAGATTTTATGAATATTTGTGCTTTATGATTCTGCTTAGTAATGAAGATGAAGATTTCAGAGTGAGTGTTGAGCGCCCCTAAGCAAATGTGGAAAACAAACCTGGAGGGAATAAAAATTGAACAGGGACACTTTCTTTTTTCAATTCGAATTGCTGTTGGCAATATTTAAACCTTAAAGACCCTCCTTTGCCTAAGGAGTCAGTGGAGTAGAAGTAAAGGAAAGGAGGTGTTTTTTTTTTCCTTCCTATTGTCTTCACTATTAATGGTATTGAATGCATTTTTCATCAAGGTTTCACTTTGTGTGTGTGAGTGTGAAAGTTGATGAACTTTCATTACTTTTTTGGGGGGAGGTATGTTTTTCCTGGCTCAGTGTACATATTTGGCAGGGACACTTCCACATTTGGGTATGTTGTCACTGAGTGATACTTTTTATTCACAGGCTCATTATAAGGTCGGACAATCCTAAGATCTTGAAGAATTGCTGGCGCGCGTATGTGCATGTGTGTGTGTGTGTGTGTGTGTTGTGTTCCTGTAGATAGTACAATCTATCAACTTCCAATAGTTATTTATTTTAGATTTTAAAGTATCCTTAAAAATACAGAGAAAAATTAACTTCAGATTTGTGGATTAGAGGGAAAGGATACTGCTTTATTCTGTTTTGTGGCCTCAGTTTCCCCAGGGGAAAATACAGGGTCTGACATAGATGATCTCTAAAGTAACTTACCACACTACCACCATAATTCATGTTTGTACCTGCCATTGAATGGAATCAGAGTAGATTATGACAACTCTGTAGTGCAAACTGCCTCCAAGTAAAAAAGTCATTTCGACTTCAGCCATTAAACCACACTAAATTAGACTTACTCTGTTGAAAGGAACTGTAAGTGAATACATTTGCAGTAAATGAAAATTGGCTGGCATGCACAGTCATTAGCAGTGGGTGATAGTTTTTTTGGACGTTATGTGAAAAGAACAGAGAGCTGTTTTGGAATGCCTTTGAAGTTTTTTCTTTCAGTTCTAAATATCTGAGATTCTTTATAATTTTCACAGCAGAATGGTCCATAATTTTTGCTGGGTCTTAAAAAGTCACATATGCTTAACAATTGTGGAGTTTCGGGGTACCCATAAATCAGCCTTCAATAAGGGAAACTCCTAAGTTGAAAAGAATAACTTGAAGGTAACTCTAAATTTTTTCTTTGAGAAATAAAAACAATCTAAATGATAGAATTAAGGAATTCATGTAGTTTTAAAATTTTTATTTGAAACATATGTTCCAACATGGTTCAAATGGTTTAAAATAAGAAAGGAAGGAAGAAAATCAAAAGTTACTGGGCATACCCAATGTGCCAAGCATGAGTGTTAGGAGCTTGAAATGTTAGGAAAGCAAAGGATTTGCATAATTAGAAGATTCACTGAGTTCTTACTGTAGTGCTGAAATGCTAAAATGCAACTTTAGGTCATATGGTATTCCTGGGATCTTGGAAAACAGCAGTGACACCCAGGGCCATGGAACAAGAGCTTCATAGTCAAGGAGATAAAGCCAGAGCTCCAAGACAAGCTTATATTCTAGCTCCATAATATCAAAAATTTCCAATGTCAATGCTCATTAGCAAACATCTTTATAATAGAATATGGACAAAGATCTGAAGCACAAGGTTGTCTAAGCAGTTTAGACATGATTCAAAGGTTGATTGTTGATATTTGTTCATTTATTCATCCATCCATTCATCAATCACTTATTATCTACAATCCACAAAAACCTCCTAGGGAAGATATCATGACCATGAGAACTATAATTCATAGTAGATAGTGAGTCATGCCATAAGAAAATATAGGTAAGATCTGTGGTTTTTCAGAGAGTATTGGGCACCAGGGAAAACATCATTGAACAGATGGCCTTTGAGCTGAACCTTACAGGGTAGGTTTGGTGCCTCGTGGAATTGATCCTTTAGTCTTCAATCCTGCACAAGTTAGTATCCTTTGGGAAGTATGAGGACATTTATGTGGTGATGGTCTTCAGCATGTATCTTCTCTTCCTCTCTGCTTGTGGTATACACTTCCATTAGCAAAGAGGACTTTTTGTGTACTGCAGCAAATGGACATCTGCTGTCAGTTCTTCAATCTGAGGTTTCAGACAGAGAATTATTAGTTTCAGTTGAAGTATGTTGTAGTTACCACACCTGACCCAAACAGGAGACTGTACTTAATTTCATAAATGCTTAATGGCAATAACATTTCCCTCCACCCTCTGACTTGATCTTATTTGTGCTAAACAGCATGCCTTAGTGTGATTGATCCATGGCTCAGATAAATTTATCTTTGTCCTATGTGAATTGAATCTTGTGAGTTTTCACTTCACTCGTATGCTATTTAACAGAGCAGGATGGTCCATGTCTTCCTCTAGGCAGGGTTAATGACTACACATGCCTTTTACTTAGTAAGCATGTTAAGATAGCACAAAATATTTCTGAGAAATCATTAACTATTTTACTGTTTAATTAATTTATTCTGGCTAACATATTTAAGATATTTATATAATAACAAAAGCTGAGATGATGTAAACATAATGCCATAACTACCGTTTAAATTGAAATGAACGGAAAAACGTACTTGTACTTTTATCTTGCATATTAGCATTTTAAATAGTGATAAATATTGAATATTCATGTCCCAGCATGCTATCATTTCTATCATAACTAATTGCCTAATAAGGTTCCATGAAATTTTGTTTTGATGCTAAAGGCCCTTGACCATATTGAATTTTAAAATACTAACTCATGATTGAGGTTTAAAGAAAATACTCTTAAAAGGCATGGGCAGTTTTATGCCAACACACTAATCTTTAAAACAGCCCAAGTATTTTTGAGCTGCAATAATGGAAAAAACAACAATACTGGGCAGGAATGAAACAGGAAATGTTTAAATTTGTTATTGCCCTAGGCAGAAACTGATCTAAGTAATGGTTTTAAAAGCTATACAATATTTAGGATCTTAATATTGCCTATAGGGTTGAAATATATTCCTGTGCTATAGATTTCCCTCTTTTGTATAGCTTTCATATTGAAGCTAATTTGATTCTTATTGGCATAAAATATTTTTCTTTAAACTCCCAGATCAGCTTCCTAAAACAATATTTATAGGTTTCATCTGAAGGGAATCACCAACATTCATGGATCCTAGAAGAAATAATCTTGTTTAGAAGCAAAACAATGTCATTTGATTCTTTGTCAGATGGGAAATGGAATGTTTGTTTTGAGGAGATAGCTCAAGGCATAAACTATTTACTCTAAGTGATTTGTTTTACTGTTGTTTTTATACCAATAAAAAGCTGACTTTAGCCCATTCTGTGAACCCTGTTGAGATCTTAATATTTATATTTGGAAGTAAGTTTCTTTATATTTTCTCATTGTCTTTTGCAAATATCTGTATCTTCCATATCTTCAGTAAATGGTCCTAAATTAAACTCCATTGTTATTTGTCTGCATTAGCCTTAAGTGCTGAAAAAAACACAATCACTTTCCAGCATGCATAGTCACTTAATCTCACTGAATGCTTAACCATCACATTATGCATTTCCAAACACAATTATAGTATGGCCCAACATAGTCTAAAATTCCATTTTCCACAGCCAATAAAAACAGTTTCTTGGCCCAGATCCAAAGTATGCCAACTTTAACTTGTGTATCTCAGGACTGTTTTAGCATACTAAACCCCAAAGGGTTAGGTATCTTTTCCACTCTTTTTTCCTTGTTTTATTCAAGAAAGAGACTAAGAGTGTTAAATTAAGTACTGAAAACATTCTCTAGGAAAAAATTAGTTATATAATTACATATGCATGGACGAATACATGGTAGAGAGATTAGATAAATTCCTTTTATTAGAGAATGGTATATAGAAGCCAAGATCTTGGTGCTAGGTATGCTCATTTCAACTGAACTGTCATTGCTTGCAGGCTTTCTCAGTGGACAGAAGGAGGAAATAGATTCTCCCCAAACTCAAAATCCATAGGTAGCATTTTGCAAAAGTGCCATATAGATATGCATTTAATCATTGCCAACCTACTCTATGCATGGTAGTATTAAAAAAATGTATGGAATACAAAGATGAGTTATTGCCTCAACACAATAGCACAAAAACACTATAGTTAATGGTAGACCAAAAGAATTATTGCAATTATGCTGTAGATGCCTTAGCAGTGGAAGTAAGGAAGTTCAACAGCTAGATAAGAGACATCTATTTCAGACTTGGTTTCCAACGAAGTCTTCTAGAAGCAAGACATACCCACCCTGAGGACTGAATAGTAAGCAAGAAATAGCTGGGGGGAGAATTTGAAGGAAATGTATTCTAGGCTGAAGCACTCAGAAACTATAAATATCTGGAGAAAGAAAATAATGATCTAAGTGAACTGAAAATAATCAAGTATAGCTGGGGCACCTGCGTGGCTCAGTCGGTTAAGCGGCTGCCTTCAGCTCAGGTCATGATCCTGGGGTCCTGGGATCGAGCCCCAAGTCTGGCTCCCTGCTCAGTGGAGAGCCGGCTTCTCCCTGTCCCTCTGCCTGCCACTCTGCCTACTTGTGCTTTTTCTCTCTCTGTCAAATAAATAAATAAAATCTTAAAAATAAATAAATAAATAAATAATTTAAAAAAATAATCAAGTATAGCTGAAGCCTGGAATGTATGTATGTCTATGTCCATGAGTGAGTAGGGAGATTTTGAGAGACATAGCTAGAGTACATAATATGTATGATATATGAAATTTAACATGATATCATGTTTACAATATTTTAATTTTAATTTAATTTAATATAACAATATAATTTTACAGTGTTTGACTTGAGGGCATCTGGGAGCCACTGAAAGATTTTAGGTAAATGAGGATTCTACCTTTAAAGAGCTTTATTTAGTCCATTTTCACAGAATTTATGTATAAATAATTATTATCCAAAATGGATTTTATATGTCCCTTGAAAGAGAAACAATGGTATGTGAGTTAAGAGTTGGAAGATTATTTCTACTTGAATAGTTGAGAGAAACTTCTCTGAAGGGAAAACATTATGGTTGAGCTTAAAACTCATTCAGGGTTGTAGATTACTCATTTTATTTATTACTGATTATTTTGTCTTTAAATCACTATGAACATAAACAATACGTGGATGTTATCCTCCAAAACTTTCTACCTTGCTTCTGGAAAATGATATCATGACGTTTTAATATAGCAAATTTTATTATAAAATTTATTGTAAGATATAAAATTTAAAGGTAATGCTGATTATATATTACAATTAAAAGTCAATTATAGACTTCAATGTCTAAGATTTCAATACAATTTAAAAGTTATAGTTTTAACTGTAACTTAAAAAAATTATTTTATATAATTTTAAAGTTGCAGTAATAGTGCAAGGAACTCCAGGAACAATTATTGATTTTGTTCCATTTATTATTCTCTTTCTCACTCTTTATAATTACATATATATACATATCCATATATGTATATGTATATAATTATGTATATAAATATTAAATGTTATTATGTAAGTACAATAAAGTTAAATGTGTATTATATAATGCCCACACTTTTTAATCAATCATTTGCACATCTACAGTACTATTATTAAAATCAAGAAATTTAACACTGATAAAATACTATCTACTTCTCAGTTCATATTCAAATTTTGTCCTTCTTCTAATAATATCTTTGATAGTTATGTTATTCCTAGTCCAGGATCAAATCTAAAATGACATAGTGTATTTAGTTGCCATGTCTCCTTAGTCTTTTAATCTGAAATAGTTCTTCAACCTTTCCATGTGTTCTTTTGACCTTGACATTTTTAGAGCACAGGCCAATTATTTTGTGGACCCACCCTCAGTTTGGTTATGTTCAATATTTCCTCATGGGTAGATTCATACAGGAATAGGACATAAATAGAGTATCAGGAGAAACATGCTGCTGGTTTGTCTTAATATGCATGAAGTAACAGTAAGTACTTAGCTTTTATCTTTAAATTAATAAGTGATTTGTAGAAAGACCCTTTGAGACTGTATAAATGTCCTGTTTCTTCCTTTAAAAACATGTATTGAGGTATAATTTATAGGCAAAAGACTGTACATATTTAATGTATAAAATTTGATGAATTTGGACATATGCAGACACCCATGAAACCATCAAGGTAATAAATGTATCTATCACCTTCACAAGTTTTTTCCTGTCCCTGTTTGTGTGTGTGTATTGATAAGAATATTTAACATGAGATCCATTCTCTTAACAAAAATTTTAAGTGCACAATACAGTATTGTTAACTGTAATTATAATATTTTGCAGCATTCATTTTGCAAAACTAAAACTTATTTAACTTGCATAACTGAAACTTTATACTCACTGAAAAATACTCTCCATTACCCTCTCCCTCCAGTCCCTGACAACCACCATTATACTCTCTGATTCTATGAGTTTGACTATTTTAGATACTTCATGTAAGTGGAATCATGCAGTATTTGCCCAATGGTTGGCTTATTTCATTTAGCATAACATCTCTAGGTTTATCCATGTTGTTACATATGGCAGAATTTCCCTCTTTTTAAAGGCTGAATAATATTCCATTGTATATTTACCACATTTTTTTCATCCATTCATCCATTGGTGGACATTTAGGTTGTTTCCATGTCTTTGCTATTGTGAATAATGCTGCCATGAACACAGGGGTGCAGATATTGCTTCAAGATTCTGATTTCAATTCTTTTGGATATGTACCCAAAAGTGAGATTATTGAATCATATGGTGTTTCTAGTTTTAATTTTTAGATCCTCCTTACAGTTGTCCATAGTGGCTGGACCATTTTATATTATACCTACCAACAATGCATAGGGATTCTAGTTTCTTTACATCCTTGCCAATACTTGTTATCTTCTGTTTTTTCTTTTTTTGATGATAGCCATCCTTACAGGTATGAGGTAATATGTCATTGTGAATTTGATTTACATTTCCCTAATGATTAGTGATATTGAGTACCCTTTTATATACTTATTGACTATTTGTTTGTCTTTGGAGAAATGTCTATTCTTTTTTTTTTTTTTTTTTAAAGTTGGGTCCATGCCCAGCATGGAGCCCAATGCAGGGCTCAAACTCACGACCCTGAGATCAAGACCTGAGCTGAGATCAAGAGTTGGATGCTCAACTGATTGAGCACCCCCACCCCCTGCCGTGCCCCTATTCACTTTTTTAATTGGGCTACTTCTTTTTTGCTATTGAGTTAAAAGAATTTATTTATTTTAGAGATTAACCCCTTATCAGATAATGGTTTGCAAATATTTTCTCTCATTCCTTAGGTTGCCTTTTCATTTTGTTGTTTCCTTTGTGATGAAGAAGCTTGTTAGTTTGATGTAGTACCAATTGTTTATTTTTTGTTTGGCTGCCTCTACTCTTGGTGTCATATGCAATAAATCATTGCCAAGAACAGTGTCAAAGAGTTTTTTCTCTATATTTTCTTCTAGGAGTTTTACAGTTTTAGGTTTTTCATTGGTAAGTTAAGTTTTAACCCATTTTGAATTGATTTTTCTGTATAGTGTAAGATGAGGATCCAATTTCTTTCTTTTGCATATAGATATTCAGTTTTCCTGACATTATTTGTTGAAGACTGTCCTTTTCCATTGTGTATTCTTGGCACCCCTGTCAGAGAACAGTTGACTGTATATGTGTAGACTTATATTTGGACTTTCTATTTTGTTCCATTGAGCTGCATGTCTGTATGTATGTCAGTACCATACTGTTTTGATTACTGTAGCTTTGTAAGATACTTTGTAATCAAGAAGTGTAATATCCTCAGCTTTGTTCTTTCTCAAAATTGCTTTGACTATTTGAGGTCTTTGTGGTTCAGTATGGATTTCAGGATTGTTTTTTCTATTTCTGTGAAAAATGTCATGGGGATTCTTAAAACCTCAAGCCACTGATGAAAGAAAATAAATAAATAAATAAGACACAAATCAATAGAAGGATATCCTAAGTTTAAAGACTGGAAGACTTAATATTTTTAAAATGTCTATACTACCTAAAGTCATCTGGATTCAGTGCAATCCCTATCAGTATCCTGTCTCTTTTTCATTACACTTTTACCCACTGTTTTAATATTCATTGATTTTATAGCTCCATCATTCCTTTGGTGTTTATAAGTTGGTATTTTACTCTAAGGAAGAGCTTTCTTCCCAATTTATTCAGTCAATTTTTTATATCAAAAATGATTCAGTTATTTTTATTTTATTCAATGGGTAACAATACATTATCATCATTATTTAATTTGATGCTCAAATTGTCCCACATTTGACCAATGGAGCCTCCTCAGGCTGTGTTTTTTTGATATGTCCCCATCATTCTTTGAATGCTTCCTTACTTTCTATCATAAGAGTATAGGTTCATCTTATACTCTCCCTCCTCAATCCTGGATTCAGCCTATTTTATAAGGAATCCCAATTTTTTTTTTTTTTTAGTTCTGAGTGTCATTCGAAAACCAAAATTTGGGTGCTTGGTGTCCTAATTACTACTGGTGTCTCATTGCTTCTCAGTCTTCTCAATGGACATAGCTAGAATTATATATAGTATATACATTATCTTTAGCTTATATCAGTACCTCCAACTCCTATGCAACACCAAAAGATATATTCTAGTCTTACCCTTTTCCATAGGTGGAATTCCCTTCTCCAATCATGAGAAATCTGGCTCTTGTTATCCCTAATAATCCTTTGCTCAAGACCATAGGACCTTTTACATTTGACAAAATGATTGTGTAAAAAATAAATTTTTGCCAAAGAATAAATATGCATTAGTATTGAAAAAACTTAATTGGGAGGAGAAAAAACTGAGGGAAGGCTGTTTAAACATTACCCAAAGTTTTAGTATACCAAAAGATACAATAACTAAACCACTGTGGTATTTGTACAGAAAAATCAACAGAAGAGAGACCAAGCCAATAAACATGAAAATTAAATGTACATATGATAACAGTGGCATTTTATTTTTTTTAAGATTTTATTTATTTATTTGAGAGAGAGAGAATGAGAGAGAGAGAGAGAGAGAGCACAAGAGGGGGGAGGGTCAGAGGGAGAAGCAGACTCCCCGCTGAGCAGGGAGCCTGATGTGGGACTCGATCCCCGGACTCCAGGATCATGACCTGAGCCGAAGGCAGTCGCTTAACCAATTGAGCCACCCAGGCACCCCAACAGTGGCATTTTAAACTAAAGAGGAAAATAAAGGATATTTTAAAGATATACTGTTGGGATAATAGGTAATTTGAGAAATTTGGAAAAATCAAATTGTGTCATATTGAGAGTAAATCTTAAATTTTAGGTACTATTAATTCATTTCCCAAAGGAGCACTATTTTTATTTGAATTATTTTTTAAATGATACAGAAAATAGGTAAAGCATGTATTATTTCTTTCTCATGAATGAAGACACAAATAGGCTTTTCCTAGAATTGAATGTGAATATATGCCTCCATATAATTAGGAAGAATAGATAGCTGACTATGTGGTATGATTTAAAAGGGACCTATAACTGAATAGCATCCAATCAATTTACCATAATTACTTAACTTTAGAGTTTTTAATAATCATATTCTGAAGTGTGATAGCAGGTAGGTTTTTATCATCTGCTAACACATCAGCAGATACAGTTTTTTTGTTAGGTCATCTGGCTCACATTTGAAGGAGCAAAACACAGAACACAGTTAAGTTTTTATAGAAATCGAGATGAGAGGAAAATACATAGAATGTTGATTCTAGGTGGTTGCTGTAGTTCAAGACTTAAACATCCAGAAATCAAAATGGGAGCGCTGAGATCCTGGAAGTGAATCCTGAAAGATAAAGAGACATAGGAGACAGACTATGGCTACTTAAATAATATGCCAAGAGCCAGCAGTGTCACTCTTTCTGTAAAATAACCACACACACACAAAGATTATTCAAGTGAATGTCAAGCTAAAGACACAGGACAACTTTGTCTGGATCTTTTCTTGGATTCATATCTCTTGTTGAGTTCATACACATGTCCTCCCAAAAGAAAACATTCCTTGGAAATTTTAAATCAAGGCACTGAAGTAGAAAAAAGAGAAACCTAAAAACACTTTCTTGAAACAAACTGTTGTCATGTAAACAGATGGTCCTGTTTCTTTTTTCTTAATGCCAAATATTTGTAAAGTTAGCTCATATCTTTTTTTATATTTATTTCCATAGGCAGCATTAATTGAAGTAAGTTTGGTATACCTAGTTAGAAAAATCCCCCAACTTTCCATGATTTTCTTGCTTTCAGAGCTTTTGTCTTACTGAATTTATGGTTGTTCCAGCACAGATATTGTTTCATTAAAGCCACAAGTGGCTTCCTTATTACCAACTGTAATGAAAACATTTGTGTTCTTCTCTTAATTGCTTTGCACATTTGGTACCAGTAATACCTTTCTTCTACTTGACACCCCTTCCACTTTTCTTATAGGAAAAACTTTCCTTCCTGACTTTTCAGTTTTTCTGACATCACCTGGATACTCTTCCCTGCCTATCCCTTCAGTTGCCAGGGTTTTATTCTTGGGCCTTTACTCCTCTAACCTACATGTTATCTCTGAGCAATACCATCCACATTCACCGTTTTATATTTATGTAGCAATACCTCCAGCTTCCATCCATATACATTTTTATCTCTGTAACTGACTCCTTACATCCTTCCATAATTTCAATATCTAGTTGCCCCTGAAACATCTCCACTTGGGCCATCCCTTGGTGTTGCAACTCACTGTGTCCCACCAATAAACTCTGATCCTGCTTCTTTCTTTGTATTTCATCATTATTCTTTTTATGATCTGAGTCTTCCTATACCATCCACCCAAATAAAAAACCATAAATGAAAATACTGCCATAGTATCCTTTACTTTCTCGTTCAGTATACCCAATTATTCACTAAGCCCTATGCTTTATTCCCTGTTAATATCTTAGAGTCTCTCTTTTCCATTGAATGCCTTTGCCTTACTTCATACCACTATCATCTGTCACCAAGACTCTAATATACTATTTACCGATATCCCTGCACTCGGACATGTTCTTCTCAAAAATATTTCCCACATTTTAATCAGTGAGATCTTCTAAAATTGCAAAACTGAAGGTACCATTTTCCCTGACTGTAGCCCATCAGCGGCTACTCATTGCCGATTGGATATAGTCTAAGCTCCCCATATGGCACATATGATTTGTCCTCTGTCTAATTTTCCAACTTTATCTCCTGCCACTTCCCCTCATACTTTTACCCTCACTCATACCAAGATAACTACCAGGTCCCGAATATAATGGTATTTCATGCTTCTGTGTTATTTTCCACTTTACATTTACTTGGCCTTCTCCATTTTGTCTTTGTGGTAAATTCTGACCTGGTGAATTTCTAATCACTGGCTAACCCTTGCTAAAACAATGAGTCTTCCTTTCTCTCCCTCCTGAGCTTCTTTTGTGTCTTTTATTTATTTTATGAATCCACTCACTGAATTGTTTTAGAATTACCTTTACTAAAGTGATTATTTTTTTCCTTTTAAACTTGAGCTCCTTGAGGACAATGTCTGTGTTTTAGTAATCATTGTTCTCCTAACACCTGGTAAATCTTTGTCACATTGGCCAGTGAAGTTAAGGCACGTTTTTTTAAATTATTATTATTATTAGTAGTAGTATTTTAGATTTTTGTTTATTTGAGAGAGAGAGAATGAGCGAGTATGCACAAGTTGGGGAGAGAGGCATAAGCAGACTCCCTGGCTGAGCCGGGAGCCTAATGTGGGGCTTAATCCCAGGACCCCGGGATCATGACTTGAGTGGAAGGCAGACACTTAACCAACTGAGTCACCCAGGCACCCTTATGCTGTATTATTTTTAAAGGTGGTGCTTAAAGCAGAAATTGACCTAAAATAAAAATTTACCCATTCAGTTGCTACTTTGGAAATGAAATACGGCGCCTCAGTAAGCCCAACACAGCTAGTTTTCCCTTCATTGCTGGGACAGATGGTTGTTTCTTTGATTGTATACAAGGTAAAAAAGTTAGTATGAGAAAACCCTCTATCTTTAAATATAAGTAACATTGAACAAGATGAAATTCTTGTGTTGTAAAAAGTTCTTGGGAATGAAAATCAAGAGAATAGCATATTCACGTCCTCTACCTCAGGGGCACTTGGGAGTAAGCCCTCTCTGAAACGAAAAGCAAGAGAAATTCTGCCATCATTGGGAGGGTGAATAACTTGACCTTGAAGGTCCTTGCAGATTCTAGGAGCCTACTCTTCTATTTATAATAAATAACTCATTAACTCAAGGTAAAAAAAAAAAATCAGTGTTCATGGGCTTCTATACTGAAACAATATGGACATTCAAAGCAGCAGCAACATTCTATATTTACAGAACAATCGAGGAAAGTGAGTACAGAATTCCTACAATTTTAAGAACGTTAGAATCAATAATGGTACTTGGAACTCATCATTGGGAAAGAAAATTGCTAATGCAACAGGAGCAGAAGAAGAGAATGAGGATAAAAATGCAAAATGGTTGTGAAGAGCACAGAAAGGGAATCAAAGCAAATCATATTAGATGGCCCCATTCAGGGGGAGGTACTAGTAGGTACCTCTAGGGAGGAGAGCAGTCTTGGGCTCAAATCCTTGCTTTGCCAGTCCCATTTGTACAATAGTATCTCTAAAATAGGGATACTAATTCCTATCCCAGGAGAATTCAGTGTAATAGGGTTTGTAGAGCACTCAGCAGGGCTTGGTACATAATATATGTTTAGTAAATGGCAGCAGTGATTCATATTATCCTTGTAGTGAAATATAGGGTCTCAGTAATCTCATTGGCAATTCTGAGTTTTACAAGTATACAATTGGAGCCCATCCAGCTTTTTTTTTTCTTTGTGAAGGTGAAGTATCTAATAATGTGATTTTGAAAGAGGGTAGAGAATTTTAATTAATGAATTAATTTTTTTATGATATAAGATTCAGTTGCTAAGAGCATGATTTTAGAGAGAACTTCATTACACACACCTCAGTATTGGAGAGCCATTCTGTATGCTGGGGATAGAAGCACAACTTCATTTATGTGTTTACTCTGACTTGCTTTTTTTCTGGAGTTTCTCAGTGATGTTTTGACTAAATGTTTTGTTTATCTACTTTTGTTCAGTGAAGATTATACACCAAAGAAATGCTAAAATTTAAACCCCATATTTAATATTCTGGGTTTTTATTTTTTGTTTTTTGTTTTTTTTTGGTTCACTGATCCATGCATATGTGAGGTTTATATTGTAAAAATGACCCAAACCAAAATAATGCATCTCTGAAATCAAGTCTGAATTGTTGCTAGGGTTCAGCCTCATTAAAATGATTAAAGAATTATATTTGTAAGATATGGTCAGCCAAGATGCCTTTTTCTTTAAGGCTACTATTAAAATTAAGAATATGATTGTTGAGAGGCAGGGTAAGAACAAAGATGCTGGCATCAGGTAGAACTGGATTCAAATCTTAACACTGTAACATGTAAGATGTACAGCATTCGGCAAATTATGTAACTTCTCTTAACTCTAGTTTCCTTGGGTGTGACTTGAAAATAAGAGAATCTGTCTTCTAGGTGTGTTATGTAGAATTAACTGAAATAGTGTATAGAAAAGTATTGTGCCTATCACAGAGTAAATGACTGTCATGTCAACTCCCATGCTCCCATGCTTTCCATTTTGCCAGGTGGAGAAAGGAGCAGATGAGCGAAGATAGCCATTTTGAGGGACCATATAACAAAATGAAGTTTGTAAGTTTTTTTAAAAAGATGCAGAATTTCTAAAACAGACTTGATTTCCAATATTCTGTCAGGTATTGGGCTTTAATAACGCATCTAGTGTCGGGCTTGGGAAAATGTTCACTGACTAGTTTAAACCCTGTATGGAATTTAAATTTAGAAATTAATTAAATGAATATACAAATATATTATGTCACAGGACAATTGATAGGAATAATATATTGATATGAGAAATAAGATGGCAATTCCAGAGATGAGATTTGCTAGGATGGATCATTCCAATGAGTATGATGTGGGGGAAAGTGAGTAGAAGTGAAGCAAAAACTGGAATGAGTTTTTTGAGGAGTGAATGGATGTGAGGTTACAGATAGATATATGTGGTCTGTATTTATTCTCTCTGAGAACTCATTTTTGTTTTAGAAAGGTGATATGGGCAGTGACCTATTTCTATGCATTTATTTTTACAGAACCTACCACATATACTATTAAAAGCTTGGCAAATTGAGTGGCTGCTTCTATTCAAAGTCGGTGTGAGTCACGATTATCTCTATTGCTGTCTAACTCTAAAAGCTTGGAGAGTCAATAGGTTAACATTTAGGAATTTTCCATTTACTGACACTGATTCAATTCATTCTTGGTGGTAGTTTGGCATTTTTATTCATAGGCATTACTGGAAGCTTAAGACAAACTTAAAAAGAAAACAAAAACTACTAATTGAATCTAAAGTCATGTTGAAACCAAACTTAAAATATGGAGGAAAGCTGGTAATGATGACTCAGTCCTGAAGCTAAGTTAATGATTTAGTGATGGGTTTCAGAACTGCAGAAAAACTGAACATGCCTCAGCGTGCAAATACCTTTGGACAGCTTTCCACTGCCTGAAGAACTGCAGATAAGAACATTTTTGGCATGTTTGGGGAGTAATGGAAACTTCAGAATCACATGCTTTTAAACTGTGATATCACATCAATTATTTTCCTCATTACAGCTCCCCTCCTATGTGATGGTGTGAGCCTCTTGAATTCTTCAGGCTACCATGGCAGGAACCACAGCACCCCGCTTCCACCACGATGAGTCCTCCAAATCAACTGTTGTTGCCTAGTGCTTATGGCTGATGAAATACTTTCCTTGCCCTTCATCTTAGCCTGCTTACTGAATATCTATTCATCATTCAAGCCCTGGTTCCACCATCTCTTTCTTAGTCCTCTGACACAAAGGGAATTTTATATTAAGGAGGTCTCTTTTTATCATGTTTATTTAACTACCCACTATGCAAAAGTCATTTCCTTTTACAGTGAATTTATTTGTTGCTTGATTACACAGTGAGCTGTGGGTGGGTGTTTGGTGAAGAGATTCTGCTTTAAATGATTTCCTTTGTTGTTGTTGTTGATGTTTTCATAGAATGTCCCACTCATTTAAAAGAAGTTGTCCTACAGCCAGCACTAAAGCTGTCAGGACTTGTGGGAGTGCTAATTGGAGCCAATCAAACTTTAGCTGACCTGCTTCCACACTTAAATGACAAAGAGGAATTTCTCCTACTCTGTGAAGTAGAAAGGCTCAGCTCTGATACCTGGCCAAAGAGTCAGCCAAATTGGGGAACAGTTTGTCCTCGCCACTTGAAGCTATATACCTTCCTTATTAATTCATTGAAGAAAATAACATTTCTGATGTATTTTATTATTGAATAAGTGGCCAATAAATGAATTCTGACTTACAAGTAAGGAGCATCTAAGTTTAAAACTATTAATGGGGTAGAGTCCCATAAGGTAGAAAACATTTTTGGTCAAATTGAGAACCATTTCCAAAGTGATTAATCAGTTGCATTGTCAATTTTAATATTCAGTGCATTTATTCTCAGATATGTTCCTCATTTGAATAAGTGTAACGACAAATATTTCAAGATGAAACACATATGTAAGTATTAGAGAATGTTTGGAAGCATTGTAAGAGATCAGGAAGAGTCTACTTTTACGTTCTTGCAGATGTAGAGGTGGAAAAGTTTTCTCTTCTTTGCTTCTAGTTTCTTTGGCTGGTCTAATAATTAAATTAAATGGATATAAGACAGATTGACGGGAGAAAAGTAAACAAAATTTAGTAACATGGATACACGGGAGAGACCCCGAAAAACTGAGTAACTCCCAAATGTCCAAAGCCATCAAGTTAAATACTATTTTCAGCTAAAGACAGATGTTGAGGGTGGCAAGTCAGTTACGGGAGGCTTCCAGGGAAAGCACAGTAAAGAAAAGTAAGGCTGTTATACAGATTTAAGTCCAAGCTTTCTCCATTGATAATAGTTTCTAGAGATTTAGTTATCCTCCTCTTCCTAGTACAACCAGGGAGACAACCTTAAAAATCGAGATTTCCCCAATAAATGTAACTGTTTCTTACAAAAGGGTAACTTTTACTCAGTTTTCTGAGCTTCACCAGGGTCTTCTGTTTCTTTAAAATAACCAGCTTAAGATAACCAATATGCCAAAGAGATATATTTTTGGAGTGGTGTATTTTGCTCCCCTTCATAGGCATGTATTTTATTTTTGTATAACTTGACAAGGTTTATGTTTAAGGTAGTCAGGAACAGTTAGATGTTCTGATTTTTCCCTCAGTCACTGCATCCTGAAGAGTGAGTTTATTCATTAACTAAACAGATGAATTTGTGTGAATAAATCATTAACATGACACAAACAGATTATGAAGCTTGCTAATAGGGGAACAAAGACAGTATTGTAGGTATATGAAGTCAGATGGGGCTGTCAGAGGAGTCACCTCATAGAGGTGAAACTGCAGCTGAAGTCTGAGCAATGGGCAGAAGGAATAGAATTTTAGACCTTGGAAACAGTATGTGTGAAAGAGTCTGAAAAAGTGTGGAGTGTTCAAGGAATAAAACACCGGCGTGGCTAGTGAGGAATGGAACAGTCTCATTTGCAAAGAGCAAACGAGATAGGGGATGGAGAGGTGAGGGTAGTGTTAAGATTGTGGTATAATTTGCTCACTATGTACCCACTGAAATGAATAAGAAAGCTGCATAAAATGATGGAAATAATGTGCTTATCTCTCTTCCACTTAATAAATATGATCTTACCTTCTCCGAGTTAGCCAGAGTCACCATGCAGTGTGGGGTGTGGGATTATCATTATCACAGATGAAAGTAAAAACAAATAAGAAGCCAGACTTTAATATAAGCATACCTTGGAGATATTTCAGGTTCTGTTCCAGAATACTGCAATAAAGTGAATATTGCATTAAAGCAAGTCAAATGAATTTTTTGGTTTCCCAGTGCATAATCAGGTTATATTTAGGGGCGCCTGGGTGGCTCAGTTGGTTAAGCATCTGACTCTGGCTCAGGTCATGATCCCAGGGTCCTGGGAGCCTGCTGCTCCCTCTGCTTGTGCTCGCTTGTGTGCTCTCTGTCAAATAAATAAACAAAATATTTAAAAAAATAGAAAAAATAAATAAAAAATACTTTATTGCTAAAAAATGCTAACCATCATCTAAGCTTTCAGCAAGTAGTTAAGAAACAAAATTTAACTGAGTAAATTTGAGGCTCCAGTTCGCTTTATTAAGAGATTCATGAATGGGGCAGCATCCCATCAAGCAAGTACAGGGGAGCTCCGAGGAGTTGTACAAAATGAAAGGTTTCTGGAAGTTGAGTTTGATAAGTTCTTTATAGATTTTGGATAACTGGGTGATGGGCATTAGGGAGGACCCGTGATATAATGAGCACTGGGTGTTATATGCAACTGATGAATCACTAAATTCTACGTTGGAAACTAATAAAAAAAAAAAGAAAAGGAAGGTTCTTGTAGGAAGGAGGGTGGGGCAAAGAAGTTATTAGCAAAAGAAAAGAAAGGATTGTTTCAGGCAAGGTCACTTTCCCTTAACGGGAAGAGCAGGGGTTCTCATCCTGCAGATTACTCATCTTTCTTTGGGGCATGGAGAACGCCCAGGTGACAGATTACCTCCTTTGTGCTGATAAGACAGTTTCTGACTAACCTGTTAAGACTACATTTCTGGGGGAGGTTGAAGCTTAGGTTAGGTATTAAACCCAGTTTTGATGACTTGGCCTAGAATAAGTGACTCCATCCTGGGCCTGTGGTTTTCTTAACAGAGTAATAATAGTTTTGCTGATGGAGGGTCTTGCCTCAGTACTGATGGCTCTGACTGAGTACATGGGGGTAGGTTAGCTAAAGTTTGGGGTAGCTGTGGCAATTTCTTAAAATAGGACAACAGTGAAGTTTGCTGCATTGATTGAGTCTTCCTTTTGCAAGTGATTTCTCTGTAGCATGCAATGCTGTTTGATAGCATTTTATCCACAGAACTTCTTTCAAAACTGGAGTCAGTCTTCTCCAGCTCTATCACTGCTCTATCATCTAAGTTACCTAATATTTAAAATCCTTTCTTGTCATTTCAACAATCTGCACAGCATCTTCACCAGGAGTAGATTCTATCTCAAGAAGCTGCTTTCTTTGCTCATCCATAAGAAGCAACTGCTAAAAAAAAAAAAGAAGCAACTGCTCATTCGCTAAAATTTTATCATGAGATTAGGACAATTCAATCACATCTTCAGGCTCCACTTCTTTTTTTTTTAAACATTTTTTATTCAAATTCAATAAATTAACATACAATGTATTATTGGTTGGACAGGTACGGGCCTGTGATTCATCAGTCTTGTATCAGACTACACTTGTAATTCTTCTTCTCTGGAATTCTGGAATTACACTTGTAATTCCAAGGAGAGAGACAGAGTAGGGGGAATGGCCAGTCAGTGAAGCAGTCGGAACACACACATTTATCCATTAAGCTTACAGTGGGGAGCATGAAAGCTTAGAGTGAAAGCTTACAGCAGAGGATTTTCCCAGTGACTTAGTGAGCTTAGCTCACTTAGTCTTAGCTACAATAGAATAAAAATGGTGGTACGGCATGTCCAGTCCCAAGCCTTCCTCAGTGCCTGTGTAGGATGGAGGGCTCAGGAAGTCCTGCTGAGTTGGGAAGTTTATCAGCCATGAGCCCGCCATCCCCATAGTAAGGGGTCAGGGAATCCTACACAGAAGCCAAGAGTTAAGAACCTCAGCAGAGATCCAGATGAAGGATGTAATGTACACTTGAGGGTCCTGTACCACCAGTGAAGGCTGAGATTGAGCTTAAGGAGAAAAGGATGACCATAGTTCCCAGATTGAGCCTACTGAACAAAACAGCCATAGATTTCCACAGTAGATGTCTTCAGGGAGCCAAGTGATCGGACAGACAAGGGACATGATTGCAGAGACCAGAGAAAACAAAGGAGTGCAGGGACTTGCAGGTTTGGGTTTGAGGCCATCTTTATTTCTGACACTATAGGATCATAGAAACCTACCTCCTTATAAGGTCAGATGCCTCCTTGAAGGAAAACAGTGGGTTGGAGGAAATATGAAAGCCTGAGCACTTACCAGATATGACTAAGTTTTTAGAAAAAGAACATACAAAAAGATGATGAGATAGCACTAATAGGCACTTTGTTTGTGTGTTCATTCATTCGATGAATAGCCATTGAATGTCTCTTATATACCATGCACTAGGAATACAACCGACACTAATTCCTGTCTTCCTGCAGTTTACATTCCAGTGACGGTAGTGCCAAAGTGAAGCTATAGAAAAAAAGAAAAGAGCTTAATTAGAAAAACTAGAGATAGTACAATTTATTTTCACATTTGAATAGCCATGAGTTATATTTTTAAACCCACAACAATGGGGATGAAAAGTATTCTGGTGGTATGCATAGCCTCATTGTGGTTAAGAAAAGCTAAAAATAACTACAGAGCTTATTCTTGTTTGGACACCAAGTTTAAATAACTTGAAATGTTACCGCAGGGTCAGTCATAGAGTCACAAAAATTTGGAGCTGGAAAGGATCTTCAAGGTCATGAGGCCGACTTTTTATATATATATATATATATATATATATATATATTTAAATTATTTATTTATTTGACAGAGAGAGAGAGAGAGAGCACACAAGCAGAGGGAGCGGCAGAGGGAGAGGGAGAAGCAGGCTCCCTGCTGAGCAGGAAACCTGACCCCAGGACCCTGACCTGAGCCATAGGCAGACACTTCACCGACTGAGCCACTCAGGCGCCCCATGAGGCCCAACTTCTTAGTTTGATTGCTAAGGAAACAGACATGCTGGGAGTTGAGAAAATTGCCACTAGAGCTGGGATGTAAATATATGTGCCTTGACATTAGTCCAGGGCTCTTTAAATAGAACACTGCTTCCACTTGAATCTTAGGAGAACATATTCACTGATTATTTCACTTTGATATCAAGAGGTCCCCTCTAGGGCTGGCTCTTATAAGTATTGGGAACACGATGGGCAATGCAGTGATAGTTCAGTAGGGTAGAGGATTAGGAGAACAGATACTCATTAGAGTGGTTAGTTGCTCTTTCTCTTGCTCCATAGAATGTGAAATATAGCCCAGAAAGAACCCAAGCAACCTCAGTGGCAGAGTCCCCACCAAGGTGACAACCTACTCAGTAGGGGTAAAACCTTAGGTTCAAGAATGAGACATCTGAATTCAAATCCCAGCTGTACCACCTATGAACTAGCTTTGTAATCAGTTGTGAAATATGTAGCAAGAAATTTGTTATAAAATATGGATGAAATGCTGAAGGTTACGAATGACTTACCTTGAAAGGATACATTAGATTTAGAGTTATCTCTATGATGCCAGTCTTATGCACTTATACACAATAGTTTTTTTGTCTAGTGGTAAAGGGGCAGAGCTCTGGTTGGTACATTAAAAAGGAATAGTTTACACCCTTCTATTTATCTCATGGTAGAGTTGACCAAGTGGTGTTCCACTTTACTGACACAGCATTTACACATCAAATGAAAATTATGGCAGCGCCTGCATTTTACTTTTCTTGGTTTTATCAAAATTTAGGCACTTTTCTGGTAGAGTATCATATACCCATTTTATCTTTCATGTATAATGTGTCAAAAAAATAAGATTGAGAACTACTGAACTGGAGATCAGGTATATCGCACTCAGGAAGGACTAGCACTAAACTTGATGGAAGGTGGAGAGGCAGGAGTGAAAGAAATGGGTTTTTTCTTTTTCTGAAAAAATTTAAATGATATCATATGTATACAGTGGTAAAACCTAAAATGGCACTTGATCCTTTCTTTCTTGCATTTCCTTCCCACTTCTCCACTTAATCTAAAACTCACTTAAATACATAACTTGTGACATTGTGTTTAATTAAACTGTGTGGAAAAAAAAAACATACACTTTGTCTCAGGCTGATATTTGGCCAGACTTAAGAGGTAAAATGATAACCTATAGATAAATTCATAATCAGTTCTTGGGTTGTCATTAATATTACATGATTTTTCTACCACTGCATGCTTTTTGGCACTTACATATAACAAGCAGAGCCATAGAACAGAGTAGTACAATGGAAAAAAAAAATAAGAGAAAGTAAAGCTTACCTATTTTCCAAGATGCTTGAAACAAAATACCATGACACACTTAGTATTCACTTGATTGGGAAAGTCATGGAGCTGATCTATGTTTTTTGTCATATACCATAACTTATGTTGGATACATTGATGTGTTTCAACTGAACATTTTAACAAATTAATTTAAGAATATTTATTAAGCACCTGTTTTGACAGTCTCTAACAGTGCTGAGTGGGGGAAGGTGTATGTGTGTGTGTGTGTGTGTGAGAGAGAGAGAGAGAGAGAGATAGAGAGAGAGAGAGAGAAACCACGTGTGAGAGCAGGGAGTGCTCCTGAAAGTGTTAGGCAAGGTCATACTGAAAGAGAGTTTACCATAATAGGAAAAATATAAACACCATTTCTGATCCCCACTCCCAGGAAAAAAACTATTCATAATAAATTGTATTTAGTTTATTTTATAAGAGAGTTGGCCTGGTTATTTATACAATAAATTTTAGCACTTTACACAGTACAATTGTGTTAATTTAAGGAATATATTTTTGTAATTTAAGTAACAATAGTGGAGTTCTTTTATCTTATTGAATAGTACATTAAAGTTGAATAAGTTAATAAAGCAAACTTTTCTCCCCAATGTTAAATTTAAATGCTCTTTGATAAAAAGTTTACAAAAACATTTACGAAATACATATTTTTCTTTGTGCCAGGTGAATATTTAACTTCCTGGTATTTTCTTATGACTTTTTAGGTTCTAAGATTGGGTTTAAATATGGTGCTTGATATATATGGGAATCTAAGCTTTCTACCTTAAATACTAAAGAGCAAAAGGAATATAAACTTAGTGCAAAGCAAAAATATTATTTTTCTATAATTAATTTAACAACTTTCAGATTCTGCAGTTGATAATCAAGCCTTTGAGCCTCAAGTTAGATTTTATATTTGGCTTGTCATTGGAGCTGTACCTTGGCTAGAAGTTTACTAGTGTTTGTGTTGTGTTCCTTCTATCCTGTAAGTGAAGAAATCCTCTCACCTTTCTAATTCAAAAGTCAACAAAATAAAAGTTAATTTTTAAAAGTCGATGAGCTTATTATTCTCTTGGGTTGTCCCTCAGGAGTATTTATAATAAACTAATAGTAATATAGATAAACCATGAGTTTACTCCACCCATAAGTTGATCCATCAGTTGACTGCCACCCATAAATGCAAAAATCCTTCTAGAAGACCCGTGCAGCATGTTATTTCTCCAATCCAAGTACTAACCAGGCCTGACCCTGCTTAGCTTCCGAGATCAGATGAGATCGGGCGCATTCAGGGTGGTATGGCCGTAGACCAGCATGTTATTTCTTATGTACCTTCCTATATAAAGAAAGCCAAAGCATATGGTTATAATAATGCATTTATTCCAAAGGTCTTCATATCAGTTTGCATATAGATGGTCTCCAGATTTAACTGCAGTATTGCACTCATGTCAATTTATGATTGGATGCTTAGTGATGGTGAAGAGAACACTGATTTAGATGTCATTAAATGAATATATAATATCTACAGAGATACATACAATATAAAATTATCTTTTTATTTATAACTTTTTACTTACAGCTTTACATAATAAATGTGTATTTTTGGAATATTAGGCATCATAACTTCTATGCTAGTTCCTTAGCAAGAAGCAAACTAATCCTATTTAGAAATAGCACGATGGTACCATTAAAGCTGGAAAAGAACATAGAATTCAATGAATGTCATAACCTCATTTTATAAATCCAAAAACTGGGTCTCAGATAGGTCAAGAATTTTTCCAACAATGGCCAAGCATTTTCATGATAGAACTAGGATTAGAACCCACTTATTATGTTTAGTTCAATCCTGTCTCAGAATGATGTCATTAGAAAAATGAAAAAAAAAAAAAGGTATGGATTAGAACTGTGCTTGATATAATCAGTGATTTCTTTGTAATTCTCTTCTTCTTTGTCTTTCCTCTGAGAGGGAAATAAAAATGTATTCTTGCTCCTGTGGAGGTTTTTGTAGAGTGCTAAGAACTACAGATTGCAACCACATAGGTCATATCCTCCTCTGTGTCATTCGACCCTTATTTGATCATTCAACTAAAGGCATGAGTGTTTCTCAATTTCCCCTGCCTTTATCACATGTATATTTTGAAAACATTTTAATCATGCTTTGAGATGGTTTGTTTTATTACATACCAAACTTCTGGCCTGGAATCTCATGACACTATTGATTGAGGAGGAATTTTGTTAGTGATTCAGATATAGGAATGTCTGTCTCCAAAATATGTTATATTAAAATGTGAAGGTTCATCTTATCTGTAACTAGAACTAGAGTTCCTGCAGTGTGAGTCTAAGTCTTCCAAGTAAAACAGTTTTTAATGTCATTTATTTTCAACTGTTTACAACTTCCCTCCAATACATACATTTCTATCTTTTTATTTTTGAAATTCAAATTTGATCATATAGTGTAAAAACCTTACGTTCCAAGGGAGTTTTGGGGACTTGGAAAAAAAAAAAGTGTGTGTATGTGTTTTCATATCTTTTTTGCGGTGTCTCCACTAAGTTGGAAAGTCACTCTGGGTACAGACATCTGGGTACAATGTTGCTGATAGAATTGAGCAATTTTTGTTTTTCTAACTTTTGTAGCTCTGGCCAGCTTCACATGGGCTTCTATCAGTTGAAATGATATCTTTGACTTTAGCCAAGTGTAGGTTACTGGGTTATGAGTGCCAAAAATCTTGAGTGGTCTCCACACTCCATCCACTGTGGATAAAAGCAATATTATAAAATAATTATAATCTTTTGAAGCAGAGCCAGCCACACAGCCTGAGCCCATCTTCCTTCAATAATTTGTATACAGTTCCTATTTTAACGGAACAAACTTTCAGAGGGTACTCACATGGGACTGCTGAACCAGCTGTTCAACTTTTATTTTGAAGAAAAAAGTTGAGCCTCAGAACAGGCTGTTTTAAAGACAGGGAGGGACTTAGCTTTTCCGAGCTTGACCAGCATGTGGAAGGAGTGCTCTCATGGCTCCAAGAACTCAGGGAGCTCCTACCTGGGTGCCACTAGGGTAGGAAGTTTTCTGTTTGTTTTGTTCTGTTTCCGAGGGTCCTGTGCACTTCTCTTGCCTGGATCACCGTGACTGGTGGTGGTTTCTGCACACCCTGCTCTGTGGGGGAGTGCCCCAACGTGCCTGTCTTATGTGGCCTCTATGGACACACTGCTTAGCTGGCAGAGAGCAGGGAAGTTTTCTCCCAGCACCCAAAAAGAGAAAGAGGAAACTACTTTTTCCTTCTGGGCTCCTTGCAGCACAATAGACCAGGATAAGCTTCCACATTCTCTCCCTGGATTTCTGGAGTGGTTTCCAGGAAGAAGTTAAACTTTTACCTTTAAATGGATGACCATGTCACAATCAGGAAGAAACATCTCCAAAGACCCATCTTTAGGTAAGTAATGCTACATCCCAGTTGGCTCCAGGGCTATCAGGAAAAATAATTTCTTTCCCTTATCCTTAACTTGGAAATTCTGGCACTAAGTTCCAGCAAAGTAATAGAGTGTGTCTAAAGTTTAACTTCATGCATACCTAAGGAGTCCTTTTATTTTCTATTTTCTGAAGCTGTGCACAAGCTCTTATCAACTCCTCAAAATATATTTTAAAAGCAAATTAGCTATTCAGGCACATGAATGACATAGCACTGGAAAAAACTTCTAAAACATTATGCAATTCCTCACTGTTTCCAATGGTTGCACAGCCCTCTAAATTGGAAATACTGTCCTTGGTTATTTCAACTGATTACACTCAGAGATAGTGTTTCAGCGCAGCAAATGCTATACCTTTTTGCAGTAGTGTGTGGGAAGACAAATGTGAATTTGATGGCTATATACTAAGGTATATATATTTACAGCTAGTTCAGAAGTATCTTCCTGCAGTTTAGGAAACAAAAGGACAACAGGAAAAATTTTACATTATGGTGAAATCTGTGGCCCGAAAAATGTAGATACAGTATAATAGATTGAGTTAAGGTTTTATTTTTTTTGGCGGGGGGCTCGCTCTTTCTCTTGAGAACAGGAATTTCTTCATTGACTCTCTAACTCTTGATTCTTTAGTTACTTATGTACTTTAGAAATCAGAATTGGGAATTACGACTTTTAAAGAGGCTAGAAAATCAACACAGTTTCTGCCTTGTAAGACAGAAGATCTTAAAAAAGGAAGTAATTTTATATTAATTTTGTGCTTCCCAGCAAATAATATCCTAAACAAAGCAGAGATACTACATGCTAGCAAAACTAGACATTAAAGTCAAGTTGCAGTCACTGGTTGTTGATTTAGAATTAACTATAGGATAATAGAAGTTTATGGATGAAATTCCTGGCATTCTCTGGTTGTCACATAATGAGTAAGAATGGGCCTCAAGGCATATGTTTTAGGTATGGATTAAGCCTTGTTACAGTATTATAAGTAGCAACAATATACTTTTGTAATGCTTAGAACAAAATGCTAGCTCAAATCTGTTTTATAGCCCTCTTAAAAATAAATCATATTGGGACGCCTGGGTGGATCATTCGGTTAAGCGTCTGCCTTCGGCTCAGGTCATGATCCCAGGGTCCTGGGATGGAGCTCCGCCTGCTCAGCGGGGAGCCTGCTTGTACGTCTCTCCCTCTGTCCCCTCCCACCACACCCACCCCACTTGTGCTCTCTCTCAAATAAATACATCTTAAAAAAAATCATATATAAATCTGTACCTGTGGATTTAATATCATAATCTGTGTCTATATTTTATGCAGTGTTGGCAATAAATAACCAAAAATCCAAAATGACCCCCGAATGTGTATTCACCTGCCATAATTCCTATGTAATTAATTTCTGTCTTCTCCCAAGTGCATGTGTGACTTCAAAAAGATATGATAGTAGCACAGATGATTCCAAACTCAACCCCAGTGAGGCACCATTAGAAGAGGGAACCTGTGCAAATTCAAGAAGCCAAGATTGTGTTGGATAAAATCAGATCCACTTGGCCAGTATCTTTAGTATGTTACCCCATTGGGAAGCTGTTGGCGATTGAAGCAGGTGGTCCTTCTCCACTGGTTTATGGCGAATCCATAACCCGTCCTGATGAATTGTATGCTAAGGTGCCACTCACAGGGAAATTGCAACTCATCCATGCTTCTGTTCTTTTTCGTATAAAGTAACTGAGATTCTTTGCCCAAATAATTAGAATACAATTTGGTAAATTCAAGTGATTTACTTCATGATCCTGGTGACCTAGAAGAGAAAACATAGCTGCCAAAGAGGACATACTTTCACTCAGGCAACTGTTTCTTTTTTTTTTTTTTAAAGATCTTATTTATTTATTTGAGTGAGAGAGAATGAGAGATAGAGAGCACGAGAGGGAAGAGGGTCAGAGGGAGAAGCAGACTCCCCGCCGAGCAGGGAGCCCGATGTGGGACTCGATCCCGGGACTCCAGGATCATGACCTGAGCCGAAGGCAGTCGCTTAACCAACTGAGCCACCCAGGCACCCAGGCAACTGTTTCAAGCAAGTATACACATGGTCCCTGACTGAAAACAGTTTAAGGCCAGATGTGGGGTTGGGATTAATGGGTCAGTTGGCACATTGATAGATGGCTTTGCTTTTATCAGGATATGATTTTTGTGAGGGAAAAGGGAGGTAGAGAGTATCTTAATAAAGCATTCAAATGACTAGACATAATTCCTCAGATAAAGTGTTGGGCTATATTTCGGTAAAACACAGCATTGACTTTCTGATAGCTAGTTGTACTTTTGGGCAAGTTGGGAAGTGGTTTAAGATTGCTTTTGGCATCTTATGCCCTTATCCGATGCTCTACTTCATTTTCTTTTTTGGTCTACTTTCTCTGGTTCCTTGTCTTCTTGGGCTATTACTTACTGGATTGTCCACCTCTCACACTGAGACATCTTTCTCAAGCCTGCCTTTCTGTTCAGAGAGCCATGTACCAGACTTTCCTTCTCAGTATGTACTTGTTCACACCCTACTTCCTAAGGGATTTGCATACTAGTTCTCAATCCACTTGGTAAAAAATCAGTGCTAGACTGTTTTGTATGTGTTAGTCACAAGTTTAACAGAAATTTTGTGAAAATAATATTTTGACTGTTTATAAATAATTCACTTAAAATTTTAGTCATTAAGAGAGGATCAGTCTGGGATTTTGGGGGAAATATCTGACATACTGACACCATTCAAGTTTTTATATACAGACTACTTTCTCCTGCAACTGAACCAAGAGCTTTAATTCAATTCACCTGGCCTTCTCTGATTGATTATAAGTGTCCAGAATCTGGACTACTGCACTGGGGAGGTCTGACATGATAAAGAAAAACCGTGTCTGCCTTCACATGACATATCATCTAATATACACCTAGATAACTATGGCACAGGCAGATGATGGGTGCCAAAAAGGAGATGACAATGTCCTGGGAAATTATAATGAGACAGATTTCAGTGATGACTAATTCTGACACCTACGTGGATTGAGAGAGATAAACAAGATTCTTTAATTTTTGAAACTGAATAGACATCGATTTTTAATTAGCATAATCTCCCTAAATTTCAGACAAGAAAAATCACCCGTCAATGTATAAAAAGTTAGTTGAGAGGCTTTAGAGTAGACAGTGGATGTTGAAATTCCATGGCTGGATATGATATCAGGAAGAATCTGAGAAATCTTACATATTCTTTAGATTCTGCCTCTAAAAATGTCTGTGTCTCCTACAATGATGATTCCTGAATCATCTCACATAGGTTAGCAAATCTATGTTTTAAAAGTCTTTTGTGGAATTTTTAGGTATATATTTTCACACCAGGTCTGTGAGAAAAGGAAAAGGCAAAGGTGTTTTGTTTTTGTTTTTGTTTTTATGGCCAAGGTGGGAGTTTACATGATCTCTATTATGCATGTCAGGTGGAACTTGGGATCAGTGAGACTGACTATTCAGCCCTGAGAATATATAAATGGTGCATCTGAAACCTACTTTGAGGTTTTTGCCTGAGCTGCCTGCAGCTCAGAATTGTATATAAAAATGATGATTCTCCCTTTACTCAAGATAACTTCTTTAGGTTTTATAATTTTCCAGGAAGGAAACACTATGACAAAATATATATTAATGTGTTTTAAATCAACAACACTAAGTTTGGGGACATCTGGGTGGCTCAGTCGGTTAAGCGTCTGCCTTTGGCTCAGGTCATGAGGTCCTGGGATCGAGTCCCATATCGGGCTCCTTGCTCAGTAGGGAGCCTGCTTCTCCCTCTCCCTGCTGTTCCCCTGCTTGTGCTCTCTCTCTCTGACAAATAAATAATAAATCTTAAAAAAAAAAACACTAAGTTTGTCCCTCAGCACATAGAAAATAAAATTACATAGAACCTTAAAATCCAAGATGTGAATAAACACTTGACATGAAAGACCTCCCCCCAAAAAAGAAACAGTTTTTTAGGCTTTTGAAAACCTCTTTTTCGGGGCACCTGGGTGGCTCAGTCATTAAGCGTCTGCCTTTGGCTCAGGTCATGATCTTGGGGTCCTGGGATCGAGCCCCACGTCAGACTCTCTGCTCAGCGGGAAGCCTGCTTCTCCCTCTCCCACTCCCCTTGCTTGTGTTCCTTCTCTCGCTGTGTCTCTCTCTGTCAAATAAATAAAATCTTTAAAATAAATAAATAAATAAATAAAAACCTCTTTTTCTGTGTTACCACAGAGTTTTCTCTCTGGTAATCATAACTGATCTCTTTGTATAAATAGATTCTTTAAATCCATTTCAAATGAATTACCTTTATATAACTTCAGTAAGACAGTTGCTGAAGACACTTCCATCTTATTGCATATTCATCTTGCTTAATAAACTTTCTATATTCCCATGGGATAAATAAACATTTAACTTTGATATCAAGAAAAATCTGTTTCTCCTAATAAAGTACATCAGTGGGAATATTTCTTATCTGAATTTCATTGTCATGAAGTTTAAGTCTAGGTTTCTGTTATTATCAACTCCTCCTATTTGATTTGATATTTTATCAAATTCTATTATATGTGCATTGTTTTCCATTTGTTGCTTCAAATTCTTTCTAGGAGTAGGTAAGGAAAAAAAATGAACTAAAAAAATAAATTGAAACTTTCCTCACATGTTAAGCCTTATTTTGTGTTCTTTGACGCCAGCAGCCTATTGAACCTCTTCTGTGCTCAAAATGGGTAAGTTATTTTTGTGGTGGCTTTCCATTAGAAGTAACACTAAAAAGCCACAAAAGAAATCATGCAAATAGTTGTTCATCAGCCCTAGATTTGAGAACTGGTCTATGCATCCAGGATCGGAGACATTAAAGTGCAAGTCAGATTGCTGCCAGGACCTCAGACTAATGAAAATCATGTTGAGATCTTCACAGCATTTAGAACATGCTGTTTCGTCCCTTTATGCCTTTTCAAAAGTCTTATTTTTACAAGTATCTGTTAGCGGAGGAATTCTGAGTGTGCTTTTGGCAGGCATATTCTCTTCACATGAAGATGGAGAAAGCAGGAGGATGATATAAGAAAGCACAGGAAAAGACAGACAGATCCTAATTTTCTTTGTGGACCTAATGGGCATGGTTAGTAAACTATTGCTGCGTCTGATTTCTAATTTCAAGGGTGTGATCTATGCTTTATAGAAGAATAGCATAAAATATCTGTTACATATTTAAAATCATACACCTTTTGGGATGTAGTCATTTTTAGCTATTTCCACATAACTCAGTGTATGAACATCAGTGTTATAGCTAAACCAGAAGTTGCTAGTATGCAGGGGCTGCACTGCATTTCAGATTTTTACATGTTCACAAGGTGGGACACCTGACTGCTGATTTATGGTAGTTTTCTAGGTAAAATGTCTGGATAGTATTCAATTATTCAGATATTTCAAACCCATTTCCTTCAGTGTTTTGGGAATAACAAAAAACCTGAACACATATAAAATAGAAAGTCACTTCAAAATTTAAAGAAATAATAATACATGGTTGGACATTGATATTTTTGTCTCGTAAATATTTAAGTATGTATGATATTCTGTGATTTAATCCTCTTTTTAACACCTCCCTCTCACAGAAACACATATTTTAGACAGGAATATATTTAGTACAAGTCATCAGAGTGAAAAGTAATTACATAGAAAAAAAATTAAGTGTGAGCTGGTGAAGTTGTATATGTAAAATACCTTTTTTACGCAATGAATTTCCTCATAGGAAAAAGCTCTGTGTAGTTTTATTATATTTTGAAATCCAAAATATAATAAAATTCTGTATTTATGAAAATGTTTTAACGGTTTTTGGTTCTAAGACAAAAGTGATTGTGAATTTGTTTTCTAAAAAAAAGAGAAAAAAATGAATTTTCCTGCAATAGATACATAGTTACATACTGGAAATTTAATTTCATAGTTTCTTTTTTTTTAAGATTTTATTTATTCATTTGACAGAGAGAGACAGTGAGAGAGGGAACACAAGCAGGGGGAGTGGGAGAGGGAGAAGCAGGCTTCCCGCGGAGCAGGGAGCCTGATGCGGGGCTCGATCCCAGAACCCCAGGATCATGACCTGAGCCGAAGGCAGACTTTTAATGACTGAGCCACCCAGGCGCCCCATAGTTGTTTTTTTGTTTTGTTTTGTTTTTTATAAATGATGACTTTTATGTGACAGTTAACAGGAAAAAAAATTATGTTTAAGTTATTCTCCCCTTGCTATGAAAGTGAAAAATACTTCTGGAAAAATAGACACAGTGAAATGAGTTTAACATTTATGATGCTGTCAGGCACAATGTTAGTTAATAGAAGAACAATTCTATTTTATAACGGATATTTATTAAAAATTAGTTTTTCATTGTTTAGGTCAGGATATTTTTGCTGCTGGTCAAAGGTCATTATATGACTCATAAGGCAAGGAACAGACTCAAATTGCTCTTTAAAGTGGACTACAAAGGGACACCTGGGTGGCTCAGTCAGATAAACATCTGCCTTCGGTTCAGGTCATGGTCCCAGTGTCCTGGGATCGAGTTTCGCATCGGGCTCCCTGCTCGGCGGGGAGCCTGCTTCTCCTTCTCCTATTCCCCCTGCTTGTTCTCTCTCTCTCTCTCTGACAGATAAATAAACAAAATCTTTAAAAAAATAAAATGGACTACAAAGATCAAAGCAAGACAGCAAACACCTAAGAATGTAAGACATAGGGTAATGTTTATCTTGCAAAAGTTATCAGACAGAACTGTGCCTTTTATTTTTCCAGCTGTGATAAAAGTAGCTCTAATTTTTAAGTGGTCATCACAAATAGATAAGCCATAATTTGTCATACACTTTAAAGTCAGGCAGCAAGTAATTAACTCCTGCCCTGTATTATTTCATCCACAGTCAAGCAAATTTAAGCTATTTTCCAATAAACTTACCATCACCACCAGCAGTAGCAGCAGTAGGTATTAATGTTAATATTAAGAACTGCTGTTTATTGAAATCTTAGTGTATTTTTAATCATTTACAGACATATAATTCCTTAAAGAAGTAGTAAATCCATAATTAATAATTTTGGGTATGGATCCAGGAACAGAGAATAGATTAAAACACAGAAAAATGTCTCTTTCTCTCAGGAGCTACACAAATCTTGTTTTCTAAGCTAGAGTAGCTTGGTGATAATTGTGTTTGTCTTGGCCATTGGCATGATTTAGAAATGGCTTTTGTAATGTTTGAAATGAGGAAAATCAAGATTATGCAGGTAAAATGACCTACTGGATAATTTAATGGTTTTATACCACCTGGAAACTTTTATATTTGGAATAATCAGTCTATTACATAGAGTGTTTAGGTTAAAAGCAGTGAAAAAGAATAAGATTAAGGTGACCTATAGGTTTGTAG
The DNA here is from genome assembly GCF_037043125.1 of Eumetopias jubatus. Lineage (NCBI taxonomy): Eukaryota > Metazoa > Chordata > Mammalia > Carnivora > Otariidae > Eumetopias > Eumetopias jubatus. The sequence goes on from NW_028274809.1 coordinate 51,179,405, forward strand.
AGATTGAATAAGTTTAAAGAGGTCTGTAGTATTTATAAACCGTATCTCTTCAGTTCTATGACTAGACATGACATAATTTTGATAGTTCTCATGGGAAAGCTTCCGTTTATTTATGTATTTGATTAAGGCCACTTGGACATCCAACATTTCCTGAATTGGAACTGCTGGAAGTGAATGGGGCAGTCACAGTGCATTTGAAGAACAGAAGATAAAACTTTCAGATTTGTTATCTTCATAACATCCCAAGCCTGCTCCATTAAAGCCATGTGTTTTTGTTTTTGTTTTGTTTTTATGTAGAAACACTAATTCTGTGTCAAATTGGTGACCATTTTTAGTGCTTTGGTCACTCCAGCCTTTAGCATCTTAGGATGTTATTTTTAGAGGAGTTGTTTGTTAAAATGGGTATTTAAATATTAATTATAGATTTATTAACCAGTTGTTTATAAGCATTGAATGTCAAAGGCCTTTATTATGAAAATCACTGCTTCAGGTTTAAAAATATTACTATTTAATTTGACATTTTCAAGGATCAAAGAGCTTGGAACAAATTGTTTAGAGACCAGTGTGATGAAAAACAGCATGTTTGTATCTTTAATAATATAAACGTGGCAATTTTTGAGTCCTAATTGAGGAAGAAAAGGAAAATCCCACTAGGTCAAAGTCATTTTTAAATTATACCATTAAATTAAAATTTGGATGGAAGTAGGGACATGTGATAATCTGGGACCACCTGTTTGTTAGATATCACACCTAATGAAGATTCCAAATACTTATAGTTATTCCAGTGGTGATGTCTTTGTGGAACAACATGAAATAGAAAAAAGAGACTCTTGCAAATTTCTGTGCCCACTAATTAAGCATGTGCTGCTCCGTTCAGCTGCATCTAATTTTTTCTAACTCTGAGATCCCGTATCATTTTATCTAGATTTTTTTTTACTGTACGTATCACTTCATTCTATTATAATTACTTGAGTAAGAGGATCAACCCTCCTAAAAAGTTTTTAAGATTTCTGAGGCTAGAATCAATATTGAATTGTATTTCCCATAACTTTTGGTGGAACATGTGTCACAAGTAAGCACTTAACATAGTCTTCAAAAAGAGACTAAGTCAGTATTGTAAATGTGTGAAATAGGAGGTGGAGGGAACTATGGTAGATGGGAAATGAAACCATTTAGTTTCACATTTTTGAAAACAGTGAAAGACTGGGGCACCTGGGTGGCTAAGTTGGCTGGGCATTCGACTTTTCGTTTTGGCTCAGGTTGTGATCTCATGAGTCATGGGATGGAGCCCAAGAGCCCCAAAATGGCTCCACACTCAGCCAGCGGGGAGTCTGCTTCAAAGATTTTGTCCCTCTGCCCCTCCCCTTGCTCGTGCACACATGTGCTTGTGCTCTCTCTCTCTCAAATAAATAAATAAATAAATAAATAAATAAATAAATAAATCTTTATTAAAAAAATCAAAAGAGTGAAAGACTAAACAAAATCCATCTACAGACTGCTAGCTGGTGACCCTTGAAATGAATGAATGATAGGGTGAATAATTTGTTTAGTTAGGTCTACATAATGGCAATCCATTTGCAGGGTAAATCATGGCCCTAAGTCTTTGCTAAAAATTCTGGCAGCCATATCACAGAGGATTGCTAGAGGGATGGGTACTTGGTTCTCATTTCCACTACTAGTTATGAATGAGAAAACCAAACTCTACAATGCACTTGTACTGATAATCTGTATATAATTTTGTAGCATTAAAGGAAAAGATAAAGAAACATATATTTGTTGAATGAATAAAATGCATTCTTATTATCCCCAACTTGAACTATTACAGAATCAGCATATTCAATGCCTATAGCCTATTCCCCCTTTGAACAGTCATGACTTGTTAGAAATTACTTTCTTGAAAGGAAATCTGTCTTTCAGTCAATACAAACTTTTTTTCTCTCTTAGCAGAACTGGAATGCGAAGGATCCAAACTCTCTTTCACAGGACAGTCTTTCAGTTATTGCTGTTCATAAATCTCCCTAAAACATAGTGGCTTAAAACAACATGAGTCTATAGATCAGCTGACTGCTTCTGTGATCCCAATGGGCTTTCTTATGCATCTGTGGCCAGATCATAGGTTTGCTGTGAACTGGCTGGTTTAGGAGGACCTTGGATACATGACTTGAGTTTCTTCCATGTGTCTCTCACATCCCTCTAGCAGGCTAGCCTGGATATTTGGTAGTAACAGGAATCCACTGAGAAAGCAGAAACTCACAAACACTTTTTTTCAAGTCTCTGATTGAGTCTGAATTGAGGCAAGTTGCTTCTGTCCCATTGGAAAAATCAAAAAGTCACATGGCCAAACCCAGAGTTTGTGTGGGAGAATATTACTAAAGGGAAGCACATATAATTGAGTCAATTGACTAATTAATTGCTCTCTGAAAACTCTTATGCTTTTTCTGATTCTTTTGTCCTTTATTCCATCTATAGTCCATCTTCATTCAGCCAATTGAAGAGATAGCATATAATTTGAATTTTTATTTCATGTTGTTGAAATCTGAGAGACCAGTGAGGATAGGAAAAAATATATATATTAACAAAGTAATGAAGTCCTATTGATTCTCATGTGACTGATGAGTCAAATATTGCTCACCTGACTCCAGAGTTATAGTGTGCCTGAGATTCCTGGTTAAAAAGAGTTTTAAAAAGTTAACCATTAAAGAAGTTTCACTAATTTCTTAGAACATGAGCTATTAAGCCTATATGATGGCCCACATTTTCTCAGTTTCTTTTGGAGGATTGATTTTTACTAAGTGTCTTGCTAACAGTCTTGAGACAATTCATTATTTTAATACAAACTGAATATAATTAATTTTGGGCAATTCAATTCCAATTCCACTAAAACTATGACATGGAAAGGAGGCCTTGTAAATACTGAAATAATGCTTCCTTATGCATTTGAATCATATATGAATCTATCCGTAATGTGTATTCTCTAGGAATTTGTGATTGTTATCTTTTAAAGATTTTTTAAAAAAAATTTATTTGACAGAGACACAGCAAGAGAGGGAACACAAGCAGGGGGAGCGGGAGAGGGAGAAGCAGGCTCCGTGAGGAGCAGGGAGCCCGATGAGAGGCTCAATCCCAGGACCCTGGGATCATGACCTGAGCCAAAGGCAGACACTGAACGTCTGAGTCACCCAGGCCGCCCTGTGATTGTTATCTTTTAAAAATTATTTATTCTTTATAGTATAGATTTATGATATTATTTTCTATTACTGAACCCTCCCGAACACCATTATGAGAAAATATTTTCATAAAAGCCAAATTACATAATTCTTCTTTTAAATCAGTGATTCACAAAATGAATCTGTTGACTATTGACATTAGAATTGCAGTTTACAAAATAAAACAGAACAAAAAAAACAAGCTTCTGAAACTCTAATCTCATATATTCTGCTTTGGTAGCTCTGGGAGTAGAAAGCTTTGATATATGTATTTCCACATGCTCCCCAGTTTATGTTGATTCATAGCTAGATTTGGGAACCACTTGATATAATGTACATGAGTAGGAATGGAAGAACAGAGTAGTTTGGAAAACATTTTGATAAGATTAGCATCATTATTGGAAATATAAACCACATTTTTCTTTTAGTTTTTTTTTAAGATTTATTTTTATTTATTTGAGAGAGAGAGGGAGAGAGCACGGGAGGTGGGGGCCAGAGGGAGCAGAAGAGAGAAATCCAAGTGGACTCTGTGCTCAGTGTGGAGCCTGACCTGGGGCTTGATCTCAAGACTCTGAGATCATGACCTGAGCTGAAACCAAGAGTCGGAAGCTTGACCAACTTCGCCACCCAGGAGCCCCTTTTCTTTTAGTTTTTCATTTGAAAATGTCTATAGGTATAAGGGACCTATGAAAACGAAGGGGGTTGTTTCTCTTCTAAAAGCCTTAAACCCTTTTTTAGAATGTAGGTTTATAAAGTACAGAGACAAACTGCCATGAATTCCAAATCAATGGTTTTCAACATTGCCTGTATCTTAACAATCACTGGGGAATTTTCAAATTCAAACACCTGGATTGTATCTCAGACCTATGTATCTCCTGGGTGAAGCCCATGAATCAGTGTTTTTTAAAACCCTTTAGGTACCTCTAATGTGCAGCCAAGTTTGAGAAACACTGTCCTCAAGTGAAGCACATATGAAGTACAGTGACCGAGGGGGAGAAACATTTAAGGTTGAACATTGAAGGTTCCTTCGATTTTGATAGGCAAGTGGAAAAAGAAGATAAGGGTTATCAAGAAGGTTGTATGACTTGAGTAGAGGCATGGGAATACAAAAGTGGGTAGTGTTTTGGAGAGTTTTGGGCATAGGGAGAAATTCCTGATTAGCCAGCATAAAGCTGAGCATGGGGAGGGGTGCATGGCTTTAAGTGGTTAGGGCTAGGAAATCAAGAGCCATACTGCATTTATTTTGTGAATATGTGCTGCCACCCATCTGGTTCGTTGCTAAAACTGACAAATCTAATGAACCGAACTCCTAAACTCCTGAGCTCAGTATTTCCAAAAGCTATTTCATCATAGAACACCTTCCCCTGAGATACTCTGAATAAAAGCATCAAATAAGTTTGGGAAATACTGCCTGTCATACTGTCCTCTTAGAAATTTATAAGGCATATTAGATTTTTTGCAGCAAAGCTTAAGTTTTTTGACTCCAATATTTCCCCAAATATATTCTATTGATATATAATGCTTATTAAAAGCTCCAGAAATTAGTGTTCCAAGGTACACATTTCTGTTTCTCTAAATTTTCCCAAAATATACCTCCTTCATTTTTCTGAGATTTACTTTACTTCAGCTAGTCTTTTTTCTTCCTTTAATTCTTTTCTTAGTTGTGTTATCTAGAAGATAGTCTGACCCCAAGAAATTTCTCCATAGTTAATATTTTCCATCTACTCTTAGAGAATCTAGGCAAACAAAGTTGCCTAGTTGAGAGAATAGTTAATGTTCTATTACATAACTGCAATGGTGTGAGTTTAAAAAAAAGGAAGAAGAAATATTTTGAAAAGATTGAGAAATGATGAACAATATCACATTATTGAAACAGCTGAGGGTAAATTAAGAAATAACAGATGGGAGTTATCTGTGGATTATCACGCCCAGGTATCATGTACACACAAGTTTGGCAGCATTTTACCTAGCTCTTAGCCTTTTTCCTATTTCTTCCTGAAGAGAGGTTTTTTTTTTTTTAAGCATTGCTTTTGAATTCACATTTAGCAAAATGCAGATGATACAAAATCTATAAATAATACCATTTTGAATAATGATGGCTTATGCTTGTGTAGAATTCCCTAACAAGAGTTTTGAAAAACATTTTTTAACATCTTTTATACTATTTGTTTACACACTATCTTTATGAGGTAGAAAGGAAACTATGTAGATCTCCATTTTATAGGTGAAGAAACTGAAGCTCAAGGGGTCACAACCAGCGAGATGGGGAAACATTGAAGAGTACTGATATTAAGAACAAACAGATTGAGTGTGGCTTGCCATTACAGATTGTATCATCATAATAGAGAGTGTTAGGGGACCTTAACTGTGTATGCCAGGCTGGCCATACAATCTTTCTTTGAGGTATAGCCCATTCTCATTAGCCAAGGAAATGACCTTAAAAATCATCTTTTTAAAAAATTACTTTGAGCTACTCAGAATTATTTAATAGTCATTATATTCATGAAAATTTTCTGTGCCAGAAGTGGAGCAAGAAAAAACAATGAGCAAGAAAAGTACATTATCATGTGTTGTTTGGGTCATATAATTTACTGTGATGACCATACAAACACACAGATTTGACATGTCACATATGAGGCACTTATCAGGAATTTTAGGACATGAAATACTTTACTCCAAAAGGAGTAAAGAGAGAGGAGGGAAAAGAAAGATAAAGTTCAGGCATTTGCTTTGAAAGTGTTTCTATACAGAAGAGATTTGTTGCTACCATAGTATAAACATTTTTGTAAGCAGTAGAAAGACCCTTTTAGGTACTGAAGGATGTGGCTTCTAGGTTGTGCAAGACTAGAACTAGATTTCATTATAACTTCATTATGATTTCATTAATAGACATGAATAAAATATGAATTGACCATAGCCATCCTATCAATCTTTCTTTTTTAGGCGTTACTTTCTGTAAATTTTCTCATACTCAAAATGCCTGAAATTTACTATTCAGATGGTATTTTATTTTAATGTACTTTAGACCATTCTAGAGTGCCATAAAACTTCCATGTTTTATTTTAAAATATTTTACTTTATTGTGATTTTTTTCTGAAATATCATACTAAGAATCTTTTTTTTTTAAAGATTTTATTTATTTATTTGACAGAGAGAGACACAGCGAGAGAGGGACCACAAGCAGGGGGAGTGGGAGAAGGAGAGCAGACTCCTGCTGAGCAGGGAGCCTGATTCGGGGCTTGATCCCAGGACCCTGGGATCATGACCTGAGCCGAAGGCAGATGCTTAAGGACTGAGCCACCCAGGTGCCCCCTAAGAATCTATCTTCTAAAGGGAAAGTAAATCCTACATATTGTTAGGCAGAACAATACAATAACTTTAACAAGGCTATTTTCTCCCTCTCAAGAACCAAATATTTAATAAGTCTTTACTAAAGACACACACACACACACACGTGTGTGTGTGTGTGTGTGTGTGTGGTACAGGGTGGCAAAGACAATTTATTTAAAATACATTCCATTTCTAAAGTAGATCCATTCTTTCTTGATCTTTACTTATTTAAAAAATGGAAAACACTTTCTGACTACATTCTGAGGAGCCAAACAGCTGTACCAAATGACCATTGACCTAAATTTTATATAAAAGTTCTTATTAATTCTGTATACCAGCTTTTAGACAAAACCATGTGGAAGTTGAGCTGCTAAAGTTGAATAATTTTGATCAGTATGTATAATCTGGATAATCTGTTTTGCTTTATCCTTCTTTTTACCTAACAACACATTGTTTCCCCCTCTTTTATTAGCCCAGTTGGCAATGTAGCCTCATTTATCTATTTTGTGGAGGCTATGTCAATATTGTGCTGGTAAAGGACCTTAGCCTGCATCTAGTTTTTTAGTTTAAATTTCTTATAGATATCTAGATAAAAATATGATTGTTGCTCCTTCCCACTCCTTGCTCTTTTCTTTCTCCCTCTTCTCCTGACAGACATCAGAGTGCTTAGCATTACCTGTGTGAGGAGAACTGACCATATTCTCAGAAAACCTAATGGCCATGCCAATTAGTGTGTTATCCTAAGGAGTTCTACCTACAACTGTAAACATTAGAACATTTAAGGCCACCTAGAGCTATGAGTTCAAATCTGAACTAACACTGGTCTTATGACTTCCAGACTTTTTGGTTCTGGATTTTCCCTTAAAGATTGGGATGCCAAAGGAATGGTTTAGAATTCCATATTTAAGACTTGTCTTAGATCAGAATGCTTAGGTAATATCTCTATATATAACTTATTAACTTGGAGATGCTCATTCTAAAATAATTTTCCCTTAGGCTTTTTACTCTGTCAAGCTACACTTCAATCTCCCTCCCTTCCATTTATTAGACTTTAAAATGTAGACTGTCTGCAGCTTCCACATCCTCTCATTAACTTTTCTAGTCCCTTGCAAAACCACCTCTTCCCATAATCTCAACTACCTTCTTTGTTAGGTGACTTCTACATTTATATTTGCAGATCTCAACTCTATTCTGAGTGACAATTTACATCTCTTCCCGTCTCTTAGACATGTCTACCTGAATGACTTCCTGATACCTGATATTGATTCATCCCAAAGAGATTTATTATAACAACTACTTCCTCTATAAGAGTAAGTTCAGGGGAATATGTACACTCATCTCTAAGCTTTGTCCCTTGTAGCATTAGTGCCCCATGACATTTAATAGTTTTACACACACACACACACACATACACGCACACACACAACTACACAATTTCCTGGAACTTTATTATGTTTATGTTAAATGTAAATATTTAAGAGGAAGATAAGATATTTAGTGTGTCCTAAATTGACAGTGAAACCCTCTTTGTGTTGAATATTTATAAACATATCAAAGTCTCCAGTAAACTGTTTGAGAAATATTGCTTAGATGAACAGCCTAGGCTGTTTGTTGATAGCTACTAAAGGAAGCATAAAATGTTTCCCTGTACTTTTACTCCCCTTGTCATTTCAGCTTAAAATCTATTATTTTTGATGCCTTTTTAGCTTACTGTCTTCTACAACAAAATGAGTATCAAATTGTTTCTGTTCTGTTTTTTTAAAAATTACTTATTTCTCTCTTCTTTGTGCCTCTTCACTTTAAAACCTTTTCCCCTTTCAATCTAAAATTTTATATTTCTCAGATTAATCTTCTAATCTCCAGCCCTCCTTTCACAGTTCCTTGTTTCTAGTCATTAGATTCGTCTTTAGAGCTTTGTCATGGGTATGTCACTCCCTTCTTCCATAATTTGCAATGACCCATCATTTTCAACTAAGTGAAATATTGACTCTTCTGTCATTTGAAACACTTTATACCTACTTTCCATTTACCTCACCGCCTTCCTCCTTTCACAAATCCCATGTTACATTCATTCTGGGTGCCTCATTTTCCTCTAGGACCTGTCACATGCTTCCCTTCCTGAACATATATCCATTCTGCTTCCTCTGCTTCAATGCTTTCCCTCCATCTCCTATTTAAACTTCCTGTCTGTTTTTGTTCTTGCTTCAAGTCCTAATTCAAATGCTACTAGTGTCTTTATGAAGTGTTCCCTGGTTCATTCAGTGAAAATAAGCTTCTCTTCTCTTGGTGATAATAGTTTTTAGTGATAATAGATTTTTTAGTTGTTTTGTTGTTGTTTGTTTATTTTATGTATTTCTGTATCCTGTATTTCTGAGCATATTTGCCAGAAATTGATATGATCATTTATTATTTAGTGGATATCCTATCTTCCCTTCTTAGTATGAACTTATTGATGATTGTCAAATAAATAAATAAATGAAGAGGACGATTAGTAGTTGATGAGTGTACATTTAATTTTTAAATTCTCTGTGTTTACCACGTATCTTGCAAGTTTTATTATTCTACATTGTTAAGGAAAGTGATTATACTACTCTTATGAAATAGAGTTTGAGAAATGGAAATGCTTTACACAGAATGACACAGGGTATGTGAACCCAGCTATGTTATTCTATTATATAGCCATGTATTCATTGTATTACAATTCTTATATATTCATTAGAGAGTATTCCCACATTCATATTTACATTGCTAATCATTATTGTTATAGTTGGAAACAATTCATGTTAAGATACAGGCTTTCTTTGGGGCATGTGGGTGGCTCAGTCAGTTGAGCATCTGACTCTTGATTTTGGCTCAGGTCATAATCTCAGGGTCATAAGATCAAGTCCTGCATTGGGCTCCAAACTCAGCATGGAACCTGCTTAAAATTCTCTCTCTCCCTCTCCCTTTGCCCCTCCCCATTTGTGCTCTCTCTCTCTATTAAAAAAAAAAGATACAGGATTTCTTTAAATAACACTCTAATAAAGGTTTATTAACAGTTTCAAACTGTGGGGACATTTTAAAATAGTAAATTAATTAATTGTTCATTATAAAATTTTGATTTTTTTCACAAATTTATTTTTATAAAGTATAAATTTAGAGCCCATTCATTAAGAGATATCTTATGGAACATCTACTCTGAAAATGGAGAAAGCAGAAAAACATATTTGTTATTTTGAGCTCTTTATAATGAAAATTATTCTTATTATTGACTGTGTTTTGGCTATTTAACGATCTGATTCAAAAGTATCATGAAGAGACACCATATTTAATTTATTTTACTATTTTTACTGGTAGGCCATATGGCACATATAATTTCAATAATTCTGACCACTGCGGTTAAATGAGATCAGGAAGTCTGGAGGTTCATCGATATAAAGAGATCTTGACTTCCCCTACCCATATGGTATACCCAGCAATTCTCCCATTAATTCTGTTGTCATGAACGGAAGGATAAAAAAGATGCTTCCATGGACCTATCAAGAAATGAGAACATGGTTATTTCATAACACCTGTAAGTTCCATTTGAAATATTTATCACAGTTTATAGTTATACACTTACATTTATGATTTGCTTTGGTCTGTCTCTTCCACTGGAATGGAAGAGATAGAGACCCAGACACAGACTCGAGAGACCCTTCTCTGGAGCAGAGCCAGGCAGTAAAAGGAAAGCACTGGAAAAGCTCAAGTTTTGCCCTGGGGGATCCTGGAAAATTCGAGGTTGGCATCTGCCCTCAGGCTTGGCCTCTGTTCCAGGTGTCCCCGCATGTCTGCTAGAAGTCTGCTGAATGTGAGCTCAGGATCCCTTCCCTGTGAGAACCTGTCAGCAGTCTCCATCTCCTGCTTCTGGGTAGTGTAGCCAAGGCCAACACCTCAGCCATCTTGGACACAATGGGATTGTAGTTCATTTGGGCCACGTCAGTCACCTCATTGTCTTTGGTGTAAAAAGCCATGAACTTCAGTTCCTCCAGATATTCCAGGATGATGATATCAATGAAGCCTTTTCACACCCTGTGGGCCTGGCAGGCAGGCAGCACCATGTGAGCTGGCAGAATGGATGGGGTTTCATGGGGTTCAAGCCCTGGGGCCTCCTAACTCTGCCCTGGACTTGCCACCCTGGAATGTAGGCTCTGGGTCTACAGAATTGGGATTGAGTTTGCACATGTCACATCTCTAGTGCTGGTGACTAGTACATAAAAGGTGCAAGATAAGTATTTGCCCAATGAATGAATAATGCCAGGGAATTTTTTTTTAAGAGACTCTCGGCTTGTCTTACTGATTATCTAATTAAGCTTGAACCCAATATTTGAGATTAATCATTGAAGTCATTACTCCATCCAGGTGGAAATTTCTAGCAAATTATTTATAATCGAGGAGTGAACCTGGAGCTAGATTTAGGAGACACTTTAAGAAAAGTGCTAGTTTTTTTTTTTAAGATTTTATTTATCTGAGAGAGAGAGAGAGAAAGCATGAGCAGGAGGGAAGGGTAGAGGGAGAAGCAGACTCCCCACTGAGCAAGCAGGGAGCCTGATGCAGAACTCCATTCCAGGACCCTGGGATCATGACCTGAGCCGAAGGCAGATGCTCAACTGACTGAGCCACCCAGACCCCCAAGAAAGGTGCTAGTTGAAGAAAGAGAAAAAGGTTAGATTTCAAGAAAGAGAAGGTACAAAGATAAGGGTAGAAGGCTAAAGAAAGAAACAAGAGAAATGGCCCGCGTTAGGAGGAGAGAGGAGAATTAAGGAAGAATGGAAGAAGTCAACACAGAGTTGCAGAACAGCAACTGACCAGTATATCCAGGATGGAGCTAGTAAGTAGCAGAGCCAAGATTCAAGCTCACATCTGCCAAACTACGAAATCCATGCAACGTTTAAGTACAATGTATTGTCTCAAATAGCTGGGAGTAATAGCGTGGGGGAATAAAAGATGGGGGGAGGATTTGGGTAGTTACTGTTTTTTTATTGACAAGTACTTTGAAACAATAGTTCTTTTTATGTAAATTGATTGACTAAATTCCACTGGCTCAAACCAGTGGCAATGCCAAGTTTGGGGCAATGGGGTCATTCTCCCTGGGTGCAGGCAGTAATAGGCTGACATTTTCTATAGAGAATTAAGAAGCAGTAATAACCAGTTAAAAGTCAGTCTGCTTTTTATTATCACCATGTGCCAACAATTCTAAACAGTATCAGTGATAAGATACTTCTCAAGTGCCCTAGGCTGGCTTAACTTCTATTATACTGTATTATTGTATATACACAATATTGTGTATATATATATACACAAATGTATTATTATATATATATACATACATACAGTATATATAGTATGCTCTGTGTGTATACATATATAATATATATACATATATATTACTTATTCTTTAATAAATGTTGTGTTCTGAAAGAAAGATATTTTGGGGGATTCTCCAGTTATCCAATAGTCTCCTGGCACATGCAGACTCAGCTACTTATATTTGCTTCAAGAGTAAGCAGTCGGCCAAGAGGCCAAGTTCTGTTTTTTGGTCACCATGATATCATTTTCTTCAAATATTCTGTTTAAAATATATTGAAGGAAGCAAAAACTGCATTCAAATCAGACACAAATGATCCTGAACAATTATAAACTTTGGGAAGGTTTACCAAGTATAGTATGAATTTATGCTGACTTTTCTAGTGAAGACATTTTAGTGGCAATTTTTCAACTACAGTTGCATTTGAAGGCTATTAGAATCAACCCAAAGAAACAATGATATGAATAGCACTTCACTGTGAAATAAGGATTCCATAAATCTCTGCCAAACTTACCTTTGATTTTTTTTTCAATGTATTTTTATATCTGTTGCTTCAGTGTGAAGGAAACATTTTCAAAGTGCCCTTTGAGTTACTCTGAGTGAAAATAGATTAACAAATCTGGCTATTGAAGATCAATTTTGGAAGCATCATTGAAAAATATGCAGACCTTAAAGCTCAAAACAAAAAATATAATATTATTGATTACTTCAACAGAACACCATGTAGATATATGTTTATTCCTTTATACAAAGAAAATACATTAATTAAAAAATTAATCCATTGCTTTTTCAATTTTCAGAAATATCTCTAATGCTTATTTTATTATTTATATTTTTATGTGGACATACCAGCACAAGTTCAGCCAGAGAAAATGTTTACTGTCTAATTTCCTTTCTAGCCATTATTATTATTTGTCTCATTGAATGATTATATCTGAAAATAATTTTTTCATATGTATGAGAGAAGTGTTAAAAAAATGATCCACTCTGTGTGTCCAACATGCTATGTATGCCACTGGCTAAAACTCAGGGTTATTTTAAAATTTCTTCTTGGATGATTGTGGGAAATAGCTTTTTATTTCTTTGTCTCCACCAGAGTTCTGAGCATAGCAGTTGATAATACATACTTATTGAATGAAAAGACACATGATAAATGAATAATAAACAACAGCTTAAAATAAGCCGTGTTTGGTCTGCTAGCATTACTGGAAATCTACATTTTTACTGTGAGTCTAAGAATCTAAAAATAATTTGACTACGAATCAAAACTACTCCTTTAGGTTTGGCTGAAAGATGAAAACTACTAAATAAATACAGTGAACTTCTGGATGTTTAAAGCCTGATCCCCCAAAAATGCTCTGTAAAAGATTTTGGAATTTCAGGCCCAGTTTGACTTTTTATTTTTTCATATAAAATGAGTATAATAATAGTAGTACCATATAGGGTTGAAGTGACAGTAAAATAAGATAACATATAGAAAGTACTTAACAGTGCTCCACATAGTCTAAACATTTGATAAATGACAGCTGTCATGATCACATAGAAATTTAAATTTTTTTTTGATAAAAATTAGCTTGACTTCATATGGGTCCATAAATCTTCCCATTTGAGGAGTACGTATTTGTAGGCTAATGTTGTTTTGTTTTGTTTTGTTTAATTTTAGGATACAAGGATTTGGTGCCTGTAGCTTTTGACAGAAATAAGTGAAAGCCAGAAAATGATGAAAATGGAATAAAAAACATAGTGGGAGAAAGGAATCAAATCACTGAGAGGCATATTCACGGTTTCCTACAAGCTAAGTTTATATCAGGACCACTTGACAAAATCCGATCTAGAACTTAGGCTCATGAAATATAAGGTCTCACTGACCCTAGTGGCATCGTGCAAGGTCAAGCAGCAAATAGGCTCCCTTTCAATATCAGCTATGTCTTCTTTTGTTCTTTATATAAAGGATACTGGATCAGTAGAAGAGTAACAATTCGTTTACATGTTTCACTTCATGTGTACTCTTCATTTTATCCTAGGGAAGGGCTGTACCAGTGAATTCTATCTATCTATCTATCTATCTATCTATCTATCTATCTATCTATCTATCTATCAGTCATCTATCTATCCACATATATATTTATATACTTTTAAATTTCTTTTCTCAGTCATGTTGATGCCATCACCCAACATGCCTGTGGTATGCATTGACTATGATCAAGTGTACACCAGTTTTGTGTGATTCAGTCTGTTGTCATTTGGATATTGTTGACACATAGTAGACTCTCTTTATTGCCTGCTTATTTGGTAAAAACAATGGTCCCCTCTCACATTTTTAGTTTGGGCTTCTACAGAAATAATAAACCTAAGTACCTAGGATATTTCTATACATTCTTCTTCTGTTGTTTTAAATTTAAATCTGACACAAGTCCTGAGGAAGGGGCAACATTTATTATTATGCCTGCACATATTGCAAATGAGACAGTTATCAAAGTACAGAGTCGCGGGGTTACATGGTAAGTGGTGAAGTTCGACCTCTGCATTCTGTCTAGAACACTTCCTACTTTATGATTAACGTTTTTGGTGAAAAGGCTGTCCATAGCTAAAAAGCACTGAATTGAGAAGTTGTTATATACAATTGATAAAAGTTAACTAGGAATTTGGATTTTATTTTGAAAGTAAGCCTGGACTGCCATATTTGCCTTTTCAGAATTCCTATTGAACAAATAATCAGGTTAAGGGAGTGCTTTTATTGTTATTGTGGTAATGATTTCAAAAGTGGTTAGTAAGCAAGTCTGAAAGAACAGTTTTGTGGTACACATTTTCCTACTGTTATATATCTATGATTTTGGGGATAGGGGATGGGTTGGCCAGTAAAGCAGCAATCAGTACTGACTTATGCCCCAAACTAGATCTTGACAACCAGTCTTCTGTTATTTCCATTAATAAACATTGTGAGACTAAAAAATTCATTTTCTCTTGACTTGTCTGTCCCTGCCCACTCACGTAAACTTCTTATAATGCCCCTTTATTATGTGATGAATGAAATTCAAACTTCCCCACTGCTTGATACAGATGGGACTTCGTTTATTTTCTTAAGAAAGCTAGAAGTAGTGGTGTGCTGGTAAACTGCCACTATGAAAAGAAATGAAAAAGCCCTGATTTGTAAAATTGACCAATTTCCCTGGGATAAATATTTCCACCATGGACTTGGATTTGGAAAGCCATGAGCACAATGAGCTCTCAAGACCTGGCAGGGGTTGATTCCAGCACAGTACTGGGGAGGGGATCCAAGATCATCACACTGTGATCTCTAGAGTCACAGAGGAAAAAAGTGAGGCAAATCAAAAGCAAATATGTACCTTTTCCTAGCTTTTTCTCTAATTATAGATACTTAATTTAGTGCTTTACCATCAACTACCTGAGGGGTGAGCAATTTATCCAAAAGCAGAAGTAGTGATGAGCAGAGGGCAGAATGTTACTATAAAGTATCTATGGGAGATGAGATAAAGGGAACATGTGTTGGTATTCAGAAGCCAAAACAGATCAACAACAGGAGAATGCTATTCCTGCCTACACATGTTACACTATAACCAAAACAGATTAGATAAACAATTTAAAAATCATTGTGTATTGGACTGGAGGAAATATCTGTAGCTCCCAAGAATCAGTTACCATTCAAGTTTTTATTTTCCTATCTTAGTAAAAAGCAAAGTCACAGAGTGACTTCCTAGTGGTTCACTTAGATGCTGGTCCAGAAGTTTCTGGTGCAGAAATTCACCTTTCTAGAAGTAAACACAACGTATGAAGGAGAGTGTCTTCCAGGATTAACCAGTAAAAAGTAATCGAATTGCCAGATCATTTTTTCTTCATTTTCTCACTTTCTTTTCAAATTCAATCATGTAATTTAAATACTCTGTTAATTGTAGTAATTACATTTTCTGGATTTGAATTAAATACCAGTCATCAATTTTTATCTCCTAAATTTAAATTTCCTAAGTTAATTAGATTTCATTATAAAATACTAATGTCAAGTTTTTGCCTGTGGAGAAACAGTCATGAAAAGGAAAGTGCAAATGGTATTGTAATCGTATGTCTAAAAATAGGAATAGTTGAGTAACTGAACGGTATTTGAAACTGTGGTATATAATCAGATTTATTATATTTTAGACTTAGGAAACATATTAGATGTTTGATACTATTCAATCCCTTAATTATATTTCTCTTAATTGATACTTCTGGTGGGGGCGACTCAAATAGAATCTAAAAGAAGAATTAAATTATTTACTTATTTATTTTTTTAAAAGATTTTATTTATTTATTTGAGAGAGAGAGAGAATGAGAGATAGAGAGCACGAGAGGGAAGAGGGTCAGAGGGAGAAGCAGACTCTCCACTGAGCAGGGAGCCCGATGCAGGAGTCGATCCCGGGACTCCAGGATCATGACCTGAGCCAAAGGCAGTCACTTAACCAACTGAGCCACCCAGGCGCCCTAAAAGAAGAATTTAAAGGCTAACAGTACATAGCATTATTTTATACAATGTTCTAATACCTGTTAGCCAGCTTCAATTCATTATGTAAATAGTGTTGATTTATGGTAGTAAAAGACTATGTGGCCAGGCTCTTATAATACCAAGAATAATAAATCTTTAATTTTTCTCAAGATAGCATAGATACTAGGTTAAGATAAGTTAGAGAAGTTTTTAAGTTTTTACATGTTTCTAGCTACAAATCAATTACACACACAACATTAAAAAACACTTGAATTTATAAATTGAAACAGATTTTTTTTGTATTGCGTGTTCTTCATGTTTTAGTTAAGCTGTCTGGCTGTGAACTGTGCACAATTTCATATATTTTAATGAATGCCTTAATTGTATTTGCAGACAGATTTACAGGCTTCAGTGAGTCTTTAGTTCTATTATATTAGTCTTAGGAATGAATTGCATAGAATCCAGACACTGTATAAAGAAACCATTCTTAAGCAGCATGAATACGCTGTCTCCTAAAGTTAGTCTAAAAATCTATCTAAATCCTCAAATAATAATACAAGATATCAAGATGAGAAGCATCACCAATTAGTAGCTGTGTCTTTGCCAATAAGAGATACTGCAAGAATACTGTGAATTTACTGAGGGGTAATGACTGGAAGAGTCAAGGAAGGCTTCGTGAAAGAGGTAGAAAATATTTGCACCCTGGAGGAGGATAGGAGCAAGGTAGGTGGAGAGAAAGGCAGTTGGGCTTTTTAGTGGCAATTTGCATACAGTTTACCTGGAGATGCTATTGAGATGCAGACTCTGAACCAGGGGTCGGGGGTGAGACGCAGGGTACCCTGCTAACAAGGAGCTTTGAAGTGCTGCTGTTGATGCTCTTCCTCCTGGACCATATTTAAATAGTGGCATGTTAGATTTTATCTTCATCTCCAACCCTTCACTTGGGAAAAGTTCACTAGAACTTATGCATAGATGAGACTTCATGGATTTCATCTATTTCTACCTGTAATGACTGGGCTGAAATGACTTTGAAGCAATTCATATCCTTTTAAAAGTTTTCCTGGTTTCAAAATGTTCTGGTCCTAGTTTCTGTCGGCTTGCCTCTTTAATGCAGTTCCTGACATTGGTCAGGCTTGATTTTATCATCTCACTCCCTGTTTCTTTCTCATTACTTTTTTCTGGAATCACTTCTACTCGACAAGTCTTTGCCACCGGTGGGATCGCTCACCTTTCAGCGCTCTCATTCTGTCTTCCTGAAACCTTCCAGGAATATCTAACTGTTACCTCTCAGTCAGCACCTCATCTTGACTCATCTCTGCTCCACCTCAGGTCTCCCACATCCACCATGTCCATGTTCCTGGTCTGAAACTGCCAGGTGAAAGGTCAAAAAGCAAAGGCACTAACTTTTTTGTCTAATATGTAACTCAACAAATTATTAATTATAATTTTATTAATGATTGATATTTAATTTAATTAAGACCCTCTCAAAAGGCTGATGATTTTAAGTTAAACTGAACAACAGCAAACAAAAGTGATGTGTGCTCCATCCCGTATTTGAATTCTTTTTCTGGATACGGGGAACCCAAAAAATTCATTATAAAGTGAACTGTTCAAAAAAAATTGTAGTTGTCAGGTGAGAGAAAAAGTTGAACTTCTCCTTTTTGATCTAGAAGGATTTTCTAGGGATATCCTTTGGTGAGCTAAAGAATGAGTCTTCTCTCTTGAAATTTGGTCTATGGAATATAAAAAATTTCATACATTGCTCACAGTGATTTCCCTTCTGCTTTTCTCTTGGGTCATCAGGCAAAAGTTCTCAAAGACAGAAAAAGGTGGAGCTATCAGATTTGGGGCTTGGATGAACTACTTGTCTATCTGCAACATGAAACTTCTTTTTGGCTTATTTTACATTTACCAAGGCCATTTTCAGAGCATACTTTTATTCTTGTAGAATATGGATTTAAAAAAAAATGTTATTATTGACATGTGACACCCAGAATTAAAACTGTCCTTTGTCTCACTCTGTGGACAAAGGTCTTGGAGGATATATAGATTTTTTAGTTTTTATTTTTATTTCATTTTTTATTTTAATTCTAATATAGTTAACATACAGTGTTATACTAGTTTCAAGTATACAATATAAAAAGTGATTCAACAATTCCATATTTCACCCAGTGCTCATCACAAGTGTACTCCTTAATCTCTATCACCTATTTCACCCACCTCCCCATCCACCTCCCTTCTGGTAACCATCAGTTTGTTCTCTATAGTTAAGAGTCTGTTCTCTCTCTCTTTTTCCCTTTTGAATTAGTGTTTTTATATTTTGAGGGCATACACCCAGTAGTACAATTACTGGATCATAGGGTAGCTCTATTTTTTAACTTTTGAGGAACTTCCATACTGTTTTCCACAGTGGCTGCACCAGTTTGCATTCCTACCAACAGCATAGGAGGGTTCCTTTTTCTCCACATCCTCTAAAACACTTGTTGTTTCTTGTGTTGTTGATTAATCAGAGCCATTCTGATAGGTGTAAAGTGATACCTCATTGAGGTTTTGATTTGCATTTCCTTGATGATGTGTGATGTTGAGCATCTTTTCATGTCTATTGGCTATCTGGATGTCTTTTTTGGATCAATGTCTGTTCACATCTTCTGCCCATTTTTAATTGGATTATTTGTTTTTTGGTTGTTGAGTTGTGTAAGCTCTTTAAATATTTTGGATACTAATCCTTTATCAGAGATGCCAATTGCAAATATCTTCTCCCACTCAGTAGATTGCTTTTGAGTTTTGCTGATTATTTGCCTCATTGTGCAGAAGCTTTTTATTTTGATGTAATCCCAATAATTTATTTTTGCTTTTATTTCCTTTCCCTCAGGAGACATGTCTAGAAAAATGTTGCTATGGTCAATGTCAGAGACATTACTGCCTGTGATCTCTTCTAGGACTTTTATGGTTTCATGTCTCAGTTTTAGGTCTTTAACCCATTTTGAGTTTATTTTTATGCAGTTTTTTAAAATGTACATTTCTGATTTATAAGTAAGGACATAGCAAAAAGTGAACACTGATGGAATAATAAAAACTCCCCTTTGGCAGAATTTATTAATGTTTTGCACTGGACTGGAAGGTCACAGATGCTCTGACATTTTTGGTAAAGGTGGTATTGTCTACTAAGCTTTGTGAAAAAGCAGAGGAGAGAAAGAAAAAGAACTTTGTGACAGGTTTAGAGCAGGTCAACTAAGATAGTGCCCATCATTATTCACCCCAGCAAGCGCTCCTTCTCTTGCTTGCTGTTTTGACCTCAATTTCCTAAACTTTCCCCTAACCTGTCCTTCCCTCCATTGTATTAAACTCAAAATATAATTTCACTTTCTCCTCTCGCCATAAGAAAATGATTCTTTTTAATAAAGACATTGTTATACTTAGTCCTTTAGTGGCTTAATTGGAAAACCGCCCTCAGGGTTGCCGTTGAGAGTCATCTGGAAGACCAATTAAGGCTACAGCATCTAAAGAGACATTGAGAGACTCCTGTGAACAAAGCTATAAACAGGAGGGAGATAACAAACATATTTGTGTGCTGAAAACTCTTTTTGCTGTCTTAAACAAAGGCACATCATCTTGGAGCATTATTCCTAAAGGGTTTGTGTAGAAATTATAATAATATAAATGGAGCAAATGTTTCTCACTTTGTAGAAGTATATTCTAAAATGTGCAAATCTATTACCACCATGTCAGAGAGGTTGCTAACTTGAGACAATGCTTGGGAAAGAAAAAAGAAAAAATTTAATTTAGTTTGCTCAGTATCTGCTGTATGTCAAGGACACAATCTTCATTTAGTCATGGGAAAAGCATGAATAGCCTGATACAAAGGTATTCAATGACAAGGAATTAAAGACAAAAATCAATTATTACTAACTATTATGTATCATATGATCAAACTATGGAATATTCAGCAACTATTAAAAAGAATTAAGTAGATTTCTATATTAATCTGAAAGTATTCCCCAAATTTATTAATATTGAAAAAGTAAGCATAAAGCCTATATTAGAATGATTTCAATAAAAAGAAAAAGGAATGGGGCTTTATAAGTTTAAATATATGTATAAATCCTTTTAAAATTGGGCATTGAGAAAGTTGTAGAATGATATATATCATAGTATTAATGCTGATTAGCTTAAAGGTATGAAATTAACAAGAGGAATGGGAGCATAGTAGCTTTAAATGTATATACTAATGTATGTATATGTTTAACTCTTTAGAATAGCATGTATTAATTTCATTATTAAAAATTTGTAAAATTGAGAGCATATCAGTAGTTCTGGTGATTAGGGGTTGGGGGAAATTTGACTCAAAAGGACAACATAAGGGAATAGTTTTGTTCATGGGACACTTCTGTATTCTGAGTATGATGGTGAGTGATGATACATAAATCTATGCATATGCCAAAATTCATAGAATTTCACACCAAAAAAAGCACACTTAATTGAATGTGAGTTTGTAAGAAACTGTAAAAGTCAGTGAAGAAAAAACAATGAGTTTTTAAAAAAATACTGAGAAATATGTAATAAAGAATAGTCCTTCAAAATCTACCAATTATAGAGTAGACTGAAAGATGAAATTTTTTCCAAGAGAAAACTATGCCATAATGTTGAAAACTTTAGTGTTATTTTCCAGTTTGAAACCACTTAGTCGCTGATGGTCAAGAGAATAAGTCAGAAATTCAATAGGTTGGGTCAATAGGTATTATTCACCCTCTTTTATAAATAGCACCTGGGTGGCTCAGTCATTAAGCATCTGCCTTTGGCTCAGGTCATGATCCCGGGGTCCTGGGATCGAGCCCTGCACAGGGCTCCCTGCTCACTAGGAAGCCTTCTTCTCCCTCTCCCTCTACCCTGCTGTTTGTGCTCCCTCTCTCGCTGTCTCTCTCTGTCAAATAAATAAATAAAATCTTAAAAAAATAAAAATAAAAAATAAATAGGTAAACTAAAGCTTAGGACAGCTTAGTAATTTATCCACAATTACATAGTTAATAGTACTTTATGTTGAAATCCAAACTTTGAAAAAGAAGAGGTCAAGATTTCTATATGCAAAATATGTATAGGATACAAATTATTTGTATGAATTAACTATAATAAGGTAGTAATAAAAACTAGCAAGATTTGAGATAACAATATATTCCTTTTCACTAAAAGTAATAAGACAGACCTTAGACATAAGTATTTACTTGTAGCCCACATCTATTCAGGCATTCCTGAAGGCTCTATGGATAGTGATCATAAATTACTGTAATCATCTCTGTACATTTCAGTCCAGGATGTTGAAAATAAAGCGATATACTATTTTTGTAAAGAATATTAATTCAACTCTGCCAAAGAACTAGACCTCCATACTTGTAAAAGTGCTTTTAATGGAATAGTGGGCAGCAAAGAGTCAATGTTAATGATTTAACATGGGGCCATTGTAGTATAAAAACAGTATAATTAGTCTGAAGCCCGTTTGGTAGTGCTACATTCACAATGCTGAACTCTGTGTTTTTTTGTGTCAATAGGAGTTAAGTGCCAAAAGAGATCCGAACTGTATAGTTATGGTTGACCGTTTACATTATAATTCATGGATTTGTCCATTTTCAGTAATAACAGTGAATATTAAACATCTTTCTTACTTTTAAGTGGTCATAATTCAAAATAGCACATTTTAAATATAAACTGTTTTACAAGAGTAGAATAGGAATTTCCTCACTGACTTCATCCAATTCAAGTTCTAATTTTTATTTTTTTACAGTTCCATTTGTCTTTCTTATTTTTTCAGTGTCAAATACTGTTTTTTCTTTTTGCCTCATCTATTTAAAACCACTTCCAACCTTTCTAAGCTCAGTTGAACTTCCATGCTTTTCATGTAAACCTCTTCAGAAATAATGTTTTTTTTTTTATTTTCTGAAATCTTACTATGCATAGATTTTAACATTTTTTGTCCTATGCAAGTTGGTTTTATCTCCAAATTGTAAGTGCAGAATCTATATCCTGCTCCTTTGACATTTTCCCTAGCATCCATTCATTCAAATCAAGCAGGTACTGATCACATTTTCTGTTTAAGGAACCATGCTAACTGAGGAAGAAGATACAAAGATGACCAAAAACTCATCCCTGATCTCAAAGAATTTACTTTCCAGTAGAAGAGATAATAAGACTTGTACATGTGACTCCAGTACTAGACATTGTATCATATGAAATGATGAAAAAAAAAAAAAGACAAAAAGACACTGGAGTGTTGGTACATGGGTAGGGAATATTTTTTCCCATTGATTTTTGAAATAGTTTGTGATACAGTTTTCCTAATCTGGTTTCTTTCTTTATCTTTTGAATTACATTTTTTCGTCATGACAAGTGTACTCTTTAATTCCCATTCACCTATTTCACCCATCTACCCCTCTCCCCTCTGGTAACCATGAGCTTGTTCTCTATAGTTAAGAGTCTGTTTCTTGGTTTCTCTTTCTCTCTCTCTCTTTTTCCCTTTGCTCGTTTGTTTTGTTTTTAAATTCCATGTATGAGTGAAATCATATTGTATTTGTCTTTCTCTGACTGACTTGTTTAGCTTAGCATTATTCTCTTTGCTCTATTCACGTTGTTGCAAATGGCAAAATCCTAATCTGGTTTCTTATCCCAGAAATTTTCTCTTATGTCTGACACCAACACTAATAATTCTTAAAATTATATTTAACATTTTTTTCTGGGACAGAATTTATTGAAAAATACATTTATTTTCTGATTCATGCATTTTCCCCCATATTGCAATGTCCCTGAAATCAGACTTTGTTTTTTAAATGGGGTCTTACAATGCCTTTTGGGGAAATGGCAATCATGACATACTAGGTTAAGCAATATGAAATTACTGTTGAAATTACTGTATGAATAATTTTTTACCTACAAAACCAGCAATTTTATTTGACATGATTGCCAGCCCATTTATAAATTTTTCCACTTCTGTTCATTTTATCATCATCTCAGTTGTGTTAGGTGAATTATTCTTACTACACGTGTTGAGTTTGCTGCTCCTCAAAATGTCCTAAAAATATCATACTAGAGATGACATTGAAACGAAAGTAATCATGCACGCACAAAGGCACAAAAATAAAGCAGTGGGGCCTATATTTGACATTGGAGCAAACATTTATTATGGAATAACTGACCTTTGGTATCTGTTTTCTTGCAAAGCAGTAATAAAATGTGTAGAGATCTCGACAGGGGGGTAGTCACAAGTAGATAAAGCTGTGTAATGCTGTTCCTTAGACATATAAACAAACATTACTTCTCATTTCCTAGGCAATACAGCTAGAGGTAAGAGTAGTTGCCAAATCACCTGGACTGATAAATAAATGCCAAACTATTGAGAAGCATTTTGTTATAGATTAAATGACAATTTTTGTTTCTTTTTAGTGGTATAAAAAATAATAGTGTGTCTTATGCTGATGTTGTTTTAGATTCAGTGCAATGAAATAATTTAGATATTTGCTCTTTCTTGAAAAACTTAAAAAGTTGTTCACATAAATTATGCTATAAAGAAACACAGACTCTTTAAATGATATAAACTTCTGGGTTCTTTTTCCTCCATTCATGGCTAAAATGTGATTTCATTTACTTCTCCTTTGTGTTTTATTAGACATAACTTCTAATTATTTTTAAAGTTTCTTTATATTTGTAAAAAATTCAAATAAACTGTCAAATACTAATCATTTCTATTTTTATGATATAATCTCTGCCCTCAATGAGTCTACAGTCCACAGAGATAATATGAGTTAAATAATAGTTCAAGATGGCATTTGAGATGATAGAAATAAATATGATGGCAAGGTAACTGGCACAGACAAGAAGTACTCAGGAATTCAGAAAAGTAAGAGATCTTGAGGGCAGGAGAAGAATATCAGGAAGGACTTCATGTCTTGAAAGATGGGTGAAAAAATTTTTATTCAGGTCTTTTGTCCATTTGTAAATAGAAATACTTGCTTTTGGGTTCTTTAATATTTTGGTTATTAATTCTCTTGGATATTACGTGGTTTGCAAATATTTTCTACCATTTCTTAGGCTGCTTTTTCATTTTGTTTATTGTTTTCTTTGCTCTGAAGAAGCTTTTTAGTTTGATGTACTCCCAATTGTTTGTTTTTCTCTTTTGTTGACTCTATTTTTTGTGTCATATCCAAGAAATCATTGCCAAGTCAATGTCAAAGAGTTTTTCCCCTGTATTTTCTTCCAGGAGTTTTATAATGTTAAGTCTTACATCTAAGTTTTTAATCCATTTGAGTTGATTTTTGTGTATAGTATAAGGATCCAATTTTATTCTTTTGCATGTAGATATTGAGTTTTCCCAATACCATTTGTTGGAAAGAGTATTCTTTTCCTATTGTATATTCTTGGGACTCTTGTCAAAGATCAGTTGACTGTATATGCGTAGGTTTATTTCTGGGCCTTTTATTCTGTTCCACTGATCTATGTACCTGTTTTTATGCCCTTACCATATGTTTTGATTACTATAACTTTGTAAATAGTTTGAAATCAGGGAATGTGATGCCTCCAGGTTTGTTCTTTTTTCCGCAAGACTGCTTTGGCTATCCAGGGTCTTTTGTGGTTCCATACAAATGACCAATAGGTACATGAAATTGGTGCTCAGCATCACCAGTCCTCAGGGAAATGCAAATCAAAACCACAGTGTGATATCACCTCATACCTGTTAGGATGTCTAGTATTAAAAGACAAGAGATAACAAATGTCAGAAGGGAGAAAAGGGAACCCTCACTATTGATGGAAATGTAAATTTGTATAGCTATTATGGAAAATAACATAGTGGTTTCTCAAAATACTAAAAATAGAACTACCATATGATCTAGTGATCTGACTCCTGGATGTATCTGAAGGAAATGAAATCAATATCTTAAAGGGATAATTGCACTCCCATGTTTATTGCAGCATTATTCACAATACCCAAGATATGGAAATAACCTAAATGTCTTTCAGTGGATACATATCCAGGGAGATGTTGTCCAAAGGGCACAAACATTCAGTTATTAGAAGGATAACTTCTGAGGATCTAATGTACAACATGGTGACATTAGTTAATAATATGGTATTGTATACTTGAAAGTTGCTGAGAGTAGATCTTAAACATTCTCATCACACACACACACAAAAGTTAGCTACGTGAGATCTGGTGGTATTAATTATCTTGATCTCAGGAATCATTGCATGATGTATGTGTATGTAAACCATAATGTTCTATACTTTAAATACATACAATTATATTTGTAAATCATTTTAATAAAGTTGAAAAAGAAAAAAGAAAGATGGGTGGAAATTAGATAGGAAGAGACGAAGAAAAGGGAGTCCAGGTATGGATGCAAGGAATATTAGAAAGACCATGTGAGAAAACCACGAAGAGAAAACCAAAGAGATTTTCAGAGTATGAGGAGAATCTGAGAAGAGAATTAATCATAAATGAGGTGGGGGGAAGATTTGGGACCAGAATGAGGGGTCCAGATATAGATTCTTGATTTTATTATGCTGGTAGTGAGGAGTAGTTAATGATTATCTTGATTAGGAGTTGCAGTAATTAAGCTGTGGAAACTTTTAATTTATCAAATATAATCTTTTATTAAAAACATTTTTTCACAAAATGTTAATTTTCAGACTTTTAATTATTAAATTATGCAAGATGTTGTAGTTCATATTTTAGGAAATGTCCATTTAAATCTTCTAGGAATAATGGTATGAGTTCCAGAACAGAAAAGATAGATGTTCAATGAATAATAACATGTTTTTGAAATATTCTGTGCAAAAAGAAAATATCCCTAAAACTGAGCTCTTTTTTCTAGATAGTAAACCAAGGTTGTGTATTTCATGGTTTTAGATGCTGTATTAATTTTCTTTGCTAAGTAACAAATTATCACAAACAATGGCTCAAAACAACACCCATTTATTAGCTCAGAATTCTGTAGGTCAGAAGTTTGAGCACATGAGCCTGGGTTTTATGCTGAGAGTATCACGAGAGTGAAATCAAGGTGTCGGCCAGGCAGGGCTCTCATTTAGAGGCTCTGGGAAAGAATATACTTCCAAGTTTATTCTTAATGTCGGCAGAATTTTGTTATTTGCTATGAGACTGCAGTTCCTGTTTCCTCAGTGGCTGTTAGCCAGGAGCCACTCTTCAGCTTCTAGGTGCTGTTCTTCGTCCTCACACATGGTCTCTCCATCTTCAAATGGAGAGTGGTATAAAAAGAGAAAACTTTCTCTTGCTTTGAATTTCTCTGACTTTCTCTTCTGCCTTTCTTATATGCCACCATCCAAGGAAAACCCTCTGCTTTTAAAGGACTTGTGTGATTAGATTTAGACACCTGGATTATCTCCCTATTTTAAGGTTAACTTTTCCATGTAACATATCATAATCACAGCAGGAATCACAGATATGTCATCATACTCACAGGTTCTGCTCATACTCAAAGGAAGGAGGTTACAAAAGAATAATGATCATTGGAGATTACTCTTAGAATTCTGCCTGCCACAAATATATATTTGATTATTGTTAAAACCTACTTTTAACATTATGAAAGGTAGAAATAGTGTAAATAATAATTGTTACAGAAATAATGAGTAGGTACTAGTGGAAAAAAAACCAAAACATGTAGTCCAGAAACAATGATTATCTCTAAGCAAGAATAAAGTAAGTTAAAAATTAAAAATACATAAAGGTTATTCTTTGGTAGCAAAATTAAACAAAATTAATACAGGTCTTATGAGCAATTCCTACTTTATGTATAACACATGCCTTTATGCTGACACATTCAGTTAAGGACCTTTAAGAAAGCAGTTGCCCCCATCCCCAGAACCATATAAAGGGACTCTTCACTGACCTCTCTGGCAACCATTCAAAATCACATTTTGAATTGATAAGATACCCTAATAACAAATTCAGAAGTTTTGTGCCTAGGTTGGAAAGGGCATGATGATATAGAGTGGGAGGTGAAGAAAATTCCCTTTTCTCCCAACATTCTAGATGAAAAACAATATTGTGAGTGTGTAAAATCTATCAGAACTCCATTAGTTCTTTTTTTAAATTTTTTTATTTTTAAAAGATTTTATTTATTTATTTGACAGAGAGAGACACAACGAGAGAGGGAACACAAGCAGGGGGAGTGGGAGAGGGAGAAGCAGGCCTCCCACTGAGCAGGGAGTCTGATGGGGCTTGATCCCAGGACCCCAGGATCATGACCTGAGCTGAAGGCAGATGCTTAACGACTGAGCCACCCAGGTGCCCCAGAACTCCATTAGTTCTATTTCTTCTGTGAAATGTAACAAAACAAAGCAAACCACCCACAAAATTACACATGATTAATGAAGAAAATCTATCACATTCACATCAAATTAATCATATAATATGATTACCTATACCACTTTCATGATCACCTTTAGATCCTTAAATGCTCTGAGTTCATCACTCCTTCTCAATGCAATCATTGTTTTTATTTAAATACAACCATGACTCCTGGCTAGTAATCTTGACTATGAATTGATAGACATTCTTTTCTAGTCTAACACCAGCATGCTCCGTGTCTGATTTTTACTTCTAGGACGCTGGTACATTCTCAGGTGATCTTCAGTGCACTTGAAATAACTGGTCATGGGCCTGCTGAGATTTACTCAGTGGTATTATCATTGATTTATTCAATGACCATAATTCTTTAATTAGCTTGTGAGTTGGATTTTATAAGTTCCCATCAATGACATAATTATCCCCAAAATGAAGAAAAATTTCCCAATTAAAAAATCTATAAATGATTATTAAAAATAGACAAAAAGAAAAAAGATAAAGTTACTTAAAATGTAAGTTTCAAAATTTTTCAAAATGACTCTTTGCATGATCCTGTTTAAGATGACTTTTAAATTAGATATGAAACCTAGCATGCATGCCGTTGTTCTCAAAATGAACAAGGAGATGTATCAGAATGGGCAAAGGGTACGGTTTATTCTACCTGGACAGGATACAGCACACTTGGAAAATTTAAAGAAGAGCTGAGTCTTTTAAGATGAATTGCTGTTGGGGAGAGGACCAGGAAGAACACAAATAAAGGTAGAGGCATGACAGAGCAAAGTACTAGTGGAGAACATAAAGCAAGGGGGTGCAGGAAGAGAAAAGAAATAAAAAAGGATAAGATTTTGGTGGATCTTGTCTGCAGTGCTTCAAAGTGTGTCATGATGGTGATCCAGAATCTCCAGGCTTGCTGATGAGTTGCTGGGAAGTAAGGTGCTCATTCAAGTCTCTGGGTTAGCATGGGTGAATAGAATAGAAAAGGTCTTCATCCTGACACAATTCACACCTGGTGCTTTCAACCAAGTAAGATGATCCTGACAAATATCCACTTTTGGAAAGAAAAGATATTTCATAAATATTACATGACCATCTTTATCTCAAAATAAGAACAGCCCTATTAACACTTTATGCTTAAATTCTTATTTTATATTATGTTACTGTACATTTCTTTCTACTTAACCTTTACAGAATGATGCATTTTTATTTCCTCCATTTGCAGGAGTATTTACTTTTACAAAATCCTTGCCTGTGAGCATTGCTTTATTCCTGTTTGTGTTGTTAAAGTTCAGCCAGATGGAACTCTTCCAAACCCTTATTTCTGTCAGACATTTGAACAGCTGGAATTATGTAGTTTCTGAGCTTGAAGGAAAGGATCTGTAGAGCTCATGTCAGCAAGGGCCATGAGCTCTCATGATCTCTCTCAGTAGCTTTATATTCACACAGTTTCACTTGGAAAAAAAACTGACATTTGTAATTTGTGCCAAGATGGAAGAGAGAATGAGAAAGAATTGCATCTAATATCTGACTTTCAACATTCTAGGACATTTGTAACTGCTTTATTAAACCATTTTAGAAAATTGTAATTATGTCATTATTCTATGTTGTGAAGTCATTTGGTGTGAAGCATGGATATAAGCAGTTCTAGAATGAATTTTTTTTTAAAGAGTTGCAATTCACCGTGTTCAATTTAGATTGCTAAGTGGAAGATAATTAAGAAAAACTGGTCTTGAGGTAGCATGTGAGATTTATCTCAAAGATTAAGTAGGTTTCAAAAACCGTTCTTTATGCTACTAAAAAATGGAGTTTATTATTTAAATTTTGAGAGTAGTCATAAATGAGATTTAAAACAATTTCTTCCCCGTTCTCATTTGTAATGGCCTAATATTCACAAAAACAAAATTTAAACCTTTTTGTCAAAAATGATTTTCAACTTGTTGTATGTGCCTTTGTGGAAAATGTTGAAAGTCTAAGCAAATGCTATGTTCAGATTAGAGACTACTCAGTTTTGATGCAGATAAAGGTATGCTAAAATAGCAATGACCCTTAAAAATATGAAAATACCATATAATAAAAAGATTTTATAGTAGAGTTCTAACAACAAAACAGGATTTTCATAGTAATGTAATTCTGAAGAAGATAAGTGGGAAGGTTTAAAGATTGAGAACCTTTGAAAATACAATGAATGACATCTGAGTTACATATGGTGGCATTTTATTTGAACAGTTCATTAGTTGCAACTGGAAACTCATTAAAGAGCTATATAATGTTAAACTTTAAATGTAACATGCAAAGGGCTCCAAGTATGCTGTATAGCATTACTTCGATAGTTATTTTATCAAAGCTAATACTTAGAAAATTATTACAATCTTGACAAAAATATTAGAATAGGAAAAGACTCCTAGAAATCATTTGGTCCAATTTTAGTTATTTTTATTAATTGAGGCATAATTTATATATAATAAAACTCAGATTATAAGTATTTAGTTCAGTGGAACTTATAATCATAACTCCAAATAAAATACTGAATATTTTCATCTGTCCAAAAAGTTTTCTCAATTTTGAAACCCCCTGCCCCACCATCACCCAGAGGCAACCTCTGTTCTAATTTCCATTACCTTACCTTGGTTTTCCCTGTTTTAGAACTTCATATAAGTGGAATCACTTGCTATGCACTCTTGTATCTGGCTATTTTAGCTCAACATAATAACTTTTGAGGTTCATCCATGTTGTTTTGTTTATCAGTACTTGATTATTTTTTAAAAAATTATTTCTAAGTTTTATTATTTCATTGTATAAAAATACCACAATTTGTTCATTTGTTTCTGTTGTGGACATGTGGGTTATTTCCATTTGGGGACACTATGAATAAAGGTACTATGAACATTCTTGTACAAATCTTTTTGTGGACACATGTTTTCATTTCTCTTAGATAAATACCAAGGAGTGGAATGGCTGGGTCATAAAGAGGTTGTATATTTAACTTTATGAAAACTGTCAGGTTAATTTCCAAAGTAGTAATAAAATTTTACTTTCATCAGCAATGTAGAAGAATTCTACTTGTTTCACTTTCTCATCAACATTTGATAAGAAAATTTTATCCTGTTCTAGTAGGTTCAAAGTGGTAACTCATTAGATTTAATTTGTATTTCCCTGATGACTGTAGTTATGTTGAATATCTTTTTATGTGCTTATTGACCATTTGTGTATCTTCCTTTGTGAAACATTTCATAAAATATTTGTCCGTTTTTATTGGGTTGTTTTCTGTTTATTATGGATTTGTAGAGCTCTTTATATATTCTGTATGTAAGTCTTTGTAGATATATGTCTGATGAGTATTTTCTCTAGCTTGTGACTTGGCTTTATGATTTTTTAATGGAATTTTTAATGGTCTCTTTTGAAGAACAGAAGTTTAATTTTGATGAGATTAACTTTATCAATTTTTTCTCCAATGGTTAGTGCTTCTGGTGTCCCAAGAAATTTTTGCCTACACTGATGTCATAAAAATACTCTTGCATTTTCTTCTGTAAGCTTTATAATCTTATCATTTATGTGTAGGTCTTTGATTCATCCTGAAATTAATTTTTTTGTGTGATGTGAGGTAGAAGATACAGTTTACCTTTTCTATATGGATATCCAGGTAGTTTTGCTGATATTCATTATAGAACCTATCATATCAATCTTTAAGAGTTGTTTATTTTAATTTGATGCATGAATAAATGCACACACAACTTTTTAAACATCACATAGGAAAAAATGATAGTAAGTATATGTTACAAGGAGTTACTCATTAATCTTTTATGTGGATTTGTCTACCTAAATAAATTTTCAATTTTTGAACACATTTATACTCTGGTTAATATTTCTCCTCCACCATTTCCCAAATGCTTAGTAAATATTTATTGATTGAATGATTGGATGATTAAGGTGGAGGATCATTAATATTTATTAGTTTCTGTCCTTTTACATTTAGTACCTTTAAGTAGTAGCACATGATTTGATAACTCAATGCAGTCATTTAGTGAAAGTCTAATTTCTTTTCCTGTGCCACTAGTATTTTCTCTTGCTTTTTTGTCATTTTCTCCCCCAAATATTCCCTACATTTATAAACTCTACTTATAAACTTGTCTCTCTCTTAATTCCTTCTTCACTGCCTTCAAACAAGCTCAAGTGTGAAAAAAAAAAACTACCCAGTTTTCAATTTTGCTATTCCCCAGGTACCACTCTTTACCTTTCTTCATTCCTTTACTTCTATGTTTCTCAGATGGAATGCTATCATATATTGCAAGGGTCTGTGGTTTTCACTTTAAGGAAAATCTATGAAATAGCCTTCTTATTCTGGTTCATCCAAGGGACCATCTTAAAACCAAGTTCTACCATAGTTTTAGAACTGCCCATGGAATTTGTGTTTATAATTTCACCATGACCAAAAATGATAACCTAATGATAAGTTTGTTTGAGTTCTTATACAAGGAGTGTGGCTTTACTAGTAGATTATAGAAGAAGTAATTTACACTGTTGCTCTCTTCTTCCCTCCTTCCTTTCCTGACTCCTTGTCATTTGGCTTTGCCTTCCATTGCCTTGTTAACATTGGAAATTGCTCTCTTGATAGTATTCATATCATATTAGGCCACCCTCAGTCCCCCAAAAGGCAGGTTGCATAGTAATTGCTCCCATTCCATTACTGCTAAAATACAGTGTTTGATACTGAACATTCAAATTCAGGATGTATGATCCAAGTAAATCAGCTGGGCTCCCATGATGCTTTTTTTCCTTCTAGTCTTCTTTACTGGCTACCACAAGTGAGACCTGGTGTCCTGTGAGGTCCTGAGGTTGCCCAGCCTCAACAATTCCTTCTTGTCATTACGTCGTGTCCTACTTCACAGGATTTGGGCCTTTTTCTAAGTCTCTTTTCATTACTAATGAGTTGACTGCTGGCCTACACTATCCCCCCTCTGACTCTCTGTCCTTAGGAAATCTCTGCTTCTGAGCTGCCATGTCCAGTCTCTCTACTGTCCAGGAAATGGAGTCTTGGCTTATTCTTCAGGTTGGTGTTTAAGCATTTCCTTCCTATGGGAACGCTCCCCAGGTGATAACCATTGGTCTGGTCTACCTTACTCCTGAGTATTCAGCACATTCTTGAATTTCTCTGTGCTCTGACCTACTCTGCAGATTGGTTCTCCAGTATGAAGAGCTTCTGAATTTGGATCTGAGGTTGTGGCATTGCACCCTCTTGGACATTGCACCTGCTCACTTTCCAGAGCCAGACCCTGGTGTGGAGGGTGTGCCTCCCACCTCTTGTCCTGCCTGGCCCTGGATTCCTCAGTAATTCAGGAAGTCATATCTCCTTTATGCTTAAGGAATTGCTATGATACTGGCTTATAACAATGTTACCTGTTTAGTTCTTTGTCATCACTATTTCAAACACTTCTCGGTGTCGGCTGAGATACAGTGGGGAGAATTTGTTCATATTTTTATTTGCAGCTGTGGATATCTTGTCTCTGTGCAGTCCTCTCCCTTTGTTCAGCTCCTTTAGTCTGGTTAATGACAAGCTTTTGTCAGAATAAGTTTTCATTTCGGGAGACCTGATGGCCATATTTAAAAAATAACATTTCAAATAAAATATTGCTCGGAGAAATTTCTTCTGGCTTTCTTCTCTTAACAAAACAAAATTTGGTAGGTTCTTGACCTTAAATAGGAACTGATGCCTGTAGGTATTAAAAGAATAATTTAATATGGAAGAAATCTATATTTAAGAAATGTTTATAATGCACATTTTATAACCACTTTTTCCATAATCTTTTTTGGGAACTGTTGCTCTAATGTTTTTCAATGATTTTGGAGTCAGGTGACATTAAGTTGTGATTCCACCCAGCTGCTACTTTGGATAGGCAAAGACTTTCTGCCTAGCCTGTACCCCTGGGAGGTTTTCCTCCTGTATTTATTAGACATGTAAATTCAACTTGTTTGAGTCATTCCCGCTCTCCTCTCCATCTCATGGGAAGCCTTAAAAGGCCTCTCTTTGCAGTTTTTCTCTTTCTTCTTTTCTTTGTCTTTGTTGGAAGGTCTCTGAAGGCACCTGAAATATCATAACTTTAGTATCCTCAATGATAATCCATTTCACAAACACTTAACCTCCTCTAATCCAATGACTTCATTATTTTAGCCTCACACTCCCAAGGTGCTTCTCTAGGATCTTGAATTTTGAAAGTGTCCTTTCCGACCACAGTCTTTTTTCTCATCCTTCCATAGCCTCTTACCTCATCATAGTCCTTCTTAGATTGGTGCTCATTCGTGGCTTTCTCTTCCTACGTTGATTGGAATTCCTCTTTAATCTCTTTAACAGCAGGTCTTACCAGTAATGCAGTCTTGTCACATTCTTTGGGTTTTGCCTTGTCTCCTCTCAGCTGGATCATCAGCTTATGCCACGCTTGGTCCTGGTCCAAGTGGTGCTCAAGAAAGACTGCCCGACACCATTGCCATTCATCCTTAAAGAAAATTTCCAGTCACACTCAGCCCTTCTTGATTCCTAATCAGTCTCATGCACATTCACTCACCAACTCCTGGAAATCTTTATATCTTTCCTCAAAAAACTCAACCAACTGTCCTTAATTATATTTTCAAGAAATTAGAGTCCATCAGGTATGGACCCTATTAATTTCACCCGTCTCCATTTCAAAGTTGATCTCATTAACCAGCCACTCTTTTTTCCTCTTATCTGAAAGGAAAAGATTTCTTTCAAGGCTGCCTTCATACTCATCTTCATGTCAAGTAATGAACCTATCTCTATCATTTGCCACAAACTTAATTTATATTCATTGTTCCTAATTAATTCTTCGTGCCACTGCAGTTTTAACCTTGGTTCTTATCATATCACTAGAAGTGCTCCAAAGTCTTGAGGCATTACCTGATGGTCAAAGTTTGGTTTCTGAGTCTCCTGCTCTCATTTTCCTTGACCATGCTCCAGGATTTACCACTGCTGACTACTCCATTGAATGTTCTGCATCCTTTATTTTTATAACATTCTAGACACCCGGAATCTACTTTAGTTAACCTTGGTAAAGATGTGGCAACCTCAAGGCATCCCTCCCTTTTTCCAGTAAATGCTTTATTAAACTGGAAAGGGATCACTTTACTTATATTACTACTGTAGCTACATTTTAATCAATTAAACAATACTATTTTAAATAAACTGAACTTAATTTTATGTCCTCCAAATGTGAATAGATTTTAACAAAAAAGAAATAATTACCAAACATGTGTGATAAGAATCTATTGTATAAAAATAGTGCATCAAGAAGATTAACTTAATAATGATGTACACTGTTCTGGGTTGTAAAAAGAGAAAATGGTGTCACTGAGTTATGCACACTTGCTAGATGACTTTTAGGGGTGTACCTTTGGGTAGAGACGGAATGAGAGTTAGAGAGGAGCACTAAACATCCTATAAATTGGGCTTTTTACGATGGATCAAATCCGGCATAGAAAGATGGGAGAGAACTAAAGTGCTTGATTTGATATTCAAAAAGATTTAGTGACTATTAAACAACACCTCATCCAATTCTAACTCCTTACCATTAGGCCTATAGTGGAACCAAAATATGCTACTATTTTTGCTCAAAACTAACCTGGTGTTTTCCAAAAAGATAAAAAAATATAACTTGAAATAATAATGTAAAAGCAGCTAGCATTTAATAAGCATTTTATAGGCAAGGAAGGAATTTATCATCATCATTTCTCAGATGTGGAAAATGTGGTTCAGAGAATCTGGGTAACATGCCTAAGGTCATCAGCTACTAAATGGGACTGGGCATCTAGTCCAGGTTGTCAATCTCCAAACTTCTCACTCTTTTTCTTTCCTACACTATAAGGCTGTAGATTCAACAGCAGAGAACCTGACTTCCAGTCCTACACTTCTGTTATCTCATCCTGTAACAACAGATGAGTTTTGAATCTCTCTTAGCCCCAGTATGGTCTTCTGTAAAAAAGAGGTAATAAGAACGATGAGAGGGAGAAAATCAGCCAAATCTGAAATGTGGGAATTTTATAAGATAAATGACATGAATAAAAAGGAGTGGGGAACTGAAACTGAGACTTAATAGACATATTAACCAAATACGACGATGCCTGGTCCTCTTGGGGGTGGATGTCGTGGCAGGGGCTGCTCTTGATTTAAACAACAAACTGAAAAAAATATGTATAAGCAAATCACAAAATTTGAACATGAACTAGATATTTGGTGATATTAAGATTCTTAGGAATATTGTAAAATATGATAATAGTATTCATAAATGTTATAGAAAAAAAGTGTTACCTGCTAATGACACATATCATTATATCTCCAGTGATATTAAGTGTGAGATTTGCTTTAAAATATTCTTGTAAATATAAGTGAGGTGAAGATAGATGAGAAAGATTAGCAAACTGTTAATAATTGTCAAAGCTGAGTGGTGGGTGCATGGGAGCTCATTATACTGAATGCTCTACTTTTGAATGTGTTTTAAAATTTCCATAATACAAAGTAAAAAAAAAAAAGGAGGGGGAAGAAATAAAAATGGTGAGACAGATATTTCCAAGTTCACTTTCAGATGTAAGACCGAATTATGAAGAAATCAGATGCAACTTTCTTATTATGTATTATGGCATTTGTGCATGGCAAAGTATAATTTTATTTTTTAATTAATTTTTAAGGTATTAAAGAATAACTGGGTTTTTAAAAGTCCCCTGACTAACCCATAAATGCTACTTATCGCCACCACATGCAGTTTCACACCTGAATTGGCTTTGCTAAATTAGTTTGTCAGGACACTTTTATGAAGAAGTTAAGTACCCAGGTTTCAGGAATGTTCTTTACTTCCACCTCATTGATTTTGTTGGGAAAAGAGTGTCTCACCATGAGAATTTAAAATTTATTAAAATGTTCTTCCTAATGTTTAGTACAGATTCTAAAATTTTAACGCGTATTTGAACTAGAAATATAGGGAGATAAAAGGATTACAGAAACCATGGTGAGCAAATTTGCTAATTGTGTCATGTAATATGTATATCAGTCCTGTGTGAAAAAAGGAGCAAATTATTTTACATTCAATTTTAGTCATAAGAGACAAAATACTAAAAAGGATTAATAATAAATCAGTAAGAGATGGCTTTTACCTTAAAGAGCCTTAATATTTACTCTCAGCTGGCATATACTTTTTTCATCTTTTCCATGTGATTTCCAAATCAACAGAACCAATGAAAGAGGATTGTGTATTTTTTGTAAATTTTCTAAATTTTATAAATCATTAAATATTTTTGACCAGAAGAAGCAGGCATTTTTTTTGCCATAGTGACCAGTGATAAGTTGAAGAAAGATGCTCAACAAGTACTTGAAACTCGCTTTTATTGTTTGTGGCATTTTGTCAGGTTTATGGTTATCTTGTCAAGTAATAAGGCCCATGGCAATTGAACATGAGCTTGTGACAACGATGCATTCCTCTGTTTATTTCTGTACTACTCTGATTGCTCAGGGAGCTGCTTTCTTTGTCCCACGCTGGCCATGACTGCCAAGTCTACTAGTCAAAACAATTTCACAATTGAACATTAATGGACTCAAGAACATTAGCAGAAGCAAATATAAGCAGGATACCATAGTAACCCATGGAGTCTGAGGAAATGGTGTTCTACTAAAGGGAAAGATAATGTCCCAAAATAAAGCTTGACATAAACAGATTGGCTTCTCATACTTAAAGTATCTCTTAATGTGAAATGAACTTCGAATTTTATTGTGTCCATATTTGCCACTATCATCATATTTTAAAAATTCTGTTAATGTTTAATACATTTTTAAAATAAGAACAACGGAGTATCAAAGTAATGGGGGAAGGGAGATAAAATTCTTTTAGATGGAGGTAGTTAGTTTAGGATTTTTAAGGTTATGTGAAATTTTAAGAGAGGCAACAGGCAAGTATTGGCTATAAATCAATATGGTTTTAGATTCAGCACTAACAGAAATGTCACCTCACCCAGAAAGGAACATAGGAAACATACCCTTCATTCTCTTTTTTCTCATTTTTTAAACTTGCATTGGTCAATCAGCATTCTTCAAATAAACATTTATTACAATGGGTCTCAAACTTTTCATGTTTGAGGCAAGCTCTTTAACATTCAAACTACCCTTGAAGGAATTAATAGCACTAAACACAGAAAAAATAATTAACTTTTAAAAACGGCTATAGTAGAGGAACTTCTCCCAGTGTCTATTCCTATGAAAATAATCATAATTTCAAAGAATTCACATCATCACCTTTCAACATTGTGTCACTTAATATAACTGTTTAGTGCCAGACAAACCTCTCTTAGTACGTTGGAGTCAAATTCCTACACATTGCAGGCACCTTCGTATCTTTCAGCATTTGGCCACATACCAAGGAAGAATATGGTAAATAGCAGAGGTGAGAACCACTGATTTATTGAGTGTCTACTGGGTACAAAGCCCTGTAATATGTTCCATGCACTCTTTCCATCGCTTAGTTTGTTTTCAATTACACAGAGGACAATACAAAGTGAGAAATAGATTTCTATACAAGAAGCTAGCTAGTGAATACTCGTATCTATATTCAATCAAAAGAATTGTAGAACAGGTCAGCACATTTTTAATGTTGAGAAAAAAAGGCAAGTCTAAACAATATTAATTCTGTCACTGCTGGCCCGAGACGATAATAAGAGGAAGGGGGAAAT
Source organism: Eumetopias jubatus (assembly GCF_037043125.1). Lineage (NCBI taxonomy): Eukaryota > Metazoa > Chordata > Mammalia > Carnivora > Otariidae > Eumetopias > Eumetopias jubatus. The sequence goes on from NW_028274809.1 coordinate 51,217,804, forward strand.
AAGGAGAAGAATGTAAGCTGAAGAGGAAAAAAGAAAGATGGAACAAATAAGGAGCCAGTGATTTACAGGCAAGAATTAATTTAGGGACGTGTATTAGTTCTCTCGCTTGTCTATTTTGTGATTGAGAAGCTTTAGCTTGGAATTCAGTTTAATTTGATTCCTCTTCCTTTGTAATACATATTTAAGATATTTACACTAAGCTAAGTTAAATGTATAGGGTTCAAAGTCATGCCAGCAGAGGAATGATCCAAGGAAATGGAGTCATGTTTAATTTCATGAAAATGAAAGTTAACAGCAATAATAGAAATCATCAGTTATTTTAAAGGATAGCTTGTAAATGAGGAATTATATATATTCATTGTGACTCATACATAGGATGGTTGTCCTTGTTCATGTGCCTGGCATTATCTCAGGTTACACCTGCTATCCCTCCAAAATTACTAAGAGTGTCCTATTTCAAAAGTGTCCTGGCTTGCATGATAGAAAATATAGCCACCTTACTCATAAAATGAAGTTATAGTGATACAGATTTTTACTCAAAATTAGGAAGAACTTTGCACAAGTTAAAATTTTCTGAAATGAGAGAAATCCTGTTACAAGGGAATTAAAACATTAGAAGTTCTCAATCAGATGCTGAAAAATTATTGACTGTTTCAGGGTGCCTAAACCAGATTATCATTAGAGGAGTAGAACTATTAGTTTGAATTATATAAAAGTACCAATATCTGGCTGTTTTAGACTTACAAAAATGTCAATTTCATATAGTTCAAACTAATATAATGTCCATCAACACTCTAGGAGTCTATTTTATGTTTATCGTATTATAAAGGCATGTTATGTATTTGCAAAGAAACCTAAAAATTGTTTTATTTTAAAATCTTAGAAGTTTTTCATTAGGAAGAGTGAAAATTAAGATATCTTTTTATTGGATATGACATTAATAAAATGTCAAAGCACATAAGTCAGAGGGATAGCATTGAAAACTGAGAGGAAAGTTGGATGTATTTTGATGCCAAACTGTAATGAAATGTCAGAGCTCTATACTAGCATTTCCTGTAAGGGATAAGATTCCTAGGAAATAATTCAGAATACATTTTTTAAAAACAAAGTGTTCTAATATAGTCTGGGAATGCTATAAAAGCCATGTTAAATTAAACCATGATTGATAACAGTTAAGATTAATGAAAAGCTTACAAAAGTAGACTACTATTAATTGATTTGTAAGATTGCATTATAACCATGTCTTCCAAACAGGTAACAGTCACAGGGACCCCTTTCATGTGGGAAATTACATTGAGGCAATGGTAGCCTCCAAGCATATTAACCGACAGACATTCCCAAGAACCAAGGGATAGAAAGACTCACAGACCCATACTAAGTTGCTTGATTCACATAGTTTATTGAATCAAATGAAAACACACAGCAAGAAGCAAGAAGAAAGAGTTGGAGATGGGTTAACATACTTGCGATGGGATACAAGAGGGGTGGAAGGACCATCCTACTGGAATCCTGTGTTACATAACATTATATGTCCTGCCTCTCCCTCTCTCTGCCACATTGGCCTTTATTATCGAAGATGTGGTTACAAGTAACATTGAACAAGGAGGCTCAGTGAAGGAAGGCACCTGGAGTCAATGCGTTCTCGTTCTACTGGAGGTGTTTAGGGGCAGAACCTGGTCAATTGTTCTCACTTTCACTGACCTGGTGAATAGCCTTGCCTTTTCTCTGCACATGTGGGGTAGAACATACATGGGACCAAAATGGAAGCACGATGTGTGTCACAAATAGGTAGCTGACTTAGTGATGATATATCTTTCAATCTGGAGGTGACATGATTTGTATCTTGTGACTTGGTCTTTGTCTCTGTTTCCATCTCTAAGTGATACTTCTATTTATTCCATTTATTTTTATCATATATTTCATTTATTCTGTGAGAGATAGATATTCATATCTTATAAGTTACTAATTTGCTTTCTATTTATAATTTTTTTCTAATTATACTTAACACTTCTTATGAATATTACCTATGTTTTAGAAGCCAGTTGAATTGTTCACCATCTATACTTAATACATCTTGTGAGTTTCATCCACCACATTTTGTTTCTGGTTTTTTACTTAGCAGAATTGGACATTCTTAAATAATACAGCAAGTACACAACACAGACCCACAGGAGGGAAGTAGGAGAGGAAAATAAGGGTAAAGGCTGGTTATCCTCCGTTCAGCTTCAACCTGGCTATGGTTTCTACTTTTACTATTTTGCACATTCCGTATGAGATCTTCTGTGACAAGATCTTCCTGTGCTACTAATAAAAGAAACTGAAAGCCAGTGATGCATTAGGTTACTTTATTATTTAATATTTAGGTTTGATTAGTAATTCCATAATTATAAATGAAATTTTAAAATACACAGTTGCCACATTGTTAGGGGTTGAAAAGAAAATTGCTATAGGAATTGCAGATAATATATGAGCCTATTACTTCAAACCCTGTAACATAGGCATTTACCCCTGATGCAAATGCTAATGGCTGAAATTTGCTGAAAATCAGATTTCCTGTTTAAAGTGAATGATAGCAACATAAAAATATCCCCACAGATGAAAAACTATGGTTTAAATAAATTAAGTTACCCAAAATGATAGTCCTTATTTATTCATTCATCAAACTATTAATTCTTCCATCTTTCTAACAAGTATCACTTAGATGCCAGACACTGTTCTAAGAGTTAGATATACAAAGATGAGTTAGTCTCTGCTTCCATGCTCAAATAATTCAGGCTGGTGGAGAAGCCAGAGAAGTAAAACATCTGTTAAAATCCAATGTGATAACTCTTTTAAAGGGTCTGCTTTGGAGGCACAGAGGAGGAGTAGGGAGGGGAGGTACTATAAAGGAAAGCCTCATAAAGGAGTTGAATATTGAACAAGAATTAATGGAAGTGAGGAAATAATTGGGATGAGGGGAGAAGAAACACATGAGTTGTAGAGAGAAAAAATAACATTATTGGGGGCACAAAAGGGAAAACAGATATAGATTCCACGTGGAGAATTATCAGGAAATGAAACTTTGACAGATCTGGTCATGAATGGCTTTTATGAAGATTAACATTTATTCTGAAGTTGAAGAAAAGTGCCTGAAGAATTGGAAGTAAGAGGATGGCATGATTGCATCATCAAGTTTGCAGCTGGAAAGATAACTTTGGAAGAGGAATGAAGAGAAGCAAGAGTAGATTGATTAATAGTCCATTGTCTGTGACAGCTGTCCAGTTAGTTGTAAGAGGGTGGCGGAGGAGACTCTCAAGTCATTAGAGAGCTACTGACGATTGGATCACATCTTTCCACTTCAGAATAGTCCAGTAGTATTTCCAGCTCTTCACACCACCATGGTGACAGACCAGATGCTGGCTAATACCATATACCCCTGCAAAATATCTCTTGGCTTACTCTTTAATTCTGGAAAGTATGTGTTGACTTTGTAGTCACTTAACTTGTTACATCAGAAATGTTTTCCTCCAGCTTGGCTCCCTGTTATGAAATTCAAGACTGAGGAAATTCACACATATTTGTGAAATGGAGTTAGTTTTGTTTATTAATATCAATATAATTAATATCACTGTTGCCTCTTATTAAGATACAAAGCAAATATAAAATGACATTATTAATGTTATATAGAATATTTTCCAAAGTAATTTATCTGTTTATTTTTAAACATAAAAAGTACTGACTCTGTCTTTCCTTAATCTATAAAACTGAGGAGATGTATCATATAATTACTGCACGTGTTCATCAGTGCTCTAAGCCTCTCAGACCTTGTTTCTGTAGTTTGTGGCAAACATCTTTTACTGGGACCATTGCCTTGTTAGTCTCTAGAGGCATTAGTTTCTAATTCCCCCTGAAAGAACTGTTTTGTGGTTAATGTTTTTTAAATGTCTTTAGCAGTCCAACTTTGCCTACTCTACCTCATATGATGTGGTTAAACAGGCTAGGAGAATCTGAATTTTCTGTCAGGCTTCATCTCTTACTACTCTGCTCTCAGCCCACAGTGGACTTTCCTTCACTCCTCTTCAAACACATAAGGCTTGCTCTCTAATTAGAGTCTTCATATGTGTTGTTCCTTTTGCCAGGAACACACTTCTTTCCAATAATCCATGTGGCTCACTCTTTTACCTTCCTCAAGTCTATATTCAAATGTCACCTTCTTAGTGAGGCCCTTCCCTGACCATCCTACTAAAAAATGTTGCTGCCTTGGATCAATTCTCTTTCTCTGTTCTCTTTTTTTTTAATAACACTTAGAATTTTGTAACATTTATTAATTGTGTTTATTATCTATCTCTCTTCCCCCATTAGAACATCTTTGAGGTAGGGATTTGTATCTTGTTTTCTTCTCTATGTTCTGTGTAGGAGTGTGTTCATTTATTTGTATGGTTATTAAATATCAACAACCACATTCTCAGCAGGCAAATTTGAAAATAAAAGGAAGAAAAAATGTACATTGAAAATTTAAAGAAAAACAATGTCTTTGCATCTTTTTTATAATATTTTTTAAAAGATTTTTTAAATTTATTTGAGAGAGAGAGAGAGCATGCGCACACAAGCTGGGGGGAGAGGCAGAAGGAGAGGGAGAAACAGACTCCCCCTAAGCAGGGAGCCCAATGCAGACTCAATCCCAGGACCCTGAGATCATGACCTGAGCCTAAGGCAGCCACTTAACCAACTGACTAACCCAGGTGCCCCATGTCTTTGCATCTTGTCCCGGTTTTCCTGAGACATTCTTGGTTTTACTACTGAAAATCCTGTGTCTCAGGAGCCCTCTCAATCCTGTGCAACCCAGAGAGTTGGTCAACTTTCATTCTTGTAATTATTTGTCATTGTTTAATGATTTATCACCTATTTCTGTCTTGGTGGGAGATGGCTATGCTATACTATGTGTCCAATAATTCTTAGTAAGATTGCTCATGTTCACACCACACAAAGGCATCAGGGGCTTTCCCCATTTACTGATAAGTCTCTAAATTTTCATCTCGGTCTTCTGGCTTGATTTGCAGAATGAATACATGTTCCTCCCACTAATACTTCTCATGTTATTATGAGGGAAGTACTAGACTAGCAAACAGATTCTGCCACAAATCTACTCAAATCATCTCACCAGCCTAGCCTTGGTTTCTTTCTTTCATAAAATGAGGAGACAACAGATGTTAAACCATGTCCTTTTCACCACTAATTCTAGGGTTCTATTCTGTGGTATTTCTTCTGACCTGCAATGGAAACTGTTCCTTTTACCCAGGAGATGGCTTAGCCCCTACTGCCCTCCTCAGTTGGAGAATTTGGCACTTGGGAAAAAGCATGGGCCTTCTCAAACCATGAAAGGAGGAAGAAAGAACTCTAGTTCCCTTATCTTCTCTAAGTTAGAGCTTTACTTGCCTTTTCCCTAGTAAAATTTCCACATGGAGAAAAGTGTGGTCTACATTTTGCTTCTAAAGTGGCTGTGTTTCCTACTGAATGAAGTTGTTTTTTTAAAGACGCCAACTGTCTTTTGAACAATTTGAAACTTAATTTGAATTTAATAATTGGCCAGCAATTTCCTCATAATATGTACATGTGTATGACTAAAATAATACATTTTATACACATATACACACATATTAGACTAGGTTTATGTTACCATTTCATGAGTTTGAATAAAATCTAGATGACAAAATCTACATGTAGCTCTCATTTGGAAATCAAAAAAATGCCTTGGGGAAAAAATGTTAGCAAAAGAAAATGCTATCATTTGCAATTAACTACTTACATTTAAATGATGCTTAGGTGTTTAGAAATCATTTCCTTTGTCTACTGATCCTCACAGTGACTCTGGAAAGAGAACAATGTTCAAATCAGATTGGATTCAGATTTTTGCTCTACTACTCACTAATTGTGGGTACGTGGAGGAATCAGGTCAGCCCTCTGATCCTCAGATTAGGCAGGTGTATAATGGTGATTATAGTGCCTGCTTCATTTAGTTCCACCCTTTTCCAAGTTGTGCTGGCACTAAATGAGTTAATACTTGAAACTAGGAGAGTGCCAAATACATAAGCTGCTAATATTATTACTACTGTTTATAGATAAAGAAATTGAGGGTAGAGGAGGTTAAGTGATTTGTCCACTTGACAAAACTCATAACTTGTACAACCAGGACTTGTTTATTAGTCTAGGGCTCTTTCTCTGAGAACCACAGTAATATGTTAAAAGCCTGTCAAGAATCCACACAGCACAAAGATCAACTAAGATCAGGGCTGCATTATGACTTTCTTGGGCCACGAGCACTTCTGCCTTCTTGGGCTCCTTTCACCAAAGAAAAATATAAGCCTAGTTTGGATTCATTAAGATATATGCATTACTATTCACTTTTTCTTCATATTTTAAAGGAAATTGGAATTAGAAAATTTCCATGAGTCTCTAAATATAGCATAGACCCTAGGCACTGTGCCCACTGTGCCTAATGGTTAAATCAACCTTAAGTTAGAAAAAAACTGCTTCATACAGAGACAAACAATAAAAATAAGGGATCTTCTATCCCTATGTTTGGTCTTACAATTGAGAGAGTGTTCTAGTGAGATCTTTTGGCTGCCCCCACAGTGCCTCACAAAGTGTACTGTAGTTAGCTTCTAAACCAAGTTAGATAAAACTGGGACACCCGCCAGATCCTATTGCCTCACTCTCTGTGAATGATGGATGGGATTATACAAATTTAAAAGTTGATGATAAAGAAGTTAATATTTTAAGACATGTAAAGTATGATTCTTCCATGTCAGATAATGAAATCTAAGATTAATCACAAACAAATTTGTACTGGGACATGTTGTAGTAATTCATCATGTCTTCTCCAGAAGTGGTATCTATGTTGAATGTTCCCAAACAGTGTCAAGGTCAGTGTCTGGAGTAGATGTAATCAGGAAGGAGAAAAAGCCCAGAGTCATGCATTTAAAATGTGTAGGCTTTATATGATAATCACTGTGAGGAAGAGGAATGCTACATTGAAACTTCTGTAGCACTTCTTTCATGGTATTTGAGTTCCATTTTGAAAGAATCTATAGAACTTAGAAAATCAGGGCTTGAACTGTATAAAATCATTGGACTGTCTTCAAGAAATAAAGCTAAATAAATACGTCATTGCTTGGCAATCTTAGGATAAGCCTACCCTTCCTTGCTGGGTAATTTTTGGTGTGCGTGACCATCTGAGTTTCCTCAGACAGGAAGGTTTATGAATGCAGGGAATAAAAGCTCATGGGAAAATGCCTTCTGTAACCTTTTCCCTGTTACTTTTCTTGATTGCTGGGAGCTTTATTCTCAGCAGCATAAAGTGTGTGTATGACACACAATCCCATACAGATTTTAACTACTCCATTATTATACTGACATGGACATCAAACAAACAAAAAAATAATTAAAGTGACACCAGTTATCTTTCTGATGCATAAAAATGATGTTTCAAACTGAGGGAAATGTATTAGTAGAGATATACACTTAGGTAAATGAATCCTTAGACCTAGAAACTGATTTCAAGTGAAAAAGTCATTTACATTAATCATTGATGTGTCAGCTGAAAGCTTGTAAATTTGTCATCTCTAAAAGCAGTTTTACGTTATAAAGTCACTCAATAAAACCCTTCAAGTGTAGGATGGAGGGGTTTATTGCCATTATTTATTACATGTTTTAACGTTTTAAAATGATTATTTTTGTTTTGCCTTTTTAAAAAAATCAATTAAATGAATTATTGTACTCTGAAAGGGTGTACTTAAATTTTGCTTCAAATGGATTCTGGTTAGCATCAGTTTCAAACTAAGGAAACAGAATTGTTTATGTATAATTTAACTTGGATTTATTAAACTTTTTTAAGAGTTTGGGAAGACGCTGTACCTACCTTTTCCTAAGACTTACCCATGTTCAGATAATGTTAATTAATTTGCTCAAGAAACATGTACAGCTACATGTTAGGAAATATAATAGTCATTGAAAAGGTAGGCAGACAGGCTGGAAGTAGAAAGAAAGAAAAAGGAAAGAAGGAAGGAAGGGAGGTAGGGAGGGAGGGAGGGAAAAGGCTGTGTAGGGAATTGATTAGGAACAAGGGTTATGGAGTCAGAGGGTCTGAGTATGCATACAGTCTCTTCCAATAGCAAGAAACAAAACCTTGAAGAAACTACTGCTCTCTGCTTTAGTTTTCTTATTTTTAACACTGGGATAATAGTCCAACCTCCTAGGGTTCTTATGAGGATCAAATGGGTTTATGCATGTTAAGTGCTTAGAATCATGCCTTGCACTTAGTAAGCCCTCAATAAATGTTAGCTTTTAACTGAATAACCCTGCTGCCAAGAAACTCAGTGTATGAGGAAAATGAAAAAATACACATGCAGATACACTATAATACAATGCAGTGAATACTGTTATAAAATATCTGAACAGAGTGCTAGAGGAGGCACAGAGATGATACCAGATGAAAAAATACCATGGTGATTAGGAAATGGAGATGATGGGGGATAAAAAAACATCATGGCAGGGTGACACCAAGGAGGAGAGTAATTCTGATTAGGTGAGTCAGACCAAACTTCCAACAGGAGGTTACGTGGAAGGATGTTAAGATTTTAGAAAGCATGCAGATGAAAGCACATGAGCAAAAGATTGGGGGCATGAAAATACAGATTCAAGAAACGGTGATCAGTTAGGTGTCCTGAAGGGAGGAAGTGTCAGAGTTGAGGGAGATGAGTCTGGAAAGGAAGGTTAGGATCAGGCTGTCTATAGCTTCTCGCGATCATATGAGCACTACTTAAGCCACTGAAGGATTTACGTGAAAAGGTGACATTATTGAATCTGTCTTGAAAAGATAACTCTGAATGTGAAAGGGTGGAATCTTGTACACCCAAAACACAGAACTGGGAAATTCTTGCAATTGTCAGGAAAAGGGAAGGTGGCTAAGAAATGGTTGAGAGGCAACCAATAAATGTCCACCTACTAGAAGTAAGAATTGCAGCAGTGCTAATCCCAGGTGAAGGGCTACCCCTGCTTGGCCCACCTCCATCTCCCTTAACCTATAATTCTGGAGTTCAGGCCTCAGTGGGGCCAAATGCTGCCTTGAGACAAACTGTTTGGATATCTAATACTGTATTTTCACGATCTACCGGAAGCAGTCAAGTTATTTTTTTGATGCATGTGCTTAACTCAGTGGAAGTGTTTTAGAAATGCATAATGCAGCAATTTAAACTCAAGTCTGGAATCTAATATTATTTAGAGAAAGCAGAGTTATAAAGCTAGTTTCTTCCAGACTCCATCCAAAGCAATTTAGCAACTAAGATACAAAAAGGGTCCTGTAATAATGTATTCTTACTATTAGGGATTATATTTTTTTTTGTTTAGACTTTGAGTTAAGCATTACTATGAGGCTCTTTTGAAAAGAGTGATCTCTGTGGTCTTCTTAAGCATTTATCATCTTTACAAATGCCAAGTGTTTTGAGAAGTTCACAGATAGTATAGAAACATGTTGAAACTTCCTGCAGCTTTTATTTGGAGTAAGTGTCTTGAGTGGTAGTTGAGTGTTTAGTATGAATTTGAAAGTAATATTATTTTGTACTTTTGTCTTTTTAATTTGAATTATTTCAGTTTCAGAAAACACTATGAAGTATTTTGTACAAACATCCAAATTTCTCATAAGTCTTTCACCAGGGTGTTATTAATGTTAATTATTTTATTAATTTGATATAGGGAGTAGTGATATTCTTATTTGAATCATAATGATCCTAGCAGCCAAAGAAATAAACTTTGTGCAACTCTCCAAAGCTTGTTGGCAGTATAATTCAATATAACTTAGTCTTTTAATATTATAGGTTGACTTCCTGTTCTAAATAAAGGCCACTGAACTTGTGATAATTCATGTAATATTGTTTTTTAAGCTTTTCCCCTATATATGTTACGATGATTTGAAACAGTGAACTGTTTTTGGGGGGTGATAGAAAGTATTGATGTCACCTAAGTGTTTAGACCTAGTTTTCTTCTCCTCTCTGGTCTTCTCAATTCTCTCTCTCTCTCTCTTTTTTTTTTTTTTACTTTCCTCCTTGCTTTTTCTCTCACCTCTCTTAGTAGCTCTTTGAACTATTATTTCATAAGAACTATTTATCGGAAAATGATTACATCATAGGAAGTTAATTTCTATTTTATTATTAATAAATTAATGATTCTTAATTAGTATTAAGAATTCTCAAGATATTATTTTTCATTTCCAAACAGATACAAAAAGGTATTCAACATAGTATATATCCCCAAAGCATGTAATCTATTCTTTTTGTTTTTGAATCTGTAGCTTTTTGTGCTACCAAAGCACTATTAACGTCTTCTATCTCTGGGATTCCAGCAATTTTGTAAAATATCCTAATATTTTCGTATGGTTCAACTGTGTATTTATATCAACACTTGGCAGGGTAGTTTAAAAATCTTGTTACAAACGAATTCACCTTGAGCTGTTTTCAAATTGTGCAACTCTTATATGTTAGGTATTACCCAACTCAGACTTTCCTATCCTAGAATATGAACAACTGTTATAAAATTGATGGTAAACTGTTTCTTTCAAAATCTCTACAACTCGAAGCAACTTGAAAATGTTGCATTTTTATTTTAAAGGAAGAGTTTTTTGAAATCAAAAGCCTAAAATTTCATTAAATGTATCCTCAATTAGAGTTGTTCACTTTGAATCCTACTTTGAAGGAACTACGCTGAAATCATGCGTTGTCATAGAAACGGCATTGCTGCCATACTCGACCCTAATTAAAACCTTTAAAAAAATTATCATGAAATGAGTTTTAAGAAATAAATGCCTTAGGCAATTTGAATTTGATAGCAGTGATTTTAGTATTAATGGATACATGTAAAATTCAGATGATGGTATATGCTTGTAAAAAAAGCCATGTAGACATGAAATCCAGTCATTCAAAATTATTGAAATATTTTTTGATATGTTTCTTTGCTTTACAATTTTATTTTCAAAGCTAGATTTATTTTGTAAGAACAAGAAATATCAGAATAAAATTTACTTTTTAAAATGACAATCATTTTGGGCTGAAGTTTTATAATATACATATATACTAGGGTTCCCTGGGTGGCTTAGTCAGTTAAGCATCTGACTCTTGATCTCATTCATCTCTCATCTCAGGTCTTAATCTCAGAGTTTTGAGTTCAAGCCCTGTGTTGGGCTCCATGCTGGGCATGGAGCCTAGTTCAAAACAAAACAAAACAAAACAAAAACCAAAGTGGTTTTACAATATACGTAGATACTTAAATTTATCTTCCCTGTAGTATGAGTACCAAGACAAATTCAGAAATTAATTCATTTTTAACTGTTGCTGAGGATAAACTGCTAAGTTTTAAAGATTAGAGTATCCATATTTATTTAGGTGTAGTTCAGCTACTGATATAACTGGCAATAGAGTATTGACATACATATATTTTATTTATACTTTATTATGTTGCTTGTGTGAATGAGAAAGATTGGCTCATACTAAATATTCATGTGAGTTAAAGCGCAAGGCCTCTACTTGTTCCCATTGGTCTCTGTGTTTGGTTTGTATAGGTATTTTTTTTAACCAGGTGCATTAGCAAGTTAGTCAACTGTATTTTTTATTTATAGTTCAGTACAGAAAGGCAAGCATTAGAATGTATATGTTCAGATGTAGAACAATCAGTACTGGCATTCCATGAGCATATTTGATTTTCATAATATGCATTTCACACCAAAGGATTCTGGATTTAGCAAATGTAATTAAGCTGCTACCATTGATGAATGCTGGCAGTTTAAATAATTGGTTAATTTTTAGAAAATAGATGAAATCAAAGTATACTTGAATTCAATGTGCTTGTCTGCTATGACCATTAGTGCTTGTTTTTTAGCTTTCAGCTATAAAATACATATGACTTTTCCATATGTAATTGGAGTAGCAGTTGTCAAGGTACATTTTTACCTATTCAGATGTTCATATTTAACTACCACTATTTTATAGTTATCTCATTGGAACTCTCAAGTACAGCTCAAGTGAAATGTACTATTCAAGTATTGAATTTTGATTTATGTATGCCTCACATATTTGAGATATACTAGGTTAAATTGTGATTTTTTTAAAAAGTGATTTTAAAGTTCTCACTCTGGAAGCAGGTTGGCTAATGGTTTCCTTGACTCAAGATGAAATGTATTCACTGCTTAACTGATGGTCACAGCTGTGTTTTGTTCACAAAATTTTATCTAAAATAAATGCTTTCTGTCATTTATCAAGACAACTCTTATAGGCAACTCCTTTAAGTCCAGCTGACAATTGGGCAGAATACCTGCACAATTAACCATTGTTTTTAGGGAAGGAACATTACTTTATAGCCAGTTGAATGTTCTTGCCTTGCTGTCTATAAAATAATTTCTTTCCTTTCTTCTCTAGTCTATTTCCTTCTTTCCATTTTCCTTGGAAATGAAATGTAAAGTTAGACTATTTGGATATTTCATTTTAATTTTGTTTTAATATTTTATATTTGAGTCCCTTTGTCTTGGAATAAATTTAACCCTCTTAAAAGCTAATAAATTAGCCTCATAGATGCTACCAGAAGACATGAGGTTCCTAGGTCAGAAGCAAGATGCTGTATTCCTCAGGGCCCTGTGTAAGCAGTATGAGTATCCACATGTGCATCTAGTAGCCTTGCTCCCAAGTTCCATAGGGGCAACGCAAAATGGGCTCAGACACATTGACTGCATCACACCTGAGGAACACTGAGCTTGGGGAATCCACGTGTTTATAGCTGGCAGTAGGCAAGCCTGTTCTTTGTCCCAAAGGGAGACATTACCTCAACTGTGAAGGTTGCTTACTGCAAACACAAGTGGAGAAATGGCCTTGGGGAGAAGCAGTCATGGTCTTGCAGTCTTGCAGGAATGCTAGAGATCCACAAAGATTCTATCACATAACACTGTCAATGTTTTGACATGCATAACCCTATTTTAGGTAGGTTTGGATGCATATTTCTTGTATTTTTTTGCATATGACTCACTGAATGTGTATATGGCAAACTAGGTACTTACCAGTTCCATTTCTTTTTTTAAATTTTTTAATTTAAATTCAACTTAATTAACATACAGGGTTTTAGTTTCAAAGGTAGAATTTAGTGGTTCATCAGTTGCATATAACACCCGGTGCTCATTACATCAAGTGCCCTCCTTAATGCCCATCACCGAGTTACCCCATTCCCCCACTTCCTCCCCTCCAGCAACCTTCAGTTTGTTTCCTATAGTTAAGAGTCTTTTATGGTTTGTCTCCCTTTCTGATTTCATCTTATTTTATTTTTCCTTCTCTTTCCCTATGTTCATCTGTTTTGTTTCTTAAATTCCACATATGAGTGAAATCATATGATATTTGTCTTTCTCTGACTTATTTCGCTTAGCATAATATCCTCTAGTTCCATCCATGTCATTGCAAATGGCAAGATTTCATTCTTTTCGATGGCTGAGTGATATTCCATTGTGTGTACACACGCGCGCACACACGCACACACACACACACACACAGACACACACACCCCACATCTTCTTTATCCATTCATCTGTCAATGGACATTTGGGCTCTTTCCATAGTTTGGCTATTGTGGACATTGCTGCTATAAACACTGGGGTGCATGTGCCCCTTCAAATCACTATGTTGTATCCTTTGGGTAAATACCTAGTAGTTCAACTGCTGGGTCATAGGGTAGCTCTATTCTTAACTTTTGGAGGAACCTCCATACTGTTTTCCGGAGTGGCTGCATCGGTTCACCTTCTTAATTCAGATTATTTCCTAGAAAATCAGCATCAAGTAAATTATTAATATTAATTAGTTATGGTTCAGATTCATTGCCTTCAATAAGTTGACATGCACACAACACAACAGGGATGATTTTACCTTCAAAAGCTAGAATAGACTGCTGTGACTGATGTCAGTGTAAGGTGCCAACACTGACTCTTGACACACCTTGAATGAAATGATTTGTTTGTGACATGCATGGAAAAGCATTTCAGACTTCTGAGGTAAAATGATTTATTCTCTGATAACACCTTGTCAGATATTTTCATCTCATACCCTCTATTTTTTTTTAGTTTTTATACTCTAAACTGCTATTGATTTTCCCTCACTTGATAATCAGGTCCTAAAAAGATATCTTCCAAATTCAGCCAATCACCCAACAACTTTCAAAGTTATTCTCTAGGAAATTGGATTTCTTCATTTTGAGACACTGAGAGAAAAACAAGCATCTAGAAACTACCCCTCACTATAGCCATTATTAATATCTTAGAAGATTTAAGCCCTTCTCTGAATTTACAGCTATTGAAAAAAATGGAAATTTTGATGACTACTTTGGAAACAGTAGGTTAAATTGTAGAAGCAGTGAACTAAGAGGGCAAAATCATCTGTAGTGCTCAAGTGGTGCTAGAAGATGTCAGAGATTAATGAAATTGTTTCTAGAGTCCCTAGAAGACAGAGTCTGCCTATTTCAAATTCATTTTTTTCTTCAAATTTTCATAAGAAGAACATGTTCTATTGGTCAGTGGCTTTTTGTTAGTATTGCTGAAACAAGGAAAAGCAAAATGGCCATCTTTCACTATAAGCTAAACTTGAATTTGTCATAATTCATAAAGATAAAAAGAAGCTATATAACTTACAGAGTTATAACAACCGGAGTCATTCCTTGGGATGAGGAAAATCAGGGATCAGAATATTATAGGGCAGGGAGTAAAGACTGATGCGTGAGGCGGCTGGTGAGGGTGATATTGGTGGTAGTGGGGGTTGGGTGGTCAGTACTGTCTTAGCTGAGTACTGGGGGCCTCTACCCTGGTCCCTGCTCTGGCTCTCCTCTGGCCATGCCCACCTCACTGGCTGAGGAGTCCACAGAGCCAGCTGGAAATGTTCTCTTAGCATCTGTGTATTCCTCTCTTCTTGATCACAGTTGAGAAACCTGAAATGCCAGAATTCTATGCCCAAGTGGATTAGAATCTGCTTTCTAGGCCCTGCATGTCTTTCTGAGGGTAGACTGGCCTGTTGGTGATAATAGCTACCATTTATTTACTCTGCCATGATATGTTTTCCTTCACAAATATTGTACTTCAGTTGATACATATTCTCAGAAATTCTCCCTTAGCCCCACCCCTAGGTGGGGCCTGGTATGTTGTGGAGGCAGATTTCACCTAAATGTCTTAAAACTCTGTAGCTGTAGTGAATATCCATCGGTCTAACTTCACCTACCTGCAGTCATCAAGCAATATAAACAGTCATATTGCAAGTGGCCTCAGTTGAGAGCTCACCAATCTTACTTTCAGGTATTTCTTTCTGCTGAATCTCTGACTTCTAGAACGAAAGTTCACAAAAATATGTGTTGTGTGTTTTCTTTCTAAGGACATGTTTGACTTATAAGAGCTCTGGAACTTTTCTGCTCCATATTACCTTAGCTGATCTCCTTGAACCTGACACCTTGCTTGCTTGCTTTTGCTATTTTTCAGATCTCTCCTTTTCAGAGAGGTTCCTGTCCTGTTTCTTTTTGGTCAAGCCATGATACTTTCGCTTTCTTTTCACTATCATTCCATTTTCTCTAGAAGATTGTCTTTTACAACATCTTTTTCTCATCAAAGATGCTTTTGTTTCTGATATATAATAATTCAACTATGTTCAAATAATTCAAATATAACTGCGAATGTTGCTGAAAAGTATAAGAAGTTATAAGGGATCTACCATAAGGGACCTACCACTTTCTTTTATAGGATCCCCTTCTGATCAGCGGCCATTTTTGTATGTTTCTCAGGATGGCTTCATGGGTGTGCGATTTCTGTGTATGACTGACCATGTTGTTGGGCTCAGAAGGGCCTCACATTTGATTTAAAGCCATACTTATGCCATTATAACAGCCCTACAAAATGTATTTTTCAACTCCTATTTTGTAAGTGAAGCCCCCGTGGGACAACATTTTATGTGCCAGGAGTTTGGAGCCTAGGTTCATTCATGATGACACCTAGCACTACCCTCCTGGTCACCACTCTTTTGTTCCCTGAGCCCAGACCCTGCCTGAC
Source organism: Eumetopias jubatus (assembly GCF_037043125.1). Lineage (NCBI taxonomy): Eukaryota > Metazoa > Chordata > Mammalia > Carnivora > Otariidae > Eumetopias > Eumetopias jubatus. Next base: position 51,233,885 of record NW_028274809.1, read on the forward strand.
CTTCCCTTTCTGTCTCCCTGCCTTGTCCCATGACACTGCTGCCTTCTGGAGAGTGGAGGTAGATAGCCCATTGTGTCCACTGAGTGTGATTAAAAGAAAAGGGAGATAATTCAGCTCACTACCTCTAACACTGGCAGAGTTCTGGACAGGAGCATAGGGTTGAGGAGGATTGGGGTCTGGCACTGGGAAAGTCTCGGGCAGGATTGGTAGCAATTGTCCCCACTATGGTTTGGCAGCAACACTGCCCATTTTTTTAAAAGAAACTTGGGAGTTACCTGTAGACTGTAGGTTGGGGCAGTGGGCTCGTGGAAAGGGGAGATACCTGCTTCAGTTTCTCCAGAGCCCATCCATGGTGGGCTTTGTGGATTGCTCAGCAGCTGGTGGAAAAAAGAACATGTCATTCATCAGACCTGAGCATGCACCTGACCTATCCATGGGGTGGCCTCCTGGTTGCTTGTAAGGGTCTGCATGCAACACTGAAAATTCTGTGCTCCAGATAGACTCATTGGCCAGCTCTGTGCCTTGGGGGGCTCTATCTTCCTTGTGCCAACCTTCCTGAGTCTGACTTGTGCTCTTTCTGGCCAGTTCAAAGTTCCCTCTGAAATAAGAATTATGCAGTTTTGGTGATTCTTCATATGAATTGAATGGTCTTAAATTTGCATTTAATGCTGACATTGTATATCGTAGATGTAAAGGGCAAAATCCATGCTAATAATTTCAATTAACTTTTTTACTTAGAATCTAATTATATACCAAGTTAAGAGAAAGATCACAGAAAAGAGGAAAATAATACTTATACCTCTATCTACAATTCTTGCTTTTTCAAAAAAAAAGAGCCCTGTATTTCTAGTTTGCACTGTGCCCTGCAAATTATTAGCCAGCCCTATATGTAGTCATTTTTTTTTTTTTGGAGAAGTCATTTTTCCTTATCCTCAAATAAATATACAGCAGCTAGCCCATTAAAGCTGGACATAAGCATTTTTTATAACCCAGCAACTCAACTCCTAGGGAAATACCAAAAATGCATGAGCATATTCATCTAAAGACATGAACAAGAATGTTTGTAGAAACACTACCTAAGCAGCCCTAAGCTGAAAACTACACAAATGCCCCAAATTGTGGAAGCAGATTATATCTACAAGAAACTATGTAAATGAATCTCACAAAGATAATGAATCTATGTAAACTATGTAAATGAATCTCACAAGATAATGCTGAATGAAATAAGTCAGATATACAAAAGTACATACAGTATAATTCCATTTACATAAATTCAAAAAGAGGCAAGACTAACCTATGGTATTAGAAGTCAGGATAATGGTTACTCTTTGTCGGAGGGGTTGGGTAAGTACTGAAAGAAGGCATAAGTGGAACTTCTGAGGTCTTGATAATGTTCTATTTGTCTTTCTTGGTCTTGGTGCCAATAATATGTTCATTTGTGAAAGTTCATCAAGTTGCAACTTAACATTTGTGCACTTTTCTGTATGTTATACCTCAATAAAAAATTCAAAAAAATACACTAAGCATAAAAAATCCTGTATTCTTTTAATCACTGCTGCTGTAAAGTAAGACCTGATTCAGTTAATGTGCAGTTCAGTGGAAGAAATGATATAACCAAAGAAATTCATTTTCTTTTTTATGCTAGAGTTATAAACTATGTAGATGAAGAAAAAACCATTGTTTTTGACCAAAACTTTCAAAATGTAAAGAGTAACAAGAGGCAAAATATATTACTACTATAAAGGTCGCCCTAGATAGCCACTGGCCATGGCTTGGGAGGGATGGCATTTTATGAACTGTTCTATGGTGTGTAGTTCAGGAGTTAGAACCAACCTTGGTGAGGTTAAAGCAATATATTTTCATAATTAAGTAACAAATGGGTGTGTAAGAGGAATGCATTCCTGTTGATTTAGTCTGGTCGATTTTTTCCTTTTTTTTTTTCTTAGTTGTTAATATTGACTTAGGGGCAGTTTTTAAATACCCTCAAATTTTCCTTCCTCATAGGAGCAGGGAAAACTGTACAAACTTTGCTAAATTGGAGAGGAGCAGTCAAATGCAATTTCCTACAAATATAAGAATTGTAGAATATTTAAGGTAATTGATATTCTCTGCATTTCCGTCATTTGTCAAATAATTTCAAATCCATGAAGGATGGAAAATAATAGAAAAATATATGTCCAATGACAAAATATTTAGTGAATTTATTATCTGTCCCTACAATATTAGCAAATTCCTATATGGGTTCTTTGTCAATAGTCTCTTAGGATTAGTTCACCTTCCTTTCTATCACAAGTTAATTTCCTCAAAATCAAATATAATATTAAATCTATGCTTATAAGCTTCAGTTGACTCTCTATTATGTATTGAATAAGAATCAGTTTACTTAATTTGTTCTACAATGCCATAGTTTGCTTGTAACCTGATCTTAGACTATTCCTCTCATCTTGTCTTCTGTCATTTCTTTCCATCTTTCCTTAGCTCTGTAACCCTGAACCTAGTGTGCTTTCAGGATTATGTCATGACCTCTCATATGTCTGCTGCTATGCTTTGCCTAGAAAGATTTTACTTCCTCTTGTCTACTATGCCCATCCAGAGTTAATACTCCCCATCTCGGTCATTTAATGGAATCTTGTTCATAACTCTGTAATAGTTCTTAGCTCAAAATATATTTGTATATCTGATTGCATGTCACTAAACATGAGAAAGTGAAGTGAATTTAATCCTCATATTCTAAGGGCTTGATCCCGGGGTTTGGGATTGAGTCCTGCATCTGGCTCCCTGCTCAGCGGGGAGTCTGCTTCTCTCTCTGCCCCTTCCCCACTCAGGCTCTCTCTCTCTCTCTCATGCTCTCTCTCTCAAATAAATAAAATTTAAAAAAAAATAAAATAAAAAATTTAAAAAATAAATAAAAATTGGTAACTAGATGGAACCCAATGAACTAAAACTATTAAAAGGAATTTCTACTATAACTTGATTCTAGAAAAAAGATTTTTTATTCTCATACAAAGCTTCAATTATGCAAGATGAACAAGTCCTAGAGATCTATTGTAAAGCATAGTGCCTGCATTGTATACTTAAAAATTTACTGAGGGCAGATCTTATGTTAAGTATTCTTATCACAAAAATAATAATAACTACTACTAATAAATAGAGAATGCAGGAGGAAACTTTTGAAGGTGAAGGGTATGTTTATGACATAAGCAGCAGTGATGGTTTCACAGAAATATACTTCTCCAAACTCATTAAGTTGTATGAAGTAAGTATGCACAACGTTTCATATGTGTATCATACCTTCATAAAATGGTTAAAAAATATTTTCTGTTAGTGCTGAACATTAGTTTGAGCATTCTCTCAGCATTTTGGATAGTTGAAGCAGTTCTAGGATGAGGCATTTTGTCTGAAATTCCAATCTCCTGTCATTATATGATCTTACTTGACAAAATATTCCCCTACTGTTACCTTCCAGAGACTTTAAATATCTTTTCTTTTGAAATGTCTATGTGTGTGTATTTGTGCTTGTGTTTTAATTTTCAGCTTAAGTACCGTGCCTAGAAGTCTATGGCTTTGGAAAGGAAGGCAGTTTGACAAATCTTAATCTTCTTAACCAGAAGATCAATGGTTTGCAGAAATTTAAAGTACCTTTCAATGTCATAAACACTACTAAAAATTCTACCAACTTAGTCTCTGACCAAGAACAATAAAAAAAAAAATGACAGAAATCTAAGCATAAATGCCTGTAACTGAAAAGCTTTCCATTCAACTTGTTGTAGTTAAGATCCCATGGACTCAATGACCATATTACTTTACTGACTTGTACTGGCTCAGTTGGAGGCCAGTATGTGATTTTGGCAAAGAGAAATGGAAAGTGTGTCTTTTTCAGACATATTCTATGTTTATCCTGTTTACTTGTGATATTTTAGAAAATTAAACTGTTCACACACGGAGGCTACCCTTTTTCTCAGTGAGCTCCATTTTGTAATCTGAACTTTAGTATATTGAAATACTACTCCTAGCCTCCACAGCAAAGAGCTTTCTGACTAAATAAACTTAGCAGTCAAAGGTCTGGTCTGTACACTCACTTGGGTTATTTTCAATTCTTCTGAGACTAAAATCACCATAGCAATGACATTTTACTCTACCTACCGCCTTATTGGAGATGCCTATTAATATACCATTTATCAGAACAGATTAGTTTATTTTGTGTTATAATAACACTTTTTACAGGCATTTAAACTATCCCACCTCCTTTGCACAGCCTTTTCTATCTTGAATTCTTTCCTCTATTCAGAGGCAGAATCATTGAGCTCAATCTGTGTTAGTAGGGAAAAGTGTAGAACAGTTTGAACTTAAAATTTAGAATAAGATTTAATAAACTTCCAGGCCTGTAGTAACCCAAAGCTCTGGCACAAGGTAAGACTTTGAGATCCAGGACAGTGACTGAGAGGATGGCTAGACATAAAGCTAAGGGGAACTAAGGTCTGCTTTTTGGATTAAAAAAAAAAAAAATGGGAAAAGAATGGAATGGACAGGGTAATGTGGATTCCAAAGAGTCAGTTGGCTAGATGTGATGTACACACCTCAGTAAAATGTGCCAAAGAGAGGAAAAAATAGCCAATCCATGTGAGAAGAATGAGGAGAAATTCCCCTGAGCCATGTGAAAACACAGGAGGAACCCTCTTCGATGGAACCTGTGGTCTTACTGTTAGGTGGTCTGAGACAACGCCTATGAGTAACGCATACCTCCAAAGCCAGAGACCACAGAATAGTGAAGTATTCTATACATGTTTATTGGCCTCATTCGCCTTTCCTGTCTACTCCTTTTCTCTTTGATCCTTCCTACTAGAAAGGTCTAAAAACTGGCCCGAGTTTGTGAAGATTTCTATCAACAGTAATAGAATGGAGAAATGATCTCTTCCTGCTTTTCCCCATACTCGCTTCTTCAAGCCTATGAATATAAAAGCAGTCTTTAATTCAACAGGTACATTATTCTTCTTAAAGATTTGGATTTACAGCTAAGTAGTAGATCCCCAATAAATGACAGACATACCAGTTGGCTTTACATCAGCATAGTATGAGGTAGTTTGAATTCAATAATGTCTTCAAATATCCAGGTGTACTAAACAACTTAAATGTATCATTTCATCTGTGGCTGGCATGAACAGTCTTTTCCCGATCAAAGTGCTTTTGCTTCCCTTGAAGATGACCATGTATCACTGTAACTCTATGCCTTTTACTTATGCTTCTTCTCTTATCTAGCATAAACATCTGTTAATTTCCAGCTTTCTTGCCCCTCTTCATGAAGCTATTTCTGAACCTCTCTGTTAAAATCAGTATTCCCTCCTTTGTGCTTTCATTGTGCTTTGTTTATATCTCTTTGTGATGGCTTTGCATTATAATAATTTATGTGTATCCCTGACTTTCCCACCAGACTGTAATCTCTTTGAGAATAGAGAACATGCCCTATTTGTTCTTATTGTACAGTATTCTAACATGGCACCTGCCTTAAATTAGACACTTGGTATGTATTGGGGAGTTTCACTACATGATGGATAAAAAACAATTTTCCAAGGGCTGAATGCATGCTGCAGTTAGCAAAGTTTTCAATCTGTGATTGTATCAGAAGCAAAGGAAGTAATAAGTTATTAATGGAGATCATGAGGGAGACATAATTTTAACAAAATGAAATGGATAGCCAAGTACATTAATATTGAAACTGAATATATGAGTTAAACAGAACCATAGCACAAATTAGCCATTAGACTGCAGTATTAGTTTCTGAGTTTACAACTTTAAATTAGGTTAATAGTCAAAATGAGGGAAACTGCTTTCTTTGTAGTAGTGTCTGTTCATCCTCCCTTCCCCCGGGATTATTAACATGAGATAGGGCCAATTATTTATCAAAGGGATACCAGAAGTTTTAAACAAAAATAAATTTAAAAAATTCTTTATCAAGATTTAAATCAAGCATTGATTTTTAATGGCTTTTACATTTAGGCTGAAGGGAAAAGCAAACTCAGCTTTTTGCTACCTTCTTTTTTTTTTTTCTGACCTAGATGAAGACATCACCATTAACAGTCAGATCTGCCTTTACAAACCTTTATCTCAGACTTTGCCTCAGAAAATTTCCCAGAAAAGAATAGAGGGTTTTAATAGTTTACTTCTTAGCTAGTTGCCCAATGAAGAAAAAAATGTTTCTATGGAGGACAAGTTAATTTTCTCAGAGGTCTTGGGGTGAAATACTTGAGATTTTTCTTGGTGTGGGCATTAAGGTCAAAAAGACACACTCAGGGGCATTAAGGTCAAAAAGACACACTCAGATGCAGGCTCTGCCATTTATTCTCCGAGTGATCATGGGATGGCCATTTAAATACTCTGAGTTAATTTTCTCATTTTTAGAGCAGGGATGAACTACCATTGTGTAAAGTTATATCAAAAGGCATACATTTATATGTGCATTGATCACCTCTAAAAGGTTTTAGAAGAAATGGTTACAATCTTTCCCTCCAGGTGGAGGAACTGGGTGCCTTCCAGGTATCACAGATGGGAGAGAGACTTATTTTTTATGGTATACCACTTTCCACCTTTAGAACATTGTACTATTACATGTATTACCCTTTCAAAAGTAAAATGTTTGATTTAAAAATTAAAACATAGTAAAGTATGAAATTTCCAACACAATTACTGACATGATATTCAATAAATACTGTTCTCTCTACCTTCTCTATTGCATCCCCCAATTTACCCTCTTTGATCTGGTATCCATAGGAAAATATACTCACCCTTTCATAGAAGTTTTAGTTCTACCATATTTTAGAAAGTTAAGTCTTTTAGATTAAACTAAACTAAACTAAATGAATAAATGTAGAAGATATTAATGTTTTTAGAAAATTCAAACTTTGATGACTTAGCTTGTCATCCTTTTGTAAAAGACGTATAGATCTAAAAACCTGATGATAGCACATTCATTCCTCTAAGAGATATTTTCATTTTCTGCTGTGGGCTTGTCAGACACTATTCTAGACTCTTGAACAAGGCAGAAAAATATCCTCCTGGCAGAGGGTTAGCTTATAGAAGACAGTGATAAATAATAAACATGATGCATAAGTAAATTAATTTAGTACATTAGAAGGTGGAGTATTCCATGCAAATAAAACAAAGAAGATGGAGATAAGGAGAAAAGAGAGAGCTGGGATGGGTGGTGACTTTAACTGTGGTGAGTGTGGTCATATTGAGAGAGGCTTGAGCTGAGACTTCAGATGGGGTTAAAGCCACACAGATATGTGAGGGAGAGCATTCCAGGCAGAGAAAGCAACCATTTCAGAATTGAAACAGAAGCATGCCTGTGTGTCCAAGGAGTAGCAAGGGAGTGGCTAGAGGAGGTGTGATTCAGAGGAGGTGTGTCAGGAGAGGAGATCTGGGAGGAAATAGGTTAAGATCATGTAGAGCCTGTAAGCCACATTAAAGAGGTCAGCTTTTATTTGTACTGAGAAAGGGAGATATGGAGGGTTTTTGGCAGAGGAATGACAAGTGCTGACTTCTTTTTCAAAAAGGATCATTCTGGTTGCCTTGTTCAGAATACACTTATGAGAAGGGAAGAAAGAAAGCAATAGATAGTATTTATCAGTGTAATATAGGCAAGAAATTGTGTTCAGAGTGGTGGTGCTAGGTTTGGTATAGGGTTGTGAGTGAAAGATAAAGCCCAAGATACTTAAAGCTACGTGGGCTGAGCATCTGGAAAAATGACATCTCTATTAATTAAGGTGGGGACAACTGAGAAAGGATCAGAACTGAAAGGGGAAATATTGGCAGTTCATTTTTTGAATAAATTAAGTGTGAGATGCCTATTAAATATCCAAGTGGAGATGGTGACGAAGCAGAGAGGTCCAGGCTGAAGATACGAATGTGTTAGTCATCAGCCTAAACACAGTAGTCCCCTCTTTGCCCACATTTTTGCTTTCCACAGTTTTAGTCACCTATGGCCAACCATAGTCTGGAAGCAAATGATGCTCCCCCTGATGTGTGGTCAGCAGGTCAAAAGTAGCCTGAGGCTACGTCACAGTGCCTACATCATTCCCCTCACTTCATCTCATCGTGTAGGCAGTTTATCATCTCATACCATCACAAGAAGAGGGGTGAGTGAGTACAGTACCAGAAGATATTTTGAGAAAGACCACGATTATTTAACTTTTATTACAGTATATTGTTATAATTATTCTGTCTATTATTATAATTCTATTCTATTGTTAATCTCTTACTGTGCCTATTTTATAAATTGAACTTTATCCTGGGTATGTATGCATAGGGAAAAAAGTATATATGCAGTTTGGTACTATTCACGGTTTCAGGCACCCACTGGGGGTCTTGGAAGTATCCCCCCTTGATAAGGGGGGGGAGGACTATTGTAATGACTCTTTGAAAGCAGTTACTTCTTGCCACCTCCAAAACCACGTTCAGGGATCTGTCAACATATAAAGGATATCCTGGTTGACCCCAAGAGCACTTAAGAGAAAGCCAAGGGAAAAAGGCAGATACCACCAAATTCGGATATAAAGCATGTAGAGTGTTTTCTATGATTACTTCAGGATGAGATACTCATTCCTGTATCCTGTGTTTGCAACAAGCTGGTTTTTGCTGCGGAGGCTCTGGATAACATACATGTCCTCTTGAGGTTTGTAAAATCTTGTGTGTGTGTGAGAGAGAGAGAAAGAGAGAGAGAAGAAAAGAAAAACAAAGAAAATCCAACACACAATTACAAACACTATTACTTTAGAGATGCGAGTAGTTTTTTATCTTGCAAAGGTGAAGATGTGATTATACCTTTGGTGCCAAATACTTTGTTCAGAGAAAAATCACAAACACTGTATCAATCAATGACTTTATGGTATATCTATATTTTTTAAATAGGAAAACATGATCTTTTGAATTTTATCCTTTCAGAAACTAGTGTAGTATGTTTCTTCTAATATATAAAACTAGAAAATATGTCATTACAATTGCCCCAACCTTTAAAAATTCTTACTTTTAAAAATTTTTACAGGCTAACTGACAGACTGGCATTTTACAAAGATTTACACCTTCAGACTATTGAAGTGTTTTAGTAATATACTTATCAAATTTATCATGATTAAATTGAGTATCAGAGTGGGAGAATCTCGCATGTCACATATTATAGCTTCCTGATGTTATTTTCAATTTGGTATTTATCTACTTGGTTGTTTATAGCGTGTGTTTGCTAATTCCAGTATCTGGAGTATCTATGGTTCTGTTTTTGTTATTTGTCTAGTTTTCACTCATGGGATCTTGTCCCCTTGTGTATTGGTTGCATTATCTGCTAAACACAGAATTCGAAAATTTAATTTGGAAATAATTTGAGATTTAGGCTTATCTTATTTTCCTCCAAAAAGTATTTTAAATTGTGTTTGCTAAGCTCCTGAATTTCTAGCAATTGCCTTAAATAAGTTTATAGTTCAAGTTTATCTAGGCCACCTAGATGACTCAAAACTGGGTACAATTCTGCTATTGTTACTTCTAGAATGAAGCCTTTTCAGAATCCATGCCGAAATTTGGTGAAGATGGTCATAGTGACTTACCAGGACCTCAGCCATAATAGATCCTAAATTCAAACTTTTGTGTACTTACCCAGGTGAAGTTCAACTTCTTAGCTACTTTTTTCATATCAGCCTCTGGAATAAAAGTGGTATTTTATTTTATTTTTTATTTTATTTTAGAGAGAGAGAGTATGCAGGCAGGGGAGGGGTAGGGGGAAAAGTAGAGAGAGTATCTTAAGCTGGCTCCATGCTCAGCATGGAGCCCAATGTGGGGCTCAATCTCACAACCCTGAGAACTTGACCTGAGCCAAAATCAAGAGTCAAACACTTAACCAGTTGAGCCACACGGGCACACCAAAAAGGGGTATTTTATGAAAATGAGCCCACATTTCTAGATTCCCATTCTCTCCCGGATCTTGATCATATATATATAGATACAGATATAGATGTAGATATAGATATAGATATTTTACTATCTCATTATATCTATATTGATTTTTGGAAAGGTTTTAATATTCTCTTCAGAAGCACTATTCTCCATTACCCAGTCCTCCATTATATAAAGAAGAAGTGATGAATAGCCATTATTATATTCACAGTTATAGCTCTATTCACTAACATACTAAAGAGAATGTTTAAGTATATAGAAAACCTTACTCCCTATTATAATGTTTATATTCTGTTTACTGTATACAGCAAAATGTTAGGTCCAGGAGCGATTTCTGTCCTGCTTTTACTCCTCCACCAGCAGTTTCATAGCCCATTTCTGAATTCTTTCCCCCACTGTCTTCCCATTCACTCAACATATGATCATGCATTCAAAAATAAAGTGTCTTTAAAGGGTAGGACATTCTAATAGTTGCTATGGAAAATAGTCAAATGTTTCAGTCCTGGTCCCTGAGGTTTAAGGTCTACTTGATAACTCAAAATCAAAATATACTTGCAAACTATTATTGAAAAATAAAGAAAATACCATGAACATGATATGTTCATTGGCTACATGATAGTTCAATACCAATCTGGGTGCCAAAGACAGCAGGGTGGGTTGTAATGATTGGATTGGATTGGATTGGATGTAAAGCTGAAAATTAAGGCTGAAAGAGATTATAATTTAAGTAAATTGTTTCTATCAGTCAGGATTGGAAGTTGGCCAGGGAATAAGTAGGGTAAGTATTAACTCTAATTTATAATGGATGGGCAGGAGCTAGAGCTACCACTTTATTGTTAAATGACCACCAAAATACAAAGATAACACAATACCTGTGACTGTATCAGGCAATGACATTGTATATTGCTCTGCACACTCCAAATAGATGAATTGATTTACACAGAACACCCAGGTGATCAACCAATGAGGATTTTGGGTCTATTTGTGTATAAAACAGTGTGTCAGTACCATAGTCTAATTATAAAAAAAAATAGTTGCATTCACTCTTAATGTGAAATATGCATGTGTATATACATAAATATATGCCTACATGTACACATACATATAATATATACTCACCTTATCCTGTGTAAGATTCTAAAGAACAGGGAAACTGTCTTATTTTCCATTCAACACCTCCTCAATACAACACACTGGAGTCTCTAGTGATAAGTACTAAAGAGTCTATTGATTTTATACTAATGCAAGTGTGTTCCACACTAAATTATTTCAGATCATTCAATTTTGTTGATGATTATCATATATTTTAAAAGAAAAATTCAGCATAATTCTACTTAGTGTTCAAGTGATATTTTTCACGTCTGAATCTTTGAAAAAAATTCCTGATTTCTACCAAGTTTGGTCAGGTGTAATAAGAAAGAAGTGAAATATTCTCAGCCAACTGATAAAAGCTTATTTAACAGCTATAAAGCAAACATTAAACACCAAATTCTCATCAACAAATGTGAGCAATTCCCGGCACCATTTGGGAGCAAATTTTGCTAATATATAACAGAAAACTAAAGAAAAGAATATACCAAATTTGGAGTTTCTTCAAAGAAAATGTCCCATATAAACACAATAAAACACTAAAATAAGAACAACTTTCCTCTTATGAGTTGCTCATTCAGTGATTACACAGGCAATTTTATAAGTGAGGGCTTATGCTATGTTTACATAATGGCTAAGATAAAACTACATCTTATACTCATACATTGAAATATCTGACTAGATAAGGATGGAGTTTCTGGAGCTCCTGAATCTCCAGGGAGGGGAACTAGAAGGTAGATTGTAGAGTTCTCATATGAGTGCACACTGATAAATAGAAGTGAGAACAACTACAAAGATGTCATTAAAAGATAGACATATGCAAGAGTAACAGCCACAGATATTTCTGTATCTTTTATAGCTAGAAATTTGAATTAGATTACATAAAATAGGGGTATAGTTTCATCAGATAATATAGGTACTTATATTTCAAAAATTTAATAATTTGTACACCAGGGGGTGTACAAATGAGCAGATGAGCCTGGTCTTATTGAAAAGTGAGTTACTGACCTCATTTTGGATACTTGTTAACCTTTTATGGTAACATTTGGTATACATTTAAGAGGTTTTTTAGGGTGTCAGGAGAGAGAAGATTTATCTTTTAAGATTTATTTATTTAATTTAGAGAGAGAGAGCCCACAAGTGAGGGGAGAGGAAGAGGGAGAGAGAGAGAATCCTCATCAAACTCCTTATTGAGCATGGAGCACAATGGCGGGGTTCGATCCCAGGACCCTGAGATCACAACCTAAGCCAAAATCCAGAGTTGGCTGCCTAACCGACTAAGCCACCAGGGCACCCCGAGAAATTTTATCTTTTGAAAACTTTATTTAAAAAATTATTTTCTCTTGTGATTCTTACAAAAAAAAAAAAAAAAAAAAAAAAAAAAACCAAAAACCAAAGAAACAAAAACCAAAAAAACCCTGGAGAACATGAATATGTTTTTGCCCTTTTTCTTAAAGGGAAGTCCACTTTCTATTATGTGTTATTCCTGCTTCAAGGAAATATAATCTTTGTGTTATTCCAAAAGATATCTAAAGTAGAAGTAAACAAAAAAACAAACAATTTTCTTCAATTAATCCACTTGATATGTGAAAATATTTGTCATCAATAAGTTATTTCCAGTACCCAGATTTTAGTTAATTTCCTCCTGTTTTAATATCAGTGCCATAGAAAAGCTAGCTATTGTCCCTGACAATCTAGCTATTTTAATGGTATGTAACATAACCATACAATTTTCAGGGTAAACTTCCTTAACCACTTTTCCTGCTTAAACATCTAAAGATGCTAGATCTAGTTAAGGAGTTGCTTGTTTTCTTTGTTTCTTTTACTTTTTTTTGTATTCTGTTTCTAATTTCAAAATTTCCATTTTCTTCTGTTTTACAAGAGGTATTTTATGAAGTAAGTTTTTATAAGACAAGGTGCTTTTGGCTTAGATTAATGGTCAAAAGAAAAATGGGGATTGGGGGACCAAAATAGGTTTCAGAAATTTTGTTCATCAGAATTCATTCCACTTGGAGCCTCTCTAAAAGTTTTGACAGCAAGCTAGTCTTCATTGTTGAGAGCAGACAGTAGCCATGCAGAAATTATGGTGGGGCATTTTATTGAACAGACTTTCTGAAGAATAATATTTAAATTTGATGTAATTTGCCTGAAAGCAAATGGAAACACAAGTTGCATATTTTACAAATGGCCTTAAGAGCATCCATTTGCTTATTTTGAAACTTTTTTGGCAGTTCTGTAAATATTACAGACTGTGTATATTTCATTTTGCTATTTACCTTGGCCTTATTATAATTCAACAACTCCCATAAATTGTTCTTCAATAAAAGTTGCATTTTATAGCATAATCTCAGTAATCTATGCCCAAACTAAAAATAGGAGCTTGCCTTATCAGGGTTACTTGGTGGCAAGTTTATATCTCTACAATGAGGTAGGATAATGAATATATGGTTATCACCCTCTCTACGTCAAGTAAATTCAGTTTAGGACTTTAGGAAATGAAGCACCTTTCCTTCTTTCATAAAACATAAGCTTAATTGCATTGTGAAATATGTTATGAAACCCACACGTTGTAGACCAGCTCAGTCAAAATCTCATAGAGCGTTAATATTTTTAAAAAGTTCTGCAAGTGATTATGATTCAACTGTTTTGTGAACCATTGTCATAGACAGAAGTAGAATATTTACTTTTTCCTGAAAGGGGGATCAGCCCTTGCCTTATAATTTCTGATTGTTCAAAATCTAGAAATGCACAAGATTCTCCAAGGCTGAACAGAGGTTGTAGAACTTGAGGGTATTTTCATGTGAGCGTTTTGACACAGAAAATTGGATTGAGTCACTTTTCAAAACAATTACATTCTAATGATTATTCACAATTACGTATTATTAATGAAAACATCTTATTCAAATTAAATAAACTTAATTTTATTTTATTATTTATTTATTTATTATGTTAATCACCATATATTACATCATTAGTTTTTGATGTAGTATTCTATGATGCATTGTTTGCATATAAAAAACTTAATTTTAATGAATCTAGATTGTGTTTGAATTTGATCACTCTTTTAAAAGTGTTTTTTTAAGGGTTAGGTTTTTTTACTGCCATGTTTTCATTTATAAAATGGAAATTCAAGGATATTTTATGGATAAAAACATCTAATTTATACTAAATATTTCCTCAGGTGACTTAAGAAATAGAAAAGTAATATGAAACGGAGCATGGTAAGATAAGTGCTTCTTTGAGAAATCCAAATTACACTGAAAGATTTCACAATCTATTAGGCAAGTGGAAAAAGCTGTTTCTTGTGTCTCCTTTAGTTTGACCAAAGAAGGCCTCATTCCTACATCCTATAAATGTTTCTTTTGTCTAATGATTCAAAGAAAAGGAAATGTGCCTTTGAGGTTAAAGCAAAGTTATTCTTTCATAGACATATGGAGAATAATAATGTCTTCAGCACAAATCCATGAGGAAGACTTTAGTGAAAATTTATGTTCTTCAGCAGGACACTAAGCATCAAATAAAAACAAGGTTAAGAGTTTCAAATAGTGCATTAAATGCAGTCTGGCTACCATTAAAATGTTGTTTACTGCCATTGGTGCAGTCATGCAAGAAAAAGCAGATGACTCACCTGCCTGTCATCTCAGACCCTTGCCTCCTGGTATCAAAGAAAACCCATGCACTTAGCAGGAAGTTAGGATGGTGCTAGGGACTGCTGCAATGAGCAAGGTGGTTTTGATTGCATAGGTGCTTATGCTAGTTAATATTCTAAGTGGTAAACCACCAAGAAAGGCACACTCTCATATTAGCTCAAGTGAACTAATATTGATTAAAAGCATTTTTCATGCTCATTTCCTTAATTCTTTATAAGCTCATAAGCTGAGTGGTATTTCCCCTATTTTACAGATGAGGAAACTGACACCTTGACAGGCCCACGTAACCCCGTGTTAAACGTTGAGTGGTAGAGTCAGAGTTCAAGAGCAGGTGCTTCTGGCTCCAGTACCCTCACTTCTACCCTTGCCCCATTCAAGACCGAAAGAGGGTGAACTCAGTAGATCCAGATATCGTATCTTTGAATGACTATCTCCTGTCTGCAGTCTTGCTTCTAAAATGATGGTATTAGAATACTTCAGTCAGTCCAAACTGTGCTGACATTGTGTAGGTACTGTTGAAGGACAATAACAAAATGCAGGATCCAGAAGGACAGACATTATTACTGAGCCTCAAATATGATACAGACAAAAAGGCTCTAGAACCTCAAACGGCAGGTAACTCTTTGAGGACCAAAATTGATGAGGAAGACTTTGGCAAGTGTCTGATATTTTACCATTGATACTGCTGACAATAATGGGTCATCACACTTTATTTTGTTCAAGGAAAAAAAAAGCTGTATGTATCTTTAGCACACTGAAGTGGATCATCCTGCTTTTTGCCTAAAAGGCAGCCACAATACATTTAGTCAGTCAGTTTGAAAAAACTCTATCCTGTAATAATTATTCAAATAGATAGCCTGTTAAGATTAGGAATGAAAACATATTGACCATGTTTGGGGAAAGGAAGTCAGGAGCTCATTTTGATGAGCTTCTGTTTGCTTTTGTTTCTTGGCTCTGCTAGCATCACTCTCTCCCATACTCTGCTTTTCATTCATCAGTACCCAGGTTGGAAGGCCCTTTCCCCTGCCCCGTAGGATCCTACTGTTGGTCATCTCACTCAGTGTATGCACTTCCGGGAGGTCCTATTTACTCTCAGGGCCTCCCCAGGTGCTTTATGTGGCTGCTCTCCAGACTCTGTGCTCTACTTCACCTCTTAAATTCCAGAGAACGTTCTACCAGCAAAAAGCAGATTGGTTGTGGCAAAGTCACTTTCTCTTAAGGGCAGGTGGGGGTCTATGAGACTACTTTACAAGTGCTGATCAGGTGATTCCTGATTGACTGGTTTAAGATTCCATTTCTGGGAGAGGCAGAAACCATAATTAAGTGTCAGTTTGGTAATGTGGGGTTTAGCATACAGGACTCTGTTTTGGGCCTGTTGTCTTATTTCATAAAGTGAAAACACTGGTGAAAGCTAATTTCTAGACTCCAAAAGCTAATTTTTACAGTTGAGGAGATAAAAATGACATGTTAGTTACCAAAAGCTTCAAGTTATTAATAATTTTATGACTTTGAAAATGACAGAATTATTCATTATTCTGTCAGAGATTCCATGTACACTCTTCCATTTTGATGGTAAATTTAATGTAGCTCAGTATTATGATGTGATGAACTAAATATATTTCAAATACTACGTCAGTGAAATTAACTGTGAAACTCTTAACATGTAGATTTTCTTTCTTTCCATAGAGTGTACTACTGTATTTTTTCTTTTGGATTTTTTTTTTTTTCATGTAGAAGTTCACAATCTTTCTATCTTTCCCTGCTGTGGAGGTCTTGCTCCTTACACTATAGCATATAATGCAAAGGGAACAGACTCTGGCCCCAGGTAAGGAAAATAACACCTAACCTATACTTACTATTTACTACGTACTCTTCTAAAGTACTTTACACTTTTATTTCATTTTAATTCTCACAGCCAACTTGTGACAAAGGGACTATTTTTTTTATTTTGTTATGTTAATCACCATATATTCCATCATTAGTTTTTGATGTAGTGTTCCATGATTCATTGTTTGCATATATCACCCAATGCTCCGTTCGGTACGTACCCTCTTTAATACCCATCACCAGGTTAACCCATTCCCCCCACCTCCTCCCCTCTAGAACCCTTAGTTTGTTTCTCAGACTCCATAGTTTTTCATGGTTCGTCTCCCCCTCTGATTACCCCCCCTTCATTTTCCCTTCCTGCTATCTTCTTCTTTTTTTTTTTTTAACACATAATGTATTATTTGTTTCAGAGGTACAGGTCTGTGATTCATCAGTCTTACACAATTCACAGCGCTCACCATAGCACTACCCTCCTCAATGTCTATCACCCAGCCACCCCATCCCTCCCACCCCCACCACTCCAGCAACCCTCAGTTTGTTTCCTGAGATTAAGAATTTCTCATATCAGTGAGGTCATATGGTACATGTCTTTCTCTGATTGACTTATTTCACTCAGCATAATACCCTCCAGTTCCATCCATGTCGTTGCAAATGGCAAGTGTTCATTCCTTTTGATGGCTGCATAATATTCCATTGTATATATACACCACATCTTCTTTATCCATTCATTTGTCGATGGACAGCTTGGCTCTTTCCATAGTTTGGCTATTCTGGACATTGCTGCTATAAACATCGGGGTGCACGTACCCCTTCGGATCCCTACATTTGTATCTTTGGGGTAAATACCCAGTAGTGCAATTGCTGGGTCGTAGGGTAGCTCTATTTTCAACTTTTTGAGGAACCCCCATACTGTTTTCCAGAGTGGCTGCACCAGCTTGCATTCCCACCAACAGTGTAGGAGGGTTCCTCTTTCTCCGCATCCTCGCCTACATCTGTCGTTTCCTGACTTGTTAATTTTAGCCATTCTGACTGGTGTGAGGTGGTATCTCATTGAGGTTTTTGATTTGGATTTCCTGATGCCGAGCGATGTTGAGCAGTTTTTCATGTGTCTGTTGGCCATTTGGATGTCTTCTTTGGAAAAATGTCTGTTCGTGTCTTCTGCCCATTTCTTGACTGGATCATTTGTTCTTTGGGTGTTGAGTTTGATAAGTTCTTTATGTATTTTGGATACTAGCCCTTTATCTGATATGTCATTTGCACATATCTTCTCCCATTCTGTTGGTTGTCTTTTGGTTTTGTTGACTGTTTCCTTTGTTGTGCAAAAGCTTTATATCTTGATGAAGTCCCAATAGTTCATTACAAAGGGACTATTTTTTTTAATCCCCTTTTGTAAATGAGAGAACAAGGCACAGAACAGTTAAGTAACTTACCCAGTCCCAAGGTTCAAATCCTGAACTGTGATGCTTCTGATCGGCTGCTCCATAACTGTATGATCTCAGCTAAGTTCCTAAGCCTCTCTGTGCCTCCATCTGCTCATCTGTAAAGGAGGGCAGTGAGGATACAAAATAGATAGTCTGCAAAGAAGTCACAGTCTTCTTAGTAGTGGTGTTAAGCAAGCAGGTAAAAAGGCGATGAATTCAAGAGGCAAAGGAGAACAGAACTCTGGAGATCAGCCACATACAGCCCCCAGGGAAGCCCTGGGAGTAAATGGGACCTTCAGGAAGAGCGCACTGAGTGAGATGACCAAGGGTGGGACCCTGTGCAGCCAGGGAAGGGGCCATCTGATTTGGATACTGAGGGACGTAAAGGACAGTGTTAAATCAATAGGGGCTAGAGTAGCACTGACTGTGTTGCTA
This sequence comes from Eumetopias jubatus, assembly GCF_037043125.1. NCBI lineage: Eukaryota > Metazoa > Chordata > Mammalia > Carnivora > Otariidae > Eumetopias > Eumetopias jubatus. Next base: position 51,252,243 of record NW_028274809.1, read on the forward strand.
GAGGAGCCAAGAAACTAGCCGACAAGCCCAAACTTAACTTTTTATATTTTGAGGCCTAGGCATGTCATTTGTTTGGCAATGAAGTCATCACTGACCTTTTGAGGGACTTCTTCCTAGAGCTGTTGTGGTGGAAGTGGGGTTGCAGCAGATTTTGAGGTGGGAGGGCAGGAGGGGGAGGTGCGTAGAGAGTGAATGTCCTCCCAGTTCGGTGTGAAGGGGCTGTAGCCGGAAAGAAAGCAACGCTGAGAGATGGGTTTGTGGAGAGGGGACATCTAAGTGTGTTTCTCCTTAACATTTAGGGATCAGAGGAAGAGCAGGGAGAGATGGAGAAGGGGGGAGGTGATAAAATAAGATGGGAAAGAAATAGGCCAATAGCCCTTCTGAAATCATTTGCTCTTTAATAATTCCTTCAGTGCTATTACCCCAGAGATAACTGGTGATAATTTGAGACTCTTCCAACAATTCATATTTATTAAGTGGTTACTGTATATCAGACACCATTTTAAGTGCTGGGAATACAACAACAGTTGCTACTAAACAAGACATGCAGAATTTCTGTCCATATGGCACTTGCATTGGAGACTTTAATAGGGCGCCTGGGTGGCTCAGTCAGTTAAGCGACTGCCTTCGGCTCAGGTCATGATCCTGGAGTCCCGGGATCGAGTCCCGCATCGGGGGGCGCATCGGGCTCCCTGCTCAGCAAGGAGCCTGCTTCTCCCTCTGACCCTCCCCCCTCTCATGTACTCTCTCTCTCTCATTCGCACTCTCTCAAAATAAATAAATAAACCTTTAAAAAATAAAATAAAATAAATAATAAACATGCAAATGAATGGATAGGAAACATGTCCGTTGGAGATAAGTGGTATGAGGAAAACCAAATTGGAGTAAAAAGGTAGGGGTAGCCCCTGGAGGGGTGGTGGTGCTATTGTAGCTGGGGAGTAGGAAGCCCTATTTATAAGGAGATATTTTAGGGGAAATTTGAAGCAATAAGAGGCTGAATTTTATGAATTTATGGTGAGAAAATGCTTCAGACAGATGAACAGTGAGTACAACAGCCTACAAGTACAAAGATTTCAGGAGTTTCCCGTCCCTGAGGAGTTTATCATCCGGCTGTCACTATAATCATATTTCATAGTGATTCCACAAAGAATTTTGGAATCTCAGTTCTTTGATCCACTTCTGTTATCCCCACTCACTCAATCACCTGTTCCTGTGGTCATAGTTGAGGTCTAAGAATAGTGCCTCTTCCACAATCTCAGTTTCCAGCACTTCAGTCTAACTGCTGTCTCCTGTCTGTCTGGTTTATTCCCTCTAGTGTCCCAGCTCCAAGAATTCTTTATCCAAATGGGATAATTAATTCTATCACCTTTTTACTGCACCCTTGTTCCCGAACTGTGTCCTTATTTCTCTCCCCACACTGCTCATTTATTCAATAATCCATTGTGCATTAATGACCTTCCTTACACTCCCAATATCCTTGTTTCCATTACATTCTTCTGGCAAAACCCCAACATTGTTCAATTCAACTCTCAAACTATTTGCACCCCCACCTGGGCAATGTGGCTGAATAAAAACACAGCCATGCTGTATATTCTGTGTAAATTCATGACACAAACCTCAAATAATCCCTTAATCTGTTGCCTTTAACCATACTGTTTCCTTACTGCTTTAGACTCAAATACACCCCTAGAAACAATTTCACACCTTGGTCTCTCCTCTCATATCACCTGTCCCCTCACTCTCAGACGGAGTCTTTGTGACTTTGTTTTCTATTTCACTGAAAAATAAAAGAAATCAGAAGAAAATGTACATTGGTGGTGCATTTACCCACCCAACTGCACCCACATTTGCATATTCTGCTTTCCTGCCTAGAACTGTAGAGGACCCCACCTGTTACACCCATCACTTCTACTTGTCCACTAAATCACATCCTTTCTTACCTTCTCAAAGACTTTAGCCATTGCTTCCTTTCTCCACCACATCAATTTGTCCTATTGGATCAGTGCTTTCAACATGAAAACATGCTTTTGTTTTTTCATTTAAACAAAAACCTTCCTCAACACACATTTCTCTCTAGTGTTCTCCTCATTCTTTTTATCATTTTATTTTATTTTTATTTTTATTTGCTTATTTGAGAGAGAGAGAACACGAATGAGCAGGAGGGAGGGGCAGAGGGAGAGGGAGAAGCAGGACCCCTTCTGAGCAGGGAGCCTAATGCAGAACTCGATCCCAGGACAGTGGCATGATGACCTGAGCTGAAGGCAGACACTTAAATGACTGAGCCACCCAGGTGCCCATGATCTCTCTTTCTTGAGGTAATTTCTTCACTTGGTTCTGCTCCATCTCATTGAACATTGCATCTCAATGACCTTTGTTGATTATTTCTCATCTCCCTACCTTTAAAATTTGGAGTATTTCTTTAAAAGAACAAAACAAAACAAGACAAAAAACAAACAAACAAAAAACCTTTGCTCCATTTATACTGACCTCCATACTCTTTTTTGAACACCCAAGAATATCCTTATCTCAGAGCTTTTACAATTCAATTTTCCTCTTCCTGGAATGCTTCTCCTGTATAAATCCACATTGTTTGCTTTTCCTTTCATTCAGTTCTCTGCTGCAACATCACTTTATCATTCTTTTATCTGAAAGGCCACTGGCCATTTTTTAAAATATCCCTCACTCTGCTACCAACAACCCAGTTACTCCATCTACCCCTTACACTGTTTTATTTTTCCCCCAGAATTGATCACCATCCAACATTACATGTTTACTCATTTGTTTATTGTCTGTCTCCCCTCAAAGCAATGTCAGCTGTATTACGACAGGAACTTTAATACACCAGTGTCCTTAGAGCCTAGACTAATTCCTGGCATGTGCTAGACATTCAATAATTATTTGTTGAATGAATGAGAGATGACAAACTGACTTGGCATCACAGGTTTGTGTGTGACATAATGTTTATTCAAAATAGTCTGTAAACTTTTTGAGCAAAGGAACCATGACTTGCTTATATTATGAATAAGTGGATGAAAACCTTAACATGCTTTTCAATGTTGAATAAATGGGAAAAACTGCATTGTCAATATTCAGAGAAAGGTATGTTGTGTGCCTTCCTCTAATCCCTGACCTCAATCTACACATATACTTATTTTTTTTAAAGGATTGCTTACTCATCCTTCTTATGTAATGGCAGGGATATTATCATTTTTTAAATTGTGGTATACTATACATAACATAAACTTTACCATTTTAACCATTTACCATGGACAGTTTCATGGCATTAATGACATTTCCATTGTTACATAACCATTACCACTACTCCACTTTCAGAAATTTTGTATCACCTCAAACTAAAGCCCTGTACCCAGAGAGCAACAACTACTTATTCCCTGGTAACTACTATTCTACTTTCTGTCTCTATGAATTTGACTATTCTAGGTATCTCATATAAGTGGAATCATGTACTATTTGTCTTTTTGCATTTAGTTTATATCACTTAGCATAACATTTTCAAGGTTCATTCATGCTGTATTATATACTGGAATTTCTCTTCTGTTAAAGCTAAATAATATTCCATTGTATGCATGTGCCACATTCTGTTCATCGATTCATTCATCAATGGACATTTGGATTGCTTCTACCTTTCAGCTCTTGTGAATAATAATTCTATAAATACCGGTGTACGGATATTTGTTTGAGTTCCTGCTTTCAATCCTTTTGGGTTTTTACCCAGATGTAGAATTGCTGGGTCATATGGTAATTCTATGTTTAATTTTTTTGAGGCATTGCCATACTGTCTTCCCTAGTGACTGCACTATTTTACATTCCCATCAGCAAAGCACAAGGGTCCCAACTTCTCCATACCCTTGCCAACGTGTATTTTCTGTTTCTTTTTTTTTAATACTAATCATCTTAAAGGGTAGCTATTAATGTCTCATGGTTTTGATTTGCATTTTCCTAATGATTAGTGATGTTGAGTATCTTTTAATATGTTATTGGCCATTTGTATGTCTTCTTTGGAGAGTTGTATACTCAAGACCTATGCCCATTTTTTAATTGGGTTGTTTGGGTTTTTTGTTGCTGTTGTGGAGTTGTAGAAGTTCTTTATATATTCTGGATATTAATCGTTATCAGATATAAGATTTGCAAATATTTCTCCCATTTCTCACAACTCCCATGAGTTGCCTTTTCACTGTTGATCGTGTCCTTCAAAGTACAAAAATTTTAATTTTGACAAAGTCAAATTTTCCTATTTTTTCTTTTGTTGCCTATACTTTGGTATCATATCTAAGAAATTATTGCCAAATCCAATGTCATGGAGTTTTTATTTATGTTTTCTTCTAAGAGATTCATAGTATTAGCTCTTCCATTAGATCTTTGATCCATTTTGGAGTTAGTTTGTACATATAATATAAGATAAGGGCACACATAGACTTTTCAGTCACGTTTGGTGCTATAGGTGAGCATAACATCTATGTATCACTAAATTAATTACTAACTGAAGATTCTAGATTTGCCAGTTACTATCATATTCAAGATTTCTACCTTCCAATTTCTAATTGTGCAGCATGACCTTCAGTTTTTACACTTTTTGCTCCTGTTGACTTATCTAATGTTCATTCATACCCTGAGATTTTAGCCAGGATGTGTTGTTGGTATAGGAAAAAGAGAAATGCATTCGAAATCCAAAACTTGGCTTGAATCCCAGCAATAACTAGGTCCATGACCTTGAGCAAGTCCTTAAAACTTTCAGAGTTGCAGGAGTAATAGTACCTACCTCAGTTTGTTGTGATAACCTCAGTGAAAGCAACTGGCACATATTGAACCCGTAAATGTTTGCTGAATCTATTGCCCAAGACAACACTGATTTTTTCTGAGTGACTAATCTCAGCTGACTTGGTCTTGCATCAAGGGCAGTCAATCATACATTACCAGAGGGTGGAGAGGGCAAATCACCCATGCTGAAAAAAAAAAAAAAAAAAAAAAGGACAGGAACCAAGAGATATCACAAACAGTATAGGTGTGGAGTGAGCATACTTGCTGCAACAGGTACCCACAGAGCAATGATTTTGTTTCCTTGTAGATTTGGGGTAAAACACACAATTTAAGCCAAAAGTAATGGCAATAACAAATCTGACCTCTAAAATATAATATGTTTGGCATTAGATAGAAAGTCTAAAATGCATGGAAATTGGGTAGAAAGTCTAAATTTTTAAGATTACATAGGAACCCCACTGATTTCCATCTATTTTTAATTTTCTCACATACATGTAATTATAACAATAAAGCTGTTATATATTGAAGTCCCCTAAATTTAGGCATTAAAATTATTTTATGCATATCATTTTCATGTTTAGGATGATTGTAACTTGAAAATATGCCTAAAATTATATACATTGAGTATCTCATATGCATGATCCCAAAGTGGGAATTTTAGCAGTTTAATGTGAAGGGTTAAGATTCTGGTGAAAGAATTATGGTTTGAAAAATTCTGCTCCCTGTCTCTTAACCACTGAGACATAGAAATTTTAGTGTTATTTCCTCAAAAGTGAAATAATATTTCTTATCCTATTTCCCCCACAGTGATATCATGAGGTTCAAATGAAATGAAACATATAATCTTTAATGAATAATTTTTCCAGGCACTAGCCCAGAAAATGGACAGTAAAAATTAATAGAACCACTAATATTTACGGCTCTGTCATCCACTTTCCTACAATGTCTCAAAACAGGGATGTCTTCTCTCCTGGCTCTGGTGAGTCTCTGATTGACTCTTGGGCCCCCCCCAAGAAAATCTGTGCTGCACTTAAAAAAATTGTTTGCTGCTCAAGAAATCTGCTGAGCATCACTTCAATGCCAGGCCCTGTAGCTTGCATAGAAGGTGGGACTACACATTGGCCTAATCCATTAGGATAGAGAAGCCCCTGGAAATTGGTATAGCCTCTCACTTCTGGAAGAAATAGGTTGTTCCAAAAGCTTCTGAATTGCTACACTTGAGATATCATTCTCCTTGTGGTCCGTGAGGGTTTCCTGGCCCTGTTGACAGTTGGACCTACCTCCCAGGCAAGTACTGTACAAGCAGTGCTCACATTGGAGATGTGTTTTTCTTGTGTTCCTCTGACAGGACTTAAATCTTCCAAAGAATTCCCTCTTCCCTTCCATAGAGCTGGAAGAAATTTTTAGCTCCAACTACTAGATGTTAGGACAGGGGTAAAAATATTAAAAAAAAATTTTTTTTGGCCTGGCTCCAGCCTGCATTCAATCCCAATTGTCCCCATCTTCCTTCTTAGAAAAATGCTCATTATTTTAGTTATTGCTTCCCTAGTAGAGAACTTCTTTTTATAATTTTTGGGACTGAATCTTTACCAAAGAGAGAAATAGCTAGTTTCTTATTTGGGGAGGAAAAATGTGAGTTTTTTTTTTTCCTGCATAGAATCATAAGATATATTAACCAGTATTGACAATAAATTAGTATTTTTAACTGGTCACAAAAAAGAGAGAAACTAGGTACGTTTCCCTATCCTTTACTTATATATAACTTCTTAGAACATCCTTATTTTCCACTGCTTTAATTTGTTTACAGATCTGGAGGCTTTCACAAAGCTGTTTATTCTAGATTTGTTTGTTAAAACTCATCAGGTTAAAATATTTGCTTGATTTTTGTAATAAATCAGGAAAGACTCTCAACTGTTTGTGGGCCTTACAAAATGTCACAATAACTGTGTTATATACAAAACTCAGAATATTGAGAACTCTTTGACATTCAACTAGAATTTATTTTGTGGAATCTAAATATAATATTTTATTGACTCATGTAGTTATGATATTATTTTCATGGAATGTCATCTTTGGCTTGATTTCTGGGTCTAAAGCTGGTTATTTATTGATTTCTGAGAAGCCATTTAATTTATCTACTTTATTATTTATTTTCTAAAATAAAAAGAATAATTAAAAAATAATACCGTTTCACCCATCTGTTTCACTTAACTGTTCTACAAATGTTTCCATTCAGCTTTATATAGTATTGAGTGTCTGAAAGGAAAATTCCATCAATATGAAAATGAAAACTGTTGGTGAATCACATAACATTTTAGTTGTATAGCAGAGATCCTGTATCATGAGCAATGAATTCAGCTTCTAACATCCAGGAAACTATGGAGATTGATTCTATGACTTACTGTGTGCCCAATACCTAATTAAGAAGTTTCCAAACAATAATGAATTCTACCCTAGTGATGTAGATTCTACTCTTATCTCCTTTTATAAAAGAGAAGACTGACTTTACAAACAAACTTGCCCAAGATCACACAGCTGGTAAGTGGAAGGGAGGATTCGAAGTGCAATGTAATTTGGTAGCTTTTATTATCAATGATTAGTGACAGATCAGTATGCTTCTGAAAATAATTACTTCAAAATTATAACACCAGAATAAAACAATATTTCCTAGACTTGTTTAGTGATGAAACTGCAAGAAAACTTAAAAGACTATCTAGCCTAGTGACTTACAAATTGGTTCTTGGCCTTGAAACTCCCTTCAAATAAAAGTTTAACTGGCAGCTCAGATAGGTAAACCATACAGTTTAGAGAGTTTTATCAAAGGAATCAGGGCAGAGGGTGGCCTTGCACAGTTCTTAGTTTGAGGTGCTTTTCAAGGGAGCAACAGAGAATCTTCCCAGAATCAGGTCCTAGGGGAGTAATTTGTAAAATGACCATAAAATCCAACATCTTCATTTCATAAATGAAGAAAATAGATTTTCAGTAATGTAGTTAAAATGAAAGAACAACTATCAAGGTCATAAAGACTCCCTTCTTTATGCTTTTTCTCTCATTGTAGATCCAGACAGTTGGGCACTGACCAAATTTTTTTCTCCTTCTTTTAATCACCGAGACATATTTATTAGCACAGTGCTTGGTACCTAATAGGAATTCAACATTTTTTGTGTGTGAATGAATAAAATAATTGATGCATTTGCTAACTTCCTTAAAAGTGTGTGCGCGCATGCCTGCGCGCGCGTCTGTGTGTGTGTGTGTGTGTGTGTGTGTGTGTGTGTGTGTGTGATTTGGGAAGGAAAAGTAATTTTTATAGCCACATGTTGATATGTAACTAAAATCTTCAGGCTCACTCCAACATATTGCCTTTGGGAGACCTAGTGAACTATTAAAAATGGGACACCATGTCCTTTCAACAAAAAGTGGAGAAATATGCCAATTGGAACTATAAGAGCTTGGCAATTCTGGCTGTGATCTCATGAACTGGAATCCAGTCAGAGGGTAAATGTGCTTACTGGAAAATGCCATTACTGCTGTTTTTAACGACCATCTTGATTTTGTATCTCATTCAACATGCAAAACATCTATCTGCTTTAGATTAATAGTCATACAGAAGTCATTAATAGTCATTTGCCCTAAATACTATTTATTGCTTCTCATTGAAACCAGATTAATTTTTCTCAAGGCACTTTACTACAACCTATTGCAAGAGATTGAACGTGTAAACATTAAGATAAATTGGTATTTATTTATTAAGGATTGTATAACTGCTAGTGATACAAAACAAAATATTTTTCAGATATGTAATCATTTATATAAGTGAGATATTTTTGGTTTAGGATAGTCCTTAGAGAGCAGATTCCATGGAGACAAAGCCATCACAAAATCAGTAATAGTGAATCTGCTATTATAAACTGTCAAGATACTCTATGAAATGATATGTGTAACTTTATATTTAACACCGTCTTTTGTAATAAGTAGCCCATTTGCAAATTGTTCAATTGAAGTTAGCTAAGAACATAGGAAAGGTGATTTGATACTAAAAATATGTTAATTTTTAAAAAGCTTGTTTTATTGAGTCCCAAAAAGAGTAAATTCAAAGCAAATTCCTGCTTATGGTTAATATCTACTTACTGAGGTAACAAAGATAAATATAAATTTTAAAAACTTTTTCTTCAATTCCAGAAAATAGTTTTCTTATTGGATTTATAATAACAGTTTTAAAATATAATTGTTATTTAAAATATTTATTAAATCCATGCAAGGTTGTATGTTTCTCTCAAGTTTCTTTCTCCCACATTCCTCCTGGTCAATGTGACATGTGTGAAGGCAGAAACCTTGTGTCCCAGCACAGAGGATCTGGCATATTACAGTAGGTATTCCCTGCATGAGTACATATGTCCTGTGGTCTCCACACCCATACCCACACAGACAGCCAACTAAACCAAACTGGCATGTGCCTGGCTCTCAGGATATAACAACAAAGAAAATGGACAGGAGGCTTCCATATTGAACTTATGTGGTCACTAACACCAGTGTTATACAAAGCCTTATTTGTGACTTTGAATATTTGTTAATTAAACAATTTACTATGTTTGTCCAGTCCTCACTATGATCCAAGAAAACTTGTGACTCTTCCAGCTGGCCCTTATTTTACAGGTCTTGGTGAATAAAAGGCACTGTGTAGGCAATGCTGAGCCGAACAGTTGTTCGGTCTACCAAGAGAATGCAGACCACTAGCATCACATATATTCTTCCATAGAAGAAAAAAAAATTGAAAGTTGAAAGCTGGTTTTTGATTTGACATAGCCTCAGAATCCAGTAGAGACTAAACATATGTTCATAATCCTAAGGTCTAACACTGAAGAAAATAATCCCTTTGCATGCCAATTAAACAATGTGCATCATATTTATCCACTTTGTCATGCCAATTTTTGGAGGAACTGTGTCATTTTGTGTTCCTTTGTGGGTTGCTGTGCTTGTCAGCAGAAGCTGAAGTCATTCTGTAGATTCTAAAGAACAGCTATACAGAATGGATGGCTCAGCTAAGAGAAGAAAGAAGAGGGCTTAAGCATACCTTCCATATTTTCCCTTTGAGCCATCAGGAAATCTCCTTGGGAGAAATTATCCCTTAGCTTGGTTACCATGGGAGTAAATGAAGTCTATATAATATCACCCTTTCAACGCATTTTAAGGTAATTGTTTAAGCAAAGTAGCTTTGATTTAGAAGTATAAGAGTAAATAAAGATACAAGTACCACGAAATATGAGTAGCCTTAAGATGCAAAATTAAGGACAGGACCATAGTGAGCATTTTTAAATCTGTTGATTAACTTAAGGTCAGAAAAGAAGGGTTAAACTAGGATTTAGGATTAATTCATTGTAGGACCTTTTTAAATAATTTCCTTTGACAAGTAAGACTTTTATCATCAATGTCATAGATAATAGTGTTTGTTTAATAATATCAATAAAGATCTCATAATATGTTTAAGTTATATAAAGATTGTTACCAGTTTTTCTCCTAAATCCATATAATTCTATTGAGATTTTGAGCCAGCAAATCCCCTTACAGAAACAAAAAAAGAATCATTTTGTCCTGGAGTAAGAGATATATTTCAAGTTTTTTATTATTATTATTATTATTATTGGCAAAACCAAAAATTACCAAAGCAAGAAAATCAATAGATGTTGAAGAATAACTTTGATCTTTCAGGTAATAAAGTCATGAAGGGCAAAATGAAAGAGGGGGTAATAGAGTGAAAAGAAAATATTCATTCTTAAAGGCAGTTCTTAACACACTTGTATATACATGGGAGGAATGACTAAGATAATGGGGTAATGAGTAATTCATGCTGACAGCACTAAGACATAATGAAGTAAATGTGGGCTGAAGAGAGCCTTCTTAAAGGTTATAAAAATTAAGGGACTACAAAGAGGGAAACAAACCATAAGAGACTTAATCTCAGGAAACAAACTGAGGGTTGCTGGAGTGGAGGGGGGATGGGAGGGATGGGGTGGCTGGGTGATGGACATTGGGGAGGGTATGTACTATGGTAGCGCTGTGAATTGTGTAAGACTGATGAATCACAGACCTGTACCCCTGAAACAAATAATACATTATATGTTAATAAAAAATTTAAAAAAAACTAAAAAAATTAAGGGACTACAGAAAAGCCCATATCATATAGAAGGAATTGGTGGCTTCAGAGAAAATTAAGACTATTAGTGTTCTACAAAATTTTAGAAACCGCAGAGAATCATCATGTTGCTACAAAGATATTACTTTCCCCCTGGAATCTCTATGACATTGGAGTGAGTATCTGATGGCAGCCTGGGTCCTATGGGTGAGGTTCTTTTCATTCACATAATTTCCATAAGGGCATCAAGGTGAGAGCACCAGGGAGAGTGTGAAATAAGCACGCTACTACTGTAGCATTTGATTTTCTGGGAAAGAAACTTCTTACCTCTGATCAAAACTTTCTGTAAAAAAAAAATTGTGTCTTGATTATGTAGACTTATGTAGAGAATATTGTCAGTCTTTCAAAGTGGAGGATACTAAACGTGGCAAATGGCAGGGATCGTTTTTCTGTAGGAAGTAACATTAGGACAGGTAAGGCCAGGAGAGAGCTTGGTGTAGTGTAGTGGTTTTCAGTAAGGGACTCTTGAGGTAGGGGGTGTGTGTGTGTAGGTTGAAAAAAACACAGTTGGCATTGTAATTTTATATTTGGAAATAAAAAAATATAATTTCATCTACATTACAAACACAGGAATTAAAATTTTTGGCTAGTGAAAGTGTCCAGAGTATAGTGATTTATACTGAGGGGACATAGTGAGAGTGTGGGGGTGAGATTTTCATGTTTGTCAAAAAGGCAGGAGAAGATTTTCAAATTTTGGGAAACTTGGTGTAATTAAAAGAAAATGTGAATTGTGGTTGGAAAATCTTGTATTTGTATTCCAGCCCTGCTTGTTGTGTAGCCTGGGGCATCTGATTTATACTCTTTTAGTCTTACTTCATAGATCCATAAATTGGGGTAATCATATCCACACATAGAGTTAGACCATTATATCTATTCATTAAGTTTTTTTTTTTAAGTTTTAGTATTTAAGGTGCCTGGCACAATGTTAATTCAATATATCCACCTCTCCACCTGTTTGGTTTTTTTTAAATCCCTGTCCCTCTTGCTCTTATTCTTTTTGGCTTCCCCAATCTCTTTCCTTTTCCCCCATCCAGCATTTAAGCATACTCAATAATTGATTAAAAACTTACAAGAGAACCTCAATTGTTCTTAGGTCTCCACCTTGTTACCACACTGGCTCTCTTCCCTTCACAATAAAAATTCTTGGTCTACATTCACTGCCCTGACCTTCCCTTTGTCCAGTCTTGTCCTCCACCCTTTGCAACTGCTTTTGATTTCCATTTGTTCACTCTACGTGGTCTCACTAACGTTCTCAATTTCCTCAGTCACCAAATTTAATCAGTAATTTTCAGGATTTTCTTTCCAGACCTCATCTTCAGAAACACTGCTGCTATAATTATTCTAATGCATCCTTTCTTGATGTTTTCTCCCTCAGGTTCCTTGCTGCTGGTTCTTTTCAATCTCCCCTTACAATGCTCATCTTCTCTTGCCCATTCTTTATTATCATTTTCATGGTTCCATCTTTAATGTCCTTTCCTTCTTTCTTTATAAAAGCTTCTGGAGATGTTTATCCACATTTTAGCATCAACTACCCTTTATGACTGCATGTGTGTCTCTGAACAACCTGCTTTGGAATCCCAAACACTTAGCAGAAGTGCAGATTTGGAGCTGGACGCTGCCCTACACTTCGATGAATTTCAAGTATGTGTTACCATCACTGAACTGAACATGTCATTTCTCTCAGCCCAACTTGCGCCTCCCCTTCCCATGGCCACTATCCTGGTGATGCTCACAAGTCTTCCCCAGTTTCCAAAGCCCACACCTCTCTCTCTTACCACTGCAACCCATCAGTCATAAGCTCCTCCTTTCCACCCTCACTGCCTCCTCATGTTTCTCACTTGGGTAAGAAAATAGTGTCAGTTTCCCTGCCATAGTCTCACCCATCTTAGGTTTATCCTCCATCCTACTGCCATACTGCAGGAGTAGTATTCCCTACTTTAAATTGGTTGCTGACTCCTGCACAAGCCTCTGAAGATATTCCAAACTTCTCAGTGTGCAGATGGCCCCTGCCTCCCTTCCAGGATCATCAGCAGAAGCCCCAAGATCCCTTCTCTCTAATGGTTTGCAGTTTACTGCAGGCTTCCTGACTTGCCTGCCTCCAAGCCTTTGCACATGTTGTTCTTTATGCCTGGGATTCCATTCATCACTTAACTCCTACTGTAGCTTCAGTTATTTCAAGGATAACCCCTGAAGATCCCCTTAGGAAACTCTCTACCTCATTTGGATTGAAAGATCTACTTTTTTTTTTCTTAATAGCATTCTGTGCTTTGCTTTATCACAGCATTAATCATCCCATATGGTGATCATCAGAGCACTTGTCTGTCTGCACTTCTAGTCCATGAGAATGAGAACTGCAGCTTTCATTTTATAATCTACAACACCCTGCACAGTACTGAGTACATAGTAGATATTCAATATATGTTTGTTAACATATTGGCTTGTGAACTAACGGTCCTTTTCTGTGGATGATGTTGGCCTTGTGAGTGGAGAGAAAGATACTATTCAGAATGTCTAAGACATTCTGTCTTAGAATGAATTATTCTTAGAATGAATTATTGTTTTATCACATAATACTCTTATTTTTAAAAAAGCTTGTGAGAAATCTTCAAAAAGGAGCTGTATTCTTAAAAAATTAAGCATAAATACTTAAAACTTAACTCTGGAGCCACATATCACTATCATTGTCATAAGGCTTAAATGCATGAGAGTGTTAACATCTGGTTAGCCTGGAAATACGTTTAAGTGTGGGTATTAAGAAGCATTGCATAACTAAACTCGTCTAAACTCCAATCCAGAAATTTGTTATTTGGAAGCAAGATAAAACCAAAACATAAGCCTTTTAAACCTAAACACAGGCTGGTCAGAGGAAGAACAATGAAAACATGTCCATCCTTAATGTCTTGCAAAAGGATAAAAGTAATTTTTCATTTTTTAAAATGAGTGCTGCAATCGAACAGCAATTTGGCAGATTTTCCTCACTTAATATTAAGCCAAAATGTATCAGAAATGAGGGAAATGACCATGTTTTTACCTCTGATCTTAAACAGTAATACCCAACTCATAACTTTGAAATGCCCTAATGTATTTGGAGTATGAAGTCTACATAATACCTATTGAAAGTAAATATACAATATATAATAATTTATTGTAATACAGTTTTAAAAAGTATACACAACTAATGAATCGTTGAACACTACACCAAAAACTAATGATGTCCTATATATTGGCTAATTGAACACAATAAAAAAAATAAAATAAAGTAAATAAAAATTAAAAATAAACTCTGTATTCCTGATTCTCCATATATGTTCTTTTCAATTCCCAACCAAAAGTGAAGACTCCAGAAATCTTGTCACAAATATTGTTAGCTGTTAATAAAATTGGCATTGCAAATCCATTCTTAATGAGATGAGCTTAGTAGAATGGAAAGAATTTTAGATTAGACTTGAAAAGACCAAATTTTGTCTGGGCCACTTATCAAATGTGTGGTCTTCAGCAAGTCACTCATCCCCTCTGAATCTCAGCTCACACCTTTGTAAAATAGAAATAATAATTCCTGTTTGCCTACTTGTCATTTATGTAATCAAATGACAAAAATATATGATCTCTCTTTGCATAATTTTAAATATATGTAAACTAATACATCAATATAAATAATGAATTGCAACTTTATAAAACATTACATTTTCTGCAAAGTTTGACCATATACATTACTTCATTTTTATATGAGGGTCTTCTGTTACCCTATTTTTCATGAGGATGAATTAGGATAAGCTCACATTGCATTTTTATTTCTTGATAATCTCGGTATTATGTCATGGACCCTTAGATGCACCTCCCTAGTACAGGTCCTCCAGCTTACATTCAGAGACCCACTCCGTCACTGCTGGGAAACACCAGTACGTCTCCTCTGAGCTTACAAACAACTTTCTACTTTTTGTCCCTAAATGCTGGGTCAATTTTTACTGCTTGTGAAGTTGCTTCGAGGCAGAGCTTTGCCAGGGCCCTATTGCCAGTGTCCCCAGTAGAAATGGTGCCATGTTTGCTGGGAGTTGCTCTCTCTTAGTACCACCAACACTGTATTTCCCAGAACCCTCTCTGCTGAAACCACATGATAGTGCCCTTGAAACTGTGGGATGAATACTCTTCCCCCTACTGTGTGCCATAGTTAATTGTCTGGCCCTAAAGCATCCTACATGTGCTCTCAAAATTGTCCTATATATATAGTACAACCTCAATAATAATTCTAGCAGCCCTTGTTTTGTAGAACATAAAAAGTTCATTCTAAAATTCGTACAGAAATGTGAAGGACTGATAATAGCCAAAAATACTTTTCAAAAGAATAGATTTGGAAAATTAATACTACCTGATAATAGGACTTATTATTAAAAGCTACAGTAATCAAAACAATGTGGTATTGGTATTAAGTAGAAAAATAGAAAAGTGGATTAGAATAGAGTCCATAAATTGACCACAAATACGTTATGGAAAATTGACTTTTATCACAAAGATACAAGTTCAGTGGAGAAATAACAGCCTTTTCAACAAGTGATGTTCCCCAAGATTGGATTTTTATATATGAAAATAAACTCTTACCAATAACTCAGATCATATGTAGAAAAGTAATTCAAAATGAACCATAGATCTAAATGCAAAACCTAAAACTATAAAATGTTTTAGAAGAAATCACAGCAGAAAAGCTTAGTGATCTTGAATTAGGCAAATAGTTTTTAGATATGATAGAAAATGTACAATCCACAAAACAAAAAAATTGATAAATTGGACATCATCAAATCTTAAAATATGAAAAAACACTAAAAAATTGCTTTTTGAAAAATACTATTAGAAAATGAAGAGATGCCATGAACAGAGAGAAAATAGTTGCAAATTATATATGTGAAAAATGACATATCTGAAATATATATAAAGAAGTCTCAATCCTCTATTTAAAAAAAGAAAAAACTCAATTAAAATCAAAGAAGACTGATTTTCATCAAAGAAGATCTGTGAATGGCAAAATAGGCACATGAAAAAATACTCATGTCAGTAGAAACATTAATCATTAGCAAAATGCAAATTAAAACCACAATGAGATATCACTATACAACTCTTAAAATGGCTAAAATTAAAATAAATTACTATTTTAAGTGTTGGTGATGTTATTGAGACCAGAACTCATACACTAATGTTTGGAATACAAAATGGTACAACCACTTTGAAAAAAAAAAGTTTAGCAGTTTCTTAAAAATTTAAACTTACACCTATATATAATCCAGCCATTCCATCGCTAGGCATTTATATGAGAAAAATGAAATCATACAACCATACACAGACTTGTAGGTGAATGTTCCTTGGCTGAGGAATGAATAAACAAATTGTGGTTCATCCATACAAGGGAATATTATCTAACGTGGGTCTTGAACTCACAACCCTGAGATCAAGAGTTGCATGCTCCACTGACTGAGCCAGCCAGGCACCCCAGTTTATATGACATTCTAGGAAAGCAAAACCATAGGGACCAAAAACACATCAGTGGTTGGACTAGTTGTAGGGAGGAAACTGATGGAAAAGGGCAATGATGTAACTCTTAGGGATAATGAAAATAATCTCGATCTTTGTTGTGGTGGTTGTTATAAGACCATATGCATTTATTAAAACTCAGTGATCTGAACTTCTAAGAAGATTTTTTAAATTATGTAAGTTATATATCAATAAACCTGACTTCTAAAAATGAAGTTACACACACTAAACAATAAATAGAACTGATGGATTATAGGGAAAACCAGGAAGCACTGAAGTGGTCAGAAAAGTTTTCCTGGAGCAGGTTGACTTGAACTTGGTTGGAAAATACAGTTTCTATCTGAATAGGTAAAAACACAAGTAAAATTTAATATAAAGCAGACTTACTGCTATAACAGTAACCCCAAATATTAGTGGCTTAACATAGTGTTGGTGTATTTCCTGTTCATATGGTAGTATACTTAAATATTCAGGTAGTATACTTAAATATTAAATATTCTGCGTCACCCCTCGGTGACGCAGAAACCCAGGTGCCAGGAAGTCTATGTCCTTGGAATCCTCCATGACATTCTCTGTATCAGGAAAAAGAAGATAAGGAAACAGAGCACTTGCATGGCAGATTGAGTGGGAAATTTTAGGAAACAGGCATGGAAGTTGTATATATGATTTCTTCCGGTACTTTATTAGCCAGAACATGGTCACATGGCCTCATTTATCAGCAAAAACTCTGGGTTCTCAGGAGGAAGAGGAAATGAGTTTGGCGAGGACATGGTACTGTCTTTGCCACAGGTATGGACATGGAAAAGTGAGATATGCAGTCATAGAGTGTGGAGGAGTCTGTTTGGATATAGGAAGCTGGTAAATGCTGTAAGGGAATATGGGAGGAACTAGAAAAGGACATTGAGTACCAAGATTAAGGAATTTATGTTGTCTTTGGGGCAACAACTGGCCAAAGATGTCTTTGTAAAATAGGATGATACTTGCCAACCACTCAAAGGTATGCTGAGGATGGAAAGAGATAATACACTGAAGCTGTCTTTCAAGGTTTACAAAGCACTAACTGAGTATGTGATATATTCTGTATTAATTTGAAGTTTTTGCAATTGCAAAGCAATTTGTTTTCCTGCTTAATGAGTTTTCCTGGAAAGTTCAAAGTTTGTCCACAACTTTTGAACTTTGTTAATTATTGCCTCCATACCCCCAGAAGGAATAGTTATTTCCTTTGCCTGTCTTGTTCCTCTCTGAGGAGAAGATATTAATAAGTTACTAACTATAAAAGAACAGAAACCACAGGACTTCTTAGAACACTTCTTTGCAATCCTGCTGTGTCATGGTTAAGGATTTGGGATTACCATCTGTGCTAATAAAACTAACAATAATGTGCACAAATAATGTTGAAATGTAGAATGATGAAGTATTATTTCAAAAAAATGGAATTAACTCTTGTTTTGTTTCTTTCTGCAGATTTCGATTTTGCCTTATCCATATTTTTCTTTTATCATTAGTATGTTCACTGTGTCTTGCCTCAATTACTCTGATAACTTGCTTCCCTCCTAAGGGCTGTCTGTTAACTGATCACTTCTAAAACCAATTTCCTTCATTGCATTGGCATTCTCTCCCTCTTTTCTTTTTAAATTACCTCCTCAGTGCCTTTGAATCCTATTTTAACTATTTTATTGAGTTACCGAAAAATTTTCCCACAGTTCTTGAGCTAGTCACATCCATCACATACAGATATTTCACCTCTCCATATCTTCATGTGAGCAGCACTCTTAAAATTGTCCTTTTGTTATTTTTCCCAACTGTATTTCCTTGCATATTTTTACCTGACTGCAAGTGTCTGCAAAATAAGTTTTTCTTCATAAATTCTCAGCTTTCAAACAACTGCTCATTTTTCCAATGAGATGCTTCATAATCTTTGAGAATAACCGTGATTTCATCATCAGACAGCTGGCCCTCTATCTTTCTCCTATCACTTTGGATACATATTTGTTTTTTTTTTACTTTTTAGACCCCACATTTCATTACCAGAAATGGAAATGTTTTAAGTTTTGACTTGGTGGAAGAGCAATAAATTGTTTTTCATTGTGATTACCCATAATTATGGAATTATAATAATGTTATTATGTCCAATGTTATTCTCTATACAACAAATCTCAATATAAACATAAAATATTGATTTTTCTCTACCTAATTTTACAGTATGTGAAGTGAAAACATGGTCATAGAAAATAAAAGGGTAGTTCATCAGTCTTGTCTTTTTTCAGAATTAATAGCAAATGATTCTTTTAAATAAACATAAAAACATATCCAACTTTTACATTGAAGAAAAACTTGAAGCTCTTATTGATTAATTTGCCAACCCTCTGTTTTCTCCCCATGTGAACTTCATGATTACTTAAAAAAAAACAAAATTAATGCCTCCTTTATAAACTTACTAAGAGATGTTTATCTGACATATATGATAAATTGTAGAAATAAGAAGTGAGGATAAAGGGAACACTTTCAATTTAAAAAGGAAAAACAAAAATGGCAACTTCCACAGCATATATGTAGGTTTTGTGGATAAATTGTAGCACTAAGTTGAATTTTAGTAAATTCTGTAGAGTTTTATGGGATACACACTACTTATAACTACAGACAAAAAAAGAAAACATACACTGTGCTTCCAAATGAATATAAGAAATTACTTGGAATGTTTCATATACTTTTTTCTAATTTTACATTTTTTTATTTTATTATGTTAGGTTAATCACCATACATTACATCATTAGTTTTTGATGTAGTGTTCCATGATTCCTTGTTTGCGTATAACACCCAGTGCTCCATTCAGTACATGCCCTCTTTAATACCCATCACCAGGTTAACCCATTCTCCCACCCCCCTCCCCTCTAGAACCCTCAGTTTGTTTTTCAGAGTCCATAGTCTCTCATGGTTCGTCTCACCCTCCAATTTCCCCCCTTCATTTTTCCCTTCCTACTATCTTTTTTTTTCTTAACATATAATGCATTATTTGTTTCAGAGGTACGGGTCTGTGATTCATCAGTCTTACACAATTCACAGCGCTCACCATAGCATATACTCTCCCCAGTGTCTATCACCCAGCCACCCCATCCCTCCACCCCCCACCACTCCAGCAACCCTCAGTTTGTTTCCTGAGATTAAGAATTCATATACTTTTGGGCGCCTGGGTGGCTCAGTTGGTTAAGCGACTGCCTTCGGCTCGGGTCATGATCCCGGAGTCCCGGGATCGAGTCCCACATCGGGCTCCCTGCTCAGTAAGGGAGACTGCTTCTCCCTCTGACCCTCCCCCCTCTCATGTACTCTCTCTCTCTCATTCTCTCTCTCTCAAATACATAAATACATCTTAAAAAAAAAAGAATTCATATACTTTTAACTCTTTATAATGTAACCCATCCTATATCTGGAAAAAAATGATGCATAAGCACATAATTGGATGAAGGTGAAAATTTTCTGTTGAACAACTTATGGATGTAAGAAGGGAGGAGGCAGCCATTCCAAAGACTATGTGTTTCTTTCCCCCACCAATTAATCATATTTACATTATCAGTATTGTTTAAGGTTTTAAAAACTGCACTTGAGCAAATTTCACTTTTTATTATAATTATTTATTTGTTCCATAGCTGTATCTGTTAATTTCTAGATTGCTCCATTGTATTTCATCCTTTTAAGTATTCTGCCTGGATAAAAACTAAAGGGGAGGGAAAATGATACACATAGGGATTTCATTAATTTACAGTTGCTTATTATGCAGAGATTTGCTTTTTAAAATTCTCAGTACCTTGAATATACATTTCATCTTCTTTATTAAAGATTTGTGGCAATGTATTTTATTTGGCACTTCAATATTTAATTTATTTTTAGCAATTTAAAAGTAATGATTTGCATAAACCACATCTATCTTTATTGGAATCAAGCATTGTCTCTTACATTACTTACATAATTGATTTAATTATAGCACCAGGCTATAACAACCTTTTCATGCTTCTAAGTTATTATATGTGTTACATGTAGTATTTCTTCCAAACACTCTAAGCTGGAAGTGAATTCATTTTGATTCAGGGAGTAATTATTAAGCTTGTGCAGACTAATATTGTCAGTAAGTCCTGTCATTTGAAAAAAAGAATAATTACCCCAGTGGATACTATTTTTCCAATTGTGTTTTCAACATAATTGTCAATGCCTTAATACTACACATTCAAAAATAATTATATTCACTACTAAAGATAGTCTAAGTTATTTTAAATACATTTTCACCATTAGAGACCTAAGTTTGAAATACAAAGTCTTAGCAATAATTTTTATTTCTATATGTTTTTTATAAACTTTCTAATCTCCTTATAAAAACATTGCTAATCTCTTGTGTCTTGAATGACTTTTCAAAATGTTTCCTGAATATAGAGGCATACAGTACAGAATTTTAGACCATTAAGGAAACATAGGAATAATTTCACACAGGGATTGGAAAACTACAGCCCATGGGCTAAATCTGGCCAGCAGTTATAATAAATAAATTTATTATAACACAGTCACCATCTTGTAAAAACACCCCTTCATCCTGCATTCTGGGAATCAGTAGCTTTTATACAGCAAATTTGAAAGCTGAGTTTGGAAAGCACAAATCACCCAAGAGGGCCACTGGGAGAGATAATAAAAGGGGCTATTTCTAGATCTACAGAGTCGTGTATTCTAGCTATTAGAGAAACAGCATCATATAATAGCCACTGGTATTTAACGGATAAGATCCCAATCTCACAGAGAGTATCATCCACAAACCTGTGTTTTATTTGTGCCTTTATGAGATGAATCCAACATTCACCAGGCCATTAGATTTGGAATCATACAATATATTATAAAATAAGTGATATTCCATAGTCATGTAACTTTAGTCACCTTGCCTTTGCTGTAATATGGGTCCTTTCATTCAAGAATATGTTATACAAGATTCCATAATGATAAATCTCCCATTCTCTAAGGCCTGTATAGTATTGCTGGATAAGATACTAAGGCAGAAAAAGCAAACTCATCCCCACAATGTTTGTCAATCCTAGCAATGACAAATTACTGCACTTTCTGGGGAGGAAAGGGTCAGATATTACCAACTTGCAGCCAAATGGCTGATTGGTTTACTCAAAGGATTGTATCATATCAAGTGATCACTGTTGGTCTTTGATTATGACACGTCAGTCAACAGAGAAGGTAGCTAGATCAGCCTCATAAGAGGAAGCCTATGCATAGCCTACATCTGTACTACAATAACTTCTACTCTCATGGGCCAGTGGGAAAAATAAACTTTACCCACTAGCCAGGAAATTTTACCCATTGGTAGTTCAGTGTCTTTACTACAGAGGACATTTATATAAGAAACAAAGATCTACATACCTTGTGTCTACTGCTATAATTCTTACCACTAGTTCTTCTCTAAATACTATTTATTTCCAGCCTTCCAATCCTGTTCTTTCTAAAACCCCTAACCATAGAGTCAAGTCATTCGGCACTGCTTAGAAGTCCATATATATCCTTACCTTGGACCGACTCTCTCTTCACAGGGTTGATGGTCAGATGAAATGCTCAAAGCCCTGCCCACTGGAAGGATTTCCCCATACTATTGACTTTCAGGGCAATCACTGAGTGAGAATGTAGTGTGACATTTTCAGCTCCCAACAGTTTATTGAAATGGCCTATCAATGAACCATGCCCAGATTTTTCTTCAGCTCCACCATACAGAAACCCCTGTGAGGCCATAGGTGTGAGCTGGGAGAGAGGTGTCAGTACAACATGGAAGTCTAGTCTACCTTTCCTGAAACTAGACTTAATTCCAAATATAACATTTCTCTGCCATTCCACCCAGGATGCCATATTACATGTGATTTGCATTCATGGCCAAGAATGAAGCAGTTTTAAGGACTTGTACTTGGTCTTCTCTACCATAATGGTTCTTATTATAAAGATTTGGAAATCAGTTCAATGTTCTGCTTATTGCTAAGTATATCTATCCAGATTCTACATTCAAAGACTTGGGAAATAATCATAGGATGGATCCATGAACATAATGGATTCAGTATGACATAGGCTTGGGCAAGGATTCTGCTTATTAACTGGCATCTGTATACCCTAAGAAAGTCAGTGTATGATGGTATTTTAGGTCCCCTGGTATCCAGCACACCTCAAAAGATTTTTCCCATTGTATAGATACCCTAGTATTTTGAGGGAAATATTGGGGAATTTCTACTTATGGTATTTGCTATGTGTGGCAGGGTCCTTCTACAAGTGGACTCAACTTTCCTAATTGATGGTTTTGGGTCTTGAACTGGTTCTGCTCTGAAAACTGGCTGAGAGCTTTTAAATTTCCGTATAGCAGTAAATATCAGCCTCCTGCTCACCTGATCTTGATCTTTTTATGAATGTGGGATGTATGTGTGTGTGTGCATCCAACCTTATTTTATACTCCTTATACTTCAGTATCCTCAAGACTGATTCTTAGGCATATTGTCCCAGTTTTTGCTAGTATATAATATCAAGCTCCTGCAGATCTTTTGGTGAATAATCTCTTTTATAAAAGGGACACTACTTCTCTAACCAAGACATACTGAGACTTGACCCTACTACTAGAAGTAGTAGACACCTCTGTTAGGATTCAAATGAATTTGGGAGTTCAGCATTACCAATGCATTCCATCCACATATCCCTACCACATATCCCATGATCACAGTTTTTTTCTTAACAGGGCCTTACTTTAGCATAAATAACTTCCCAGTTCTGTGTTTTAGTCTTTTTAACAATAAGGCTTAATTTACAACATATTCTTCTAGTTATAGGAGATACATGTCTACTTAAATGCTCCATGTAGAATTTCTGGCCTTCATACCTTCTCCTGAGTTGAGAGTAAGCTCAAGCGACACTGTCATTCTTTCTTTAAGCACTACAATGGCCTAACAATAACCATTCAACTCCATAGCTCTTATAATTACCATTGTCCCCATAGCTGTCAAATAATATGCATAAATACATTCTTCTATCTATATTTTATCTCAGATCTTCACAAGTAAGTTAGCAGTTGTGCTGGGGCACATCAAGGTTTATCACCATTGCAGTTACAACTAGCACTGGGATTCTTCTTGTCATCTGGTTGGGTTGTTATATAATTCCACTGGCTTGTATATTTGCTTTTTAATGTAGCAAAAGATTGTCTTTGTTTCTGTTCTCCCAAAAGCAGGCCAGCTGATCTCTGGAAACATTAATACGGAAATAGGGAAGTGATATATGGAAGAATGTGTTATCAAGCAAATTACCAGTGTGGGAAACTGGACCTTAGTGGGGAACTCCAGGAAACAGTGTGAAACACATGATTCAGAGTGTGCCATGCAAGGGGTGAGAAAGATAAGGTATTATCCTAGCGACCACTACTGTTGTCAGGTACTGATTGAGGTGGCTTTCAGTGCCAGGTGTGACACAGAGTGGGCGCTGGCATCCAGAGAAAGTCTCGGGTAAAGAGATGTAGGTGCTGGATATTGGAAGTGGGAGAGGCATGGACTAAAGTGGTAAAGCCACTGATAGCACTGATAGCATCTGCTATAAGTGATTGGCCTAACATCCATGTCTATACACGGTAGAATGGAAACAAGACCATGGGCTTTCTGACTCCCGTTTGTGACCCTGTACTAAGCTGTGTCACATTTATCCTCCAAGAATGTTGTCTAGTTTATACTTCAAGCTGGCATATATAAAAAAAATAAAGGTGGCATATATAGAAATGACTCCCAATCCAGTTTAATGAGCAAATCTCTTTGTTTTCAGCCCAAGGATAAAAGAAAAATAGCTCTCATCTTTTCTCCTTTGAGCTCAAGAAATCGAGTTTACCGAGCAAAGACAATGCTCTTATGTGAGTGGGAGAAGGAGAGAGGAAGGAGGATAAGTAGGACTTTTTCCCACTGATGGAAAAGATCAAAATAAACAAAAAAGGACAGTGAAAGCTTTGTGCAATAAGTAATAGTTTTTGTAACCCCAGGGACAGCCAAAAGTTACTTTACAGTTAACTAAGGCTGTGGCAGAATAGAAATCTTAGCACACCCACTGGCTTGCAGGTTACAGTTTAGAACCTCCCAACGCAATTATGCCAGGTATTCCTTACTTGAAGATGAGTGTCCTCTTGACTATTTGGCCTCATTTCTTTTGGGCAAGAGGTTGTGGGCCACACACTATTATGCCCTTAGGAAAGGACAGAGAACTATAGGATGGTTTCCCCAGGAGCAAGCATGCTACACACTGACATATCAACATGCTTGCAATAGCAAAGGTGCTTCCTTTCTTCATGTACCTTCATTGATAAGCAAGCACATGTGCTTTGACCTCACCCCCAGTGTGTATGACCTCATACACCCTGTGTTTATGACAGTAGGGAGGGGAGAGTAGTAAGTCTAAGAGAAAGACAGTGAAAATTTACATGGTGGGATTGGGCACAGCAGCCCAGAGAGCTTGGGTGTGCATTTCAAAACAAACCCAAAGCTCAAGTGAAGGCAGTTTACTTGTAGTTAGTGGTTTTTGGCCTAATTCCATGGACTCTAAAGCGTCACATATACTTTTATTTCAGCTCACCATGGACATATTTTTAGTTTCCGTGTTCTGACTGGTACTGAAGTGGAAACCTTGAAAGCATTACCCTGCCTGAAATATTCAACTAGTTGTGAACTGAGAGTTTTAAGTCTCATCTGATCTCCCAAGTTAATTAACTAGTGAGACAAATTTGTATGACTAGACCTGGTGGGTTTCTTTCTAATGCCCAGTACATTGCATAAATGTGACCAGAAAAATTATAATTTCTTTTCCTTATAAGGAATCATTAGCAGCATCCAGGATTCGGCATTTTTATAATACTGGTTCAGTAATACTAAATCACATATTTCTTCTCTCTTTCCATACAGATGTCATTCAGAAATAGCTTTTAGCTAGTTTTAAAAGGAGGTACATTTGAAAAGCTAAGTTCCCTTAAAAGTAGACATTTTGATCCTCAATCTGGATGACTGTAACAAAACTACTAAAACTATTGGGGAACTTACTGAAAACTCTGAAACTAAGCCATAGTTGTACATTCAGTAGTTCATGGCAGGACCTGGAAATCTGCGTATTGAAAAAACTGTCCGGATGATTCTGCTGACCCTTTAGATTTAAGAAACAATGGTGAAGAAAACACTTTATGTAGCTTTTAAAAGGTTTGGGCTCCACTACCCCTGAAACACTTAATGACCGCATGATAATAGATATGTGACTTCAAATATAAAGTGGGGATAAATTTACCTATTATTTTGATTGTCTCCTTTAATTCCAATAAACACTTTTATAATAAAAATTTGTGCTATATACATGGATATTTGTATGTATGAACATTGTTATAACCGTGGGGAAAAATTTGGAATGAGAAGCATCAAGCTTCTAATTGGAAGAGACAGAGAGTTTTACCTCTTTGTTCTTCTAAAATATGTAATGAGCGTATACGTGGTTTCTACTTACTTTTTTTGTGTTTCTTGCATTGTAAAAAAATTTTTTAAAAAGCCACATAAAAAAAAAAGGGGGGATGCCTGGGTAGCTCAGTCAGTTAAGCGTCTGCCTTCGGCTCAGGTCATAGTCCTGGGGTCCTGGGATCAAGTCCCACATCCCCGTGTCGTGTCGGGCTCCTTGCCCAGCAGGGAGCCTGCTTCTCCCTCTGCCTGCCACTGCCCCTGCTTGCTCAGTCTCTCTCTGACAAATAAATAAAATAAAATCTTTTAAAAAATGCCACATTTTTAATTATTATTCAATAATACAGAGCTGTAGATGAGAATATACTCTATACTAGGATGAGAATATACTATGAATATTGAGTATTCTTACTGTTGTGAAATATGTATTTTAAAAAGAAATCAGTATAAAATTTTATGGCACAGATAACCTAAACAGAAATTAGAACTAAAAATGTTAAAATTTTAATGAAAAATTAATAAAAATATGAAAACTTAGAGAAAAAATAAAAAGCTAGTAAAATAATTCTTGGTAAATGTCATGGAAAACTATTAGATCTGCAGACACTATGTCTTCGGATGGTCAGCTGTTGAAAATTTAGGCATAAAAATCAGACCAAAACAAGTAACCAAGGAAAAAGCTCTCCAAAATATCTGCAGTCTTATTTGATAATAACATTATTAGAGAAAGAGCTTCTGGTAGTTTAAAAGTTTATACAGATAACATTTATAAAACTATTTATATACACAAAGCATATCCGATAACTTGAGAATGTTAAAAGAGAGTGAATACCTCCCCCTTTTATTGTACAGATATTTATTTCCAAATTACTGATACTTTTTCATAGATCATAATGTACTATTAGTCTTATTTTTAGAAGTCCAAGAAATATGTCCTTTTTGAAACCACAAGTAACACAGTCCATCGTCCTGAGCATCTGCTTTGCACAGCAGTGATTCAAAAGAATATTTGGGGAAGGGAGACCACAATGCATATATTTGCCCTTCAAACTGAACACAAAAGTGTGATTAAAGAGATTTAAAAAAATCTTCTGAATGTCAGAATTTAAATTCTATGACTAGACAAATAATCATTTCCTTCAAAATTTAGCAGTGCCCTTTCTACAGACCCCCAGCACTGTCTTTATTTAAGACTCTCATTTCTTCTGTGCTTGTGCCATCACAACCAGTTTCTCCTTGTTTCCCTGTCACCATTTTCCAACCCCTCCAATTTATGTTCTACATCAGTGTTGGGTCATACTCCAAATTAAACAAATTCTATTATTCCTCAGTATTCCCTGATGAATTAGTATATTTTTGTGCTGAACAGTTATCTTCAGTCTCCCCAAAGATAAAAAGCCTCAAAGGCCTCAAAGAGCTTAAAATCCAGAGGCAGTACATTTATGTAAACATACAATCATACTACAGTGTGGTAAATATAAAAACAGAGATGCGTCATACAAGCAAGAATGCTACCAGAAGGAGGGGGTTCATCCTGCTTCATTATGTCAAGAATCTCACAAAGGAGAAAACATTTGATCTAACTCTTGAAAGTTGATTAGTAATTTGTCAGAGTCTTCCAGGCATAGATATGCTGAGGAATTTCCTCTCTGAATTTCTGAAAGCAATAAGGATCCTGAAGAGTTTTACCTTGCTTGTGGCTTATTGAGATCACCTTAATAGGAGTGTATATGAAGGATTGCCCAGGCAGGACAGGAGGATGGGAGGATCTAGACATAGGCACAGCAGGAGATAGACTGAACTGACAGTCCAAGCAAGAGAAGATCAGTGTCTGAACTAAAGTCATGGCTGTAGAAAAGAATAAAGGTTAAATAAAGGAGATATGATGGAGAATCAGGGGCATTTAATGACTGAGTCTGATGGGTTAGTGTTAAGCATGAAATCTAAGATTAGACTAATAACCACATTTCGTGCTTGCAGGGCTGGGTGAGTGGTGGTGGCATTATCAAAATACAGTGTACAGAGGAAAGAGCAGGTTTGGGCAAGGTTAGTGAGCTCTAATTTAGTGTTTTGAAGGTTGAAGTTTCTGGGGACCTCTAAAGGGAGAACACAGTTGGAAGTGCTGTATATTGGTTGGAATCTTAAGGAGGGGCAGGAAATGTAGATTTATGCCATCAGCATATAGGTGGCAGTAAAATTCGGGGGCATGTAGACTGTAATGAGAAGAGAAGGAAGGATAGAACTATGGGCAATGCTAACATTCAAGCAGCAAGATGAGAAAGGAAATAGTAAAAGGCTGTAAGAGGGACCAGGTTGGAGCAAAATGAGAAGTCAGCGAGTGTCATAGAAGCAATAGGAATACAGAATCTCAAAAAGGAGGACATGGTAAGGATCCTCAAGGAAGGCAGGGAGTCTGGACTCTTTACTTTTTATATATAGGGTAGAGACTCATCTGGAATAGGTTTTTTTTTTTTTCATGTTTTAAGATTAAATTAAAGTTACTCCTGAGTTTACCCTTTTCTTCTAATTTTATCCCTAGTTCCTGTTGCTAGATAATAGTCTTAGGCTTTGAGGAAATTAGTAAACATCCATCTGAACACTTTTTTTTTTTAAATTGTGGACTATAAGTTAAACTAGTCTTTCCACCAAGAGATTTAGAAATTATTAAACATTTTATTTTGTTTTTAATGTTGAATATGCTGGATACTCAACTTATTAAAAAAAATGCTTACCCACAGACTGCACACCCATATACTAGTACATATATGTTCTATATACCTTTTTTCCTCAAATTTTAGTATTAATGTACATTAAAAATAATAAGAGAATCAGAAGTGAAGATGAGAATTTTAGAATTAAGTACATTTGCCTTTCTTGGGCGTAAGGCAATAATAAACTTCAGATCTGGAAATCAAGTAAAAAAAGAAGGTTGAACTGTTAAAATTGAAAAAGTAACTGTAGAAAATGTCTTTATTGTTAAATGTTAAAATGTCTCCTCTTGACATATGCTTTCTCTTGAAACCAGAAGAGAAAACTAAACAAAGAATAGTTTGTGATTAGAGAAGAGACATAAATACTAAAACACAGGGAGTGATGTCTACTCCTGGTTTAAATATTTATTCACATATTTATTTAGCTTGTTCTGGCTGTTACACTATCACTGCGTCTTTGCCTCTGTGTCCTTCTATGTGAGGCTAGCTCTGTGCTCCAAGTGACTCAAAGGGCTCTGAAAAATAACTGCCCAAAATACGCTTCCTTTTGTTCTGCTGTATTCCCCCAAATCCCAATCGCTGGAGAGTTCAAAAGTTATGTTTATAAAGAAGAAGATAGCAGGAGGGGAGAAATGAAGGGGGGGGAATCGGAGGGGGAGACAAACCACGAGAGACTGTGGACTCTGAGGGGGTGGGGGGACGGGTTAGCCGGGTGATGGGCATTAAAGAGGGCACGCTCTGCATGGAGCACTGGGTGTTATGCACAAACAAGGAATCATGGGACACTACATCAAAAACTAATGATGTAATGTATGGTGACTAACAGAACATAATAAAATAAAAAAATGGTATGTTTTTAAACAAACCAATTTTTGGCTGAGAAAGAGAAGTATTTCAGGCTTTGGCTGCCATTAGTATATGCATTAGGATTTATTTTTCTACTTTAATAATATCTAAGCAAAGAGCATTAAGAATAAGGATAATAGGTCAGGTAAATACTGGTGTTGTAAAGGGTGAGAGGAGAATAATAAAGGAGCAAAATCAGAGAAGGAAGCAAGCGTAGTAGTCTTTGGGAGTTACCAATGTCCAAGGAATGCCCAGCTGTTACAGGTAACTAAAAGTAGTAAGATGAGGAAGTGTGATAGGACAGAAAAACCATGAATCCAGGAGCAGAGGCTCGAATTCTAGCCTTCACAGCCCCTCGTGGCAAACTTCTCTGAACTAATTTGATTCATTGACAAAAGAAATATCTTAAGCCACATTACTGTAAAAAAAAATCCCTCAAAATCCTGAAATTATTATTTATTTTATCTTATTTTATTATGTTATGTTAATCACCATACATTACATCATTAGTTTTTGATGTAGTCTTCCGTGATTCATGGTGTATAACACCCAGTGCTCAATGCAGTACGTGCCCTCCTTAATACCCATCACCAGGCTAACCCATCCCCCCACTTCCTCCCCTCTAGAACCCTCAGTTTTTTCTCAGAGTCCATAGTCTCTCATGGTTCATCTCTCCCTCCGATTCCCCCCCTCTTCATTTTTCCCTTCCTACTATCTTCTTTTTTTCAACAAATAATGTACTATTGTTTCAGAGGTACAGATCTGTGATTCAACAGTCTTGCACAATTCACAGCGCTCACCATAGCACATACCCTCCCCAATGTCTATCACCCAGCCACCCCATCCCTCCCACCCCCCACCACTCCAGCAACCCTCAGTTTGTTTCCTGAGATTAAGAATTCCTCTTATCAGTGAGGTCATATGATACATGAAATTATGAAACTTGATGATTTTCTAACTTCCAATGTAGCATCCAGCTCTAATAGTCTACTGTATTTAAGCAGGAATAGTGTTGGAGGGTGGGTGGGTGATGAAGTAGCAAAGTAAGAAAGGGAAGCAACCACAGTGGTCGAAGCATAGAAATGCTAGAAGCAAAATTTAATAATTCCATATAGATAACAGGTCTGGCACTGATACCACATCAATGCTGTGTGTTTCAAACTTCAAGTTTCTTGAAAGCCAAGTGTATTTACCCTCTCTGGGTAGTTTCATGGAGAGACTAACACAATAGGTAGCTCTTGGGACGTGTGTTGACTTGCTGGCCAGGAAAGTCATTCTGGGTCGATGTGTCAGAATCTACTATGCTATCCATGCAGGATGTACTGCATGATAGTTGTGCAGCAAACATAAAAGAATGCCTTAGTAAAATGTTAGTATTCAAAATTAAGATAGCATGATTGTCAGCAGACAAAGCACATTGGCTGCAATCTTTCAGTAGCCCAGGACATAGCCATTACATTGTGATTTGTAAATTATATTTGTACTGTGTGTAGTGTGATAGCTTTCTGATTTCAGGAAAGTAACTTCACCTCATTAGGCCTCAATTTCTTAAGCTCATTCTTATAAAGTATGCATATACATTGACTGGCACGTCAAAAGTTCTCAGCAACTATTGATTGCTATGATTTTATTTATCTATATCGCTACAAGCATCCTATTGGGGAGGAAACAAAATTAAAAGTCTCCATTTTACATTTAGTTAACCAAACTAAATTATATTATTACAATTTTTAAAATATGAAAAGTCCCATATTATTTTAAGTAACAAGAATTTGGCTTTCTTTGTACTACCATGTTTTTTAACTTTTAAATATCACATTATAAGTTTGTTCTACTTTTGCACTAAGATTTCCTGATACAAACAGGCAGAGTAATTTAATTCATTAAATTGAAGAAGTTATTTTGTTCCAGACTTAAAAATTTAGTGGTTTCACTGCATGTAAAAAAAAAATGTGTTTGGGAAAAAAGTCCTAAGTAGAGGAAAACATATGTTTTCTACGCCTAGACATTCCTTTTAGATTTTAGGCTCATTGGAAAGAATAAAGGACACAATTAAACTGGTCAGCTAAGTGGTTCTTTAGGCATAATTTGACCAGTTGGTTTCTTAGTAAATATGATTTGCATCCACATGTACCTTTTGTAATGTTAATGTAAGAAACAAACTTGTTTTGTCTTTTTCAGCTCAGTAGAGTTGATTGGAGTCTTAGTTCAGTACATAGAAAGTTTAACACCCTTCATTAATGAGTCAAATTTACTGAACACTAACAGTGTGTCAAATAGTGCTAGCGTCCTAGATCGTTGGG
This sequence comes from Eumetopias jubatus, assembly GCF_037043125.1. NCBI lineage: Eukaryota > Metazoa > Chordata > Mammalia > Carnivora > Otariidae > Eumetopias > Eumetopias jubatus. The sequence goes on from NW_028274809.1 coordinate 51,284,068, forward strand.
GTCAGTAGTGAATAAAACATCTAAGGATTTCTGCCTATTTACATTACTGTCAGAACAGAGAGGTGAAGAGTTAGATAGATATCCAGACATAATAAGTAGATAGTTGACAGAAAGAAACATATCAAATTGTTATAAGTTCTATGAAGGATGTTAAAATACATTGATATGCTAGAAAATGACTGGTGACTATTTTAGATTTAATTGTCAGGGATGGCTTCTCTGAAAAGATGTCATTTAAGCTGGTCTTAGGGGAAGGAAGTTACCAGCATGTAAAGATTATAGAGGCGTGTTCTAGGAAAAGAGAAGAGCTGGTACAAAGACTAGGAAGTAATGTGTTTAAATGGTCTGGGAACAGAAAGTAAATTAATTTGAGTAGACCATAGTACCTGATAAAGAAATTGGTGTGAGACAAGTTCAGAAAGGTAGAGAAAGGTCAAGATTACAAACAACTCTGTAAGCCAAGATAGGAGTTTGGGTTTTAGTCAAAGTACCACTGGAAGACATTGGAGAATTTAAACATAGGAGTGAGGTGATTCAATTTATGATGAAGAAAAATACCCCTCTGGATCCTGCCAGGAATTGGATTGTAGGAGAACCAATCCTGGAAACATGGAAAATGGTAAGGGAACTGGAAGATTGCATGGCTAGCAGCTCATTATACCCATTACCTCTCCTTCTTGGCACACAGTGGAATTGCCTCTCCCAGCCTTCCTTAACATAAGATGTGACCGTATCACTGATTTCTTCTCAATGTAAGATGAGTGGAAGTTATGAGGCACTTCCGTCTCTCAACCAAAAAGCCTTCTACATGCAACAATCTATTTTCTTTTCTACTTCACTGGCTTACTCCACTGATATGAGTGAGTCCAGTGATCATGGAAGCCAAGTACTGAAAATGGTATCATATGAAGGAAGGAATTTAAATCCTAAATCATTTAATAACCAGTAACTCACCACTTGGCCTTTTTATGAGTTGAAAATAAACTTTGATTGTGTTAAACTATTGGGTTTAGAGTTTCATCTCTTATAGTGGTTAGCAGTGCCTTAACTAAGAGTCCCGTAAGTAGTGGAGCTGAACTTTTAACTTCCCAGTGGTTTATAGCATTCGGTTTTAAATATTTGATTTCACATTCATAGTTTTGCAAGTGTGCTGTTTTAATGCTGAACTCATCTGGGATCAGCTCAGCATGACTATAAGTCGTAGGTTAAATTCAGGTCTGCCCCCTGTATTTCCTCATTTTCCTTAGCAAGCTACTTCTTGGGATATGTTCTTTTCTTTGTGGATCACAGGAACCCAAGAGACCAAACCAAAATATGCAAATACATTCAAGACCACTGCTTGTTTCAAGACCCACATTCCACTGGCCAAAGCAACTCACATGGTCAAGGTCAACATTAATGTGGGAAATTTTAGAAGGGGAGAGTTATACTCTATTGTACTACAAGGACACTTAGAAAGAGGGAAAATTCAGAAATAACAACAACTTTGGCACACCAAAGATAAGATGATGCTAGAGAAAACAAGAAAGGAGAACATTCCAGAATGTTCAGAAGTGAAACATGCTGCAGAAAGTTTGAGACGCTTAAGGACCAAAGAGTATTCTTAGGTGTAGCCATAAAGAAGTCATGATGGTGTAGACAAGTATGGTAGTGGCGCCGTAGTAGAGGCGGAAGGCAGATCTTGAGGACTGAATCAGAGGTAAGAATGTGACTATTTGGAGAGAAAGTTTGGTAATAAAGGGAAGGCAAAAGAATACAAGAAAGGCAGTTAGGAGGGAGTGAGAATAGGATGGTAATTAATAGAATAGTTAAGACTGCATGGCTACCTGAGAAACTAATTAGTAGTTGGGTGACCTTGGGCAAGCTACCTAACCTCCTGGTATCTCAGATTCCTCATTATTAAAATCAAGACAAATATAAATTACTTTGTAGAATTGATTTAAGATTAAATGAGTTAATATATGTAAAGCACTTAAAAAAATACCTGACACAATGTAAATGCTTAATAAGTGTTAGCAATTATTTTGTGTCCAGGATGGGAAAATATTCAACATGTTTATATATTGATGACAAGAGATTTCTACAAAGGCATGATTAAAAAGCTAGGAAAGAGCAATTTTATGTCTTTATTAAAAAAAATCACCACTCATCTGTATTTTCTGTTGACCTAGGTAGATGAGAGAAATCCAATTCTTTCTTTTCTTCTAATTAAGTTTAGCCAACATGTCCCCTTAAAGCAACATCAATTTGTTGTATATCTGATCACTAATAACATTATAGTGAAATTCCAGTTATATTCATATCCCTTAAAAATGTATTTTATATACGTTGTACCAAAGATAGTAAAAAGGACAAATTAACCAATGATTCTTAAAATGTGTGACTTTGTTCAATTTGATTTTATGTTCTAATTTTGTGTTGTAATTCTCAGTTTCTTGGTCAATTCAACTCTTGGTCAGTAAAATCCTCTAATGCAGCTATTTACTTATAAGTATAAATATTTTGGATTTAAGATTCTCTCTAGCTAAGAATTAAGCCAAATAAACCTGCCAAAAACTGCTTTCATCATGACCATTTCCTAAAATCCCTCACGTAGTGTAAGACCCAGACTCCTCAAACTAGAATTTAAAATTATAGACAATGGGGCTTCCATGGGGCTTCAGCTCCTCTTGCCAGTAGTTACATCCCTGTGTTCTTCCACAAGTCATCCCTTTACCTTACAGTCCCTTGAAATCCCAAGCTTGTATGCTTTCCTGTAATAGGACAGATTAGGGCTCTCAGGTCACTAGCTGCTTGAAAGCTGGGACCTAATTCAGCTGTACGAGGGAGATAAAAGAGGACGGGTACTTGATCATAGGAATTTTTACTATTACAGACCACCTCCTTGAGTTTCTAATGCCCCAGTAATCCCAAGTGACATTAGGTCTCAGGTATCATTGACATTTTGCATCATTCTTAGAACAAGATGTTAAGATGGGGTTTGATAATGTACAATCTTTAAAGAATCATGATGCTTTCACAAGTGTGGGTGTGTTGCCATGGAATTCTAGCTAACCACTAATTTCTCCCTTGTCTGACTTTCACTTTATAATCTTTAGATTTTTGTCAAAGAAAAAAAAAGCCAAGTAATAGTAATGCTCCATTGTATGTTTTGTTTTGGGGTCAAGACTTCAGTTCTGGAAAATGATTTATTTTCTCCTGGATGGATATGTCTTTTGTTTCCTTCCAGAAAAACTTCAATCTGTGTCTTCCTTTGTTAAACTAATGATCACTCATGATTTGTTCTGAGTTAACAGTTGAAAAGATTTTTTAAAAAAATCTAAAAATTTAAAAATCTAAAAAAACGTTTTTTAAAGTTCAGAAATAAGTAATATCAAAAGCCCAGAGCCTTATATTGTTTTATCATTTTTTTTAAATCTAAGAGTTTGTATTATATATCATTTAATGAAGGCTGTCATGGAGTTATAAAGAGTATGTGTGTGTGTGTTTATAAAACTTCATGCTAAAACGATGTTCTCATATTGATAAAGTAGACTCCTCAAAGGATAACAGTTTAAGCAGTGTGTTGTATTATCTTGGAAATATTTGCTCATTGACTAATTCCATCAGAATCTCTGTAATCATACCATATAGGGGACCATTTACTACTAAAGATAGGACTTACGTGGCTGTACATATGTGGACACAGATTAGATATCTGGTATTTTCTACTTCTCTATTAGGTTTGCTAATCCTTAGGAATGATTACATCAAAAGTTGACAGTTTAAACTGCAAGGATTTAAGAAGAAAATATTTTCTCCCTATTATATATTGACATTGATCAGTATTTAAGTATAACTTCAGTCTTATTACCAGCTTGCTATAGAAGGGAGAAAAATGGATTTCTGAGAAATATAGACTTGGTTTAGATATGCTTTTTCTACTATGCCACTATATAGATGTGGACAGGTTAGTTAAAACTCTAAGCCTCAGTGTACTCATTTTTAGGTTGAGAATATTTCTTAAGGGGTTTTGTGTGGATTACATAAGGTTTATGATCTTCAGATAGATCCTAAATAGTTTGTCATATGAATGGAACTGTCAGTGTAAATTTAAGACTAAGATATTTATTATGCCAAAAGATACATATGTAAACTATATATTCATATATTAAATTAATTATTTGTAAAGTACAATAAATCCAATTAAATTCTTGGTATATGTGGGAAAATAATGTTGATTTTTGGAACTGTGTGTCCACAAATATATGTACACACACACACACACACACACACACCTACATATACACACACATTATACAAATGTCAATATTAGGAAATGTTAGGATGTGAGATATGATATGAAAGTAAGAAGACATCAGTGTTAGGATCCTTGAGTGTGTTGTGTACAGTGGAACTGAGAGTTGAAATTTGGTGAGAATGGACCCTTTTGTGCTGAGGTTTTGTAATCTTGAGTTAAGATTGCTGCAAGCTGATTATAAAAGTAACAAGGACACCTATGAACTTAATTAGTTCAAAGCAGTGAATTACATCCACATAGAAAGATTTTCTTAGGAAAGAAGATTGATAGCTAAAGTCAGGGCATATTATATACCTAAAATTTGCTAAAAGATTAGATCTTAAAATAACCCCCCACACACATGGTAACTATGTAAAGGTGATGGATAAGTTATTTGGCTCAATTATGGTGATCTTTTCACAATGCATATATATATCAAAACATTAAGCTGTACACCTTAGATATATACAATTTTTATACAGTCTTTAAAGATGTCAAAGATGTCTCAATAAAGTTGTTTAAAAATGAAGGGGGGAATTGGAAGGGGAGATGAACCATGAGAGACTATGGACTCTGAGAAACAAACTGAGGGTTCTAGAAGGGAGGGGGTGGGGGGATGGGTTAGCCTGGTGATGGGTATTAAGGAGGGCACATATTGAATGGAGTACTGGGTGTTATACGCAAACAATGAATCATGGAACTCTGCATCAAAAACTAATGATGTAATGTATGGTGATTAACATAACATAATAAAATAAAATTAAGAAAAAAAAAAAAAGAGTGCAGTGATTTCTCCCGACAGTGACCGTCTCCTCCAGGAGCAGAGGAACAGCCAAGACTGAGTTGAGTTAGGTAATGGAGGAAGGCTTAGATAGCAAGCAGGGAGTGATCAGAGGAGAGGACTCAGGAGCAAGGAGCCATGATGGGAGTGGTGGCAGAGAGGTTAAGATTATGGCTAATAGTCTTTGGTGATGGAGGTGAGTGAGTTGAGTCACCAGAATTGACTGGACAGGCCTACTGTCATTTTAATATTGAACTAAGTGGCACTAACATCCGTCTGCAGTAACAGCATGACTGCACTGAACGTGACACTGTTCAGATGACAGAAAGTCACAGGTACTAGGGGAATAATTTATTGGTCAATAATAAACATACAAATTATATCAATAATGCATTGGTTTCTTTTCTTCTACATTTTAGTCTAAGGTTTACTTTTCTAAATTCTACCAACTACATTTAATATTAAACTCAAAATCATTTGGCTGTAGTATTAGAAGCTGAATTGACCATTTGCTTATTCACTGCATGAAAAAAACCATTTTGCCTTTTCAGTCATTATTCACTTGCTGAATCAGATTGAGTGCACAACAGTCTAAGGGAGCCACCGAGAGAGATAGTTCAAAAAAGTAACATTTTCACAACTTCATCTTTTGGATATACTGACATTTGTTGCACTCCACTGATTTCTTCAGTTCTCTGGCTGTAAAAGCACAAGGTGAATATAATGTGTATTGAGGGTCCATGGTCATTTTCCCTTTCTTAGCAGCAGTGGCAATATCTGCTCAGCAGCTGGCTCTTTCATGGGACACTTGATTACTAGAACTCATATTGTGTCTTCTAGTCCATGTGGTAGCATTCAGATGGGTTTCTTGACATTCCTTACCTACTTCATTGGTATCATTTTTAAGATTGCATGCCCATTTGTCCCACAGGCTTGTTTTAAGTAGTTTCTTTGAGAAGGAAATTGCAGTAGGAAAACCGGCATCACAGAGGTGAGAGACTATCACATCTTAAAATAAAAATGCTAAAGTAACTGATGAAGACAGAAAATTGATGGTAAAATTAGCAAATGAAAATGACTCATGCATTTGGGAGTACACAGATTCCCTTAGAGTATGTCTCCTTGAGCCTTTACAGTTTTAGAGGGACTAATGAGGTGTGTTGTGTACAGTGGAACTGAGAGTTGTGTACAGTGGAACTGAGTTGTGTATATGTATAGAACTGCATAGAAATTAAGAGACTGAGTTTCTAGTACTATCCCTGTAAATTTTCTGCTCCATTATTGTTATTTTATTCAGTTGTTTAGGAACTTCATCAAAAAGAAGTTTTCATCTTAGCTACACTTTATTATCTTCTTTTTGCTAATTTAGTTAGGCAGCAAGAAAAGAACATTCTTACTTTTGGATTAATTAAGATGGTGGATTGTCACATGTATGTGTGACATGATCCCAGAGTTGTGGGATCAAGTCTTGCATTGGGGTCCCTGCTCAGTGGGGAGCCTGCTTCTCCCTCTGCCTGCCTCTCCCCCTGCTTGTGCTTCTGTGCTCTCTCTCTCTGTGTCAAATAAATAAATAAAATCTTTAAAAACTAATAAAAACTCCCTTCCAACTTGAGACCTTCCCTAAAATGACAATAGAAGAGTAAAAATGTATAAACCTACAACATTAAAGAGGGAAAAAAGAGAAGGTATTAGAGAATAGAATATTTTAATGAAATTTTGAAATATATAAATAGGAGAAGTAGTAACTGTCAGAAGAGAACAGAGTGACCAAGCATGTGTTTTTCCTTGGCAGAAGAAGTAAAGGCCAAGTTTTCAAATTTTGAAAGAAAGTGCTTCTCAATCTGGAATATGCTGTCAAACAATCAATCAAATGGGAAGAAAGAACAAAGACTTTTAGCATTCAGAGATTCAAAGATTTATGTCACATGCACACTTTCTTAGAAACTACTGGAGAATGGGCTCTTTCCAGTAAAACGGGAGAATTCAGAGGAGAGGAAGTCATTGAATCCAGAAACAGGGGATCCATACCATAATGAGTGCAGCCAAGGCAAGTCTTAGGATGAGAGCTATTTTTCAGATTTGGAGAGCAGCTCATCCAGATTTGAGGCAGAAGATTAAGAGCTATAAGACACAAGTCTCCAGAGCATTGTGTACATGATCATAAAAATGTAAATATTGATTATTGATTAAGTTAAGAGTTGCATAGAATAGTGTTGGGAATTTAGGGTAATGTAAAACAGTCAGTCAGAAATATGAAACACCTAAGTATTCATCTACCATAATAGGAAGCCAATAGGCAATATCCAATATCGATAAGTCAAGAAATAAAAGAATAAATATCCTGTTTAAAAATATGGAGAAAAATTCCAGAAGAAACAACCAAAATAATCCCTGGTGAACAGAACACAGAGTGGGACTGAGAGGGTGAAAAAGACTGCTAATTTTTATGAAGGGCTTATATATATCTGTGCATGATTTACTCTGACAAAAATGTTTTGAAAGTAAAGGCCAAAGAATAAGAAAGAAAAAAATAAAAACCTTTACATTTTAGATCTTACAAAAATCTTCTTAAAATAGATGCTGGATGCCTGGGCGGCTCAGCCAGTTAAGCATCTGCCTTTGGCTCAGGTCATGATCCCAGAGTTGTGGGATCAAGTCCTGCATTGGGGTCCCTGCTCAGTGGGGAGCCTGCTTCTCCCTCTGCCTGCCTCTCCCCCTGCTTGTGCTTCTGTGCTCTCTCTCTCTGTGTCAAATAAATAAATAAAATCTTTAAAAACTAATAAAAAATAAAATAGTTAGATGCTATAAATTTGAAGCCCAAAAAGATAGAGGTAGGAAACCAGGATTGATACTCTTAAAAGTGCATTCATTATGGGAGCAACTGGGAGGCTCAGTCAGTTGAGTGCTGGACTCTTGAAGCTTAGGTCATGAACTTAGGGTGGGGAGATCGAGAGCCTTGCATTGGGCTTTGCGCTCAGCGGGGTGTCTGCTTGAGATTCACTCTCTCTCTTTCTCAGCCCCTCCCCACCTGTGTGCTCACGCTTGCTCGCTCTCAAATAAATAAATGAATCATTTTAAAAAATGCATTCACTATGGAAGAAAGAGAAAAGCAAGTTTTTTAAAAAGTCAGGTTCATAAATATATACGCCACCCAGAAGGTTTCTCTTCCCAGTAACCAGAACTTCTCTGTTTTGATTGATCATTGGCTCCCCAGGGAACCAACCCTAAAGAAGATGGGGCGAAAATGGGTCTTTGATCTTTGATATCTAGCTATTGCTTTCTAATTCTGGGAACATAAAAGGCAGATAAAATTTCTATACTGTGAGATTATTCTGAAAAACAGGCATAGCTGTTAAGCCCAAAGGGGCATGGACCTTAAATAAATAAGGAAGCAAAGACAGAATAACCTTTCTACCTTATTATATATGTTAGAGAGCCCTCTGGTTCTATGGTGGCAGCATGCTTTGTGAGTTCCATCTATCACAATGATTAAGGTTGTACTGGCTAAGAATTATAGCATGGTATTTTTTCTCCTGCTACAGACTGTTGAAAGTCTGCTCATACTCTGCCTATTTATAGTGAACATTCATTGCCTTTATAATAATATAAATAATAAATATAATTTATATAATAAAACCACACACAAAAAAATGAAAATCTACCTTTTAAGGATTCTGCCTACCTACCCTATTTTCATTATACCCTAATAATTGTTTAATAGAAGATTACTTACGGAGAGTCTCTAGGAAACTGTAAAAGCCTCTATTATTTGCCAATATAAGGGGCTTGGGCTGGAAAAAGAAAAAAAGAAATGATGTTGAACCTTGGAATTTCAACTTTAAGCTTTTACATTAATTCTCAAGTTTTTACCACTCTGTACAAATCTATTTAAACTGTATTTGCCTTACTTTTAAAAATTAAAAAAAGTACTTCAAACCTTTTGTAAGATCTAAAATGTAAAATTCAATTCTACCAGATTTCTCTTCCCCCACCCCCAAAATTAAGCATTGCTGAACTACTATAGAGAACAGGATTGAATTTACCAAAGTGGGACTACTCTTTCTGTAATGTCAAGCAAGTGTTGACTTCTGAGCCTGTTCTAAAATGTCAATTTTACTGATCACTTCTTTTTTTAAAAAAAAATATTGTATTTATTTATTTGAGAGGCAGGGAAGCAAGAGAGTGTGGTGAGTGGGGGCGGGGAAGAGCAGATGGAAAGGGACAAGCAGACTCCAAGCTGAGCACAGACCCAATGCTGGTCTGATGCCATGACCCTGAGATCAGGACCTGAGCAGAAATCAAGCATCAGACAACCAGGTGAGCCACCCAGGCACCCCCTGATCACTGTTTCTTTGAAAACTCAGTTCTAATAGTAAATCTTCTCTCTATCTAAGGCTACCAAAACACAGAATCGAAATCTTTACTTTAGCATTTATGCTTAAAGATCTAGATAAGCACTGGGTATTATGAACAAACAATGAATCATGGAACACTGCACCAAAAACTAATGATGTAATATAGTGATTAACATAACAATAAAAAATTAAAAAAAAAAAAAGAAAAAAAAAAAAAGTTGATGTCCTGGGTCATCTCCCCCAGAAAATTGTTGTTTGTGCCATAACCACTAGAAACTTTGAAATTAGGCTTGATCTGACTCAGTTGTTTAAGCATGTTAAAACACATTTTCAACTGTGCCCACTTCCAGATTAGCCCTTATTTTGATATGAGTTGGAATCTTTGTAAGGATAAAGGAAAGGGATAAGAATTGAAGATTTTCCCAAGAAACTGTCCTGTTTAATCATCGTATTAAAGATACTTTATAAAGAAATCTTGATCTTCCAGATAAAAGTCATCATGTTCTCCTGGCCAGATCACATATGGTTATGGTTAATATATCATGGGCCTGATGTCTGTCTAGTGCTATGGACTGATTGACTTTGAATCGAGTGTGACTGAGGCTGGTACTTGCCAGGCACTCACTGTAACCAAGTCATGGCTGGGACTCAAGAAGGACCCTAATTAATTTTGTGAACCATTCTAGGTGAAGAGCCTCCTGATAGTGTTTCATTCTGCATTATTGTCTTATGGGGCAGTTGAATTCCTGCAGAAACCCTGTAGCAGTGCATCTCAATACAGATGGGATTGCATTTATCTCAAATTGGAGGAATTTGCAGAAAAGCACATAATATGAGGTTTCACTCTAGCATCCAACAACTCTGTAGGAAGAAAACCCAGACCCACTGAGGATTCCCTGAAAATAAGTCTTGAGAAAAATTGGCCAAAAGAAGTTTTCTTATTGTTTAGCATGCCATTCCATGTTTAAAAATCAGAAATCCATCTTGCTGAATTACTTGCCTTGTTTGCCTCAATTAGGAGTAGCTAAGGACTTATAAGAGGAGCAAATATATGTCAAAAACTCTTCTGTGACTGTGCAGTGATACTGAGATCAGCTCCTGGGACAGACTCAGTGCTTGATCTGTATTTTCAATCATCAAAAAAAAAAAAATTAGAATCACTATATTGTGCACTAAAACTAATATAACACTATATGTTAAAAAAATAAAAATAAATCGAGTGAGCATAGCACTACTGCTGTGTGGATCTGCTAGGAAAGTGCTCTTTCCCAAACAAGTTGCTATTTTTAGGGCCAATTTTTGTTGATTTTTAAATCTACATTCTAGGAACTCATGAGAGCTATGTATTAGTTCTGAAAGAAAGGAAAAAAGAACTAGAAAGGAAGGGAAGGGAGAAAGGAAGGGAGGAAGTATTTTCTGGTTGTTATTTGTGTATCTATTATATTCTTCTCTGGAGTTAATGGCATTACTTATTATTATGCTTGCTGAGTTGGGATAAATTGTACAGATATTTGTTGTACTTTTCTTAAACTATACTTTAAAAAAGGTAAAATCATGACATGCAAATACAAATTGAATACATACCAAGTTTTTGTTTAAATCGCTAATCATGAAGGAATTAGTAAGAAGTTATAACTAGTTAAAAATGCATTTAAGAAGGTAGGTGTACATAGGCAATGTACAATAAGATTGTTGAGTTAGATGCACAACTAGCCAACGTCTAATAAGGTCTTAAACTTGTCAGGGTGTCTATTCCACCAGATTAAAAAAAAATTTTTTTTTCATTTCCACCAGACAAAAATCTGCAAGTACACTGAACAAGTAGCTTCACCACATCTGAATTCTTTAATCACAGCAAAAAGTGAGGAGAACTAAATACATTCCTCTAGATAATTCTTGGTTAGCTTTGCCCTAACATGACAGAGAAGACAAGCCACCCACCTTTCTGTTTTATTTCCAAATCTCAGAAAAAATTTCTGATACTTTCTGGGACTATGTCTTATGTTTCAGGACCTGTTTGCCCTTAGGTCTATTCCTTGCCTTGTTCCTGCTCTGCTCTGTATCATCACAGCTGAATTTCCTAGGTTCCTGTGTAAACTGGCACCTGGCTAGATTTGGCCAACGACAGATACTGTCAGGATATTGCAGGATAGGTGGGGAGGGTAAGAAAAGCCAGGAGAGTACCTTCTCCCTCTCTGCCTCTAGGAAGCATTCCTTGTGTCAGCTGTGTCTTTTCTGTGGTTTCAGATGCCTGTGCAGGGGGCCTGTACTTTCTTTCCACAGTTTTTTTTTAATGCATATTTCTTTAAAAGTATATTTTAATATGATCAATTTTCCTTATCTGCTATTGTATTTTTGAAGCCTGTTGTTATGTGGTACTCTACTAATTAAGAGTAAATGTCCTTGGGACGCCTGGGTGGCTCAGTCGTTAGGGTCCGCCTTCAGCTCAGGTCATGATCCCGGGGTCCTGGGATCGAGCCCCGCATCGGGCTCCCTGCTCCGCGGGAGGCCTGCTTTTCCCTCTCCCGCTCCCCCTGCTTGTGTTCCCTCTCTCGCTGTGTCTCTCTCTGTCAAATAAATAAATAAATAAATAAATAAATAAATAAATAAATAAATCTTAAAAGAAAAAGAGTAAATGTCCTAAGCCCATTTTTAAACATGGCTTTGTTATTTTTGGTGGAATTGGTGTTGAGGTTGCTTTGCTCAGCTGATAGAGACCGGACTTTGCTGGTTTTCAGTCGCTTATTGTTTCAGGAGCACCCCAGTTTCATGGTGCTCGTGGCATGTGCAACCTCTTCATTCTCTCTCAACCACATTCTAATTTGACTTTTGTAGCACTAGTACACTCAGTGTACCTTTCTTTGATTTTTCAAAAACTATGTAATATGTAATAAATTGTGTATTTAGTACATAAATATGCGATAAAATATGTAATAAATTCATCCATTGTAGTTCAGTCTGCTCTCATATGTTATTCTACTTCCCCATATCTCTCTTTCTCTTTTTCACATAATATATGTATATTTCCCTTTGTGTGTCTACCTCACATCTGAAACATTAATGCCTTTTTTCTGTTAGTTTAGTTCATGAGCATGGAACATGCAAACAGGGGTCTATTTATCATGTGTAATTCTATTTCCCTTGGCTTCACTATGTGTCTTAAAGCCTAGAACAACTGGAATTCAACATTAACCATCAACTGATGATTGGAATGCTTTGTACCCTTTCAGTCTTTCTTTGCTTTTAATTCAAGATGAATTTTGACATCTTATTATTTTTCAATCATTTAAATTTTTCATGGTCAGTGATTCCAAAACTACCAAGTAAAGGACCTGACTTCTAAGTCATTACTTGTGTTGTTGGCAATATATTGAATATTCTACTTTAATAGGGCTTATGTCACTAAAATTATTTTTATTATTATCAAAATCAGTAGCCCCAGTTTTCCAGAAGTAAATAATTTCAATGGTTTAGCTCTTCCTTCTTCAGCATATTTCCAAATCATATCAATTTCAGATTTATCAGTGGACATCCATATTAATAATAGAGGAAATAGCTCTCATACATTCATTTAACTAGCTCCTTACCCTCATCTTTTCAAAAGAGTCATATTGTACCTTGTTTAGTTTTTAAGTCACTTGTGTTTGTAAGCAGTGTGATTTCTAAATATTATTCACTTGACAATCAAAGTGTCAATCAAATGGCTTTCCTATCTTATGTAACTTCTTTCTCCTTGATTTTATAATTATTGTATTTTTCATGTATATTTTATAATTTTATGAATGCTCAACTGATCAGTCAAAACAAAGTTCCAAACATCCTGTCGGTTCCATCGTTCATCAGTTCCATTTCTTCCCCTAGAGACTTCCTCCTACATCCTTTCCTACTTCATCTAGACTAGTTAATTTCTAGGATGGTCACATGTCTCTTATTTAGAGACTTCCCTTCTTCACCTATCTGCATTAGACTCATGTTATGTCCTTGTTTTGGTCAAATGCATTTTTCAGTGCCTTCCTGAAAAAGACTGCATGGAAAGTCAAATTTTAGGAGTCACTGAATACCTGAAAAAGCCTTTATTCTTTCTTCAAATTTGATTGAAAGTTTGGCTGTGTATAGAATTCTAGGTTGACCCCATAGCAGCTATGTACCATACAGGGCCTGGTGCAAAATGAAAATGTGGGGCTTCTTGTTCAAAAATTATTAAGAATTTCAAGATGGTGACAACAGAGCACTATATGAAGAGTGCTTCTAAACACAAGGTCCTTTGTAACTATCAGGTCACACGCCCATGAAACTGACCCTGATGGGCCCTTTCAAAATAGAGATTCTTAGTACTGGGTAGTTGACTTTTTCTTTGATCATTTCCTATATCCTTGATGTCTAGAACTCTAGTTCACTGGGTATTAGATCTCCTGAACTGGCCTCTAATTTTCTTATCTTTATTATTCTCTTATCCCTCTTGCTGTCTTTTCTCCTCTATAGGATATTAGACTTTTTTCTCTACTCCTTCTTTGACATTTTTATGTAAATCATTAGGATTCATTTCTAAGAGGTTCTTCAATACCATTTATTCCATTTTTTAAAAGTAGCATTATATTCTTGTTTCGTGGATGAATCTCCTATTTTCCATTTTTAAATGTTTTTCTTTGGTCTCTGTATTTTTTCTGTTTTCCCCAAGTTTTTAAAATTTTACTTATATTTGTCTATGTCTTTCATGTTGGAGGTTTTCCCTCCATGCTTGCTCACTGTTGACAGGCCATTAATATTAAAGAGTGTGGCTCTGAGAAGTGATTAGAATCTCTCTTGCATAGGTAGTGCTTGTCACCTGCTGAGCTTCACTGAAGGGTGAGCAAGCTGTGCAGGAGAGCCATGAGACCAAGTGTGTAATATATTTACAGATTTAAATATGTGTTTAAATATATGTGTTTTACATATATATTTAACATACATATTTACTTAAATATATAATCTTTAAAGAAAATCCTGAAAAATCCACACAGTCCATAGTATTTCTGAGAAGTAAAGTAGCAAGGCACAAATGATTGGTCCCCTCTGTAGAGCCAATATGATCTTACTGTTCTTTTGTCTTCAAGTAGGAAAAAATTGATCTTGAAAGCATTTCTAATTATTTGAGTGTTTGTGTCTCTGTACTTATAAGGATTCTTCCACATGCTGGGAATTATGCATGCCCATTTCTGTAATAAAAAGTTTACTTGAGGGGGGCACCTGGGTGGCTCAGTTGGTTGAACGTCTGACTTTGGCTCGGTTGTGATCTCAGGGTCCTGGGATGGATCCCCACATCAAGCTCCCTGCTGAGCAGGAAGTCTTCTTCTCCCTCTGCCTCTGCTTCTCCCCCTGCTCATGCTTCTCTCTCTCTCTCTCCTCTCTCTCTTAAATAAATGAATAAAATCTTTAAAAAAAGTTTACTTGAGGTAAAGTGATAAACAGTTTACCTAAATTGTGATTTGGGGAGAAGAGAGAGAATAATTATATATTCCTTTGTACTTAAAAAAATACTTTTCCAAAAAAGAATACTTTTCCATCATATATTCTCCACCTCAGTTGGATTATTTTGCTCCTTTAAATGTAGAATGTAAACTTATTTTAAAGGCTGATAATATTTGTCATACAATTGTTCCCATTGTTTTTAATGATACCAATTGTTTTAGGAATCATTTATCTCATAAAGTAAAGGTAACAGGAGCTTTACAATTATAATATTTTCCTAGGTGAAAGAAAAAGTCTTAAAAATACTTTATAAGCCTTGCTCCTTAGACTGAGGTTATGATTTAGTTTCCTAAGCACTGACCTGTGGAGTAGACAAGAGAATTTCACTATTTAATGGCTTCTTATTATCATTTTTTATCATGTTGGAATGAGATGCAACAGAACTTACTGAAAACTACATAGTAGCTTCTTTGTTGACAATCCCTTTTTGTGGGTTTTTGTGCACTCCTGTGTAAGGTCATCTTTTAGTGTTAATGTTAATATCTGCTATAGATATTCTTTTAGCTTTACCTTTTATGCTTCTCAGTATGGTGTTATTAGAACCATATCTTTCTCACTTTTGCATTTCAATAAGGTCACAAATGGGGATGTTGATAGGGATTTAACAATTATCAATTCTCTTTTAAATTGCATTTATTTATTTATTATTCAGGCTCTATAGCATGAGGGATGCCCTAGACAGTTTATATCCTAGAATTAATAAAGACTTGCATAGATACAGAAGATTTTTTAAATTTTATTTATTTATTGGAGAGAGAGAGACAGAGATAGTGAGAGAGAGCAAAAGTGGGGAGGAGAGGGAGAAGCAGGCTCCCCACAGAGCAAGGAGCCTGATGCAGGACTTGATTCCAGGACCCTGGGATCATGACCTGAGCTGAAGGCAGACGTTTAACCGACTGAGCCACCCAGGCGCCTTGGAAGAATTTTCAATATGAAAATATTCTTAGTTCTGCGGGTGGTCCTTCTGCAAGATTGGGTCAGGTAGCAGTATCTTAGAAGGTAACTTAACAGTATTTGAAGTACTTGATTCTGAAAACTACACCAGTTTATATTGAGTATTTTTTCATTTGGAAAGTTGCAGCTCTATATTTGAATAAAAAAATAATCATTTTCTATAGCTAAGTATTCTTTGTTCAAAGGTAGGAATTTTTTCTAGTCTGTAACTGCTTACTGAATCACAAAGCCAATCAGTTATTTTCAAAGACAGTGTTTTTAATTTTCATTTCTGTCTTCTTTTAAGTGTTCTGATCATTAGAAGGTAAGGAAGTTCCTCCAAAAAGCATAGAAGATCAGAATCTGTTCATAATATTCAGGCTGATATTAAAAGTCTTACGAATTATCAAAGATTAGTGTCATTCTGTTTGGGAAAAGATCATTAGGAGTGTATTTTAACAAAATTGATGAAAAATGAAGATATGTAAGAAGTATCTATTTTGCATATGCCCTTTTTCTGTCTCAAATTACTGGTTACATATTTCAGTTTTACGTTATAATTTGGTAAGTACTGACATATGTAGACACCTATGAAGCCATGACTACGATTAAGAAAATTAACATTTCTGTTCATTTCAAAACTTCCTTGAGCTCCTTTGTAGTCCTTCCGGTCCCGATCCCTACCTCCTCCATTCCCAGGCAACCACTGATCTGCTTCCTACCACTATAATAATCATTTGCATTTTCTACAATTTTGTATACATGGAATCATACAGTATGCACATATCTCATTTCACTCAGCATAATTATTTGGCATTTATCATGTCAGTAGTTCATTTCTTTTATTGCTGAATAGAACTTCTTTGGATGGATATGCCCTAGTTTGTCTCTTTACTGTTGGTGAACATTTGGGTTGTTTACAGTTTGGGGCTATTACAAATAAAGTTTCTATGAACATTTGTGTACAAGTCTTTGAAAGGACATATATTTCTTGTTCTCTCCACCAAGGAATAGAATGGCTGATTCATAAGGTAGATACACGTTTAACTTTTTAAGAAACTGTTTTCAGAATGATTGTACCTATTTACATTCCCAACAATAGTGTGTGGTAGTTTTAGTTGCTTAACATCTTTGCCAATATTTGGTATGACCAGTTATTTTACTTTTGGCCATTCTAGTAGGTGTCTAATTATATCTCATTATTGTGTTAATTTGAATTTTTTCCTAATGATTAGTAATTTTGAGCATCTTTTCATATTTGCCACGGATATGTATTTTTTTAGTGAAGAGTTTGTTCAAATCATTTGCAAATTTTGTATTGGATTGTTTGTCTTGTTATTACTGAGTTTTGCAAGATCTTTATGTTTTGGATATGAATCCTTTATCAGATATATGATTTGCAAATATTTTCTCCCAGTCTATGGCTTTTCTTTTCATTTTTTTTTAACAGTGTTTCTGAAGAACAGAAGTTCTTAAGATTGATGAAGTTCAACTTATTATTTTTTCATAGGTAGTGCTTTAGGTGCTGTATACAAGATGCCATTGGCTGAGTCAAAATGACAAAATTTTCTCCTATGTTTTCTTCTAGGTTTATAGTTCTAGGATATACATTTAGATCTGTGAGTACATGTATGGATCAAATTTCCTTTTATACATAGATATTTCTATTTATCCAGCACCATTTATTATGAAGGCTATCCTTTTTCCACTAAATTATCTTTGCTCCTTTTTCCAAAATCAATTCTATATATCGGTAGGTATCTTTCTAGACTATATTCTGTTCCATTGATCTATCAACCTATTCTGGTGCTAATAATGTACCATATTATGTTATTTTTAACCATACTGATTACTATAGCTTTAAAGTAAGTCTTGAAGGGGCACCTGGGTGTGGCTCAGTCAGTTGAGCAGCTGCCTTCAGCTCAGGTCATAATCTTGGGGTCTGGGGTCCTGGGATCAAACCCCTTGTCAGGTTCCCTGCTCAGTGGGGAGTCTGCTTCTCCCTCTCCTTCTGCCCCCCCCTTGCTTGTGTTCTCTTGCTCTCAAATAAATAAATAAAATCTTAAAAAAATTAAAATAAGTCTTAAAGTCTTATAAGTATTGAAATAGTGTAAGTCCTCCAACTTGTTCTTTTCATTACATTTGTTTTGAATCAGCATGTCAATATACACAACAATAACAAAAGCCTGCTAGGACATTTATTAAGATGGCATTGAATCTATAGTTAAATTAGGGGGAAATTATGTGT
Source organism: Eumetopias jubatus (assembly GCF_037043125.1). Taxonomy (NCBI): domain Eukaryota; kingdom Metazoa; phylum Chordata; class Mammalia; order Carnivora; family Otariidae; genus Eumetopias; species Eumetopias jubatus. The sequence goes on from NW_028274809.1 coordinate 51,302,172, forward strand.
TAACAATATTCTTTCAATCCATGAACACAATACATCTCATTTATTTAAGTCTACTTTAATTCCTTTCAGCAATGTTCTGTAGTTTTCATGTAAGGGCTTCCATATTATTTTGTCAGACTTATGTCCTTTTTGGTAATGTTTTAAATTATACTGCCTTTCATTTTAATTTCAAATTGTCCATTACTATCATATAGAAAAGATACTGACTTTTTTATATGTTTCTCTATATTGCAAACTCGTTAAAATCATTTATTACTTTTAGTAAACTTTTGGTATATTCTATCAGGTTTTCTACTTAGAGAATCATGTTGCCTGTGAACAAAGATAGTATTATTGCTTCTTTTTCCAATTTGGATGCCTTTTATTCTTACCTTATTGCATTGGCTATAAGATCCAGTACAGTGATGAATAGCTGGGGTAAGAGTAGACCCTTCCTTATTCCTGATGTTTGGAGGAAAGCATTCAGTTATTTAACTTTACTAATGACATTAGCTGTAGATTTTTATATAACCTTCATCAAGTGAGGAAGCTCTTCTCTATTCCTAATATACTAAGAGTTTCAGTGAGCAATTGATGGTGGATTTTGTCAAGTGCTTTTTGAGTATTTATTGAGATGATCACATGGCTTTTCTTATTTAGTCTCTTAATATAATGTTACATTGATTAATTTTTCAATCTTATAACAACCTTGCATTCCTGGGATAAATCTTTTTTATGATATACTGTTCTTTTATATATTGGTGGATTTGATTTCCTAAAATACTAAGGATTTTTACATTTATGTTCATGAGGAATATTTATTGATATATTGCTCCTCTTCCTCCACCTCCTCCTCCTCTTCTTCCTTCTTCTTCTTCTAATGTTTTCATCTGGTTTTGTTGTAAGGGTAATTTTGACCTCTCAGAATGACATAGGATTAGGACATAGGATTTTTCTGGAAAAGTTTGCAGAGAATATGTGTTTTTACTTCCTGAAATTTTTGACATAATTCACCAATAAAACCATCTGGGCCTGAAGTTTTCTTTATGTTAACATCTTTAACTACAAATTTAGTTTACCCATTTCTTTCTGAAATTTGGTAGCTTATGTCTTTTAAGGAAATTGTTCATTCTATGAATTGTTGAATTTATTAATTTATTGGCATAATGTTGTATATATTATTGTGTTTTAATAATGACTTTTAACATCCTTGCCTTCTAATTCTATCATCTTTGCCATATTTGGGTCAAGTTTGGCTGGTTGATTTTTGTCCTCATTATGGATCAATTTTCCTGCTTCTTTGCATCCCTCATAATTTTTTTTATTGGGTGAAAAACCAATTGGGAAAACATCATGTACCCAAAATTGAAATTATAAGGAAGCCAGAGAAATTTCAGTTTTGTTAGTGAGGAGTAAATGAAGTGTGGTTTTGTTTCTAAGTTGGGAGAGAACACAATGGATGGTAAGCTTCAAAGGACTCATGATATAGGCAGCACCCCAGATGTGCTTAGTTATTAAACATGATTCAGACAGTTAAAGAAGGGATATGGAGGTATTTCAGTAAGAGAGAAGAGCTTCAATTTAGGATGATGAGAGAATGTTTGAGGAACAATGACTAAATCAGTTTTCTTGGAAATTAGGGTTGTATAAAAAAAGTAATGAGGAATGTATGCATCTCAACATTTGACCATATTAGGTGCATATGTCATGCCATCCCCAGAGATTGCAAATACCTTGAAGACAGGTACTGTGGTGTATACACAGGTGCCCATGCATTATGTGTGTGTGTGTGTGTGTGTGTGTGTGTGTGTGTGTGTATCCTTACATATCCATTCATATATATTCTTACATGTATTCATATATATATCTCATAGCCCCAGGTATAGTAACAAATGCTAAATATTTATTTAACTAACTTGGATTTTTAACACTTTTTTGGCAATATCATCTGCTTATAAATAGCTGGTCTATGTTGTTTGATACAATAGCTGTTAACTTGCTTTACTACCCAGCAGGGTAGCCAGTGGAGTCTCCAACCCAGCAATCAGTAGAAGCTGCACAGATTAGAACATCTAACACATCTACTTAACCTAAGCTTCAGGAACAAGAAGAACATACCTAGATCTTGCATTAAGAACACTGATTTTCACTATGATTCCCTACTCTGATGAAAGAAACTAAATCATGGGGTGCCTCGGTGGCTCAGTCAGTTGAGGAACCAACTCTTGATTTCGGCTCAGGTCATGATCTCAGGATCATGAGAGTGAACCCCATGTCGGGCTCCATGCTGGGCATGATCCTGCTTAAGTTTCTCTCTCCTTCCCCTGTCCCTCTCCTCCTCAAAATAAACAAACAAACAAACAAATAAATAAATAAATAAATAAATAAATAAATATTAAAAAGACCTTTTACTAAGTTAAGAGAACCTGTTTTTTATGCACATGACTGTGATTTCTTTTTTAGTTCTGAGAATTGACCCATAGGATAGCTTAGGAATTAGGTAAATATAGTTATCTTTTTTTTTAAAAAATTAATATTTGTATAGATATATGTAGTAAAGCCTTAATACCTTAGAACCCACTAATTTAGAAATTATGATCATTTGAAAATGATTCACAAAGATGTTTGACCTTGTATCATCTATAAAGAGCATGAAATAATAGCCTAAATAAGATTGTTGGGGATTATTGTATGCATAAATTGACTACAAAAGCAAGTTCACAATTGGAATAATAATTATACTAATTATTCCATTAACCTGCTGCTCTGATTATAAATAATCTGTTTACAATACAACAGTTTTCCTTTTCTGTAAATAGAATTTTGCACTCATTAGAGAAAATTTGGTGCATACAGGCAAAGGAGATAAAAGAGAAAGAAGTCCTAGTAACCCCCAAATCTGTATTTCCTTCCAGTCTTTTTGGATTGACATAGTGAGTTTTGGAGTGTGTGTGTGTGTGTGTGTGTGTGTATGGGATGTAGAGGTGGTTATGATTTTATAGTTATAACCCTATCTAACTTAACCTTATCTAACTTGATTTTCAGATTATGTGGTAAAACCTTTTTGGAATATTTTTGGAGTATTTTTTCAGAGCAATTTCTTGTCTCAGATTATAGTTTTATACCCATAATAAAATATAAAAATTCATAACCTTTGTTGTTCTTAAACCACATCAAGATGTCTCTGTGAAACAGCATGTTCCTTGTCACTGGTTTCATCGGGTCTTATCTGCTGATGGGATGATACCCCTGGGAACAACTGCAGGCTGTCATGATTTAGGAAGTGCACCTGTGGGTAGCTTCCCAGGGACATCCCCTTTTCATTTTCTATGATGATTTTGCGATTCTCGAGTTCTTTATTTTGCGTCATTTCTTATTTGACTTATCAGTTAGGATTGGGTTCAGCTGCACATAAAAGTCTCAAAATAATGGTAGCTTAAATACAACATTTTTTTCTTCTCATGAAATAACTTCAGAGGTAGGTGACTTCATTCAGGTAGATTTACAGCATGGGACTCAGGCCACTGGCATCTTCTTTCTCTGCCATTCTTAGTGGGTAACTTCCTATTGCCAGGTGTCCTCATGATCCTAAATGGCTGCTAGACCTTGAGACAGTTCCACTACATTTGGGCAGCAAGGAACTGGCAAGGATAAAAGAGAATGCCTTCCAGCTGAGTTAGCCCTCTTCAAAATCATTGTTCTGAAAGTCTTACTCAACAACCTCCCATTACTCTCGGCCAGAAAGCAGTTGAATGACTGTACCTAGTTTCAAGAGAGCTTGAAAAATGTAGTTTTTTAGTGGAGAAAATTGCTAATTCAAATAAAAAAGAGTTTATTTATTCAGAAGAAGAGAAGCCAATCATCTGAAGTACTTAGTGGTTTTAAAAGTACGTCATATAGAGGTGCCTGGGTGGCTCAGTCGGTTAAGCAACTGCCTTCGGCTCAGGTCATGATCCCAGGATCCTGGGATCAAGCCCCGCATCGGGCTCCCTGCTCAGCAGAAAGCCTGCTTCTCCCTTTCCCTCTGCCTGCCCCTCTGCCTACCTGTGTTCTCTGCCTCTCTGTCAAATAAATAAATAAAAAATATCTTTAAAAAAATAAATAAATAAAAATACGTCATATAACCACCAAATACGACCACATTGTAGCAAGTAATTTTCACAAGGATACATGAGTGGTATATGTTTAAGTCATTGTGGAGCTGTGACTCTTTCTTTTGCTCTCACACATAAAAGGCAATTACACTAAGTATAACGTGCTTGGGTCATAAGCATTACAAAAATCTCAGAACACTCTGTGTTACTCCATTATCATCATATTCAGACAGGCTTAATTTTTCCTTTCTCAGTAACCTGTTTTAGTTGTTATCTTTGTTTTGTTTTACTTTGCTGACTGTATGAAGACTTTTTAAAATTAACACAGATTTTATTTTGCATTGTTGTTATCTGTTAATATTTTATCATACAAAAATGTATGGCAAAAAAAATAATTGTAGATTCCTGAAGAAGTTTTAGTCTAGGTGTGGCTTTTTTCCCATGAGAAATAAAGTATTTGTCAAAACTCTTGCTGAAATTTTTAACTCATCTTTAAATCCTTAGCCTTGGTATTAGAAAGCATCCAAAATAAATTTTCAGAAAATCTGCTACGCTATCTCTAAGACAGTGCCTAAAAGTAGATATACTCCATTCTCTCTAAAATACCTTTGTTCAGGAATAGAATTAAATTTCATCTCCTAACAGGAAAATGGATAAATTGTCCTCACATTGTTTATCTATAATATGTAGAGAGTAAAGACTATGTTTTCCTTTTCTGCCTAGTATAGGGTAATATCTTCAGATACACTTGGTTTATAATTAATGCACAGAAGTTTCTGAAAATGTTAGGAACTTACAGAAGTATTGGTATTCATATTATCTCACTCCATATCTATTGCTATGTAAAAAATTAATCCTCAAATTTAATGTCTTCAAACAATAATATTAATTATCTCACAGTTTCTGTGAGTCAGGAATCCAGACATGGCTTAATTGATCCCTATGCTTTAAAATTCCTCAGGAAGTTGGAACATTGAATGTGCAAAAGCAAGAGAAAATATTGTACAGATTCACCTCAGGTGAAAAGTCACTTCAGTAAAAACAAGAAGCATACATACATATATTTTTTTCTCATCATAATTGTATTTTCTCAGATCTTTTGCCTTTCTTTTTGTTTTTATTGCTATATACAGTGAATAATTGCTACAGTAGTAATATAAATAGTACCCTTTAAATAATTTTTAGTGCCAAATCTGAAGAAGGAGAACAGCCATAGAATAAAATTCTAGTGTTAGGAATATACTTTTATGGAAATATTTCTATTGTTTTGAATTTTCAGAAAGACTATCCTTGAAATATAGTACCTAAAATAGCAATCTACCACCCTAATATTATTGAGAGGTGAATATAATTTTCAGGAGTTGCTCAAGTGACAAAAACTGAACTTAATTATATCAAAAAAATTCCTGAAAATATTTCTATTTGATGGGCTAGAAAGATATATTACTGGTTTAACTTGATTTGTGTATTTAATACTGGACTATTTTCCACATAGTTATAATAAATCTCTTATTTCTCTTTTTTGACTACTTTTTTGAAACAGACTAAGATGCTTAGTGAAGCAGCTGGAAAAAGGTGATGTTAACATCGTAGACTTAAAGAAGAATATTGAATATGCAGCATCTGTGTTGGAAGCTGTTTACATTGATGAAACAAGGTGAGTTTTAGCCTCCCTTCCCTTCTATCTTCTTTGCCTCCCTTCCCTCCCTTTTCTTCCTTCTTGGCCTTCATTTATCTCAAATATGAATTTAGTATATCTTAGCCATGAAACCGGAATAAAAATCTTATTAAAATTTAAAGAGTTTTTCTTCATGTAGCTATTTAACTGGACTGTGATCCTTTCTTTAAAAATACACATTTTAATCCAAATAGGTGAATATAAAAAAAATAGTCAAACAATTAAGTCATAAAATGAACAAACTAAAGTCTCCTCTCTCCCTACCCTCATTGTCTTTAGGTGCAGATTTGTAAACTCAGAGACAGATGTAGGCTTATATCAATTTTCACTGATATAAGGATTTTCCTATTATCTCAAGATTCCAGAGTTCCTGCTGAGAAAATGGGTGTCACATGTCCACACATTCTCATAAGATGTACCTGTCAGAATCTCTGTGCAGGGCTTGCTAAGAGACAGTCCCAAAAGTGTATTCAGTCATCACCTAGACTCATACTTACCAGAGTGGTAAGGAGATAATGAAATGGGGATTTATTTGAAGAGGGTTCTTAGCCCTGGTGCTGTGGCTGTTGACCAGGTCATTTGGCAATGTTTGGATACATTTTGGTTTGGTTGATGGGAGTGTGCTACTGTAATGTGATGGGTAGAGGCTGGAGCTACTGCTACAAATCCTACAATGCACAGGAAAATCCCCCACAGCAAAGAGTTATCCAGCCCCAAGTGTCAATAGAATGGAAGTCAAGAAACCTTGGCCTTAAGAGAGAACTGTTTGTTCTCCCGTTTTTTTCCTCCAAGAGGGTACTTACCTCAGAACCTCAAGAGGGTATCCTGAGAATCCTAATGCTACTAGAAGGCTCAGTGGAATATATGAGAGTTTATAAGAGATTTGACCACTATCTCTTGGAGTTTAGAGGGTACTAAGTCTGGTTCCTGATTATCATCTCAACAGAGATAAAGGTGGCAGGCTGATTCAGACTACCTTGAATTCACAGGTAAAAGGGACACTGTGGAGGAAGAGACATGTCCCTCCAGAGTTTAGCACAGAAAAGGTACTAAGTTTTTCCAAAGTCATGAGGCAAGTGAAATAGAAGTCTTTTGAAGGGATTGACCAGTATTGGAAGAAAACTGACTTCAGAAGACGAAAAAGAGCCTGGCTGCATGGGGTGATTGTTGAATGAACCAGGGAGAAATCATAAATATGCAGCCCAAATATCAGAGAACACATAACACCCAAGAGGGTTGTAGCAAGTTCTCTGAAGGATACACAAAAGCTCCCCAGAAGAGAAAAATAGCCAGCATTTGGGCATTTGTCCCATAGATGACAACAAACACACCAGTCTTGTAACACCCCCTGACTCCTATAATTTCCTGCCACCCCCCACCACGTCGGTGAGCGATGAGAAACAGCAGAGTGAGTGGGACAGATGATGGGACATGGAGAGTGCGGACCTCCATCATTCCCCTTCGCTTCTGCAGGTACCCACGCATGAGTCAGGCCTGAGCTTGGCAGAGGCGAGAACTGTTAAACCAGATATGAGACTGAAGTTCTTACATGTCCATGTGTACTGGGCTTATAACTGGTGGTTGCCAGAGGGGAGAGGGGTGGGGGGGGATGCTTCTCCCTTTCCCTCTGCTGTTCCCCTGCTTCTGCTCTATCTCTCTGTCAAATAAATAAATAAAATCTTAAAAAAAAAAAAGGAAAAAGTGGTTCAGTGAGTATTCCAGCGAGGCATTTTTTTTTTTTAATTTGGGCTGGACTGCAGAAAAAGGTCACACACACACACACACACACACACACACACACACACACACACACACACACCACTTGTTGTTTCACAGGTTAAAATTCACATGATTTAAAAATAAAGATAATGTAAAAAGGTGCCTCATGAAAGTCTTGCCTCCATCCTTATCCCATCCCAACCTACTTGTATTTCCAATTCACAAATTTCTTATGTTTATTTCCGATGATTTACTACAACTTTCTATTTCATATTTTTCTCTTCTCCTTTTATGGAAGATAGAACACTCTATAAATAGTGTTTCATGTTGCTTTCCTTCCCCTAAGGAAACTTGGAGATCTTCCTATATCAGGTACTGACCTTTTTAACATCAGACCATGAGAATTTTCACTAATAACAGACAGAAGAGAGCATGGTGCAGGCTGTATTGCACAGGTGATTTTTTTCTTTGTCCCCAGAACAGAACTCTTCTGTTAAAACATGATTTAGAGTCATAAATTGTGTGTGTTGGGGGGGGAGGTAATCATAGGCACACTTTTAGATTATAAACTTTATGCAGAATTGTTTTCCTGGTTAACTTTCACTGAATATATATAAATGTATCTAATTTTTCTAAGTGAACAGAGATTCAAAGTGTGAATTAAAAAAATCTGATGTTTCTGTAATTTCCTTGCTCCTTCAGTTTCACGTATGCTCTTCATTGTTCACAAATTGAGTGAATGTTCACAAATTGAGTGTTTAATCTGTCCTTGACATTTTATTTTTTGTATTTATTTATAAACTAAAGAAATTTTACCTTAAGGAATTATTTGGAGATTTACATTGTTCATAATGGCATAATGTTAACTATCTGGTTTCCCTAAATACATCTTGTCTTTCATGTGATAGATTATTATATGCTATATTTATTAAGTTTCCCAGAAAATTATGATTCTATGGATATTTTGTTAACTTAGTTCTCCATGATCCCTAACTCATCTACACATATATTACATTTCTAAGTATAGTTCCTTTTCATTTGAAAATTGCTTTTTTAGAAAATCGTTTTTTTGTGGGAAGAAAAAAATGCTTAACTGCTTCATGGTAGAACTGGTGTGTGTGTGTGTGTGTGTGTGTGTGTGTGTGTGTGTGTGTGTGTGTTCTCTTTAAAAAAAAAAATCCCAGCTCTTAACACTACATCATTCCCAATTTTTACTCAAATGACACAAAACTTCTCACTATTTTATTTTAATGCTTCCATGCCTCCATGGCATCTTGATTTTTAAATTGGATTAATAATACTGCCCCACATTTGGATCATCTTCCAAGGGCTCATATTAGTCTCCCCACAATCCTATATGTTACTTTCTGCACTTTACTAATAAGAGAACCAAAGCCCTTAGAAGTAAACAGGTTTGCCAATGGTCACAGACATAGGCTTTGTCGAAACTAGGGACAGAAACTAAGGTATGGCTTCTCTTCTCTCTCTTAGTATTCTCTCTATAATTGGCATTGTCTCAGGATAGTTTTTAATGACCTCTGAAAGATTAAGATGACAATGTGTAAAACATTCTGAAAGTTGGCATTACAGATCCTAGAAAAACAATACCTAACATTTATTACTAAAAACCTTTTATTATAGCCTGCTATGTGCCAATAACTCTTTTAAGCATTTTAATGCACTATTTCATGTAACCATCACAGTAATCCCATGAGCTAGAAACTTTATTATTACCATTTTACATACCTCATACATATGAGGAAATACACTGACAGAAAGGTTACATAGCTTACCCCAGCATCTTATCTGCATCCCTTCAGTAACATCTGACTTTGGCAACTTTGGAGACTTACTGGAAATTTTGATGAAAGCTCACATGCTGTCAGAGTTGTCAGACCCAGTGTTGTGTGGACTGTGTTTGTATCACTTCCAACTCTGCCTTCAGTGATGCCACATTGGTAGCTTGAAATTGGCTACAGTGGGAGTATTTATTTACACCATGGAAACTGGGAAATGCAACAAATCGGGATTTGTTTTTTCTGGAGAGCCTGTGGTTAAACATTTACCATAATGCCACTGGTTAGACTTAAGATTATCTCTTATGAATTTACTAAGGCTGTGATTTATGATCAAAATATCAGCTAGAGATTTTAGAGCAATAGTTCTTGATGTGATTTGATTTCCAACAGACTTAGTAAGACACTGAGAATGTTTTTGTTGAGATGCATATACAATTATTAGAGTTTGACTTTGGAATATTAGTAAAACAGATGATTTAGGAAGAGAGATGAAGAAGCATTTAGGTGCTTTTAAACTTTACATAAAAAACCTGCTGACTTCTGAGATGTTTTTTAATGGAAAATTCTCTTTCTAGAAAAAAATGGTTTAGGGGCACCTGGGTCCCTCAGTCAGTTAAGCATCTGCCTTCAGCTGAGGTCATGATCCCAGAGTCCTGGGATTGAGCCCCACATTGGGCTTCCTGCTCAGCGGGAAGCCTGCTTCTCCCTTTCCCTCTGCTGTTCCCCTGCTTCTGCTCTATCTCTCTGTCAAATAAATAAATAAAATCTTAAAAAAAAAAGGAAAAAATGGTTCAGTGAGTATTCCAGCGAGGCATTTTTTTTTTTTTTAATTTGGGCTGGACTGCAGAAAAAGGTCAACACATAATAAAGCAGGATAAAACAAATTATTCATTGGTTTAAAACCCATACACACACACACACACACACACACACACACACACACACACATTTCCTGTTAAGCTTTAGTGACTGCCAGGTTTTAGTTAAGAAAACAAATCAAAACAAAAAAATCTCTTTTGAAGGATGATTTAAGTGAGAAAAATAAAAACGGAGTTTCTGACCGAATTTGAATTCTGACCTTCTTTGAAGGATTATAACATAATTTCCTTAGGAGTACAACTGTTTGTTGATTTTTTAGCAAGACATTTTCAAATGTAAATGCCAATATTTTATGAATTCTGCTTTTGAAAGTGTCCCTAGAGGCTATTGTTTTTCAAAGCTGCACAGTTGTAAGTCAGAAACATGTGGCCTTAAGGAAGAAAAAAAAAAAAACCTGTTCCATTGTCCTTATTTAGATTGGGATATTGCCAGGCCAACTTGCATCCTCAACCTCATAAATTGCTATTCATGAGGGGAGGCAGCTGACTGGGAGGTATACTTTCAGAGATGGATATTATGTTTACTAATACCACCTAATGACACAATTTATAACTTCATCTTGTTAATGTGAACCAATCCAATTCTTAGGATTACCATAGTCAGAGCACAGACTCTTGATTCAGAAAGAATGGGTTCTTCAAAGCCTGGATCCTCTGCTCAATACTTCCTTTCTTTAAACAAATTACTTATCTTTTCTATTTCCTAGCTTTATCATCTGTAAAATAAGAATAATGTCAATGCTGGCCTCATAGCGTTGATTTGAGGATTAAATGACAGAGTAAAAGTTAAATAATAACCACTACTTTTGTCTTACTAATAAAAATGCAGATACCTATAGAATATATATCATATTAAAATATAGAATTTATACTTCCAAGTGAATCAAATAATTTCCTGAAAGTAGTTTTTGATCCTGAAAAAAAAAATGAGGACAGGTGAGCTATAGTTACCTGGAAATGGAAGCAAAGTCCAAACTGATAGAAAGGAATCTTAATAGGATACACATCTTGATAACAACATTCTCAGTTGACTTCTGTGTCTTACTAAGTCTAAGGGTCCTTCATTTGGTGAGAGATTAATTTGAGCAAGAATGCAGTTATGTCAGTCAGGATTTTCAGAAGTTATTCTGGTAGAAAGTAAGTGAAGTTTGGAGCCCTTTAGAATCTAAGCCCCTTGAAATCATCGAGTACAGGAATTTACCAACAAATATTCACTGATGAAACAAATCATTACTGAGCACCTGAAGTGAATACCAGACACATGGTCAGCAGAATCAGGAGTACAATTGTGCACACAGCTGGTGTCTAGAACGGGCTCAAGAGCTATGAAGACAAACCTAGGCATAAGGACAAATGTTGCAAACAAGAAACAGGTAGGTTCTGAGTTAGGGAGAGAAACCCAAGCAACACTGACAGATTACAGGAGGAAACACTAGAGAGCTACACTCAGTCATAATCAAAAGGAGTAACAGGGAGTAAGAATTGTACAGAGTTAAGATTCCAAACGAGATAGGATTGAACTTGCAGGTATTCCTTAAAGTTAATGAGTTTTGTTCTCTGGCAAAGCTCCCCATGCTCATTCTTAAATGCATGGCTTCTAACAAAAGGACTTAATTTTTTAAAAACGTCTGGAGGGGCGCCTGGGTGGCTCAGTTGTTTAAGCGGCTGCTTTTGGCTCAGGTCATGATCCCAGGGTCCTGAGGTGGAGTCTTGCATCGGGCTCCCTGCTCAGCAGGGAGCCTGCTTCTCCCTCTGCCTGCTGCTCCCCCTGCTCGTGCCCTCTCTCGCTCTCTCTCTCTCTCTGGCAAAAAAATAAATAAAATCTTAAAAAAATTTAAAAAAAAACCATCTAGAACATGCTAGATATATCCCCAGCATTGGAGTTCAGAAATATAGTGTCAGAAATGTGAATTTGGGGATTGCAACACAGAGGTCTCAGATTTTTTTACGCTTTATTTTTATAATTGGAATTCCTTTGCTATTTCAACGTGTTCCCTATCCTAAAGTTTTTGGGAATGCTCAGTGAGTATTTACTTATTTTACCCATCTTTCCTGGTTGTCACTTTCCTCTGCAGCCAGCTCTCTGGCTTCAAACTGCTGAATTGTTCCTCTGTAGGTCCCCTATTTTCCTCTCAAATCCAGCAATCCAAAGGTGGGTACTACTCCCAAGCATGAGCTCAATGCCTTCCTCCAGCTCCCCAAACTGATGCTAGACTCAGCTGTAACTGCTCTAAGACCTTCCTGATGGATGGTCTCAAAACCTACAATGCAACCCCTTCTGTAGAGGTCCCCTCCCAGGCATTTATCTGTATCCTCTAAAGTCTAAGCCCATCTTCCAGAAGCCAGCTTATCATCACCTATGGGAGTGACTTTCAGCATATTTTCCTACTCTTAGTTCAGAACCTTAAGCTCCAAGGCCAAGAGAAGGAAAGGGGGCTCTCAAAATTAATGTCAAATTGTGCATTCATCTCAAAGATCAGCAACTATGTTCAAAGACTATGCAGTCTAAATCTAAATCTCTATTTAGACACTAAATTTGCAGCAATGCAGCTGTGTTCCTAATGAGGACAATTATGTACATTACTGTTCAGAGTGGTTCGTCTCTTGCAGGCACATTGTCTCAATCTTCTATATGCCAGAGTAGGGCCTTCACCTTACTTTTGTGTAGCTAATGGACCAATTGAAAAGATTTTTCATATAACAAAAGAGCAGTCTTTCTCTGAAGGTAAAATAAAGCCAATGAAGAAAAAAAAACAAATTATTTTTTGACTTTTCAAATGTGCATTTTTCTCACCTCTAACCATTAAGCTTTCAAACGCTCTTGGAGTTCCATCTCAATATGGGTCACCATGCAACCCTACAAACCGAAGTTATGGGACAGGAGAGAATGTCAGATAGAGGTGTGGAGTGTGAGGGTAGTCAAGGACAGATATGGGAAAGGCGAGCATTGAAAGTTAGGCATGGAGCTACCAGAGAGGAGACATAGGAAGACTAGATCCAGAAGCAAGAGGCATATCTGAAGACAGGAAGCACCAAAAGCCAGTGGAGAGCTGGGTTACTGAAAAGCGTAAATCAGATACCACAGGGAGCACCACTAAATGCAGTTAGGAGATCCCTGTTGCCTCTGAGTGGAGTTTCAGTAGAAAAGCTGGCCAGATTATGGTAGTATGAAGAATTAATGTGGAACAACTCAAGAAGAAATTATATTATCTTTCAAGAATTTGTTAGTGTAGGAAAAATCCAAAATAGAACAATCTATTATTAGGGACATTTACTTGTTTGTTTCATACTTTTTATAGAATGGAAGGCTTCCATTAGCCTGGAGACAAAGAGTGAAAATGATATTTGGGTTAAAGAGAAATAATATTTATAGAAAGATTAGGTGAGAAGTTATCCTTAGGAAGTTACCTAGGAAAAGAGACAAATAGCCAAGCATAACTGGAATATATAGATAAAGATGGAGCTAACAGTGCACAGCTAAGCCCTTCAAATAAGCAAAAGGTAAGTAGCATTGCAAAATCAGAAAGGTTAGTTACTATTTATGCTTTTAAAGATTTTATTTATTTATTTGAGAGAGAGAGAGAGTGCACAAGCAGGGGAAGTGGCAGAGGAAAAGGGAGAAGCAGATTCCCCGCTGAGCAGGGAGCCCGATGCAGGACTCAATCCCGGGACCCTGGGATCACGACCCCAGCCGAAGGCAGACACTTAACCGACTGAGCCACCCAGGCGCCCAGGTACTATTTATTTTAAACTCAGTTGTTCAGCATGGTTAAGAGCAAGCACTACGCTACTTATGGCCAAAATATAGACCATGGGCTATAAAACTAGAGGTTAAATGTGACATTGGAGAGCAGTCCCTTTGTGATTAGTCACCACAACCTACACATCATGATGGCACTGACTCATGTGTACTCCATGGACGTTTAGAGCCAGCAGAGGCAAGGAGGATAAAACAAGAGCAGGACCAATGAACACCTTTCGTGGCCATTTTAATTCTAAGTGGCAGGAAGCCCAACCAAACCACCTTCAAGAAGCTCTCACTGCCAGAACCTTGATGGCTAGTGCTGACTCTAAGCATAGGTGACTCCGGGCAAAAATGATGTCAAGGGAGCCAGTCCTGTGTTTCACTCATTCTGTAATGGCCTCCTTTTGATCTTTTGAGTGGTAGCAAGACGACAATAGTATTTTCAAGCTTTATAGCCGCACACCTTCAGATCCAGCAGGAATGAGAAAGGGTTCCTTACCCAGGGGCTCCAACGGACACAACCTTTATGTTTCCTGGATCTAGTCGGGTAACATGTGTATCCCTCAAACAGTGCGTCCAGGGGAGTGGGATATTCAAGTGCAGTGGTCAAATATCTCATGAGGCAGCGAAGAGATCAATTTTATTTAAATCACATGCCAAAGAACGGAGAATGGAGGAGAGTACTTTGCTAAGCGACAACAACTTTGTCCTCTCTGGAGTAAAAATTAATGTGTTTATGTTAGTACCCCATGCGGGGGACCTGGATCAAGATTTGTGTCGGATGTTGAACAACTCCTATCCAGGCTTTGCTCCTACTAAGGATAAGCCTCCAGGCAAGAGTTTTTGATTTCCTTTTTCCCTAGTCATTGGTTTTTTAACATGGGAGATGAAGTCTCCAGCCCATTTCTGTTCTGGAATTCTGTGGTTTTATCCATGGTTGCAAAGTCCCATGTAAAGACCTACTCATGCCTAACCTACTCTGGTCACCAGCAGGGTCTCGGAGGAAATCAATTTGAAGGGTATGTGCTAAGACACTGTTGGAGTTCAGAGAATCACTAAAAAGCAAATTCTGATTTTTACGAACTCCATTTTTATGGTGTGAGTTGTAGGGAGGGGTGGTTGTTTGGAGTGCTGTGTTTGTAGGCTGTTCTCACCCTGTGGATGGAGTGTGAAAACCAGGCTTAGAAAAAGTGGCAGTACATTTCAGTTGATTTTCATATTTTCTGTCCATCTGTGGTATATTACTTTCTACAAACTTTCAAAAACAGGCTCACTAGTGAAAAGGGAAAAAAAAAAATCTGACCAGATCTTTAGAGAGATGACTAACAAGAAAAAGCTCCATGTATTATGTAAGATCTTACTGTTTGTGAAATTTGGGGTCAGAAAAATATAAATGAGTATTTACTAGATTTGAAAGAGATATAAATTTAGGAGCACCTGGGTGGCTCAGTTGGTTAAGTGTCTGCCTTCGGCTCAGGTTATGATCGGAGGGTCCTGGGATCGAGCCCCACATTGGGCTCCCTGCTCAGTGGCGAGTTTCCTTCTCCCTCTCCCTCTGCCCCTCCACCCCAACTCGTGCT
Source organism: Eumetopias jubatus (assembly GCF_037043125.1). Taxonomy (NCBI): domain Eukaryota; kingdom Metazoa; phylum Chordata; class Mammalia; order Carnivora; family Otariidae; genus Eumetopias; species Eumetopias jubatus. The sequence continues at coordinate 51,317,644 of NW_028274809.1, forward strand.
CTCTCTCAAACAAATAAAATTATTAAAGAAAGAGAAAGATATAAATTTAAATATTATTCTTTCCTAACAATGATATTAATAACAATTAAGATGGTTTGACAATTAACTATACCCAAGGCAACATATTATGCATCTTACATATATGATTGTATATAATTCTCAAAAAATCCTATGAATTAGATATTTATATTATTTCCACTATAAAGTTAAGAAACTTGAGGTATGAAGAAAGTAAGTGGACTTGCTCAGGATCATACAATTATCGTCAGAGACAAGTTCAAACTTAAATCCAACATTAACTCTTCTTCCTTGCCAACAGAACCCATTTTTTTTTCCCAATTACTCACTCTCCTCTGCAAAGACAAGTGATTCAGGGAAGATCAGTCCCAGGCCCAGGGTCACAATGAGTGAAATCCTAATTGATTTAAACCAGTAATTAGCCTCCGATTCCCTAAGCAAAGAGTTTATATATGGCTGCATGATGCAATTCTGGCTAATGGAATATAAAAGGAAGACTGATGGGGGTGTGCGCAAAAGCTTTCCTCTCCATAAAATGGGGGTCCTGTGCATCTGGGTTTTGCTGTATCTGGGTATGATGTATGAAACTGATATAACCATCTTGCCATAAGCATAAAGCTAAATCTAACACTAACGGTGATCGTATAGAAAGATGGAAGAAACCTGAGTCCTTGATGTTATTGACCTGCTGATTTTAAAAATCCCTTCATGGAGTCAATCTACCTTTAGTTTTCTTCTTAAGGAAAACAGTAAATCTCCCTCTTATTTAAGCTGTTTGAGGTTAGGGTTGATGTCACGTGCTGTTGAGAGCATCCTAATAGCCACATAGGTCTGCCTTGTTTCAAAGCTCAAATTCTTAATCTCTCATCCATCCAGGAAGTCGTTTTACCCTAATAAGAAGTCCTAATAGAAAAGTTTGATTTCTAAGTTAGCTACTTAGAATTCACATTCTACTTTTCCTTAAAGCAAGGTTAATAGGTTGATTCGGTTTCCAAGGTAGCCCACAAAACCTATTGATTCCAAGATACAGCTAAACAACAATATGTGGTCCTTGGGCAAGTGTCAAGTGCTAGGAAGTCAGATACTTAAGACTTTCCTCATTAAATACAAGGTATTTCCTCATTCTTTGCCATATTTTATCCGCAAGCCTACTTCCAAAGTCTATTTTGCCTCCGTCTACTGTTCCTCACTTTTCTCCCATCTCCGTGTCCGTCAGCCTGCTCTGTGTCACCATCACCTTTGAGGCTGTCTGTCCTGACACACACCAACCAGCTCTGCACTGGGATCTTGCTGTCCTCCCGTTCCACTCGGAAGTGGGGGCTGAAGGTAGGGTGGGGTGTCCAGCTATCTTCTATTCCAGGATCCTGGGAATTTATCTGGGGTGCGTTGTCACTCCCCTCAGGGCTTTTCTTAGTTTGGAGAAGTCAGGCAGGATTCAGTGTCTCTTCTCAAGATCCCTTCTGTCTTCCTTTTCGACTCCTCTTGTTTAACTGAGGGCAGCTGTGCACAGTCCTGGGAATGGAAACTCTGCTCTGACTCGTGTACTCTTCTGTTGTCTTTGCCTGGGCCTTTCCACCTACCATGGGATCTGGATTCTGAAAAGTCAAGTTCAGGAACAGAAGTTTTCTCCTTTTAAGTAATTGTGTTTCACATATAACTTGAGTCAGTGAATGAAATCATGGCTGACTATATGGACAAAGGGCCACAGGGTAACAGCAAATATTTAAAAAAAAAACATTTTCAGATACCATCTTTTCACACATGAAGCAGGGCCTGACTGAAAATGTTAACATATATAACATATGCATCAAAACAAACAAAAAATGACTTTGTTGAACAACCACTACGACTAGAGATTCTCTGCCTATGTTTTTATACATCTATTCATTTATTCAACAAATATTTATGAAGGACAATCTATATACAATGATAATTATTTTGCTGTTCTGTTTGGCTCTTGTTCACTCCCTCTTGTCATTCTTGTATTTTGGCCTCATAAGTTTAGAAAGAAATATATTTTTTGTCTTCCCTCACACTCCTGTCCTCCAGATATATTGCAGCTCTTCTAAGTATCCATGTTCCACGCCAACTCAATTGAGAAACCTACTTTTCTATTTTGCAATTAAGTAACATACAGATAATTCTCATTTGTAACATCAATATAAAATATTCATTAAGATACTTTTATGGAGATCCTCCTGCCAGTACTTTCTTGATAGTTCCCCAATACTCTTCATCTCTGACAGTGAAATAATGGGCCTATGGAAATAAGCAGTGCTGCTAAGTCCATATAACAGAATACAACTGAATCTTGGGTTTTTTGACAGAGATATTCAGTTAATTGGCAAGCCGTGAATGGATGAGAGCAGTTCTCAAACTTCAGCATTCCTGAGAGTCACCTGGAGTGCTTGTTAAAACAGAGTGCTGGGCTCCACCCCCCAAAGTTTCTCATTTAGTTGATTGGAGCAGAGCCTTGACGTTCCCAGGTGCTGCTGATCCCGCTGGTCTAGGAACCACACTTTGAGAACTGCGCTAGAGGATGTCAAAATAAGGCTACAAAAAAGAGAGATGAATGTTAGAAATGTAACGGTTAGAATCCTAAGGTCTTATTAAGAGTGTAGCCTAAATATTATCCCATGTGGTATATGAGATGATCTTGTGCTAAATGCCTCCTTCAACCAGGAAATTCCAGCACAGTAAGAGGTGCTGAACTGGAGATGAGCGGTGCCTCAGGGCAGCAAGTCTAGGGCACAGGGAAAGCAGGCCTGTCCTTTGATTTGCAGTGTGGTCACTTCTCCCAGATCTGTGAAACTATATGTCTTTAGGCTTCATTTCTGGCCTGCAGGCCACCCTTTCCTCTACCCCTAGCGCTCTGAGTAATCCTCAGACAGACGCAGTTAGATGAAGAACAGAATGCCCTTCTCTTATGTCTCACTTCTCTGATTAGAAAAGGTAATATATCTATTCCCTGGAAAACAGGGCAGGAAGACAATACTAGGTAGATACTGTGGTGTTGTGATAAAATGTACATAACATAAAAGCTACCATTTTAACCATTTTAAAGGTGCAATTCAGTGGAATTAAGTACATTTGCAATGTTGTGCTCTCCATTCTCTACTTCTAGAACTTTCTCATCATCCCAAAATAAACTCTGTACCCATTAAACAGTAACTCCCATTCTCCTCCTCCTCTCAACCCCTGGAAACCTCTGTTCTATTTTTTTGTCTCTATGAATTTGCCTATTTTACTAGGTAAATGTTTAAAGTAGGTAAAAGTTATTTTTGGAGATTCCTCCCACTACTTCTTTATGATCCATAGAATCTTTACGTTGTTCTTTGGCTCTCCAAAGTCACTTCAACCAGCTTCTTCCCATAAAATGTCTTAAACACTTCCATCCCCATGAGAGGACACCCTCCTTTCCCTTCATGTCAGAAATAGAAATCTGCTGAGACTAACTCATGTAGATGTGTAAATAACTGGGGTTCTTTGAGGACTTTCTTTGTGACAAATACTTTTCTAAGTGCTTTCTGTGCATTTAGCCATTCCATCCTCACAACCCCACCACTAGGGATACAATTATTATCATTTCTCTTTTACTGAAAAAGAAACTGAGACTCAGGTAGGATGAAGCACATTTCCTGAGACCAACAGCAAATAGGCAATGAAGGCAGGAGTTTGACTCCAGAGGCAGTTCTCCTAACCACAGAGGATGGTTATTAATTTAAAAAATTAGTAATTAATGGAATGTGAAGCTTTGTGCTTAATGGCATGTTTTCAAAGACATTTTTGAGCTAAGAGCACATTCTGGTGGGAAGCCAAGAGTCATCAGGCAGGCTTAAGGCAGTTTTCTGCTTCACCCATTCCCTCCATTTCCATCTCCCAACTAACTCCAAAAATACAAGCTGAATCCCAACTGTCTGAGGAACTTGACTCCTTCTCAGACTCCTCCTGCAACATTCCCCTGGCCCCTTCTGTCTGTCCTAGGGGACAGAACCTCCTCTGCCTAGGCCTCTCTGCTTCCTTGGGTGGGTACGGAGGAGGCATAGAGCCGTCCTTAGACCTCAACTTGAAGAAAACGGCATCTAACCTTAACATTCTCCTTAGCTGGTCTTGTTTTAGCCAAGATTTGCCTCTTGAGAATTAAGCTAAGGTCAGCATAACTAACTTGTCTCCCCAAACTTGTCCCCGGCAAATGTGCAGTCTTAATAGTCACTCAGATGTAATGGTCATCTTTTCACAGTTCATGAAAAAAAAAAAAAGGACTAATAAAAACAAAGAACAAAGTTATCACATAGACAGAAAAAGGAAAGAAAACTGCCAAAAACAACAACAATATTAACAACAAAAACTGTTGAAATAAATTTTTGAGCCTGCCATCTTAAGTCCTTTTTGGAACAAGACAAGGAATAAATAAATAAATAAATAATAAATCAATAGCTTGGGTGGTAGCCTGGAAGAATTAATTCAAATGTATTTCACACTCAGGAAACAGGTTACTGACAAGTCAATACGACATTTCGAATGTATCACCTTTTCTTATCCTGACATTTAATTCATTGTACTTCAAAGTACCCTGAAATTCCAGATATATTTCTCTGTGAGAGAATGATTTGATGTACCAGTCTTGAAAAATAAATTTGAGCTTCCTCCAGCCAAAAATTCCCTGGTGCGCCAAATTCTTAAGATTTTTTTTAAGATCAGTTATTTTTAACCCTACATTTTGAGGTAGAAATGGGACAGAAAATAAATGTTAGTATCTCCTGAATGTGAAGGTAGTCTGGGTACTTAGTAAGAAAACACATATTTGAGGTAGAGGATAAGTGAGCAGTTAAAAATTTAAACTCTGAGATCAGACTTGAGTTCAAAAGTGGCATGGTCACTCCCGGTTGTGTGACTGAGCAAATCACTGAAGGTGTCTGTGTCAGTAGAATAAGGGTACTGATAATAACTGTATTTTCCTCATGATGGTATTATGAGCATTAAATGAGGTAAAGCATGGCTCCTAGCCTGATTCATAGTAAGTAAAAAAGTTAGCATTAGCATCTCTATCTCTCCTCAGATAACTGGTCTGAGTGAAGCTTTAGTATTGCTCTTAGGGTTTTGGTTCGGTTCGGTTTGGTTTTGGTTTTGTTTTTGTTTTTTTTTTTTTTGGTGGGGGACTGCAGTCAGCTCAGATCACAGATACGTGCTCATATCTGTGAATAACACTAATGGATTTGCCTATGTGGGAACCACTTACCCCCCCAGAATATCCATACTGCAAAACGATCTACTTCTCTTAATCCCCCAGCCATCCCTGGAGGACTCACTTCATTTATTTATTTACCATGTAAGAGTTCCGTACCATCCTTAGCCCGGGGCCAGTGTAACTGCTTCGCTGGACACTGCCCCTCATTTTAGAGTGCTCAACGATGGCTCATTTCTGGTGTGACCCTCCCCATGAGGTGATAAGTCTTCAAGCCAAGGACAACTTGAAACACATGCCCCTCTCCCTCGTCTAGGTACTTAGACTATAGAATTCCCTACCCTGCCCATTGTGCTCGTCTCCCATATTCTGGACACTGAGATCCCAGAATTCTCTGCCCAAAGGTCCCCTAGTCTGTCTCCGAAGTCTTAGTGGGCTTCTTTCTCAGGTCTTTCTTCCTGAGCAGGCCAGAACACTGTTGATATAGGTACCCCTCCACCTCTAAAGAGTAGCCAAGAAGCAGCTGCTTTCAAACCTGGGCAGGTTGATGAGAATATTGAGGGAGGCTGCAGCGTCCACCTGCTTACACAGTAAGGCCAGGCTTTTATGAAACTTCTTAAAAGGTAGGAGGGTAGAACACATTTAATAATTCATTCATTTGATATACAACTTTAAAATATTTAATTATACGGTATTTGGGAGAAATGTGCTCCTGCCCTGGGCCCAGCAAATATTAGGGGCAGAACTGAAAGACTTAGTGGCTTATTGAAATGTATCCTTTATATGAAGAGTAAAGCAGGAAAAAGAAAATTTCAAACCCAAGCAGCCAGTTTCTAACTGCATCCAGCACTTGAATCTTAACACTCAGTAGGTGTAAATGTGGGCACCAATTGCCTGGAAATAACTGTGTGGGTACACTGGTATAACCATTTTCCAAGAGTCCACTGTGGACAGAAATATTTTCACTGATATAATTGTAAAAGTCAAAATCTCATGACCTCTCCTTCCGTGGCCACCTCCTTCTTTATTCCCTTCCCCTGAAAATTTTCTAGTTCAAAAAATAAGCCCTTTGGGAGTTGTGTCATCTGATTTCAAGAGAAAATTTGGGATATAAATAGCTTCCAAGGATCAGTTGAGCACTGATTGGACGGAGGGTCAGTTTTCACAGCTCCCTGTTCCCCCATCTACCCTTAGTTCGTGTTTAGGGATCCTTAACTTTCTGCTTTATTGGCCTTCTTAGGACTAAAAAAAAAAAGAAAGGAAAAGTTACATCAAACAGAGGAAACATTTCTCAGAGGTCAACAATGATAACATTTTACACGTATACTCCTTATCATTTATTTTCTATAGAGTGCATTTTAAGAATTCTTAAGGAAAAATGCACCGATGACTATGTTTTCATGTTGTAAGATTCTTAAACACAAAGTCTTTATTTTTTAAGAGCACTCATGATGTAAACAATTATGCTTACTCTACCATATAACATTAGGATGAAGAGTAATTGAGCTCTTGGATATTTTGAAAGCAAAATTAATTATAGTATTCAAGATCCCATTTTATAAACCTACTTGCACAAATTTATTTCAAAAATGAAATGAGGGCACAACATAGTCTTACATGTTTTCCCTGTGACATAATCTTACGTAAATATTCAGATATTTTCACATGTCTCAAATAGATGTATAGGAAAACTGTTTATGATAATACTCTAGCAAAAGCCCAGGATTGCTATTCCATATTATACTATAATTCTGCTTTTGCCCTATCTAGCACGATCCAATGAAACCCAAAGAGTCCTTGTGGTGCTCAAAGGCAGGAAGACAGAGAGTACAAGGCAGGTGCCAGGGAAAGGGAGAACAAAAGGGAGAAGAGAGAGATGGAGAGGAGTGGGGAGAAATAACATGCCATTAGGTGTGTTGGTTTTTTAAAAATTTGTTTATATTTAGGTTTTATTCACATGTCTTTCAAGTTTCTTTTCTCCAAACTGAAAAATAATTATCTTAATGAGTCTGCTACAACTTATTTATAACTTCCTTAGGAATGTCTTATTATACTCTACTTGAGAAATGAGTCTAAAAGAGTTAGTATTTAACAGAAATACTGACTTTCTGGGCTAAAGGCATGCACACAGTGTATACAATTTTTAAAATTTCTTTTTACTGTGCCTATAATTCAAAATGCCATAAAAATGTTTAATGTCTTTTCCACACTAAATATACATGTTGCCCCATAATTTGCTTCAAAAATTTTAAAGGGGTTATTCAAACGCAAATTATCCTAAAAGCAATGAAGGAGATGATTGCCAACAGTGAATTCACTCCCAGGATGCTGCTGCTGATTATCAATCAAATAATATAGGACTCTAAAGACTAAAGTTTCTTCTACCATCCCCATCCTCACTCTACTCCTCAAAAGTAATCACTTATACTAGTTTAGCGGAAATATCTCTAGATGTTTTCTAGACATTCAATAGATACATGTTCATCTCCTACTCTGTACCATGCACTGTTGTAGGTGCTGGTGATACAATAATGCTCAAAAAAAAAAAAAACAACAGACCAACTCTCTGCTTTCAAGGTCTTTACAGTTTAGTGGATGAAACATAAAGTGAATAAACAAACCAGTAAACATACAACATGATATCAAGTAATGGTAAGTGCTAAGAAGTTGATAGTAGGACAAAAAGACAGAATAGAGGTGTTTACTAGTTGAGTTGGGGGGGGCAGGGAAGCCCTCTTTACCTGAATACAGTGAGAAAATGATCCTCTCAAATATGGTAAGAGAGTCTAAACAAAGCAAACAGCAAGTGCAAAGACCCTAGAGCAGAAGTAAGCCTGGCAGGGTTGAGCACAGTAAGGAGGTCAGTATTGCTGGAACAAAATGCGTAAGGGGAAACTAGTTAGGAGATGAAGGTAAAGACAGCGCTTGTGATGAGCTATGTAGGACTTCATGAATTAGGCATTGACAAGGTCTGACTCTAAAGAGGCATTCTGGCTGCCGAAGAGAGACTAAAGGGGGTCAGGACAAGAACAGGGAGACCAGTGGGAGGCTACTGCAGTTGGCCAGGAGAGAGATGATGGTGGCTTGGCTTCTCTCTCATTCATTGCTGGTAGGAATGCAAAACGGTACAGCCACCTTGGGATACAGTTTCGAAGTTTCTTTAAAAAACGAAACATACTCTTACCATATAATCCTACCATTGTGGTCCTTGGTATTTATTCAAATGAACTAGAAAAGTCTGCATACAACTATTTATAACAGTTTTTTTGTAGTTGTCAGAACTTGGAAGCAACCAAGATGACCATGGTTGAATGTATAAACAAACTAATATATCCATACAATAGATTATGATTCAGCAATAAAAAAAGAGCTATTAATACATGAAAAGACAGTTTGGTGTTTAGACATAATAGCTACAAAGGCATTTTAGTTCCTTGCAAATGATTTTTATATTTCAAACCAGAAGTACAAGTGATGTTCTCTATTAAGTGAATATTAATGTAATGCAGAGTTGTGCCTTTGTCATCTATCGGATTTATAATCCATGCAGGTAGTTACCACATAGTGTTCATGAATGATAGAAATATTCTATCTCCTTAGCCTTTATATTATTAGAAAGAGAGAATGAGAGAAAGAGAGAGAGAGATGGAAATTAATTTTAAGGAATTGGTTCACATGATTGTGGGGGCTGGTAAGATGGAAATCTTCAGAACAGGCTGACACTGGCTGGAAATTCTGGCAGGAGTAAGTGTTAACAATCTTTAGTCTGAAAGCAGTCTGAAGGCAGAATTACTTCCTCTTAAGGGAATCTCTGTTTTATCCCTTAAGGCCTTTAATTAATTGGATGAGCCCACTCACATTATGGAAGGTAATCTGCTTTACTCAAAGTCTACTGATTTGAATGTCAATCACATTTAAAAAAACACCTTGACAGCAACACTTAGACTGATCTTTGACCAAATACGGGCACTATACCCTAGCCGTGGTTAACACATAAAATTAACCATTGAAGAGGTATTTGTTGCTTTTTCAAAATTTGCTTTTAGTTATAGAATAGCATATCTCATGCCTTCCTCTTTACACACTCCTTTATTCGTATATCCAAAAATGAATCCACATTACTCTTTCTCCAAGATTATATGTTCATTCCTTCTTAATGAATGGCATCATGCATCATGATTAAGAATAACCATATTACCAGACTCTTAAGTCTCATATCCCTATTTGATATCTCATTTCTGTATGCTGATTTTGTTGATGATCTGTCTTGGATAATTTATGAGTTTAGAACATACAGTCTTAAAGTCATCAACATCAAATTTTCAAAGAATCAATTGACCTCCATTACAATGTGTCTGTCATTCTACTTTGAGTAGCAGATAAAACAAGGCAGCAGGAGAATTCTTGGAGCTTGGTGACATCACAGGATTACACCTCAATGACTCCCATTCCACCTGTCCTGTTCTGTGGTTTTATCTGATCACTAGATAAGAAATAATGGAAATAGCATAAGCCCTGAATTTTCAGACCATGTAGTGTAGTGACTTGCTGCAATGGGCTAAATGGGCTAAAGTGGACAAAACGCAAAAAAAAAAAAAATATTTTGCCTGGGGTTACAATGTCAGTGTATTAAGGATAAATCAAAACCACCCAAACATAAGTTCCAAAAGAAAGTTAAAAAAGATACAAAGTAAGTATTAATCAGCATTAACTTCCAGTTACTTAAGGCTCTTCTATCTTCATACGTATACATGTAGTTTTATAACTCCAGCACTTAAGATGTATATATTTTCTCATAAGTCATTTCATAAATGCATTTGTGTGGTAATACCATGAAAAGTAAATATTGGCAAGTGACTGTGCTCTGAATGTTTCTAGAAAAAAGCAGCACATAGAGGTCATCATATAACCTTTTTTTTTTAGTTTTTTTAAATTAATTAATTTTTTTGATGTAGTGTTCCATGATTCATTGTTTGCGTATAACACCCAGTGCTCTATTCAATACATGCCCTCTTTAATACCCATTACCTTTTGAGACTCTTTCTGGCATCATTGGGTGCTGGTGGGTGGGCTTTCTACCTTTTTTGCCCTTTCCTTGGTTCCTGCCCTCTCAAGTTGGTGTGACTTGTCCTGGAGGCCTTAGCACACACTGTCATTCTGTCTTCTTTCCATCAGCTTATGATCCCTGGGCTTCACTCTGTACAAAGAGATTTACCTAAGCGAATGGAACCCCAAAGCCAAAACTAAAGTGCGCTAAAAATAGCTCTGAGTTATCGTGTGCTGACACGGATACAACAAAGTCAAGCGACAGACAAAGATGGCCTGTGTTCTTCCCAGAGGCAAAGCTCAATCTCTCGGTAGAGTGTTTTGTCATTTGTGGGGAGTCTTTCACACTGTCTTCCCTGTTCACACCTTTAGGAAGTTCTGGATCACTGGAGCTGACCATCCTTAACGGCAGGTTCTACACCCCTCAGTCCAGTCAGTGTTGTCTATCTGGAGCTTCTAGAGGACAAGACAGCGCGGTGGTTTCACTCCCATTCACTCCCCCCTCGTGCATTTGATTTCCTCACCTGCACTTCTAAACACGCCTGGTCTCCACCCTCAAGACAGCATCCACACTTAACTCAGGGTGTCTCTCTCCCACTTCTGCTGGCTCTGTCACCTAAAATGAGCTTCCAAAATAATCTATTTATCTTTTTTCTTCACTTTTTTAACCTGTGATGTTGATCTCAGAATGAATATCTTTTAGAGTACTTGATGAATTGTTCTCTAAAATTTAGAGATAGCACTCAAGTAACACATGTGAATGACTTTTGTAGACTCCGAGGCCTTATGCAAGCAGCCTGTGCTAGCTCTATTATATATAAGCAAGATTAGTAAATGTGAGACGACTTTGATAGCTTCTACTCCTTGTTTTCTTTCCACTCCAGTTGCCTCCTTCCATAGCAGACACCTGCGTATGAACTCTCTTCTCCATTTTAGTACTTTTCATTACCAGAATAGTGTATGAATTGGTACCTCCAGACCGGTATCACGGTATCACGTTTGGTAAGCTGCAAAAGCTTAAGTCCGTTAGTGCTTGCCTTTAGAAGATGATCAGTTTGAGAAATTCAGAGCTTTTCAAATGTTAATCCAATCATTTTTCCTTTCGTTTTTTTTTTTTAAGTAGTTCGTATTAAGGGATGATCAGAGAGTGATTTGCTATATTTTCAATCCTATTGCAATGTTTGTTTTGTTATCAGATTTTCTTCACTTTTTCCTAAAGTTTAATCTGTATACATTTTTGTAGAAGACTGCTGGATACTGAAGATGAGCTCAGTGACATTCAGACAGATTCGGTCCCATCAGAAGTACGGGACTGGTTGGCATCCACCTTCACAAGGAAAATGGGGATGATGAAAAAGAAATCTGAGGAAAAACCAAAATTTCGAAGCATTGTGCATGCTGTTCAAGCTGGAATTTTTGTGGAAAGGTAAGTGGAATTGTTAGTACCTCAGGATGATAAAATTTGGAAGGCAGGAGATACACTCACCATATCAAAGTTATATGAGTCAAACATTTTACTTATTGAGGAACACTTCAATTATAAGTATACCCAGAATGAGCAAATTTAGAACTTTGTTATGAATTTGCCTTAACAAAAATGTTTTGTCCTGGGTTTATTACTTTTACTTCTTTTAAATTGACATAAAGACTGGGGCGCCTGGCTGGCTTAGTTGGTTATACATCTGCCTTCGGCTCAGGTTATGATCTTAGGGTCCTGGGATAGAGCCCCACTCTGGCTCCCTGCTCAGCAGAGAGCCTGCTTTTCCCTCTGCCTACCACTCTACCTACTTGTGCTCTCTCTCTCTCTCTGTCAAAGAAATAAATAAAATTAAATAAATAAATAAATAAATAAATAAATAAATAAATAAATAAATAAATTGATCTAAAGACTAAAAGCAAGGGTGCCTGGGTGGCTCAGGCGGTTGTGTCAGCCTTCGGCTAAGGTCATGATTCCAGGGCCCTGGGATAGAGCCCCACGTCGGGTTTCCTGCTCAGCTGGGAGCCTGCTTCTCCCTCTCCCTCTGCCCTTCCCCCCTGCTCACGCGCGCGCGCGCTCTTTCTCTCCCTTTCTCTTTTTTTCTCTCTCTGTCTCACACACATGTGCAAATAAAATATTTTTTAAAAAGGAAAGACTAAAAGCAAAGACTTTTGAATGGCCAATGCCCTCAAATGTACCTTTGTGAGTAACTGTTTAAAAAATTATAGCATGTTCATGTGTTACACAACTAATTTTATTTGCATAAAATGTAACATTTCATAAAACAAATTCTGTACTACATACCAAAATCAAACAGGCCTTTCTCTGCATTGAAGCAAAAAGACTGTCCTCTTTCCATCACGGGAGAAAAGCTCCTTATGTCGGCTTTTGAAGAGCTTTTGACATTTCTGTCACTGAAGCAAGGAATACTTGATGACCCCTAGATGCTCCAAATCGAATCACCATAGTTTCTCATGTGAAATACATGTTAATGTGGCCTAATTTTATATGTGTTTAGCCCTTTAAGAATACAGCCTATTTTTCTGTCTCGGAAACAAGATGTTCCAGAATTAAAACTAAATAAAATACTTGAAATAAACATGTTACATCTGACAATTTTTGAAAACTAGTTACTAGAAATTGCTTAGATTAAAAATATTGCATTATATTAAATTATATATAAAAAGATGAAACATTTTCTAAACTAATAAAATTGAGGAAGAGAGTTTTTTTTTTTTGTCAGTGTGCTTACATTTAAGAGAGACCACATCATTTTTCATCTTCTGAGATTTCTATTATTTCTAATGGATATTATATACTTTAATTTTCCTCTGTTAAAGGAAAAATAGGAAACACATTTGGATTCCTAAAAATGTAAATGAGAATGCATTGCAAGAAATATTTGATGCCATTTAAAAATAAAACTACAGCACATAAAACTTGACGTTTCTTGTTTTGTGCTTCTGCTATTCACGATAATAACCACTCAGTGATTATTTAAATTATTTCGAGTATTTATTAACCATATTTAATTGGCTTCGATAAAAGAATCCTCATAATAAGCAATTTGATTAGTGTGGTGAGGTGATACCCACACCCCCTTATAAGGTGCATAAACTGGTCTCAACTCTGCCAGGTGGGACCAGAAGTCTGCAATAGGGAAGCAGGGCTGGCGAGAAAGAATATCCATAACCATGTTGCCATTTTTTAAAAAAAACAACTTAGGAAAGTGTATGACAGTTATTTATTTTCATTAACACCAAATTGAAAATATCTCAATAGTAGTTCAGAAAGTCAGTGAGAGAATCACCAATAAAAGAGAATATGTGTGATTTGCTGGAAGAATGTGTATTTTGTCTTTTTCAGGAAAATACTGTAGAACTTGGCAAACTAAAAAGGTTGCAAACTGTGGGAGTCAATTTCTATTTCCATCCAGTAAAAGATTAAGATTTCTGTAAAATATATTGATATGCTAAATTTTCATTTTTTTCATAAGCTACATAAAATATTTTATTTAATGGCCTGTAGAAATAGCAAATATACCTAAGGTAACTAAACTAGCAAGCAGTCTTGAAGAAATCAGTAAGTTACAAACATATGGAAATGAAATCTCTTTAATTACTCTTGTGTCCCCATTAGGAGGTGCATAAAAATAGGGGCATATGTTTATCTTGAATTTTCAAAATGATCATCTTCAATTTTGAAAATTAGAAAGCTTTCCTGAGTATTCTCTCAAGTCTCCCCTCCACAAGACTCCGTGCCTCCGCAGGTCCTGGCAATTCATTACCCAGAGATACCTTGAATCAGTTCACTTTCCCATCTCCCCTCCTGCAACCCCAGCCCCCAGCTCTGTCACCTGCCATCAGAAATATGACAGTAGCTTTCCAGTTGGGCCCCCCATTTCCTCAACTGCCATTTCCAAACAAGTCATTCTACAGTGACGTTTTAAAATATAAATTAGTCCTTGTCACTCCTAAGCTTAAAACCATCTGATGGTTTTCCATTTCACTTGGTATTAAGGGCGACTTCTCTACCATGGTTTTTCAGGATTCGGCACCTTTTTACCCTCTTGCCTCATCAAATGCTACCTTCATTTTTGAGCGAATATCTATCTTGCTCTGATTTCAACCCACATCCCTAACTCTTTCTCCCCGTGGGACCATAATGCTGTTATTCCCTCTACCAAAAATGATTTGCCCTGCCCTGCTCCTGGATGGCCCTTCCTGTCTTTCCAGATGCCTTCCCTTAGCACTCTGTACAGTGTACATCACTTTGTCTACCCTGACCGGTGGTTTACCTCACAGCAGTGAGTGCTGCTTGTTATCATGTATTTTTTTATTTATTGCCCCTCTTCACTGTTCAGTAAGCCTCACGAAAGCAGCAACTGCCTTTTTCTTGTTCGCCACTGGTCTCTTACCTAACGCAGTGTCTGAAATAAGATAGTTTTTGGTTTTTGTGGAGTTTTTTTGAGTTTTTGAATTACACATTGCAACTCTAGTAAAGACTTCCAAAAAGAGTCCCCCATATTTCCAGTTGGACATTCACCACTTGCAGGAGCCCAGGAAATTCATTGTTCTTTTTCAGCAGCTTGTAATATATCCGTGATTTACTCAAGTGTGAGGTGACTGTGTTAAGGTCTCCCCCACACGGATTCTGAACTGTCATCTTCATTTTTTTTTTGTCCTAATATTCTATTCCTTATTACAGGATTAGAAGTTGATAATGGGGAACTTCCTTCATTTCCTCAGAAGGACAATCTTCTTGGTCTCGCTTTACATTCCATGTAATGAGAATGCACACTGACATTCATTCCTCAGATGTAGTCCAGGTCTAAGAGATCAGCACCAGAGTTCCCACAGAGCCCTGGGAGCCCCAAAGAACCAAGAATTGCAGGCAACAGCCCTGGCTGCAGAGTAGTGAGGACAGTAACATTAATAATAATAATGGCTTTCTTGTATTGCGCATTTATTATATTACGGTAGACATTTATATCATTTACTCCTCACAAAAAGCTTATAATTATCCTCATTTCACAGATGAGTGACATTAAATAGCTTTCCAAAGGTCACATAGTTAGTGAGTGGCTAGTCTGTGATTTAAAGCATGTCTTCTCTTTGCTACATCCTACTGCTTTTCTGTGTCATGAAGTCACAGGGATTGAAAGTTACTTAATTTTTTTAATTTCTTACTACTGATTATTGACCTTATTTTCCTGGACCATTATCCTTTTATTTTCCCTGTCCCTCCATTTTTTAGTAATGATGACTAGAAAAATAGATAGAAAAGACTGTTGTCTCCAAGAAAACCCACACAATAACTAAATATCATTATTGACAATAATTATTTTCTGGGTCTGTTATAGTGCAATTACCAATTTCCTTGCCTGCAAGACTACAATAATTATGCCTATCTCAATGGAGTAATTAAGTATTTTTATTTATAAAATGCTCTGAAATCTTCCAAGGGAGCTAGAGAATAAGGATAATTTTTTATTAAAGCCAATTACCCACATTCAAAAATTATTCAGAGTTATTTAAAATAAACATTAAATGGAAATAGTGAAATAAAGTAATAAGATCTCTGTGATAAAATGAGGGGATACTTTACCAAGGAAGCCTAGGCTAAAGATATACGTAAATGAAATTTTTTAATTCTGAGCTTTCAAGAAGTCAAGATTAAAAAGAGAAACATGAGAGGCGCCAGGGTGGCTCAGTTGGTTAAGTGACCATCTCTTGGCTTCGGCTCAGGCCATGATCCCAGGGTCCTGGGGTGGAGCCTCGCATCGGGCTCCCTGCTCCGCAGGAAACCTGCCTCTCCCTCTACCCCCTACCCTCTCTCTCTCAAATAAATAAATCTTTTAAAAAAGAGAGAGAGAGAGAGAGAAACATGAATTATTTGGCACTTATTCTCTTTAAAAGAGAGGTTTTACATAGACACTAAGTAATGTGTCTTATGGATTTTTAATCCATAAGGTACATGGAATCAAAAAGGTTAGTGTCTAGGGGTGCCTGGGGGGCTCAGTCAGTTAAGTGTATGACTCTTGGTTTTGGCTCAGGTCGTGATCTTGGGGTCGTGAGAGCAAGTCCTGCATTGGGCTCAGCGCTCAATGTGGCTTCTGCTTGAGATTCTCTCTCCCTCTCCCTCTGCCTCTACCACTTGTGTTCTCTCTCTCTCTAAAATAAATTTTTAAAATCTTAAAAAAAAAAGTGTCTTCTGTAGTGGAATAATTCTGAATAAATTCTGAATAAAACTGAAATAAATTCAATTTTATGAAATTGCAAAATATTTTCCAAATGACTATTTCTTATATTGACCTCCCTCATATAAATTAATGATATAATCATTAAATTATGACTTTGTTCAGGCATCTTGGGAGAAGTTACAACAGTATAGTCTAGGAATGTAGCTTGCCAAAGGACTAACAATATGAAAATGAAGGGAAATGATTGATAGTTAATTCTTTCTTCCCAGGACATTGGGGAATGAACCATGCATCTTCCAGTTCTGAATAGAAGTCTATGCTGTTCTTACACATTGGGATATCACATTGGTTTTCTTGTCACATGAACTAATGGAAGAGTTTCATTTTTTTGGTTTATGTCATTTTGGTTGCCCATCAGAAGATCCAGCAAATTACTGATTAATAAAAATACTTTTATTTGTACTATTATAAAAATTGAAATAACTTCGTTCTGCATAAGGTTTCTTAATTTTTATTAAAGGATAATTTGAACAAACTTCAGCAATTTTTGTCAATATGGTCTGCCCTAGTATTTTTAACTTTAAAAAAAGGAAGCTGTATAAATTCCGATGATACTACATATTCTCTCTTATAATTTCCATTTTATAAAAAAAAGAAGAAGAAGAAGAAAGAAATCCATAAAGGAAATATTTTAATGACATTCAGCTTCCAGACCAAAAATTTTGGCACATTCATGGGTGCAAAACAAGAATATTCTTCTGTCATTGATATGGTGGCATGCCAGAAAGCTCTGTTGCATATACAAAGGACAGTCTCTTTTAATAGGACGAAGCAAAGAAAAAGATGTCAATCGTATTGACTTAATAGGGTGCTTGTGTGTAGACATATTCACATTAACATTTGTCACATTGTAGATTCTCAGTAAATGGTGACCATATTTATTATTGTTGCCAAAAGAAAGCCTGTAACTAATGATAAAAGGTGAACATGCCAAAAGTAATCTTTTCCCTTATATTTAAAAAATAGTTGAAAACTTTGAGTAAATGAGTCTTATATATACACACTTATTTTTCTTTTTCAGGATGTACAGAAAGTCCTATCACATGGTTGGTTTGGTATATCCAGAAGCTGTCATAGTCACATTAAAGGTGAAATAATTTCAATTATTTAAATTTTTCAAATAGTCATTTTTTAAAAATCTTCTTAAAATGGCTGGGAGAAAATGAGAATAGGTCTTTGCTGCAGCTTATGCATTGGTACGTGAAAAATACTACAGCCATTCACAACATGTCATGTGTTCCAAATCATGACACATTGTAGACTTAAATGAGGATTGATTTACACTAACAAACTATGTCAATGCATATGCAAGTGTGTGCACACACGTATGTGTTTTTTTTTCTTCTTCATGCTTTATTTAGGTGGATCTTGAATTCAATTTTGAGATGGCACCAGGACTTGTCAGAATATACATATTTTCTTATGTATATATTGTGGGAAAGTTGCATGCACTAAAAAAAAGATGTTCCAGGACAAAACTTATATGAAAGAAATTTCTTTAGAATTTTAGGTCTGAGAACATATACAAAGATAAAATTAAGAAAGAAAGCAAAAAAGATATTCATCTCCCTTATCTCTGCTTTTTCTGTGGCTGAGGCCCAAATGCAGTATTAAATGTTAGAAATAAGTGGAGTCAAAACTCTAAAGTGGTGAAAGTTTTTGGTTCACTTGTCTCCACTGCCTGTGTATGCATGAGCACTGTTCCTATTCTAAGCTCATCATTCAACATCCCTTATTTCTTTTTATCATTTAATTTGGGTGGAGAAATTCAAGTTTGTCTCCTCTAACAATTTCATGGTGGTTTTCCTGTATCACCCAAGAATTTAAAGGACACTGGCAACAGAATATCCTGAGTTGCTTTATTTTGGGTTTATTAAATTCCTTTTCTAGTTTAAATTTATATTGCTATTTATATTATATTCTTTTGTTAATTTCCTTTTACTCATCCCCTTTGCATTTGTTTTTTTTTCTCCTCTGCTGCATATTAGACTTTAATCTTATTTAAAAACGTAGTTTTTCTTGGATACTTTTTTACATTTATGTTTCTAAAGCTATAAAAAAAGACAAGTATATAAGTGAAATGTCAAATTATAAGATATTAATTACTCCTTGGATCTTGTGAGATTTGATTTTGTCAACTGTAAGCAAAAATATTACTTATTTTTATTTTTTTATTTTAATAACCTTTACTTAGAAACGAACACAATATTTTCGTATGAGAGAAAGTAAACACTTTTCTAAAATATGGTATAAAAAATGTATAAACTAATAGGTTGAGGGAGGAAATATCACCAGTAAAGAATATTTTTAGTTAAATAGGGGCACCTGGGTGGCTCAGTCATTAGGTGTCTACCTTCGGCTCAGGTCATGATCCCAGGGTCCTGGGATCGAGCCCCGCATCGGGCTCCCTGCTACATGGGAAGCCTGCTTCTCCCTCTCCCATTCCCCCTGCTTGTGTTCCCTCTCTTGCTGTCTCTCTCTGTGTCAAATAAATAAATAAAAATCTTTAAAAAAAGAATATTTTTAGTTAAATAGTTCTTACTTCCTGAGATACCTTCTTGTCTTGTTTGTTCTCAATGAAGCATCTGCAGTAGTTTATAAATGTAAATCATCATTGTTGATAAAAATCCCCCAAAGTGGAAAACTAACCTTTTATTCAGTGGGAAACCCCTAGAAGGAACTATAAATAGCAGCCTCCTAACAATCTGAACTAATTCTTTGGAATTTGATAAAAGATATTTTGGCCTCATTTGAGCTTTACTGATGGCAAAATGCCTTCTAACATAACCTTCAGAGATTTTAAATTTACAAACAGATAAGGCAAGTGTTTGGGAATCAAATCATGGCCAAATGGAAGGAATTTAACAAAGGCATACAAGCAAATAAAAAAATATCTTATTGGTGTTTTCAAGTATTTAAAAATACCACTTGAAGTTGCTATTAATACTTTCAAAAGCAGTATTTTTAAAGGAGACTGTTTGAATACTATTTATCAGATTCTCAGTTTAGTTTCAGCATGTTATAGTACAGATCGTTGGCCTCTGTAAAAAAAAAATGTATTAAATGAATAAAATTCTAAATAATCCCAGCTCAAATTCAAAATTAACACACAGTTTTTAAGGTTGCCCTATTTAATACTGAACCAGCTGTGTGTATGTAAACACACAATTTGCTAAGAGTTTCTAATAATTATTAGAACTGACTGTTGTATTTCTTCAAATTTTTAAACTTTCAGTGATTTTTTTTAGTATTGGAGCTCCCACTTTACATGAAAACCTCCTTAGTGTATAGGATATCACTTGTTACAAGTCCATTTTGTGAACCCCTCGACAAGTTTTCAACCTGGAATTACCTAAAGCAAAAATCATGAGGTAGCTGGAATGGTTTGGCATAGTTCTCATTGCTTTCTCTCCCACCGGCAGTGGATTTTTTCCAAGGGCATGTATGTGTTTCCCTATAGGCCTGGCCACTTCCCTCAGGAATCGCCTGAAATGCTATAATTACTTTCCTCCTCCTTCTCAATCAAAAGACTCACTTCCTTTTCCTTTCCATCTGTCCCTGGAGGAGAGTATAAACGAATCAGCCAAGGTTAGAGTGAGTAATAAGGTAGTATATACTCTATCTTTCTAGGGTATTTGCAACTTAAAAGAAGACATAAAATATCAAAGCTTTAAATCAAAGGATTAACTCTTATGGTGGAATTTCAAGCCATGTAGAAAGTAGTGGGTGGGAAAGAGAAGTTGGGGCTACTTTCCCCTATCCCTCCATTAACATCACCCACATAACCTGTAATTCTACCTTAAAATGAAGCCCACTCTGGGCAAGTGATTTATGGCATGAATTTGAAGAGGGATTGAGAATAAGATCAGTATTATAGTGTTATCAGGTTTATTACATCAGGTTTGATAACTTTGGGATTAAGGGGAAGATTTTAGCACTTACATTACGCATTAAGGCCTCACTTTTGTGAACCCATGGATACTAAGTGGCTCTGTCATATCAGACACTGGAAAAAATATAGTCCGATGTTCTAAATTAAAATGTGACCTGCTAAATCTACAATGCCTGATCTCTCCAAGAACTTTTCATAGAAAGAAACAACTATATAATATTGTCATCTGAAGCATTTACTCCTTTTTTTTACAGGATGTTGATAAATGGTCTTTTGATGTATTTGCCTTAAATGAAGCAAGTGGAGAACACAGTCTGAAGTTTATGATTTATGAACTGTTTACCAGATATGATCTTATCAATCGTTTCAAGGTTAGAAACATGGAACAAAAATGAAATGCTCTTAGAATTAGTTATCTGAATGAGAATGAAAATGCAGAACATCGAGTCATTAATCAATGCATTTTATAATGTTTCTAGTTGGCAGGTCACAGAACTAGGGGGATGAGTTCACCACATGATATAGCCATTTTCCACAACTCACTGACATATAGCCACATGGACATCGTGAGGCCATTATTGCCTCATTCCAACAAGATACCAGCATCCGCCTGAATTACCCACAGACCAGTCATGTAGAGATTGGGAGCTATGTTTTTAAAAAATATGATTTTCTGTGTTCATAAAACACAGAATGAACCTTTCTTGGCAGCTTTTCTTGAACTGAGATGAAAGGGCTTCTAATTAATTTCATTTTAGAGCCATTTAAGCAGCAGATTTGATCCAGATTTCTAAGCACTCTGCAACCTGTACCTTTCATCATTACCAATGGAATCATGGAAATTTCAGAGCTAGAAGGTGCTGGAAGGTCATTTATTTTAATCCCTTGTATTACAGATAGAAAAACTAGACATCACCAATTGTAATTTGGAATTTTACCCTTTTAAGAACTAGCCTTCTGTCTTGACTCTGGAAGATATAAACATTTAAAGACAATAGTATGTGTAAGATTGCTATTTCATCTTAGTTAAACACCTGGGGATTACAATCTGTTTTAGGATTGAAAGCTAACAGGTTAATGAAATAGTTTTTCAGAGCAATCTGCATTTAACCTCAAAAAACTACTGCCCACATCTGACTCACAATTGTGTCCCATCCCAAACATTGTTGTGCTCATGTTGATTTAGTGCTACTATTTTGGTCAAAATATAATCATGATTATTACTTTTTGCAGATTCCTGTTTCTTGCCTAATTTCCTTTGCAGAAGGTTTAGAAGTTGGTTACAGCAAGTACAAAAATCCTTATCACAATTTGATTCATGCAGCTGATGTCACTCAAACTGTGCATTACATAATGCTTCATACAGGTATCATGGTAAGAAAGTTTTTATAACTGAAGTTTGTTAATTTGGAACATTAAATTCCTTTCTCCTACATTGCCATTGTCCCTTCAATACCTACAGGAGTATTATAAGTGATGATCTTTTGGATTTCTGAGGGTTAATGAGTTATCATAATATACATTTTCCAAAAAATACTTTAATTCCATGAAAAAAGAGATACGCAGAGGCAAATGTAAATATACTGCAAATTTTCCAAAATTTGGACTCCAGAACATTTTTGTTTATAATTTTTCCCCATAGGAGTCACCAAAAAACCAAAAAGTGACCTAGATAAAGTCTTGGGATAAAAGTTAGTTACAGTGCTCTTCCCTCATATTATCATGTTCTCTCAAACTGACTTCTGTGGATTTTTCTCTTTTCCTTGCATTGATAATCACAATCAAATCCTTCTTGGGATAAAAGTTAGTTACAGTGCTCTTCCCTCATATTATCATGTTCTCTCAAACTGACTTCTGTGGATTTTTCTCTTTTCCTTGCATTGATAATCACAATCAAATCCTAATAGGGATTTTGGAAGTTATTTATGTGAGTTTTTCCAAATTCTCTTTTCTCTTCTTTGCATCTAAATGAATCAATGAATAAGTAAATAAATGATTCAGCAATGCAATCCCAGGACAACCACAAGTAGATGTTAGGAATTCTGACA
The DNA here is from genome assembly GCF_037043125.1 of Eumetopias jubatus. Classification (NCBI taxonomy): domain Eukaryota; kingdom Metazoa; phylum Chordata; class Mammalia; order Carnivora; family Otariidae; genus Eumetopias; species Eumetopias jubatus. Next base: position 51,340,072 of record NW_028274809.1, read on the forward strand.
CTGCCTGGAATTTCTGTAATGTCTCAGAGTTTAGGAAAGTGAAAAAAAGGAGCAACTCTTTCTTCTAAAAATTCCACACTGAGGTGGGTTCAAAGGGGTATAGGCCATATGAGATGCCCAAATCTTGGTACCTTCTTGATTCCTTATGTGATTCCTTCAGCCTATGCTGAAGCAGTGCCATAAATTGCATTAAGGTAGAATGTTCCATCAAATCCCATAATATGCATTGCCTACTTATTTTGACTTCAGAAGTCACACACCTATTCTATTGGGTCATTGGCACTCAGATCTACGTAACAAATACTCTTTGGGGCCCAGAGATCCTCAATACCTCATCTGTCCACACCAGAGACTATTCCTAATCTGGTCCCATGCAAAGTCCCTAGGGCCACAGTATGTTGTCCCGAAGATCTTGAAAATTTACAACAGTTACATGATTCTTCAACTTTATTATATACAGAAAATATTCATATTAATTTTATTTTTCCCCAAGAAACTATAGTGTGCTGTTTACTACACATACAATCCATTTGCTATGGTTCGTCCAATAGTGTCTCATATGATGATTGAATAAATTGTTTACTCTTCTTCTTCTGAATAAATTGTTTACTCTTCTTCTTCATCTTTCTTTGCCTCCAAAATGTTTGCACATCCATCAGTGCCTTGGGCTCAGATCCCACTCTTAACCCATGTTTCAATTATCTCTTGCTCCAAAAAAAAACTGTTCCAAAACTTAGTGGCTCAAAACAACAACTTATCAATATCTCTCAAAGGTCTGTAGTTAGAAGGATCCCAACTATCAAGTTCTGACTTGAGGTTGTTGATGGGCTTACAGTTAGCTAACGACCATAGCTGAAGACATCTGAGGACATCTGGGCAAGATATCCATGGTGGTTCACTCACATAGCTGGCAGTTGATGATAGCTAATGTCTGAAAGCTCTACTTCTAATAAAGGCTTTTTATAAAGGATTTTCTTGGAATCTCACCACCAATTCAGTAGAAATCTGCACTCTACCAGAAAATTACAAAAAATTACAAAAAAAAAAAAAAAACCTGCTTTGGAGTTAAGTCCTATTTGAGGGAGGCAGAAATCTCAAAAACCTTAACTGAGGCAGTAGCATGACCCCTTTGTGACCTTGTAGAAGGCGGAACTGTATGTGTTGTCAACTTCATACCTTGTGTTTTCCTATTGTAAGGTATATATATGGGCATCACAGACTTATGGTATAAATGTGTCCATTGGCTGAGATCAAATGCAGTCATGGCTAGATTTCCTTGGTCCTTGATTGAAACTTACTCTTCTTTCCAGGAGTCTGATTTGACATGTAAAAGGAGGAAGTAAAAGTTAATAATAATAAATAGAAAATCAAGCATGCAAAAACATAGCTTTAAAATATCATAAGCTTTTAGAAAGCAGTATACGTAACCTTTTTTATAATTGTTTCTAGCATGTGTGCACACACACAGGGAGAAATTCTTTTAAAGTTCCTTTGCTTTAATAAGACTTCACAGTCACAGCTGTTTCTTGAGCTCTTTGCCTACTGACAGCCGCAAATGTTGTTATCCTTGAAAAAGTCAGTTCAACATCTTCCTGGTTAGAGCTGCTTGCTGTTTCCTTTCTAAGGCCTTCGTCTTGAATCTGACAGTGAGATGGTTTTCATTTTAAGTGTGGCATGTCCTCTTTCATGAATTCTGTGGCTTTGAAAAAATTAACTGAAAAATGAAATATTTAAGTGATACTCTGAAATGGAAACTGAGGTGATTAAGTTTCTTCAGAACAAGATGGGATGGAAAAGTAATGCCTACTTCAGTATAATCAAATATCTACTTTAATTATGAAATGCAATGAGAAGATATATACCATTTTATGCTGGGAGGTAACCAAAATTTCATCGTTTAAAAATATGTTTCTGCTTAAGTACATTTTTTATTTTTTATTTTTTTTGCTATCAGTATAAAGGGAGCCAAAGAAAAGTCTCCTATTTCAGCTTCAGAACCTCTCTTCTGAAGGTGACATGGAAGGGATGAAGGATGCCGTGTTATTGGTAAATAGAGCAATTCAAATCCACGGTGTGACTTTTCCCTCAGGCTTGTGAGGAGGACTTGTATCCAGATATAACAAGCCATTCCAACTTCTCCAGAAGACAGGAAATCTGGTCCAGCCTGGCACAACTCCTAGAAAGTTGACATTAATAAAGATTGCATAGTCTGTAACTTACCAATCATAAACAGAAACTTCACTCTACTTTAGCAGATTTCATTGGGGAACTCATTTCTGATTTATTCATCCTTCAGCAACAATGTGTCAGTGGGCTCTTTACTCATCCATTAGTTTGGCCGCTACAAAAATAGTCCAGTGGAAGACTGTCATTGTTGTCTGAGATCAGGAAAATACATTTAAACTACAGGAAGTAATGAGAAATTTTATGATTGATGGTAAAAGGAAAGGCAAAATGAATTATGACTTGATTGCCTGTGTTGCCAAAACTAGGTTTCACAGCCAGCTTGATAGCTTTAGGGAAGTTGTTTTAACAAGCTTTTCTTTAGGTGACAAAAGTGGCAGGGGAGTATTAATTTTCACACAGATGAATGTGTTGGTTCTTTGAAACAACAAAAATGTATTATAGAAATATTCATGTAGGTGAAACTCCTTGGATTTGATATGGGGAAGACTAGGTCACTGGCTTTAGTGCTTTCGTTGATCCCCTGCCATTTCAGAACGGTCTTATCCATGTGACATTTCTGGAGCACTCCAGTGGTAGCCCCAAACTGTCAGGTGACTAATGCAGCCTGCCCCCTGCAAAATGTTCTGAGGACCAGTGCCTGAAGGGGATTGTGATGAAGCTATTGTCCTTCAGTTTGTTACTGTCACACGGAATACCCTCAGCCTGGGAGTAGACACTGCAGAGGAGAGTTGATGCTAGTACACCCTCAGTCTGTCTCTCTCTGTCCTTTGACACTTAATTAACTTGTAGCCTTGTGTCAAGGTGACAGGGGTGTGTGGTAGCTCAATCCATTTGCTAAAGAGCAAATTGCTTCACCAAATGCTGCCAAGCTACCTCCAAGTGTCTCTCTGAATTTGAAATCTTCTGAGGGGCTTGGTAAGGGAACACTTGGATTTAAGGGCTCCTGCCCATGTGTTCTAATAGTAAGAGTAGAAGAAAGAAAGATGACGTGAGGTCTATTTCCTTTGGAAGTTGTAGTCCCCTGACCACACCCAGAAATGGCCTCCCACACTCTGGAATGACTCAGGTTTTCTCCAGTCAATGTACAAAAAATATGCCATGATGTCTCTATTCTACCAACTATGTGGAAATTCTGTTCTTGCAAATGGCATCCTAGACAACAATATTTGGAAGAGTAGAAAGAGTGCAGGCTTTCAAGGCAATCAAGACATAGGTTTGAAACCCTGCTCTACCATGACCTAGATCACTACTCTCTACCTTGGTTTTCTTGTCATTAATATGTGGCTAATAATACTGACCACCATGTAGGATGACAGTGAAGAGTCAATGATATATATATAAAGCATCTAGCCTAGTTCCTGAAACATAATAGGTATTAACACGCATCCTAATATCATAATAATTGTCAATTTATTTTTGTTATATATTATATTATGTGTATTATGTATTAACATTATTATAACACTCACTTTCTATACTGGATAAGTTATAGCAAACTGTCATCCTATTCAAAGGGCTAGAGAAAAAAGTGTCCAACCCCATAATTTAGCTAAAAGAGTTGTTAATTATGCTGTTTTAGACACACCAGGAACTAATAGGTCAATGTGATTTTCTGACCTGAAATTCTCCCAACCTTAATATACACACATACACTTTCTCTCTCTCTCACACACACACACACACTAATAATTTAGATATGAAAATTTACATCACAAGTCTTAAAGCTCTATTTAGAGCTTCTACCCATCAATATACCCAGTTAAACTAACTAGAAATTCTGCTTCTGAAACCTTGGAAAAATGTATTCTGCATATTGCCTCCCTCAAGTAATGAATGCTGTCATCATCCATAGAAGGAATATTGTGATCTCCGGAAGGAACAGAAACTTTGGAATCAGGTTTTGGGTTGAATTCCTGCTCGGCCACTTGATAGCTATGTAACCTTTGGTAGGTTGACCCAGTTCTGTAGGAGTCAGCTTTGTTGTCTGCCAAGTAAAGATAAAGACATTCACCTCATAAATGGAAAACAGCATGGTTCTACAGATCAAAAGAGACCGTCTAGCTAAAATGTTAGTTTCTTCTCCTTTCTTTCTGACATCATTATAAATCTATTGATGGCAGTTAGCATCTCCCTAAGATATGATTTGAGACTGCTCATTTTAGAGTTGGTCCACCTGAGCATTTCTCTGGACAAAATGCAAACTGCAGTTTAGAGGAAGCACAGTGTCTGCACTGCTCATAACTCATCATTGTAACTCTTTACTTCTGCCCATGAGCAACCAGAAGCATGTGGGCTATGTACTGGCCACTGTGCTAGTTAGGAGGAGTGATAGGACTCAGCTTTATTCTCTCTAGCATGTTCTCATGAATCAGTTACAAAATCTATGAATTCAATCATTCATTTTCTGAGTTGGAATTCTCATTTGGCACCAGTGTAAAATGAATGAACAGCTAAGGAACTAAAATTCAGCCCAAAATTCTACTTTTCACTAATACAAAATAGATGTGCTTTTAAATTAGGTGAGAGCATTCAACATTTCACTCTCTTCAAACTATTTTATAATTCTTTTAAGATTTTATTTATTTATTTGACAGAGACAGACACAGCGAGAGAGGGAACACAAGCAGGGGGAGTGGGAGAGGGAGAAGCAGGCTTCCTGCGAAGCAGGGATCCTGATGCAGGGCTCAATCCCAGGACCCTGGGATCATGACCTGAGCCGAAGGCAGATGCTGAATGACTGAGCCACCAGGTGCCCCCAAACTATTTTATAATTTAAACTTAATTATTCAGGCCATAGTGTGGCAATAAATAAGAGGGATTCATGGAGGAAGTACTATTTATGGGAAGCAGAGAATAATGAGACTAAAAACAGGAAATAAGTATAATCAATTTTGACAGCTAGGAAGATAATAATTTTAAATACTTATGAGATAATCTATAATTAAAATCCATCTCTGCTGCACTAATTTAATGTTTTTATAATTGCAGCTTCATATTTTATATTATTGTAGATATTAAATATTGCTTTTTTAAATCAGAGTTAAATCTGTAAATCTTAAATATATCAATAAGAAATACATAAGGTGCATCTGTGTCCAACTCTCGGTTTTGGCTCAGGTCATGATCTCAGCGTCCAGGGATCAAGCCCTGCGTCGGGCTCCACACTCAGTGAGGAGTCTGCTTAAGATTCTCTTCTCCTTCTGCCCCTCCACCCAATGTGTGCCCTCTCTCTCTCTCTAATAAATAAATAAATAAATAAATAAATAAAATCTTCAGAAAAAATAGGATATACTTAAGAAAATTGGTGACTTGTTCCTAGGATCATTTTTTTTAAATAAAACAATGAGTTTCTGGGGGTACAAAACCTGGTTTAACTTCAATTGCTATTCATTTCATGGTGTTTAATTCCACAGTCTCACTGGGGACATTGAAGTTTCAGTCCCACTTCAGTCTATAATAGAGGCCATTCTTCCTTTTAATGACTCACAATTAAATGCACCCATAAACACAAAATAGCTAGTTATATTAACTCCCATTGGTTCTGAAAATCATTTCTGCTTCAGTTATCCAGCTGTGAGACATTTATTCTTGAATTGCAATCACTAAAGATATGTTAGCTCACTATTATTTTCTAGACTCAATGCCTTCTACAGTTCATTTAAGGTAATATGTTCAGTAAAATGACATTTTTTCTGTATTTTACTATATGACAAGATTTGTGAAAGGCACAGTGAATAGATTAACTTAAAAACTTCTCTTAAAATTCCACAGGGAATGATCACTAATTCTATTTTCATTGGAACTGTGGCTGAGAGGGTAAATAACTTATTTGCCTCAGGGTCAACAAAGATTTGAAACCAGAATTGTCTGATTATACATAGCCTCTTTCCACTACTCCTTACTACCGCCCCCTAATGCAAACCTGGTAGAATTCAAGTCAGCAGACAAATATTAAGTTCCTACTATGTGCCAATTACTATGATAGGTTATGTGAAGAGGAGCAAAGATTAATACAATCATACCTTTGTCAATTATGAAATTCAACAGTTGTCACTGCTCATTTTTGACTCATGGACCTACAATGGCTCCCTTTTGCATTTTATACAAAATCCAGATTCATCAGCTCTAATCAAAGTAGTCTATCAACTCTTCCCATAATCTGCACTCTCTCCCCATTCTCATTCCACTTGACTCTCCAACACAGTTGTACTATTGGCAATTCAACTTCCATATGGCCTTCTATAGTAACATTCTGCATTTGCTCTTTCTACTTAGAATACCTCTGTTCCTCACATTGCATTTAGGTACTGTTTTTGTCCATCCTTCTTCCAAGATTACTGCCACCAAATAAACATTCTATCTGCTCTTCTATTGTATCTTTTTCTGTGACCTTTTATCAAGTATGCCTGTAGTTTACATTATATTTTTCTGTAGCTTTGTACAATTTAATTGTTTCAAGTATGTGGAATGAGACTACTAAGAGCAAACCCCCTATCTTTGGGATCCTCCATTCCTACCATCAGGTACCACCTACTTGCACCTCTATCTAATGGAACTTTCTGTGATGATGGAAACACTTTGCATCTGCACTGTTCCATACGGTAACTACTTGCCACATGTGACTCCTGAGCAGTTTTAATGTGGCTCCTGTGCCTGGGAAAGTGACTTAATTTTACTTAATTTTATTTATTTTCAATTTAAGTGGTTGCCTGTGGTTACCCTAACGGATAGTGTAGTAAAACTGTTACGCAAAATTTCAGTGATGAATAAACTACCACATTACCTAAGTAGACTTATAATAGCAGAGAAATTTTGTTAAACCATCCAAATGATAAGAGAAAGATCAATGTATATGAAGCAGGTGTTCTGGATTTTATATGAAAACACTTGTTCAATCTTTTATTTTTAAGTTTAATTGCACATTCAGGATATGTGTGTTGTGAAGAACAAATTTGGTAAATTCTTAGAAACTCTTACAAATCTTAATATAAAATATATAAGTGAAGTTCAGTTCTGTAATGAGCAAAGTGAATATTTTCCAACTCTTAGGTGAAAAATTTCCTCATAGTAGGGTCTTCTACAAAAGTTGAGCTAAAGATATTTTAATGGTGTATGGGTCCTTATGTTAAAAACTACTAAACTAAAAAAAAATTACTAAACTGTAATTGATTTCATGAAAACCCAAATTCATAAGTCTGTGAATTCAAAAATCCACACAGGTTTACCTTTTAAATCATAGAAAATTACTCCTTTTCTGATTGGCAAGGAACATTATAATGTCTGTATTTTGAATTTATAAGCCATGAAACAATCATTGACCACAAGAAGCATCCATTATGCATAATCAACGAATGTGAAACAGGAAGGAAAAATGTACTTAAAATCAATAAGAATAATTTAATATATTTATATGATTATTTATACTGGGTACAACAAAAATCTCCTTTGTAGAAATACAACATGGCCTCTGCTTTCTAAATATGATAGTATCTTTCTTTAATTTACTAGCACTGGCTCACTGAACTGGAAATTTTAGCAATGGTCTTTGCCGCTGCCATTCATGATTACGAGCATACAGGAACCACAAACAACTTTCATATTCAGACAAGGTAAGTTATATAAAAGTACTAACTTTTCTAACTTAAAACTTGAAATTTATTTTTCTACATATTATTTTTAAGAAAATTTAAAAATAACAGTGAAGATGTCTAGTAAGTAGTTTTAATGGATTTTAGCAAAATTCCTTAAGCTACAAACAATCAATTATTGATCAAGAAAATTGTATAAATATTTAGTGACATATTTAGCAATTTAAAGAATGTAAAAATGTGTCAGATAATTTATCTCTGCCCAGGACTTATACTTTGAACTATCATACACGTCAGACATCTACTGACGGAGATGAATCTCACAGCATATTATTTAAGGCATCAGTTTAGTATCATTATGTATTTGAAAGTAATAAAATTGTGCTTTTGAAAAAATCAAAGAAACCTTATTTCCTGTTTAGTGTGAAGTGCTAAATTTAAAATAATTAGAAAATGAGATTTTTTTAATGATGGTAATAATGGCAGTTATTAGAATCAAAATACCAGAGTGGAGATATATCTGACTGCTAGGGCTGTTATCACAAAATCACAGATTGGGTGGTTTAAAGACAGAAATTTTCTCACAGTTCTGAAGTCTAGAAGCCCAAGAAGTGTCATCAAGTTTAGTTTCTGCAGAAGCCTCTCTGCTTGGTTTGCAGATGGCCACCTTCTCACTGTGGGTACACATTCCTCCTATCTCTTCTTCTTATAAAAACGTCAGCCATATTGGATTAGGCCACCCCCTTATAACCTTATTTAACTTTAATTACTGCTTTAAAAGCCTTATCTCCAAATACAAGTCACATTCTAAGGTAAAAGGGGTAAGGACTTCAACATATGAATTTTGGGGAGACATAATTCATTTCATAACAGAAACGTGCTCTGTGTTCTTTTTGGTTGCACATAGGTCTCAGTGTCTGGGAGGCAGAATGTATCTAGGACCCACCATGATTCAACTTTCTATACATAAGATCCTGACATTTCTCTAAGTCTTTCACTTGTCAGAGATGCTTGAGATAGAGATGGAAGTTGAGAGACTGATGTTTCTCTGGAACTACTGTAGAACCCTCCAGTCTTATTAAGGGAAATCTAAATCTATTTTTTGGGGGGGGGTTTCTCCTTTTTTAATTGATAGGCTTTATTTCTTAGAGCAGTTTTAGATTTATAGAAAAACTGAACAGAAAGTACATAGTTCCCATATACTCTCTTTCCCCACCCCCACAGTTTCCCCTATTGTTAAATCTTGCATCAGTATGGTACATTTGTTATAATGACCCACTATTGATACATTATTATTAACTAAAGCCCGAAGTACACATTAGAGTTTAATCTTTGTGTTACACATTGTATGGGTTTTACAAATGTATAATGTGTATAATGCTATGTATCCACCATTATAGTATCATACACAATAGTTTCACTGCCCTAAAACTGTGCTTCACCTATTTATTCCTCCCTCCCTCTCTACCCCTTTACACCTGACAACCACTGGTCTTGTTAATATCTCATAGTTTTGCCTTTTCTAAAATGTCATGTAGTTGAAATCGTATGATATGAAGCCTTCTCAGACTGGTTTCTTTCACTTAATATGCATTTAAGTTTTCTCAATGTCTTCTCATGGCTTGATAGCTCATTCATGTTCATTGGTGAACAATATTCCATTGTATGGATGTGACAGAGTTTGTTTCCTTATTTGCCTATGAAGGATATCTTGGTTACTTCCAAATTTTGGAATAAAGGTTATGAATAAAGGGACTATCAACATTCATGTGCAGATTTTTGTGTGGTCTGTTCATTTGCTTTTTAATGGCAATATTTCTAACAACTGATTTTGCAGCTATAGGAGATTATTTTTTTAATGTGGAGATCAGGACTATTTGTTTAAAAGGTTAGACACTTTTAGAGCTTTCAGTGACTAAAGTGACAGAGAGCCACATTATGGATCATCTAGTCAAGGCCTCACAATCTAAGGAGTGAAAACTAAGACCTCAAGAGGTGAAATGACCAATCTGTGTGCACATAGCTGGCTGATGGCAGTGGCAGAATTGAGAAGCCAAGAGGAGGGACAATCCCAATCCAGTCTACTCATATAACTCTGACCCCATGTCCAAGGCAGATGCATGCGAGTTCCAGTCTTCTGTAGCCTGAAATAGGATGGGCTTAGATAACGTGGCCCCTTGATGGAGACAGAGGAAGAGTTGGAATTCCAACAGTGAAATATTGAGGAAAGTATTCTGTCTATCCCCAGCGTCCCTGAGATTGACAGACTGTGAAGGGGAAAGGCAGACCTGGAGGTCTGGTCATGTGCAAGAGGATGTTATTAACCTACGCATTTGCAGAGTAGAGGGAACTGTTCCGTTTTTGTGTCAAACATCAAAGCAAATGTAGACCGTGCAGATCATTTTTGTTTGTCAAAGACTCTTCTACAACCACGGAATCCATAATGAGTGAGATTTTAATTAAAGACAGCTCATTACTGAGCTGGGCCCTGTATAGGACAACAGTTTAGCAGTTGGAGAAGGGAACAAGTGATTGGTTACCCATGAACACTTCTTGTTTCTACTTTGAAAAGTGAAGGCAATGGACCAGCCTTCTCCAGCAGCAGTGTCGGGCCACCACTCTAGCTTTCTCCTTACCATCCATTTGCAACTGATGAAGAGTCCTAACTTCCTTATTCTTTGGACTGCAAAGAAGGGGAGGGAAATGGAGAAAGAGAAGAGGTGGAAGAGGAGAAGGTGGAGTAAAGAAAGAGGAGAGGGAGGAAGAAGAATTCATTCCCCCCCCAATTTTACATTAAGAAACTCTGCATATAAAGGGGAGAAAAGGTCAAGTATTTTATTTATTTTCTTATAAATTGCCTACTGGGATCAATTTAAAGGATAAATTATACAAGAATTTGAAAATTCTATGAACGAAAATGTTGTAATGACCACAACCACAACATAATGTGCTTTTAAAACTCTATCACCGTTACATTTTGTCCAAGAAAAAATAACATCTTATGTTACAAGTATCAATAATTCTATTGTATTTTATATTACTCATTGTTACTTGGATTTAGAATGCTTTTCTAGTGTGGAAAACTATATACTGGATAATACAAAATAAAAAATAATTTAGAACATAGTACAATGCTAGATTTGAGTTCAGTACAGACATTATAATTCATGAAATCCTTGAAAGTGTAAATAAATGGAAATAATTTCTTTTTTGTGAAAAGAAAATACTGAGCTACATGTTACCATGGATACTGAATGTTGCTTAGAGTTTTGTTCTTTTCTTAGCAGTCAAAGACCATCTCAAACATTAAGATGGTGCTGTATTCTCAGAATCTTATTGGATTTATGAGACAAAATCATAATAGTTTGCTACAATTAAGTCTGGTTCAAAGATACATCTTTGCTTGCTGCTGAAAGTAAAAGACAGTGATACTTGGAGCTATGTCATGTAATTACACTGCCATGGCTAGATTTGAGGCCATATGATACAAATGATATGTGATTTACATGTCAGTTTTTCCCATGATCTGAGTGAATTTTTGGAGATACTTGGGCAAGATATATTCAGTTCTTTCTTAAACAAGGTTTGCAGGTGTACTTTTCTGTATACGGAGTTATGATTATTGGCTAAAGAATTTTTAGGCCATGGTTGAGATTCAAAGAAATCTATTTTGGAATTATGTACCATTAGCTAACTACATATGTTTTTCTACTTTCATGGCAATTCTAGAAACAAAAGATAATTGTTCTGCCTCATAGGTCATTTCCCCTATGTTGGATTAATAATAAAGCTTGGTTTATTTAGTCAATTATTAGATACAGATCTCAAATAGGTTACTTGCAACCAAAACCAGGTTTCTTTAGTTCTTTCATTTATCCTTGCCTATTCTTTGGTAAACATTCAGTGGTAAATAACCAGTTCTATAACCAGTACTACTGACTGAGAAGCCTAAAACAGTAAGTCTTAGTGAGGCAGTTTTCGTGCTGACAGAATATATCTACCACAAGGAAGGAAAAATGAAGAGTCCGGGCATTGCAGCAAGTGGAAGCAAAGTTGCACAGGTTTTAACTTGACTTTACTTTTGCTATTTTTGTTGCCTCCAGTTTGGCAACTTATATGGATTGATTTACCATTTTAATACATTATACATAGTGGTCCTGCTTCCATTCCACATTTGCAAAATGATCTGGCAACCTAAGAGGATAGAGGAAGAAGCCAGGGTTCCATTATACAGATCTGAGAATGCTTAGAATATCTCATACTTTATTCTAGAATACTAAGTTAAACAATGCTACAGTATGAAGTAGTCTATTTGCTCAAATGATGTGAAAATATGGACAGGTGAAAAGTGAAAAACTTCCCTTGATGAATTCATCATTTTAAAATATAATTTTCATTATAAATTGGTGGTAAAGCACACATTTTAAATTTTGGGGTTTTTTAATTTAATGCTGCAGGATCTAAACACTCAAATTGAATCACAACATTATAAGGGAGAAAAAAACTAAAATCATAAATACAGCAAATGATTTTCATCACCCCCTCTGCCCTCCATCCAAAGTAATGTTAGTCCAAGGGAATAAGAAATAGTTGGCAATCAACTATCTGGAACGGGTTGATTCATCAACAGAGGGATTGATTCATTCAATGATTGGATGAGGATATCAGGCAATTTTTTTTCTTTGTTTGGCATATGTAGATTATCTCACAGGTATCTGGATTACAAATTGTAAGGAAAAGACATAAGTATATTCAAACTATGATAATTAAAAAGAAATAAAGCACTATGACCAAATGGGATTTATTCCCAAGCTCAACATTCAAAAATCAATTAAGGAAATCATCATATCAACATGTTAAAGAAGAAAAATACATGATCATATCAAAATGCAGAAAAGGTGTTTGACAAAATCCAACACATTTATGATGAACATGCTCTGCAAACTAGGAATAAAGGAGACCTTTCTCAACTTGATAAAGATCTACAACAAACTGACAACTAACCTCACACTTAACAGTGCAAAACTTGAAACTTTCCCACTAAGGTCAGGAACAAGGCAAGGATATTCTCTCTTACCACCTTTTTTATAACATCATAGTGGAAGTACTAGTTAATGCAATAAGGCAATGAAAGGAAACAAAAGGTATAGAGATTGGGAAAGAAAGCATAAAACTTTGTTGGTAAGTTACATGATAATCTATATAGAAAGTCCAAAAGAACTGACAAAAAAATTCCTAGAACTAATAAGCAATTATAGCAAGTTTGCAGAACATAAGGTTAGCACACAAAATTCACTTTCCTATATGCCAGTAATGAACAAGTAGAATTTGAAATTGAAATCACAATATCATTTACATTAGCATCAAACATTGAAATATTTACATATAAACCTAACAAAATATGTATAAGATGTATATCAGGAAAACTATAAAAGTCTGATGCAGAATTCAAAGAAGAACTAACTCAATGGAGGGATATTCCATGTTCATGGTAGGAAGACTCAGTATTGTCAGGATGTCAGTTCTTCTCAACTTGATCTATAGATTCAATGCAATCCCAAACTTCCAGCAAATTATTTTGTGGATGTTGACAAGCAGATTTAAAGTTTATATGGGAAGGCAAAAGACCCAGAATAGCCAACACATTACTGAAAGAGAAGAACAGAATTGGAGAATTGATACTATCTAACTTCAAGACTCACTATAAAGATACAGTAGTAAAGATAGTGTGGTATTGGTAAAAGAATAGACAAATAGATCAGTGGAACTAGAAGAAAGATCCCAGAAATAGACACACATAAAATATAGTCAACTGATCTTTGATAAAGGAGCAAAGGCACTGCAATAAGCCAAAGATAGTCTAGTCTCTTCAACAAATGGATCTGAAACTACTGAACATGCCAAAAAAAAAAAAAAATCGAGACAGAGACCTTATTCTCATCACAAAAACTAACTCAAAATGGATAGACCTAAATGTAAAATGCAAAACTATAAAACTCTAGAAGTTAACATAAGAGAAAACCTAGATGATCTTGAATGTGGCGATGACTTTTTAGATAAAACACTAAAGGCAAAACTGACAAAAAATAATTGATAAGCTAGACTTAATTAAAATTAAAAACTTATGCTCTGTAAAAGACAATATCAAAATAATTAGACCATCCACAAAGTGGGGGAAAATATTTGCAAAGGATATATCTGATAAGGGACTGTTATGCAATATATACAAAAATTCTTGAAACTCCACAATAATAAATGACCGGACTTAAAAATGTGCTTCAACAGACACCTCACCAAAGAAGATACACAGATGGAAAATTAGCATATGAAAAGGTGTTCCACATCATATGTCATCAAGGAAATGCAAATTAAAACAATGAGATATCACTACACATCTATTACAATGGCTAAAATCTGGAACACTGATGACACCAGCTGCTGGTGAAGATGTGTAGCCACTGGACCTCTCATGCATTGTAGTGGGAATGCGAAATGGTACAGCCATTTGGGAAGACAGTTTGATAGTTTCTCAGAAAATGAAACATAGTCTTACCATACAATCCAGCAATCACACTCCTTGGTATGTACCCAAAAGAGCTGAAAAATTATGTCCACACAAAAACCTGAGCATGGATATTTATAGCAGCTTTATTCATAATGGCCAAAACTTGGAAGCAACTGAGAAATCCTTCAGTAGGTGAAAGGATAAATTGTGATAGATCCAGACAATGAAATATTACTTGGTGTTCAAAAGAATTGAGCTATCAAGCCATGAAAAGACATGGAGGAAACTTACATGCATATTACTAGGTGCAAGAAGCTGGTCTGAAAGGGTTACATACTATATGATTTTAACTATATGATATCCTGCAAAAGCCAAAACTATGGAGAAAATAAAAAAGATCGGTGGTTGCCAGGGGTTATGGGCATGGGAGGGATGAACAGACCGAACACAGAGGATTTCTATGGCAGTGAAAAGACTCAGTGTAATGCCATAATGGTGGATGCATGTCATTGTACCTTTGTCCACAGGCACAGGATGTAAACTATGGATTTTGAGTGATAATGACGTTCAGTGTAGACCTATAAATTATAACCAATGTACCACTCTGGTGGGGGATATTGATGACGAGGGGGTGGTTTTACATGTCTGGGGTGAGGGGGTATATAGCAAATCTCTGTACCTTCTGTTCAATTTTGCTGTGAACCTACAACTGCTCTATTTTTTTTAAAGCCATCATATGGTTAAAAAAAAAGGAACTAAGTACTTCCATAAATGTAGGTGTTTGATTATAGAGTTCTTATTGATGAGTTATCTTGTGACTTGAGTATATTTAGCAAACACTTGTGAAGTCTAAAAGAAATCCTCTACTGGACATTTTGTTTTTAATTCTTAGGTCAGATGTTGCCCTCTTGTATAATGATCGCTCTGTCCTTGAGAATCACCATGTGAGTGCAGCTTATCGACTTATGCAAGAAGAAGAAATGAATGTTTTGATAAATTTATCCAAAGATGACTGGAGGTGAGTTTCAAAGGAAGCCCAGAGGAAATTTAATTTCAGGAAAAAGTTAAATTATGTGATTTAAAGTGAAGAAAGTCAATCCCTCACTCATATTATAAAAATTCCCCTTGACTGGATGACTCTGAGAAGGGTTAGTACCTAGAAGATGTTGTTCAGGAGCCAGACTCTGCTGGTTGGAGTTGAGCTATTTTCCAGGTTAATTTCACATCTGTATACATTATAGCCAGTCCACAAGAGTGCATACCACACAACACATACTTTAGGATACATAATGATGTACTCTATGGAATGGAGCTCTGCTTAATTGTGGTCCTAAATAAATTCAAAATCTTAGTGTAATATGGATTCCTTCATATTCCTTCATATTCCTTACTTTTCTATATGTGGAGTTTTGCTTTTTTAAAAAATAAACAAAATTCACTGTTTGAGGAAAATAATTACAAATATAATATACTAAAATGATGCAGATGCAGAGGGAAATCTTACCTGTTTCTCCAAGGCATCCATCTGCTTAAAAAGAAAAAAATCATAGATCGGTGATACTTGTTGCCACATAGAGGGAAATAACAAGATGTACCCCTACAACTCGGCATAACTTTTCCTTCTTCTTGATCCTTTGGTCATCATCAGGCCTTTCATTTAACTATAGGGCTGCCAGATATAGCAAATAAAAATAAGGGATGTCCAGTTAAGTATGAATTTCTGATAAACAGAAATTTTTAGTGCAAATATGTCTGCTTATCCCTACTAGTCAATGAGACTTACTTATACTTTAAAAAAGAAAAGCCTTATCTTTAACAAAGATTTTGTTAAAAGTTAGTTAATGGGCTGAAAATTTTCCATTTAAATATCAAAGGTTTTTCCATTTTTCTTTAAATTGAGGTAAAAGAAAAGAAGTGCCTTGGGATCAAGAACTGCCTCAAAATTAATGAATGAGTAAATGAATAAATGGTTAATTCAAGATTTAAAACAAGCCCTAATTTCTGATGGTTACTTTTCCAAATACTCAAGCTTTCTAGTTTTTCAAGGCCATTTTTGAAGGTGTGTAAAAAATACCAGCTCACTTTTGCAACTATAGAAGCAGATCTAATGTGGTGGAAGGAGGCACTTTGTTTTGGGAAGCTGGTTCGGGCCTTTCATTTTATTCTGCAAGAAACAATAGCCCAGTTGGGTTTCCAGTTAAGAAGGCCAGCATCTAATTGTAAAAGGATCTTAAAGCTGCCACAGCTGGGCTGTGTGGAGAATAGAAGAGCAAAAGTAGGCGTAGGGACATAAATTTGGAGGTATTTCTTGTGGTCCAAGAGATGATTATTTACATTTAGAGTATTAATTTAATTTTTCATCAGTGATTATTATTCCCAGAGGTAACATTTATATTATTAATTTTTACAGTTATTCCTGTGAATTAACCTTTTTCCTTCTCAAAGTTGATTCTGTTGCTATTTCAGTGTGATTATTTTTGCTACTACATTTTTGTTCTTTAACATCTTTATTATTATAATAATTTATTCCTGTAATAATTTATAAATTTCTGTACAGTAACTTCTCAGAATCATCCTAATTGAATATTTTTATAGAATTGTTTTAACAAATACTATAATATCATATAGACTGTAGAATTTAATAGATCCAACATTGTTTCTAAAAAGCTACAAAAGATACATTTGCTAGTATAAAGTTGATAACATGTTACCACAAATTAAAATATGAATAGCATTTTAGAGATTTGTAGGTTTTCTGTTTGCATATCTATTTATTTCTTAAAGTAACTTTAGTAACCATAAATGAAATAATTTAAAAATTTTGATAAGATTCATAAAGTAACATTTCCCTTGTGCACTATTTTGCCTAGTTTATTGATACACTATCTGTTGATTATTGATAATATCTAGCATTTACTAATCACTTACTTACAAAGTACAATGTACTAAATTTTATAGATTTCATAAAACTTTTGTCTCATTTTTCCTTAGTTAAAATGAGTATTTTGGTTCAGTTGCTATTGTAATATGGGTCTCTTCATAATTCCAGAGAAAAAATGTAATTAAGAATAAGTTTCAGGGTGCCTGGGTGGCTAAGTCGGTTAAGTGTCTACCTTCCACTCAGGTCATGATCCTGGAGTCCTGGGGATCTGTGGAGCCCCTCATCAGGCTCCCTGCTCATCAGGGAATCTGCTTCTCCCTCTGCCTCTCACCCTTAATGTTCTCTCACATGCGCTCTCTCTCTCTTTCAAATAAATAAGTAAAATCTTTTAAAAAATTTATTAACTACTTTTAGTTTCCATTCCTTTAATATTTGGGTAAAAGCATTCTAAGCAAGCTACCCAATATCATCAACAGTAATCAGAATATTGATTTCTCACAGTGCTCATCTAAAAATCCAGTTGAATTGAGCACCCATAATTTTCAACAAGCACCTCTAATATGTGGTTGTTTTAAAAACAAATCATTCAATCCTACAAACTTTAGGTTAAAAATCTTTGACACAAGATTATAATTCACCTTATAAAGGTAAACACACACCTTTTATTTAGCTTCTATTGGCCATGCCACAGAATGAAAATAAAATACGATTTCTGGTGTGAGTGATATTTTTATGTATCTGTACTGACCAAGCAATGACTTGTAGAACATGCAAGGCTTTGCTGAAATGACCAATTTCCTACTTAGTGTGAGAATGCGTTATTTATGCACAGGTTTTGTGATATGGTCAGTGTTTAGCTCAAATTAAAATTTGATTAAAATTTCAATAATACCAATAGCTCTGTCTACAATATATTGTAGAGTCAGGGTCCCAAAAGCCGAAAAGAAGAATCGCCACTCACTTTAGCATCTTGGCTTCTCTGGGTTCTTAGAATAGAAAGAAGTGGTCCAAGTGTCAGCTTTAGGAGTGGGAACTCTTGGGGTTGAACCTTGCCTCTGCCATCTACCAGCTACCTGTGTGACTGGGCAAAACTCAACTTCCTCTGGTGTGAAATGATAATAGCTCCTCATATAAAAGCACCTAGCACACTGTTTGGACTGAATAAATCCTGAATACATAGTGGTGGTTTTAACAATAGCAAATACTGCATTTAAAATTATGTTTTTAAGTTGGTCAGGATCCTTTCAGATAGAAAAACAGTATTTAGGAATTATGAGTAGGGGAGGGTTGTGGGTGTGCATGGGGGAAGCATTCAGTTCTTTAAGGGGTGACATTAAACAACATCATTCACAGATCACTCTCCTGGCAACTTCCTAAAGCCGTAAGAGTTAAAGGGTGAAATAATGTCAATGTTTGTGAGCGCTTTTATGTTTAAAAAGTAGCATCTTCCATGCTCATATCCATAAAGAAAAATAAAATTTAGTTAGTAATATTTAAGAAAATGTTTTACTTGAGAATCATCAAGGGCCAAATGAACATTTCTTCTTTTGATGACTCCACAGGGATCTTCGGAACCTAGTGATTGAAATGGTTTTGTCTACAGACATGTCAGGTCACTTCCAGCAAATTAAAAATATAAGAAGCAGTTTGCAGCAGCCTGAAGGGTAGGTTATTTACTTCCATCATGTTGAAGGTCCGTGGGCTTAGACTCAGAAAAGACTGTAATTGGTTACTTTGGTCTGATAATTTGAACATGTCCTTGGTTTGACAGGATTGACAAAGCCAAAACTATGTCCCTGATCCTCCATGCGGCAGACATCAGCCACCCAGCAAAATCCTGGCAACTGCACTACCGCTGGACCATGGCCCTGATGGAGGAGTTTTTCCTACAGGTGCCTCCTTCAGAAATGTGCAAATGTTTTTGGAAATAGTGACTATGCGTATTGACATGCATCTTTTTAAATGCAGAATCCAGGACTTGTGACTTACTATTATCACCTGGCCACAACACATTCTTGGGACATTAAGCAGAATTTATCAGTCTTTCAGATAAATGTATTTCATAATCCTATGTGGTATAATATATGTTTCAAAGAGAGTCAAGGCTTGGATCTCAGATGCCACCCTTAGGAAAGAAAGAAACAAACAAATCAGCATTGTTGCCTGCTATTAAGAGGTAAAATGCTAGAGTAGAGAGAGCAAATATCTTTCATCATAAAATGCGAAAGGGGAGGATATGCAGCACTGCTGTATACATCTTGTTGGTTAAAATTTAGTCGTGTGTACTCAGTTGCAAGGGAGGCTGAGAAAGGTAGTTTTTTGCTGGGCGGACATATGCCTAAGTAAAAACTAGACTGTCATATGAAAAAGCAAGCTTGGACATGGGGAATGGCCAGTGCTCTCTACCACAAGTATACTTTTTTTTTTTTAAATAGTATCCCTGTTCTATTTCTACTTACACCTGAGTTACCACAATACAAATGTGATGCTAACCACCCAGAGTTAGCATCAGTTCCCAAAGTTAAAGGCTCAGTTTTCCATAAGAATGGCTTCACTTCAGAGGCCAACCTCAAGTGGGGCCCTAGGACACCAGCCCTTCTGACCACTTGTTATAAGTTCAGGGGTTCCCATGACCCTCCTCAGGTTTGACAATTTGTTGCAGTGACTCAAAGAACTCAAGAAAGCACTATGCTTATGGTTATAGTTTTATTATAAAAAATACAATAAGGAATAGCCAATTGACATTTTACCTATTCTGAAGACATGAAGACTGAATATATTACTATATTTTGAGGACTCTGGTTTCTGTTTCCCATTGTCAATGATTATGGTTTCACTTTAAAAATAGCATTGCATAGTCCTAGAGAAACTTACTGAGTAGCATCTTCCAAATTTAAGTATTTTCATACTAAAAATAGTTTAAACATATTTTAATACATTGTGCGGTAAAAACAAAAAAAACACCACAAATGTTAAAATCTATCCAGTTCTACAGGGCAACTGTGTGCTATGGCCAAATAAAAATTATAATTTCATGTACTCAGCCAAATATTAACTAGAAAATGGTAAATCTAGAGAGAACTTAGAGATCTTTAAGAACACCTTTCTCATAGTAGAGATGAAAACAACAGAAATAAGAAGAGATAAAATGACTTTGTTCAGGTTAAAAAAATTTTTTTTAATATTTTAAATGATCATGAAAACACAACTTTTGAAATTTTGTCAGATGCAGTTAAAGCAATGCTTAGAAGAAATTTTATAGCCTTAAATGCTTATATTAGAAGAACAAAAGTATGTATCAATCATCTGTGTTTCCACCTAAATAAGCCAGTTAGGAAAATTAAACCTAGTTGATTGAATAAAGTAACAAATATAAAGTTGATTGAAGGAAGTAACAAATATAAAGCTGATTGAAGGAAGTAACAAATATAAAAGCAGAAATCAATGAAATAGGACAAAGACAAACAATAGCAAAAATTAACAAAGAAAGCAGTTGGTTCTTTGAAAAAATAATAAAATTATTAGCAACTTTAAAAACAGAAAAAACCCACAAATTATAAATAAAAAAGAAGTTATCATTATAGACCCTACATATAGTAAAAGGATAAGGAATGTTATGCACAATTTATGCCAATACATTTAACAATTTAGAAGAAATGTCAAATTCTTTGAAAGATATAAATTACCAAAACAAACACAAGAAAAAAACTGTAATTTGTATATCCATGTATTTATTTTTAAACATTGAATTTGTAATTTAAACTCTTTCCATGAAGAAATATTCAGGCTTAGGTGGTTTCAATTCTTAATTCTCATTTCAGTTCTCAATTCAGTTGAGAGATGGTGAGTTCTCTCAAGCTTTTCAGAAAGAAATAATGCTGGTTTTAACACAGAGTGAGAGGGAAAATTATCAGTATAACCCTGACAAAACCTGACAAAGATTTTGCAAGTAAAGAAAATTACATACCCATATCTGTCATGAACCTAGTTGGAAAATTCCTTTAAATGTTAGCAAATCCAATCCGGCGATATAGTAAAAGAGTACATATTAGACCTGAGTTGATTTAATATTAAAAAATCATTTGGGGCGCCTGGGTGGCTCAGATGGTTAAGCGTCTGCCTTCGGCTCAGGTCATGATCCCAGGGTCCTGGGATCGAGCCCCGCATCGGGCTCCCTGCTCCGCAGGAAGCCTGCTTCTCCCTCTCCCGCTCCCTCTGCTTGTGTTCCCTCTTTCGCTGTGTCTCTCTCTGTCAAATAAATAAATAAAATCTTTTAAAAAATCATTTAAAGTAATTTACTATACTAAGAGAAAAAAGAATCCTACTATCATGTCAATAGATGCAGATAAGGCATTTGACAAAATTCAAAAGAAACTAATTACAAAAACCTTCTGCAAACTAGAAATAGGGGACCTCTCTCAACATGGTAAAAAGTGTCAATAGCTTTCATAATACTCCCTGGTGAAATATTGAACACTTTCATGCTAAGTTCAAGATATCTGCTCTTACCACTTCTTTTCAACAT
The DNA here is from genome assembly GCF_037043125.1 of Eumetopias jubatus. Lineage (NCBI taxonomy): Eukaryota > Metazoa > Chordata > Mammalia > Carnivora > Otariidae > Eumetopias > Eumetopias jubatus. Next base: position 51,361,758 of record NW_028274809.1, read on the forward strand.
GGCATTTGTAGCTCTAGCTATTAAAATAAATAGAAGAAAATAAAGTATAGATTGGATATAAATAAAAAGAACTGTCTTCATTTGCAGAAACATGAGCTTCTACAAAGAAAATGTTAAGGAATCTCTGAAAAGCTACTAGAACTGATGAATAAGTTTAACAGAGTTGTAGGATCAATTGTAGTTCTGTATGCTGGCAACAAACAACTTGGAAATAAAAATTTCAATACAATATGATTTATAATAGCATAAAAATAAAAAGTATTTGAGAATATATTTAATTAAATGCATATAAAACCTAAACACTGAAAACCACAGGATATTGTTGAGAGAAGATTTTTAAAGACCTATCTATGTAGATTGAAAGGTATACCACATTAAAGGATTAACATGTTAAGATGTCAATTCTTCCAAAATTGATTAATACACTTAACATAATCTTTATCAAAAATTGTAACAGACTTCTTTGTAGCAGTTGAAAGAGAGCTGATCCTAAAATCAACATGGAAATGTAAGAATCTGAAAACGGCCAAAACAATTTTGAAAAAGACTGAGAAAGTTGGAGAATTTATACCTCCTTATCACATGATTAGTAGAAAGCTAGAGTCATCAAGACAGTGTGTTATTAACATGGAGACAGGCAAGTAGGCCGATAAAATAGAATAGTGATCCCATACTTATATGGTCATTTGATTTTCTACAAAAGCAACAAAACATTTCAATGGAGAAAGGAAAGTTTGTAAATAGCAAGGAAATGATACTTATTAAATATAGGGGAGAAAAGGAATCTTGTCCCTTATATAAATATTAATTCAAGACTGACCCCAGTCTTAATATAAAACATGACTCTAAAGGTTCTAGAGGAAAACTTAGGAGACTATGTCTCTAATCTTGGGGGTAGCCAAATATTTCTCAGAAAAGACACAAAAGCACTGCCTAAAAAAAGAAAAAAGATAGGCAAAGTGGACAGAGCAAATTTTAAAGCGTCTTCTCTTCCAAAAATACCATGGAGGCAAGCCATAGAGTGAGAGAAAATATTTGTACTACAAATATCTGTCCAAGGGCTTGTTCACAGATTGCATAAGGAATTCCTACAAATCAGTAATTTAAAAAAAAATAAGACTAATTTGATCAGACACCTAATAAAAGAAAATACACAAATGGGTGATAAATACATACAAGTATTCCCATTCTCATTGCTTATCAAAGAATTGCACATTAAAGCACAATGAGATACGTCTACATCCTCACCATAAGAGCTAAAATTAAAAGGACTGAAAATATTAAGTGTTATTGAGGCTGTGGAGCAACTGGACTCCAGTTGCAAGTCCAGGCATTGCAGATGGAAGTATAAGTCATTACAACCCATCTGAAAACTACTGGTTAGCAACCACTAAAGAGAAACTCACTATCCCCTATGACCCAGCATGTCCACCCACAGGTGTATAACTCAGAAAAACTGGTCCTTATGCCCACCAAATGTGGAGTAGTCATAACAGTATTACTTATGATAGCCCAATATTAGAAACAGTCCAATTTACATCAATACTAGAAATGGTATAGTCATACAATGGAATACCATGCAACAATTAAAAAAATGGACTAATAACACAAACAAGGAAAAATCTCAAAAAAATACATACTGTATGATTCCATTTATATGAAGCTCCAAACTGGCAAAATTAATCTCTGATGATTGAAATCTGAACAATGGGTGCCTATAGGAAGTGAGATTCACTGGAAAAAGTTAAGGGAATCTCTGGAGGTGGTGGAAACATTTCATATATTAATTGACTGTTAATTACACAAATGTGTTCAAAATTTATGTTTTTAAGATTTGTACGTAAGTTTTTCCTTGACTTAAAAAAGGATATATCAGAATAAAGGTGCTTCATCAATAACTTGAACCATAAAAAACAAAAACCAGTGTTAAGTCTCTAATAAATTCCAGAGACTCTTTTTTTTTTTAAAGATTTTATTTATTTGACAGAGAGAGACACAGCGAGAGAGGGAACACAAGCAGGGGGAGTGGGAAAGGGAGAAGCAGGCTTCCCACTGAGCAGAGAACCCGACGTGGGTCTCAATCCCAGGACCCTGGGATCATGACCTGAGCTGAAGGCAGACGCTTAACGACTGAGCCACCCAGGCACCCCAAATTCCAGAGACTCTTGAAAATTACTGTTAGATATCCAAACAGTATCATGATTTGTATTATCCTTGTCTTTTATTGATTTCAAACCAAATAATACCTTACAGAACCGTGAGAATAGTGAATTTAATGAAATTGAGTCCAGATGTTTTTGAAATTCACTAACTTCTTGAGTTTTCTAGAAAAGTGACTGATACTAATAATGAAGCTTCCAGCACGCAGTGATTTTTGACATCTGAAATCCAGGGTAGAGGGAAACTGTTCCGTAAGGCTATTTAGCAATTCTGTCATTCTCAGTGCCTGATAAACTGAGAGTGACTCAGATATCTAAATTGAGATTAAAATGCATGCAACACAAAAGGTCAAGTCTTGGAAGAGGTATAGCATCAATATTTGGAATGTTTTTATGATCTGTATTTTTCAGATTGTGTTAGAGTAAGAAAATGTCAGTTTTTTTTTTTTTTGCTAGATTCTTGATGGGCAATGATAAGCATCTGTATCATCCCAGAATGTTCAGAAATGACAGTCTTTGCTTGAATGACCTTAAGATGAGATACTTACAGCTCAAAGGAGAGTAAAGCATATATGTTAATATGGACTATTATAAAATCAAGTTGTCTCTGCTAGCATTCCCTCTTCTTTTCAACTATGAAATTCCTTTCAGATCATAATAAGTTGATTTAGGAATTGAGCTTTTAATAATGGAATCTTATATTTCTTAGTCTCTGGACTTTTAAAAGTAAGTGACTTTCAAATCCCCTTCAGAAAGATATATAGCAAAACAGATGAAAGTCAAAACAAGTGAGTTTGTACTACCAACAAACGTGTTCACAAGCAAAACAAGTTTATCTTTATGAGACTTGTGCTAACAGATGACATTGATGCCAACAGCTAAAATGTTTCCATGCATTCAGTTAACTAAATGAATCTCGCAGTACTCTTGTTCTTTGTCATATCCCATATTTTAGCCCTTTGGAGGTGTGTGTGCACATATAAATACACACATATACATATATGTGTACATATATACATATATATACATACATATAAATACATACGTGTGATTTAATGTTTCAAAAAATCCTGAGGAATTTTGGGATGCGTTGACTTCTAAGTCACTTTCTTATTAATTTGTCTACTAAGTTTATTTTATCTAACAAAAGGGCTTAAATAGATATTAAGAATTTTTAAAATACAATGTATTTCTGGAAGACAAACCAAGGTCGACCAAGATATCTGTACCATCCTTTAAAATTCATCAATGTTCCCCCAACTCTTGGTGTAGCTACTTTAAGCGTACTTTCTAAAGCCATGAGAAACTGTAGCCCGAGAAGATCAGAATTGTATCCAGATTTTGCAGCCTTGAGAAACTTATTTCTGTCTCTAGTAAGCAACCAATGATAAAGCAAGTCCTCATCTCCAAAGCATGTTTCACAGCACGATTGTGATATTCATCAATAGAGTTAATGTCCTCTCCTCGAGCGTTCATGCAGCTCAACACAGTTGCCTTTGCCCTCTGACTGTAATGTGTAGATTTGGAAGATGCTCCCTTCTTTACAACTATGAGTGATGAGACAGACATCAGAGATGGAGGGACTGGCCAAGGAAAAAGCATTTAGTACAGGAAGACAGGTTTTTGCTTTTTATTCTCTCTTTGAACAGACATATTAGTTTGGCAAGATAATAAGAAGTTACTACCAATAAAGATTTGTTCATGCTTCATACTATAGGAACCCAATAACTAAGTGAATTTTTCCCTTTTTCAACTAGTTGTTTTGAGACACACTAAAAAAACAATGACATTTATGTAAAATCTCCATTTACCAATAAGTATTACCTTGTCAAACAAATAATTGGGAATGCAATTTTTTTGGAGAGGGAAGGACAAAGTAATTATTTATTCTAAATTGTATATCATCAGGCCCCTTATGTTCTTCAGCATTGCTAGAAGTAGTATAAAGTGTGTTATTTCAAAATAGATTTTATTTACCACATTAATAAAAGTGTACTTAGTGCATTCCCAGCCAAGGATCTGGCATCACAAATTCAGACACAACCAAAGAAATATTCATCACTATAAAGAACCCTAGCCATGAGCCAGGATAATAACTTAAAATGAAAAAATCAAAGCTCATAGTTTTAAGAGACATGCAAGTATTATACAAGGGGTACTAATGTTCTACAAAATATAACTCACAAAATACAATTATACCACATCATAAATTTTGCTGAAAGTGAATATGTTAGCTATAATAATCATTAAATTTTTAGACAGTTGGCTTTCTAGAATTTAGAAGGACTGTTTTTGGAAGGACGTTAATTAGGTGGCCTAAATCCCTTAAGTAGGTTGTGCCAAGAGGGCTAAACTACTGCTTCTTCCCCTTCTCCTCAGTTAAATTCCTCGCTAGAACTAGTGGCCCCTCCAATTTATCCTTGGCCTAATAGTGGCCCCCAGGTCTGTGTCAGGAGCTTCCTGTATGTTTATTGGTGGTGTGGCTTCTGTGATTAAAATTTAGGTTTCAATGCAAAAGGTTTCTCAGGATTTCTATACTTCACCCTTTTCTAACTTCTTCAGTTCTTGAAAACTATAGAAATTGCTTTGGCTTCAGATAAAATGCAAAAAACAAAAAATGTGCCAGTAAGTCACTGGATTTGATATCCTATTGACAGCGATCAGAGCATTTCACACTAAGAAAATATAAAAATAATGATTGGTCTTTGTTGTGGCCTTTCAGAGAAGAAACCTCAGTAACCTCCAGGGGAACTGAAGACAGGCAGGAGCCTGAGCACCACAGGCTGCCTGGTGTTTCCATGTTGCTGGGGTCACTTCCTCCCCTTCCCCACCTGCAGGCTCATCCCCAAGAACAGATGCAGGGATCCAGAAACAGAGTTGAGTGGCATTGATTAATTAATTGAGTTTGGTGGCCTTAGGGCCCTATATTTTTGCTCCAACCACTGTACAAATCAATGTACCAGAATATATGTATATTTGGTATTTTACTGATTTTTTTGAAAGTACATTTTTGGCCTCCTGAAGGCAGTGCCCTCAAATGAAAGTACATCCTCCAAGAAAAACTAGTTGACTTTTATAATGTCTGTTGGCTTGACCCCTGATTTCATCTTGATGGAAAGTAAATGTTCCCTATTCAGGGATATTATAAGGAAAATTACAAAGTTTGACAAATTTATCCTCAGGGAATCCAACTTTCTCTTTACATATCTTTCCCTCTCATTTAGTAGTAACCCCTGCCTTGTCCTGTTTTGTTTATAGCGCCCTCAGAGTCTGGCTATAGGGCCCCCTACTAATCTTGCCCTCATGGCCTTTATTCACCCTAAAGGATAACACTTTAAATATTTATAAATAAATTAACTAATTAATGTGCTTTAGCATTCAATGTGCTTTAGCAGTGGAAATTTAATATTCCAATTCCATTGTGGAATACAAAAAGCAAAAAGAATATAAAATTTCTCACTCCAAATACAGGAAGGTGGACCCTACATAAATCTGTCAAATGCCTAAGTCCTATATGAAAATGTTGCCATCTAGCATTCTAGAAAATTTAGCTCATGGAAGGTAAATCATCACAATGTCTTCTTCAGGCCCAAATTATCGTTTTTAGATCAAAGAACTTCTGTTATATAGTATAAAAATATGGCTATTAAAATACCAGATAGCAACCCCCTGATCAATAAAACCAATCAGTCATATCCGCATAGGTCAGATAAGTATCTCCAATATCGCATTTCCCATGAAGTCCATGAGGAGCTTTATTTCTATTTTAACAATAACAATATTATTATTTACAGTTTAACATAAACAATGATATTATTCTTGTACCTTATTCTCAATATGCTAAAAATCAAATCCATAATAGTCTTCAAATCCAGCCCTCATTCATGTTGTCTTACTTCTATTAGTGGCACCAAAGACTCCTGTTCATTCAGGTGGGAAGCCCAAGAGTCATCTTCAATTCACTTCTTGTCATCCCCCACACTGCTGACAAATCAATCTTTCAAAGGTAGAATTCCTGTCGGTCAATTCCCTGCTAGAAAACAGGGTCGGCGGGGGGGGGGGGGGGGGGGAAGCCAATGCCTATCTGCCACATGCCCAATTAAGTACCAATCCTTTTTCCTGTGTTTTAAAACCATCCAAAATATGCATTAGACATCATAAATATCTCACAGTTGCTGTATCTTTGCTATTATTAATTATGGTTCTTTTTTATTTATTTGTCTTTTTTATGTTATGTTAATCACCATACATCACATCATTAGTTTTTGATGTAATGTTCCATGATTCATTGTTTGTGTATAACACCCAGTGCTCCATGCAGAATGGCCCTCTTTAATACCCATCACCAGGCTAACCCATCCCCCAACTCCCCCCAGAACATATAATGTTATATTAGCTTCAGGTGTACCATAAAGTAATGCGACACTTCTGTTCCATACTCAGTGCTCATCACGGATAGTGTACTCTCAATCCTCTTTACCTGGAGGAAGTGTGGTTCTTATTTGCTAATATTAATGACTGTTTACTGAATACTAGGCTTCATGTAAATTACCTTAGATAGCCTCAGGATAATCCTACTAGGTAGATACTCTGATATCTTTATTCCTAATATGAGTTAGCCACAATTACCAAGTGAGGTAACATATGAGGAGAATTCATTCCAGCAAAGGTTGTGATATGTCTAAAGTAACAGAGAGAACCAGTTGAACAGCAGGGATTCAAGTGTGTATCTTATAGCTCCAAGGCTGATGGCACTAATAATTCCTTGCCCTGGATATAAATATTAATTCCAAATGGAATGGGCGTCGTTATCCTCTAAGGAAGGAGCATGGCTGCTGAAGGAGGTCATGGAAATTCTATGCCCCGTTTTCTCTAAGTCATGACAGTAAAATATACCTATTTGCAGCTACTTTGCCTACTTCTCTGGTGACCATATCTAGATTTTCTCCAAACAATTCTGATTTCAAACTTTCTGCTCCTTATAATCAGAGGCATGGTTTAGAGGAAGTGCACCAAGCAACATTGTCAATGAAAAATTGTAAAGCACATAAAACATATTGACATGATGTTGTAAAGATCATGAGAAAAGGTGTTCAAGGATGCCAAATGAGTGGGAACTCGGAATTCCTCCAATAGGCGGTCCAGTGTTACCATTGTTACATGGGCTCCACAACAAAGCAAAAATGAAGGCCCTTCCCTTTTGTCTTCTGATTTCAGAACCTGACCGTGTGTCCTAAACTGTGGCCTTACACAAGGCCAGTGTAGTCCATGAAGATATACAACCAATAGCTTAGGAAAAAATAGAGTCCGAGGCATTCTTTCAAATAGCCAGAAAATTGAAGGGAAGAGAAGCAAGTAAAGTAGCTTCTCTTTCTTTTGTAAGCACATCCCCTTGAATGCAAAGGAAAGAACCTGTGTTTGATGTTTGATAAACCTTATGAAGAGAACGTTTTGCTCAGAGCAGCCTTCGTTTTAGGAGATGAAAACTGAATTAGTTCTTATGGTGTTGAACCCAAACATAAATGGAATTCTTTAACATATGTGCTCAATTAACCTACCATAGATAAGATCAAATAATAAAAATCATTGACATTTCAATTTTCTGAGACTATATTAAAATAAAATGATGCACATAGAAAGTAAAAATGTTGAAAATATTCTTCATTATTTGCTGTGGGAGATTCAATTAAAATTGGTTAACAAGTGGAAAGATGTTTCAAAATGTTTGTATATTTTTAATTTAAAAAAGCAGTACAATCATGAAGTCTTGATACTTGAAGATCTGTGTGATGTACTTGGCATGGTGGAAGAAAAGAGCATAAAAATCCACGAGCTTGAGTGTTAATTAAATGTGAAATAACACACAGGGATGACTATTTTATGGTAGCTGCCGAAAATTCCAAAGAGCAAAGGTTTGTCTCTGTATAGTAAAGGGGTTGTAATGCCAAAGCAGAGTCTCCACGTGCTGAAAATGCTCATTTTTTTTTCTTCAGCAACATATATGTCCTCAAAAGGGAGACTGAGTAAAGTTACATCAACTTGGACTATACCTTTGGTTTTATAAAAATTAAATAAATAAAAACACAGTGCCAATTAAAATAAAGATGTGGCTTTTTTTAGACTTTGTATCTAGACTGCTCATTATCTAAGCATCTCCAACCTAAGTCTGTACTAATGAGCTTTCCTTTCACAGGGAGATAAAGAAGCTGAATTAGGACTTCCATTTTCCCCTCTTTGTGATCGGAAGTCAACGATGGTGGCCCAGTCACAAATAGGTACTACTCAGGAATGGTGGTTATGGAGGGTGGGCGTGTGTGAGCCAGTTTTCAAATGGATAAACCATGTTGTTCAAAGGGGCAACATCCGTGAAAACCTCACTTCATATTCATAATAAATTTGATCTTTAGACTGATGTATATGGTGCTGAATGATAAGAATTTTGAAAAATTCTCACAAAATGAATTCAATCAGCAGTATTAGTAAATGTAATTGTTATTTGACTTGTAACCCCTTTACAAATAATGGACTTTCTTCTTGTGTAAGAGACAGCATTTTTTGTGTTTTGTTGCTGACGATTGTAATCTGTAGTTCAATCCTTTGTATGTAGGACAATGCAATGAAAATATTAATATATCTGTGTTGTTATCACTAAGTTTGCAATATATATTTAATACAGTAGCTTATAGTCCTTCAGAAAAAAATTATTTTGTTATAAGTAGATAAGCCGGCAAGTTCAGCCCATTATTAAAACATATTGTTGCTATGCTGCATGGTCCAAATATTTGTAATGGTTATTCCCAGAGCCAGTATCTTTATTACTGCACTGTAAGATTAATAAACATAAGGATTGCCGCCTAACCTCTCTAGCTGCTTCTGTACCAAGTCCTACAAAGCAGCGGTCAACTGTCAGAAAGCTTCTTGCTCTGACATTTGCCCCTTGCCATCCAAGTTCCAAAAGCTGTTTTTCTAGCTACCATAACACAGGTGTCTACCATTGTTTAGCAGGTGTGAGTATGACAGGCTAAGAACCTCCTCAGGCAAGCTGGAAAGAAGGGAAGTTTCTGAGGCTTGTTACCATAATATAAATTGCTATCCTGTTAGTGGAGGTGACGCATCATTTTCGAGTCTCCATATCCCAGGCATTTAAAACCACAGACAGAACGGAAGTAGCACACCGGTAGCCAATTAACATTGCTTTGAGTCGAAGGCATCAATTAAAAGACAAAACTGTTGAAGTTTTCTTGAATTAAAATTGCACCTTAGGGGCCACATTTACATGTCCGGCTCTTGATTTCCGCTGGGGTCGTGATTTCAGGGTTGTGAGATCGAGCCCCGTGTAGGCTCCAGCCAGGTGTGGAGCCTGCTTGGGATTCTGTCTCTCCCTCTGCCCCTCCCCCACCCTCTCGCCCTCTCTTAAAAAAAAAGCACCCTTAATGTATAATATTACTAGTCCAGTTACTTGAAATGTGAATTATTTGTATCTGATGGATGGGATATTCTGCAAATGTGGATATTTCTGGGCACAGTAGCACTTAGAAAGCCTCCCTCCAGTTTCCTCATATATTCAGACGGTCGTCCATAGCTCCCAGGTGTGAGGCCACAAGCCCTTGATTTCCAGCAGCACACCTCTCCAGGGACTTTAGTGTTGAAGTGTGTACAGAGTCTGCAATAGGTTATCTCCTCCTCCAACTAAACAGCAGGGGGGGAAGGGCTCCCTAGAGGACAGTGCCCCCTTCTCTCTATGTGTCATTTTCTATCTTGATGAGTACTTTACATTTAAAGTTGTTATTCATCCTGACATCTCAAGGTGGTGGGAATAATGCTGTCTCCCAGAGATGTTACTGTTCTCTTCACTGATTTGACAGAACACGCCTACAGGCTGTGAACTAACACTTTACATCCAGAGAATAATAAACAGCAATTTAAATATTAACACACTGCCAGAAAGCTCTGACTGATACAGTAAGAGGGGGAAAAAGCGGTTGCCTTCCTGTGGCCTGAGAAAAAACTTCAATTATTTTGTTTCTTTGAAGTTCAGATATTATTTTTTGTTGATTAGTAATAAATTCGACAAGCAAGTGGAGACCTTTCAGAAAAGTAATGATCCCTCTCACTGAGAGAGGAAATTATATTCACTCTGGTTAGATTTGAATTTATTGTTAACAAGAGTATAAAACTGAATATTAAATAGGAAAGCCAATATACACGAGTTATCAGGCTTAAAATTGGATCACTTCCACTACTTGGGAGATTATTTTATAGAGCTATTAAACTATCTCTAAAGATTATGTTATTATATTAAAAATAATTGCAAAGGGTAAACTGAACCAGTGTTGTAGCTGATAATTACTATCAGGTGCGTCAGACTCTTCATTAGATTTTAGAATTCAAGAAAGTGTAATGTTTCAATTTATATATATATATATTTTTTGCTTTTGTAGGTTTCATTGATTTCATAGTAGAGCCAACATTTTCTCTTCTGACAGACTCAACAGAGAAAATTATTACTCCTCTTATAGAGGAAGCCTCAAAGACAGACACTTCTTCCTATGGGGCAAGCAGGTTTGATATTTTCTCCCTTTTTGCTTCCTTTTTTTATCTTTGTGTTGATTAATAACCTTTTACTTAAGATTATTTTATTATCTCTTACAGCAGGGCAGGACATTCTTAAAAGAATTATTAGGTAGTATTTCCACCTAGTGGCTAGGTGTGATATTGCATCTGCCTTTGAAATTCACTTGATGTCCACTGCAAAGTATACCTAATGAGTGTAACACAAGAGTATTCAATACTCAGGAGAATGAAAATATCTGAATTTTCATGCAAATGCATGTATTATGCCTTGGATTTTAACATATCTACTTGTGTCAGTTTGCTTACAAACAAACCAATTACAACCCACTTGTACATACCAATTACAACCCACTTGTACATCTGGGGAGATGCTTATACCAAAAGAAGGCTTGTATCTGATGTGGGTACAACAGATGTGTATAACATGTAACAGTAACATCCATTATATATACAATCACTTACAGTATTTCAAGCTGAACACTTTTCATCAATAAATTTGTTAAGGCATATTATTTAAAGCTTCCAGTTGAAACTAATCATGCTTATATTCTTGTCCATCTGAACACACAATTTTGCTAGTGGCACACCAACAGACTCCCTACATGTGGCCCCAGTGAGGACACTGAGGAAATGTTCTACCCGAGAAAGATTTGGGGGAGCCCCCACTTAGGGCTCCAGAATTGTGATGCCCCTTTATTGATGTTCACCAATGGACTCACTGCTAAGTCAGCTCACTTCAAGTTTCCACTGTTCTAATCAGGCCTAGCCACCCCATGACGCAAGAGTGCTCCAATCTGCTGCTCTGGGAGTCCTTGACCCACCCAGGGACTTCCAGCCAGAGTCCTGGCCCTCTCCCTGAGAGGAGAAAAGGAGGGACGTGAGCAGCCCTGACGCACCCTCCAAACTGGGCCTGAGCACCTGCATTTCTGGGTCAGCGTTTGGTTTTGTAAAGTGTTTCAGGCTTTGCTCCCTCATTTCATATCTTGACCTTTGTGTTTTCTGGGCTTTTTTTTTTTTTCATTGTGACTATTAGCTTCAGCACCTTTCTTGTGTTCACAGCGTTGATTTGTTTAGACGATCAAATATGAAAGGCACCGTGAACGACGGAACCTATTCCCCGGACTACTCCCTGACAAGCGTAGACCTACAGAGCTTCAAAAACAACCTGGTGGACATCATCCAGCAGAACAAAGAGAGGTGGAAAGAGTTAGCTGCACAAGGTAGAGTTGTTTATGAAGCGTACCTGCCATCTCCTTCTTTCTTAACTCCTCCTCTAGGTTTTGGCTTTCTTTCCCCAGCCCCCCTAGATTTCTTCTTTGATGGAATACACAAGCCTTTGGTGGTATCTGAAATTTGGCCAACTTTTGATTATCACTAACAAAGTTGGTTTATCTGGTAGAGATTCTGCTCTGCTTATGTCACATGGGCTGCAAAAGTCTGTGTCCGTGGGTGGCAGTGACCTGAACATGAAGGAGGGGATGATAAAATGGTGACAAAACTTTACGTGGCAGAGTAACCTCCTGTTCATTTCTAGAAGTGCTTTGGAGCCTGTGTTTTAGGCTTTGCAAGTGGCTTTTGTGTTGCATTAGGAATGTAACACCCTGTGTCAGAGATTTGGGTGAGTTTTTTTCAATGTTCCTAAGTTATTTCTTTTGGTGACCGGTCCACTCATGCGTTGGAAAAAAATAATTTGTGATCAGCCATTAAAGGAAACAATTGGGAAGCTAGCTTCAGTTATTTCTGGTATGTTTTCTGATTCAAATAAATGAGTTGATTTGGTTTACAAGGTATGTGAATTAGTATCAGTCATTATCTTTTGTGCAGGAAATTAGCTTCCTAATTCCAAATCTGGCCCCTGGCCCCGCTCACGCTCCCTTCCATAGCCCTGTGTCTCTCCTGTGCTTTATTCCCTGCACAGAGGTCTCTGGCAAGTTCTTGAAATACCCCAGAGCCTTTGCAATGACTATTTCTTCAGCCAGGGATTCTCCTCACAGCTCTCTGCAAGGCCGATTCCTCCTTGCCTGGGAAGTCTGTTGCTTAACTTTAACTTGAAAAACAGCACTTAGTTAACTCACTTAATTTAATTTTCACATGGACCTTATAAGGTATATACTATTGTTATTCTCATTTACATAAGGAAACCGAGGCAGAAGACAGTTGTGTGACTTTGCCCCAAATCCCATAACTAGTAAGTGAAGGAGCTAGAACTGACTCTCTCCAAATGCAGTGCTCGAAAGCCTTGTGGTAGGTAACCGCACAAGGAGGCCCTCCTTGACCACTACAAGTAACGTCCTCTATCCCGTCTTTCCCGATGAGGGCCCAGTCTAGTGCCTTCGATGTGGTATCACTAGTCCATAATCAATGATATTTACTTATTCCTTTTTTCTGTTTTCCACATGGGTAGCCTATGGTCCATAAAAGTTAGGACATGGTCTGTTGTGTTTTCCAGTATATCCTCAGCTCCTACCACAGTGTTGAGCATATAAGAGGCACGCAGGAAATATTTGTTTAATGAAATAACTACTTAGTGATCACATTATTTCCTCCACCTCTGCTATTAGAAATAAAAGAAATACCATTCTCACATCTTCATCCGACTCTGTAACTCACATTTTCCCCTAAGTCTGATCTTAGTTGAAAAGAAATCTTTTCCCAGGCTTTGGTAGCTCTATACAACCATGATGAGGGCCACGTCCTGTAGTCACATGCCCCCCTCCCCCCCAACTCAGGATGGCCCTGTGCTTAATTAAATCCTCTACTATCATCATCTTGAAATTCTTAAAACTTTTTGAGCCAGGGGCCTCATTTTTATTTTGCATGGGGCCCTGCAATTATGTAGCTAGTCCTGACCATTACAGAGGGCCTTTGTAATACATTATTGTTGCTCGATAAAGAACATAACACAACACAAGACCCAGATGGCTATACTGAAATATTGTCAAACCCATCTAATTGGAGATTTCAGATGCCTGGAATTACCCTTCTCTAGGGACAAATTATACTCAAGATATTGAGCCTGAAGCACTATAAGACATAAATTCCTAACCCATAAGCTCTTTGAAAATAGGAACAACATGTATCTTATTGTCATCATTTTCTCAGAGCTAATATGTCCCTGGCAGAGTGTAGGTGCTTTAAAATTATTTAATGAGTATAGTTTTGAATGAATGAATGAATAAATACTTAAACTCCACTTTGAATGTATTTATTCAGAAAGGAAAACAAATAAATATATATTTTTTCAGCGATGGAAGGCAGAGAAGAGGCAAGCAAGACCTGAGATCCCGCCTGTGTGCCAAGGCATTTTACATGGATTATCCAATTTCCTCCTGCAACAAACTGCCCAATTAGAAATGATTACCCTTGTTTTATACACATGGAAATTAAGGATCACACAGCTTCTAAGCACTAGAGTCAAAACTATTCTGATTCTTTACCCAACGTTTTTCCCACTGCACACTAGCACCTCCTATCATACTCTTTCAAAAATTTTTGAAAAAAATTGAGTTGAAGTATTCATCTTCAATGAACCCAAAAATCCAATTGACCAAAACACTCTCTCTTCCAAGAAAGTTTTAACTAAAATAAACAACAATAAACCACAAACATCAACCTATCACCTGGAATCTATTTGTAATAAACTGGTGAAGGAAAACTCTGTCAGAATTGGCTTAGGGACTAAAACTGTCCCCTTCCTAATAAACTTTCTGGCACTGTGCTCTTTTGAAGATTTTGTTGCACAGGGACAGTGAACTTTAGATGCATATAAAGTTCTCAATGTACATTTCTGGAATTGAGGAATAATATCTGAGTCCTATCATTGGAAAAGATAGAACCAAGATTTGAATACAGACAGCCTGGTTTTAGCAAATTAAAACCATAGATCATTTTGATAATATAATTTCCAAGGGGTAGTTGTATAGAGTACACACATTTTAAGTAAAGCAACTACTGCCAAATTTATTTTATTTATAACATTGCATGTTTGGTTTCTATTTCCAATGCAATGGTGAGCTAGATAAACTTAAAGAAATATCTCATGGTAAAAACAACTAAAAATGTGGGGCGGAATATTGCTAACAAGAAATTGACAGAGACAGTGCTTCTAGAACTATCTCCCTGTCTCCTTGCTTGTAACAAATATTAAAAAGCATGCTGCTTTCAACAAAAAAGAAAGAAAGAAGAAAGAAAGAAAGAAAGGAAGAAAGAAAGAAAGAAAGAAAGAAAGAAAAGCTGATACCCTCAGAACTTGTCCAAATAAAGATCAAACAGAAATTGAGAGAGATAAGGAAACTTTGGAGATAGAATCTCTTTGGAGGGCATCTGCTTACCTTTGCTGGAGTCCTAGGTTTGCAGACTGAATTGACTACCACACTGTGTTTACACTAGAAATGCAAGTTTGATTCTACATTTTTTTTAAGATTTTTATTTATTTGACAGAGAGAGAACACAAGCAAGAGAGGGAACACAAGCAGGGGGAGTGGGAGAGGGAGAAGCAGGCCTCCCACTGAGCAGGGAGCCTGATGCGGGGCTCGATCCCAGGACCCTGAGATCATGACCTAAGCCGAAGGCAGATGCTTAACGACTGAGCCACCCAGGCACCCCTTGATTCTACATTTAAAAATTCTGTTAATGCAACTTACCTTATTAAGAATCAAAGGATAAAAATCTAAGATCTCAAGAGATACAGAAAGAACATTCCAGA
The DNA here is from genome assembly GCF_037043125.1 of Eumetopias jubatus. Taxonomy (NCBI): domain Eukaryota; kingdom Metazoa; phylum Chordata; class Mammalia; order Carnivora; family Otariidae; genus Eumetopias; species Eumetopias jubatus. Next base: position 51,377,196 of record NW_028274809.1, read on the forward strand.
AAATTCAGTATCTATTCATGATAAAAATTATTAAAGCTTAATCTACTATTTCCATTTTCCCACTTTTCTTGCCTTCATTTTTTACTGCTTGAGTTGTTTCTTTTTTCCGTTGCAATTCATTTCCTTGATGGTTTGAAATATTTACTCTTTATTCCTTTCATTTTCATGATTAATTAGAGAATTTTAAATACATAATCAATAGTAGATAACAATGAAGTTAATAACTTCACCCTTCCACAAAATAATACAAAACCTTATAAAACTTGTCTCTGATATTTTAAAAAGCTTCTAAAATACAGACTTTATATTTAATAATTAAAGTTTAAAACATGTCCTTGAAATCCAAGAATATGAGGAGTATTGCTTTTTAACATCGTTTTCAAAAGTCAAGCTAGTGCAGGAAGACTTTCTCAAGGTCTCCTTCATGCATGCGTAGCTCCTCAGCCAGCCGGAGATATGTGGAGAGCTATCTCAGACCTTCCATGGCTCTCTAATTGCTAGGATTTTTCTGTGAAACGCTGCTCATCTACCATTTACCCAAACTTGGACTGCAGCCTCAGGCTTGCAAAGCTGTGAGTTTCTCCCCATTTTTTCTAAACTAAACCCATGCTTTACATTGTAGAAACCAGGGTCTTTAGCCCTCTGCTCCTATTCCAAATTGAGGCTACCATCTCTAGCAGCAAAATTGGTTTCTGCTGCCATTCTCAGGTCAGGGCTGGCAGGGAGTAGCTCTGGGCAAAAAGTTCACAGATTGCTGGGGCACCTGGGTGGCTCAGTTGGTTGAGTGGTTAACTCTTGGTTTCTGCTCAGATCATGCTCTCAGGGCCCTGGGATTGAGCCCCACATCAGGCTCCATGCTCAGTTCAGCAGGGAGTCTGCTTGAGGAGTCTCTCTCTCCCTCTCCTCAGCCCTCCCTCTACGTGTACGCTCTCTCTCTCTCTCTTTAAAATACATACATCTTAAAAAAAAAAAAAGGATCACAGATTCCTGCTGTTCTTACCTTTTGCTCATGTGTATCAGAAGACATGAACAAAACATTCACTCTAGCACTATTCTTGAGAGCAAAAAAACTGAAAACAACAGCAAAATGGATTCACAATCTGTGGTATATTCATATTATGGAAAAGCACACAACTGTTAAGATAAATGAACTTTAGGGGTGCCCAGGTGGCTCAGTCATTAAGCGTCTCCCTTTGGGTCAGGTCATGATCCCAGGGTCCTGGGATAGAGCCCTGCATCGGGCTCCCTGCTCGGCGGGAAGCCTGCTTCTCCCTCTCCCCCTCTTCCTGCTTGTGTTCCCTCTCTCGCTGTCTCTCTCTCTGTCAAATAAATAAATCAAATCTTTAAAAAAATAAAAAGATAAATGAACTTTAGGTGTGAGTCCCAACAGGGATGGAAGACACAAATACTATTGAGCAAAATACACAGGCTGCTTCAGTATAGCAAGATGCCATTTATAGAGAAAATTTTAAAACCTATAAACTAACCAATAGGTTTTAGAAGACACTTAGCTTCATACCTAGAACTGTTAAAGAAGCATGTCTCTTTAGAGCCAGCCCCCAAATGACAAACATAAGTATTGGTTCTCTCCCGAGGCAAAAGAGTTACTCTGGTAAGCCACTTGATGGTTTGGTTTGTGTTTAGACACAAAAATTACAAATTGAACCAAATCCACCAAGTCCACCTTGATCAGAACAAAACCACAAATCAGAGAAAGCCAGGATTGCATGATCTCTCTTACATGTGGAATCCAAAAGAGTGTAACTCACAGAACTAGAGAGTAAGTCGGGCTGTTCAGAGCTCGAGCTCCACAGCAGTTAGCTGCCAGCTCAGCAACTGGTCAGAGTGGACAGACTGCTTTCCGTGCCAGGACAAAAAGATGTGCATTTCTGGAAAGAAACATTATCGACTAGCTAGAAAAGAAAATTATGTCTTAGTGATACCAACAGAGGCACCAGCACGGAGAAGTCCCTACAGGAATATGTGCACCAACCTCTCTGCAGTGCAATGTCTTCATTATTTGATAACCCAGAAAATGGGGGGTTGGTGGGAATGAACCTCGTGTCTGCACCAGCATTCCAATACAGAAACCACAAGAAGGATGATAATGGCATTTATAGTTACCACTTATTAAATAATTTCTCTATACCAGGCAAAAAAAAAAAAAAAAAAGACAACACAAATCAATCCCAGATCTGTTTTCTTTCCCCTCTTCTCAAAGAAGATGTGTATTTGAGAAAAAAATAAGTTATGTCCCAAAAAGGAATCAGGGTGTTGGGGGTGGGGGGTGTCAGACTGAAATGGAAAGCAGTATGTTTCTTATTGTACTGGTAACTTTCTGATTTACTTGATGTTGATTCAAACCCCAAAATACTAGGGCTCAAAGGCAAGTAACAAGTGAGGAAAGGAGGCAGCGTGGGAACCAAGGCGCTGTAAGATTTGCCCATTGCGCACCAGTAACAGCTGTTTAGAATTAGAAGGAAACCTTGACATTTTAAAATATGCATTAAAACTGTCAAACACACAAGTGTTTTCTAGTCTCTTTTGGGAGCTTGTTTCCTACATAATTGCTCTGGAGTGTTCAGTATATCATTCATTTGAAATTTTTAAGAACCGCTTTTTCTTTAGTAGCTCGTAAGGTCCACCAAAAAGGAAAACAAATTAAGATTTTGGTTAGAATTACTTTGATATCAATTTGGAGAGAATTATCTTTATGATTGCGAGTCTTCCTATTCATATATATCTTATATGTCTTCTTCCATGTTTCTCAGAAAGTTTACTTTTACTTCATAGTAATAATAATGGTGATGGAAATATACTTGTTAGATGCCTGGCATCACATTAAGGATATTATATACCATGTAATCACTATTTATCCTTAATAATAATTTATTTCAAAATGTTGAATATATCTTGTTGGATTTTCCATCAGTATTTTATATTTTTTGTTATTTTTGCAAATGGCTGTTTCTCACTGGTGTATAGAAATACAATTTGCTTTTGAATACTGATCTGCAAATTATGACAGTTTTTTTATTTCCCAAATGTATACCTTTAATGATTGTTTTTCTTGAATCAACTCCATTAGCAAGTTTATCCAGAATCATCTGAAATGGAAGCAGTCACAGCATTTGGCTTGTCTCTAAATTTAGAAGGAAGGTGTTTCATGTTTCATCATTAAGTGTGATATTTCTTAATTTTGTTTGATCTGCTCTTTATGAGGTTACGTTTCTATCAATAATTTGTTAAGAAAATGTATTTTTTATTTTTTTAATTTAAATACAAGTTAGTTAACATACAGTGTAGTATTGGTTTCAGAGAAAATGCATTTTACATGGAACATTTAGTTTTATCAACTGTCTTTTCTGTGGCTTTTAAAATAGTTCAATAATTTTTTTATTGGTTCATATAATGATTTATATTAATAGGTTTTCTAATGTTGAACCACCTTATATTCCTTGATTAGGCCCAACTAATTGTGATGTATTAACTTTTTAAAATTTATGTATTACTTTTGCTGATTTAAAAAAAATCTATATTTATGATGAGATTAGCCTGCAATTTTCCTTTCTCATACTTGTAGTTCTGGTATTGAGGGTACAGTAGCCTCAGAAAATGAGTTGGAGTTTTTAAATTCTTTTTTTTTAAGATTTTTTTCATTTATTTATTCATTTGAGAGAGACAGACAGAGAGAGCACAAACAGAGGGAGCAGCAGAAGGAGAGGGAGAAGCAGACTCCCTGCTGAGCCAGGAGCCTGATGCAGGGCTCATTCTCAGGACCCTGGGATCATGACCTGAGCCGAAGGCAGATGCTTAACTGACTGAGCCACCCTGGCATCCTGGAGTTTTTAAATTCTTGAGAGTTTGTGAGCCTTAAATTGGCATTGAATGTTTGGCAGAATTTACTTTCAAAAACCATGCAAGCCTACTGTTTTCTTTGTGGGATAATTTTCATCTGTTGATTCAATTTTCTTAATAGTTATAGAGGACTAATTGTTTACTTTTTAGTTTTTTTAAAAAATAAATTGTGAAATATACCACAAAAGAACATATAAAAACATATATGTACTATTTGTAAATATTTGTACTATATGTAAATAACACAGCCTACAAACAATAGCATGCTGGCAAGTTTAACAACCGGCTCAAAAAAAGTGTATACACACACATATATATAGGTTTATTGTGACTGTTACTGATAGAAAGGATGTGTGGCACATAATTTAAAAGCAACAATAAAATATATAGTAGCCTTTGTTGTGAATTCTGTGTAGGTAATTGGTTCTCACAGAATACTTTCACTGATTTTTGCCAAACTCTGTGTCTTTGGTCCACTTATGGTTGCAACTGACAAATGTAAATTGTTCACATATGATCGATATTTTCATTTATATCGAGGAGTAAGATGACATATAAAAAACATATGTCAGAACTTAGAAAACATAGAAGGCATATGTCGACCTCACTTGTTCATCGAAAATGCAAATGACTTCTTGGTCGTTTGATTGGATAATGGCTTTTGAATACTGGAAAAAAATTTCCTCAAATTTCTGTGCTATTTACAATGTAGCCATTATAGACATGATACACTTTTAAATTTAATCTCTATTTTTTAAATCATTATCTCCACCACTGTAGGCAACAGTGAAACAATAAATGAAGCCCTGATTCACAAAGTTTGATGACATCCATGGTGCAAATATTCCCACCATGGTCAGTTTCAAGCTATCAGTATGAAGTCTCTGACCATGGGAGCTGGGAAAAGATGTGCACATAAGATATTTGCATCATAGAGATTTGGTGGATATAATTAACCTCAAGACCTAGATAATGAAAAAATGGGTCAAAATAATTAGGAAAAGATTTTTAGATATTTATCACCTTTGTTTTAAATATAATTTATTTAATTGTAAGTTTCTATAATTTTATTTTTAAGAATGACTAGATTTAACAATTTCATGATAATTATTTCTCTTTCTTTTTTTGTTTCTTAGCTGTTACTCCTATTTGTGTAACTGTAAACAATATATAGTTTAGTTTTGCATGTTTTGGTGTAAATGATATCATACGGGATACATTCTTTAATGAATATCTTTCTACTCAGTGCCATGTTTTCTGAGCTTTATCCATGATGAGGCAAATCGCTATTATCTGTCTCAGCAGGGAATTTTTGGATCTTGATAGAAAACAGATTTTTTAAAAAAAATTTAAAAAGAATATTAATTAGCTAGGTCTTTTAAATAATATATTTATAATATATCCATTTCTTAGCCCATAAATCAGGTGCACAAATAATATAACTTCTGTTATTTCTCTGTGACAAAACATAGTGTCTAGCTGAAGGCCCCATGCTCTATGCTTGAAGCAAACAGAAGCTTGTCATTCAAGTGTTTTAACTGAAGCAGAGTAAGCCTATTCCACTTAGGGTTCTTAACCTCCTTTTCTTCTTTTTTAGATGCCATTGAAGTTCCTAATGTGATGTTAACCTTGGGATAGCCACCTTGCTTGACTTCTGTTCTTTCTCTTTCATCGCTTTAGACATACCCCATCCCATCTGCTTCTTGCTAGTACCACCTCCTGCCTCTGACACTTGACCCCCTGTTTCGGCCACTGTAGGCCACCAAACCTTCACCGTCTCCCTTTTGCTTGATCTCTCATTCTCCTTTTCTCCTAATGCTTCTGAGACCTGATCGTTAAGCATCACACCCAAACCAGCTACCCAGCAGGGCTTTCCTCCGACATGCCTACATCACTCTGTGGTATCTCTCTGTGCTTTTATCCCATATATCTCTATTACAGTTCTGGACCCATTGTTTTTTTCTTATTTGCCAGTAATCCCTATCAGTCCCTAACAGTGATCCTAACAATTCTACATCTGCTGCTTAGAGACAATAAAAATAGTTTTTCAACAACAACAACATGTCCATATTACTTTGTATTGAATTACTTTAAAAGGTTATGTTTTTCAATATTTATTCATAAAATGTTTATTCATTCCCGTTATCTTTTTAATGAATCAAAACTCATCATGTAGACAAAATTATAATTTTTAAACTCCCAGGACTAAATCCTAAGCATCTTTTTGAGAAAATAGATGCAAACTGTTTAGATTTCAGAAGGGACAATTAATCAAACGGAGGGAAGCAAAGTCTTTCAGATAAAAAACTAGAGCTCACTCTGGGGGCATCTGGTGGCTCCATCGGTTAAGCGGCTGGCTTAAGCTCAGGTCATGATCCTGGGGTCCTGGGATGAGCCCTGCTTTGGCTCCACATGCTGTGGGAAGTCTGCTTTTCCCTCTCCCTCTCCCTCTGCCCCTTATACTGCTCATGCTCTCTCTCTCTCCCAAATAAATAAAATCTTCAAAGAAAAAACAAAACAACTAGAGCTCACTCTCATTTTCTCTCTAATCATGGTTCAAAAACACAACAGTTTAAATGAGATCTTACTAGTAATTTTTAAATTGTATATTTCAAATTATTAGTAAATTAAATTATATATTATTCATTTAGTTTATTCTTATTTCCAATTTAATTTCTTTAGCTGACATTCTATGTTATATTATCAGTACAGTAGAGCAGAAGTATAACAGATATAATGGAACAGAATTATGAAGTGTTAAGAGGTGGTATTCACCAAAGTCACTTAACCCTAGGAGAGCTTGCATACAGTGTGAACGGTGAGTATGTGCTTATTCATTCACTCGTTCATTTATTATAAAGGCAGAACTCAATAGTTTTCAACCCTGGCAGCCTATTAGGATCCTCTGGGCTATTTTATTTTTTGAAAGTTCAATATGGCTTATCTCTAGTTTACAGAGGTAGGTCAAAATAGAACACTTTTGTGCATTTAAATGAATGCAGAGGACATGGAGGGGGAGAGCAGGAAATTAATCAGTTTATGGTCAAGACAAGCCAAGTGCCGATTAGAATCAGAGCCAGCTTCACCCTGGCAAACCGTACTCAGGAAACAACAGCATGTACCTTGGTAACGATATCCCTTAAAATATCTGTGTTTTGGGTCACACATCTCCTCTGGAACATTTGTCTTCTGCCCCTCTGCCTTCATCCTTGTTCTTTCTTCCTCATGGAATTCACTTCTTGGGCCCCCTCCTCCTCTTGGCTGCTTAAAATCCTACCTATCTTCCAAAACTCCGCTAAACTGCCTTTTCCAAGACGCCTATCCCTTAGTTATGTCAGCACAGCTGTCTTATTCAGACTCCAGTTAGGGTATTTATCACATTCTGACTTGCATTCTCCAAATGGGAAGAGAAAAGTGCATTCAAAAGGGGCCTACCAAAAGCAGTGTCTGGGATACAAGTGGGAGTGGAGAGGAGTTTCAGGATATGTGTCCAGTTGCACGTGTCTCCTGGAGATTCCAGCATTCCCCTTTGGAGGCGTGTACCATCTCTCCGCCTAGCGAGAGCCACTGTATATTATGAGATACTGTGATTGGAGTGTGTCGCAGATATTAAAGCTATAGAGCCTGACAAAAAGTTGAGAACTACTAATGAGGTCACTACAAAAGTATTTACAGAGGCCTACTGTGTGCAAAACAAAAGCCGATAGGATTTTTGAAGAGCAGAACTCATGGAATATTCCACTTTAGATCTCCAGTGGTTCCTGCTCAAGGCCAGATAAGAACTTGGTCAGTATCGGGTAGAGGAGAATTGACTCCATTTTAGGAAGGTCTGATTTTAGTGGGTGAGACCCTATAAATGAAATATTACCCACTATGTTGTACCATATATTTTTTTGTTAGCTAAAAGATCTAAAAAGAGTGGCGCCTGGGTGGCTCAGTCGTTAAGCGTCTGCCTTCGGCTCAGGTCATGATCCCAGGGTCCTGGGATGGAGCCCCGCATCGGGCTCCCTGCTCGGCGGGAAGCCTGCTTCTCCCTCTCCCACTCCCCCTGCTTGTGTTTTCTCTCTTGCTGTGTCTCTCTCTGTCAAATAAATAAATAAAATCTTAAAAAAAAAAAAAGATCTAAAAAGAGAAAATAAAAAGCTGATGAGTGGAAAAAGGGAAAACTAATTGGGGGGATGTTCCCCAAAAGCCTCTTCTCTTGCACAGTATCTATACTTGCTATGTATTCAGACACCCAAAACCTACTCATGTGCTCTAATTCTACTTAGATGAGCAATATGAGCAATCACTGCAAGAGTTCACAGGAGTTTTGTAGCCTCTGAAAACTCTGGGGTGAACAGTGTGACAGTGGAAATCTGAAGGGTAGAGAAAATAATGGTGGGGACTAAAGTAGTGGATTGGATGTTGCACTGTTGGGCAGAGGTGATGGGGGCAGAATAAGATCGAAGCCATGGGCAGGAAGTAGGGTCCAGCTCTCTGAGACTGTTCTCTCTTTCTGGTGCTACTCTTTTCTGGCAATTGTTACCAGAATTCGTAACTAGAACTTCGGGGTGTCACACTGCTAACACTGGCCTAGGTTCAAGATTTTGTCATAGTCCCCCAATAATTCCAAGTTCCAAGGACATTGGAAGCTTCGTCGTCTTAACAATATACCTCCGAGCAAAATGTAAATCTGTTTGTCACCACTCACCTCTATTCTTTCTCCAAAACCTTTTGGTCTCCTTTTCCTCTTGGTTCACAACCTCAACTCCTCTCTTTCCCCTCTTGGCCACTAAAATCCCCTCCATTGTACAGAACAATTTAGCTTTGGCCTCAAATTTAACCCATTTAACAAAACAAAAGCCTAATTAATGGTCTAAAATGACATCTCTAGTTCTTCACGCGTGTGTGGAATGATCATGATTTGGTTAGTTATTTTCAGCTTCGTTAGAATTCCTATAAAAAGCTTTATTTCCTATCACCATCAGGACATTTTTTAAAAACTTAATCACTGTACCTATGACCTGTCTTTGTAATCAGAAAATCATCATAAGAGTTACTAAGTTAGATATTTTCTTATTTTTTTACATTTTATAACTTTTTGAAATGTATTGAATATGTAATAATATTTTAGTGAAACAGAATTATTTAAAATCATATCTTGCTAGAAAACTTCATAGATTTTCTCAACAGGAAAAAGAAAATTTCTAAAAATAGGTTTTGTATCATTGCTTGAAAAATTAAAACACAAAACTAAAAGATTTTCCCGCCAGAAATAAAGGAGATTATTAAAACTGATAGGAAAGTATTAAAATTTTTAAAAGATCAAATTTACATTATGATTAACATGACATTTTAATAGACTGTGATAGGTTCACTAATTAAACCTTATGTATTATTTGTGCTTGAAATATCTTAAAATGCAGTATTGTATATTACAGTATGTATGAAAGTGATGTTTGTAATCTTGTTGATGTTAATGCTAAATAGAATGCAGAATCCTTTTCTACTAAGTACACATTTACTTGCCAGGCTATACCGAGTTCTGTCATGGTCTCTATCCTATTTAATCAACCAAACAGTCCTATGAGTTAGGTACTATCACCATTTTACCAACGTGAAAACTAAGGTCTGCGGGGGTGAGTTAGTTACCCAAATCACAGGTTTGCACACATATTACAAATGAATCTTGCTCATTCCTTTTCACAGTTTAATATAATACACACAAAAAAAACAGCATCATGGTAGTAGTAAATCCAGAAAAAGAAAACAACTTCTTCTGAAAACCTACCTCAGAGAGCAGCATAATTGCTTCATCAAATCTACTTCTGTTTAGTCTCAACACAACTGATCCCATAAGCTTTCAAGTGTGTGTGTTATATCCCACAGATATTTTTATTTTAAAAAGTTGAAAATTATGAATTTGTGAGTGACATTTTACATCATTTATATATCTTCCCATGGATCATTTACACAAACATTTATTACAGCAACCTCACAAGGTAGGAATTACAGTCCGATAAAACTGTAGCTCAGAGAATTTAAGTTGTCGAAATCCATACAATTAGTCTTTGAAAAGGCTGGGATTTGTGCCTAGTTTGTCTAAATTCAAAGCCAGTAACCTTCTGGATAGTTTCTGGATCATCTTCTAGAAGTTAGTTATGACAGGTTAGTTTATTTACATTTTCTAAATTTTCTTACAGAAGTCTTGCCCAAACTGTTCGCGGATGGAGGAACTGTAACAGCAGCAGAATTTAGGGGCATTTGGGGGCACTGGGTGGCTCAGTTGGTTAAGCGTCTGACTCTTGGTTTTGGCTCAGGTGTGATCTCGGGGTCGTGAGATCGAGCCTATGTGGGGCTCTGTGCTCAGGGCAGAGTCTGCTTGTCCCTCTCCCTACGCCTCTGCTCCTCCCCCTGCTCACTTTCTCTCTCTCTCTCTCTTCTAAATAAAGTCTTAAAAAAAAGAATTTGGGGGCATTTTAAGCGATATTGTTTTGAGTGTGTGAACTCCCCACTTGTATTTACATGGACACTCGAAGTTGGAAAGAGGGCAGAAGGAGCAGGCTTGCATCCCCTAGTGATTATGGGCTGGCTCAGTGACGAAGAAACGGTTTCTCCTCGGTGCCGGGATGAGGACAAGCAGAGACCTGTGCTGGTAGGAACACAAGTAGAAAGATGTGCTCCTTACTCAGTTTGGAAATAAAGCTGATTTATCTTTTGAGATTGTATCCATAGTTGGATGTAGTCAGATATATGAAATTATTCCCAGAAGGTTCCACTGATCCTCTCCATGCAAGGCATGCCTCTTGTTCTTTCTATTTGGTCCAGGGCACTCTAACAGATGGTCCTTATTGAGTATTACAAATAATTTTGTTTCTTTCTCAAGCACTATTTCATTGTTACACTTAACAATTTTAACTCATTCTGTCTTTACCATCATTTTAGTTGGATCACTCAGAACTTGTGACATATATAGGTTCATACACAGTGTATCCTACATTTATATACAAATGAATAAATATAAGTAATTCCTATGGTAAAAATTTCAGTATCTATGTTTCAGTATATTTTTTCAGTGTCCAATATTCTTTTCCCTAAAAATGTATTTTTATAGCTCTCCTAGAGATTTTGTCAATATAACGGCTTGTAAATAGTAAAGGGAAGAAACTTAACTTCCAATGAGTTAAGAATTGCTCTGAAACCTGTATTCAGCCAAAAATGTCCTCCTATACTTTACCATAATGTTTATGAGTTTACCAAATGCTTATGAGTTAAAGAAATTACTTATTTTTTTAAAGATTTTATTTATTTGTCAGAGAGAGAGAGAGAGCACACAAGCAGGGGGAGTGCAAGAGGGAGAAGCAGGCTCCCCGCTGAGCAGGGAGCCCAATGTGGGGCTTGATCCCAGGACCCTGGGAGCATGACCTGAGCCAAAGGCAGACGCTTGACTGAGCCACCCAGGCGCCCCTAAAGAAATTACTTATGATATTTATATTAAATTATATAAAGGATAATATTGTGCATGACTATAACTTATGAGAGACACACAAAAGAAGTTTAATGATATACTTGACGCTTTCTCAGTAGATTAAGGAATGATAGAGTGTAATCATACCTAAAAGTCAAATCATAACCTATTTAAGAGCTTTGGTCCTCTAACTCTGTATCTCTACAAAGAATTCGATATTTTGTTAGGATTATCAAAATATATTACTAGAAAAAAGGCAAAAGAACAGCAAGTACTATTATATTTTTATTTTTAAAATAAGTCACAGGTTCCATATTATTTCTTTATATAATATGGTCCTACATCCTAACACTTGTATACTATTTCTTAGTAGACAATATTAATATCCTGCCAGATAGCCTCTTATTAGATTCTGAGGGTGTCTACTCTATTTGAAATCAACTAGAACTGAGCTCCCTGAGAATCCAGGCTTTTTAGGCAACAAATCAAATGGTGAAAAAAATAAATTGAATTAGGAAAAAAAAATCATTTCAAGACCACTATTGATGAATACAAAAATCACAAAAGGTTTTAGGAGCAAAAGTAAAATATATTGAATATTAAGAAAAAAAATCAACTGGGACATCTGGGTGGCTCAGTTGGTTAAGCATCTGCCTGGGATGGGTCCTGGGATTGAGTCCCGCATCGGGCTCCTTGCTCAGTGGGGAGTCTGCTTCTCCCTCTGCCTGCCACTTCCCCTGCTTGTGCTCACTTTCTCTCTGACAAATAAATAAATAAAACCTTTTTTTAAAAAAAGAAAAAATCAATTATATTTACCTTCATAATTTTTCCACCATAATTCCTACAAACATGGATAATTATAAATGCCAAGTACAATTTAGTTTTTTACAACTTTTTAATAATATTGTCTCCAGGTTTTTAAAATAAGTATCCTTTTTTTCAAAAGCAAAAACCAGTTCATACAAATGTTCAGTTTTCCTGATCAGTAAACCTCCTTAAGTAAAGCCTCATGCGTGGTGGCAGCTCTTGTTTGACCAAAAAACTTGGAGATTTCAATCTACTTGCTGGAAATCTGCCTGGCCCCATGAGAGAAAAGGAATCCACTTTTGCAGATTGCGCGATTGGTATCACTGACCACAAAAGCTACAAATTCCTTAATTGACCTGGTTGAACTGCTATGGCTACGCCAGCATCTTTATGCTTTCAAATATCTAAATGGCATTTTGTAGCATTTCTCTTTACTAGAATAATATGTTGTGTCAGTTAATTTTCTTTGAGCATCTAATCACTAATTGTGTCATTTCTGTAATAAAGTTTATATTTTCGCTTTGAACGTTACTTGATCACAATAATTTTCTAAAACATCAAAAAGGTAATGTGACTTTCATAAATTTTATCTTTTACATCAATTCTACCATTTTTCTGAACAAATTCTGTAATAGTTCTCTGTCACTAAAAAAAAAGATTGATAAAAATTTAAGGGACAGATATCCTTGAAAAGGTATTTCTATTATAGTAGAAGTGAACATCAGGAGTAAAATGGCTCCATATACTGTTCTTTTGTGGGATTTGAGAATGACTTGTCCAATATATAATTCAGTTTATAAGTGTAGCCAAGTTATTTTCCCCCTGAAAAGCCTGTTTTCTTAAGAGCTGCTCTTATATACCTTCTTTATTGTGATTCCCTAACAGTTGACTTAATGGTTAATTGTAGTAAACTAGTAGGAACACCCCAATAATTAATTAGCTGAGACTGGCTTTGTGTCTAATACCAAAGAACATATTTTCACAAAGAAGTTTATTTATTCTTATTCTCTGTCTCTGCCTTAGGAAAAAAAAAACTATCATTTACCATCAGATTTAATTTCAAAGATAAGGCATAAACTCATAGTAAGGAAAGAAAAAAAATAGCAGCTATTAAATAAACTATACGCAGGAAGGCTGCATAGTGTAGAGTTAGGATCTAGAACTCTGGACCTAGACTATCTGTTCAATCCTGGTCCCATCACTTACTTGCTGTGTAACATTGAGCAAATTATTTTATCTATTTCAGTTTGCTGATTTTTAAAGTGAGGATCGTAAAAATTGTGTCTATCTCAAGAACTGTTGTGAAGATTAGTCAATACATGTGAGGTATTTAGAATTTAGTGCTTTCTGCACTGATTCTTATTCTCTCCTGGGCTCACATATGTGCCTCCAAACTACGTGGAGATCTTATAGAAGGCTTCCTTAAGGAAGTATGTTATAGAAGAACATTACTTGATCACAATAATTTTGATATGAGATAAAGCAATGGAATATTTCATGAGAAAATATGCAATGGATCAATTCCATCAATTGAGTGGATGTATTGTAAATTGATCTTGACTCTTCTATCACCTTTCCATTCTTAATTAGTCCATCAAAATTACCTGAAGAGTATCTCTTCAAAGTATCTCTCAAGTTCATCCAGTTTTCTGCAGGAGTGAGTGAAGGAATGGAAGTGGCTTATTCAGAATGGCAGATATAGCTGCCCAATTTATAGAGCTGAAAATGAACAACCTTTATCTAAATGCTTTCTGTTGAGGATTCTGCCACTTAAGATACTTGCCTTTATTTTTTCTTGGCATAGAATCCTTTAGGAAAACAACAACAACAACAAATTTTAAAGAGTATTCTGTAGACTCAAGTGCTCTCAAAAGGAAAAGATTTTAGCTAATCCAGCAAACTTAGTTTATAGCAATTCATTTACTTTCCAAAAGAATATTTTACCATCTTCGCTTTTATCCCTTAGAGTATGCCTAAATTTAGACCAAATACAGTCCAAACTCTTTAGTTCTGACTTTACTCCTTCTGGGACTTCTGTTCATACTTTGGCTAATATAATGTTCCCTTGTTAACTGTAGGAATGTAGGAAAGTCTCAGAAATCATGAAAAAAAGACATAGCTGAAATCTTTGACCTTTCTTTCATGTATTTAATATCTATGAAGAAATTATGAAAAAATGAAGGTAAATAAAAATGATCCAAGGGATCTCTTCAGGTAGGATTTAATACATAAGCCTTCAAGAAGAAATGGTGAAAATCTTCAAGAATCTAATGTTGAAACTTCTTTTCCATAACCTCTTTGAAGCCCAACATAGGCTCATTCTTTAGCAAGACAACTGGTAGTGAGTGATGTTGGAAGTCTTGACTGATTTTGATTTGTATCAGGACACTTTTGTGGAAATAAAGAGATACTCAGGACAAAGACCCATTCAATAATATTAACTCATGGGAATCATTCAGAAGGGTCCTATGTTCCCATATCACCCTTCCATCTTGGGCTAGGTTTCTTTAAAACATGCTGAGCAAGTCTGCTGATTAAAGAAAATCCAGAGACTGGTAAGAAATAGAAATCTCATCAAATAAGAAGTTCAACAAGAATAAGATAATAGTTTTGATGTTAGTAATGTAGAAATAATAGAGCACCCATGATTTATTTTAAATAAATTCACCTCCATCATGAGAGTAATCCTGTTATATGAGTCTTGATAGATTAAAGATCACATCACTCCCCACAATCCTGGCTAAATGTTGTAGATCAATAAAGTGCTGTGTGACTAATTGCTTAAAGTGCTTTTATTTTAAAGCATGGATTTACAATTTATAAGCATACTGTAATAGGCACAACTTGCATTATGACCAAGAGAAGCAATTTATTCCACTACAACTTTTAAAAACTCTAAGTAGATGAGACGCTCTCCACACATCCCTTCAAATAGCCTCTCCTCACAGCCAGCCTAAGTTAGATGGGAGGATGTACATAGGAGAGGAAAAAAATATCATGGAAGGCATTTTTAAAGAGCACTAACCTTTCTTATCCCAGGTTAAAGGATAGCTGGATATGTGAAACTAGCTTCTATCTATAACCTCAGGGATATTGGGAATGGAGTCTATTCTAAATCTAAAAAAATCAGCTTCTAGGCTGATTTTTTAACCTTAATCAAGATAACTACCAACTAAGCCCTCTGAGATTTATGACTTAAAGCTAAATAAGATGGAAGAAATAATTATTTGTTTGGGGTTTAGTTTTCCCCAATTCAACCAGTCTACAAATTTGTCAAACAATATTTATATTCTATTATTATGAACATCTAAAGATTCCTAGAATTTTAGATTCTGCATTCCACCAGTATTTACCAAATCTGCTTTCTGTAGCAGGTAACTACTTGCTAATAATTATATATTCAGCTTGATGAAGACTGTAAGTAGTTTCCGTCTCCATGGGGAAAATGAAGAACAAAATCAAAGGGGACATACTCTCCTGACTCTATCTTCTGTACATGGAAACTCATACAAAAAAAGTCTTCTCTCCACTGAAGAATTTGATCATAAACACTAAAAATTAGGAAACTTGTGATATTTGCCATCTCTAGGTTAGAGACAATTTATTGCTCTTGTTGTGGATGAATATGCAAGGAAAACAGTGCAATTTGAAATCCCTCATGTCTACAGTGGATGGTTGGTTGTGATATTGCAGGGTGGAGAGTCAGAAATCATTGACACAAAAATGGTAACAGGGTTTTCACTAATTTACAGCTTTTGATTTTTTTAAGCATAGATACTCACCCCAGTCACATATTTATGCTGGATTTTAAATTGAACAGTTTACTCCTGGAGTCACAAATCATTATTATTTCTCCTCCATGGTATTAACAAGAAAACATTTGATTCCTTCTTGTAGCCTTTTGCTTTGAAATCCTCCTGAGTGTAGGATTTGTGTGACCCTGGTATCTGAGTCCTTAGCCTGTCTCCTACTGCAGGTTTTACTACACAGAGTGGCAGTAAAAAGAGTTTTATTTCTTAGAAAATGCTTCTCACAGTTCTTACTATCAAACTACTCATTCTTCTCTGAAGAGCTGAATTTTGAATCCTAGTAGCTTGTCAGAAAAATGACATGTTTACTCTACACTTGTCAACTTGAAACTTTGCAATTGTATCTCTTCAAGCAACAAGGAATGTTTTCACTCTTTCAAATCCAATGGAAACCTGTCCCTTTGGGTCAGGGTGTTAGCACTTTGTGACCAAACTCTTTGGTTTAGTAGTGAAGTACATGGCTCAGGGGTTGAAGGTCCAGCTCTGCTCCTTAGATGATATGTGACCTTGGGCAATAAAAATTGTTGGGGGGGGATTAAATGATAAAATATATGAAGCACTTAGCATAGTGTAAATATTCTCTAAATGTTTATTGTTTTTGCTGTTGCTGCTAATATTATTAATAATAATTTGTCATTCTTATGCATTAATTTATATTCTTTCTTACTCAGATCACTCATTACTGATTTAATAAACCAATATATAACAATATGATGTTAGAATACATATGGACTAATTTTAACAAGGATTGTAAATTGTAATTGCTGTATTATTCCCACTTGATGATTTTGTTTCTCATCCACTCTTGTTACTGGTGAGTTCTTTATCCTTAGTGTTTTTCCCATTGTAAAAGGTTCTCTCAAAAATTTTAAGAACCAGTGAATTAGTTATATTCCTCTTTTAGTTCAGCCTATTCTTTTCACTCTGTTCTGTTCTAATCTAGTCCTAAGTAACAGAATATTAAATCAGAAGTTTAAGCCAAGAGTCTAAGATGTCAGAAATCCTGTGAGACAGGAATTTCAAAGAAGATTCAAAGCCAATTATAGGATGCTTATGATCCTTACCCAACTCAAACAAATGAAAGGGGCAGGTTGTTAACGGTTCAAAGGATTTGTGAGAAGATTTTCTTTAAGGAGCTATCTGCTGTTGGGAAAGGTGTAGAAATGCTTACCTCTTTAGCTCAAATCAAGAGAAGAGAACTGCACCAGGACCCTCAGGGATATTGGGAATGGAGTCTAATTCTTAAGTGAAATGTAAAAGAGTACCTGGTGACAGATGAGCCATGCGAGAGGCAGCTATGTAAGTTTCAGTCTTTCCTCATGTAATTTATGGGAACAACTGCCTCACGAGTGTTTTGTGTGAACAAATGTGGCTCACTCATTTTTGGAAGGATGGAGGGACCTCAGCAGATAGAAGCTAAAGATACAACAATAGAATCCCCCCGGGGGTGGTGAACATTGTACAGGAACCCGAGTTTCACGTGCACACAGCAAGGTGGTGAGACATCTCTAGGCATGGCCTCTGGCAAGAAGTCCCTGAAGAGCCTGTGAATGTGTTCACAGGAGAATTAGCTCCAAACACCTGCCAGGTCTAGCGAGTACGAAGCCATCTTACCACGGTGCTGGTCAGGTAGGAACTTGGCTTCTCCTCTCAGCCCTTTCTCTCCCTTGCTCCGGCTCAGGAGTCAAGGCAGCCCGTTGCGGGAGAGTGAAACAGAAACATCCACCATTCCCCCTGCCATACACCATTTCTGGGCTCTGCCACAAACTCAAAGTTGGAAAGGAATCTTCTGTGATTTTTGTTTTAAGATTGATGTGTAATATATGTGACCAGACTAATATCAGAATCAAGACTTTGGCAACTTAATGGTATCACACAATGTTTTTATTGTCTAAGGATGATTGCAAAAGTGATGATACTACCTGAAAATTTCATCCTGGGATAGAAGATAACTTTCCCCTTTGAATATATTTTATTTTTTTAAAGATTTTATTTATTTACTTGAGAGAGAGAATGAGAGATAGAGAGCACGAGAGGGAAGAGCATCAGAGGGAGAAGCAGACTCCCCGCTGAGCGGGGAGCCTGATGTGGGACTCGATCCCGGGACTCCAGGATCATGACCTGAGCCGAAGGCAGTCGCTTAACCAACTGAGCCACCCAGGCGCCCTGAATATATTTTAAAGAGAAAGCAGGAAACAAAATAATTTTTCTTTGTACTAACACCCCATAAGATTTATATATTAATTTTATAACCTCAATAAAAAAATCAGTTGCAACTGAGACAACAGGCTTACAATATATGTTAAAGAAATTATCTCAAAGATAACTGGTGTAAAGCTTAACTGTTAATTTACACACACACACACACACACACACATATTTTTTGAGAGAGAGAGAGAGAGAGGGAGGGAGAAAGAGTGCGTGAGCAGGGCAGGGAGGGGCAGAGGGAGAAGGAGAGAGAATCTTAGGCAGACTCCTTGCTGAGTGCAGACGGCCCCTTGGGGCTGGATCTCACGACCCTGAGATCACAACCTGAGCAGAAACCAAGAGTAAGATGCTCTACCGACTGTGCCATCCAGACGCCCCTAATTCTTAGTATATTTTTGATCAAATTTCAAACAGAAAGAGCATGCCATCATATATGACTATTCCTGAAATATCAAAGTATTTTGAGTAACTGACTCAAAAATCAATTTCTGCTAATTTTGTTTACTTTCTTTTTCACATAAGACGCTTTTATCTATACACTTTGCTTTATATTTTTATTTTTGATAGATTCTCTGCAACCTCTCTAGAAATGTTGGCACATTATCCACATTAATTTTTTTTCTTCAAGGTTTATATACAAGATGAGTAATTCTTGAATTATAAATTCCATTAGTGTGTTTTGGCAGATTATGTCTTATCTTAAAAATTACTATTCTCTCAATAGTCATTTGTTTAAATTCATAGCAACTAAGGGGTGTGTGGTAAAAGACACTGATCATTAGAGCATTTGTTTAAAACAATTTGTTTTAAAAAATTCAGGAAAGGGGTGCCTGAGTGACTCAGTCGGGTAAGCGTCCACTCTTGATTTCGGCTCAGGTCATGATCTCAGGGTGTGAGAATCAAGCCCCACCTCGGGCTTGTGCCAGGTCTGGAGCCTGCTTAAGATTCTCTCTCTCTCTCTCTCCCTCTCCCTCTGATCCCTACCCCCAAAAATTCAAGAAAAGCATGCATAATTTTTATGTTTGATTTAATAGATGTTTAAACATGTCTCATCTATTTCAGTTCTGTATTACCAGAATAAATTGCAACTTCACAACGTTGTACTATCACCAGACGATGCCTTATTGTACTTTATAAATCCGTGGTCTGAAAAGGAAGTATTTAGTATCTTTGGAGAAATGTACCACAAAATCCATTGTAAAACTGAATCTTCAACATGTGGCTAAATTGCTTTAGATTCCTGACCTTATTAGTTTTTTTCCACAGGCTTATTTTGTTTTTGTTTGTTTGCATGTTGTAGGTGAATCCGATCTTCATAAGAACTCAGAAGATGTAGTAAACACTGAAGAAAAACATGCGGATACACATTCATAGGTTTGAAATACCTTAAAGGCTTCTGTCAGTTTAAACATGAGAGGTAACTTTATTTTTTAGACAAGAAACCTAATTTCTGAAATGAATGGTTTGTAGAATATCATTAGAGACAAAGTTATCTCATTTCATTGTCCTCCTGGAATCTTTTTAAAAAATCTCTATTTTCTGAAGCAAAATCTTACATATTTACTTTTTCAAAGAGCTTAATTTGCTCATCAATAAAACATATACTTAGTGAGACATTTTAGTCCTTTAAAAATAATAATGTGTAGGCTATGGAGAGGTTTAATCCTGATCTCTCTTTCTACTTCATGTAGGAAATACAAATGTTTACATTGGATGATAATAACAAAGCAAGTACATATTATGAAACAAACATCAATGTTTGTTAAAATCTATAGACGTTTGCATCAATTGTTCTCTTTTTAAAAATTCAGCTTCTAGGGCTTGCCCTCGATCCACCAAATTATTAACTCTGGGAATGAAGCCTTGGAAATCGGAATTTTTAACAATCCTGTCTGTGGTATTTCTGTACCCTATAGTTGAGAACCATTGTCTTGGGCCTACAGGGGAAGTGCAAGCTACTGGAAGGGAAGGATGTGTATTTATAGTGGAGATGTCTTAGTGTCTCTTTAAAAAGAAAGAAAGAAAACTCACCTGTTATAATGAGTCCTGCTTTTGGGGTGATGATGGGGACAAGAGAAAATGCTGAGGGGACCATAGACAAAGTCTTTTGAGATGTTATTGGTAGCTCCTCACATATTGCTTTAGATACACAAGAGTTAAGCTGTGACTGGCTTTTCAGATGATACATCTTGCAGTATTCTTGAGTTGGTTGTAAGACTGTCTTTTATTGATAATAGTTTCATTAATGGTTACTCTCAAGTGTCAGGCCCTGTGGTGAGCATCTTACATGTGTTAATCTCACTTAGTCCTCTCAACAATTTCAGAATTGGTGATTGTGATTCCTATTTTACATATGAAGCTTGGGTAGAAATCAAGCCAGCAGAGTGGCTGTGCAGCAACTAAAACCCATGTGTGTCTATAGCAATTTCTCTTCATACCCTCCACCCAGACTATAAATTTATTACCTTTGGAGCTCATGGCTGTTTCAGAGGAGTTCTCAGGTTCTGATGATATATGATGGACCCTCCAGGTATATTTTAGGGAAAACTAAATTCAGTGGAGTATTTATAGATGTTTTCAGTACAAAAAGTTTTTGTTTTTTGTTTTGTGGGTTTGTTTTGTTTTGTTTTTTGGTCAAATAAATACCATTAGGACATGGAGTTAAGCAAAATTAAGCAAGAGTCTTTCCTACTGGATGTCATCAATCCAGTGCACATTATGAAGCTTCAAAAGAAAAGTCTTTTTTTTTTTTAAAGATTTTATTTATTTGACAGAGAGAGCACAAGCAGAGGGAGAGAGAGGGAGAAGCAGGCTCCCTGCTGAGCAAGGAGCCTGATGTGGGACTCGATCCCAGGACCCTGGGATCATGACCTGGGCCAAAGGCTGTCGCTTAACCGACTGAGCCACCCAGGCGTCCCGAAAAAAGTCTACAAGAAGCTTTTCTTATGCATTTGTGATATGGAACTGGAATACTTAGGAACATTTTCCAAAAATTGTGTGCAGGGGACACAGGTCACCAGTACATTGGTAAAAATGACTGTCCAATCTATGAAGATGCCTAAGGCAAAAAATATACATATCTGTAAAATTCTGGCATCTCATCAGTAAAAGGTTTCAGTGGGATTCAACTGGCAGTTAATGAAGCCTCTTTTTTCTTTTTTTCAAATAAAAAACCCCGAAGCTGGAAGGATTTGAGACCCACTCAAACAGTGGTGTTCAAACTCAAGCAGGCTGTTAGACAATTTTTCTTTCCATCAGCACTAACCAAATCCGGTAGTTTACTTCTCAATTTGAGAAAGCTCTGCCTTCAGTGCACAGTCTTCCAGAAATCATGGCCTTTAGTAGGTGAAATTTATATGCCTTCAAGAAATAGGCAGATCTCTTAAATATGGGAAGTAGAAAACCAACAGGAGTGGGGACAATTGGTTACTTGTGACTCAGGCCCAGTATCTGGGAGAAGAGAGCAGTGGTCAGCCTTGGAAACAGAAACGACACAAGTGCACCCGACCTGAAGGTGGCAGCCAGCCACTCTGCCTCCAACAAATTTTCACCATGTACAAATTAGGGACCCGTGTTTCCAGGTGTTTCCATTGGCTAAGAGATTTTTTTTTTTATGGAAAATCTTTCCATTTTTAATGTTGGCTCAAAGTTTTTTGAAACCCTGTGTAGACCAAACAAAATATATGTGAAGGTCAGATTTTGCCTACAGGCTCCCAGGTATTAACCACACCTTTATGACCTGTAGCTAATTCTTTCACTGGCCTCCATCATGGAAAGTATAGATTTTATGGCAGCCTGGCCATATCTCTGAGAGCCATTGCCTACTTCATTCTCAGTGTGTGGGCCCCAGTATGGGATATTTTCTCAGGAAACACTGAAGTCTAATTCAACATGCACCATGATGAAACCTCATCAATCAATGTGCAACACTATACTTAGGGCAAGAAGTCAACCTTTGAATCTACTTTTCACATTGCTGTATAACTTCACTATTAATTCTAAGACATTTCTGTCCACAGAACTATTTTGTTTTGATTACTTTTTCAAAATGTTTTTGTTAATTAGAGTGAATGCGATTGGAACTGGATATACAATGCCATGCTGCTTTATTATTTAAAAAGAGGCTGGAATGTAATTTATTATATTGTCTTCCCTGAAGGATATGCCAGAGATTTCTGGTGCTCCAAGAGCAAACCATTATCAGACCTGGTACTCCCTGGTGGGGGAAGTGTTCTCCGTTCCTACCAATGCCTGCTCTTTAGTGTTGAGTATACCGTCTAAGAGGTCAAAGCCTGATGGATTGTGGGCTGGATTTAGTCTGTGCATTTGCTTGGTTGACTCCCACATTGATTTAAAATTGTTTTAAATATCTTTAAACAGGACTGAATGCTCTTGAGTTCACTACAGTCCTTGTGACTCACACAGGCCCACTTACCTCATTTATACTGTCTTCTAGGCTTGTATAGTTCCTTGAGTTTGTGACCTCTGATCCAAACAATCCAAATTTTTACTGGAATTGAAATATACAAACATACACGCACATGCACATACACACAAAGAGAAGAACTAAGATAGAAAACCAATTATCTATTATATGCTGATAAATCCCTTATTTCTGACAAGGTTTATAAAGTCCCATGTGACACTACCACACAGTAATTGATGCATGTATATGACTAAAACTTGATCTTCATTTTCATTTGGATTTTATTTCAGGATAATGAGAACAGGACTAAAACATCCTAAATCCTCAACTTTCTACAACGTTATGTTCTCCTTTTTCAACACACACCTGGATCAGGCCATTTTAATGGACTTCTAGAAGGAACTTATACTAAGAAGAACATAAATTCTGAGCCAGTAACTCCGGCCAAACAAATACATTCAAAATTGCCATCAAGAGTTTTTGGCCAGTGTTTCTGCCATTGTCTTTCCTCCAAAAAACAGTCTTGGAGGAAATGTTTTGATTGTTTTGATCCAGCTTTTTCCAGCAAGTCTGAGAAATTTTTAAGACAAAAGGTGGATAGTTTAAAATTTTCAACACTCTGAACCCAGTTATAGCACGGGTGACCTTGCGACACATGGGCAAAAGATGAGGCATTTTAAAAATTTTCTTTCTTGTATTGTTTTATGCAGACTTCTATAGTTACCAATATTGCAAGGTTTTAAGTAAAAGGAAAGCAAAGCAAAATATGGAAAACAATTTTTTTGCAGCTCTGAAGAACGGGGTATTTAGATTGTCCTTATTTTAAATACACGGAAGCAACATGAGAGGTCAGGCTGTTCAGAAGCTGTGGTTGAAGTCCTGTGACAACAGTGGAGCTTTAGCCTGGCTCTGTGACCTGATGACCATTGTAACTCTCAAGCTGGGAATCCACAGTGAAACCCATCCCTGAAACCAGCGGACCACCTTGCATCCATCCCTGTGGTTTCAAAGCGCGAAAACGTCACCCATATGGGGGTCATCACAATGCAAGTCACACGTTACCTACACTCCAGGATGACAAGAAACTTCAGCCATTGTTGGAGACAGGTGTTGTTAGAACTGAGAATGGAATTTGCCTTCTGGGGTGTTGAACCCACTAGGACGTAACAAAATATATTACAGGCCCAGGGATAAGTGACAAGAAGTGTGTGTGTGTATTGAAAAATATCTATGAAAATGGAAACCCACACTTTTCTGTACAGATAATATTATTTGGCGTGACTTTTTGATTCTACTACACAGAAACAGACTGCAGCTCTTGGAAACTCAGCTTGCTTGCCATGTTTTGCCTGAGCATGTGCAGAGCCTTTCCTTTGCTCCAAACTGAAGAACAACTTTTGTTAGTTATTAGCTGACAAGAAAGGTCAAGCACAGTTAGGGGCTGTAACTTTTCACTGTACAAACACTTCAGTGATTCTGAGATGAATCTATCTTTGTGAAAGGTAGAAGCTGGATGGAAAAAAATCAAAAGTAGCCATCAATTAAAGAACAGAGTGAAGGAGAATCCACCCATACTATCCGTTTTCTGTTGCACCTGCCTTTTTCTTGGGTTCCACAATGCTAAGCAATATTTTAAAAATTGATATAATCAGAAGCTTTTAAGTCTGAGTGATGGGATTTTAGAACCCACAACTTAGATCTCCTTTAATGTGTAAGCCATATTCTATATGCATATTAGGTATGCATTGTTCTAATTTAAGATATATTTGTGCATAGACTGTGTATAAAATGCTTTTAAATGTTCTGTGAATAAGGTCCTTAGTTTTTGGTTCACCTGAATCTTGTGTAGAACTCAGCTAAATAATTGATTTGTATCATAGACATTATAATGCAATTGGTATTTTAAATGTAAGCAGTACAAATTGATTTTTGATGACATGTTGGGGGAGATTTATAGATATGTACATCATGGTGACTTTGTCTTTTAACAATGGACTTTTTATTTCTATTTATGAAGAAATTATAACTACTGCTTTCAATGTCTTTTTAAAAATAGCTATTTACCAGCTAGGAAATATTCTGCATTTAAAATAGAATCTGACTGGGAAGTGTAATTACTTTTGTTCTTATTTGAGCCAGTTGTCTTTCGGTAAAGCTAGAGAATCTCTCCAGGGAGAAGTAAATTGAGACACTGCTTCTCAAGGATCATAGGAAACTTGTCCGCTTTGCTCCTATTGATATTTTAGGACCTATAGACTGTTACTAAAAAAAAAAAAAAAAAAATAGAGAAATACAATGAATTCATCAGTTTCTGTACATGGCCTCTCCCCTAATTTTCCGGGTTATTTAACTTATAAAGCACCGTGACTGAATTTCTGGAGGGAGAGGAGAAAACACGCTCCACTTCTTCCGAAGAATTGTCATGCTGTTGATGCGCTTTTTCCCTTCCTCATCTCCCTTCCTCTCTCCTTTCCCTCCTCCCCCTCCCCTTTCTACTCTCCTTCTCATCTCCCTTCTTCTTTCTTGCCTTCTCTCTAAGACAGCGATGAATTAGTGCCAACTGGCAGGAGTCAGCGCGGAGGTCCCCAGTGCCCATCCCTTCCACACATATCAGTGTTGCCCAAGTCCCCCCTGAAGCCAGGGTGGGTGAGTCGGGCAGTTCTGTCTCCCATGTCCGGCTTTGCATTTTTATTCTCAGCTACACAACATATATCTAACAATCTCATATGCCTTTTTATTTAACCAGTAGCTCTTTTATTTCATTTTTAACATGACAAGCTACAATTCTTGTTTTTACTCTGCTGTAATTCTCTGTATTTCCTATTACATATGATTGTTCAATAAATCATACTTGAGGGAAAATATTGTGAAACATTTGGTGTCTATAAAATTCAATTTGATGGGGCATTGAAAAGTTGGGGGAATCAGGGAAAATCAGGTAGATATCAGTTTTGATATGAGTTCTGTCAGAAAATGGTTTTTGCTCTATTAAAAAACAATTCATTGAACATTTATTATTGCAACTGTTATTCGTAAGCTCCTGGCTAAATGCATGTTGCAGAGAGGAATGTGGAAACCCGAATCTTAGCTCTCTAAATTTCATCTCTTATAGTGGAGATATTCATACACATAAATAACCAAAATGTCACATATAAAAGTTACCCGGTGCGAGTAAAATGCAGCTCTGGGTATTAGGAAAGGTAAAAATTGCTTCCATCTTCCAGGCTTCTAGGAAGACTCCTTAGAGTGGATTGCACATGAGTTGATACCTCCTTTACAAATCATATTGAAGCTCATACTCATTGCCTATTTTCTATGGACAGCCTCTGTGAAAACACTTAACACATATTATCTCTAATCCTCAATAATCCAGCAAAGTGGGTTATCAATATGAGCAAAGAAACCAAGTCTTGGAGAAAGAGCGTAAGGCCAGGTCTCAGGTGGCGGACTCCAGCCTGGATTTGCTTCTAGGTCTCTCTGGCACCAAAAACCCCTTCTTCTTTCTATTACATCTACGTAGCGTGGAGCAGAAGCACTGTGGAAAGGAAAGCTTTGTGAAGAACAGGTGAATAAGGTAACAGCTGAGAATAATAAAGAAGCAAAGGGCATCAAGTTAAGGTGAAGACCTAGAGAGTTTCAACTAATTGAATTAAGAGTAATTGGCACGGTATGTGACACCTCTCAGACTCCGGCTCCGCGGTGCCAAAGCACTCCATTAAAATATAAAAACGTATGTACTCATCAGATACATGACATTTAACTGAACTTTTTACTTCGTGTGATTCTATGATAAATTTCCACTTAATAGCAAAAAGCTTTCAAAGGCCATATTTTAATTCTGAAATACAATTTAGATATAAAATACATATTTCCTTTGGAAGCTATAAGCCTTCTGCCTTCTAATTGCTTTTCTAAATATTACAAAGCCTATCCACCATCTAATACAAGCCTTAAACAACAAAGACAATATATATTTTAGAGTCAAAAAACAAACACCTACTAATGTCCCCCATTACATACATGTGATTTCTTTGGAAGGAATCCCAAATATTTAAGATACAAATCCTTATGGACCAACATGTATATTTAAAGCTCTATTTGGGGCCATTTATCCTTTAGTAACATTAATAAATGTTTAGGTTATTTGCTTAAGATTTGTGATGTTTAGAGAGCTTCCTTTGCATCTCAGGCTGATATATTTTTTATCTCCAATAATTAAAGATACCATTATTTAGTGTTACTTATAGTTTAGTATAGTCTCGCTATGGCATTAACAGCATTTTCTGATATTGTCTCTCACTCCCTACGAGTACTCTCTGAGGAGTTTTATCCCCATCTGTGGGTGAGAAGTCATGGCAGAGGGTGAAATAATTTGTGTAAGGTCACACAGCTGATCAGCGGGGGAGCCGGGATTTGAAGTCTAAGAGAAGGTGAGTCCCCAAACCATGAGGCTAGACTGCTTCTGGTCACTGAGGGAGGATCTGTCATGTCTTCTCCACCCACCACATCCATTACCTTCCTTTTCTCCCCTTCGTTCCATATCCGGACAGGATTGCCAGTGACCACCAGCAAGGGCCGGTGCACTTTGGTGAACCGTTGGATGTTTTACAGCAGAAAAGGTGCCTTTGATTTCTGTGGAAGGAAGAATTATTTTGCATGCCTCGTATGTGACTTTAAAAATGTGTTTTTTCAAATAACCTGCTGGGGTTCAGTCTAGACCTTTGCTACTTAGATGTGCTCCACCCCCCCACCCCCCCGCAAACTTCTTAGAAGTGAACACTCTCAGGTCCCATCCAGACCTACTAAACTGGAATTGGCCTTTAAGAAGATAACTGGGTGATTCAGGTGCCTAGCACTGTTTGAGACAATAACTAAATATTAGGGAGATAAATCTAAACACCCACCAAGCACTCAAACATGGGTTGTTTTTCTCCACACTAGACAAGAGGCTCGAGAGTTCATGCTTTCACCATGGTACTGCTCTCAAAACGACTCCAAACCAAACCCCGGGAGATTGCCGAACAGGACGGATTCTGTGCGTTCTTCAGTTGTTGAGAACCTTGTTTCTCCTCGTCTGCACCGGGGTCGGCAAACGTTTTCTGTAGAGGATCGGGCAGCAAACACCAGCTTGGCAGGCCCCGTTTCATCGCGGTGTTTCTCTTCCTGGTGACCCCTTTCTTCCTCCTTCTCTTCCTTCCTCATCATTTTTTTCTTCTTCTTCCTCTTCGGTTTCTTCTTTTGTAACCCTTTAAAAATGGGCAGGTTATTCTCCGCTTGTGGGGGCGGGGGTGTCCGCGGGGCAGGTTTGGCGCACGGGCCTCTGCCGGGCTTGCCCCACTGCTGCTTTTCCCCATCCACGGAGCGCGAGACCCCGGGGTAGGAGGGTGAGGCTGCTGGCGCCCGCGGCGGTCACTCCCGGGGGCCGCCGCTTCCACGGGGCCTGGCGGCCCGCTGAGAACTGCGGACAGGAATGTTTCCGGGCACAGCACACACACCAGTCCCGCGGGCCTCGCCGCGCACCCGTTCCCAGCCGTCGGCTGCGTCCGCCTCACCTGGAGGGGCTGCTGAACTCCAGGTTGCTCAGGCCCCGCCCCAGGGGGCGGACTCGCTAGGTGTGCGCTCTCGCTAGGGGCGAGGTGGGGCCCAGGGTGATGCGGCTACTGCTGGACTGGAGCGCTCCCTCTGAGGACCACTGGCTTACAGGTGAACCTCACACTCCTGGCCGTCACACTCAAAGCCCCGCAGCCTAACCCCAGCCTGTCTTTGGGTCACAGCTTGCATTCACTTCGCCAGTCCCTGTTCCTGATTTCCCCTCTGCCCTCGCACGGGACTCCTCCTCTGCAAGGGTCTTTGCCATTTTTACCTGTCACACTCTCCCCGCCGTCCCACCGCCCCCGGCCTCAGGGTGTCTGTACATTTGCTAGCTCTCCCAGAAAGCCTTTTCGCATTTCTCTGGGCAGGAGCCTCAGACCCTCCTCTAGATGCACACTGAGCTTTCCCCTCCTTGCTCCAATACTGTAGCTCGCTCACCATGGCATTCACTTGCTGCCAGATTATAAGGTAAGGAAGCACTGTGCCTTACACATGGTAGGTGTTCAGGAAATACTTAGGGAATAAGTAAATATGAATTAATGAATGAAGGCAGGCAGGAAAAGTTTATATTTAAAGTGTTTGACATATGATTGAGTTAATTCTTTTCAGATAACAGCTCTAGTTAATTCAATCAAAATGAGACTCACTTTTCAAGCACTTTAGATCTAAGTAATTCCAAAAAGCCATTTGTGTTTTTTCTCAGAGCAGACACATGGGGAGTGCATTAATTCTTAATTAATACTTAATAGCTGCTAAAAGCAAACCTGAATTCTATGAGAGAAACATTAAGATCTCTCCATCTGTCTCTTGTCTACCCTTGGGGAGATGGGTCTGCTGGTGCAGAGGTATATTAATTGTAGCTAATCTTACCAAATTTGCTAAGGAGAAAAGCTCACATTTCCTGGGTGATTTCTTATAGCCTCGGTGATTAATAATGGGAACCATACAAGCTTTGGAGCAGGAATGACCTCAATTCACAGTATGTTTTGGTAGCTGTTGGCCTTAAGTTTCCTAACCTCTCACCATGAACACTTTGATAGAATGACGAAATAACAGTGAAGAATATTTAAGGAATCTGGACAGTACGTGACACACTGTTGGTTCTCAATTAACAGAAATTAATGTAATTATTTTATATTAATCCAGATGACATTATGTCTTGTTGAATTTTATGTGCAAGACCTGAGGCAAGAAATACCTTATCCAAGGACTGAATTTGACCCTCAATTCAATTTCAAATTTTGTCATGGTCTCTGTGATCTTGGACAAGCCTCAGTTTTGTCCTCTATGAAATGGAGATGTAAGCGTCCCTATTTTACAGAATTACTGGAATGAGGAAATGGCCCATGTAAGATGCTGAGAATAATGACTGACACAGTTTTTTCTAAACTGAAATAGTATGAGCTGTAAAAATAAGAATCTACCAAGATTCTCCTTTAAAAGAATCATCCTCTTCTTATAAAATTCATTTGTGATTATAGTTGCAAGATCATAGCATGGCTTTCACTTCAGTAGCAATATCCTAAAAGTCCACAGGATGGGGAGATTTCTCCATGTAAGGAGTAGGCTAGCCATTCTATAGTAGAGAGCATATTATCATCAACTGCACGATTTATGTCCTTGCTGGAGGAGAGGAAAGGCAGAATTACACACATGCTAGAGAGACAGAGATAGAGGTGGAGATAGAGTAGATATAGATAGAGCTTGAGATATTAGTGTATATATTTATAGACATACCTCTATTGATATGTATGTCGATATATGTCATGCAGACGTTCAATTCTAGGGGAAATTGTTTAATGCATATATTAAGAAGAAAAATATCAGCTTAAAGATAAAATAAGAATAACCTTTAGACTTCCAGGATGGCTTGCTAAATAAAACACATTATTAGACATCCAGGTGCACTTAGAAGCAACAATAGCAGTTTCTCAAAAGTTAAACTACAGGCACACATCCCAGCAAACTCCCACCAGTTTCACAGAACTTTCATTAGCAAAACAAAAAGGTCTTTCTCTGAAGGAAACAAAAAAAAAAAGGAGAGGACCTTTCATAGTGAGGAAATTGCCCATAAACAGACGCGTCCACTAAATGTGGTAAATCTAGAAGCCAAGTGGGTCAACACTGAAACCAGAATCTTTAAACCCACCACGGAGAAAAGGGGCTGCTGGAAAGAGCCGGCCGCAAAAGCCTCATTCAGATGGAGATGACTTGGCAGTCTGGGCAGGAACCTACTAAAGCGAGATGTGTGGCCAGGCCAGGGAGGGCGCGGGAGCAGGCCTTGCCTCTCCCTCAGGCTCCCCGTCTCTCAGGCTCCTTTCTCTTTCCACCTCCCGCCTGGCTACAGCCTGCTCCTCACCTTCTGTGGGAGGGTCCTCACTTTCTTCCTTTCATATACTTTCTTCTGCACGTCTTCCTCCATTCTCACCTAGCCTTTCCTTAACAGAGATAATATGGAAGTGATAACAGAGGGAAGTATTTATTTCATAGGGTTTTCAGTCTGTGCTTACTTTAATAGCAAGTGAGTTACATTATTTTCTCTTTAAAAAAAAGCTTCCCTTCCTATTTCAGCGCAGTTACATTATATATACGCATTTGTACACGTGTATTTTTGTATACACATGTGTACACCTACATGCATACACACACGTATAAATTCTGCACACATTTTCATATATATGTATATATATATTCCTCAACAGAAAAATATTTTAACTCCAAATTACACAGGGAAAGAAAGATTTATAAAAATTAATACATTAATAGGAAAAAGGCATACAAATTTAGTTATGCTTTAAATCAAAATTTATTGATTTTTGGATTATATTTTCCCCAAAATATTGCATCAGATTATTTTATACCAATACAGCTTTTGGTAGTTTATGATGACAGTGTCTAATTTTTAATACTTCTCTGCCCATACTCTAAGAATTACTATTTTAAAAATCTCATTTAGCTATCAGTCGGTTCCCAAAGAAATAACTTGTTCCAGTGAACTGCTTCCTATGAAAACTCTATTTATAATGACAGTGAAAATAGGTAGCTCAGGCCTGGTATCCTCTGAAAGTCCAGGATAATTGCAGTAGCACAGTATGGTTAGTAGAAGTATAATTAATATTATAGTTCCTATCTTAGTCATCACTGGCCTTCATGTCAAGTTTAATTTTTAGACCACTGTTTTCAAAAGCAAATAAAGGATCCATATAGTATTTAAAACACTTGACAAATATAACAAATAAGTGACAATTTCAAAATAGGAAATCTATGTCCCATTAAGGCGAAAGAAGAATGATGAGAACAGCATCTGATAATGTAATTATGATTACAGAAACACATCCATAGAATTTATATGTCACGTAACCCGCCCATCTACTGCAGTGCCTTGACAAATGCCAGTCTCTTGAAAAAATAGAGAAGATATTCTCCTGCAAGAGATGGTCAACCATCTATGAGCTTTTTTTTTTTTTTAAGTTTTTATCATCTCATTGTTTTGATTCATCTAAAGCCATGTTCTACCTTTGCTACTGTAGGGGAGGAAAAAGGTTTCTGGCTTGTTCTCAAAGTTCAACTGACAAAGACAGACCAATAGGAAAAAAGCATACAGATTTATTTAATAGTTTTTAATAAGTTTTACATGACGTGGGAGGCTTCCTAAGGAAATGAAGATGCAAAGAAACAGATCTGAGTATTTTCGTGCTAGGATTGAGGAAGAATGGGTCACGGAAGACTAGAATAAGTTAAGGAGTATGAAGTGTAGTAAACTGGGGGGAACTTAGCAGTGCTTGTTTGTTCGGATTCTTCTTTGAGTCCCTTTGTCTTCAGAGACAAGGGTGCTCCTTTCTTCTAGCTATAAGCACTCCTCCTCACGTGAGGGTTTTAGGGCCTGTTTCAAGGAGAGGGGCAGAGGGAAGATGACCTTCCTGCTTCTGCCATTTTCTCAAACCCCTTCAGCTTACAATATTCAATGTGCCAGGGTGCCATACTTTGCAGTAGTTGGTCCTGAACCCCATCACTACTCTTGAGGGGAAAAAAGTTATTTTGAAACATCAATAAATTGATTCTTCAGTTAGCTTGAGGAGAGCAGCAGTTAGAATGTTCTCTTTGGTCCCTCCTTATGTAACATACTGTTTTTTAATGCCATAATATCTATAGTTTATGCCACAATTGTGCATTTAAGTCTATGATAATTATGCTTGTTTATATTATTTTTACTTTTGGGGCAATACAAATCTGGGAATGGTAAGTAAAAATTAGCATTCTTCAAATCCTGGGAACAGTGGGGCAGAGAAAGGGAAAGGCCATAACAACAACAACAAAAAATAGCAATTTGTGAAATGATTTTTCAGTTTATTAGAAATCAAGGAAAAGAAACTTAAAAAGATTGATGCCTTTTTCTTTAACAAAAGATTATACCCAACATTGTCATAAGCTCAGCAACTTTTTAGATATTAAAGATTGTTTTTTTAAAGCACGGATTTAAACATAAAAAATATTTTTAAATGAGTCACATAGTTTAAAAGGAGTTTCAAATTTGCTTCTTCTGTTGGTTAAAGGTCATTTTAATTTGAGGTCAATATCAAAGAATTAAAGTAGAACTCAGGGGCTTCTTTCTATTCCAGCATCATTAACAAAATTATCACTCTATGCTTTAAGCCTGAAATGTAGAAAATTTAATTCCAGTGCAATCTACAAGACACTCTAAGAAAATGCAAAAGCCTCTGGTTTTGAAGGAAGATGGGCTTTCCCATCCTAAAACCATCACAATTTCTCAAAAAGAGCATCAACAAATAGAAGGGTTTGTTGAATTATTAGTTCATTTAGGGCCATTTATTTTCTTTGGGCTCTAGTTTCCTGTCCTATAAAATGAATCCTACCTGTCATACATATTTAATATGATTATTAACTGAGAAACATAGGTGAGGCCACTTTATTAACTGTAAATAACTGAACCAGTATTAACTGGCAGGAGGGCAGCAACAATAACAGCTTTTTCACTTTTATAACTGATGCTTAAATAAATAGTTGGTGTGCAGTATATTATTAATATGTATTTGTGGAACTAAACTGAATCAAGACCAACGGATTTGAAAAAGAAACAGAAGAATAAATAAGTATGATGGAATTTGAAAAGAAAGAAGGAAATATATTTGAAAGCCTCTCTATTGTAAAAGGCGGCTCAGATTCCAGAATTAGAAAAACAAAAAATGAATCGCTTTAAAAGTTACCCAAATTCAAGATCTCCCTTTTCGTAGTAGAGAAAAATAAATTAAAACCAAAAGGAACTTGGCAAATAGCATAGCATAAATAATTAGAAAAAAATATATAAAAGGACGGAACAATATCTGAAAAACATGTCAATATTTATGTACCAAATATCTAACGTGCTTCCGAAGGCAATCCAAGAGGAAGAAAATAAGACACAATGATGCAGGTGGAAGTGATGGTGGTGGTGGTGGTTTTGTGTTGGTATTTTTCCAAGCTCCCACAGGAACGCAGCACTGACAAGTCAGCTTCTGCTTGTTATCAACCCATTTTGCACCTGGTGGAGAAAAAGAAAATAACAAACTATTCCAGAACACCGTGGAAATGTTCCAGAGAATTTCATACCATGTCACATAAATCTCTGTAAAGGGAAAAATCTGGTATGCAACTTAATAGCCACAAAGCCTGCATGCTATGATAGAGTAAATTATCCAATTAGTGATTTGTAAGAAGACGTTTTTCTTGGAAAGACTTTCAAATCTTAAGGGAAAAAACTACCACCACAACAAACCAAAAAAAAAAAAAAATGATCACCAATTTTTAGATGATCTTCTAAGGAGAAGTTTTAAAGACAGAAAATATAATTGGTTACAATGCTAATGTTGTTAAATACATACGTACATATGTGTGTATATTTCTAACTAAAACAATTTTGTTCTGTTGACTGTCATATAGGCATACAAAGATACCCCTTTTCTCTTCTGATCCCATTCTCTCTTAATGCTGTTGCTTTCTGTCTATTCCTGTCTCTTCTTTTCTTCTTTGCTGCTTGTCTGCAGTTCCTGAAAGAGAATCAGAGGGGAGAAACAGTTCTTAGTGTTGGAAGGAGCCTCACAGGAACATCTGATCCACTCCCTCATATCATTCTCTCCATTTTACTGCTCAGAAAACAGGGTCCCAGTGTGATTAAAGGGCTTCCCCAAGGTCACAGAACTATGATCAAAGAGGAGATGCCAGCCTAAGCCACATCACCTCGCCTCGTTTTTTTTTTTTTAAGATTTTATTTATTTTGAGAGAGAGAGCCTGCGTAAGCAGGTGGGGGAAGAGCAGAGGCAGAGTGAGAGAGAGAATCTCAAGCAGATTCCACACTGAGCACAGAGCCCAACACAGGGCTCGACATCATGACCTGATCCGAAATCAAGTGTCAGATGCCTAACAGACTAAGCCACCCAGGTGCCCTGCCACATCACCTCATTCTATTTCCTTCTAGTAATTTATCACTATCTGACATGATTTCATTTATTTATTATTATTAATAATTTATGTATTAATTTGTATGTATATTGACAGTCTTCAAACACTAGAATATACATCCATGGATTTAAGGACCTTAACTCTATTATAAATACCTGTAACCTCAGGACTCATTCATACATATTTATTGAATCATAAACTAGAATAATCGTCTTTTGTTTCTAGAGTATACTTTTATAAATGACACCAAATTATCCTATGGAAAATACTGTAGAATAATTAAGGATATCTGAATTGTTCTATCTAGCTACAGGCCTATCATAAACATTAACCTAATTTATGCATTTTAAGTAGCAAAAATATCTAGTGAGTATTAACGTTTTCAACTCTTTGACATGTATTGAATAGTTTGTGCTTCCTTGAGATACCCCAGGGAAGAACTTTCCAGAATTCTGTTCATTTGGGAAGCAGATATTGCTCGTTGCTCAGCTGATATCCATGGTCATTTACAAAGAAAACCTTGACTGCGTTGGAAGGTGGCAAGATTCCTGGTTTAAAATATTTACTTTTGGGGCACCTGGCTGGCTCACTCAGTTAAGCATCTGACTCTTGATTTCTTGGCTCAGGTCATGATCTCAGGGTCGTGAGACTGAGCCCCCCGTCAGTCTACATGCTCAGCCGGGAATCTGCTTGAGATTCTCTCTCCCTCTCCTACTGCCCCTCCCCCCGCATGCATGTATACTCTCTTTCTCTCTAAAAATAAATCTTTAAAAAATATGTGCTTTCTCCAGCTCCTTTGGATCGAGGGGTAGTCTTACAGCACAGCTCTAGTCTGTAAGACATTAGTTGGGGGCCTCTGGGACAGCTTTGCTTTCCTGCTAGATTCCTTCCCCTTCTCTTCCCACTGATCTTTTTGCTTGGAACAGACCGGATGCCTGGGGCAGCAGCTCTCTTGGGACCATGAAGTTACAACTTCGAGAATATTAAGGAAAATGAAAAGTGTCTGGATACCCATTGGAGTCTTGAGCCACACAATTCCAGTCCTGGACATTTTATTGCATGACATAAATCAGCCTGTATGCTACTGTTTGCTGGGTTTTCTATTATTTGCTGCCAAATGCTTGTTCTGAATAATAATGAAGAATCATTTGCCAAACATATTCTAATATTCTGCTACTTCTAGGACTCTAATCCTAGTGACATATACTCCTAGGGTTTACTGTGCTCATTCCTTCAAATTAGGCTCATTGTTACTAAAAGTAAGAGAAAAGGGAAAAAATACTAAGTCATATTTGTAGAGTGAGAAACAAAAAATGAAGATGAATCCAATACCATTTTAATACCATTTTATACCATTTAATACCATTTTTTCCCCTCAAGTTTTTAGGCTTCTTTGATTTCCCTCCTTTGCCTACTTCTTCTACTCTCATGTTCCTCTGCCTTCTACAGACCAAGTCTCTTTATCTGCATAAACTAAGTATGAAATGCAATGAGGAAAGTGGTTGCACCAATGTCTGTCCACAGAATGAAGAGGACACACAAGATAAATGTCAAGAAAAGTTCTGGAGTTGAATGGTAGCCTCTTTACAAAATGCTGTGAAGTACCTATGCATTCATGTAAATTATTTAATTCACATAATATTGCAAAACAGAAACCTTCACCCCCATTGCTGTGTGAATTATGTGGGATGTTTGCCAACTTTAGCACCTTAACTACTTACAATATCACTAAAAACCAAAGATGCCCTCCATCATTTTCCTAAAACTCTTCTTCCTCTGATATTTAGTTTTCCAGAATATTATGTTTGAAATCTAATAATTTCTTTAAACAGATTTCACACTTTGGCAGCATGGACATTTTTAATAATTAATACATCTGCTGTAGCTTTGAAAACTGGTTTTTAGAATCAGTGTCTTAGAAAAGTAAGGGCATTTCTTCCTCCTTCATCTTCAGAGAAAGCAAATACTCAAAATCACTATGAGCATTAACACTTTAATGTAATTAGACATGATTTTTCTATTACTCAGTGTGCACTTACACTGCTTTTAGATGTGGGTAAAGAAACAGAATTTTTAAATTAATGCAATATAAATGGTTTATTTACAAATTCATAGATCCATATTGCCATTAAATGAACTCAACAATACAGTTATTTGCTAGGACCATAACCAAAACCAGTGTTTCCAAACTTGATTCAATTGTATATCATTTGGTGATTTTGAGGTACTACCTCTACTATGGTTTTTTAATATTTTTCTTTAAATTGATTTAAAATATATTTACACATTAACCTTGCCTCATCCTAAGCAACAATAGCAATAAAATCATGATTATGTATCTTTTCTAATATGTATTATGACAGTGTTTATAAATATAAAAATAAAAGTAATTTGTCCCTTACCAACCTAAAATAATCTGTTTCCACAATGTAGAAAACATTGCCATAATTGAATTAAAATTTCAAATGGATGGTGAGAACTTTTTTAAGAAGAGAAAAAGTCTGAGAATTTTGTTTTTTATAAAGACCCTTACCCTAGCCAACTCTGGGAAGCAAAAGGGCTTACAATATTATTGTCTAATAGGAAGAATCCTGGTCTAGAATTCTGCTCTGCCCTGCTACATTCTATGCTTCAGTTTCTTATGTTTAGGGAAATTAGGGAAAAAACCCAACATATCTCCCTGACATAACCTTTCTTAGATTCAGTATACACAATTAAAGAGGATCCAACAGCAAGTGGCCAGGATGATGAGAAAGGTTGCGAGGACCTGGTGGTGTTTTATCACAGAGACGAGGCCACTTAGGAGAAGATATCACAGTGCTGAATGGCTGTGATCAAGGAGGTGAAGTACAGAAGAAAGTTTCATACAGAGAAGAATAGTTAGAGCTCTTTAGCTGGGTTTGGGATTCAGCTGGAGTTAATCAAGAAGGGAGGGGATCAATCACTGGTCTGTGATGTTGAAGAGGATCATGTGTTGGGTAAGGCTTGGACAGACAGCATCATGTCCTTTCCCACCTTGATAATAACAATAGAGACCGATTACTAAATGCTCCCTAAGCTGGACTAAGCATTTTAATGTGTCTTATCTCATTTAATTTCCACGATAATCCATAGGGGTAGGTATGATGTTACACATTTTACAAATGGAGTAACAGTCTAAAATTTGATAGAGGTTGAATTTGAACCCAGGCCAGAGTGACTCAAAGCTCATCTATTAGCCATTATATTATAAATGTGGTCTGGGAAAGATAAAGTTTTTGTTTTGTTCAGAAAGTTTCTTTGACCATTCAGCCAAACTGAAGCCAAGTTGTCTTCTTGAAAAAATTTTGTTGTAAACTATAATTGTGTGAAAAGGAAACTGAAAAGCTGTTATCTTAGCTGGCTTCCTTCAGATTTCTGAGAAAGCCAACATATTTCCCAAGGAAAACTTATGCTTTTAATTGTAATCTGTGTTTTGAGAGTACAGAACAGAATGGAAGAAACCAACATTTCCTAAGGAAAACTTATGCTTTTAATTTTTATATTTTTGTATTTTTAGTAGAGAACAGAAGAATCCAGAAGCCATGCTACTTATTTATCCAAATGATGTTACAAAATCAGCAAAAGATTTGACTTCTTTTGTCTGAATCCTTTTGAAAAAAAAAACATTTTGAAAGTATGTTCAAGGAAAGGGAGGGCAAATTTTATTTTTTAGCACCTTGGGTATCTCAAATAGTCTCAAGGGATATCAGAATGTTTTCCACAAATAATTCAAAATCATGTAAAACAAATCTGTGCCTTAATCATGTTTTAAGTAGAAAGAAATTTAGGAAATCAAACAGTCACAGCAGGTGGTCTAGAAACTCCAGAAAATTTTGATTGAAACTGGCTTAATAACAATAACAACAACAAAACCCATAAAAGGCTAAGGGTGGGGGTGGGGAGGAGGAGAGGAAGGAAGGAAGGAAGGAAGGAAGGAAGGAAGGGAGGGAGGAAAAAAAGGAGGAAAGGAGCGCAAGAAGGAGGAAAGACACTTGGAACCACAGTACTCACTCATACTTGGTGATACTACTTATCAATGAGTTTTGCATTTATTTTCTTGAGGAAAATATCCTAAGAAAAATGATTGTTATCTCTATTGCATTGCCTAATAGATTCACATATTTCTCTTAATCTCTATATTGTAAAACTTGCATTCAAAATTAAAAACAATAGTTTTACTTCTTTGAATCTTGATATAAGATCCCACAGTGGATTTCACATTTGCTTTTTTTCTTTCCATCTTAAGTTCCCTCTTTACTGACTTTTGAGAAACCTTTTCATTTTTTCCATCCATGAAACATTGAACCTCCCCAGTATCATCAGTGTGGGAACCAAACTGAGCATTCCATCATCTCACTAAATTTTGTGGCATAGATACTTTACCTTGAAATGCCATAAATCATTAATGGAGCGCCTGGTGGCTCAGTTGGTTAAGTGACTGACTCTTGGTTTCCCCTCAGGTCTTGATCTCAGGGTTGTGAGATCGAGCCCCATATCAGGCTCCATGCTCCACAGAGTCTGCTTGAGATTCTCTCTCTCTCCCTCTTCCTCCCCCTCTGCCCTTCCCCCTGATCACACACACACTGAGCTGTCTCTAAAATAAATAAGTAAATAAAAATCTTTAAAAAAATAATATTGTGGAGGCCAGAACTTTGAATAACAAAAAGCCCTATTCTATTCTATATATATATATATATATATATATATATATATATATATATACTGTCTTGGAAAACCTTGCTTTATACTGATGCTTTACCTTCTCTGCCAGTTTTAAGGATGAGAAATTATCTCTCCTTTATTTTTATAACCCCCAGCAAAGTCGTTTGCTGGAGATAAACTCATTAAAAATAGTTATTGAGTTAATGACTATATGCATGAATTAATGGAATTTATTTGATGAAAATAGAAGATTTATAAAATGCTAATGATGCCTTAAAATGCAATAGGAAATAGCTCATATTTCAAGTAATAGCCAAAAAAGTGGCAGGGGAGATTTTGGCATATTTTATTTTAGATTTAGCATTTTTCTTTCTTAATAGCTAGTGGAAATGCTGGGAAATCTATCTCTCACAGCTCAGAAAAATGAGGAGAATTCTGCAGTCCTTTAGCCATTAACATGTTGGAGGAAAAAGGATGGTTAATACCTAAAGACCAATATATTATGATCTTTTGAATCAAGAAATTGGGCATTTCTTCAACATTTTGAAATAAATACCACATACCGTTCTGTATACAGAAACATGATAAATGAAACTTAAAAGTTTCCTTAAGGGGCGCCTGGGTGGCTCAGTCGTTAAGTGTCTGCCTTCGGCTTGGGTTATGGTCCCAGGGTCCTAGGATGGAGCCCGGCATCCGGCTCCCTGCTCAGGGGGAAGCCTGCTTCTCCCTCTCCCATTCCCCCCGCTTGTGTTCCCTCTCTCGCTATGTCTCTGTCAAATAAATAAATAAAATCTTTAAAAAAATTTTCTTTAAAAATTTCCTCTGTAAGTTAAACCCAGACACACCATGTCTAAGTGTATTTAATATTTATTTTTTACTCTTAAAGTGAAGCTATTTACATTTGACCTTAGAAGGCAAATCACATCAGTAGGACATCAGGGATTAAGCTCTGCAGTATTAAAGTTAGAGCATTCACATATTTGCAAATGTCTATGCAAATGTCATTAAAAAGAAAAATCACCATAAAATAAATGTTTATTCTTTAATTGTAAGTAATATAGAACAATCTGTACTTGGTTCTAAAGTTCAGTCAAGGAGAGCTTCCCAGGAGGTGTATTACTACTGTATGAGTGTAGAGAGCAGAGGTGGAGAATGCTTCTGGAGGTCAATCAAGGAGTGGCCTTCCATGGGATATTCAGAAAAGTTAATAGTTCAGTTATTCCCAAGAAGCCTTCTTGCTGCAGACCCGTAATTAATGTTCCCACTGCTCCTCTCTTTCGTTTACACCTTCTTCTTCAGGGAATGCTGATTCATTCTGGCCTTTCAGATGCTTAACCCCTGAAATTATAAAAAATTATGCTCTATTTAAGTGAAATTTATTTCTAGCAGATTCATCGCTTTGCTGCAAGAGATAAAGAAAATGAGTGGAAAGTTTTTGCTGGTATATATGCGTTTTCTCCAAGAATTTCAACCATCTAACCCTATATAAACCTTTTAATTCACTGAGAAATCAGAACACACCCAGCCAAATTTCCATTAGAGACAGGCTTCCTTTATAATTAAATCTTCTCCATTAAGAATTGCATCACAGCCTATTAAAAACCTGTTAACTAAAAATCTGCTCACAGGCTCTTATTGTAATTCTGATATATCATTTAGCTCAAATATTTCTTTTGGCATCCCTGCACTTCATTACAAGGAGAACCACTGAAGAAACCCCTAGGAACAAAGGGGGGTGTGCGCCATTTCTGTAACTTGTAAACAACAAAAGAATCACGATATTGTTAGTCTCCTTCAGGAACCAGAACATATTCATTTGATTACGAAACTTCTGTAGACAAAATTCTCCAGTAACTTCCCCCACCGCCCACAGAGGGGCAACCCACCGGCACCCTCTGCCTGCTTCGCAGGCTGATAGATCCTGGCCTCTCCCTACCTATTTGGCCTCATTCCTTCCCAGCCCTTCCTGCTTCCCCCTTTCACAGTAATTTATGAGTTACTAGTTAGGGACACTAACCTACTCTTTCACATTCCCTGATCATTCCGGGCTCCTTCCAGCCTCCATGCGCCTCTCCTTGTCTTCTCCCTGCCAAATAGCTTCCTCCTACTCCCCCACCGATAATCTCCTGCTCTTGCTTCTGCCTCAGCTTGCCTCCTCTGGGAAGGCTCCTCTAACTTCCCCAAGCAGACTTGGCTAGCCTTTTCTCGTATTTCCCTCCTGCTCTTGGATCATTTTCTCTTGTATCAGTTACTTTATAGAACTGATTTGTTCACGTATCCTTCTCATTGGAGCAAACTTCTTGATGTCAAGATTACATAGTTTCAGTTTGGGGTCTCAGGCACAATGCCTGGCAAACAGTACATACTCATCCATATTGACTGAATAAATGATGTAACAAATAACTTGGTGTATGTTTTTGGCATATTTTTTTTCAAGATTTCAAAATTAACCCAAATTTGGAGTATAAACTGGAAGGCAACTACCACAACTATATACTCAAAATCTACAGAATTATCTTGTTTCACTTGGGTCTGTTCTGTTAAAACATCATACCAGCGGACACTCCATGCATTGCTACTTAACATGAAAATTTTTATACATATTTTATATTTTAGAACATTGGTTTATAAGATTTTTCTAAGTATTACTGAAAAATATTCTGGTTAGAACTGATAAATGAAAGGAAGTCACTGCTCATGTTTGCTATGAAACAAGGAAACTCAAAAAACATGTGGATTTGCATTTACTGCAGTCAGCAAGCCTCAGAGTGCTGTTTGGCAAAGAGTGACATCCTTGGGCTTGGTGGATTATCTTGCAAAAATATTTGATCAGTTATAATAATATCTAAATACTTTAATTTCATCTGCAAACACAGATCCCTCAAAATTCCTGTTGACTCAAAACTGTAGATGGACATTTATTATTAACAAATGGAACTTATTTTATATTATTATAAATTACAGGGTGGGAGGGAGATGTCTAAATGTTAAGGAGAAGGCAAGGGAATTCATTCATTCAATAAGCACCCAATCAGTTACTCTGCTAGAGTCTTATATACCTTAGTCACTAAACCTCACAACTCCATGACTGAAATACCTGGATGGTGAAATTTAGACTTGAAGAAGGGAAGTGATTTATTCAAGGTTATAAGGATGGTGTAGTTTTAAAAGAAGTTATGACACATCATATTTCCTCAGTATACACTGATGACTGACTGAATGAATAGTGAATGAGGCATAAAGTTCCATTGTCAGGAGACCCTAACTCATTTTCACCTTTAGCTTTTTGGATGCTGATATAGATTTTCCTGTCATTCTCTAGGATTTATTATAGGTTTACAGTACCTATTAACCTTGCTTAGACAATGTTGGGATTGACTCTGAAATATTAAAGCACAATAATCATTCAGCCACCTGTCACTTTCTAAGCTGAAATTGTCTGTGACTCAGTTTGAAAAGGTTCTATTACCTCTAGAGCTCATCCCTTTCATCCACAAGGTAACTACAGAGTAATAAAGTTGTGTTTAAGACAATTTTCTTTAAATTAGAGTTAATAACTTAATGGCAACATTGATTCATTTATATGAGGGGTTCAAACATCAA
Organism: Eumetopias jubatus; assembly: GCF_037043125.1. Taxonomy (NCBI): domain Eukaryota; kingdom Metazoa; phylum Chordata; class Mammalia; order Carnivora; family Otariidae; genus Eumetopias; species Eumetopias jubatus. The sequence goes on from NW_028274809.1 coordinate 51,420,088, forward strand.
GAAAATATGGTAACCAAAAAGTCCAGCTTACTAAACCATCAGTCAATTACTTCCCTTACTTGAGTATAGGCCTACTTGCTTATCCTGACCCATATTTAATTTATTTTATAACCCAATAATGGTCACAAAGTTATATGAGGAAGCCTTTTTAAAAGTAAAATCACTCACTTGGGCAAACCTTGGAGGATGCCTTTTTTAACCTTTTTCAAGCGTGACATTAACTATTTCTAGGTGAAAGACAGGAGGTGATAACATGAACATCTCTACAGAACCACACATTCTTTGGTTCTCAAAGCACTTTACATTCATGTCATCTTTCCATTGAATAACGGATAGTTGGTTAACTTGTGTCTTGAATCTTTTTTCCTATCAGTAATATTTGTTTGGTTATAGATGCAATTGTACTAAGATTAAAGTGTAAGGTCTATGAGGACTTTCTAATAATTTCTGTCTCCCCACTCCCTCCTCCTATTCCCAAACACACATATACTTTGTGTTTACATTTTTTTTAAACCTTCATTTAATATTAAGGTAATTCTGAAGGTGGAAGAAAATAACTTGGTCTGGGGGCCTGAGAAAATCCTCAGAGCCGCCTCCTCTGCTGAATGCTAACAAGCATATATTGAAACATCTTGCCTGCACAGTACTGACTCGGCGCAGCATACAGCAAAGAGCCTCCTGGAACAAACTCAGACTCAGCCAGCCCTGCGCAAAGCAGAAGGCCAAGAGATCCCAAAAAAACACAATGGAGGTTCTCTTCTCCATAGCAAATGAACACAGGATAATATCGGAACCAAATGTAAGACCAAGATATGCATTATGAACCCATGAAGGAATGAAGAAAACAGAGTTTGAGGAAAGGAAACTAGACTGAGTAAAAAAAGAAAAGGAAAGGAAATAAATGTTGCCCCAAACAGGACATAATCCTCCTGCTCTTCTCCATTCTGTAGATCAGGTGGTTAAATGTGAGTTGGATGAAGTTGGGAAGTGACAGAGCGAAGAAGGATGAATAATGAATCCACAGAGGGAAGCTTGTATTTGGCAAGCCATTGGTCAATATGTTTATCAATTAATTTGGAGTGAAAAAAAAGGGCAGGCTTATTTACATTTGTAGATGACACAACACTTGGAGGGAAAGATGGCATGATGAAGGACACAACTAGTATTCCCAAAGCTTTCTAAGAGCAGGGAAGAGGCTGATGCGGGTCAGGTGCAGGCGAACAGGGAGTTTTGCTTTTAGAAAGATTACTCTGCTTCTAAGAAATACAGAATGAGGGCAGTCTCGATTGATTATAGTTAGGGGTTTCAGGTGACCACAATTCTAACAGGACCCAACAGAGGCACCTGTTTAGGGACCAGGCTCTTGGTGGTGTCAGCAGCCTTCCTAACATCAGGCAGAGGCAGCAGGCAGCAGGAGTGACTCCCTAACTGTGGGTTGTCAGACCTTTTCTGGAATATACTTACTAAGTGTGAACTCTCTGTTTCAAGAGTTCTATTAAAGAAGGTAATTGAGATTAAAAGTAATCTTATGAAATCACTTTTCTAGAACAATTATATTTGAAACTGGAATGCCTGGCATAGAGAAAATTAAGAGAGGACAAAAGAGGCTGCCATTGAATTCCTAACAGACTGGAAAAAGAATTGAAATTTATTTATGTAGCTTCGAAGAGCAGAAATAGGGTCAATAGCACACATTTACACGGTGAGGGCAGACTAGCTCAAAAAGAAAAGAAAATTCCTAAACTCTTTGTTTGCCCAGCAATAAACATGTGAGTGAGCTCTCATCACCATATAGGTTCAAGTCTAAATGTCTATCTCTGAGATGGGTCATAGAAGGAGGCCTGCATTGTGCAGCACGAGGGACTGACCACCTCGCTGACCCTGAGATGCTATTAATCCATAAAAGAGATCTACTGAAAAATTTGCTCTGCTGTATTTTAAATTACAAAAAAAGTAATTATGACTTCTAATGACATAAATGGTTCAAATCCACATTTTAAAACTAATTCACATTGGGAGTAGCAAATGTAAATGGATTTTATTTTTTCAACCGCATACTTTAGCCCTTAAAAATCATTCTAAAGTCCTCTAGGGAATATGTGGGTGGATTTTACAGAGCCTCTGACACTTTTGGAATTCTATTTATAGTTGTATTTGTGCTTTTGGGGGGGAAAAAGGCCCACAGTTTTCAGCAGAATCTCAGAGGGGTCTCTGACCCACAAATAATTGTGAATATGAATCCTGGTCTAATCTGCTTAGCTTAAAGATGAAGGAGCAATATCAGATGGCAAAGTGACTTGTTTAAATTCACACAGCAGTCATTGGCTGAGCTGGGACACAAACCTTGGCCCCTAATTCCTATTGGGGGCTCTTCATCTGGGTCATCAGGATCCAGTTTTGCCTTGTCATTGACCTTTTCCCAAGTTAAAACCTGAAGGAAAATCAGGCAACAAGATCACAAGAGCTTTTTTTATTATCATATTCCTTGAAGAACTTCACATACCAGATAGATTTAGATGTAACTTGCCAGTCTTTTGTTGTTGTTACTGTTTTTAATGGAATTTGGAATCAGAAAGATATAGAATTTAATCTCACCCAAGAATATTCCCAGAATAGAACCAAGCTACAAATAATGTTCAGGTTATCAGAAAAGAAGCAGCCTTTCTCTTTGCCATGCTCAAACCTGACACAGGACTCTGGGAGACCCAGAAAACATGTCATGGTCTAGTCTGGGAGATGAGACATAGTAGTCATCAAGCAATATGAGTTAAATATCATAAAGTAATAAAGCCCCTACTGTGTGTTAGGCACAGGAGAGACACAACTACAGATCAAATGGGGATGAGGTCAAGAGGTGCTGATGTATACATAAATGAAGTTAATTCTGTGAATATGTGGTACAGACCAGTACTACAAATAATACATTTGGAGAGTTCTGATATGGGAAAAGAGCTCCAACTTGGGAGATATTAATTTGGAGAGCTATTTATTGAGCAATACACTGGATAGAGTAAAGGAAACAGCAAGTCTGAGTTCTATATAAGAAAACTATTTGCAAAATACAATTAACAGCCATTTATTTTCTGAAGGCCTACTATGTACAAAAGAGTGATTTCAGTGGCCCTAGAAAGATTATGTTCTAATGGTTCCTGGTATATTGATCCTTCAAATTTTATCAAAATAATCATGCTAGATACACTTGAGGGATATAATGTATCCTATAACATGGTACAGCAGGGGGATGCCTGGGTGGCTCAGTCAGTTAAGCATCTGACTTCGGCTTAGGTCATGATCCCAGGATCCCTAGGATCCTGGGATCGAGTCCCGCATCGGGTTCCTTGCTCAGTGAGGAGCCTGCTTCTCCCTCTCCCTCTGCCTGCCATTCTGCCTACCTGTGCTCGCTCTCTCTCTCTCTCAAATAAATAAATAATTTTAAAAAACAAACAAACAAAACATGGTACAGCAGGGCCCATAATCTCTCAGCTTGAAAATGTGCTTTCCATTTCCCAAAATGCTTTCATATGTATTTGTTTAATCTTCTTGTCATTCTTTTATAATGCCTAGCTATATATTAATACACTTAGGGTCACAGAGATCAAGAGACATATCAATTTCATTCCAAAGCTAAACACATTATCATGTCCTGAACTCACCTTAAATCTATCCCTTTCTACTTTATCTGAAGTAAATTACATATATGCAGTACAGTTAATCTCTGTTCTAATATGGGAACTGGTCAGTTCACATAAACTGCAAGTCAACACATTGTCATTTCATTTAATACCCTTTTACTTAGGGAAGCATTTTTCTGGAGAGGAATAAATGTGTGATATGCTTCTCTCTTCATCATACACAGAAATAGGGGCAGGATGTTTATTTATTTATTTATTTATTTATTTTAAAGATTTTATTTATTTGACAGAGAGAGGCACCGCGAGAGAGGGAACACAAGTAGGGGGAGTGGGAGAGGGAGAAGCAGGCTTTCTGCCAAGCAGGCAGCCTGATGTGGGGCTCGATCCCAGGACCCTGGGATCATGACCTGAGCCGAAGGCAGACGCCCAACGACTGAGCCACCCAGGCACCCCCCCCAGGGGCAGCATGTTTATGTGATATTCATAACTATTTGTGAGTATTATATATCTTATGTGTATTTTTACTATGATATATTTCACCAAAGCTCTTGCTCAAGAGTAAACCCTAGGTAAAAGATTTAGCAGTAAATACAAAGGAGAAGGTAGGGGAGGAGGTACACTTACATATTGTTTGTTAGAAGTGTGAATTCAAATAATATCTTTGGAGAGTAGTTTAGTCTTACTTAAAATGTAAAGTGCCCACATCTTTGTCAGTAAGTATGAGGTAGGAGCCAGAATTTTTGTGAGAATCCTACTACTCAGCCTAGGATGAGAATCACTTTGATGGACTGAGTGCCTCTTTTGCCCTCTACACTAAAGTGCCCTTCTAATACTCCTTTTGCTTCTAAGCTAATGCATTCCCTATGAACTCAGAAATAGAGTTAAATTTTTAAGCCTACATATAATGGAGCTAAATGTGTTGAGCAATTTCACTTTAGAAAGGGACAGAATGGCTCCCTAGCTAGCAAGACTTGACTGCCATTGATTGAACACAATAGCATGTCTAAAATAAAGAATGCATCAATCAGCAGGAGCCAGTGGTTAGCCTTGAAAGCACTAAAAATAAAATAACGAAAGAGGAGTTGCATTTACAGCCACAGAAGCTAATGCTGTCTGTGTTTTTTAAGCACACTTTCAGGAGGATGTCCTGTGCTGGCATTTTAAAGGCTCTGTCTTCCAGACAGGGTACTTTTCTATTGAAGCAATGATCTCTATAGGCTACTATAGCCTGATGCCAATATATGCCCAATGACACAGCCAAATCATCCAGCTCTGATTCTAATCTCACTGAGAAACCTTCTGACAACAACAGAACTTCTTCACAAGGAGAAATGACCCCAACTAGACATAAAGAAGGTAGGAGTGAGTCGTGGAGCTATCTAAAAGACTGTTCCAGGCAAATGGAACAAGAATTGTAAACACTTTGTCTGAAGCACGCCTGCCATAGTCAGAGGACAGCAATGAGCCTGGAGCGTTGGGAATGAAGTAGTAGGAGGAGGTAAGCTCAGATAGCTGAACTCAGGCTGGGCAGAGGAGGAGCCTGACAATGTAGGACCTCAAGGGACCTTATAAGCATTTTGGCTGTTATTCTGGGAAGCTACTGACAGATATTTTTGGTGTTTTTGTTTGTCTGTTTGGGTAGAGGAGCAACATGATCTGATTTTCAAAGTATTTTCAAAGAATTACTCTACGGTCCAAGATGTAAGAGCTTAGATGTCACCACTCTATTCTAATAAGTAAAAAGCTGAACTAGCTGAAAAAAATCAACAACTCTTTTTAGATCCATTAGAGAAGCAAGGTCGCAGAGCAAACCACTGCCAAAATATGGAAACGCAGAAAAGTAGATATAGAAGAACACAGCTTGCTGGAGCAGAAACCCATGTGGAAACCAGTGCCAGGGTAGGAAAACCTGAACTATAACATGAATGCCTGAAAGCTCAGTGTGGACAACACAGACAGATTAAAAACTCTGGGGACAGGAGGGCAACTGTTTAGGGCCCTCACAGTCTTGTGTATTTTACCTCCTGGAGCTCTAATAGATTCTCACAGTAGAAAGCAGAGAAAAATCTCCTCATATTTTTGACAAGGAAGGGGGATAGTGGCCATTTTCAAAAACAGAGCATTCTATTCTTAACAAGGTCTCTTCTCAGGGGGTTTTTTACCAGAGCCTAACCTTCTGGGATTATATCAAAGACTAACCTACTAACCCCCCCCACCCAGGTAGCTAGCAGGGAGAGAAATACCAAATTCCATCCCCCTTAGCCATATTATTCCACCTAAGTGGGGAGGAGTGGGACCAAGAAGCACTGGTGAGGTTTATAGTCCACAGGCGCAGGCTTGCTAAAAGGCTGAGACCTTTTCATAGACCGTAGAACACTTCCTCCCGACCCCTTACTACCACGTTAGTAAAGATCTGTTTACCACAGTTCCTTTTACCCAATACATCATGTTCACCTTTCCACAAAAATTACAAGGCACCTATGGGCAAAAAACACAGTTTGAAGAGACTAAACAACCATCAGAACTGGAGTCAGATGTAACAGGAATGTTGGAATTATCATACCAGGAATTGTATTTTAAACTATAATTAATATTCTAGGGACTTTAATGGAAAAAGTAGATAACCTGTAAGAACAGATGGATAATGTAAGGAGAGAAATGGAAATTCTAAGGAAGAATAAAAACAAAATACTGGAGATCAAAAACACTGTAACAGAAATGAAGAATGTCTTTGACAGGCTCATTAGCAGATGGACATGGATTGGGAAAGAATCTCTGAGCTTGAAGATATGATAAGAGAAAATTCCAAAACTGAAAAGCAAAGAGAAAAATACAAAACAAAATATGCAAGAACTGTGGGACAACTACAAATGATGTAACATGCAGGTAATGGGAGTATCATTCTGGTATGAGAAAAAAGAGAAAGAAATAGAGACAATATTTGAAGCCATAATGACTTGAGGATTTCTCTCTAATTAACATCGGGCACTAAACCATAGATCCAGGAAGCTCAGAGAATTCCAAGCAGGATAAATGCCCAAAATACTACCCCTCTGTATATAATATTCAAGCTATAGAAAATCAAAGAAAAAAAAAAAGAAAGAAAAAAAATACTGAGGAGCACTGGGTGTTATGCACAAACTATGAATCATGGAACACTACATCAAAAACTAATGATGTAATGTATGGTGATTAACATAACAAAAATTTTAAAAAATACTGAAAGAAGCTGGAAGAAAAAAACATCTTGCCTAGAGAGGAATAGAGATAAGAATCACATCCAACTTCTCCTCAGAAACTATGCAAGAGAGGAGTGAAGAGTAATATTTAAAATGTTGACAGAAAAACCCAGCAACCTATAATCCTGTACACTGTGAAAATATCCTTCAAAAATGAAGGAGGAATAAAGACTTTCTCAGACTAACAAAAATTGAGTGAATTTGTTGCCAGTACACCAGCCTTGCAAGAAATGTTGAAATTCTTTAGACAGAAGGAAAGTAACATAGATCAGCAACATGGATCTACATAACGAAAGGAAGATCATCAATGAAAGAGTAAATGAAGATAAAATAAAAACTTTAACTTTTCTTATTCTTAGTTGATCTAACAGCTGATGTTCCAAAACAATAACAGCAACAATGTATTCATTTATGTATGCTTATGTATATATGTTATATGTTTATGCATGCTTATATATAAGTGAAATAAATGACAGTGATGATATAAGGTACAAGAGAGAATAAGATTATTGCATTATTATAAAAGATTCACACTATCTGTGAAATGGTATAGTGTTATTCGAAAGTAGACTTGGATTAGTTGTAAATGTATATTGCAAATTCTAGGACAACCACCAAAAATTTTTTTTAAAAAGTATAACCAATAGACTAAGAAAGGAGAGAAAATAGAATGATACAAAATGCTCCATAAAAACTACAAAAGGCAAAGAAAGAGTGGAAGACAAAAATAGAGACAAAGAACAAGGGCAACAAATAGAAAGCATGGTATTTACTAATGTAACACCCAACTATGGATTGTCTATAAGAAATTTCTTTAAATAGGGGCACCTAGATGGCTCAGCTGGTTAAGCGACTGCCTTTGGCTCAGGTCATGATCTTGGGGTGCTGGGTTTGAACCCTCCATGGGGCTCCCTGCTCAGCCAGGAGTCTGCTTCTCCCTCTGCCTCTCCCCTGCTCATGCTAGCTCTTGCTCTCTCTCTCTCAAATAAAATAAATAAAATCTTTAAAAAAAATAAATTTCTTTAAATATAAAGATATGTACAGATTAAAAGTATAAATGGGTGGAGAAAATATATTTTGTTAACATTAATCAAAGAAAGCAGGAGGGGCTTGGTGGCTCAGTCGTTAAGCGTCTACCTTTGGCTCAGGTTATGATCCCAGGGTCCTGGGATGGAGCCCCACATCGTGCTCCTTGCTCAGCGGGAGGCCTGCTTCTCCCTCTCCCACTCCCCCTGGTTGTGTTCACTCTCTCACTGTGTCTCTCTCTCAAATAAATAAATAAAATCTGAAACAAACAAACAAAACAAAGAAAGCAGGAGTAGCCATATTACTTTTTCACCAGCTAGACCCCAAGACCTGACCTTACACCCACCTGCTTGTACTAATTTATCTCTGTCCCACATTGTTCTTTAAACTCTTTTTTCCAGCTTATCCCTAAACTCAGGTAAATGGAAAGCTAAACTGCCCCTTGAGTGAGAGTGACTGCCCAGACCACCAGACCAGTTTGAGCGTAACCCCAACTTGGGCCTGCACAGATGGACCATGGGGTGACCGCTAGAATGACCAACAATTACACTTACCTCACTGTAAAACTAAAATCTCTGCCCAAGGAGAAGCACAAGCCTCATTTACATTACATACATTGTATGTATAGGCATGTTTCCTTAAGGCACAATCTTACTCCTGCCTCTACAAGGTGACAAGGCTCCCCTTTTAAAATATTTATCCTAACCCTAAATAAAAGGAACCCATCCATCCTTGTTCAGGGAATCGTGGCTTTGGAAGTTACTCCCTGTGATCTCCTTATTTGTTGCAAAAATAAAGTTGACTTTGTGTGACAACTCCACCTGATTTATCTATAACTCACCAAGGAGGGAACTCATGTTGGTTTGATTATGCTTTCAGACTGAATAGACTTCAAAGCAAGGAAAATTATCAGAAATAAAGCAGGGCATTATAGCTGACAAAACTACAATTGAGATAAAACCCAACTTTATGTTCCTAATGTCTGAACCTAGACAATGAAACACAACAGACAAAAAAGCTTACAACCTTGAAGATCACTTTCACATAAAACTTTTAACCACATTTCTTAAGTAAGCTTTAACATTTCCTGAAAAACACTTTATTTTTCTGTTTAAATCATTAAATTTTTTCACTTCTGGAACAATGCCTTAATAGCATAGATGCTCAGTTCATTTTAAGTGAAGAAATAACTGACTTCAATCTCACTTTCATTAAAAGTATTTCCCATTCAAAGTATACAGAATTTTCAACCTCGTCATTTTTTTTTCAGATGAATGAAATTCTGCCCCACCAATATAAGTCACATCTTCTATGGCAGAAAAATTAGAGTGTTCTCAATCTGAAGTTAGTTTGTTCTTCTCAGGCTCCTATACTTTTTTGGACTTACTTAGCAATTACAATTCAAGAAAATATGTAGTAAATCTTAAAGATGGAAACAAGAAATGGTACTTGCCCCAGTATATAATGTTGCTCTGATACCCAAACACAGGTAATTAATCCCACTGGGTATATAGCTTTTACAACAAATGGATTTAAGTACTGAGGTCTCCCCAGTGTTTCTCTTGTTACTTAAAATCTTCAGGAAAGTGCTAATCCTGATGACTTGCTAGTTAACATCCAGTCACAAATTGTGCTCAGTTCACTCCATATCCTGAGGCTGTTTTCCTCCACTTTGTCTGTGGAGGGCCTCAGCTCAGTTTGCTTCTCATTATGCAGCTTGCTTGCCGCCAGGAAGCTTCTGAATGATGACATTGTTCTGCTGTTTCATCCTCTACCCGACCCAAGGACATGCAGTTCACACTCTGAGCCTTGCAACTGTTTTGCTCTGACCCTGCTTTTCTGTTCATTTACCATTGTTCTCGTAGGCATTCTTGTTCACCGGCAGCTTAACTCTCTGACCATCCCTTTAAATAACAGCAATTCATTGTATTGCCATGGGGCTCGCTGACCTACTTTCTTCTTTGATGTGCTGCCCTACAGTTGGTCTGTTCCACTTGTCTCCCATATGTAAAATCACAGTATCTCTTCTTACATATCTTTAGCAAACTCTCCTTAGATGAGCTGATACCGTTTTATTTCTTCTTAAATTCTGATTTTAAGAATACGTGATGCAAAGGAGCAATTGTATACTCATTCTACAGGCAGTAGCAATTTTATATGGTTTACATAAGGAAGAAAAAAGTTAATAAAATTTTTTCCTTCAAATTGTAATTTTCTGTTATTTCTATTTTATGATATTCAAATGTAATAACTGGAGGGGGAAGTATGCACTTACCTAATTTCCTTAATTTCTTACCTAAAATAAATTTCTTTTCATTACCAAAATTGGAATCCCCCCAACACACTCAGACATTACAAATCAATTGCTCTAAAATCATGGCTTTTGAATTTTCAAATTCTTCTCTTAAAAAAGTAAACAATCTTAGTTTCGGTGTATACACATTGCATTCAATTTATAAAAATTTATTATCTTTGGGCACCTGGGTGGCTCAGATGGTTAAGCGTCTGCCTTCGGCTCAGGTCATGATCCCAGGGTCCTGAGATCAAGTCCCACATCAGGCTCCCTGCTAGGCGGGGAGCCTGCTTCTCCCTCTGCCTCTGCCTCTCTCTCTCTCTGACTCTCATGAATAAATAAATAAAAACATTAAAAAAAACTTTATAAAAAATTTATTATCTTTGTTTTAGAAAACTTCTAAAATTATTAATAAAAATTGAAGTTTTTCAAACCCCATGTTGAATTTCATTTAAACCCATAGTTTGAGAGGAAGAATTCTCTTAAAGTATGTTTATGGCTTATTACACCCCAAAATGATATAAAATCATTTCAATATGTTCCCCAAATTTACTGCACATCTATCTATTTAACTTTTCTGAGTTACTTATTTTTATGTCTCCCTCAAATAATAGAACTCTGAGGAAAAAATATATAGATAACTGATAAGGTAATCACCAGATTTTTAGAAATAACATGAAATTATTGAGAATAAACAGCATTTTTATTTTTGGCTTGATACACTGACTAGAAATAGTCTCCAATTTACTAACACAAGGCAGCAGCATCTCTCACACAAAATGCCAGAGGGTCATTTGGCTAGTGTCTCTTATGCACAATTGGCCATGAATTAAACTTTTGATATTTTTCTCCAAATGAGTCCATGTATACAATCACAGATATTTATTGACAAATTTATTGACAATTTTTTTAAAGTATATCTCATTAAACTTCACAGACATTTGACTACTGGATCATTCTACCTGGATTATGCCATGAATTATTCTTTTTTATGAATATATTTATGAATAATTTAATTGTATCTTATCATAAGTTTTGTGGTGTCAAATGAAAATATTGACAAATCTATCCTTTTTGCAATTCTGTTTTGGCATTACTTCATTTGTTAATACAGGCAACCTCAGAAAAGGAGAGTGGCCAGACCCCCCGTCAGCCAGAGGGTTTATTAAGAAAAACATATAAACCAATGGACACAGAAGGAAAATAGCCTGTGCTCCTGGTCCACTTCCCTTCTAGTCCCCTCCCCATATAACTTAGCTCAAAGAGCTGCCGTCCCTTAAGTAGCAATAGTGCTATAAGAAAGTGCATTTTCTCAATCACAGAAGTACAAGAGTTGAAAGCACTTTAAAAGGCAGTCTTGAATTGAAACAGCAGTCCAACTTACCCCTAACACACATACACACACACCATCACCACCACCACCACCACCATCATATTAAGATGTGAAAACCAAGACCTGTTTTCTGAAGTCTCACAGCAAGTAGCAGTCACTCAATCTAGAACACAGGTTGTGAGACTTTCATTCCATATTCTCTGCATCATACTGCACCAGACACAGAGAGTGCCTGAGAATCCCAGCAGAGTTCCTTTTCCTGCCTTCTCTTACCCAATTATGATCTGGTTGCTTGATGTCAACTATGAGGTAAATCACAAAGAGGTAAAATGTACCATGGTGTGTGGAAGCTGGGCCCTTTAGAAAGATACTGTAATGAATGTTCAGTGACATTGAAATGGACTGTTATTATAATAATTTAGGCATATTATATTCTACTTCTATAAATTGACCTAAAAAAATAGCACTTGTAGCATTGATTCTATATATTTTGAGATCCAAATCCCTTAGAAGTCAATTTTCAGAACACAATCCTTTTTTATAATTGGAGGCTGCATGTTGGGAAAATTTGCCAACAGTACTACCAGAATATAATCAGAAGTAGGCAGAAATAAGAGGTATAATTTTCTAAGTTTCTAAGGAAGATCTGTTTATTTCTCAACAAATAATATTATCCCCCAGGTTTTCCTGGTTTGTTCTTTATAATGAGTATCTATTGATTAGTCTTTTCAGCAATGCTCTTTACCCTCCCCTGTTTACAGGGAATGACTCCTTTCCACTCACCTTCCTTCAGGAATCACTCCAAACCCAGAGAACCATCAGCGCTGCCTGGTTCTCATGTCACCTTGCCCTCTGGCCATCGTGCCAAGATGAAAGACCCTTGACCCGTGCTAGGCCAATCATAATCCTTCCCCCTATGATTCTGCTGTCTGAAACCAAGTCTTTACATTAGAATTTTGAAATTATAGGTGGTGTAAGATGTTAAACTTGTTTGCTCTTGATGACCATACTTCCTCCATGAGGAGAGGGCTCATCTGCAGGGGACTTAGAGGAGGATGAAGTTCACAGGCAAAGTGAAGGACATGGAAGACATGGCAGCCTTTGATTATCTATTTCCTGAGGCTCAGCTCCTTCCTCTCTTTCCTTTTCTAATAGTTTGTTTTCCCTTAATGTAAAGTAACTGAGTAATCTTTCAATAAATTTCCCTTTTGCCTGAACTAATTAGATTTGGGTTTTGACATGTAAAACCCAAAGTGACCTGAACAGTCTATTCTCCCTACCTTGTATCTTCCTGGAAACTTCTTTTGGCATGGAAGACAGAAAAGAGAAATGGAAGGCAACTGGGGTATTTCTTTTTTGTTCCTTCTTTTCTGCCTCTACCTCCAGCTTTGAATGTAACATATGATGAGCTGAGAACCAGACAAAACGGGAAATGTTCCATTACGTCTCAGGAGTGTCCTTCAAATTAAATCTAAACCTTAGGCTCATTACTGGAACTAAAGTAATGGAGAAAAATTAGGAGATTTTTTTACAAAGTCAGTAATTGTCTCCCTATGGGCAAGGCAACTTTTGAAGGATGGATATCACAGACTTGCAGGTGAGATGTCAAAATCGTCTTATTTCATGCTTTCTTTGGTTCCTGAGGCAATCATTTTATCATTACAAAACCCTGAACATTTATGGTCTGCTCTCATTATGTGGATTTGTAAATAATAATTTGTAAAAATGACAGAATTTGAGTGATTCTAAAAGAAGTGGTTTGCCCAGAATTATCACAACTTAGGCTTCATAATGCTTAAAATTTGTCAGTTTTCTCAGATTAAACATCTACTTTGGTAAATTGTGAAGACATACAAGATATTGACACACATGATGTTATAGCACATTAAAAGCAGTCTTCTGAAGACTCTAGAAAAATATAGCAAAGAAAAACTTTTTAAATGCCCAAGTTAGCTCTTGAGCTTTCTCCTTACCATTATTTCAATTTGGCTTTGAAATACAAGTAAATACTATCTACAATTTTTGATGTCAGACATTTGCTGTTGTTCATCTATGTTTTCCCACTCACCTAGTTTACTCTCATATTATGATCTCAGCCAATTCTAGGTAAAAGTAAGTTTCAGCTACTGCATGGTTTACCTCAACCTCCTGGTAGGACATTTTTTTTTATTGACATATAATGTATTATTTGTTTCAGGGGTATAGGTCTGTGATTCATCAGTCTTACACAATTCACAGCGCTCACCATAGCACATACACTCCCCAATGTCTATCACCCAGCCACCCCATCCCTCCCACCCCCACCACTCCAGCAACCCTCAGTTTGTCTCCTGAGATTAAGAGTCTCTTATGGTTTGTCTCCCTCTCTGGTTTTGTCTTGTTTCATTTTTCCCTCCCTTCTCCTATAATCCTCTGTCTTGTTTCTCAAATTCTTCATATCAGTGAGATCATATGATAATTGTCTTTCTCTGATTGACTTATTTCGCTTAGCATAATACCCTCTAGTTCTATCCACATCATTGCGAATGGCAAGATTTCAATTTTTTTGATGGCTGCATAATATTCCACTGTATATATATACCACATCTTTTTTATCCATTCATCTGTTGATGGACATCTTGGCTCTTTCCGTAGTTTGGCTATTGTGGACATTGCTGCTATAAACATTGGGGTGCATGTGCCCCTTTGGATCACATTTGTATCTTTGGCGTAAATACCCAGTAGTGCAATTGCTAGGTCGTAGGGTAGCTCTATTTTCAACTTTTTGAGGAACCTCCATACTGTTTTCCAGAGTGGCTGCACCAGCTTGCCTTCCCTGGTGGGACATTTAATCTGTCTTGGGGTAGAAGATTACTTTGGAAGTTTCCCTCTCTTTCCTTTCTTTGAACCTTCATCCTATATTATCAATGTTTATGATTAACACTAGCTAACCTAAAATGGGCCTCCGTTCTGCTTTTCCTATTATTTTCCTGATTTTAATTCTATCATCCTGCTTATTAATAATAATAACATATTATAGCACTTTTGAATTTTTCAGGGCAATAAACATTTTTCTATTCTTAACATAATGCTGAACAGTGGGAGGGACCACTGCTATTATTCCCATTTCACAGTAAGAGAAATTGTGTCTGCCAATAATTAAATGAGTTGCCCAAGATCTCTTAGCAAGACAATATCAGAATGAGCATCAGAACTCAAAATTCCTAAATTCTAATCTAGTTCTTTTTCTACTAGGGCATTTGCTTTCTCATTCCCTTTGGGTCAAGATCTCATTATTTGAGTTATAAGCTCTTCCTAATTGAGGCCCTTCCTATATTCCCTGGAGACATAATATGATGAACATTTTAACATTTTTTTCCTGGAGAATTTGTATTCTTTTCTCATACCCCTGAAAAAAGGTTCAAATAATGGCAGTAGATGAGATGATATAGGAAATTAGGATTCTGTATTGCCCCTTTACATCGTAATATGTAGATAGGTTCCTGTTCTCTGCCTATTTGCAGGGCTAATGCTACTTAGGGACAAGGCAGATATTTTTCTAGAACAGTACTACTTTCAAATATTCTTAAGTACTTTTCCCATTAATTATGGAAATATCTTAGGAATTCCAACATCCTCTGAACTACTTCCTGTATCAACATTATTGCAAAATTGCGAATGACCTCAGTCCTGGTTTTTTTCCTAGAAAATATCATCACTAAAAGAATGTAGAGAGATAGATTACATCTGTTGAAGAGTCGATTACTAGAATCAAATTTTTCATGTTTTTTTCTACAAAGTTATTTTATGAAGCTTATTATGATCTCCCAATTACCTTTAGATATTTGTTCTTAGGTTAATACTCTGTACACAAATAACTGTAGATTAGTGTGTGTTGAGACAGAACAGCTTGTACCTTTTTGTTACATAACAAATATCATCATAAGAAACTACATCCATCATATTCAAAGAAAATCCAAAAATTAATGAGCATTTTTTTCTATTTCCATTAGTCAAGAAGTCTACAAATTAAGAAGAGATTGTGTTCCAAAAAATGTGTTCATAAGGTGTTTGGAACTCAATCTATTTTTTTATAAGGACAGATGTAAAATGTGGGCAATTTTGTTTTATTCTTCTAGATTGCTGACATACAAATCCTCCAGAGGAAAAGACTTACATTTGCTGTTTTGATAAATTCATTAATCATGGAGGCTGGGGCTTTGGGGCCTGTGCTATCAGTTGGTATCTAGGATTCAGAGAAAAATGTAGGGTTATCATGGCATATGAAAGAAAAGGGAACCTTTTGCTTTTGGGAGAGAAGGGACAGAATCAGAAGGCCCTGGGCAGCATCTGAGGTAAGGGAAAGGGAGGGGATGCTATCTGTTGGATTATAGGAGAGGTAGAGATACCTGAAAGGAGATCAAAGTCTCATGAGAATTTTGAGAGTTTACACTGGAATATTTGATATTAGACCCTCTCCTCATTTTATCTTATGAAATTGTCAGTAAATTCTACATTGCTGCTTACACCTTTGTGCAATACATGTACTTGAAGGATCAGGAAAAGAAAAATGGGAAGACATAGTTTGGGTTTCATGATAGTTATGAAGGAAGCCTTCAATGCCTATTCAACCCATAAAGGTCCAGAAATGCAAAACCAGCAGATCCATTTTAAGCCAAATCAAGACTGGCCTTGTTTCTGTAACCAAATACATTTCAAGTTATAATGGGAAGTTCCAGAAACAATTTTCTCAAATCCCATTATTTCCCATAGACGGAGTAAAGGGTTGAATGGCACTCTTAGTCCCAGTAGTAAACCAATTTTCTATTCTCAGGTCACATCAGAATAGAGAATGTGATATGTGTGAGGGTACATGTACAGGAGTAAATAAATATGTGTTAATTTTGTCTACCCCTTAGGGACAATTGATTAATATTTCAAGTACACTAATCAGGACTAACACTCCAAGGAGAGCTAGCCAGCATTTGAAGGACACTAATGGAAGAGCCACTTCAGAGGAGCACTATTTGTAACTCCAATCAATATAAGAAAGTTTATTAATTAGTATACAATGTGCTAGAAATACTTTTTCTTCATGGAAATGAGTGTTAGTCAAGATATTTCTACTGGCTAGATACACTGAATGGGCACACTTGCATTTGCATGAGTAAGGTTTGAGTATCTAATAAGCCTAATAGCATATATTCTTCAAAGTAGAATCTAGGGAGTCCAATCTGTTCTGTGTGCAGTCTTTGTCACCTGGTTCTCCTATCAATTTAAATTAATACTGCCACTAGGAAACCGTCCCCCTTGCCTTGAGTAAACCATTCATGCAAGCTGCTTGTTGGAGAACTTAAAAGGGCAGAAAGCTGAAATTCACTGAAATTTCAGAACAACTTGTATGGTTCTGCAGGAAGGAGCTGCTTGTTAAAGCATGTTTGTACATGTGGCAAAATTAGCAGCCAGCCATGTTGATTATCTGAAGGAAAGAAATTGCAGTAAAGGAAACTGAAAATGTAAAGGCATAGAGACTGGAGGGAGCTTGACCTATTTAAGAAAAAGGAAGAGGGCCACTGAAGACAGAAAATAGGAGTGTGTTTCAAGCCAAGTGGAGATTGTGAATGGAGGTGAGAGGATGGGAGTGGCCAGCTCATGCAGGGCCTGACTAGCCATGGTGAGGAGTTTCATCTACTTCTAAGGATACTGGAAAATCCCATTAGAACACTAATTACTTGTTAGTTGAATACTATCAATATTATGGATTGTAGACACATTTGCCCAAAGAGGCCAGGCAGGATGAAGCAATCATACTATGAAAAATAGTTAGCTCAAGTTCAGTAATACATGGTGACGGACAGTAGATTTAAGTGTTGAGGATATCCTAATGAATGGGTAGGACTTTGGCAAATGAAGAGCACGTTTTATCTTGTGAGACTATGTCCCAGAGGGTGGTGGTGAGGGGACAGCCTCAAATCAGATCCAGGTGACTGCTGTCATGAAGAGATGAGTCAAATATCGCCACATCCTCTTGCTTTCCAAGACAAGCCATACATCTGAAACTCTGAGTTAAGTCTAGTGTTTAAATGATGGCAACTTATTAAAAACAAAATAAACTATCATATGAGATAAACCAATGATGAATTTAAATGAGGCTTGTGAGCCTTTTAAATAGGGCTTGTGAGTTACTCCACAAATAACATCTGATCAATACAGTGAATGTTTAACTTTCAATATGTATGAAATCTCTCTTCACCTTACCTTTCTTGTAAGTTACAGCTTAATTATTCCTACTTAACATGTAAAAAAAAGTAAAATCTTTCAAGCTAATCCCAACATTTTTTAAAATTATACAATCCAACATCTTTCAACAAGTATTTATTGAATGTCCACCATGTCCTAGGTGCTTAAAATACGTGAATGAACAAAAGATACACAACTCTGCCCCTGTGAACTTCATAGCCCTGGGAGGACACTTGCATTTAAAGGATAAGTGGGAATAGTAGGAAATGAAAAGTTCACAAAAAGAGACTGAGGGTAGAGAGGTGGAGAAGACAAGTGATAAATGTAACAAATATTGAATTATATAGTATTATGGAAAGTAACCAATGCTGCAGAGAAAAGAAAAACAGAGCAGGGTAAGAGAGTTTGGGAGTGCCGATGGTCTTGGGAGGATTCCCACACACATCCTCAACTCCAGTCTGCTCAGGGATCTGCCTCTACCTTCTGTCTAGAACTTCATTCTCTCCTCTCTCTACTGCCTTCTTCCACTCAGTTTGTAAAACGTACTCCACTATCTTCTATCCTAAAAGTAAGCAAACAAGCACAAACCTCCTTTAACCATGCATATTCCTCTTGCTTGTATTTTACTTATCCTGAAAGAATGGCGCTCTCTATTCTGCTGGGCCCACTTTCTCACCTCCTGTGCACTCAATCACCTACTCTGATATGATTTCCATTCCAATCTCTTCACCAAAACTGTTTGTAGTGACCTTTGATTGTCCTAATCCAACTGGTGTTCCTCAAGCTTTAACCTAATTTCACCATTCCTCTGTCTTTGCCACTCTTTCTTGAGGATTCAGCTTCTCTTGCCTTCTGAGAGATCATTCTACCGGTGGTCCCTGTGCTGCACTTAATCCTCCTTCTCAGTCCCCTTTGCGTTCTACTCTTCTGCTTTTACTAGCTTCTTTTTAAATGTCAGTATTCTTCCGATGTAATTTATTACTTCTTTAAGGTTAAAAAAAGTCCTTTGCCAACACAAAATCAACATATCCAAAACTATATACTCACTTACTCTCTTTTAATATTGATCTTGGTTAACTGCTTTCAGTATTTGTTTGGGAAAGGAAGGCAAAACTTTTGAATAATTTGATCTGCCCTGGGAAACAGGTTACCTATTTTTATTTTCAAATTTTAAATTTTTATTTTTTAAATAATGGTTTATATTCCTATGTAACTATGAAGACTGTGCATGTGTGAATAGGGAATTTGGGTGTTAAAAATTTAGTTTGAGGCTTTACATGTTATGGGGAACTTACCAGTTATCATCTGAAAGCACCTGACTTTCAAAACCTGGCATATTACCTAAATTTATTCTTAGAGAAATTAAGATTATATTGCCATTTCTGGGAGATTGCATTCAGAAAATTTTTTATCTATTCATCCTAGACTATCTCTCCAAATAAAATTCAGTGTGGAAGCTCTATTTTCAACTTTTTGAGGAACCTCCATACTGTTTTCCAGAGTGGCTACACCAGCTTGCATTCCCCTTTCTCCGCATCCCCGCCAACATCTGTCGTTTCCCGACTTGTTAATTTTAGCCATTCTGACTGGTGTGAGGTGGTATCTCATTGAGGTTTTGATTTGGATTTCCCTGATGCCACGTGATGTTGAGCACTTTTTCATGTGTCTTTTGGCCATTTGGATGTCTTCTTTGGAAAAATGTCTGTTCATGTCTTCTGCCCATTACTTGACTGGATTATTTGTTCTTTGGGTGTTTAGTAAGTTCTTTATAAATTTTGGATACTAGCCCTTTATCTGATATGTCATTTGCAAATATCTTCTTCCATTCTGTCGATTGTCTTTTGGTTTTGTGGACTGTTTCTTTTGCTGTGCAAAAGCTTTTTATCTTGATGAAGTCTCAATAGTTCATTTTTGCCTTTGCTTCCCTTGCCTTTGGCGATGATTCTAGGAAGAAGTTGCTGTGGCTGAGGTCAAAGAGGTTGCTGCCTGTATTCTCCTTTAGGATTTTGATGGACTCCTGTCTCACATTTAGGTCTTTCATCCATTTTGAGTCTATTTTTGTGTGTGGTGTAAGGAAATGGTCCAGTTTCATTCTTCTGCATGTGGCTGTCCAATTTTCCCAACACCATTTGTTGAAGAGACTGTCTTTTTTCCAGTGGACATTCTTTCCT